>NC_141691.1:1550655440-1552036952 GCF_964263255.1 Lissotriton vulgaris | reverse complement strand
ATCCAACACATTCCCTTGTGTGTACGCCCCCTACAGCAATTCGTTAATACGACTTGCAATGTAATGGATCATGTAGAAACAACAAGGTCATTGTAAAGACCGCTTTGTAATGGAAGCACGTTGTGTTGACAGCATTGTAAACGCTGTTACCCCCCATTTCCATCAATGGCACTGCCCACTGACTGCAAAGAGAATGCTAAAGCTATATTGTGAAGCAAGTGATCCAGTTTCCTTCAAGGGGGTGGCGCTGTGCAAAGGGAAACGATTAAAAGAACATGTAGTAAGAACACCTTTCTAACACAGTGGCTGACACTTACTGTTTCCAGTTTTAACTCCAGAGCTTTCAGTCATACCCTCATGAGCACCATCCAATCCCTGAACGCACCCCTTACAGGCAACTCTGTTCTCAGTATGCACAAAACAAAATTCATATGTTATATGAAAAACAAAACTGCAGAAGCACAACATCTGGGAAAAGAAAACACTGTTAGGAAATAGGCACGCATTTATAATGTAAGATGTGCAAAATGTTACAGTGAATTGCATCACTGACTTGGATTGCCTTAAGGATTCTTGCACACATTGTCAAGAAACAAACCTTTGTATTTGTAAAGTTAAGACTTGAAAGACAGGGCCCGGTAGAAGCCTGTACCTTTCTTACTTTTTGAGTTTCTCACATTCTTCCTCTCTCTTACTCACGGCCTCTCTCCCTCCTGTGACAGAAGCCAATTAGGGACACATGATTCAAAGAAGCATTTTGCGAGTACCAAGTAAGGATTTTTACCGAATTGCTATTTGGTAACCGCAAGATGCTATGTATGTAAGTAATCACCAAAGATTTTGTGAGTTTCTAATATTACCTCATAATGGTTCAGTAAAAAGTAAATCGCTATTAGGTAATATACTCCATTCGTTTAGCCCATAGGTGCAAATAGTTTTGCATTAGCTCATTTTGGGATTGCCTAATTATTAATTGCAAATAAGGGAATACAAAGCCAAGCTGCCTGGGGGTCTAATGACCCCCTGAAGCATCCCCCCCAAAATTAATGTGCACATGTGAAATACACACATTCTCTAAGAGCATGTGTGCGCTACATGGCGCTTTGAAAAATTCAGCTTTGTACATTTTTACGAAGTTTGCAAATGGTTACCATCGACTTGAAGTCGATAGTAATTGCATTTTCCAAAATAGACAGCTTGCATTTGGAAAATGCTTCATACATGTGCCAAGGGAATCACAATTTGCGATTCCCTATGTGTAGCCGCAATTTTTGGTAATCACAAATTTTGCGATTACCAAAAATTGCGACTGCAAAGCCTTTCATACATCATGAAAATCTATTTTGCATTCACAAATGGGCAATTTGACCAAATCGCATCATTTGCGAATGCAAACAACTTTCAAATGTTCATACATGTGGCCTTTAGACTTGTGTAAACAGGACAGCAGAAATAGGACACTTTACCCCACATGCTTTTACTCCGCATGCCATTACCCCGCATTTTAACACCCCAAACACTTTTACAACGCAGGGCTTTACAACACAATCCGTTACAACGCATTCCCCATTCCAATGCAATTACTATTCTAACTCGGGGGGGGGGGGGTTACTTTGGGGAATGTGTTGTCACAGTTCGCGGTGTAAATCCCTGGGTTGTAAACGTTTTTGTAGTAGGAAAAATGCTGGGTAATGGCATGCGGAGTAATGCGTGCGTTGGAAAGGATGTTCCCGGACAGCAGAAGTTTCACTCTGTTTGCATAATACCAAGGGCAGTCAAAAAACAGTTTCTTCATAGGATTAAAAGAGTCCTGGTCCCATAAATTACTAGCACAAATTTACCACTGGGGCCCACAGAAGTTTTACCATGCTAACCTAGGTGCTACTCTTTCGTAACGCTGTGCATCTCTTTCTGCCATCTGAAACCTCACATCCTCACAAACCAACACGCTACAACTCCAAACTGTAACAACCCTCCTCAGTGCTAACTTTTTTAAAGACAGAATAACATGCTTTCCCCATGGCTCTTTTCCAGGACAACTCTGGTGTGCTCTACATGGGCACCTGGGCCCTTATTTATGAGGCCTTGCGTCAGTTTTGCGCCGCCGGTGCGTCACTTTTTGTGACGCACCAGCGGCGTAAAATATGCGCCTTGTTGCGCCATATTTAAAAAGTGACGCATCTAGGTAGATACGTCACTTTTTAAACCCCTGCGCCACATTATACCTGCGTCAGGTATAATGTAGGCAGAGGGGGCGTTCCCCCGCAAAAAGCCTCGTAATAGTGACGCAGTGAAATCTATGAGATTTCACTGCGTCACTTTTAGGACGCTGTTGCCTCAAAATCTTGCGCCTGCCTCACAGCAGGCGTAAGACTGACGCAAGCCCTTTCACATGGGGCTTTCCCCATGTGAAAGGACGCATTGCTGGAGTTGTGTCACTTTTGTGACACACTCCAGCAATGCGTCACTTTTGCGCTTACAGATACGTCAGAAATACTGACGTATCTGTAAGTCCTTGCGACATGATGCGTCATACATTAAATATGGTGCATCATTGGTGTCGCAAGGAGTGCGCAGTGAAAAGTGACGCATCGCTGTTTTCACGCAGCGATGCGTCACTTTTCATAAATGAGGCCCCTCATCTCTTAAAACATTACTTCCCTTCACTACCCATATTTGTTTCATCGTCTGCCACTATCCTTCATTCACCAACTGACTTCCGTAGTAAAACACAATCGCCCACCACTGCCCTTTGACCCTTTTCCACATTAGCCCAATAAACCCTCGTAAAGACAAACCATTCCTGCAACTATACCCAAATAACACTCTTTCTCACTCTCTAAAACATCCTCTTGCCCTACCTAGATGTCCCTCTCAAACATTGTTTCTCCCTCTTCACCATATCCACTTTGCTGCCCCCCTTGTATATCTCCCAACCTTCCCATAACCCATAGCCCTTTCCCCCACTGTAGGCCACTAGACTTCGCACAGTTGAACAGAGAGCAATTTCCACATGAAGCCTACCTGAAATCTATGCTAGCTATTATCTTTCTTCACCACAATCATTCCAAGTACCAGCAAAACCTGGCCTTTCAACCCCATTAAAACGTTCTCTATCTATTTCTCAAACTATTACCCTTGTAACCAATGCCACATTCACCTGATAAAATATTAAATATCCATCTATAATACTCTGCCTCTTCTGCTCATGGTGCACCGCCTTTCCTCCTTCCCTTTCACACCCTAATTAATGTAGGACAAGAAAACCCTGGACCCGAGCTACCTCTTATTCTGTCTGTTCAGTCCACAGTCTTGTCTGAATATACTCCTTGAGGCATACCACACCACTGATATCCCTTCCCATCATACCGTGCTCCCCTACCAGCCCATTACATTTTTTGAAAACTCTCCACCATCTAAACTAATCTCACCCCTGACATGTACCCCAAATTAAAAATTCATCCTCATATCATGCAACTTTCCCAGACCCAAAGTTCTTCCCGTCTCTTCTAATGCAGCGGGGTAACAAACGTCCCTACTGTAACAACGAGAGCCTGCACAGCCCAGAGCATGTGTCTGTCTGTGGTATGGTGTGGCAGTGCTCAGTGCTGAGTCTTCAACTCTCAAACTGAGGATCCTGGGGATGTTTAGGAGCTCTTCATCACATTTTGCAAAGGAGGGTTTATTATGGCTATGCCACTGTCTGAGACCCCTTTAATCTCTATGACTGTACCTTACACAATGCAACATATTGGGATAAATATATGCTCTTAGATCAAACTCCAACGTCAAAATCAAACATGCCTACCTGTCTGTGAGCCCCTATAGCACCTAATTGATTCTACATTGCTTTCTAGTGGTTTTCAGGTAAATAAGTTACACACCACCTGTACAACTGACCCGCTTATGTAAGTGATGCACCTTGCACTAATCCAGACAACCTTTATGTTGATTTTAATCATCTTGGATTACCTTTGAAATCTCTCTAAGTGGTAGCTGTGGTGAGCAGCCTTTAAGCTTATCTCGAAGGAGTGTAAAGCAGCTTGGTTTATTAACTTTAATCAGTAGTGTAGGTTAGATGAATAGAAACCACACAATGTTTATAAAAATAGGTCTTATTTATTGCATACACTATCAATAACACATTGGTATATCTCCTACCAGGAGATATCAACACAATAAACAATAATTGCAATATTCTGGTAAGTGGTACAAATATTCACTGGTCTCCGTGGGGTGGGAGGGAGGGGGCCAAACCATATATTAAGAAAGTGGACTGAAAACTACATGGGAGAATGGGACTTGGACCAGAAGACCAAGAGGAGCCGGGGATACATGGAACCGTCCAAGGGAAGTACCCAGGAACCCCAAGGAGGCTGTGTGCAGAGTGTAAACCCAATCAATCAATCAATCAATCAAATGCTTGTAAAGAGCGGCTACTCACTCGTAAGGGTCTCAAGGCGCTGGGGTGTGGAGGCTGATCCATCTAGGCCCTGTGGTTCAGTCGAAGAGCCAGGTCTTGAGGTACTCCTTGAATTGGGGAAGCGATGGTGATTGCCTGAGGTGGAGAGGCAGGGTCTTCCAGATCTGGGCGGCAAGGTAGGGGAAGGGTCTTCCTCCGGCCCTGGTCTTACAGATACAGGGGATGGTAACTAGGGCCTGTTGGGGGGTGCGGAGGCATCTGGTGGGTGCGTGGAATGAGAGGCGGTGGTTGAGGTATGCAGGTCCCACATCATGGAGGGCTGTGTAGGCGTATGTAAGGAGCTTGAAGGTGACCCTTTTATTGACTGGGAGCCAGTGGTTGTGAGCAGAGTGGAAAACTGCCTTTCCAAGTGCCAATGTAAGTTTCACAATTGCAGTTTTAATGAAGAAGGACCTTTCCCGGAGGTTGAAGAGCCACTCCACCCCTGGATGCCCCTGGAACCAGGTTACCTGCACCAGGGAAGCTGGTGCATAGAGGTGAAGAGACATCAATGAGAGACTTCAAAGAAATTGACTTGGGAGAAGACTGTGAAGGAGTCCGGTGGAATCGAAGGGTGGATTCTGTAAGTGAAGCATCTGTAAGCAGAGGGGACAGAGTCTATGCCACTTGGAGTTGACCAGGAGGCACGGACGCTAAATGCCCACTGATGTCCGTAGGTTCTGAAGAGACAATACTGATTGTGTCGCTGCAGCTGTGAGGACCAGGCGATGCTGAGAAAGACTAGGAGCCATTCACATGCTTTCCCATGTCAGATGTCAGCGTCTAGGCTTGTCGATGTCCGGCATGAGCACCAACAAGCCTTGGTACCAGAAGCTGGCATAGAAGATCAAAAGGAGCAAACGTTAGGACCAGCAATGTCCAAGGCCCTCACCAAAGGCAGGAGAGTCAGAGCAGATCTGAGAAAGCAGAGGAGCCCACTGAAGCAAGAGAAAACCTTCAGGGGGGCCCACAGGCTAAAGGCACAGGAGTCGCAAGAGGACCTCAAGCAGCTCATCAAAGTCGGAGACACACAATGCAGGAGATGCAGAGAGTCCTCTGTTCTTCAGGAAGTGAGGTGCTGGAGTTGAAGAACCGTGGTTTAAACCAGCGGCATCAGGGCACGCCTAAGATCTTCGAGTTCACCTGTCTTGGTATACAGAGACACGGAATACTTCTGGATGGCATCAGAGACCAAGTTTATTAGCTGCAGCTAGTAACAGTGATCCTAGAAACACATCACGGTGTAAATTCACAGGAGACTGCTCATTTTACTAAGGCGAGACGTCTCCTTTTATACCCAATATTCACATTATAAATGTACCCCCACTGCACAAAATTCTAGCCAATAAGGTACATTTTCAAACAAAGTATCACACAACAAAAACTCAATTTACAGTATCCCAACCCAAAAGTTAATTATTAGGAATGTCCCAAATTCAATCTCCACAAGCCGGACAAACCTATAATTGAAAGCATAACCCATGGAATGAAGAACCATAAAAAAGAAACGGTGACAGATGCTGAACAAGATAAGGGATGTGCAAGGAAACTAAAAGTTAACGATGTCCTGAACATTGATTGGCAATCTCAGACAAAGATCGATCAGGCTTTGCGAGGTCAGTTTCAGGTGAAGAGGTCAGTTTCTTACAGTTCATTTCAGAGTCAAAAAGAAACCTAGTTAATGTATACATGAACTAAGACGGCCAGGCCACTTTATTCGCCAGGCTACCTTCACAGGCCTAAGTGAGGGCAACACAAAATGGTGGCACAGAACAAAATGGAGTCAGACTCGAGAATTACAAAACCTCAGACCCTCCTTTGGCCATTACGTAGGCAATAACCTAAGACTCATGTTAATCTGAATCTAGGTCTAGGTCAATATTCATTAGGTCATCAAGGTGTTGCTGTAGCATCATCTTATTATTCTCTATTTCTCTTAGGACAGGTCTCCGAACACACATAGTAGCACAAAGACTACAAATGGCGGGACCACACTGGATGCAAAGACAACAAGAGAAAAGGATGGTTAAAACCATACCAAGGAATGTCAGAATCTTCCATCCCCATTTGGACAGCAGTCCCCAAAGCCATCCCGTCAATGACCAGTCTCCTTCGTCTACATGGATAGACTCAGATATTTTATACAACCTAGAGATGGCTTGGTACACTGTAGGGGCATTATCTGGTATGTAAACACAGCAACTGGATCCAATCAATTTACATACTCCTCCTCGATCTGCAAGTATGATGTATAATACCATACAGTTCAGCAAAGTCATAAGGCGGTCCGCTTGAAGCTCAGCTGTAACATTAGTAAGAGCACCTGCTGTCTCATTAATAGTAGCTTCAACAACGCGGACAAGCTGTTGAATATGCCTACTATTGATCATAGGACCCCAAAAGGGCAGGAAGCCCTTGAAGAAATCTCCTACTTCGTGTGCTGCAGTATCTTCCTGATTGAAGACACCTCTACCATATCTCGTTTTATGATAGTCTGAAGCAGTAGTGTATGTAGATGGAAGCAGAAACGCCACATAACACGTTCCTGAAAAATCAGGTGGCCACCATGTGTAGGCTCTGTCATGACAAACAAAATATGTGCCTTTAGCTGGCACAAACGATGGAGAAGTCCGAGATGAATAGACATAGGTTTGAGCACACACACTCTTACCTAGCTGAGCTTTCGGATTCCGACCATTACCTTGCAAACAAAAATGGCCTCGGTGGGGTACAATCCAAATAGGGAGAGACCTTTTTTGTCTCCCCTTCTCTGTCAAACTGGTACTATATCCAGTCATGTTCCAACCAACGTAAGCCTGCACCTCATCCTTAGGGATAGCATTATATGTATCAATATCTCGGATCATAGCTACTATTCCCCTTATAAAGGCACTATTGCTCGAGTTATCTTTAAGGGAACGTAAGGGGCGTACCTCATTTGCATAGATAAACATGGTCTGAAAAGCCCACACAGACTCATTAAAAGAAAAAGGCAAAACCAAATATGGCATACCTTTATCTGTCGTATGAGACATAAGACCACAAACCCAACAATTAGTGGTATTTGCTACTAACTGATGCTGATGCAACAACTGTATAAACGAGTTCTGATCTCCTTGTCTGTTCATGTTCAGGCAACGTATAAAACTGATGCAAAGAAACAGTAGTGAAAGAAAGCATAGGTTGGGAGGTGGGTGCAGATGTCTGTTGTGTAGCATAGACAGTCCAACCCACACAAGCTAATGTGATACTTAAAAACATCAAAAAGCACAATATTATAAAACATTTGCTATGTATCAATGTACAAAATCTTGTCTTAAGATCTATTCTCTCAACATCTCTTTCAGTTACAACAGACTCCATCCTCTAACGTGCTGCTCGCGGCAATTTTCCTTCTTCACTCAAGTGTGCATCCAAGCGTCCTAGACGTCCCTAGAACCGCAGACCTTTCGTCAATATGCGGGCCACCTCTTAAGTCTTATACCGCGACCCTGCAGCTGAACCCAGATGGTGGTTCGAAAAAGAAAAAGAAAAATAGTCTCTTGTCTGAAAGAGTGTAATTCACAAAAAAATTCAGATTTTATTTGTCATTTTTAGACCTTAAGTTGTAGCGTTCTTTACCAGGCACAGTTTGATCCTGAAAGAGTGTCTCTGGGTTCGTAGTATCAAGTCTCAAACACTGCGGCACAGCTTCTTGCAAGACTTCATCATCCGCACGTTCTGACTGTGTCCATTCCAGATGTGCATTGCTAAAAGGTACAAAGGTACAAATCTCTGAACCCTTTCACTCTCAGAATCGGCAACACCTTCCCGGACCCACTTATCGTATGGTAAGGGCAAAGGTATCTTCTTGCAATGGGTACCATGTATGCAGTTTTTCTTGCCGAACACCTTATTGCTCGTTGGAAAGTTTCGAACCCATTTCCCTAGCTGAGACCGAAAGGACCTTAGTTTCAGCAAAATTGGGTTCACCTGCAGATCTTTGCCCTCCGAAGGCTATGGCACTTCTGTCCCATTCTTTGGCCCCGATGATGCAAAAAATCTTTAATCGCTCTATCCTAGAAGGGGCTATCCCCTTGTCCTGGAAAGAAGCATTCTTTCGATCTATCCTGAAAAAGCCAATGGCAAACCCCACTGAACTGGGCAACTACCGCCCTATATCCCTGCTTCCTCTACTAGGAAAAATACTTGAAGGTCTGATCAATAAGCAGCTAAACTGCTATTTGGAGACAAACGGTATCTTGGACCCCACACAGTCAGGCTTTCGGCGAGGGTACAGTACAGAATCGGCCCTGCTAGCAGCGACAGACTCTCTGAGAACTACGGTGGATAGGGGCGGTTCAGCTATTCTGGTTTTGCTAAACCTCTCCGCGGCCTTTGATACCATCTCTCACATTAGGTTGGCGGAGAGGCTAAGCTCCATCGGTATTGGCGGGCTATCTCTGAAGGGGCTTGAACACTTTTTGATTGACCGCTTCCAAACGGTCATCATGGGCCCCCACCAGGCAGGAAAAACACCTCTAGACAAAGGCGTGCCCCAGGGCTCCTGCCTTAGCCCCACCTTATTTAATATCTATATGGCCCCTTTGGCGAAGGTGGTGGAAGCTCTGGGGTTCGAAGTCATTACGTATGCAGATGACACCCAGTTGATATTTAACATCGGTCTGTACCTGGAAGCAGACAGACTCCGTTTTGTCTCAGGAATCACTGCAATATCTAACTGGATGACCGACAACCGTCTCCAGTTAAATCCGGGAAAAACGGAAGTCATGCTTCTAGGGAAAGCCTCAGCTGCTTGGTCGGAGGACTGGTGGCCACGACAACTGGGCATATCACCAACACCCAAACAGTGTGTGAACAACTTGGGCATTAAACTTAACCACACTCTATCGATGTCAGATCACGTAGCCTCAGTGTCTGGATCCTGCTATTATAGGCTTAGGCTCCTGAGGAAAATTTCACCTTTTGTCCCGATGGAACATCGCAAAACTCTGACCCAAGCCTTAGTCCTTAGTCGTATGGACTATGGGAATGCCCTACTGGCGGAGGTTGGAATTACTGCCCTGAAAAATCTTCGGGTAGTTCAGAACACGGCAGCCAGGTTGGTCCTGAATATGCCGTCAGGATCACCATCATGTCCTCTATTAAGAAAGCTGCACTGGCTTCCGCTTAAACAGAGAGCCTTTTTTTAAATCTGCTGCCTGACCTACTGTGCTCTCCAGGGACAAGGTCCCTTGTATCTTCAAATGAAATTAAAAAAGTATATCCTGAGTCGCTCCCTGAGATCTACTACACTCCATCTTCTCCAGGTGCCCCCCATTAGGCGCCATAGATCTGGGGGCCTGGCCTTTTCCTTCCTGGCTCCCAAGTACTGGAATAGTCTTACAGCTCATCTACGAGATATACCCTCCTACTTAAATTTCAGGAAAATGCTAAAAGCCTTCTTGTACTAGGTTCCCTTCTTTTTCTTGTGCTGTCCACCTATCTGGAATACTCTGAGTAAAGCGCCGAGATGCCCCTCGGTGATTCGAGCGCTATACAAATGAGCGTAACATAACATAACATTAATAGCAGTCCGAGTTGATAGCAGGACTTGGTATGGGCCAGTCCATCTTGGTTCCAAGTTCTTTGACCTCTGGAAATTCCTGGTTAGAATCCAGTCGCCAGGTTGAATCGTGTGGCCTGCGTCCACAGAAACTGAAGGCAAAGTGTCATGGACCTGTTGGTGAAGAACACGCAATTTAGCAGTCAAATCATGTAAGTAGTCAACCAACATAGGGCACTCAATATCACTCTACTTCTTAGGCCTCGGCACACCCCAGACATTCGCCGGACGTCCAAAAACAATCTCGTATGGGCTAAGTCCCTCGCGAGAATGTGCTGTCGTTCTTGTGGACAAAAGTGCTAATGGTAAGGCATCGGGCCATGTAATACCAGAGCTCGCTTGCACCTTGGCCAACTTCAGCTTCAGAGTGCCATTATAGCACTCGACCAGGCCTGCTGACTGGGGGTAATTCACAGTGTGAAATTTCTGTTTAATACCCAGACCCTCTTTCTTCATAATCTGACCCACAAATTCACTTCCATAATCACTCCATACCATCCTCGGCAAGCCATATCTGGGAAAGAATTCTTTGAGCAAAACCTTGGCTCTAAACAAGGCAGTATTATCCTTTAGGGGTAGGCCTCCATCCATCTGGAAAAGGCACAAACAACCACAAGTACATACTTCAAGTTATTGCATCTTTCCATATGAATGGAGTCTATCTACAGCACCTCAAACGGATATGTTGGAGGAGCAAAATGACCCGCTGGAGTTGGGGCTCCCTTTCCAGGATTATGCATCAAGCAAATCATACAGTGTTTAACAAAATTCTCAGCACACCTAGGAATTCCACCATTCGGCCATACCGGAGCCAACAACTTACATATCCCTTTTGAACTAATGTGAGCCAACCCATGAGCCATAGTAACCACCGGAAGCACATATGCATTCGGCAACAACCATCACTGGTGCTCTGACAACTCAACCCAACAGCCTGTTGAATCCAACATTCCCGTACTCTCTCTCCACATACTCAATTCTTTCTCAGTAGCTTCTGCCTGAATCATCTTCAAACTTTCTGTTGTATCTTCACACATTCCTCCTTCCACAACCCATCTGGCAGGACCTGCAACATACATCCGACTCGTCACATCTTTCGCCCTTTCACTCGCTACTTCATCTGCAAATGCATTCTCTCGACCCACATAATCCGTAACCTTCTTATGCGCACTACACTTCACTATCGCAATTTGGGTCGGCAAAGTAAATGATTCAAGACGTTCACTCACTAATTGTTCATGCTGAATGTTCGTACCATGGGAAGTAAGAAATCCTCTCTCTTTCCACAAGCGATCAAAACTGTGAGCCACGCCAAATGCGTATTGGCTATCAGTATAAACATTCACTCTCTTTCCTTTTGACAACACACACACTCTAGTCAATGCTATCAACTCCGCTGCTTGCGCTGAATTCTGTGCAATACGTGCTGTTTCAACAATTGTGTGCAAAGTTGTGACAGCATATGCTGCAGTCGTCTCTCCATTCGGAAGCTTAAAGCACGACCCATCTACCCATAGGGTACCATCAGGATTCGAAAGAGGAGTATCTTTCAGATCAACTCTACCCTTCGTTTTCTCCTCTGACCGGAGAAAACAGTCATGCTGTTCCTGAGCATCTATCTCTACAAAAATCGGCAACAATGTAGCTGGATTCAATGTGTTGCACCGCTTGATGTGCACATGGCTAGCCAAAAGCGCCAACTCATAACCTGACAAACTCGCACTGGTAAGATGTTGAGTCTTCGTTCTATTCAATAGGGTATCCACTGCATGTGGGACCATCACAATCAATGTATTATCCAATACCAAACCAGCAGACTGTCGGATAGAAACAGCCGCTGCCCCTGTAGCTCTTAGACAACTAGGCAACGCCCTAGCTACCGGATCTAAAGTAGCTGAAAAATATGCACATGGGCGCTGCTTGTGTCCAAATTGTTGCGTCAACACTGACAACGCACAACCTTCTCTCTCGTGTACATAAAGTGTAAAAGGTTTACTGTAGTCGGGGGTACCCAACACCGGAGCAGAACACAATGCATCACGCAATTCAGAAAAACTCTTCTGACATTCGTCAGACCAAGGAAGAGGGCGTGCTGTGTCCTTAAGAGTAAGTGGCAACAAAGGTTTCGATAGCAAAGAAAAATTCGGAATCCACTGTCTACAATACAAGGTGATACCTAAGAAGGCACGCACCTCTCTCTCTGTGCATGGCACAGTCATTTGGGCAATTGCTTGAATATGCTCTGGGGTCAATCGTCTTCCCTCCTTCGACAAGAGATGACCTAAGTAGGTCAGTTCTTGGCGGCAATACTGCAACTTCGAAGGTGACACTTTATGATGAAGGTCAGACAGGTGTCGCAACAAAGAAAAAGTAACTTCTTTACAAATCTCTTCAACATCAGCAGCAACCAACAGATCATCAACATACTGGATAAGAGTAGCACCAGAAGGCAATGCAAGAGTATCAAGCTGAGTTTTCAAAGCCTGACTATAAATGGAGTCGCCAGCTAGAAAGTGAGTAGACATTGTATCACGGTCCTGTGCCTTTTCAGTCTATTGACGAGTTTCCGTTTATTCACTCCCTATCCTTAATTATTTACAAATAAATACTCAATAATACCTGAATACATCCTCTTGGTTATTTTGAAATAGACGCTGGCGTGAAAGTTTACCCCTGCCACGTGTCCAGGAAGCCTGCTGCCTTTTTCTACCGAGTAAGTAGGCTGAAATATCATTGAGATCTAAAGAGTCTGAAGAATTTGAAGGCGTATTTCTAACGGTTTGGCACGTTTTTATTGTCACGAAGGAAATTCGTTTTGTTTTTAATTTAATTTGAAGAAGGTCGGGTTAAAGCCAAGACCCTGAAACAGGGTTTATTAATGACCCTCGATGCGTGTAGACATCTGCGTCATGCATCGGTTCTCATGTATTCTTCCAAAATTCGGAGAATACTCAACGGTTGAGCGTTGCAAAATATAATATAGCAGGTTGCAATGGCTTTATCTACATTTCTGCACCATATTTGGAAAAAAGTTCCCAATTCACTGACTGGTTGTTGGATCACGGGGTGTTGGTACTGGTGAGACAACTGCAAAGTGTTTATTTAGTCAGCATGTCTGCGAGTGAGGATACACATATGTTTAGCAATTTATTTATGTTGTTTTTTTTTTTTACAGATTTAGAACACTCTGATATGAGAGTGTTTGCACCTGAGAATCACAGTGCATCGATTACAAGTTTGTAATTTTCTTCTTGTCTATCTACCTGGTTTGAAGAAGGTGCCTTAGTGTGGACCTCCTCACAGGTAAGAACATATACTGGTCCTGAGGAATGCTGAACCGAGTTTGGGCTCGATAGCTGAAACATGTCGACCTTCTTTTTAAGACATTGGGTACAAATTTACACGACCTTTTGCATGACCGATTGTTCACTTTGTTTTTAATTGGGTTAGAACTACCCCTGTATTAAAAAGTTGGGGGAAGTAGTCAAGACTCATTTTAACTAGCACTTACTTCTGGTACTACTCACGTACTAACAAACAGGAACCCGATGAAGACGACTGGCTACCTGCCTAGTGTGGGTGCCTGAGGGTTCCTTTTTTCCTTTCTGCCCTCACTATGTGCGCATTGCAGTATACACTTCCCGGGTCTTTCATTCACTCACGGGCGGTGGTGGTGGAATACGTTTCTGACCCCCCCTCTTCGCTGATGTAGTTTTTTGTGTTATTAAGGTACTCTTCTGTTGTTTTGGTAAATTAATCCCTAGGGGTATGAGATTAATCCATTTTACCCATCCTCTTCGTTGTTTAAATATAAATTGAGGGACTCTCATAATAACCTTGAGGAGCGCGTTTAAACCGGAAACTGCGGCCTCCTAAAGAGAAGCCAAAAATATCACTACTTTCCTTAGCAATCGGAATACTGAAGAAAGCGTTCTTCAGATCAATAACAGAAAACCAAGCAGCTGAGGCGGGGATCATAGTCAATAAAGCAGTAATGTCCGGGACAACAGGAAACTGTGGCACAACGATCTTATTGACCTCTCGAAGGTCGATCACAAACCGATACACAGGTGGCTGAGAAGAGTCAGTACGCTTAAGGACAGGCAGAACAGGACTGTTACACACATTACCTCTCGTTTCTTCAACAACACCTTTCTCAACCAAATCATAGATAATCACTAAAAGAGCTCTTTCGCCATCACTGGAAATCTTGTACTGAGGAGTGCGAGGTAATTTAGCATTCGACTTAAGGGTTACAACGTAGGGTAGAATCTGCAGGAGACCAACATCATTGGGACCTGTAGCCCAAAGTGTATCAGGGAGAGAACGCAGTTCCAGTGGAAGGCGATCCTTAGACAGATACATCGGGGAAATCACTTTCTTACCCACCGTAAGATGTACTCCCGAAGGAGAACAATGTAATGTTGCATGCAATCTTTTCAACAAGTCCAAACCCAACAGATTCTCGCCACAGCCAGTCGTTAGAATAAGGGGAGCCTCCAATTCACAGGGACCAATAGAAAGGGGCAAAGGACAAGAAACCGGGTTACGAACTGGGACGCCAGGAAATCCTACTGAAATATTGGTCAAGCCAGACAAAGGTGCGCCAGGGAGTTTAGAGTGCATGATAGAACTCTTTGCTGCACCAGTATCCAAAAGAAAAGATTCTGCCACACCTGATGTAATCACTTCAACATAAGGTCCACTCTGGTCTACTGGTACTGACACTACTCCCTCCCTTTGTCCATGGCTGTCCTAGCTATCATTAAAACCAGCACTCTCACATCCAAAATAATATTCATCAGTGTAGTACTGAGCGGACTGGACGGTCGGAGCATTCTGTTGGTCAAAATAATTCATAGAATTCTGAGGGGAAAAGGAACGTTCATTCTGGGGAAACGTACCACGTCCCCTACCCCTAGGTACTGGTTGGAAACCACCACGACCTCTCGGACCAGACATACCATTCGCACGCTGTAGCAAGATCGGGCAACTATTCTTGAAGTGACCTTCTTCTTTACGATAAGCACACTGATTAGGGCCTAGCAGGAGTTGCGAAGCAAAAGACTCAGGCTTCTGCAACAGTTTCTGAAACTGTGGGGGTTGCTGAAACTGGCAAGGTTGCTGAAACTGACGCTGATTAGGGCGAGGCAGATAAGCCTGCTGCAGAAGAACTTTCGTTTTTAATTCTCTAGTCTTCTTCTCTACTTTATCCTTCTCATCTTTATCTCTATTCTCATAGTATTGTGCAGTAGCCAATATCTGGGCCGAAGAAGAAACAGCCCATGAAATCTCAGAGTCCTTTAACTTATTAGAAAGTTCAGGAAGTAAATTAAAAACAAACTTATCTACAAACAACCTCTGACCACCTTCTGTACTCATGTCCTGACCACTATGATCAATGAATGTTTCCTCAAACCTAGTGAAGAAATCAGACACACTCTTGTCTTTCTTTTGTTTGCATGCTTCTAACTTGTCCCAATTCACCTGCAGAGGAGGCATCATAGTTTTCATTAAATTAATAATCCTACCAGGTAGTTCTGCAACTAAGGGTTAGGTTTGGCACCTCCTACCTGCCGACCATCTGCAGCAGTAATATTAACCCACGTATCTCCTAACTCTGGCGCGTGATCCTCGTGACGGATCTTCGCCCACAAGGGTTGAGGAACTACATTACCAATCAACATATCTATGTCAGCTAAATTCATAACACACGCATCAACTGTCTGAGACAACTCCTTGTAATAACCAGCAAGAGTTTTACGGGGGTCAGGCAAGGTCTGCTTAAGAGCCAGGACCTCAGCTCTCTTCCAAGGGACATGCACCCACACTCGCTGAAAATGAGCCTGTGCAGCCGCAATACCATGAGCGGCATCAGCCACAACTGCCTCTCTCCATACAGGGGGAACCTCTCTCATAGGATACTGCTTCACTTTTCTCCTAACAGAAGGGTCAGGTTCGAACAATGACTGAGGTGGCAGTCTAGACCTAAAGGTGAGTAGTGTCTCTACCGCTTCCTCAACATCGGAACCCACTATCGTCCCTTTAGCAAATTCAGACTGAACATTAAGCAATTCCAGTGGAATTGAACCCAACTCATTATCTTCCCACTCCTGACGAAGGAAGGTACACATGACATCAAAAACATACCTTTGTTTTGGTGCCTCCCACTGTAAGAAGATATCCATAACCACTTGTGGACTGTACTTGGAGGTATTCGAAACCCATCTACGAGCAAGGAGATCTAACACTGCCCGCTCTTCGGGACCAGGGAGCTGACTACGCCTCTGCTTACGTTCAGAAACAGGGGTCATATTCAGTGACCCAAAGAAAGGAGACAAAAGACTAGTGACAGTCTCAGTCATTCGTTGCCGAGCAGAAGGAGAAGAAGTTGACATGAGGGCAGGAGACAAAGTGTTTTGAGGCGACAGAGACGTAGGGACAGAAATAAGAGAAGTCGAAGATAAAGGAGTGTAAGGCAAAGGAGTTTGAGGCAAGGCTGGTGGCAAGGCTGGCGGCCCTGGAGGGGGCTGCGCCGGGGGAGGAAGAACCACCTGTGAAGCAACGGGTGGCTGAACAACAACAGGGGGTCTAACGACAACAAGGGGTGCAACAACTAGAGGTAACGGAGGTGCAGTAGCACCCTGCACATAAGTGGGTGGTACATTAATCTCAGTAAATGTGACATCAAAGGATCCTTTTCAGGGCCTTCAATCACATTTGAAAGGGGGGTGGCAAAGCAGGGTAACATTCGTCAATGGCCATGCAATGTTGTCTATCTGACACTTCAATCGCACGATCTTCCTCATCTTCCTTAAACTGCCTAGCAGCTTGCATTACCGATATATTCCTTTCCTTCTTATCTCTCTTAGCTTGCTTGATTTCTTGCTGTTTGGTTTCCTTACGCCAAAGGCGGAAAGAGTCAAACATCGCCGGCCGGGCTTTCTTCTTAAATAGCGCAACTTCTAGGTTATCTAAAACATCTGATTCAAAACTACCATGTTGGGGCCATCGTAAAACACCATCTTTCCTTGTATAACAGACCCATACTTCATTAAAGGTAATGGGACCTACACCATGCTTTGAATAGAGCTCATAAGTTGGAGTTCCAACCGGAGGTATCGGACACGAGTTCTCCAATCGGGAATCCCTTTTACAACTACAACAAAACCATTTCCTAAATTTGCTAAAACCAGGCATCTTTTAGCTCACTAGTCTTGCTTCAAACTTCAAGGGATTATCAAAAATGATACACTCGCAAATATACGAACCCCTCGGCTTCGACTATAGCAATGGCCGAATCAAACCCAAGAAAAAAAACAAAGTCTTGGGAGCAACCCACTTATACTTAACCAAAATGTCTGTCACGCCACCAGAAGACCGTCTAACGTCTCGCCTTACAAATCATCACAAGAGGGTCCAAGACAGGGCGACAGTCAGGGCAGCAGTCCTTCGCAGCTGTCGGAAAGTGGAAGCCTCGCAGAAAAAAACCTTCAGTCCACGTCGACATGCAGGGGTCGATGAAGTGGCGGCCGTCCTCCAGAATTTCCCCACGGGGCTCCTCACAATCTTCGGGCTCGGACCAGTACCGCTGAAGTCGCCCCATGTTGGGCGCAAGTTGAAGAACCGGGGTTTAACCCAGCGGCGTCAGGGGCACGCCTAAGATCTTCGAGTTCACCTGTCTTGATATACAGAGACACAGAATACTTCTGGACAGCAGCGGTGAGTCCATTGAGGTGTAGGGGTGTAGCCCCACTAAGCCTGGTGGACGCACCTGCTGCAGGCGGCACACACAATGAGCTCCATTTATTTGGGACTCCAATAAATATCATATAAACGCTTTCAGCGGGGGTTCCGGCCGGGACACACCCGCTGGAATAGGGAGTGCACAGGGGGTGGGGCCGGGTTGGCTGGCTGGCATTTAAACGAGTTTCCGAGTCGGAGTTGCGCATTATGGGCAGGAACTTGTCCGAGCATGCGCGTCAGCGTCATGTAGACGATGAGACAATCGGAAGGGGCCAGGAGGGGGGGTGCTGCTTTAGCTGGCCCCGTCGTTTGGAAGGCGAGAGGGTGAGTGCTGTGTGTGCCCCCCTAGCCAATCCTGGCGCTTATGCAGCACCAGGATTGGCTGGTCAACCGCGCCAAGGACAGGCAATCCATCATTGGATGCCGCGTGGGTGGCTCAGGCAGGCCGCTCAGGACTGTATCCTGCTGGTCAATCACTGACTGTGACTTCAGCATATGAAGCCATTCAGTGATTGGCCATGCGCGCCGTTAGTGTAAGTTGTTCTGGAATCATCCCTCTGGCTCTGTGACTGAGACACGAGACGTCGAGAGTCGCACTCGCCGTCTGAAGAGGAAGAGATCGTCGATTCCCTCTGTTCGTGCCGGTGTTCGATGACGATTAATATTAAAGTAGGTACTGGTCAGGGTTCCCCAGGCCGGATCCCTCGCTGGTTGTCAGGATGACCGGGGACTGTGCAGTTTAGTTCCATGTTGATACGTCTGTATGTACATTCATCTTCTGTGGATGTCCTATCATCGATCTGTTGGGAGGCCCTTCGTGAAATGGTAGCCACAGTCTGGGGATGGCTGATTGCAGAAGCTTGTGTTAGTCAGCACTGAGCCCTGGGGGGAGGTTCAGCCCTCTGAGTGCGGTGGCGGTGCGGTGGCGGTGCGGTGGCGGAGGAGCACAACGGCTCTGCGGCTTCTTATGCAATGGATTCTCCTCTGTGCTTTCAATCCCGTTTGTAGGGTCACCATGCTCAAATAGCCCCCCCCCCCCACTGCCGTCTTTCGAGAGGAGATGCCATTTACATATGTTGTAGTCTCATAATACACGCCAGCAGCGCCTTGGCATAGCTTCACTGCTTTAAATTCGGAAGCGATATTTGTCCCCGAGAAATATGCAGTGCCGTATATATGCCTGGATATTTTACACAATTTGTGTGGCCTGCCAAGAACGTGTGCATTCTGTATGATTGGTGCCTAGATTGTGTCGAAGCCCCACCGTCCATCTCCAGTTTGGGGTGGGGGAGTCTCCCCTGTCTGTGGTGATTCAACATATTAAAGCTATCTGTTCTGCCTCTTGTATATGTATAGCTGATGTTGGTGTATACAAACTTATATATAAGTAGCGTCATAGAAACTGTGCGTGGTGTTGCAGGCCACACTATGACCCAGGACTGTCCAGTTATTTTCAGTATATTTAAGTGTGTGTTTTTACACCTCAGTGTTTTGAAACGTTTATTTATTCACTGAGAATCAGTTAAAGGGAACTTACTTAACACTGAGCGGGCGTACTTTGGGTCTTGTATTATTGTGTTACCCGTTTTTGTCCTGTACAAGGGGGATTAATTACATAATTGTAGATTTAATCGCTGATGTTATACATTGCCTAGTATAATGTATTTATGACAGTATAGTCATGGGAGTATGCGTGGGAGTTGAGCGGGGTGGGCATAAGGTTAAGGTAGCAACTACACTTGTACATTTCTTCTTTTGAAGTTTTTCTTCTTTCACAACCACTGACCACCCACCCCCTTTTCAACCACATGCAGTATTGGGAATGGATTGTGGGTGTACATCTAATTGAGGGGTATATCTTTTAAGATTGCAATGTCTCTAAGAAGATAGCAAATCTCTTTTAATCTGGGTTTGTGGATCGATTTCCGTTGTCTTTTGTGTTCCATGGAGTAAATTTGATTTTGAATCCCCGCATAATCTGTGACCTACATTTTTAGATGGTAGATGCAATATCTGTGGCTGCAAAGATGTGGGCTTTGCCCACGCTGAGTTTGCTGATGTGTTCAGTGTGATTTTCGCTAGCACTGGACAAAGTCTAATTTTGGCCCCAAACACAAGTCGTTTCCACTGTGTTGGTAGTATATCTGTCTAACTAGAGTTCACTGTGGTGAGGGCTTTCCCCAGGTTACATTTGCTGATGTCTTTTGAGTTTGGTGTTGGAAGGCACTGAAGTAGGCGGATGTTTGCATCCAAAATAAGTTGTTGCCCGTATGCGAGTGTGAAAGTCATGACTATAGAGCTGTAAAGGTGCTCGGAGCGTGCAGCTTGTTTGTGATTGCTCTCCATGCAGTTTGTCATATCTAATGTATGCAAACATTCCAATTGTATATAAAAATACACATGCACTTCTTTGGCCCCTGTACACTGTCATCACTTTCTGGACTTTAAGCTCAATTATGTGTTTTTTGCAAACTTCAAAACTGCTGGATGAAAACTCACAAAATTTGGTGAACGGTTGGTTTCAGAAGGTACCTTTTCTCAAGTGTGTTTCAGATTAGCTAGGGTGTCTAAGGGCCCGATGTAGGTAAATCCCATTTACCGATTTAGAAATACCGAATGCTACCGATTCGGTATTTCAAAATCGGTAAATGGGATGTAGGTCCCAACATCTGGAATCGTTACCGATTCCTCACAAATTCGGTATTTACCGATTCGGTAAATACCGAATCAGTATTTGCTATTGAGTCCTATGGGCCTTTGAAGCCCATAGGATTCAATTCAAATACCGAATCGGTATTTACTGAATCGGTAAATACCGATTTTGTCAAGGGTGCAGGGGGTGTCACTTTGACACCCTCTAGCACCCCCAAAACGGGCATGTGTGCAATGTGGCACACAGACATGCCCTAAGGGCACGTCTGTCTGTCACATGGCACATGTGTACATGCACAGATGTGCATGTACACAGGAATCGGTATTTTACCATGGATTTGTATTCCATGGTAAAATACCGATTCTGTAAGCCATGTGCCAAAGGTAAATTGCCTACCTACATTGCATTTTCGGTAATTTTACTGAATCGGTAAATATTACCGAATCGGTAATTATTTTACCGATTCGGTACATATTACCGAATCGGTAAATTTACCGATTCGGTAATGATACCGATTCGGTAAAATTACCGAAAATGTGCCCCTACATCTCGATAGCCCTTTACCGATCGGAAACGGCCGAAAAACGGTATTTTCGGCCGATTCCGATCGGTAAAGGGCTACCTACATCTGGCCCTAAGTTATTAAGGTTGAAAAAACAGGATTTTCTGTTGTCTTTATGATGATTCGACTGCAGCCTCACCCATATATGTAGCCAGCGGTTTCTGATTGTAGGCATTTTCTTTTTTTTACATGTACATGGGTACGGGGGTGGACAATCATGACCACAACACACATTCTCATTGAGGAAACAAGGCACAACCATTTAGCATGCCATATACATAACTAGTAGCCATGTCTGCTAAGACTGAAATTAGAGTGCGAAATCTGCCAGGTCACTACATTGGACATTTGAGCCTAAGCTTTGGCTGTATTTTGTCTTTAAATATGTGTATATTTTTTGTGCACATATAATTAGATCCAAGTATACATTTTTGTGTATATGTTTCCATATTTGTACCTGAATTTCCATGTTCATGTGTGTAAATGTACATATTTAGTGCTTAATTATTTCTGGCTTTCAAATTACAATTTCCCTCAATTCGTGCGATTTATGGATTTCAACCAAATATAGAAGCTGTGTCCATCGGATTTCTTTCTGGTTAGTGCCCCGTGGTAGTATCTGAGGTTCCTTGTTCACTGGACTGCAGATAAACATTCTTTTAAAACAACAAGTAGTTTGTTTACTAAATTCCACCCTACTAACGAAAATAAAGTCTATTTTGTATTGTTATTACTGCAAACGAGATAATCGTAAAGACATAGGTTGCTTATCAATCAATCAATCACAGACATTTATATAGCGCACTACTTACCCGGAGGGTCTCAAGGCGCTAGGGGGGGGAGTGCTGCTAATGCAGGTCTTGTGCTTCTTCCTGAAGGAGAGGTGGTCTTGGGTCAGGCACAGGTCGGTCGGGAGGGAGTTCCAGGTCTTGGCGGCCAGGTAGGAGAAGGACCTTCCTCCTGTTGTCGTTCTTCGGATGCGGGGCACGGCGGCGAGGGCGTGGCTGGCTGATCGGAGATGTCGTTTGGGAGCGTAGAAGTTGATGCAGTTGTTGAGGTAGCTCGGGCCTTGATCGTGTAGGGCTTTGTGTGCGTGGGTGAGGAGGCGGAAGGTGATTCTTTTGTTGACGGGGAGCCAATGCAGGTCTCTCAGATGTCCGGAGATGTGACTGTGTCGTGGGATGTCGAGGATGAGTCTGGCTGAGGCGTTCTGGATCCGCTGGAGTCTCTTCTGGAGCTTGGCGGTGGTTCCGGCGTAGAGGGCGTTGCCGTAGTCCAGTCGGCTGGTGACGAGGGCCTGGGTGACCGTCTTCCTGGTTTCGGTGGGGATCCACCGGAAGATCTTCCGTAGCATGTGCAGGATGTTGAAGCATGACGAGGAGACGGCGTTGACTTGTCTGGTCATGGTGAGGGAGGAGTCCAAGATGAAGCCGAGGTTGCGTGTGTGGTCTGTCGGTTTGGGTACGCTGCCCAGGGCGGGGGGCTACCAGGAGTCGTCCCAGGCGGAGGGCGAGGAACCCAGGATGAGGACTTCCGTCTTGTCTGAGTTCAGTTTCAGGCGGCTGGTCGTCATCCACTCGGCTACGTCTTTCATCCCTTCTTGAAGGTTGGCTCTGGCGGCGGCGGGGTCGTTGGTCAGGGAGCGGATCAGCTGGGTGTCGTCAGCGTAGGAGATGATGTTGAGGTTGTGTTGGCGTGTGATGGCCGCGAGGGGGCTCATGTAGACGTTGAAGAGGGTGGGGCTCAGCGAGGATCCTTGAGGGACGCCGCAGATGACTTCGGTGGCCTCTGACTTGTACGGTGGTAGACGGACTCTCTGTGTTCTTCCGTCGAGGAAGGAGAGGATCCATTCCAGTGCCTTCTCCTGGATTCCGACGTTGCTGAGGCGCTGCACTAGGGTGCGGTGGCAGACAGTGTCGAATGCCGCGGAGAGGTCTAGGAGGATGAGGGCCGCTGTTTCTCCGTTGTCCATCAGGGCTCGGATGTCATCGGTGGCAGCGATGAGGGCGGTCTCGGTGCTTTGGTTGGCTCGGAAGCCAGACTGTGAGGGGTCGAGGGATCCATTCGTCTCGAGGAAGGTGGCCAGCTGCTTGTTGACGGTCTTCTCGATGACTTTGGCTGGGAACGGGAGGAGCGAGATGGGGCGGTAATTCTTGAGTTCGGTGGGGTCCGCTGTAGGTTTCTTTAGTAGGGCGCTGAGTTCGGCGTGCTTCCAGCTCTCCGGGAAGGTGGCGGTGTCGAAGGAGGTGTTGATGATGTCCCGCAGGTGGGGTGCGATGACCGCGTCGGCCTTGTTGAAGACGTGGTGAGGGCACGGGTCGGTCGGAGATCCGGAGTGGATGGAGTTCATCATGTGGATGGTGTCTTCGGTGCTGATCGGCGTCCAGGCTCGGAGGGTGGTGGTGGGGTGCGGTGGTTCGGTTGTGGCGTGCGTCGGTTGAGTGCTGAAGCTGTTGTGTATGTCCGCGATCTTGTTGTGGAAGTAGGAGGCGAGGGAATTGCAGAGGTCTTGCGATGGGGTGATGTTGTTGTTTCCGGCGTTGGGGTTGGAGAGCTCTTTGACGATGTTGAAGAGTTCCTTGCAATTGTGTGCGCCTGGCTGGGGTTCGCTGAGCTGGCGGGGGGGTGCTGGCTCAGGGAAGCGGCGAGCTGGTCGGCTGTGATCTTGTTCCAGCTTCTTCGAGCAACCGGTGATGACTGAATTATCATCGAGGTATTAGGTCAAAGGTTAACATAATTGAGTTTGCAAGACAAAAAGTGAAATAATTGTTTGAAAAACGTTTGCTTTGAAAGAAAAAATGTCTAAAATAAACACCTTGAAGTTTGAAGAGTGTGAAAAATGTAAAAACACACTAATATGACATTTCAGTGCAGTATACCAATGATAGGCAAACAGTTTTGCACCCAATTAAAGGGAAAGGAGTTATTTTGAATGTGGGTGTCGAATTTGTAAGTGTACTTATTTCATTATCGTGTTAAGGTGCGGCAGAGGAGCTTGAGCCAATCAGTAATATGAGGAGATGCTGGAATTAAGCAGAAAAACAGTGTGCTAGTTAACAATAAAAAGCAAAGGGGCGTCTTTGGGAATGGGGCTGCCATACTTTTCAAACGTGCTCTATTTTTCTGTCATTGGGAGGAGATGAGGTGGGGGCTTCCCCAGTGACGTTAAGAATTCCTGGCATTTTGAATAAGAAGACAGGATGGGATGGGGCTGATACAGGCTCCAGATTGGGACCTAGAACAACTGATATCAAGGAAGGACAACAGGTGTGTGTAAGGAGGACCGGGAACAGAGGAGAGGAACAGAGGAGAGAGTCTTCAACTTGCACCAACAATTCCAGCAGAGGGTCAGGAGTTTTGTGGTCTGCTGCAGAGTGTCTTTAAGTCAGTTGCCTGCCTGACTGCAAGTACCACATCCCTGCAGGTGCATGGCCGTTCTGCTTAATCTCCAGACCGAGAGCATGCAATGCGGACTTTAAAAAAACATGGCCATTGGCTTTGTCAATAATTGTTAGTTGCATGAGCAAAATAACCAACAACTATGGTTTTGTTGTATATAATATTGAAAATATTTCACTTCTGAAATGATGAGACTATGAAAGGCGAGGTGCTTCGAAGTTACATCAAAGGCAGGAAAGGGTGGTGCTGCAGAGTTTTTTCTTTTCACCTGGAGGGTGAGAGCAAAAATGGAGAGCCTTATAGTGGCCCGACTCAGCATCTACTATTTTAGAACTGTCAGTGTGAGAACCGGCAGGACCCGGCCCACTAAAGGCCTGGTTGCTTTGCTGTTTGCAGGCCCAATTATGAAACCTTGGCAGTGACACACTTGGAAGTCGCCTCTAAGTGTCGGAGAAATTGTATGTGCATGTGTGCCGTAAAAGTTAGTGTTACCCTAGTGTTTGAAAAATAAATTGTTATCTTTTAATTTCCAGCGCCTGGTCAAGCCTGACAACATGAGACATTAGCGCATTTTGGGCCAATTTTTCGCAAACAAGAGGACCCCAACCTCCTTTGCTGCTCTCTCACCCAACCCCGGCTACAACCCAGCAAACACCAGTGACCAGTGTTAAAGGTAAGGAAAATGATGCTATATATTTTTTTACATGGGAGTCAGGGCTATGTATCTGGTCACTCTCCAGGCCCTGAAGCAGTGTCTCTTTCAGTGCCTCCAGCAACCACTATGGCACAGAGAGGCAGGAGGCAGTACGGCTGTATTTTAGCAGTCATTTTGTGGGAAGGGGAGCTGTTGGAGATGTATTTGTATTTGTACTGAAATTTCATATTATTGCACTGCACCTTATACGTTGTACTTTGATTATTGACAGGTTTATCAGCAAACAACAAGAGGACCCCAACCTCCTTTGCTGCTCTCTCACCCGACCTGGGAGTTAGGGCTATGTATCTGGTCACTCTCCAGGCCCTGAAGCAGTGTCTTTCAGTGCCTCCAGCAACCACTATGGCACAGAGAGGCAGGAGCGAGTACGGCTCTATTTTTAGCAGTCATTTGAGATGTATTAGAATAATGCACAAGATATATGTATAATGTATTTATACTGAAATTTGATATTATTGCACTCCACCTTATACGTTGTACTTTGATTATTGACAGGTTTCTTTAATATATATATATATATATATATATATATTGGTAAGGCCAGAAACACACCATCATGAATACAGTACAAGAGCTGATTACAAAGTCATTCCAGTCACGGCCACTTGAACAAAAACTACAGATAAAACAATTAGGACCTCATCAGCCTGAAATAAACCTACAGCAAACTACCCAGGACAGAGGAAAAATGTCAAAACGTACATTCTCAAATGCCTGGTACACAAAAGCTGATTGGCTTACAGGGTGCCCTATAAGAAATTCTCTGTTCTGCTTCCCCTGCTTGCTGTTTGGCAGTGACTTTTCTTGGACACGGCAAGGAATGGTCGACCTGAAGCACATCGCTGAAAAAATAAAGAAGCATGCGCTCACAAGAAAATCATCTGGAAAACCAGACTAGACTGGGAATGTTGGGGGAAGACGCACCAATTGAGCAGCAGATAAATTATGCGTATCGCAAATCCATTCAAAAACACAATGAAGCTGTTGATAAGAACAGACAAAATCTATCCAAGATCATTGATTGCATTCGTTTCTGTGGTGCTTTCGAACTGGCATTGCGAGGCCATGACGAATCAGAAACTTCCTCAAAACCTGGGATCTTCCGAGGCCTAGTGGATTTAATGTTAACCATTAAAAACAAAAACTTATCGCACAAAGCTACGATGGTGCGTCCGTAATGAGTGGAAGCCTTAGTGGAGTACAGAAGCGAATTAGAGACGTGTACCCTAATGCTCATTTTGTGCACTGTTACGCCCACCAACTCAATCTTATTATGCAACAGGCGGTATCAAAGATCAGAGAGACACGAGTTTTCTTTTAGGATATCGGAGGCATAGCAGCATTCTTCACACGTTCCCCCAAAAGAACAGAAGCCCTTCATGAGATTGTGGACAAAAGCGTACCAAGGGGATCCTCAACTCGTTGGAACTTTCAAATTCGTACAGTCAACTTAATCTTTGAACAGAGGGAGGGCCTTGAGAAATGTTTTGTCGCCATAGCATCCAGAGCAGACTTTGATCACACAAGTCAGAGTGAAGCCCATGGCTTTATTAGAACACTACAAGACAAAGAGTTTCAGTTCTTACTGTTTTTATTTCATGACATAATGATTCCTGTTGATGTGTTATACGATCAGTTGCAAAGAAAAGACCTAGATACTGTCTCTGTGAAAGCCAATACATCTGCATTTGTACAAAAGATTATGAAAGTGAGAGATGGGGTTGACGATTTAGAGAGCAAACTGCCGGAGCATTCTATTTTTGCAAACCGCAGACAAAACATCAACTCTCTGGCTCGAATTGGAAAGGAGATATGTGACATTGTAATTGTGCAGGCAAAAGAACGTTTTTCATTCACAAAACATTTGGTGAGTGCAACTTTATTGCAAAGTAAAGAGTTTGCACAATATGATTAATCCTTCCCTGAGCGTGCTCTGAATCAGGCTGTGGAAGCATATCCTATGCTCAAAAAAGAGCAGCTAACTGAGTTAACTGTACTCTACGGAATGCCTGTGTACCGGAAGGCCACAAGCGCCTTGACTTTGCTGAGTTTAATTCATAAACTGCATATGGAAAACTCACTTACAGAGGCAGTGACTTTACTAAAAATTGTGATTACGACTCCAATGACAACAGTAGAAGCTGAACGATGTTTTTCAGCCTTAAAGCACATAAAGACATTCCTCAGGAACACCATGCTAGAGGAAAAACTAAATGCTTTGGCAATGCTATCTGTAGAGAGCAAGCTAGTCCAAAAGATACCGGACTTCAACATGAAAGTAATTTACAAGTTTGCTACACTAAAAGACCGACGTGCTGATTTCATTTACAAAAAGTGAATGCTGCTACTTGTTTGTTGAATACAAAAAATTCTGATTGAGGTAAGAAATGCATTGTTATCTCTGTTTTTAAAAGTTTTGTAGTGTTTGTTCTATTTGAAGACTACACAGATTTGCTTACCTTTGTTCACTGGCCGGGCCTGTCTCCCGCAGGGTGAACGATTCGTTGCTTGTGTTGCCTATCAAACCTTTCCCCTTGGCAAATTGCGAAAACCTTTATACCATTTATGTTTGGGGTACTTGCGTGGGCCTATGTGAAGTGTGTGTGCAAAGCTCAGCTCAACCAGAATCACGGTAACAGCGCATTGCGCTGCCTCTTTTATATTCAGTATATTGTCAGACTGTTTTTCTTCCCCCGCCTTTCCTTGTTTTGTTTCCCTGTTTCCCCCTTGCTTGCCATTCGTTACTCTAGAGTCTAATAATCAGTATATTGTAAGACTGTTTTTCTTCCCCCGCCTTTCCTTGTTTTATTTCCCTGTTTTCCCCTTGCTTGCCATTCGTTACTCTAGAGTCTAATAATCAGTATATTGTAATCGGTATATTGTAAGACTGTTTTTCTTCGCACGCCTTTCCTTGTTTTGTTTCCCTGTTTTCCCCTTGCGTGCCATTCGTTACTCTAGAGTCTAATAGAGTCGGAAGGCCGTAGGGGAAGACTGTGGACTTTTCTTCAAGTTCCTGACGCTCCTGCGGAACGAGCCTGGCAACCATTACACTGCTGTGCAACTTCTTCTACTCTTAGAGCTGAGATTTCCATGAAAGTCTTATAGTCTGAATTCAGCACCTGAGCATAATAGGACAGAATGTATGAAGCTCTGTGGTAATACTGAATAAGCAGCTACCTATGTTATGCCATCTATTAATGTAATAACTGCACTTTCACAATTGCTTTATTAACCTTCCTGCTTTCTCAAATTTGCTTGAAAATGCACAATTTTTCTTCTTTTTTTCAAAATTTTCGTGGGGGGGTAACCCCCCCAAACCCCCCTTTTGGGTTTCGGGCTCGCAAGCTGCGCTCGCTCTCTATGGTGCAGTATGCTAATTAGTTTGCGCCTCACCACTTTCAAATCTCACCCACCGCCCCTGCTTCTGGATGGCATCAGAGACCAAGTTTATTAGCTGCAGCTAGTAATAGTGATCCTAGAAACACATCACAGTGTAAATTCTCAGGAGACAGCTCATTTTACAAAGGAGAGACGTCCCCTTTTATACCCAATATTCACATTATAAATGTACACCCACTGCACAAAATTCTAGCCAATTCTAGCCAATAAGGTACATTTTCAAACAAAGTATCACATAACAAAAACTCAATTTACAGTATCCCAACGCAAAAGTTAATTATTAGGAATGTCCCAAATTCAATCTCCATAAGCCGGACAAACCTATAATTGAAAGCATAACCCATGTAATGTAGAAACATAAAAAATAAACAGTAACAGATGCTGAACAAAATAAGGCATGTGCAAGGAAACTAAAAGTTAACGATGTCCTGAACATTGATTGGCAATCTCAGACAAAGATCCATAAGGCTTTGCGAGGTCAGTTTCAGGTGAAGAGATCAGTTTCTTACAGTTCATTTCAGAGTCAAAAAGAAACCTAGTTAATGTATACATGAACTAAGAAAGCCAGGCCACTTTATTCGCCAGGCTACCTTCACAGGCCTACATGAGGGCAACACAAAATGGTGGCACAGAACAAAATGGAGTCAGACTCGAGAATTACAAAACCTCAAGGCTGGACCTTCTTGTTGCCCGAAGAGCTCTGGAGTGCAGCGTCAACAAGCCTTAGCAATGGCAATTTTCTGGGGTGCAGAGGGGTTCGGGGTCAGCAGCCCCGATGAGGGATACCGTCCTCCAAATTGCAGGGAAGTCAGGTCAGGTCTCTAAGGAGCCACAGAATCACCACATGTGTTGCTGAGCCATGGGATGTCCATGGGACGCCAGGAGCAGCAGACCAGCTAGCTTTGTTGTGGTGCCTAGGAGGGAGGGAGATTTCTTTGGGTGTCCTTGATGTCCACAGGTCTGTTGAAGAACCTGGATGAAGCACAGATGATGAAGAAATCTTCAAGAACAGTGAGACCAGGACCAGGAGGAGTCTATCTTGGTGCAGTCTCACTTCCAGGCAAAGTCCAAGTGTCCAGACGATTGAAGAGCGACGTAGTGTCAGGGTTGAGTCTGGTCCCACCAAGAATCTATCTGAGGCCCCATTCACAGGGGAGCCCTTAAGTCCCCTTAGGAGAGGGTTGGGATGACTCGGAGGTCCCTCCCAGAGGGGCAGACAGAGGAGAGGATACTCCCCTGTTCTTTGTCCAGTTTCACGTCAGAGTGTGAACCAATGGTTCCTGAACTTGCTCAAGGCGAAGTATGCAATGTGCCCTTCAAAGCAGTCTGGTGGGGCTGGCAAGTGCCCCCACCACAGCCCAATACACTAAGTCCTATCTGGGAGTTGGTCACACATCTCTATGACAGGAAACCTATTGTTCTACCTTTCCCTGCTTGAACTCAGATCAGCAGCAGGATGGTGTCTGTGGTCGACAGCAGCACTAACTTGCTGGCATACCCTTGAAGGCTGTTACCAATAGTACAGGGGGACCCCAAGGGAGCCCCCCAGTACATGGGATCATACTTCCAGTACCAGAATCAGTGTTGGGGAATGATTCCAACATGTTTGATACCAAACATGACCAGGTTTGGTGTAGCCACCATATAGTTAGACATCTCGTAATGACTGATATCCACTGTATGTCTTAAAATGGCTGACCACACTTACAAAACCTGGAGAATCGACCCCAGGGTGTGTAGGGGTGTCCTGCTCATACAGGGCCCCCTCACACTTGTAACCAAGCACCTTGCCATCACGACTGAAGAGCCTGCCAGAGGGTTGAATTATAGGTTTTAAGTGCAGTGACCTCAGCTATAAGAAAACTTATATCTGTTGTGAGAGGCACAAGCACCAAATCACATAGGCTGCAATGGCAGGCCTGTAGTCACTTTTTAAGTAGACTCCCACGGTTGGCACAAAACATGCCTCAGCCCGTGGGAGACTCCTGGTGTCCATATGCCATGGGTACCTCAGTACCATATACTAAGGACTTATAAGTGTAAACCAGTAGCCAACTGTAGAGTTACCAAAGTACTTATCAGCACCATTTTAGGACAGAGCAAAGTTGTTGGGGTCCTGATTAGGAGGATCCCAGCAGGCTAGGTGAAAAACACACTGACTCCAGGCAAAAACGTGGGAGTAATCATGTAAGCAGATCCTACTTTCCTACACTCTCCCAACCCCACAATAATTACAAACAGTGTTTTATGACCCACATGGAAAGCTATTTGCTAATAGGTGCACACAAGATCAATTACATCCTTCTGAGGTTAAATGTTTACAGTAACTTTAGGAGAGAGAGAAGAGTTGGCGGAGTGGTTACAGAGGATTATTATTTTGAGTGCTGGCTCTAGCCAAAGGGAGTTAGTTGGTTAGAGGTAGCAAAATAGAGAAAAGGCCCCCTTATCCTGAATTGTCTGCCTTACGTCTCTCCAGCATTGTGAGGAAGGAGACCTATGAATTATGGATTGTGACAGTGGGGTAGTTTGGTGTATATGAGTGCAAACCCTTTTGGATGGCACATCATGATTTGAATTTGACTTACGCTGGGAGGACTGTACAATATGAAAGTTACAGGTTCAAAAGGCATGACATAATTCTTCTTTTTTTGCAGTCAAAAATCAGAGCACTGCCCAGCTTCAGTAATGGATACCCAGAAAAACATCCAATCCATAGATGAACAGAACAGTCTCCAGAGGTCGATCACCCAGTTTCTTTCATATGAAATAACAACTAACTATGAAAGAGGTTGGGAGGGATAATCTATCCTCTGTGTCTTTAACAGTCTCTAAAACTCCTGTCTTATAAGGGATAGGGGCTTTGCATATTGTGACTAGACTGGATGCTCAAATAGGACAAATCCAAGCCTATCAATCTCTTCTTTTTACACATGAGCCACCTACTTGTAATGGAATGTTCTAAAAGTAGATTCATAAAGCCAGTCTGTGGTTTTTATAACATCTTTCAAGCTTCCAGAACACAAAAATGCCTTTGATACCATAGCCCCCTATGAATGAGCCCCAAAGACATATGCATTTTTTGCTGTCTCTGTCATCAACCATCTGACCAGTCTCATTAAGAATGGCGAAGAAATAAGAACAAAAATGAGTTGAAAAAAGAAATCAAAAGCTGAGAGGCAGAAGGAGGCCTTAAAGCGATAGTCTGATCTCTGTAACACTGAAGACATTTAACAACACATGTTTTGATGTTTGTAGCAAAACCTGGATTAAGTAATGTGGTAGAAAACTATGTAGTAATCTTGTAACAGAGGCCGGATCTGAGCAGAACATTCTGTTATATCCTCTTTTAGGAAATCAGACATAAAGGCATGGTTAACCTGGCATGCAGTCACTTCAAGAAAATATATTAATAATCAGCTCATTGAAATAAGAAAAGTAATACCACAAAGCAGAGTGCTTAGGTATGGGAGGAAATTGAATATTAATGTAACAGCTCTTCTTACCAGGTAATGCTGTCACACAGGATAACCCTGCACTAAAATAAGACAAGCAAATCTAGCAGACAAGTAACTATTACCAACATAATTGGATTTGACCTCAGAAAAAAACGTTCTTTAAACAATTAACTACCTCAAGCGGATATGTACAGATGTGATCAATGGTCCATTCAACACATCAGTTAACTCAAATTGACGAGGTATATTTGTAATTTGCCTGAGTTGATGCAGCCCAAGAATCCTAACAAGTGAAAAAGATTCTTTCAAAAGACCTGAAATATCCCAGGAATTTCAGAAATCCCCCTGGCCTTCACTCGAGGATTACTTTGAAGTACAAACATGTAAAGGGAGCCCACTGGAGCCAGCATTTGTTGGGCAAAATTGGAATTTATCTGAGGAAATCCCTTATTAACTCCAGATGTTGTGTACCATAATTGAACAGGTGAAAAAAAGCAGTTGCCAAAATCAGTACCTTATGACATGGATCAGAAAGCTGAGAATCTTGATGAAAGAATGAAAACCACATGTCTGAAGATCCACCCAAACGCCAACTTAAGATTTAGAGGAGCTTTCAATTGACACATTAGGCTTACCGATCCACCTACAGAGAACCCCAGTATCTGCTGAGATAGAAACCCCTTGATCTAAAGTCAAATGGCTCCTGTCCTGGAGAAACCTTGACCAGCAAACCTCCACTTTGTTAGATAATCCTGAAAGACATGCCGTTGGCATCATTCAATTGTTCTACAGGCTGAAATACCCAAATACCCCAAATCTTTGGCCAAACCTGCCAGACTCTTGGATCGGGTGTCCCTTGAGTTATGTGCCATTTATGTATGTAGTTGTGACTTTGTCCATTGGTAGCAGTACACAACAGTAGGCCCCTTCCTCGCACCAGACATTTGATAGTGAATGAACAGCTCCAAGGCAATTTATGTGGCAGTGTCTTTCCTCTAGAGACCACTTCCTAACGCTACCACTTCTCCACATTTTGCCACCCCGACTAACTGGCTGGAAAGATAGCTTGAATTGAGACCCACAATTCTGGTTAACCTCCTCAGGGATATAAAATATATCATAAGCACTATCGCAATGTCTTTTTTTATGGGCTTGATCTTAGAACTCAGAAGAAAAATAGATATGTTCACTGATATGACCAGGAGATCCAGGATCTGGAGTTCTGAGGGCAAAGGCTTCTTGTGATTGATGACAAACCCCATCATTGTTGGATCACCACTGCCAGCGAAATGTAAAAGTTTTGCCATTTTGCAGAACGTTACCTTTTATGTGATTTTTGCCCTGCAGAGGTGGGTTTGAGAAGAAAATATTTAGCCAAGAGAGATATTCTCCTTGAAAAATAAATTTTCTCCATGATGCAGTCTTGCTATCTTGTGCAATTTTTTTTATGTGAGGTATACCCTCTCAGAGAAAGGCATCCGAAATGATGATGAAAATTATTTTGTGCAATATGTGTAACCTTACAAAATTATGTATATTTAGCAAAGCACTATCACAACTTTTAAACTCCCCTAATCGACAGCTTGAGAAGCTTGGTGAAGCATCAGGGGTGGAGGAAAGGACATGTTAAAGAAATTTCAACTGGAACATAGAGTATCCAAGAAAAAAAGCTAGACATTTGGATGATTCAGGTGCATAGTCGAAACTGATAGTCCAGCCTGCCCATTCAATATAATTCCATTAGAAAATCCCTTGGAAAATGAATGTTCTGTATCTAGAAAGGGCAGTAGAGGATCGAGCCATACAACAATGTGTGATTTCTTACAGGACAGACCCCGCCATTGCATTTGTGCACCTGATCAAAATTGTCCATAAACCTCAGGGATTGCAAAGGAATCCTTTCTTTCTGCACCTTCTTAATAAATGAGGAATGCCTACCTGCACCTATGTCTGCTCTTATTTTGAGAAAAGCAGAGGTTTGAGAGGATGGAATTCTATCCTGCAACCCTGTCATATCTGAAGAACACTGGTGCTGTAGAGTTATCAAAAATATGCAAAATGTGCAAATCTCATTTGAAAATTAGTTTTTCATAATTCATGTTTTAAATGGTAGAGACAATTATAACCGATAATTGAATATTGTTACACTTGAAACAAGTTACCTAGGTCATTTAAAAAAGTAAATAATTAGATAAATAGCTATGCTACATTTTCGTGCAAGACACAGTTATTTCTAATATGGGAGTAATTTCTGGTATTCTGTTCACCTTGCTCCTGCTCATTCCCTCTTCCAATCAGTGTCCCGCTGCAAGACACCTCTCTCCAGGTTTCCGCTGAGCATCAAGTGAATGATGTCAATGTAATAGCAATGTTCAATGGTGTTAGAAAGGTTATATTGTGAATGAAGCTGCCATCATGTACCCAAAGTATCATTTTCAAGGACTTGCACTGTAAGTGTCAGTGTAGATGTGTAAATTCTATGAGCCATTGATAGAGGGATGTTTCACTGTTATGTTATGTTATGTTAATTGGTTTGTAGAGCGTTCCAGCTCACCCTGGGGCATCTCAGCGCTGTCTAGAATAATCAGATTCTGTGACGGGAGCACGAAGGGGATGGAGATTGGGTTAAAACGAAAATACAGTAGCTAGGGATTTCTCGTAGGGTTTGGGGAGGCTGGTTCCAATATTTTGGAGCAAGAAATGAGAAGGCTCTGCCGCCAGTCTGAGTAAGGCGAATTTGGGGAACCTCAAGAAGACCCCACAAGCTGGATCTAAGTCTCCTAGAGCAGCAGTATTTGAAAAGTTTTTTTTGTAAGTAGAGGGGGCCTCTGTTATTCAAGGCATTGAAGGTTAGGCAGCACTGTGTGTTGATCATCTCCGGAAGGTAGTTTCTGAGAGGGAAGATGAACAAATTCTCTTATCTTAAGGAGTGGGTTAACCCTAAAGTTTTACAATATGATGGTGCTGTTTCTGATTTGCCAACACGACCCTACCATAATCATCCTACGCAGAATTTGCAGAAACTATTAATAGAAAGTGTGATTTGTGTATAAACACTCTTGTGCTTTAGGGGCTTGGGTTCTTCTTCATTTTTATGCGCTTTAAATTTTACAGCTGTCGTTAGGACTGCTGATGCTGGGAAACCTTATTTTGTATGTCCATTTGACTTAGATTGCTTTGTGGGATGTGTCTATACTCAAATACACTTAGAATTTTTGCTTTGATTCTGCCTAACTAGGGATTCATGAATTTTAGGATTTTTAATTTTCTGTAATTGAGCCTTCATGGAAATACGTGCATTTTTCTCTGTACTGCATGTTTACTATTCTGTATTGAAATGTAACTTTTTGACCTATTTTGGACCAGAGCTTAGTTTTTTATCATGTCAACTCTGTTAACTAAATTGTGTTTTCCTGATGAGGAGTGTTGTCTTTAACCACTAATCAACTGGAGATGTTAGAGCCAAATTTTCTTGGCAAAAATCAGGGTGATGAAATTTTGGGTTAGAGGTAAATTATTGGGGTTCTGCGCCCACTCTGGGATACACATGTTAGTAACTTCCAGTAATGGAGAAAGAGGGCAGGCTTGCCATGTGACCTTCTTGGGAAACAAAGGTTTAATTCAAAATGACCTACAGTTAGAGACACAAGATCTTCCTCAACCCAACGGGAATCAATCAGTCTATTGGCTGCCTTGGTGAGATTAAAACAGTACTTTTGCTCCTCAGTATACCAAGATGTTTGGATTCTTCTTGATGAGTACTTCATTGGTTTAGATGAGCTCTACTATGGAAAGAGAACAGAGGAGTATCATCAGCTTCGACCTACCTTTGCATAAACCAGTGTAAATACCTTCTTTGGGTTCAGCTGTACCTTGTCTAAGGAGTTAAAGGTATCGGCATACGTAAAGAATCTTTAATAAATATATTGACAAATAATCAATGATGCGGTACATGTATAGAATGGCATATCACCCGTGAGGGTATCCAGGAACTGGGCTGTGGTTTTCAGTCGATGAGCCAGGTCTTCAGTCCCTTCCTGAAGTTTTTCAGCTATAGTGAAATTGGGAGGTGCAGGGGAACGCCGTTCGAGGACTTGGTGGTGAGGTGGGAGAAAGGGTAGAGAGACAAAATATCGAAATTAAAATATCGATATACAATAATATCGATGTTTTAATTTCGATTGTATAGAATATCGATGTGCAATAATATCGATAGACAGAATATCGATATTAAGGTAAGTAATATCGAAGTTAGTAATATCGATATCAAATATATCGATGTTACTAATATCAAAATTTTGTTTAGTGTTATGTATTTTTATACGTATTTTATATGTTTTTTAAACATGTTTTTTAATGTATGTTTAGAAATTAGTCATTTTGTTTACATTTTGCGTTATAGTATCAGAGCGGGTTGTGGGTTTATAGGGGAATAGGGTGGGAAGTAATCTAATTATAATTATTTAATTAATATTCTTTTAAATGTGTTTGATTAATAAATAATTATTAATGAATAAGTAATTGGTAATTAATTATTATTAATTGGTATCAGAGCGGGTTGTGGGTTTATAGGGGAATAGGGTGGGAAGTAATGTAATTATAATTAATTAATTAATATTTTTTTAATATGTTGGATTAATAAGTAATTATTAATTATTAATTATATGGTAATTAATTATTATTAATTAGTTAATTAAATTAATTAGAGTTAATCTAGTAATATTTATTATTTTTTGTTACTGTTACTTATTAAATATTTGGTAATTAATTATTATTAAGGGATTAAATGACAATTAAATTTTGTATGTGATTTATTTATGTGTAGTGGGTTGTGTATTTATAGGGGAATAGGGTGTCACATAATTAAATTAAATAGATTGTATTTATTTATTGGTATCTATTAATTAATTGTTAATTAATTAATTGGTAATTTTTTATTATTATTTAATAATATTTATTCTAAATAATTTATTAATAAATATTGTTTATTCTTGTAAATATCTTGTTAATTAATTATGAATTGGTAATTATTTTTAATTGGTAATTAATATGTGTTAATTAGTTGATTTATAATTACATCAATGTAATAATATTACTTGGCTGAAGGCGGCCGCTCCCCTCGCCCCCTGCTCCTGATTGGTATCGTTATTTGTACGGCTGCTCAAGCCTGTATCGCCTCTGCTGCCTCCTTCACAGCATAGCGCTGTAGTGCGAGCATAGCGCTGTATAGCGCTATAGTGCGAGTAAATTTAAAAAGCCAAATATTTGCATTTGAATCTGCTAGCGCTTTTGGGGTCATTGAATAGAGCGCTTGAGTCGCGCTTTTCACAATTGCAGTGCGAATTTACAGCTAGGCTGAGTGTCCATTACATAGACTGCTGGAAAGTAAACTATAGTCATTGCTGATTGCCTGTGCCCCAGCCTACCTCCAGTTTCGTTTCATTTCACTGCCGCCATCTTACTTGTTGTTGTGGTGCCTCAGAGACCGTCCCCCACAGCCCGGCCCGCCTCCCAGCTGACCCTCCCTCCCACGGACTACATAGCCTGCTCCCACACCCATACTCTCTGTGACCGTCCTGACGCTTGCTGAAGGCGGCCGCTCCCCTCGCCCCCTGCTCCTGATTGGTATCGTTATTTGTACGGCTGCTCAAGCCTGTATCGCCTCTGCTGCCTCCTTCACAGCATAGCGCTGTAGTGCGAGCATAGCGCTGTATAGCGCTATAGTGCGAGTAAATTTAAAAAGCCAAATATTTGCATTTGAATCTGCTAGCGCTTTTGGGGTCATTGAATAGAGAGCTTGAGTCGCGCTTTTCACAACTGCAGTGCGAATTTACAGCTAGGCTGAGTGTCCATTACATAGACTGCTGGAAAGTAAACTATAGTCATTGCTGATTGCCTGTGCCCCAGCCTACCTCCAGTTTCGTTTCATTTCACTGCCGCCATCTTACTTGTTGTTGTGGTGCCTCAGAGACCGTCCCCCACAGCCCGGCCCGCCTCCCAGCTGACCCTCCCTCGCCCCTCCCCCGCCACTAGCCATATATGACTGATGCTTCTGCGCGCAGCGTTCACGCGCAGCGATCGCGCCGAAGGTGCGCCAAAGGTAAGCCCGTCTACGCCCGTCCGCGCCTGGACCGCGCCCAGCGCCAGACCCCCTGGTCCTCGTAATGCCCACCCCTCCCGCATTACATACGATGCCACCACCATCCTAGCCCTCAACCCCGGCCGTTCCCCCAACTGCGTCCAAGCCGCTCCTGGACACACCCATGGACCCTTTTCCTGCTACTCCTGCAAGTTCGACGGTACCAAGAACAACTCCTCAACCACGAACACCAAACAGAGATGTGACACCAACCACCTACAATGCATCCTGCTCAACACCCGCTCAGTCCACAGACACGCCATTGACCTCTGGAATCTACTCGACACCATCTCTCCGGACGTCGCCTTCCTAACAGAAACATGGATGAATGCCTCTTCAGCCCCAGACATCACCATTGCCATCCCGGAAGGCTATAAGATCATTCGCAAGGACCGTATCGGCCACACAGGAGGAGGCATCGCTATCGTCCATAAGAAATCCATCCGCATCTCAACCAGCTCAGACGTCAATCTCGCCAACTCTGAACACCTTCACTTTTAGATCCACATCGACCCCAAGACCACACTCAGAGGCACCCTCCTTTACATGCCACCAGGACCCCGCGCACAATTCAGTGAAGACATCACGGACTTCATCACTCCACACGCGCTCCCCTCCGAGGACTACATCCTTTTGGGAGACCTCAACTTTCACCTTGAAAAGAACAACGACCGCAACACCACCACCCTCTTGGACAACCTCGCAAACCTCGGACTTAAACAACTGGTCACCACCCCCACCCACATCGCAGGTCACACACTCGACCCTATCTTCACCTCCAGCAAGCATGTTTCCTTCAGCCACACCACAGCTCTCCTTTGGACTGACCACAGCTGCGCTCACTTCACCTACAACAAGCCCACATCCAACAACCACCCCCAACCCACTCTGCAAAGAAACTGGAACAAAATCACCATCGACCAGATCTCCTCATCGCTTCTTCAAAAGCCCCCCGCCCACTCCTCAAACCCAGACCAAGCAGCCACCAACCTCACCCAATGGTTATCCAACAGCGCCGACATCCTAGCACCACTGAAAAAACGACAAATCAAACTAGGCAGCAAGAAGGCCTCCTGGTTCAACGATGACCTTAAGAAATCCAAGAAACTCTGTCGCTCCCTCGAGAAGGCCTGGAAAAAAGACCCAACCACCAGCACCAAGGACGCCTTCAAAAACGCCACCTGCATACACCACCAACTAATCCGAAATGCCAAGAAAGCAGCCTTCAAGGACCGTCTAGATAACAACGCCCACAACAGCAAGGAATTATTCAACATCGTCAAGGAATTTACCAACCCCTCTGCCAACTCCAACGACATCACCCCCTCTCAAGCCCTCTGCGACTCCCTAGCCTCATTCTTCCACAACAAAATTGCAGACATCCACAACAGCTTCGACAACCAACCCGGAGACCAACCCACCCAATCCCCTGCAGGACCCCCACCCCCCCTGAACATCATCAATGACTGGAAGCCAATCTCCACCGAGGACACCATCCGTCTGATGAACTCTATCCACTCAGGATCCCCCACAGACCCTTGCCCTCACCACATCTTTAACAAAGCAGACTCCATTATTGCACCGCACCTCCGAGACGTCATCAACTGCTCCCTCAACTCCGCAATCTTCCCGGAAAGCTGGAAACATGCCGAACTCAGTGCCCTCCTGAAGAAACCCACAGCTGACCCCACCGAACTCAAAAACTATCGCCCTATCTAACTCCTTCCATTCCCGGCCAAAGTCATCGAGAAAGCTGTCAACAACCAGCTCGCCGCATTCCTCGAAACCAACAAATCACTCGACTCCTCACAGTCCGGCTTCCGAGCCAAGCACAGCACCGAAACCGCCCTCATCGCAGCAACAGATGACATTCGAACTCTACTGGACAATGGAGACACAGTCGCCCTCATCCTCCTCGACCTCTCCGCAGCCTTCGACACAGTCTGCCATAGCACCCTTCTACAGCGCCTCAAAAACATCGGAATCCAAGGAAAAGCACTGGAATGGATCACCTCGTTCCTCTCCGGAAGAACCCAGAGAGTCCGCCTTCCACCATTCAAGTCAGAGGCTACTGAAGTCATCTGCGGAGTACCTCAAGGGTCCTCACTCAGTCCCACCCTCTTCAACGTTTACATGAGCCCCCTCGCGACCATCGCACGCCAACATAACCTCAACATCATCTCCTACGCCGACGACACTCAACTGATCCTATCACTCACCAGAGACCCTAACACGGCCAAAACCAACCTACACGAATGAATGAAAGAAGTAGCCGAATGGATGAAGCACAGCCGTCTGAAACTGAACTCAGACAAAACAGAAGTCCTCATCTTAGGTACCTCCCCCTCCGCCTGGGACGACTCTTGGTGGCCAGAGGCCCTTGGAAAAGCACCCATCCCGACGGACCACGCACGGAACCTGGGCGTCATCCTGGATTCCTCACTCTCAATGAACAGACAAGTCAACGCCGTTTCTTCATCCTGCTTCAACATTCTTCGCATGCTCAAAAAAACATTTCGCTGGATCCCTACCGAAACTAGAAAAACAGTCACCCACGCTCTGGTCACGAGCCGACTGGACTACGGAAACACCCTCTACGCCGGCATCACCGCAAAACTCAAGAAAAAACTACAACGCATCCAGAACGCCTCAGCCAGGCTCATATTAGACATTCCGCGTAAAGAACACATCTCTGATCACCTGAAAAACCTACACTGGCTCCCCGTCAATAAGAGGATCACTTTCCGGCTCCTAACCCACGCACACAAAGCACTCTACGAAATCGGACCCGAATGCCTCAACACACGACTATCCTTCTACACCCCCTCCCGCCAGCTACGATCCTCCAACCAAGCCCTTGCCACTGTTCCTCGCATCAACAAAACCACCATGGGAGGTAGATCCTTCTCCTACCTAGCAGCTAAAACTTGGAACTCACTTCCCACTCACCTTCGCCTTACTCAGAACCACCTAGCATTCAGAAAGCAACTCAAAACGTGGATATTCGACAAGTAACTCCCCACCCTTCTTCAAGCGCCTTGAGACCCTCTGGGTATGTAGCGCGCTATACAAATCTTTTGACTTGACTTGACTTGACTTAATTGATTAATTGATATTTATATTAATTGTGTTTTTTTGTATGTGTAGTGTGTTGTGTGTTAAAGGGGGAGTAGTGTGGGAAGTAATTTTTACCCTCATGCTAGCCAACGCTTTCCCTACTGTTGCACCCTCTGGAGTGGGAATAGTAATTTTTACCCCTACGCTATCCAACGCTTTCCCTACTGTTGCACCCTCTGTAGTGGGAATAGTAATTTTTACCCCTACGCTTTCCAACGCTTTCCCTACTGTTGCACCCTCTGGAGTGGGAATAGTAATTTTTACCCTTACACTATCCAACGCTTTCCCTACTGTTGCACCCTTTGGAGTGGGAATAGTAATTTTTACCCCTACTCTATCAAACGCTTTCCCTACTGTTGCACCCTCTGGAGTGGCAATAGTAATTTTTACCCCTACGCTATCCAACGCTTTCCTTATTGTTGCACTCTCTGGCGTGGGAATAGTAATTTTTACCCCTACGCTATCCAACGCTTTCCTTACTGTTGCACTCTCTGGAGTGGGAATAGTAATTTTTACCCCTGTGCTATCCAACGCTTTCCCTACTGTTGCACCCTCTGGAGTGGCAATAGTAATTTTTACCCCTACGCAATCCAACGCTTTCCCTACTTTTGCACCCTTTGGAGTGGGAATAGTAATTTTTACCCCCTACGCTATCGAAAGCTTTCCCTACTGTTGCACCCTTTGGAGTGGGAATAGTAATTTTTACCCCTACGCTATCCAACTCTTTCCCTACTGTTGCACTCTCTGGAGTGGGAATAGTCATTTTTACCCCTACGCTATCCAACGCTTTTCCTACTGTTGCAGTATGTGGAGTAAGTATATATATTAATTTATATGTAGAGTTTTTAATGTATTTTAAATGTATATGTATTAGTTATTATTTTTTAAATATGTTTGAATGTTTATATTTATAATTAGTTACTTTATTTGTATTTTTAAATTATTTTTACATTATTATTAATACATTTAAAAAAACGATATATTTAACTTCGATATTTTTATACTACGATATTTCTTTCTCGATATTTTTGTACTTACCTTTATGTAGATAGAACTCCGATATTTTTGATGTCGATATTTTTGTGTCGATATTTTTGTATGTCTATATTCTGTCTGCCGATATTATGTCATAGATCCAGGAGAAAGAACGTCCTCTGGTGCAGCAGTGGCAGATGCACGGTGTCTATGTGAAGGTGAGGTGAGCAGAGAGGAGGTGTCTGGATGGTTGGTGAAGTTCAGGCAGTTGTTCATGTATGCAGGTCCTTGGTTGTGGAGGGCTTTGTGGGCGTGGGTCAGTAGTTTGAATTGGCATCTTTCATGGATGGGGAGCCATTGGAGGTCTGGTGTTGAGTGATGTGGGTCCTTTTGGGCAGGTACAGGATCAGTCAGGCTGTAGCGTTCTGGATTGTCTGGAGTCTTCTCATGAGTTTGCTGGTGGTGCCTGCATAGAGTGAGTTGCCAAAGCCCAGATGGCTGGTGATGAGGGCCTGCATCATTGTATTCCTGATGCTGATGGAGAGCCATATAAAGCACTATATGATGCTTTTACAGTAGATGAGGAGCTGGGAGATTTTGAGTAATTTTACCTGAAGAATGTGGTTGGATCAACTTATACCACCGAAACGCGTTGCGCTGCTATTAAACAGCACTAAACCAAATCGGTTCTGGTCGTAAAAATAAGAACTTTAGACAATGGTGTGCTGATCAATAAATTACTGTTGAATTAGTGCTTTATTTGACAAAAATACTTTTTAATGTCTAGTATATTCTCCTGTATTGAATTTTATGAGCAAAAATCTTTTTGTGTATGTGATTTATTAGATTTTTCCATTGATTTATTGCACAACAATTTATTTGCTGTTTTTAATGTATTTTTAAAGTGCTTTTTACATATAAGAAAAAGGATTCATCTAATAAACATTTATATATTGGCTTTGGTATTCTGTGACACTGGTTGGTGACTTTGGTTTGTTTGTGTATGGATGTGATATGAGTTACAGATTGTGTGCTTTAAAATAATCAAAAAGAAAATTATTTGTTGACCTGTTGTCATTTTGGTGTCCTGTCCCTTTGGCAAAGGAGGACACCTCTCTTATTTTGGAGTAAGTGGAAAGAAGCCAGGCCACGGTTTATAAAAGTTTTCCTGCCGAAGGATTGTTGGACACCGTGTGACATCACATCAGGGAACACTAAAATATATCTATAGTGTTGTACTGTGGAACTTTTTTCTGCCATGTTAAAAAAATGTGCGATTCTATATTTGCTATTAGTAAATTTGCACTCATTTTTTTAAAAAGCAAACCTATCATTCTGGAAAGAATGCTCTGTTCCTTCTCTGTCACTTAGCTTGGCACATATGCTGCCCAGCCCTACCCTATACCGCACGTTAAGTCATAAAGAAGCACGCTGAAAAGAGATCTGCTCTTGGCACCAGGGTGAATACACCCGTTTGGTAATACAGTGCATACAATAGCTGCACAAGTCGTTGTCGGCAGCAAGTAGCCTTGTAGGCTCGCCTGATAACTCTAATCACACAAGGTTTAGGCACCCAAGAGACAGCTAAAACCCGGCACAAATTGGCTGGTGTTACCGAAAATGTTCTCAAAACCTGAAAAAGTACTGCTGCGTCTGCAGACCCTCAAATGAGACACCGGTGCTTAAATACACGCATCTTTTAAAGGCCACGGAGCAGATTTACAAGGAACTGACACATCTGCATAGATGTGTCAGTTTCCTTGCGTCAGCGCAGAATAGCCTTGCGTCGAATAGCCTTGCGCTACTATGGATGCGCTGTATTTACAATACAGTGCTCCATGGCGTGAGGATTAACAGAAGTGTCAGAAATTCTGAAGCATCTGTTGGCGCAAAAGGGACGCATTCCTGGAGTTGCTTATGAAAGTGACCCAAATCCAGCAATGCGCCACAATACATGGGTGAGTCCCATTCAAAAAGCTCTGCGCCATTCCTTTCGCCTGGTCTTAGCAGGCGTAGGGATTTTGATGCAGTGACGGGGTAGAGTAACACAGTGAAATCTTGTAGATTTCACTGCATCAGTTCCACATGGCTTTTTGCATGGGAATGCCCACCCTGCATACATTATACCTGACACAGGTATAATATAACGCAGGGCTTTACAACGTGAAGCATCTCCCTAAATGCATTATCTTGTAAATGGGATGCAACATTTATGCCGCAGCTGCGTCCCAAAAGTGACGCAACGGCAGCGCAAAAGTCACTCAAGGAGCTTGTAAATCTGCCCCAAAGTACACTTCACCTGGATACCACATCATCAAAAGCTCTGATAATATAGAAAGGTGGACTGAAGCGCATTATAAAATCCTAAAAGAAAAGAAAATGCATTTGATAGATCATTCTCAGCAGGAAGGCAACTTTTCCAGTATGTTTCAATTGGACATTCCCTTATCTTATAATAGATTTCTTGAATTTACAGTGGTAGGAGATATTTTAAGCTGGCAGCTCTTATATCCTTGTCTTTGAATTCCTCAGTCTTAGCGTGTTGCCAGGGACACAGAGTTATGACTGATTTCAAGCTGAAGTGGCGCCTGGCCTGGTCCTTCTACTGCTACGGGGTGACCTTTGCCTCAGGCCGTGCTGGCTAAGCAGTTCTTGCAGGAGCGCTGGCATAGGTCCTGCTGAAACAGAATTAGGGATGTGTGCAGAATGCTTATGTGAGATGCCTAATTAGAAATAAGTGACATCTAATGGCGTATCTTCTCACCCTCTCAAAGTCTTTATGGGCTTAACTATTATCTTGATATAAATCTTCATAGTGTAGCAGGCAGGCTGCATGTTTTTTCCTGATGGCTGCTGACACCTGAAGCCCTCTGAGAAATCCAATCTTCTTCTGCTGTGAAGGGCTGGGGTTGTCGTGCTACATACAGCCTCAACTGGGCTCGCTGCATTTGCCAGAATGCCCAGTTGGGTTGCAGTGTCCTTATAGATAGTCCTAGTCAATCTTTCAGTCTTTCCGCCTAATCTCTTTTGTTCCATTTTGGGTACCAGAAGCTGCAACGGTACATGTGGCTTGTGGTCGGCCCAGAGGGTTTCTCATAACCATTTTTTAAGCAGATTGTAATTAAACAGCTGTCTGCTGACTCTCTGAGGGGCATATCCAGTTATTGATCAGCCTCATGACCTCATGAGGGTCTCCTTGCTGTGCCAGTTCCATGGAGGTGTCAGCAGGAAGATCCCACACCACCCCCCCCAATAACTATGGGAGACATGGCTACTCTTAGGACAATGGTCCTGAGATTACACCCTTTGGTACCATGCAGGCAGTAGAGGAAGGATGCAAGTTCACATGCAGTCAGTCTCCTAGGCCATGACAAATGGGAGAAATCCTCCAAAATCTTAGTTGGTGGGGGAGGAATAGAGCAAAGCTTGAAGGCCCAGCTCACTGGGCTTAGAAATGCTTGTGGTCAATACCAAGGGTTGTCGTATGGTTCTCCTATGCAAGGATAAGCCAACGGTTACGCTTTGACGAAAGTAACGGATAATCTAGAGCTTGGGAGAGAATCCAGCCTCTGATAGGCATCATCATGGAAGCTACAGAAGATGACTCTATCCGAGTGGGCTTCCATTCAAGAGAAGGCGTGAACCAAAGCCCAAGCTCCAAAAATCAGCTGCGCCTGAGTAGACTTGTCTACATAATATGAGAGAGCCAGTGAGAAAGAAATAAGACTGCTGCTAGGCTGGAATTGGGCAAGGACATCACGTGACAGCAGAAGGAAACAGAGAGCAGTCACTGAAGACACCAATTCACTGAGCAGTGAGTGCCCCCTTCCCCTCAGTAGTGGCAGGCTACCTGTTCATAAAGGAGCTCTTGCATTTCTGTAAGGGTCTTTAGGAAGGGGAGGTGCTGCATTTGGGGGCAGATCATGCGAATAATGGGGTTCGAAACTTTATGATAGATAGTAATGGTAAATGTACTTGTATGTTAGGCACCCCCTGTGATATCCTACACATTTTATTAGATTGCATGAAGATTTTAGACATACGAAAGGAGATTTTATGTCCGATTTAAAAAAAATTTAGTATCAAAAATAGGATGCAAACTGTTAACCTTTTGGTGGGAATAGTGAACTTAGAGATAGCCTGTGCTATGGGGAAATGTATGAGTAAAGTTAAAGTGTTCCTCAAGTGCACAGAGTAAGCATTGTATGTGGTTCCCTTAGGATAATATGAGATTGTGCTATCAAGGGATAACAGTATTGCTCGCCATATATATGAAGGATTTGATGCACATGTATGAATTACTTGATTTTAATAATTTTAGGATGATATTATACACTTATTTTAAAGGAAAGGTGTTATTTTATGTGTGTGGATATGCGCTTTTTTTATGATACTGCTGTCTTTATGTTTTTTTACGGTATGATAAGATGTAAATTGTATACTTTTATGGTTGTAACAAACCAAATAAAGTTCTGTTTTGACTTGACTTGTCTTGACTTGAATTGGGGCCTGATCCTAGTAGTACAACAAGTATTTGTCCCCATCAGGAATTACAAAGAGTCCTTTCCATGAATCAGTTGTTTCTGTATGAGCTGCTTGGATCTCTTTCACATTTTTTTAGCTAGCCAATGCTTAAGAATTCTGAGCCAAGTTTGAACCTATGGACAGTGATCGATTTGTCTCTCACAAAAACATGGAAATCCCTTTATAACTACTAGTACGATTGCCAGCCAATAGACCTAGCTGTAAGGATGTTTTTGAGGGACTGATGCACTACATGAACTGGGCCATGATTTCTGGTCTGGTTACCTTGGATGAATTGGAAATGGAGGGAGATATATGGCCCGATGTAGGTGGAGAAATACCGGTCGGTAACGGTGAGAAACAGTAAATTTCAGCATTACCGAACGGTATGTAGTCAATTGCAATGTACGTAATACCGAATTGATTCGGTTAAAAGGAATCGGTAAAATACCAAAAACCAGTTATCGATTCCTTATTACCAAATACCAAATACCTCTACTTTATTTGTAATTGAAAGTGTTTTGGATTTTTTGTAAGTGTTTGATGTATTTGTTTTTTGGTTGCTAGATACAAACTGTGTATGTTTATTTTTAATATTGTTTTTTGTGGGCGTGATTTTGTTGTGTTTCATGAATATTTGTGCAACGTTTATATGATTATAATGCAATGTGATATATTTTGTGCACTTTCATTAATGTATTTATCTATTTGTCCTGTCTGACTCTTTTTAAAGAAAATGATAAAATATTTGATGATGATAAATAAATAAATAAAAATTAGTTGAGCTGTTCTGTGGGTGACCTTTTCAATATTCTGGAGCTATTGCCCTTTGTTGAATTAAGGTGGGGACATTTTCTAATGTTCTTTAGTTGGTAATCATGTGCACAGCATTTAAACAGGCCCAAAATGCAACAGTCTCAACACAATGGCGGCCCTCTACGTTATTGCAAGGCGGCTACGACTACAGGCAGCAGGAATGAGGATCTGGAGAAGGGAGGGGCACATATACAGACAGCGCATCACACTATTTCAACTCACTGAGGCAGAAATTCATGAAAGGTACAGGCTACACACCCAAACTATCCTGGACCTGATACCGGACCTGCACCCACTCCTGGAGCATCCTACACCAAGGGTGTACGCTATACCACCACATGTCCAGGTGCTCTGTAGCCTCCACCTATTAACATCAGGAAGTTACCAGGGGGTGATAGCCGATTAGGTGGTGTGTCGCAGAGCTGCCTGTCTCAGTTCTTCAACAATTTCCTGGATGCCATGATGCAAAGGATGCATCACTACATAAGCCTCCTCACCACACAGGCCGATCTGCTGAAAACCAAAACAGACTTCTACCAAAAGGCACAGTTTCCGCATGTTATCGGGTGCATTGATGGGACACACATATCCATCTGCCCACCTGCGGCCAATGAGTACATCTACCGTAACAGTAAATCCACCCACTCCATCAACGTGCAGGTCATCGGCGATGCAGCCAACATCATCACCGACATCGTGGCAAAATTTCCTGGGAGCACCCATGACTCCTACATATTCCGCAACAGTGGGATATACACAGGTCTGGCTGGGGGAGAATTTGGAGAAGGATACCTGCTAGGTAAATCACTGTGACACTCCCTGATGTATACTGCTGATGAATGTGTTGGTGTTTGTTATTAATGGCATTTTCTTTCTCACCTAGGTGGTAGCGCATATGCCGTACGGGCATTCATCCTCACCCCTTAGCTGAACCCATCAACCCCAAGTGAGAGACGATATAATGCTGCGCACAAATCAACACACAATGTGGTGGAGTGGACGTTTGGACTGTTGAAGAGCAGGTTCCGCTGCCTCAACAAAAGTGGAGGCGCCCGTTAGTACCGACCCATCATCTGCTGCAAGATCATCGCTACATGTGCTATGCTGCATAACCTGGCAACTAAGAAAGAGACACCAGATTTGACCGACTCTGAGAACGATGATGATGACTGTCCACAGCCAGAGCCCAGCGCAGCAGGAGAGGCACCCGCACCAGATGAGAGACAAAGACGGACTGAGATTACACTGAACTATTTCTAGGTAAGTAAGGAGACAGAGCCAGTAATTGTGTGTGAGTGAGGCAGTATAATAGCATGTCACTACGCCACATCATGAAGAGCTTAACATTGCAGTCCCAATTCCAAACAGCCTACAAAGCCGTCATGGGTTAATTCACCCATGCATCAAACACAAGTGTGCCTGGCATTACCTCCTGCGCCCACGCTCTACATGGCTGCTTCTTCTGTAGACACTGTCCTCACTGGCAATCTGTCCTGTGCCACCACTTTGCCATTTACTGCGCCTCCTGGACTCTGTAACAGGGGGCGTTTCACTACTGCGGTTATTTGTCTCCTCACTGTCCGCCACATCACCTGCCCCAGTATTGGCAGTCTGATTATTCTGTAGCACTTCAAGTGCAGTGGTGACCGTCACCAGCCCCCTTGCCACATCGCGGCTGCAGTGTGCCATCTCTTCCTTCATGGTCACCGAGCGCCTGCAGAGCAAAGAAGTGGCAGTGGAGAGGCGGTTCACCGCTTTGGTGTAGTTCTCCATTTTGTGCCTCTCCCTGCGCCTTGCCATTCTGTTATTGTCCATCTTGCTGCACAGCAGCCTCACTGAGTCAGACATGTCCCTCATGCCCTCAGCCATGTCACTCATTCCCTCAGCCAGTTTTGTGTTCATTGTGCAGATGCCCTTATCTATGCACTGCAAGTGTAATGTCGTGTGCTGTCATGTGCCTCATGTGCTGCTGAACTGATCGGATTGCCTTTCCTTGCAGGCGCTGCACCTTTAACATGTTCACCTCCAGACCTGCATAGACACTCTATTTGCCCTGTGAAGGTGGACTGTGTGCCCTAGCCCTGCAACGTCTGGCACCTGTGTGTGGTCGCTCTGTGGGGGACTGTGTACCACATTATTGCCATCATCTGGCACCGTTGGCTGTTCTTTCCCCCTGCACTCCTCGTCGGACAACTCCATCTGTTGGAGGCTGGCAACTGCGTGTCTCCTGGGTTTTGGAGGTGATGGTGTTGGTGACGCTGCTGGTGATGTCGGTTGTGATGCCGGTGTTGATGGTGGTGGTGGTGGTGTTGATGGTAGTGGTGTTGACGGTGGTGGTGGTGTGCCCCGCAGGCGTAATGACATCCTCCTCCTCCCCTCTATCTCTCCAGGGTGCATTTCCTGCCTTGCCTGGCGCAGCCCCACGTGATGTCTTGCCTGTAGAGACAGATTGTATACTAGTTCACTTGTCTGGCAGCATTTGTCTACATATAAATGTCATGTCTGCCACTTAATCTGACTGTTCTCTGCTTGCTTATCGCTGATGTGTGTCACATGCCTTTGGGTTCAGTGGGCAGACTGTTATGATAGATGTTACACTGACTACATCTCCCAAAATGCATTGCTGGTGTTAGGTAAAACCTGTACTGGAGTGGGATTCACACTGCCTCATGGGGAATGGGGTCAGGGAGGGGGGGTGCAGCTTGGTGTGCATGCATCTTACCTTGTTTGGTTGCAGCTCTGGCAGAGCTGTCTGCATCCTCGATGCTGCTGACACTCTCAGGCTCAATGGTGGACTCCACAAGCAGTTCCAGGGCAGTTGGTGCAGGGGCTCTATTTCTTCCTCCACCTGTCAGGTTTGCTTGCTTTTTCCTGTCTGACATCCTCTTCTTCGCCATACTCCTGAGGTCATACCACCTCTTTTTTAGGTTGTACACGTCACAGTGGGTCACACCTATGGCATTGATGAGGTCCTGGATTCCAATCCATATTTTTCTCCTTTGTGACTCTGGCATTTGTAGTGATTGTTTACCAAAAAGCTTGGTGTGTTTCTTTGCCACCTCCTCAATGAAGATCTCCAGCTCCCTCTCACTAAATTTCATTTTACTTTTCCTTTCTGCACCATCAGTTTCCCTGTACTGGCTGGCCATTTTGGTGTTTGTTGTCAGGTAGTAAAGTTGCTCCTGTTTGTCTTTCCCTGCTGCCTGCCTCTCCAACAGCTTCTGGTTCAGTGCAGCTGCTTGGGTGTGGCCACTTCCTTGTTGGGAGTAAATAGGATGCACAGGATTGGCTGATTCCTCAATTGCAGGAATTTTTAATTACCGATTCGGTATTTACTGATTCAGTAATTCGATCGGTATTAAGGATTCTGTATTTATTTTTTCCGAATATTACAGATTCGAAAAAATTACCGAATTTTTACTTACAACGGAAATTCCAATTTCTTAATACCGAATCTCTAAAATTCTGTATTAAGAAATCGGTATTTCCAGCGACTCCAGAGAGACGCCACAACTTGGAAGAACCTTCCGTTAACACTGCTGGGCAGGGCAGCGCTGTTTAAAATGATGGCGCTGCCACGGTTTTTATGCGCCCTCCAAAACCACCCGGACATTGTTCCTCAGCGGTATTTCGCCACGATCGAGGCGACTCAAATATACCTTCTCTGGATTGGAGTCCCCCAGAAGTATTACTGGGCGGCACACTTGTCGGCCATTAATCAGGGCACATACTGCGCAGGAAATGACCCAGGCTATGAGATGGGCAGGTGGCTCCTTCCAGGTGGAAACTTCGAAGCTGCTCTATACTCCTGACCAGGGCGGTATCGCCTCACAGGGCCCACTCAACACTCAGTCCAGATATGGTACATAGTTCAGAAGAAATTGGAATGGGTGGGAAAACTCACTCAGGCGACCACGTTGTGGGCTTCAGAGACATTGGGTACGCTTAGTCGCACCAAAGGCTTTCAAAACTGGGACCTTATAGGCATATCGCACATCAGAGACTTATGGGGCCCAAACGCGGTAGTGTTGTTCCATATCCTCCAGCAAACTTATGACCTAGCCCGCACCGAACATTTTCGTTACATGCAGGTTCGACATGCACTACAGGCTAATATCACTCCCGGGTCGCAGCTCCCTGAATCTTCGCCGGTTCGAAGACAGACTTCTCGGCATCTCCCGGAGAAGGCCATATCGCTCACATATAAAACGCTTATTAATCATACACCAGACCCAATATTAACGCTTAGGGGGAAGTGGGAGGCAGATGGACTTGTGATTGAGGAGGAAGAATGGAGAGAGGCGTTGGCGTCCCCCAAGGAGATAGCGATATCGGCCAAAATGCGCTTCATCCAGCTAAAAATCTTACACAGGGTATACATTTTGGGCACTCGGCTAGTGCTGATGGGGCGAAGTGAAGATGGACTATGTCGCAGAGGATGCGGGAAGACAGGCACATTTATACACATACTCTGGGAATGTAGGGAAATACAGACCTACTGATCTCGGGTGCTCAACTGTATGAGGGAGGTGTGGGGAGTGGAACTGCATCCTGAGGCGAAACGGTGCCTCCTCAACCCCTGGGAGCCATCAGACCTTTCAGCGAAAGGCAAACTGTGGGTGACACTGGGCCTAGTAATAGCAAAAAGGAATATTGCGAGGCTGTGGGGGTCTCCTACCCCGCCAACTCTTAGAGAGTGGAAGAAAGATATGGACTGGAGCATGTTACTGGAAAAAACTGTATATGTGGCAAGGGGGTGCCCGAGGAAATGGATGGCGGTGTGGTCTAATTGGAATGAGTACCGGGGGAATATATGTGAGGCGCCTGTACTTGCTCCTATTGACGAACCAATTGACTGAGAACCTTGATGTGGAAAAGGCAACGATCTACACCCATGTCTGTAAATGTTTTGTCGACTTTCCTGCTGTTTCCTGTAAACTCCACTTATGTATATGATGCAATGCAAATGTGCCTGATGTGTGACCACCACTGTCTCTTGTTTGTTCTGCAAAATAAAAAAGTTTCCCCCCCCCCAAAAAAAATCGGTATTTCACATTTACCTACATCTGCCCCAAAGTTCCATTCTCAGCAATGTTATGTTATGTTAGGGAGTATTTATATAGCGCCTATCACAGCCGGTCTCTAAGCGCTTACCAGAACAAAAACATAACACACTAATGCTCCTAGAACCTCAGTTGTTCCCTCTCCTATAATGTCATGAAAGCCCTTCTAAAAAGATAGGTTTTTAATTTCTTTCTGAAGGGTAGAAGCTGCGATTCCTCTTTCAAGGTGGACGGGAGCTCATTCCACAACTGCGGGAGAAGCACAGACAAGGCCCTGCCCCCTTTGGTCTTTAATTTGAACCTAGGTTGAATCAGGTTGGAGGTTGTTCCTGAGCGCAAGGGTCTCCCGGGAATGTACCTCTTCAGACGTTGTTTAATGTACTCTGGGGCTTTCCCAAAAAGAGCCTTATGGGCCACACAGAGACATTTGAACTGGACTCGGACTTTCACTGGAAGCCAGTGCAGCTTCTGAAGCAGGGGGGATGCGTGCGAGTTTCTAGGCACAGAATGGATCAGCCTGGCTGCGTCGTTCTGTATTACCTGCAGCTTTCTCAGCAGTTTGTGTGGTAAACCCAGGTATAAGGCATTGCCATAATCGAGTCTCGAAATGACTGTGGCGGATGCGATTGATTGCAGGGTGGAAGCAGATAAGATGGGGACTAGCTTACGCAATTGCCTCAGCACACCTATGCAGGATCCGACGACAGCAGAGACTTGAGGGGCCATTGAGAGGTCTGCATCAATCCTTAACCCCAAGCTTTTTACTACGGTACCAGGAGGCGGGGTGGTTCCCAGCTCGGGGGGCCAGTACAGGTCACTCCAGGGATCCTCTTTGTTGCTGATTACCAACACCTCTGTTTTATCAGCATTCACTTTCAACAGATTGTTAGTCATCCAGTTGACTGTGAATGAGAGCAGATTCCTCACTGATTCCTGGGCCTCAGTGGTGTTGTCCAGCCGGACTAAGAGCTGAGTATCATCTGCGTAGTTAAAAGTTTTGCAGTTCATACTCATAAGCTCCTCCACTAATAGTTGTAGATAGATATTGAACAGCAGGGGGGATAAGGCCGACCCCTGGGGCACCCCCTAGGTCACTTCGCAGGTCTTAGACAGTTGGTCTCCTAGCTGCACTCTCTGGGTTCGACCTGACAGGAAGGATTCTAGCCACTTTAGCACCTGGCCTGTGATCCCCAACTTCGTGACACGGTCCAGCAAGATGGTATGGCAGACCGTGTCGAAGGCCGCCGATAAGTCTAATAGAATCAGGGCACACGGCTGCTTGTTATCTGCCCTGACTCTCAGCTCATCGGCGACAAAGGCCATGACTAGTTCTGTGCTGTGTTGGGGCCGGAACCCAGCTTGCCTAGTGTGAAGAAGATGATATTTTTCCAGATGGCCGGCTAGAGTGCTGAGAACGTGCTTTTCTAAGATCTTGCTAAGAAAAGGCAACTGTGAAATGGGCCTGTAATTTTTTAAGGCTGTCGTGTCCGTTCCTGCTTTCTTTATAAGTGGGGAGACCCTGGCTTCTTTCATATGAGTAGGCAAATAACCTGATTGGAGTGAGTTGTTCAATAGATTCAGTACCTGGGGCTGAATGCCTGGCAGGGCCATTTTAAAATTTTTGGGGGGCAAGGATCTATATTGGAACCTGATTTAATTTGACCGACCAGTTCCCCTAGACACTTGTCGTCGATGGGAGGGAAGCTATTCAAAGTCATGGATGGCATCTGAGCAGTCTGGCTGGGCAGCATGGTTATAGTTGGCCGTGCCTTGATGTCAGAGATGATGTCCTGTACCTTCCGAAGGAAGAAGGTTTGAAAGGAGTCACAGTCAGGTTGATCTTCCGCCGCGATTTTCCCTTCTCGTTGTGTAAGTTCCCTGAGAATCGTGAAGGTCTCTCGCTGAATGTTAGTTGCCTCTCTTATTCTTCCCTCATAGAAAGCAGCCTTTTTTTTCAAAATATCTGCCTTATATTTTGAAAGCAGAGTTTTGAAAGTTTCGGCCTCTGATTGACTATAATGGAGTCTCCACCTTCTCTCTGCCTTACGAAGGGCTTGCTTCTTCTGTTTCAAGGAGGCATCAAACCATGGCGCTCCTTTCCCTTTAGTTCTGGTGCTCTCCATCTGCTCAGGGAGAAGTTTGTCCAGCGTGGTGAGCAACCAGGTCTCTAACATCCTAACATCATTGTCTAGGTCTATGCCATTCATATTAGGAGGGGTAGAAGAGAGCAGGGTCGTAATTAGGAGGTTGGCTTCCACCTTACTCCAGGATCGAATTTTTCTCCGAGATTTATTTGAGGCAGCCCTCACAGGATCACCTGGAACCCAGCATTTTATCAGAAAGTGATCTGACCAAATGCATGGACTAATCTCTGTTATTTCTGTGTTAGGCAGGGAGGACCAAACAAGGTCCAGTGTATGGCCTTTCACGTGAGTTGGACCCACCACTAGCTGTTGCAGATTAAGCAACGAGAGATTAGCTTCAAACTCAGTCTCCGTGGTGTCTCTAGGAACCTTGTCCCAATGGTAATTGAAATCACCTACCACCAGAAGGGACTTATATCTGGTGGCCATGTCCGTTAAAATTTCCGAAAGGACGTTGTTGAAATCCGTGGAGCTTTGCGGCAGGCGATAGACCACCAGAATTACTATACATGAGGATTTAAACAAGACTTTTATCCCTAACAGCTCAGCGCTGGCACAATTTTGTGCTACAATCTCTTTCACCACAAGGCATTTTTTATACAGAAAGGCTACGCCCCCCCTTTACAATCGTTAAGACGATTATGCCAAATTGCGTCATAGTCTGGGGGAAGGGCAGCCAACATGTCAGGCATAGAGGCAGAGCCTAGCCATGTCTCTGAAAGAGCAAGGATATCAATATCCCCATCAAGCAATAAGGAGAAGACTTCCAAATGGTGTTTTTGTAAAGAGCGCGTATTAAGTGTCGCTAATCTAAGGCCATGGGACTGCCGGTCAGTCAGAGTGGGGGGAATTCTGGGGCCAGTTCCTGTGGTCTGCAGCAGGGCCTCAGCTTGCAAGTTGGCCAGAGTACATTTATCTGGACGGATAGAGTCTGTCTTTAATGCCTATAGAGCATCGGGCGAGTATGTCCGAAAAGGACCAGGGTTTGTGGCCCCTGGGCCCGGACGGGCACAGACGGGCTTTCCTCTGGCGCTCCTCCGGCGCGATCGCTGCGCGCTAGCATGCTAGAGATTATTTGTAGAGTGTGGCTGAAGGTACGTGCAATGACTAGCCCGCTAACACCCAAAGCGTGGTGTCAGCGTCTAGCCCACACCCAAGATGGCGGGCGGCGTGAGGCGGCGAGGGAATCACCAAAGTGGTGAGAAAGTGCTGATTGTTCCGATTATAGTGCAGGCAATGCGAAATTACAATGGAGCGTGGGGTCGCTGAGATAGTATTTGCACAAACTAATCACTAAACCAATTTATCCAGCATGAAGGAATTTTAAGAAAACACAATTTTTTAAAAAGGAACAGAGCTTCAAACAGTTTAAAACAATAGCGATTCGTCAGATACAGCAGCAGTATGCCATTCTAGGTCTAATCGGCGCGCTCGCCGAGTGACCTCTTCAAATAGCTTTGCCTGAAGGCACGTGCAATGACTAGCCCGCTAACACCCAAAGCGTGGTGTCAGCGTCTAGCCCACACCCAAGATGACGGGCGGCGTGAGGCGGCGAGGGAATCACCAAAGCCGCCTCCTACATATACCTTTACAACGCAAAGGCATGCGTGGTAAAGGTATACTCATGGTAAAAGTTTGCAAGGTAAGTGACTCTACCCTACCCTACTCTACCCTAAAGTTGTAGCCCTGCACGACCCTCCCCTGACCCTGGTCCTCTCCCTACAATAACACTACACTACCCTGCACAACCCCCGACGCTACCCTAAATTCTAAAATACAACCCAACACTACACAAACACCACAACACTACCCTAAACCCTAAAACACTACCCACAGCACGACCATCCCCCAAACCCCAGTCCGGTCCCTACACACAAACACTACCCTGCACGACCCCCCAACACTACCCTATATCCTAAAACATAACTCTACATCACACAAATACAACACTACCCTAAACTCTAGAACACTACCCCCAGCACAACCCTCCTCACCCCCAGTCCAGGCCCTACACTCAAACACTACCCTGCACGACCCCCCAACATTACCCTAAATCCTAAAACACAACCCTACAACACACAAACATTACAACACTACCCGAAACCCTCAGAAAATAACCCCCAATCCCCTTACCTCTCTCTCCTCGTTGTTCCTCTCTCCTGGTTCCTGCGTCTGAGGGGTGGTGCGGTGTACGTTGTTTTAAGGAAACGGAACAGGCTCAGTTTCCTCACAACGATGTGGATCGCCATGAAACCGCATGCGTTGTAAAAGCACATGCGATATAATGGCATGCGTAGTAATGGCTACGCGTTGTTACATAGCATGCGTTGTGACAAATGCGATGTAATAACATGCATGGAAACAGCCGGGTTGTAATGGCTGTTTACCCTCTACCCCACTCCAATCTACCCTGCTCCACTTCACTGCAATCTACTTTGCTCCACTCCAATCTACCCCTCTAACCCAATCAACCCCACCCCTCTCCAATCTATTTCACTCCACTCAAATCTACCCCACTCTGCTCCAATCTACCAGAGTCTACCCCAGGCCACTCCAATGTACCCCAAGCCACCACACTCCAATGTACCCCAATCCAACCCACTCCACTCCAAAATCCACTCCAATGTCCCCCAATCCAACCCACTCCACTCCAATCTACCCAACTCCACTCCAATGTACCCCACTCCACAGTACTCAACTTCACTCCAATCTACCCCAGTCTACTTTACCCCACTCCACACTCCACTGCAATCTACCCAACTCCTCTCAACTCTAATCTACCCCACTCCACTACAATCTATCCCACTTCAGTCTACCACAACCTACCCAACTCTGCTCCAATCTACCACACTCCAATCCAACCAATCTATCCTATCCGGCTACACTCTACCACACTCCACTCTACACAAACATACCCATCTCCACTTCAATCCAATTCACCCTACTTCATTCTACCACACTTAACTTCAATCTACCACACTCTACTCCAATCTAACCCACTCCATCCCAATCTATCCAATTCCCAGTGCTTAATTTGTGCTGTTGGTTTCCGATGCTCAGCACAGGTACTTATTAGACAGAGCTGGTACTATAGATTTCTATCATGGGGCAGCGGAGGTGCAGATAATTTTTTTTTACCATAAGTGCAGGAGGTTGGACAGTGTATTCTTCCTAAACTGTCTTCCAATCTGCAGTCATTTGTCATTACGCCTTCGCCCTGCGAAATTCACTCTGCACTTGCCAGTGAGTGACTTTCTTTCTGTCTCCTCCCTCCGTCACACATGGGCCTTGTTCAACAGGCAGTGAGAGCAAGAAGCCCAGGCAGCCGGGCATGGTGCATGCAGGATGTGTTCCCACACACGCACATTGCATATCCCAAAACATTGGGCCCAGGACTTATTTTTTTAGAAATTAAGCACTGCCCATTCCACCCAAGTCTACCCTACTCCAATCTACCCCACCCTAATCTATCCTACCCCAATGTACTCCATCCGAAACTACTCCACTTGACTCCAGTCTACTCCACTGTACATCAATCTACCCCAACCCACTCCACCCCATTATTTTTCATATACAAAAGTTTTTCACTTTAGAGCATTAGATGTTATCACTGACCTGAGTGGCATGTATTAGAAAGGATCATTTCTAAACATGGACTTAGAAACATCATGCCCCTCCCCTCGCCTGATGATTACACCATTAGTGAACCAAGAAGTAAATCAGTTCTCATGTGTACCCTATATGAGGCCTAGGTTGTTATATAGATGGAGCAACATTAAAGTCTATGAAAACATATACAATAGTGTTTTTTATGCATTAAACCACCTGAACTGATGTATTTCAGTGTGCTCTCAAAAAAAAAGATAGAGGGACAAGAGGTATAATGAAATAAGGTAACTGCCTAGGATCACACAATGTTGTCAAGCAGGGAAGCAGAGATGGATAACCGGTTTCCTGATTGTGTAATTCAGCCACTAAATGGGCGTCTCTTACTCCCAAGTGAAATTCAAAGGTTAAAGCTTTGTCTTGAATTCTTTGAGGAGCTACACCAGTACACTGTGCAAATAAAAACAATAATTACATCGATAGTAAATACATGTATGATATATTAAATCAAATTAAAATAAGACTTTCTAAAAACAGGTGTTAGCGCGTAAGGGCGGTAGGCAGAAACTAGGTGAGACTTGGCTCTTTTTTTGGCTCCAGGTTTCAAGAGTACCTCAAGTTGAGCCTGAGCCGGGCATCTGGCTCGGGCCTGCAGTGTCTCACCACCTTTACACACATGCCATAAACACTAGCTAACAGCATTGAAAGCATCCTTCTAACAGGCAGTACATCTCCAACATGGTGGCCGTGGTTCAAGCTTCAACACCAGTGCTTTAAAAGGGCCGGTACTAACCGGTACTGAGTACCGGCACTTCTTTTATTTATCACTCTGAGTACCGGCACTTCTTTTATTTGTCACTCTGAGTACCGGCACTTCTCTACTGCCCTGGAGAGTACCGGTACTCATAAAAAGGTAGGGTCATTGCCTATCCTGGTGAGCAGGAGTGGATCATGTCGGGCAGCTAAGGCTCCACTTCTGTAGCCCCGATCTGAGCCCCAGCTGAGCTATTCAGCGGGGCTCATTTGAATAATGTCCGGTGCTCACCATCACGCTGTGCTTGACAGAGCAGGGTCCATTCAGGCCCTGTGCTGTCAATCCCGTTCACACTATCCTGTGCGTTCCTGTAAGCACAGGAATCATGGCAGTCCCTTACACCTGGCAGAGGCAATCAGGCTACGGCCAGTCCAGCCCTGATGGCAATTTAAAAAGCCATGGTAGGTGAAGAGAAAAGATGGCTTTTATCATACCTGAGTCTTTTGCGTGTTTGCTATGTTTGTGTGTATGCCTGTTTTTGTAAGAAAAAAGTGAAAGAAAGAGAGAGAATCAAGACACTCTCATGAGGTATTTTAAAGAAAATGTGTGGCACTTTGTTTGTACATGTCTGCTTTGCGACAAAGATTCATAAATAACGTAACAGGAAGCGTTGGTGGGTGGGTGGATGAGTGGATGAGTGAGTGGATGGATGCGAGAGCAAGGGTGGATGTATAGATCGATGGATGGATGAATAGATGGATGAGTGGAAGCATGCATGGGTGAAAGAGGGTGGATGATTGGATAAAAGGACGGATGATGGGTGGATAAGTAAAAGATTGGATGGATGAATGAAAGGTAGGGAAGATGACTGATGGATGCGTGAAAGGAGGGATTGAGTGAAAGGATGGATGGAATAAAGGAGTGAAAGGGTTAATGGATGGATGCGCGAAAGGATTGATGGATGAGGGAAAGGGTGGATAAAGAGATGGAGGAGTGAAAGGATGAATGGATAGGTTTGGAGATGGATTGATGGATGGATGGATGGATAGGTTTAGATATGAAGGGTGGATAGACGGAATGGTGAAAAACTGACTGATTGATGAAAGACTGAGGAGACGATAGAATGTAAAGGTTAAATGGTGGACATCAGCAGGTAAATGCTAGAATGAAAGGATGAATGGATAGATTGATGGAAGAGACAAGAGATGTCTTCTGGGGAGGGTCATGATGAGTTGCTTCCTTTGCTTGGTGCCTTAAGAGCTTTGGTGCGACGTGGGGTATTTTCAGTTTCTTCCTACTCGCGTGCTCAAAAATATATAGTATTGTGCCAAACAGCTTTGGTGCGACGTGGGGTATTTTCAGTTTCTTCCTACTCGTGTGCTCAAAAATATATAGTATTGTGCCAAACAGCAATTGACAGTATGACATTAAGAATAAATTGGTGTGGGAACACACTGCTTCACCTCCCAGCAGGGTTGCCCCTAAGCATCATGGTAGATGCAGTCCGACAAGAGAGTACACTTGCTAAGTCTTTAGAGTGTTTCACCAGGTGGGTGACATTAAGAAGGTGCAACTATTGCACAGAAAGGAAATGTTCGCATATTATTGCATTTCTCTTTCATTTTGTGTAAGGACCTAACCTGCTTTGTTTATATAAACATATTTCTCATGTGTTTTGGTATATGCGACAACTAATATAGAAGTTGTTAAGTATCATCATGACGCCCTTAGCCCCGCCCCTAGCCCCAACCCCTCACTACACCTCTAGCTCATTTTAATGAGTACCAGCACTTATTTTTTCCCATTTAAATCACTGTTAAAAACACCCACATTTCTGCTTTTTAGTTGTTTGATACATTTGCTTGAAAGTAACTAAATACCGGTGCTGCCCCCACAGTGTGGATTAACCATGCACACACCCACACACGTGCGCGCATACACACAGCATTCACACATACACACAGCATTCACACACACTCACCACTAGACGAAGCACGGAAAAGAGGAGGCTTGAAAAGAGGGGAGGGGGCAGTGAGATGCTTTTAGGAAGATTGGACACACGTAGGTTGCGGATGTGCTAAATGAGCAATGATAAAAAAAACATTTACAAAATGCATTGGGGGGGTGTAGTCCTCCTGCTGAACTACTCAAATGTGAATTTCCAACTCGCTTCGGTCTCTTTCCCGTGATAAGGAAGCAGTAAACAGGGAGCTGGGTAGTGAGGGTGCTGCTGAGCTCCGTCACTCAGGCCACATGGCAGCACTATTGTGAAGCGGCAGTGAATCGCCTGGCAGAGCTCCGCGCGAGGCCTTCTGGAAGCCAGCACAGCAGCTGTCACCGCATGATCATTGCCGGAGTCTTCAGCCGCCCTGCAGCCCCTGCTGCCCCTTGACGTTTCTTGGGGCAGGTGGAGTCACCACGTGAGTCTCGCGATGACAGGGTCCACAGCGAGGGGCAGAGCAGCAAACCTGCCGACAGCGAGTGCTCCACTCCAAGTTCTCGAAGCATCTCTGTGACGCAGCCCATTGCATGAATTTACATAATTAGAATCGCTGTGCCTTGCTAACAGCAATAGGCTTGCCGGTGTGCACAGCGTTGCACTGGCAGCACACTTAGCAGAGACATGAAGCGAAAAGAAAACAAGCACTTGCAGAGCCAGGACCGGTTCTAGGATTTTCGGGGCCCTGGGCAAAAGGGACTCCACTCCGCGAGGCCCCTGAAATTTACATAGGTGACACCTTCTGGGCTCGGGGAAGCTGCTTTGTGCAGACTCCACCAGGGCTACAGCTCGTTCTCTCAGCCACCGTCAAACACCTCCTTGACAGCCCATTTTGGACTGAAGGTGTGAGAATTGCTTGGGGGCTGAGAGTTAAACTTTTGTGGGCTAAAGTGCTGACAATGGGCGTCCTGCGGAGTCTCTGAATGGGCAGCCAGAGAGGTGTCCCTCTTCCTTAGACCTTCTCACACCATCCAGTAGAGGCCCCAGGAGGTGGACCCCCTCCCATGAGCCCAATTGTAAAGAGATGCTTCCTTTCACTTTAATCAGCAGGGGTACAAGAGGGCCAGGGCCAGACTGGGAACCAAACCTGGCCCTGGCAAAGAGCTCTTTGCCCCCCTGGGAGCGGCCAAACTGTTTGCCAGGGCCGGTTTTGGAGATTTTGTTACAGGTGCAGATTTTGCAACTATGCTGCAAAAACGGCCCTGTAAAAAAAACGCCCCCCAAGGGCCCAAAATCGGCCCCCACCCTAGCGGTCCACCAGGGAAATGCCTGGTGCCCGCTACGGGCAGTCTGGCCCTGACGAGGACTGGTGGGTTGTTGCCATTGTGCCGGGCCCCATCCTGGTAGGCTGAGTGTGAGGCCCTGGGCAGCTGCCCACACTGTCCATGCCTAGTACCGGCCCTAGGTCTCGTTTTTGGGACCTGTTGGCTTTGCCAATTGATTTTCGTAACGTTGCACAGGATCTCGGAAGCTGTGCTGCATGGCTAAAGAACTGTCAATAAAGCTGTTGACGCAGCCATCAGTGTCGCACTTAGAAATTGGGTTGGTGTTTGAGGGGGTGAAACTCTCCTCAAGCAACAACCACCATTATGTCAGGGGGAATAATAAACAGTCGCTTAATTAACCTGTTCCTAACCCTCTAGCAGCTTCAACTTAAAGAGTCAGTATGTAAAGTATTTATGCAGCACATAAACAGAAATAAAGATAAGACACAACACAAGAAAAATTCCACATCAATTTAGACAAATCAAGTAAAATGTAATACATTATTTGACACCAATACTAGTAGATCTGGAAATTATTAATTTAAAAGATTTTAGGTAAGTGTAACCTAAAAGCACAAAGCGCTACTCACAGTCATCTGCTTGTGCTAGACTGTAGGAAAGTCATAAATTTAGGCCAACCGCGATGAAGCGCAGGCTAGATACAGAGACCAGGTTGATCTCACAGAAAAAGTTACCTACTCAAAATCTGCTGTGAAGAGTCCAGTTCGAGTTGGAGGAGTCCACAAGGAGCAGGGAGAGAGTCGTGGAGGGTTGTCACTGTAGCACGAAGAGTAGGTCAGGCATTGCGGGTGATTGTCACTGTAGCGCAAGGATTCTGTTGGGTATTGGGCACAGTTGTTGCTGGACCATTATATCATCTTCCAGCCATCATCTCCTTGTGTTTGCTTTGTACTCCCTAAGTTGGCAGGGTATCCCCAGACGTAGTTCTCTTGTTCACTTTGCCACTGGATTCAAGCTAGCCTGGCTGATGAGGGCTGTTAGCCCAAAACCAGTCCCAGGATGCTTGTTTCCAGTCCAGGGAAGACACGGCTTGGCAGTTCAGACTGGACTGTTCCCATGAGGCACAGGGTGAATACTGATTTGTAATAGCTGTATCTGAACAGGGGTGGCGAAGTAAGCTAAAGAATGATGATGGATTCAACCAAGATCTGTGACTGGGGGTGAGTGTCTGAAAAGTTTCAGCACTCCGTTCATCATCTTCTTGTGTTTGCTTTGTTTGCCCTAAGTTGGCTGGGTATGCCCAGACATGGGTCCCTTGCTCACTTTGCCACTAGATTCAAGCTAGCCTAGCTGATGAGGGCTGTTAGCCCGAAACCAGTCCATAGATGCTTGTTTCCTGTCCAGGGAAGACTTGGGTTGACAGATCAGTCTGGACTGTTCCCATGAGGCACATGGTCAAGACTGATTTGCACATAGCTGAGTCTGAACTGGTGTGGTGAAGTGAGCTCAAGAACGATGATGGATTCAACCCAGATCTGTGACAGGGGGTTAGTGTCTGAAAAGTTTCAGCACTCCATTCATCATCTCCTTGTGTTTGCTTTGTTCGCCCTAAGTTGGCTCGGTATGCCCAGACGTGGGTCCCTTGAACTTTGCCTCTAGATTCAGGCTAGCCTGGCTGATGAGGGCTGTTAGCCCGAAACAGGTCCCAGGATACTAGTTTCTGGGCCAGGGAAGACATAGCTTGGCACTTAGGACTGGACTGTTCCCATGAGGCACAGGGTCAAGACTGATTTGCATATAGTTGTGTCTGAACTGGGGTGGCGAAGTGAGCTAAAGAACGATGATGGATTCAACCCAGATATGTGACTGGGGGTGAGTGTCTGAAAAGTTTCAGTACTCCGTCCATCATCTCCTTGTGTTTGCTTCACAGTGGTAGTCACTACTACCTGGCGATGCTGTAGCAAGAAGTGCAGATCTTGCATTGCTGTTTGTCGCTGGCGGTCATTGTAGCTTGAAGAGTCAGATTCACCAGAGCATCGTGTTGGCCAGTGTCAAGATTTAGTGTGAAAGGGCCTGTTAGAGGTACGGAGCCTAACACCTCAGGATTCCTTCTTTTTCTTTCCAGAGGAGCTCAACTGATGCCAAACCAAGGGTCCAGGACCTGGGAGGTACCTCTTGGGGATCAGGTACTCACTTTAGCAGAGGCCAGCAAAGTTCAGGCAGGTTTAGTGCAGCAGGTCAGCTGGGCAGTTGCAAGGGGAGTCTGGAACTTGTTATGTCGCTGTAGTTCTGACCAGGACGTCAGGCAGCTGACTCTTGAAGTCACTTCAGGTAATCTGGGATGAAGGGAGCAGGTCCAATCTTCCTTCTCAGACAGTAAGCACAACAGGCCACCGGGAGAACAGTAGTAGTCTGGCAGCAGGGCAGTCCTTCTGTAGTATCCATAGGTCCAGGAGTGTACTGAAGAATGGGCCTGAGGGTCCTAATGTTACGCCTGGTACCATGTTTGAATTGGACAAAAATTTCTGTCCTCTCTGCCCTGGCCACAAGTACAATAGGTATAAAATAAAAGTGCCAGTGTGAAGTTCTCTGTGTGTGGGCTCAGGTTCCTTTGTGGAAGTGCAAATGGAGCTGTGCACAGCTCCACCCCTCTCATCTAGTCAGGATGGCTCATCCTGCCAACACCAGGTCCCCATTTTGTGTGACTCTCTGGGAGGAATACACAAAGGCCAACTGCAAACTACACCTATTCATGTGACCCAGGAAACAGGCTGCAGGCACCCATGGTTAAGACAAGAAAATGGCAACTTTCTAAAACCGTGACTTTCAGAATTGTGACTCACAATCCTACTTTACCATTAAAGAAGGTTTTAAATTACAATTCCTTAGACACAAAACATGCAGTTTCTACCTACCGCAAACAAAAGGTATTAGGTAACACACTGTTATTCTAAAGGGAGGGGTAGGCCTCACAGTATTTAAAAACACATCTGTGGGTTTTTCATTACAAGGATATCTAAAACTTAAAATTACCTGTCCAACTTTTTAAATACAAGGTATCCTGCCCTATGGGCTGTTTAGGGTCTACTCTAAGATTGACTTATATCTCTAGTGTGCCTTATATGTATTGAAAGAGGAGTTTTAGGCTTTGCAAACGGGTTATTTTGCCAAGTCGAATTGGCCGTTGAAAACTGCACATAGGCTGCAAGTCAGGCATGAAGAATGGGTGAAAAGGCTACTGAAGTGGGTGGAATAGCTAATTCTGGAGGCCCACTAGTAGCTTGTAATTTTGAGGCCCTGGGTACATGTTTTATCACTTTAACAGAGACTTATAAGTAAATTCAATTTGCCAATTGGGTGTAAGCCTATGTTACCATATTTTAGGGAGTTAGCACAATCACTTTAGCACTGGTTAGCAGGGGTAAAGTGTGCAGAGAGCTAAAAGCCAACAAAAACAGGTTTCGAACACAGGAGGGGTGAAGGCAAAAAGTTCTTTGGATGACCCTATAGAGTGGGCGAAGACCAACAGTCATGTTGCCGGCACGGCAAAACAGCTGCACACGCCCATCAAATGAAGCTGTCCCTTTTTTTTCTTTGTAGTTACTGATCCAAGTTGTATTTGTAACTTAAAAGGTAAAAAAGGCAAAAAAGCCTTTTTTATTGCAGTTGAGGGGAACAACACACGGGAGGAAGCAAGACGGAGGCAGAAGTAACTCAGAGGACGTGGATGGGGGCAGTAGCAACATGGGGCAGGGGTTGGAGGAAGCAAGACGAAGGGCGAGGATGGGGAAAGCAGACAGAGAGAGCGAGAGAGAGAGAGCAACGTTAAACACAGGGGTGGTGGGCAAACAGGAGAAAGAGAGTAATGTGTGGGGGAGAGCACACAGAAAAGAAAGCAACTGAGTGGGTTTCGGGGAAGGACACAACAGCGCACCCAACATGAAGGTGGTGGAAGTAGCACAAAGGCGACACCAAGCATTACAGAGTGCATGGGGTGAAAACCACAGGTGTCCTTGAAAAGCAAGTAGTGGAAGCATACAAACCAGCCAATCAAAAGAGATTAAAGAGGCTATGCCACATGGGAGGGGCAGACACAAGATTGACAAGCTGGGACACGAACAAGAAGCAGGCAAAGGAGAGTTGAAGGAAGGCCAACCAATGGTAAGCTATAGACAGGCTCTAAGCCATGTATGCTCTTGGTAAGCCCTCAGTTTCTCTCGCAACAGACAGTGTAGGGGCTGTGTAGAAAGCAATGCCTAAAGTATGCAGTATATTGACTTACTTCCTTTGTGAAGACCACTCTTAAAATCACTCAAACACTTTCAATTATCTTGTGGATGAGACACTAGACTCCAGACTTGTGGTATGCCCATGTGAGCAGGACCGAGAACCATAGCTCATTTTCCCAACATAAACAAGCATTGGCAAAGCCAATGCATCTTGCCTATGCAATTGCAATTGGCTTTGCCATGTTGAACACCAGCGTAGCTGATGTTCAGCATGGCTAAATGTTTATGGCATGGAAGAGAGTGGCGTAGAGTGTAGTAGCATGGAGAGGCATAGAGTGGCGAGTCATAGAGTGGAATGTCACAGAGTGAAGTGCCACAGATTGGAGTGTCACAGAGTGGAGTGTCACAGAGTGGAGTGGAGTAAATTAGAGTGGTGCAGAGTAGACTAGAGTGCAGTGGTGTAAAGTGTAATGGTGCAGAGCATAGTGGCATAGAGTGCAGTGGTGTGGAATACAGTGGCACAGAGTTAAGTGGAGTACAGTGTAGTGGTGCAGAGTGGAGTGGCATAGACTGCAGTGGCATAGTGTGGTACAGAGTAGAGTGGCATAGAGTACAGCAGTGTAGAGTAGAGTAATGTAGAGTGGAGTGGTGTAGAGTGGAATGCTGCATAGTAGAGTGGTGCAGAGTGCAGTGGCTTAGAGTGCAGTGGCATATAGTAGAGTGGTACAAAGTAGCGTGGTGTAGAGTACAGTGGCATAGAGTGCAGTGGTGTAAAGTGCAGTGGCGTAGAGAGCAGTGGTACAGAGTAGGGTTGTGTACAGGTCTGTGGCAGAGTGAGGTGTTGCAGAGTAGAATGTCGTAGAGTGCAGTGGTTTAGAGTAGAGTGAAATAAAGTGTAGTGGCATAGTGCAGAGTGGTGCAAAGTAGAATACAGGGGCGTAGAGTTCAGTGGTGCAGAGTAGAATAGAATAGTGTAAAGTGCAGTGACGTAGAGTGTAATGGTGTAGAGTAGAGTGGCGTAGCTTGTAATGGCGTAGAGTGCAGTGATATAGAGTAGAGTGTTGCAGAGTAGTGTAGATTGGCTTGGAGTGCAGTGGTGCAGAGTAGATTGGTGTGGAGTACATTGGTTTTGAGTAGAGTGGTGTAGAGTGCATTGGCATAGAGCACAGTGTTTACAGTAAAGTGGCATAGAGTGCAGTGTCATAGAGTTGAGGTTGGCGTAGAGTGCAGTGGCATAGAGTGGAGTGGCACAGCATGGAGTGGAGTGGCATAGAGTGTATTAGAATGGTGCAGAATGGAGTAGAGGGCGTATAGAGCAGTGTTGTAGAGTAGAGTTGCATAGACTGGAATGGCACAGCGTAGATTTGAGTGGGTGGCATAGAGTGGAGTGTTGCACAATAAAGTAGAGTGGTGTAGAGTAATTGTGTGTCATAGAGTGGAGTGTTGCACAATAAAGTAGAGTGGTGTAGAGTAATTGTTCCAGAGTAAAGTGAAGTGCATAGAGTGAGTGGAGTGGTGCAGGGTAGAGTGCAATGGAATATTGTTCAATGGCATAAAGTGCAGTGGGCCAGAGTAGATTAGAATGGGGTAGAGTAGACTGGCGTAGAGTTCGGTGATGTAGAGTTGAGTGGTACAGAGTAGAGGGCATTTGCTCAGAGTGTGTTGCCGTAGAGTACTGTGCCGTACAGTGCAGTGGCATAGAGTGCAGTGTTGCAGAGTATAGTGATGTGGAGTAGAGTGATGCAAAGTAGAGAAGAGTGGCATTGAGTAGAGTGGTGTAGAGTGGACTGGTTCCGAGTAGAGTGGAATGGCCTAGACTGGAGTGGTGCAGAGTGCAGTGGCGAACAGTGCAGTGGTATGGAGCGTTGTAAAGTGGATCGGTATATAGTAGAGTGGTGCACAGTAGAGTAGAAAGGCATAGAGGGGAGTGGTGCAGACTAGAATGCAGTGATACAGAGTGCAGTGCTACAGAGTACAATGCAGTAGCGTGTAGTGAGAAGTGTGGCTCACCGGTTAGAGGCAGCAGACCCAGAAGCAGAGGTCGGCCCGGGACCAGGGTTCAATTCCCGACGCAGCAGGGTACGGAACTAATGTCAGCGGGCTCGATAAATCTCGCCTCGGTGCCTCTCTAACCATGAGTCCCACGCTGCAACTCTGGGCAACAGCTTGCTTAATCTCAACAACGGCCCCCTCACTGCCAGGGATGCCTGGCTTCACCTTGGGGATAGCCAATAGGGACCATCTCACAGGGAAAGCCAGGACGGGTTCCCCAGCAGTACACAGCGCCAAGAAACCCCAGGGTGAACGTGCGCTCTACAAATTCATACTAACATAACATAACAGTGATGTGAAGTGGCAGAAAGTAGAGTATGGAGTAGTGTGGTTGTGCACTGCCATTACAGTCATCACATTTTCAGTTGAAATGACCATTACATTTGTACACACATGCAGTTTTACTGATAAAAGTATACAGTGCATAAACGATAATGTGTGGAAATGTGATCACCTAGCGTATTGATTTGTTTTGATTGTATTAAAATATTTGTTTCCAACATACTTCAAAATTACAAAAAAAATTGCTTTCATCTGCACAGTTCATATACAGATATTTAAACTTTGTTGTGTGCAAGAAAAAAAGTCTTTCTTTCACAGCAAGATTGTCACATAAATCCTCTTACTTTGAAGTCAGAGAAAGAAAAGTAAACACCACACTCCCATGGAAGACAGATCCTGACATTTGCCCTCTATCTTTTGAATGCATAGCAAATGTGACAAGTTAAGAACAAGATTTAAAGGACAGTTTACAGAAAAGGAGCACTCAGAAAAATGCAGTAAATAGGCAATTCTCCACACCAGAGACTTTATCAGGCTGGAAAGCTTAAAACAAATAAAGCCAGCACATAGAAAGCAAGCAAATGTGAGTTGCAAAGCAATGGTAAGCAACGGGTGCAACGCATTTCCAGGGAAGCTTTCTGAATGTCCCCAAGATCTCATCAGCTGCACTGTCAATAAGCTTCGAGCTAAAAATGTCAATTTTAATGCCTGGGCACAGGTACAGTGGTCAAAACCGGCTTCCAACGAGCCTGCTGCACGGCAAACATTAGCTCTCTCATTCGGCTTGATTTATCTGGGGTGATTTTGCAACGCACTTACAAGCACATTTACACAGATTTTTTTTGCTGGCCCTTTGGTACCATTTTATGGGAATGGGATGTTATTCCTGCACATCTGATTTCTTATGCAGTTGTCCTACTCCCATACATGCTGCAAGTCACCATTAAAAAGGCATGTTATGTTATGTTACACTATTGTATTTTATGTTATGCAATATTATGTGATGGTCTGCCACGTTGTTATCTGATGCTATGTTGTGTAACATTCAGGGGGGATGCTACGTTATGTTAGAGATTATGTGGGGGCGTTATTTCATGGCATGTAAAGCGATATAAAGTTATGGGATGTCAAGGCTTGCTGTGATATCTTATTATGTTAATGTGTTTAATATTATCATATAAGATTGGAATGTTTGCTGTATCATCTTATTCAACTTTAATTTTACTGCTATATGTTGTGGTTGGAGTGTTACTTTTTCAGTGGTGTATTGGAGAGTGGATAAATACGGCATTGAATGATGTGTTATAATGTGCTGTGGTTACGAATGGACTGGATGGAACAAAGAACAGTAGCCCTTGGGGCCTAAGGGGCGCTGCAAGGTTCAAGCATAATCGTGGTGTGGCACAAACCCCGGGGACCCTGTGACGCTGCACTCTAGATTGCTGTGTAACTGTTTGGGCTTCAGCAGACCATGCACGTACTCTCTCTTTGGGTCTCTTTTTTTCTGAACAGGTGCTCAGAATTATACTTCAGCTGTGGTGTGACATTTTTACTTTCTAACGCACGCATTCATTCACGCGCGCTCAGTGCGCAGTTGTTATTTTGAATTAGTTCTGTTAAAAAAACATGTGGAATGAATTTATTGGAGCACACTAACTTTTTTGTTTTTCAAGAGAATTAACGTGTTTGAATGGTCCAAGCAGCGTGCCAACTGCTCTTCCTGTTGTGATACGTTACTTTGCCTTTGTAAAGCGCCACATGCAGTACCAACTGCTTCCGAGCGCTTGACTGAGCAAACACTGAGGAGTGTCAGTACGACTGTCTGTCAAGTAAACTTCGATTGCAAGCTAGAATGTTCTTTCTTGACCCGCTTAAGATTATATTGAACGGTTCGTATGGACGCTCGCAATGACTACCAGGGCACCTGCGAGACAAAGCAATGGTGGAACAGTAGAAAGTATGCAGAACACAGAGTTAAACGGAGATATTTTTATGGCGCTCTACAAATAAACAGTTAATGTTCCCCAGTTAAACAAGAGTGTTGTTGCCAGGAGGATCATGAACTCGTTTTGTTTCTGGATACGATGCAGAGGCCAGGATTAAACTCTCCTCTGTGTTCCTAGTTCCCAAGCCACCCCTTATCATATTAAATACCCATCTAATCCCATCGCTGTATGTCTGTCGCCAAATTGCATTCTGGGACTTGTAGTTCTCCTTCTAACTTGACGCACATCGGCTAAATAATCCCAGAATTGAAAGTGTTGTGGGCTAAAGAAACCAGGACGGCTTGAAGTTGTCATTCACATATTGCCTTTTGTCTGTTATGTGGCTGTTAGTATTGCTTATTTAGTTCGCTCATAGGTGAAAGGGGGAACTTCTGGTGAAAGGGGGAACTTCTCACAGGAGGGTTTTAAAGCTCCTCCAGGCTGGTATTGGTGCACACACTGCTTTAGATACTCTGGAGCGTAACTGTATATGCTGTTTTGGGTCTTGAATTGTATCGGCTAGGTCACAGGGAGACAGTGCATTACATGGAGCACCAACTGTCTCAAATGACCATAGGTATTCCACTATTTTCAGGGTATTTATCATACGAATGTAAGGATTCTTGCTACCAAGCAGTCTTGCATGTCAACAGACCTCCTGAGTTGCCATCTGCTTTTGCTGAAAATCCTTCCCCACAATCTCTGTCAAAGGATGTATTTTTTATATACATGCATGGAATAAAAAAGTAAACATCTCTAAAAAAGTGAGGGGGGGGGGAGATGGTGGGTGGAAGATGGCGGCTGATATGTATATGATGACGTGGGTGGAGGGAGATTGGCCAAAGGTGGGTGGGGACTGAGTGACTGTTTTTGACGATAAAATCAGATCGAGGGGAATCGATTTGCCACATGAGTGCTATGTCCTGTGGGCAATAGGGCCTTGCAGGCAGAGTCCTTCCAAGGCCCACAGCCAGGACTCTGTCACTAAGTTCTGCCCAAGGCGTGGGCAGGAAGTGTGGGGAGGGGCAGGGAATTCCAGGTCAGAGGAGAGCAGGGACAGCATGGGTGGAGACAGGCTACCACAGAAGTAGAGGAAAAGCACTAACAGAGAGGGGTTTCAGGAGTAAAGAGTATACTAGTAAGACATCAGTGTCCGTATACTCATTTAATTGTAGATTTTAAACTCAAACGTGTTCATAGAAGGAATGAGTGTTATTTAGTGAGCCTTCGGAGAGAAATTGATTAAATTGACTCGTCTGCTAATGATTATTAGTATTTGCGGTTGCCAAGGATAATTTTTGGTATTGAGGGGGCTAGTCATTTTTGCACAGGGTGACCACCTCTCTCCAGGTCACTACTGACATGGTCTCCAGTCCTGAACTTTTGTGTGATAGCCTTATTCATGCTGGGGAGTTGTTGCCTTGTTTTGTTTCCATTCAACTAGCTAAGCTAATACACCTGAAATCATAGATCTGAAGATGAAAAGGTCCCAACTGCAGAAGATGGCAGCGGCAACTTGATGAGGCTGAGGCCGAACCCTGTAAATCTTGAATCCGAAAACACATAGCACGGCCCCAGAGTGGAAGTGAGTAGGAGACATGGTGGGTCTGAGTAGCACCTTCTCATGCCCCTCTGAACCCTCAATAGTAAGGCACGGCCTGCGGTGGCATGGGAGGTGACTGCCGCTGGACTGCTGAAGACGAAGAGGGACTCGGGGTGAGCTAGGGGCAGATACTCTCCTCCCCCAGAGAGGGGTGAATCTGATACCACGGTGGGAGTTATGAAAGTTCGGCCCCAGTGCGACCTGCCTGTCTGGATCAACATACCGAGGGGACCAGACTGTGCTGGCAGTGGGCAGGGTGCTGTGGAGGGCGAGTGCCACTGCTTGTGTTTTCCTGGTGCGCCGTTAGGACCCCAGGAGGCAAGAGGCGCAGCCCCGCAGTAGTGAAAAGACTCACGTGCCATAACGGACATTTTTCCTGCAACAAGGTAGAGGATGGCACACACTGCCGGACCAGTTGGCTGTTGCCATGGTGGTGGCCCCTCCTGTAACTGTGCCAGGCTGCAGATTGAAAATAACAAGGCACATGTGCCTTGCTTACCATTACCAAGATAGATACTTAGGTGGGCGCTACTCAACACATTAGATCATAGTGTCCCTTTGAGTGTGGCCCAGTGGAGGGAGTGCTATAGCAGAGAAGGGGCAAGGAATACAGAGCACATGGAACTACCCCCCTATATAGCTCACCATCACCTTAGCTAGGCCAGTTAGAGTGTTATTAGAGAGACGGCAAGTGAGACTGCTGGACGGGCTGGTGGCTGCCCATGCCTGGAGTCAGGAAGGCCCAAATAAAACTCTTGTGCAGTGCATTTTACTTTGTGGGGCTCTGGTCTCAGTAACTGACCTGAGAACTAACCATGCAAACCACCATGGTGAAGAATAAAGAAAGGGTGCAAAGATGCCTCACAGGCAGGATGAGCAAATTCAACAGGCCTGCTACACGTGTACCCAGCGGTTGTGGATACTTAGTCGGCCGCACTCATCAAGGACTCAGTATCCTCTACTGCTGCTCTGCCGCCAATCTGTGAATCCTGACTGGTGCTTGTGGAGAGGATAGACCGGAGTGGTGTGGAGATGCCCCTCATACCCCAGGAGCTGCGCAAGGAAACAGAGCAAATGACTGAGGCAGATGTTGCATGTCTACGTTGGAAGACTGATCTCAGTTGACTGCATGAGAAATGGTGCAGTTGGAGAGGTGCTCTGAAGACGCAGCAGGAGGGTCCAGAAGATATATCCATCTGCTGATGGGAGTTTCCGAGGGGTTGAATATTCAACATCCCAAACAATTCTTCTCTGACTGGTGTAGGACCGTGGTTCATTGGGACGACCTGTCAGCATGTTTTGTGATTAAGAGGGCCCATCTGGCCATGGCAAAAAAGTTCCCCCTTCGAAATACCCCCTTGTCCCACAATACTCAGACTTTTGACTTATTTGTACACTATTCTGAGAGCAGTGCACAGGAAAACTGATATTAATCTTGAGTCCTCTAAAGTCATGATATTCCTAGACTACACATGTCAAGTACAGCAGCAAATAAAGTCATGTGTGATGGTCAAAAGCAAACTATGAGCCATGCAGATTAAATACATGCCACTACAGCCTACAAAGCTTAGATCAATTAAGAAAGGAAAGACGTTCTTCGTTGATATGCCTGAGTACGCTGGGTACTAGAAGAAGGAAAGGGAAATCCACACCACCAGACATGGGCATGCATGAGCCACAGGCTCTGAATCAGGCGCAATTCATGCAGGTAACAGCGGTGGTGTGGTAGGGCTGGGTAAGGGAAGATTTAGAGGGACGATGCAGAGGGAAAATTAAATAAATAATACATTTTCCCTAGGCATTGTCCCTCGAAATCCCCCCAAAGCCGACCCCACCGCCCCACCGCTGTTACCTGTATGGACCGCGGCTGCTCTGAATGTAACTGGAAACAGACTACCCATAAAGAAAGGTGTTCAAGATGAATGAAACAATCAACAGCAATGCAAGGGAAGTATAGAGCAGACCCAAACCTGGATGGAGAAGACCTCGCCATCAGACAACAGTCAGGGAGATGTTCTGGGTTTACACAAGACTAAACACAATGACTAAAACATGTGGCATACTAAAGATATCAGTGTAATGATCGTTTTGTGTGTGTAGTTAATTTCTGCATCTATTTTGTATGGAACGTTCTCTTTCTCCCCATTTATTGGGGACACAAGCTATGTGTGGCATATGTGCAACAGGGAATGCTCATCAGAAGTTACCCTTGTTTGTTCCAACCTCCTATCTAGAGGTCACCAGTCCTCCCTTCTGAATTCATCCGGAGGCCACACCCCAATTAATGTTACATTTGACTAATTAATATAACATATAGCCGCAGATATTTAAGTTTTAGAAATGAAGGGAGGCGGGTTGTTGAGACAGAGGTGTTGCATGGTACCTGGCACATTGTAAACTACAGTTCCTTGTACAAGAAACCTAGCTCACATAATGTAGTTTATCTTGCTTGGCTGCGCACTCACTTTAACATGAGCACATTACATTATCTAACGAGACACAGACTAATTCAGGTAGGCAGTACCGGATTATGCCCTGGGATGTAAACCACATCAGTAACAAGATTAAGAGGGAATTTTCTCCCTTACGTCACAACACACACTTCTGTAAATGTAAGTGTCTTGTAAAGCATAATGCTACCCGGAGGCGTCCTGGCGCTATAGACCGCTGGGGAACCCGTCCTGGCTTTCCCTGTGAGATGTTTCCTCCTGGGTATCTCCAAGGTGAAACCAGGCATCCCCAGCGTTTGTGGGGGGCCGTTGTGGAGATGAGGCAAGCTAATGCTCAGAGTTGCCGAGTGTGATCCCTGGTGAGAGTAGGTACCGAGGTGAGAATTATCGAGTCCGCTGACCCTTGTTCACCACTCTGCCGCGTCGGGGATTGAACCCTGGTCCCGGGCCGTTCTCTGCTTTCGGGTCTGCCGCCTCTAACCAGTGAGCCACACCACTCCACTTCTCATATGCTTTTCCTCACACCCAATTAATTAGAAATGTGTTTCTACAGCCATTAAATCCTGAATATAGAATGGAATTAAACACCCCTCTTTTGGAGATCTATGAGGCATCCCGCTAGGTGGATTCCACGTCTCGGGATGTTTGTGATGCCACAATAAATTATTCAGAACATTGGTAAACAGAGGCCTGAATGCTAGTCTTCCTGCCAAATCTCATCCAATAAGTTTTGAATCTAATATCCTGTCAGAAATATTTATTAACAGACTTTGGTACAGACGTTGGTTTATGTGGATCCAAATGGTGCCAGATCAGACCGTAGTACCCGCCATTGTAGACGTTGGCTGCACATAGGTATGGCAATAATCTGGTTGAATCTTCTGTGGATTAGACAACATGTGCAAGTGTGGTATTGCAGGTGGTGGTTGGGTTATAAAGACAGTGTCTATTCACGTAGATGACATGCAGTTTCACTTACAGCGACACAAGTGCTCAACCCACTAGATTAATGGACATTTGGCAAATTTCTGGCGATGCATTGGGCCTTCGGGATCATTGGGCAAAGTCAGTATATGTGCTGTTCACTGGAGACACTCTGATACCCCAGTACAAGTTATGTTGAGTCAAGCACAGGACCACTTCAGATACCTAGGCATGAATGTGTCCAGGGACTCCCGATGGTGCTGAAACTTAAACATAGCCCTGTTTCTGCAGAAAAAACAAGGAGAGAGCCAGAGGCATTGGATGCATTAACCTTGTCTATTGTGGACACATCTGCCTTATTTAAAATGATCACACTTCCCTGATACATATACACACTTCAAATTTACCCACACATACTCCCTCCTACCTTATTCACAGTTATACACTGACTTCTTGAAAAGTTTCTCAGAGCAGGGGCCCAACCAGTGGCCTAATTTCTTAAATGTATCTAGGGACGTATGATGTTGGACAAGGAATGCTTGATATCCATCTTTATAATTGGACGTCCCAACTTTTATAATTGATTGGATTTTTCACCACCGAGATGGCCAAGTCATCAAGATGGAGAGTGATCTCCTCCAAGACATGAACTTGGAGATATTGCTATTTAGCATTTCTGTTCCCCGGGAGTCTCCATACACTGACTAGAATTACACTTTTTAGCTGGCATCAGGCCCTAAAAGAGATAAAACGGCATGAGCTATTCACTAGTGAACCTCACCGGGGCATGGCACTTAGTTCAACAGGTGGCCAGTCTGAAGGTAGCTAAGCCCAGGGATGTAATAAGAATTTCCAAACTGACAGATATTTGGGCAGGTAGCCACTTCAAATCCTATGATCAATTAAGAACTAAGTATACCCTGCATAAGTCCCAATTTGGCAGGTCCTTGATACTCTGCCGCCATCCTAGCATACAAATATCAGTTTACAGCAGTCTCAGAATTCAACGCACTCTAAATAACTATGGAACAGCTAGGCAGTAAGAGCATACCATTAATATATAGATCACTTCTTGTTAACTTCTTGTATCATTGAAAGATATGAGAGCCCCATGTAAGAATGGAATGATGTAGGTAACCTTCATGATGAAGAGGGGTGCTCAAGCCAAGGTGAATGCAAGATCCTTGGTGTTCTCCTCCCAATTCAGTTTAACATAACTTAAATATTTTCACAGAACAGATGATGACCCTGTAAACATGTGGTGAATTGAAAGGAGGTATAATCTGGCTTGCCCTATATTGCCAGGCTGGTGAGAGACACTAGTTTCATATTGTATGGTACTGCCCCTCAGCAAGTCATTATTGCCACTTGATATATATATCATATGGGGAGGTGCTGGTCAGCCAATAGTACCGGAGCCCAAACAGGTGAAGCTGTGTTTGAGAGGACAGTGGGCGGTCATCCTGGAGGGTGCTCCCTAGTAGCAATAGGATTGATGGAGATGGCATTGCACAATGCTGGAATGAGACAGAGGGAGAGTGGCTAAGAAGTAAGGACTACTATGCCACAGCTGAAGAAACTGTGTACCAGACAAGAGGATGAGAGAAGAAACACCAAAAGATATGGGGACCTTGGTACTGCGCCTGCAAATATCGTAACATGAGGTATATAGACATATACGGGTTTCTTTGTTATTGATACGCTGAAGAACAATAAAAAGATTTATTTTAAAAAAAGGTTAGGACTAGAGACTGCGTCCATAATGATGAACCCCTATTCTAGCATGTCATCAAGTTCTTAGAAGAAGTCAAAGTTCCAAGGTGTGCAGCAGATGGTAAAGAGTAGATTTATAAGAATACTTTTCTGGCATCCTCTTTTAGAGCTTCATGGAAAGTTTGCAATATGAAAATGAATGAGTAATAACAAATGTTGTTTTAAACGGGGTATAACATACAGAGGAAAACACAAAGTTGATGGTTAGAATTCTTGCAAATGTCTCAGCCACTGGTAATCACAAACAGAAGCATGCCAGTCCATCGTTTTGCACCCTCTAGGCCACTTCATACAGAGATCCGCCATATGCAAATCCACCTTGGTTCTGCTCTAATAAGAACAGTCCACCCCTTTACTACCAGGCCAGGTCCCCCAAGAATGTAAACACAAGCATATAGCATGAGCGCTGTGGCACAGTGGACATAGGACGCACATCTGTGCATAACCATTGTATTTAGGGCGTTGAACTGGCCATAAAATGTAGCACAAGTCTGTGAGTAAGAGATCACCTAACCACATGGCTCCCACATGGTGTAAGATGAGTGCTGGTACTAGAGGTTTGGCTTTGCTTTTTTAAGTCAAAGTCAAAACCACTTTATTTCGATTAATTAAAATCATAAAAGCACACATACAAATCACACATCATAAAATGCATTTAGGGTGATTGAAAAATATTAAAAATACATAGAAAATCCTGGTGTTATACAATGTCATATCCATTAAAAATACAAAATAAAAACAGAGAAATTTATGATTCAATCATAACTGGGCATCTTAATTTTCTTGACCGTACAGCTGCTACAAAATAGTTTGCGATATTAAAAATATTCCAGGGGTTATCCAGTAATTGCAGATATAATAGGGCAGGTTTAGCCTGTAAAAACCCCTTGCCTCTTAAGAGTGGAATTATAAACTTATTTCTAATATCAGAATAATGATCGCAAAAAAATATAAAGTGCATGGTATCTTGAATCGAGCTACTGTCACAATCATAAAGTGCTGCCTCTTCTGGTTTTCTCCAGCCTTGAAAAGTTCCCAATAAAAGGTGAATCTGATTGAAACGGAATCTAATTAGTAACCAGCGATGATATGGCCTTGCTACTAGCTTTAGGTAGAGCTCAATAGATGGTGATGTAACTAATAAAAAAAGGGCTCTAACCAGAGGTTTTTTTAATTCCTCACCCTCACGTTCCTGGGTCCTTAAGATCAAAAAATACTTTTTAACCCAACTAATATCACCTTTGACAATACCCTCTGGTGTTTCAAAAATTTCTGGGCACCCAAGTTTCTCGAACATTAACTTAAAATAGGAGAGCCACTGTTTTTCATTCCCCCTTTCTAAAGTGACACAGTCTTTTAAAATCTGGCGATTTAACGTTAGTTCTGGGTTAAGCCAGGTTTTTAGCCAACAAATAAGAGGAGCCATGCTAATCAGGTCGCAAACATACCCCATCCCCAGCTCCTGATGGGTAGCAAATGTTGAAGTAGATTGGGGGATAGACAAGAGAGAGCGAAAAAATATATTTTCGACCTTCTGAACCTCTTCAACTTGCTTATACCCCCATATTGCAGCCCCATATAATGCTATTGCCAGGCATTTTGCCCTGTAAATAAAGAGAATCGCCTCACAAGGTTTTCCCCCTAGTCGTTGGTGAAAGTCTAGTAGTGCTGATGACGATCTTCCTAAGGCATTCTTTTTTGCTAACCGCTGGGGGACGCAGGAACATCTGTCATCAAAAATGACCCCTAGGTAAGTAATGACCTTTACCCTTTTAACCTCGGCCCCCTCGCAATAAAAGGTCCTGACTTTGTTCTTACGTAACCCCAAAGACATAACATGTGATTTAGCAATGTTTACTACCAGATCCAGAAGTGCATGAACTCCCCAAAGGAGTTCAGTAGTCTCTGTAGACCTATTGGGGTGCGAGCTAATAGGACGGCATCGTCCGCGTATAGGAGAACCGGGATGGTACTGTTCCCTATACGCGGGACGTCCAAAGTAGCAATATCCAGAGATTTATCTATGGCGTTAATATACAATATAAAAAGTAGAGGGGCAAGAATGCACCCTTGTCTGACCACTCTACCAGATTTAAAGTGTCTTGTGCAAGTGCCCTCCTGTGTCATCCTGACGGACGCAAGTAGATACCGGTGGAGATCTGCCAAAAAAAATACCAAACAGGGGTCAATCCCTAAATCTAATAGAAGGTTCCACAGCTTCGATCTGTTTACCAGATCAAAGGCTGTGGATAGGTCCATAAAGCTTAAATAGATAGACCCCTTGGAAGCTATAGTGTATTTATTCGTTAATTAATACAAATGAAGGCACTGGCCAAAAGTACTTCTGCCGGATCTAAATCCATATTGGAGATCGGGCAGAATCCCATTATCTGTTACCCATTCTGACACCTTAGTCAAGATAACATTTCCCAGGATTTTAACGGAGGAATCTATTAAAGAAATGGGCCTATAATACCTAGGGTCCTCTCTCTGCTCTTTTTAAAATACAGAAATAATAATAGAGTGGGACCAAGAGGCAGGAAACCCATGGGAAACAGTAGAATTAAAAACATTTGTTAAAATTTTAGCCCATGGTTTGAGTATAGAGGTCGGCGGGGACGCCGTCTGGGTGTGGAGCCTTATTACTTGCAGAATCATTTATTGCTCTCTCCACATCCTCCACATCAAACACTAGTGTGGGCAATGGGGAACTACTGGTGGGAGCAACAAAATAATCGAATTCCTGTTTACTTGCATAGATATCTTCAAAGTGAGTCAACCACTCATCTTCTGGGATATTAATTCCCAATACACCATTCTCCTCACCTGAGAGCAGTGGACTATTAACGATAGCCCAAAACTTTGAACTATCTTTTAAGACTTCTTTAGACATCAAACTATCCCAAGCCTCTGATTTAATATAATTTTTTCGAATCTGTATGATTAATTTATATTCTTTTCTGAGGCTAGCTATAAGGCCTTTATCCCTGGGTATAACTTTCAATGATTTTATTAGGGTTTGGTGCGCCCTGGAGCATTTAGAGTCAAACCATCTTTTTTCTTGTTCTCGTTTAGGCCTAGTAGTGATGGTTAGATCTAAGGCAACCTGTTTACAAATTGCTTCAAAAGCTATGATAGTTTCCCCCTCCGAAGTAGAGCAGTCAGCACATTTTATGATATCTTCTTTAACCTTCGTACTCAAGCTTTATGCAGTACTAAGTTGACCGGATTGTGATCACTAAAGGGAGAGCTAGTGGCATTATAAAAGAATACATGCCCTAACAGAGCAGGGGATAAAAATATATAATCAATGATCGTCTCGCTTTCCCTAGCTTTAAACGTTATAACCCTCTCATTGATATCAAAGATACTTGGCTCATAGAGGTCGGCGTATGACAGAAGTTCTTCAAGAGCCTCCCCCTTATAAGTATGTTCAAAGTGAGGAGGCGACGCGAAAGGGGGACCATGAATCTCATTAATTCGACAATTAAAATTATACAAATGAATATTGAAATCACCCATAAGAATAATATAGACATAAGTGGTTTGCTGCGCTTTATATATTTCTAAAAACTGTGTCAAATAGCAGAGATGTTCGTAACAATACTCACTATCCCCAGAATTATCAAAGTTAATTATCAAAGTTTTAACATTATTCGAGGTAGTGAGCTCCACTATTAAACAATTAGGAGAAGCAGAATCTAAGATTGTTACTGCGCCCTTCAGTCTCACCGAGAGGAGGAGCATCAAACCTCCCTTAGCTCTACTCGCGGGAGTTGGGCGGGCTGGCTGAAAGTAAGATTTAAAGCCATCCACCTAGAAATTATTGTCCTTATCCCAGGTCTCTTGCAGGGCTACAACATCACAGGCTCTGATAAGCTTTAACCAATTCTGGTCACCCCTTTTAGACCGAAGCCCTGCAATGTTCCAGCTCATTAGCCTAAATTTTGCATTTACCTCTGCAGTGGTGTCATACTCAGGGGGAGGGAGTCGAGGAGTCACAATTATGGACCTTAGTCAATCGTTCTCATGAAGCCAGGACAAAGGCGAAAACCTATTAGATAGAACTAAAGTGTCCCTACTCGTGGTTACCTGAGTACATTGTGTTTTTGGTGAGAAAACAGCTCCAGAACTATCCCCACCAGAAAGATGTTCCCTATTTATGGAATTATAGGGGAGCCGACCTAGACTTCCATGGGTATGTTGTAGATTGGATCTTATATCTCCTTTTACCTGACTGAGGGGGGGATAAAAAAAAACAATGATAATGCCCTAATACTTCCTTCCTCTCTCTTCAAATCAGAGCCGTCCCACAACAGACGGGGTACAACATGTGGATTATTAAAATTAACGATGACGCAGTCCCCTTTGATTACCTTTTGAGAACTCCCTAGCCAACCAACCCGCCTTGCCATGATATCCCCAGAGCAATTATGGTCACATAATTTTTTAGTAACTGCTAACAGAGCATCTGTAAATTCAACCTCTCCCTCCACCAATGGGGTAACCCTTACAAGGACTACCACCAAAGGGGCTGCTTCAGGGGGTAGATTAATATTAGGTTGAATAACAATTTTATCCCTAAGCTGTTGATCCAATTCTTTCCCCCTTGACCTAGATGGGACAAAATTGCTTCCCATCTCTGGTTTCCTTACTATACTTCTCTGTAGTTCCCCAGCCCCATTACAATCAGTACGACCCCTGGGTATGGCGGGTCCAGGCATAGGGTTTTCAACCAATCGGGGGCTTACTACCTATACCCTTCACCTTGTTCCACATTTTTCTCAATGCCCACTGTAGAGTGACATATAGAGCGTCCAGATATCTGAACCGTGCCAGATACACAATCATGCAAATTTAAAAAACACATTGATTCGATCACATTTTTCTAATAAACCAGCAACACAAATGTTCAAAGTTTCAATAATGTCCTTGTCAATACTGGTTACAGCCAACTCCATCCGAGATGTAAAAATGTCCTCCACCATGTCCCGGAGCGTTGTTTCTATTGTCTTAGGTGTGGCAGGCCCATGATTCTGTGTAGTACTTTTTGGCTCTTTGTCCCTCTTATTTGTTCTCTTGGGGCTTTCTTTGACACAGTACTCTTTAGACATTGGCGTCCGATTGGGGGATTTACTAGGGGCATTACTTGTGGGTCGTTGAGGCCTCTCTTTAGCGTCAACATGGTGTACTTCCTGTGCACGGGTTAGAGGGTTAATAATTACCCGGTGTTCCAAGGGACCAGGGTTTTCCGAGGTGATCTCCAAGGGGTGGGTTCCCACTACTTGAGCGGCGGTCAGATCCAACCCAAGTCCCGTCTCAGCGGTTTCAATTTCTGTTGTCAACACACCCACCGCCGAGGTCAAATAGGAAATTATAGACGTAGACTTCCTAGGAACTTTGGCCTTAACCCCCCCTGGTCTTGTGAAGTATGTAATTTCCGCTTACCCATGATGAAGTTCACGTTGAAGAGGGGTGGCCCGACCCGGCCTCCTCTGGCCACAGACGTTGTGCCTCCCGCAAAGCGGGAGGAGCGAGGTCTTTTAGCAGCTGGTGCAGGCAGAAAGGGAGGGCTGGGTCCGTCGCTCGTTGCCCCCAATGGCTCCTGGGGCTCATAGTCCTTCTGGCCCCCACATGCCCCAAACACTCTGCGCTGCTTCTCCCGCGAAGCGGGAGGTGCGAGGTCTTTTAGCAGCTGGTGCAGGCGGAAAGGGAGGGCTGGGTCCGTCGCTGGTTGCCCCCAATGGCTCCTGGGGCTCGTAGTCCTTCTGGCCCCCACACGCCCCAAACACTCTGCGCTGCGTCTTTTAAGTCTTTCAGATGACGGGAAACAATTACTGGCCAGTGATTAGGAGGTAATGTGGCCTTAAAGTGTGTTGATGCAACCTATAAGATAGTACGATAAAGCACCTTTTCAGGATGAGGGCAATGCTATACTCAAGATAGATGAGGTATATTTGCCCTAAAAGAAACAGGATTGACAATATAACAGGCAACATAATCAAAGAAATAAGCATTTTTGAGTCAAATATACATGATTCATTAAGGAGCACAAAATAAAGTTACTCAATCAATGTAAGGAATTAGCATAAAGCTTAGCCAAACACAGCATAAAGTCAAGCAAATTAATCTAAATTCTAAGCACAAGGCAGGCGGACCCGGGTCTGCTCTCTAAGAGTCAGGACAAGTAACTCTGGCTCATCTCCAAAAGGAGTTTTCTTTTATAGGAAAATACACAGTAAAAATGACACAGTCAGCATTAGGTGAGCAGAATTTTACAGAACTTGGACAGATTGATATTGCTCGATAAGAAGGACACCCCCTTAGTAATTCTCACACTTACATGTAAGTGTCACGCTGTTTTTAAAGTGTCGTTTTTAGTGTAGTTTTGTCAAAGTGTTGTCTTGAGTACACTGACGGACTGTGGCATGCCTTTGATGTGGCACTATTTGTGGTTTTGGTAGCACATTTTTTCACTGTGGTTTTGGTTTCATTATTTGTTTCCTTTATGCATGAACAAACGATACCTTCTACTGTAGGAATAAAGTAGTATTTTATGTTTTTTAGAATAAATGTATATTTGTGCAACGTCATCGTCCTGATAATGGTCCTACGGATCGACTAGACCAACGAGGGACCGAAACGTCAACATCTAGCACCGTTTTGCGAATTTTTTCATTTGTGAGATGATGTACTAGATGAAACAGTATGGTTAATTTTCATCTGTAATGGTGTTTCAATTATCCATTATTCGAGCAAAAGGTGTTTTTGCACTGCTGTTAATAAGAATCTAAATTATCAGCTTTGTGGTAGTTGCCAAAAAACATGAAAAGAAATTGAAAGAAAAACTTGGATACAAATAAAAATAAATATAATGTTTTGATACATTGGAGTATTTTGCTAAAATTCAGATATTCCTTTCCTACATGTTCATTAATGATCACGTTTGTGACGTAATTCTAAAATAACAAGACAGTAGAAATAATTCCTTTAGGGACAATTGTATTTTGTTACAGAATTTTACATAGGCATAGTTAATCACAATATAGAATATAATGCAATATTGGCTTACACCATCCTAACACCAACCCCTAAATTAATAATTCTTCTTCTTTTGACCAAATGTCATTGGATGTGACAGTACAAATCTAGTAACACACAAAGCAATGAAAAACGTATCAAATGAATAGGCCCACTGTAGAGACAGGTTACATTTTGAAGGAAACCTCCGGTTTACCAAGAACAACTCATAATATTAAAGCATGTTGTTTCTGCACATTCTGCTGCATGTAGGGAAGACGAATGAAAACAGTCATGGTTTGAAATTCAAGATGCAGTGAGGCCTAGTTTAAGCCTTGTTTGACCAATGTTAGAAAAACATGGTTCTTTAAAGACCAGTGTATTTGTTTTTAATGCAAAATATTTATGACAGTAAGCAAACGTACTTATTAATCAAAGGAAAGTAATAGCAGTGACTCCAAACGGAAGAGGGCACCAACAACGCCTACCACTTGCACCCCCCTTCCCTAGTGGTCCGAATGAAATTAACGGAAGCAATCAAGTGTGGGAGAAAGAGCAGTTTGTGGAGGGCCATGCCACAAAGGATGACTGGTCTTACAAGCCACCAATGGGCACCGTAGAAGCCTAGCCCCCTCGCTGCAGCTGCGGCATCTGCTCTCGAGCGGCGCGTGCATGCCCATCCAAGTAAACGTAATGAGTGCACGAGCCCTGCGACCAGGGCTTCTGAAGTGGAAGAGCGATGGAAAAAGAGGGCTGGACCAGGAGCAACAACCACAGGAAGTGCGGCCTTGCCAATTGTGAAATTACAGGGCAGCAGCATATCTTGTAATTGGGTTACTATTTTTACAAAGCAGCTTTGGACACAGTCTAAAATCTAACAGGGATGGCACACATACTGGAGGGTTTGTTTTACAAAAGTATTTGAATTTTGAAAAATAGCATTGAAATTGGGCCTTTTTTATTCGGCTTCCATTAAAAAATGCGATTTCACATGTTTTGTTTGCTCTTGTCTGCTGCCAAGCAAAGCACCGAGGGAGACAGCCTAGAGCAAACAGGGCGCATTCCATTTTTCATCTGGTATCAAGCGTTTCAAGGATGTCACGCACGAAAATGGATGTTTCAGAGCAAACCAAAGGTGATAGCATTTCATTGACCGAAAAATGTGTACGCCGAGTGGAAAAAATTGCCACTGTATGAACAAGTGTCTTTGTTTGTGGTTCCAGTGACGTTTTGTAGTAACTCATTGCCAAAAATAGAGAATATGAAATGGAAATAGTGTTCTCTTTTGTTTGATGATGTGTGACAGTGCCAGAAAATAGACTCTCTGGGTTGGCAATTCACAAATGCATGTTTCCCCCCACAATTGTACGGTTACAGCTGGAAATGCATGCATTTACTCCTGGAAGGAATTCACAAAAGAAAGACTGACAGGTGTAACCCAGTTAACTACTGTGTTAACAGCTGGAAAATGCAGTAGCAATTCCAATGTAAGGCGTGGGAAGTCAGCAGTAGTAGTTGTGGTGTTTTGTATGTTTGTGAACACACGCAAACTTGTATGATTGTATGTATTCACAAACTCCGGTCCTACCTTTACACATCCTGGAATTAGTGGGAGATTTCTGCAGCAAAAGCCTGGAGTAACTACACTTCCAGAATGGGAGCAGGTAACTTGCAAACTTGCAGGAGATGTGGGGGAAGAAGTTTCTCCACAGGGAAAAATGTTTTCCCTGTGGTGAATTTTTTGTTGCATTTGCGCTCTTTACATGAGCCTTACATGAGCCTTACGGCCAGGAGCTGATGACTTTGGAGCTGGGGAACCAGGTTCGAGCCTCGGCGTCGGCTCAGCTTCCTGTGATTCTGGGCAAATCACTAAGGGGCATATTTACTAGGACAGCGATAAATAAACACAATGCGCGCTTAGCGCTTGTTTACTTGACGCCGTCTATCGCAGGAATTTATCGCCCTGGTAAAGCGTTATTAACAACGCGTTACTCCAGGGCGATAACATTCCTGGGAAATAGGCCAACATCGCTGGAAAACCAGCGATGTTGCACCCAAAACGGATATAGCCTTGGTGATACCACCCTATGGTTGTATCACCATAATCCACCTACCATGTTAGCTATGCCTTAGTCAGGAATTTAACAGACGTTAAATTCCTGCGTTAAGGCATAGTTAACAGGATTTAAAATATCACTACCCCTCGTTGATGATATCACGAAGCTGGGGTAGCGATATTTTCCCATGGTGTTTTGTTATGCAGTCCTCCTTTGCATCTCATTAGAGATGCAAAGCGAGGCGTGAACAAAACGGGAGCTGAATCAAGGAAACACGCACTAGCCTGTAAATAATGCGATATAATTATCGCTGCTTTTCGCCCGATAATAGACGCTAAAGCGGCGATAATTCTATCTTCAGCCCTGGATGATATGCCCCTTAATCTCCCCATGACTACCAAAAAATAAATGTGTCCTTGTGTAAGGTAACTGGTGCTCATGTAAAGCGCTCCAATACCTTCGGGTCGAGTTCGTGCTATATAAATCTGCAACAACAAAAAAAAAAATGTGCACATCAGGCACCATTTAACCATTAACTAGAGAGTAGGAGGAGGTAAAGATACGGTCACAAGAAGGGAAAGGTAGTGCTCAGTAGAGGGCTACCCTGGGTATCCAATATGTTGGTATTGATGGCCTCACACACCCTTGCGAGTGTCATGCTTCATCATTGGTGGTTGCTCCTCGTGGGGCAGGCGGTGCAATGCCCCATGGGCTCACCTCAAAGAGGGGCTCTTTGGCAGTGATCTTTTTACCAACTGCCTAGGGTGAAGTGCGGGTGAGGGGCCAGGAAGGAACGGATAGTGTAAATACGTGAGTTAAAATATGACACAAGGTACCGGAGATCAATTTATTCTGGTGGTCCCCTGTCACAAGTAAAAGCAGTGGGTAGCCTATGATCGCTGGAAATTAGGGTTCCATGTAGCGATCCAGGACTACAATACATATCGTGAGGTCAACATGTTTCTCGCCTTAGCACTCTGGCCGCGATTCTTTAGGACCTAGTGGTTTACATCTATCCTCAATCAAACATGACCTAGTTAAGTGTCAGTTTAAATAGTTGTACTACCTGTATGAGACAGCTCTTGCCTATGGAGACAAAAGAGATCATTACCATGGTTTAGTTACAACAATCGCCTTATAGTGACCGTGAATACGTAGTGCTGTGGTGGGTGCAGTGACATAAAGATAGTGACATACCAGTGAAAGATTGGTGACCAGTATGCATTGACTATATATCACATGGCTGCATCACACCGCACTACTAATTACAACCAAAGATAAAGTTTAAAAACAGCAGCAATTAGTGACAGACTTACGTCTAAACCTGTAATCAAGGTAACATGTTTACTCACCTTCCCTTGAAGTAAAACCTACCGGGTACTGTTGACACCTAGACACTTTGACTTTTAGGTGAGTAAACATGTTACCTTGATTACAGGTTTAGACGTAAGTCCGTCACTATCTTTATGTCACTGCACCCACCACAGCACTACGTATTCACGGTCACTATAAGGCGATTGTTGTAACTAAACCATGGTAATGATCTCTTTTGTCTCCATAGGCAAGAGCTGTCCCATACAGGTAGTACAACTATTTAAACTGACACTTAACTAGGTCATGTTTGATTGAGGATAGATGTAAACCTCTAGGTCCTGAAGAATCGCGGCCAGAGTGCTAAGGCGAGAAACATGTTGACCTCACGATATGTATTGTAGTCCTGGATCGCTACATGGAACCCTGTTTTCCAGCGATCATAGGCTACCCACTGCTTTTACTTGTGACAGGGGACCACCAGAATAAATTGATCTCTGGTACCTTGTGTCATATTTTAACTCACGTATTTACACTATCCGTTCCTTCCTGGCCCCTCACCCGCACTTCACCCTAGGCAGTTGGTAAAAGGATCTCCGCCAAAGAGCCCCTCTTTGAGGTGAGCCCGTGGGGCATTGCACCGCCTGCCCCACGAGGAGCAACCGCCAATGATGAAGCATGACACTCGCAAGGGTGTGTGAGGCCATCAATACCAACATATTGGATACCCAGGGTAGCCCTCCACTGAGCACTACCTTTCCCTTCTTGTGACTGTATCTTTACCTCCTCCTACTCTCAAGTCTATAGGAACATCCCAGTCCGTTTTTGCCTGACATTGTCCTTCTGGGCTCTGACTGTGGCTGGGCCTTCCATTCTGAGGTTCCTTGAATGGTAAATTGAGCCCTTGGATCTTGACGTGATCCATCTTCCCCCCTTTTTTGATACACACCATTTAACCATTGCCTCAGTCTACACAATGCAGATTTATGGATTAAGGGATTGGAACCTAGAGAACATGTTGCATAAAATTCACCACATTATGCCTGGGAGCCTGTATTTGGCATAGCTTCCCATCATACTAGCGGGAATGTTTATGAATTACAAAAGATAATAAATCTGCACCCGTTTTTGGTGCAGATTAACCGCATTTTTTGACACTTTCCTTCCCCAGCCCCCAGCCACATTATATCAATTGCACTATGATTGTTGTATGCTGCTTTTTGTGGTCACCTAATAACTTTTTTCATTCGATAGCTGCAAGCTATGATGAGTTTCTCTGTTAAGTGTTCAGATTGCTCAACAACATCGCAAACTTTGACAAATGTTACAAATTTGCAGAATTAGCCCTGTTTGAAGATTCTCCTTCATTGCTCTGTCATGGAATGGCGTGTTCAGGAAATTCAGATACAGATAGCTTCAGAAATGTGACAGGCAGAAGTAAAATAACACAGATACAAACATTTATAACAATGTTTGAAGCTGAAGTCAAGTATGAAGTGATATGATTCCAATAAAGGCTGATATCAATGGCGCCTCCTCCGTTAAGGCAGAAGAGCGTCGCCCCTCTGCCAGGAAGCAGCAAAAGAAAGGAAAAAATAAAATGATAATAACGGAATGTTATTATTATTTCATTTTGTCCTTCTGCTGCCGCTGCGTTAGTGAGGGGGTGGGGCAGGGGGACTTCAGAACAGGGGAGGAGTGGTAGAAAACTCCTAATGACTGTTTGGTCGGCCCTCTCGGGCCGCCCAAAACAATCATGCGCACTTCCCTGTTCTCCATGCAGGCTGCATTACAGCCTACATGGAGAACATCCCCACTCCTCCAGCCCCTGGCTGAGCGCTGTGTCACATCTCTCCCACCAATCACAATGCTGCATTGCAGCTTTGTGATTGGCTTAGGGGTGGGACCCTGGCTGCCTGCTTCCTGTTCCGACCTGGAGTCGGACAGAGGCGAGCAGGAGAGCAGACGCGGTACCCGGCGGTGGCAAGGTAAGTGTTATTTATTTATTTATTATGCAGCCCGTGGCCCCCTGTTGCTCCCATGCGCTCACCCCATGCCAACCGCCCCGGGGTGGTGGGCTTGTTGCTAGCGATCTAAGCACAGCTAAGACAGGCAAAAACAATTGCCAGGGAACACAGGACATTTACCTTTGCAAGACCCTGCTGCTTCAAGACCAAAGCAGAGATTGAAAAGCAGCCGAATGATTTCAGTAACAAGCAGAGATTAGTTTAACAGAAAAGTAGATTTCAAAGCTATGATATAACTTTGTCAAAATGATAGTGTTAGGAGAATAGGTACCACGTGCCGTTTGACCACGTATTCATGATATTGAGTTTTTCTTGACTAGGCATGGATAATCAAGATCTTGTACACAATATAAATAAGAATAATCCAAACTACTGCAAGGGATATGGAAATTTACTACACAAACACAGGATTTCAACCCTTACTTCTGTTATGATTTATGTTTGATTTATGCGGAAAATTAAACCTTTCTTGAGACAGGGACGATTGATTACCAGTTACATGACTTTGGGTATATAGACCAAACATTCTGATTAAGACTCCGATTCATTAGGCAAGGAATTCATGATAATTAATTCCCAATTGAAAATATACTTCAAGGAGAGGAGCACACCTGTCTTTTAAGAATATATAAATGTAGGGTTTAAAAATGTAAAAAATGTTATTCTGAGGAAGGTTGTTACGTGACATCTCTAACCTAAACTTAGATCTCGAAGTTGATTACATTTATTGTTTAATGTTTTATTGTTATCAAAATGTACCTGTTGCACTTTAAGTTCAAATCTAAACAGCTGTAGGCATTTAAACTTTTAAAATGCATTACAGTCCATATCAATAGGGACAGTCTGAATTACAATACAGTACAAATTACAATTGCTAAGCATATTTCTAGGCCAGGGCATAATAAAAATTAGGGGTCCTTCACCAGGTCTACATGTCAGGTGCATATTGTGCCATGCCAATGTCACTGGTGACATTTTGTGCTTAAAATAAATTATCAAAACATGTCAGTCCCTTCGTGTGCCTTAGTGTTCAGAGTCCCAAGCTGCCCTGGAAGTTCAAATGAGTTCTCATTTGAAGCTTGAACCCCAGTCATGGCTCCAGAAGACTGGTTACTTTCTCTCGAATGTCCCCCCTCTGTCACTCGGTGTGCATGGATTACAAGACTGGTTAGTGCTCAGGATTAGGACCCAGGGACCTGGTTTTCGTGTGCTATATTGCAAAGTGCCCAGGATGGGGACCTGCTGGTCTGGGTAAGACTTCCCAGCTTGCGTGGGATAGAATGCTCTGACCGGGCCCAGGTCAGAGCCCCGGCAGGCCATGGGGGGGGGGAGGGGGGGGTGTTGATAGCCCCCAGCTCTAGACTCTGTCTCTTGGCCCGCTGTGTTACTTGGAGCCCGAGGTTCGGACCCGCATGGCCCAGGGTTGACTGCCCCTGTTTGCCCCAAGCAAAAAGCTCTGACAAGGCCTCAGGTCAGAGTACTGAAGGGCCCAGGATGGAAACCCCAGGCCCTGGGCTCCCTTTTCTTCCTCGCCGGATCACAAAGTGCCAGGATGGGGTTCCACAGGCCCAGGGGTATGACCCCTGCTTGCTTGGACCTCAGGTCAGAGCTACGGCAGGCCACAAGTCGGAAGCCCCTGGCCCTGACCTCCCTTCTCCAGCCCACCATCTAACAAAGTGCCTGGGACAGGGTCACGCGGGCTCAGGATGGTCTCCCTTTCTTATATGGGTTCAAAAGCTCTGACTAGGAGCCCCATAGCCTTTTCCTGATAACCAGCTCTGTCTCCAAGAACCTGGGCCTTAGAGAGTCTTTACTCTTGAAGGACGGGCAGAATCCTATTTTAAGAAGTCAAGGTGCAACCTGATGGCGGTCCTTCAAGTCCGGGAATCTGATCACTCCGAACTCCAGACATCTGGTGACAGCCCAATGAGTTCCTATGATGCGTCCAAATGGCCAGCTAGCCCTTGATATCCAGATGAGGGCTCATTGGAGTCTTCAAGCCCAGACAGGGTTCCATGAGGTCGGGTGTGTTTTCTCCGACGGCCCCCTCTGTCACTGGGCACTCATGGATATCCAGAAAACAGGTAGCCTTGTTCCAGAAAGTCAGATATGTTCGCTCATATGGTACCTTTTCACTCTGTGTGCATGGAATACAAGAAAGGCAGAAAGCCTTCCTCTGGATTATTAGAGACCTGGTATGAGGGACCCCATTTTCATCGGGTCTTTCTTCCCAGGTGGTGAAGATGACTGGGCTGGTTCAAACCGGGGCTCCAGGGACCCATGTCCTCTGTCTTAAGTGTCTTTCCTCTGAGTCATGCTTCCCGGAGAGCAGGCAGGGATGCAAAGCCAACACTGTACTCAGAAGATCTGACCGGGCTCTGGGTCCGAGATCCAGCTGGCTGTGGGTGGAAGGCCCTGGCCTTGGCTTACTTCTACAACCTGCTCTGTTGCAAAGTTCCAGAGACAGGGTCCTGAAAGCAAGGAAGGTCTCCCTTGCTTGTCTGGGTTCGGAAGCTGTCACAGTGCCCTAGGTCAGAGCTCTGTAAGTGCTCCCCTAATCACTGATTGCCCCTTGCCTGATTTCCAGCTCAGCCTCCGAGAACCCAGGCCAGAGTCCCTGTCCTCTTCAAAGGCGAGCAGACTCCTTTGTTAAAATAGGGCACAGCACAACTAGATGTCCGTCCTTTGAGTCAGGGCATCTGGTTGTGCGGTAAGAGTTCCTATAGGGCGCCCAGATGCCCAGGCTGCCCTAGATTTCCCGATGAGGGCTCAGAGACTCCTCGATCCTAGCCAGGGCTCCAGGAGGTCTTGTGGGTTTTCTCCAGCGGACCCCTCTGTCACGCCTTGAGCATGGATTGCAAGAAATGGGGATAGACTTGCTCCGAATCAGTAGGACAGCATATTTGGAACCCCTTTGTGGCCTGATTGTTCTCACTCAGGTGATGCCTGGGTCTGCGGCTGCCTTCCAACCCAGTCTGATGGACCTTTCCTCCAAGCCTTGCTTCATAGAGAGTAGGCAGAGGTACGAAGCTGACATCCCCATGCAGGGTGCTTGCTTGGGGGCAGTTTAGCCAGTACTATACTGTGATCATGGTTGCTGGCCTGATATGGAAGTCCTGATGAAGGCTGATTTGACTTTTTAAGCCCAGACAGGGCTCCATGAGTTTGGATGTCTTTGCTCCAATGGGAACTTTTCACTCAGTGTGCATGGAAAAGGACGGTGGACTTTCTCTAGATTATTATGGCCAAGGTATGAGGGACCCCCATTGTCCTCTAGTCTTTCTCCCCAGGTGCTACAAGGGCCTGGGCAGGCCCATCCTGGGGTCCCAGGAGCCAGAGTCTCTGATTGATTGGGCACACTTTGTCCACTTGGGGATGATCTGCTTGGACAGCCTCTACTGTTATTTCACACAAAGAGCTTCCTAAGTCTGGACTATGTTTTGCATGTAACACTACTTATGGGAAGGATGAGCACATGCTGTTTTTATGTCCTATTATAACAAACCCATGCTGAAATGGATAATACCACTTTGGTTGATCTTGGGAGTCATGCATTATTGAGAATCACTGAGGATTGGCAAGACCAATACTAGTCCCCCTTTCATTTATTCAGAGTACAATTTCTTGCAAGCTGCCTGCTTTTATAAGAAGAAACTTACTGAAAACTGGAAGATTTTTGCACCCTTAATCTTTGTACAACTAGTATTTATTTTTTATCTCCGCTATATGATAATCAATTTAAGCTGTATTTTAACACTGCTTCCTTCATGTGAATATATATTTTGCTTTAATTCACATATTTTATTGTAATATGCAACATAATGGTTTCGTTTTTGATTGCACCGTTGATGGATTTTATTTTTCGAAACTAACAGTTAATGAAATGAAATTAATGCAATTAATTTTATGTAACTATTTTACAAATGGCAACTTTAAAACCTTGCCACTTTGTTGCCCAAAATTTCCAATAGTCGCTGACAGTTTCACATAGCTGCTGTCCTCAAGACATCCTGCTGGCCTCCTAGGGAAAGACGAGAAAAACTCTCGGGAATAGGAACTAGAGATCTGCCAAAGGAAGAGGTTTAACCTCCTCCTAGCAGGATGGCCAGGTTTGGTGTGAACCCAAAAGGCGAGCTTAAAAGGGGAAGCCGGCTATTAAGGGCAAATACAAAGGGGCTGATCTTTTGTTTATGCAGACAGACTGGCTTCTCAGTCACTGAGAGAAAAGCTGTCAATCTGTTTTTTTAATGGGAGTGTTTCCCCCAGGTAGCCACCCCTCTGGATAGGGCCAGAGAGATCCACACGCTGAGAGAAGGGTCCTATCATGTTGGTAGTGGGCACAAAAGTGCATCCTAGGATAGATAGATGTTCATTTTGCAGGAAATTGTCATCAGGCGAGGACCTTTTAGCCTATTGGCTAGATAGCCGCCACATCCACCTAGGCACATAGCAGGCATAGAAGTGGCATTCAGACCTCAGATCATGTCTGTACTGGAGAGAGAGCTGAAGGACTGCCCTGCTGCTCCCTTGAACCAGCAAACAAAGGCAGCACCAAACACTTGACTGTGCCTGATGCACCTGTGGGCTATTAAAAAGAGCATTGTGCCTGCACCTAAGTCTGCTGGACCCAGGAGACTTGTTAAAGTGCTGTTTGGGCACCCATCAAAGATGTTAGCACCAACCAAATGAAACAGCTGATTTTGCTGTAAGCAGAGACCAGTAAACCAGTGGCAACTGGTCACTGCTGGATTTTACCTAGACACCGTGGGAGATTGACTCCTGAGGCCAATGTAACTCAAGCTTAAGAACCAAGGTATGGCCACAGCAAGAGCCACCACACGGACTCAGCATCTTCTGCATCTTTGAGCATTTTCAGTAACCTGTATCCCTTGCATCGGGACCACTCGATTGAATTCAATTGCGGTTTGACCATAGGATTCAGAACTTGACTGGAGTCTGTTAAAACTGACAGGTAACTGACCCCCTGGATCTGACTGGTCCCTGTGACTTGCTCCTTATTGGAGTTGTACTCCCAAAAGTATCCATTAAGCTATTTTAAACTTGCATGTTGTGGCTACCCCTAAACCATGATCACCATGGATTACAAAAATGTATTGCATTCAGTGAAGTGCAGTAATTTATTGTTTTTTTTTTAAATTAATATCTCCAGAACCCACCCCCATGGATTTTTTTTGTTGAGGTGTCTATTTAAAGATTAAATATAACCGATTTTCATCAGTTCTGTCAGATTTGTATTGTGTTGAATTTTCTAATTATTTAATGTTTTGGAACTTCCTAATACTTTACACTTTTTCCTTTGATAAAGCCTGACTGCTCTGAGCCATAGCTGCCCAAGACTCAGCTAAGGTTTTACAAAAATGACCTGGCTGGACCTGATACAGATTTGTGCCATTATTATAGGGTGAGGTCACACTTCGACACCATGTAACTATCCACATTATCTCACACCATGACACCAAAACGAGAAACATCTAATAAGTAGAACCAAAGATATGAATTTTCAAAGTTTGAATAAAAAATGGTGCCACAAAGCACCAATTGTGGTTATCTGGTCACCCTAGACCAGGTCAAAGTCAAAAGTTAAGGCTAACCGCGATTGAACGTGGGTCAGATACAGATACCAGGTTCATCCCGGGTGGAAAGTTTACGTTCTGACTTTGAAACTTTTATGGAGAAAAAGTGGTTGTTTGCAGGGCAGGCCGCAAGCTGGATCCAAAGTGTTGCTCGACAATGACAGGTTCCTAAAGAATGGGTCCCGGTGTGGTCATTGACGAAGGCGGGAAAGTTCCAAGTGGATGAAGTCTGAAGTTGGTGCCCAGGAAGTGAATTAAACATCATTGGGTTGCTTCTCAACGTGGGTCCCAACTCTATGTCCTCTCTATGGTCGGACTTAAAAAAAACTTTTTGGGACGCGAGGTCTCCTTCAGTGGGGCAAACCAGCAAGCAGAGATCAACTGGCGACTCGGCGTGGAAGAATATGGCTTCAACTGCGATCCCCTTCTCCGTCAGTTTTCCAGAAGAACGTTGGAAAAAGGTTTCTAAGTCCCACTTCTTGCAGATTGGTGACAGCAGTAATACACTCTTACACCCATCTAGGGTCCAGGACCTGGGGGGTGGGGGCACTACTTAGGGGTTAGGATTTACTGCAGCAGAGGCCACAGCATGGTCCAGGGTAGGTCTAGTTGGTGATGGCCCGTTGGGCAGTTGCAGGGAAAGGGCCTCCGTAAGCTTGTTCCAGTAGCCTTTCTTAACCATCCCTTTGTTTTGTATTGTGGGCAGCTCATTGGTGGAAGTGTGCAATGTCAGAGGAAGTCAACTGACACATGGAGTCACTTCTGGAGTCCTGGTTTTAAATCAAGCAGGTTCAGTCTTCCTTCATGATTCAGACAGCAAGGGAGTCCTTATGATCTTTAGAGGTTCAGGTCTGTTCCTAGGAGAGGTCTGTGTGGATCGACTTTAAGCCCAGTGCCCAGTGGTCAGTTCCTCTACTCCCACTGGGTTTGGTGCCATCCTGGCTAGTGAGACAACTGGGAGGCAGGCCTAAGTGAGAGCTTTATCTGCCAGTAACAAGGCAGGTCTCCTTTGAAGCTCAGGAAAGGGCTGGGCTCAGCTCTTGGGCCACCCTGTCAAAGGAGGGGTCTCCCTCCCCTCTCCCAGGGCCCTTTGTCCACTCTACTGTCTGGGAGCAATACACATCTCCCCACAGGGGAGTCATTAGGGGTCAGGTCACAGCTGGACACTGTCAGGAAAGTCTTTTAGTTTTAGTCAGGAAAATGACAACCTTCTAAAAGTGTAATTTCCAAAATAGTAATATAACTTCTGACTTCATCATTAAGTTAGAATCTGCTTCACAAATAAAAGAGGACAAGTTCGGAAATTACTCCCAAACGTAATTTAGCACTTATTAAAGTTAATAGTGTAAAGCAGTGTTGACCTATGAGAGAGCCAGCCTTGCTACAGTGCAAAACGACTGCATAGGTTTTTCACTCTCAGGACATGTAAAACATAAGTTATACATGTTTTAAATACCTATGTGCATTTAGTGCCTTAACCCCTTAAGTGCTGCCTCGGTGCGTTGGCCGACGGCAGCACTACCTCCCCAGTGCTGCGCACGACCATTGAACGTCCATTCAGCACTAGTTCGAATGGACAGCGCAGCACTGGGGAGGGAATTGCACCGCAGCTATGAGGTTAAGGGTGACCTATAAGTATTTAAAAAGAGGATTCCGGCTTCAAAAGGTTTGTTTTGCAAGGTCAAAAGGACAGTTTTAAGATTGCACACCCAGGCTGCAATGGAATGCCTGGAAACATAATTTACAGTGCTACTTTAGTGGGTGTCACGAGTGCTGCAGCCCACTAGTTGCATTTAATATTTTACAGGCCCTGGATGCATGCAGCACCATATACTATGGACTTATAAGCAAATTAAATGTGCCAATTAGATATATGTCAACGTTATCACGTTTAAATGGGGGAGAACACACATTTTATAACTGGATAGAAGGAGTAAATTGTGTAGAGCTCTAGGCCAATAATAGCAAGTTCAACAAAAGAAGGTAAACAATCTGGGGGAATGCCATGCAAACAAAAGATGGTGATTTCTAACACCAGGATTCTGAAACCAGCTTTCAGGCATAAGGTGTAGCCATCGCTAACTCTCTGGTTGTCTCCTGGGCATAAGGTGTAGGTCAATGGGCTCCATGCCTCTCAAATACTAAGGGTCTGATTTATTGGAGGTTGTTAATAGGCCAGCTGCCCAAAATCCATAGAAGTCAGATTTTACCTTTTCTAACTTCCCCAGCCAATACTTGGAGTAGCGGTAAGGCAGTGTTCCTGCTGGTAGAGATGAAATAGAGAACCTCATGTGTGTGGGTAAGGGTCCGCAGAAGACAGTGGGAGGCCAGACACTCATGTAGGATTGCCAGTCAGCTACTAATTTCAGTGATCCCTCATCCATGTAAATTGTCATTTAAAACAGTGGACTGTCACAGAAGTACAGAAGTGTCCGGGGGGTGGTGTGAGATAACTCCCAGAACTTCACGAACTAGGAAATGGGCCCCATACTTTGGTGGTCGAATTTAAGTCCCCAGCTAGTACGGGTCAGTGGCATAAGAAGGAGTCATGAGTGGAGTCATAGGGTCGTGATTAGTTGATGGCAAATGGTGCTTGGACATAGGGTGTGTGTCCTAATTAGGGATGGGCAGAGCTTGCGATGTTTTTTTATGTGGACTTTCGCGGAGTTACAGAAAATCTCTGTGCAATTCTGCGGCAGTCTGCTAACAGGCAGAACTATGCAAGTCGAGCTGCTCACGCTATAATTTTGCACTGATAGTGCGAGCAGCACTGAAAATCAGTGCAAACTGCACCATGCATGCGCAAGAGTGTGCGTCCATTCGAGTCGATTTTGCTGCTGCTCGAATAGAAAATTTACTCAATCAGCAGCAAATCTACTCGAACAATAGCCCTCTGGTTGGTCCACCCGTGATAGAAAATCTTGCTAGGGGATGCCAAATCTCCCCCTGTGCTCGCCAGCGGGAGCCTAGTGAGATAACAATTCTGGCAAACGTAGATTGGCGGAATTTGGCGAGGACTCCCTGTTAAAAAGTATTGTGGTATGGCAAAAATTCTGCCAAATAAAAGGGGCCAGAGAAACAAACTCGGGGTGTTGCCGCGCCCTCACCTTGCCCTTGCAGGATCGCCGCTGCAGTCAGCCGCTTGCCGCCGCACTCCCTGTTGGCCAAGCGCCGCCGCACCGAGGAAAAGCAGAGCCTGTGGGACTGTGGGACTCCATTGCCCAGGATCCTCAGCGGCCGGAAGCCGCGCACCGTGATATCGCGCCAGGAGGCGCATAAAGAACAGCGCTTCCCCCGGCAGAGCGGGGGAGAGAGAAACAAACTCGGGGGTGTTGCCGCACCCTCACCTTGCCCTTGCAGGATCGCCGCTGCAGTCAGCCGCTTGCCGCCGCACTCCCTGTCGCCCAAGCGCCGCCACACCGAGGAAAGCAGAGCCTGTGGGACTGTGGGACTCCATTGCCCAGGATCCTCAGCAGCCGGAAGCCGCACACCGTGATATCGCGCCTGGAGGCGCATAAAGAACAGCGCTTCCCCCCGCGTCATGGGAGCGCGCGGGAGCAGTCCGGGAGAAGCCCGGGACAAGGGCGGGACAGTCCTTGACAGTCAGAGACAGGAAGAGGCAGGGCAGGGCCATACACCCTGGCCAAAATAGTGACTGGTCCCTTGGAGTCTAAGGTTATTTGTATCCGGTAAAGTGTCGACCTACATCACTGTAATATACTTGTTTTTTACTGCATCGGATACATATTTGGTTGTTTTTTCACCCCAGTACTGTTAAACGTAGGCCATAGGTTAAACCATGCCCAGTGTCACAAAGGTAACATTTATATTGGGGGTTGGCCCTATTGATAATTACCTTGTGAAGATGGTTAATAAAATAAACAACGACAGGAGGGCCTCCCTGGGGAGGGGTAGTCCTCCCAATCTCACCCAAGATCCCTCGATCCTCTCGGAGAACCCTCCTGAGATTGCCACCCCCGTATTGGATCCTACTGGGGTAACTACGGTAGTAGCCCAGGTTCACACCGAACCCCCAGTAGTCGATTTAAACATTGCAAGCGATGATAATGAAGAAGCATTACCTATCACCAGACCTGTTAGAAATTGCAGGAAACAACAAAATAAAAAGGGGGGAAGCATTCTAAAAGAAGGGTAGATACCCCCTTACTAGCACAGAACAACACAGATGAGTGCACTAAAGTACAGGATGAAGACAATGTGGTTAGTAACATACTAAGCCCAGACCAATTCTCCGAACTACTTCGCTCTCTGGAAGCCAAGTTCGAAGCTAAATTAGAACAGTATGTTCAACCCCTTGTGTGTAATCTTGACAGTGTCACTGCCGAAGTAAAAAGGTTAGGAGGGTTGCTGTCTAAACATATATCAATGGCCGACAGCACTAAACAAGCAGAGAAGGGTCTAGGACGGCCAGAGCAGGTAGTTAGAGGAGGGACAGAGCAGGTAGTTAGAGTCGAAAACCAGCAGCATTCTACACAGCATACAACTAGAACTGACCCAGTTACATCAGTCCCTACTACTGCAGTGAGTGTAGTCAAACGACCAGCAATAGGGCCTGACGCCACACCTAGCATTAATCCAGCTAGGAGATGCAAATCTATAAACCTTCCGCCGGAGTGCACCCCCTACGTAATTGTTCTAACCAATGTCCCTGCCCATGATATGCAATCTGCTCAGACGCCGGAGGAATCGCATGACTCCCTTAAAAATAAAACTGTGTCGTGGTTGAACAGGAGGTGTGGTTTCCCTATAAACTTTGCCCCTGACATCATGACAACTAGAAGGGCAAACTGGATAGGGTCCTCCAGAAAGATGTGCAATGGGGACTGTGTAATTGTAAATTTCAGACACCCTCAACATGTGGCCACAGTTCTGTTAATGGCCGCCTCCATGATGTACGATGCTAACAGTATCTGTGTGTGACCTCTTGGTTTTTTTTATAATCATCCCATAAGAGTGCCCCCACATAGTGTGAGAATGAGACCATATACTTCTGTTATGGCCCAAACGCCGGGTTCATCCCAAAGACCGGGTGGAAAGAACTTTTTTAGTTACGGCCTAACATAGCTACACATAACAGATTTGATGTACTCTCTGGTTTAGAATTGTGTGATTGACGAGAGGCTAGTGAGGGAACAAGAAAAGAGTCTTATACAGGCTTGGTTTCCCCGGCACCTGAACACCTCACTTTGATTCCTCTCACCATCCAATGTAACCCTGTATCTATGTATAACGCTGAGGGGGAAACGGTTAAGATGTTAAGCTGGAACGTTGCTGGCTTGCGTTCCAAGAGAGAGGACTGCAACTGGTTTAATTTTGTTAAGCAACAGGATATTGTGGTCCTCCAAGAGACTTGGGGCAAGGACTGTGACTTTTGGATGGATGGTTTCACCTCTTATTTTGTCCCTGCACTAAGATCTTCAGCCGGGAGAGATAGAGGGGGGCTTGTGCTATTGGTATCTGTGAATGTAAGGGGGAAAGTTAAAAGAGTAGACTGTGACTCCAATAACTTTCTCATCTTGGAACTAAACCCCACAAATAACACTAAATTAATTCTAGTGAACTGCTACAACTCGCAGCAAGAGGATTCCCCAGATGAACATTTGGTATGGTTGACTGAATTTTTAAAAGAATATAATGCAAAGCAGACCACTTTCTACCAATATATTTTGTTGGGCGATTTTAATGTGCATCCATGTAGTCAGAATTGCTTATTAATTGATAATGATGGGCCAGACTTCACATCCCCACAACATTTTGAGCATTCCAGCAAGGGTTTTTTTACAAAAGTTCTCGTGTTGACACTTATATAGGTAGGGATTGTGAAACAATAATTGACTACATTTTTCTTTCTTCAGGACTTTTAAAATACGTTATTTTTTATAATGCTATACCGTTTTCCTTTAGTGACCACAATCCAGTGATGATTGAGTTGATAAATGGTTTTTCTCTTTTAAACAAAATTGTTTCAACACCGGCTGCAGTGGAAGTTAAAGCCAAAGACCAGGGGAGGAGGTTAAAGTGGAGCAAGGTGGTGCCTGAGGACTTTTTTAATACCATTATCGTTAAGGCTGCTAATGACTTAAACATCTGTGGATATCCCCTTTCAACTGGGGTGGAGGTAATAACCTCTTATGAAGCTATCTGCTCCCAAGTAGCCAAAGAACTTACGACCAAAAGCCGACCCACCAAAAATAAACCGGTTAAGGGCTGGTTTGACCATAAATGCACCAAATCCCATAATCTCCTCCAAAAAGCTCTTCAGGAGCTGCCAAGGAACAAAGCTTTGGTTGCTCAGCTTAGACGAGAGTATACAAGAGCAGTATATGAAAGAAAAAATGAAATTAAACATGAAGCGTGGGAGGAGCTTATGGACAAAGCAACCCTAAAAGACAGCACAAAGTTCTGGTCTATTATTAATAGGCCTCTGTTTTTTAATACTCAAAATAATGTTTTAGAAGTAAATATTGCAGAGGAGGACTGGTTGAGCCACTTTGAACAAATTTATGGAAGCCATCTTGAGCTAGAAAGCTTTGTGGCCCCAGCCTCAGAACCTCCTGTCATGCCAGTAAGATTTTATCCAGCGGAAGTAGTTAAAGCAATTGAAGGCTCAGCAGGACGAAAGGCACCTGGCCCTGATGGGGTTCCCTCAGATATGTGCAAGGCAAACTTGTTGTACTGGGCAAACATCTTGACTAATGTCTTTAATACCTCGGCCTGTGTAGGATTCCCTAAATCTTGATCTCAATCGACAATAATCCCAGTGTTCAAGAAGGGCCAAAGTGGAGATTCCAGATGCTATAGGCCTACATCCTTGCTGGACTCCTCCATAAAAATCTTGGGGAAGGTTATTTTAGCAAGGATAACAGGGTGGGCCACTGGCAATAACATACTGTCAGCTGCCCAGTACGGCTTTAGAGCAGGGAGGAGCACGGAGGACCAATGTCTGAACCTACTCCTAATAATAGCAAAATATACAAAGGCGGCTAGGGGCTCTATTTTTCTGGATTTTTTGGACCTGTCCAGGGCTTTTGACCTAGTTAATAGGTCAAAGCTGTGGACAATGCTCCTGGAGCTGGGCCTTGATCGGCCTCTTGTGTATTTTCTGGCCGAGCTGCACAAAGACTTAAATGCCTCAATTAGGATGACAAATGAGGGGAAATGTACGTCAAGTTTTAAGTCCGGCAGAGGGGTGTGACAGGGATGCATCTTGGCCCCCATGTTGTTTACTCTATATATAAACTCGTTGGAGGGAAACCTGTTAACAGCGACTCCTGACGTCCCACGCATGGGAGGTACTCCGGTCTCGGTGCTCCTATATGCGAACAACGCTGTTTTATTAGCAAGGACCCCTCTGAGCCTGCAAAGATTACTGGACTCATTTGGGGACTTTATGAAAAGCCTGGATTTGGTGGTAAACTATGGCAAATCTCATGTCGTGTCACTGGGTGCCTCAAAGAATAAAGTGAAGTCCTTTTACTGTGGCGGAGAAGTAATCACCAGAGTGAAGGTATTCACTTATTTGGGGGTAGTTTTGATGATAGGGGCTCATGGTCCCCACTGCTCTCAATAAAGGCAAATGCAGTGAGAAGTTCTTCAGCCGCAGTGTTAGGTTTCGCCAAAAGGTTGGGGGGTAAATCCTTTGAGGCGATTTTGGCAATCTATAAAGCCAAGACCATATCTATCGCTAAGGTATGGGACATCAATATGGGGATTTACCAAACCCGACCTCATTCAAACAGAGGAAAACAAATTTCTACGGTCCCTCCTAGGCCTCCCGCAATCTACAGCTACCCACTCTGTCCATCTTGAACTGGGGATAGGTTACATAGCAGACATAATTAAAATAGCCCCCATACTGCTATGGATTAAAATCTGGCTGAATCCGAACCTTTCCCTAAATCATAAGATCCTTAAGGACTGTATCAACCTTGAAAATAGGAAAGAAATCCAGTGGTTGTCCTATATAAAAATGTTAGCCATGTTTATGGGGCGACCTGAGATCTTTTCTAATCCAGAATCCTTTTGCAAGGCTGATATAGAGTGGGTAAATATTAACTTCATCAAGCTAAGGGAGGCAGAGCGGGAAGCAGTAGAACTAGGTAAAAATATTGGTTAGGGGCCATGTCTTGGTCACCTTGTCATTAGCGATGTCACCTTATCTGTCTATAGTGACAAATTCTTTTCATAGATGGCTACTGACAAAATTCAGGCTTAACCAAATACACTTTGTACTCTGGGATTTGGAGGGCTGGAGTAGACCTGAAGATGCCGCCCCGTGTAAATGTGACGATTTCTCCCCTCAAGACACCATGCACTTTTATGTTTTTTTGCCCTTTGTACCATGAGGCCAGGAAAAGGTTTATCCTTCCTTTACTAAAGAAAATGAATTTTATCCAGTGTAAACCTGCCTTATTGTTTTTACAACTGTTGGAATCTCCAGTAACTATGTCCTGTGTTGCTAGCTTTCTTGCCGCGTCTGTAAGAAAAAAGAGGGATAGACAGAAAGCCGCACAAGCAATCCAACTTTTTTAATACAATGACAATGTAGTTCAATCAATTGCTTTAAACTTAGAAATGACTGTTTATGTAGTTTTAATGAATTTGTATTGTATTTTTATCTTGTACATTATATTTGTAACCAATTTTTAACGTTTTTCGTACATGTATAGCATACTTTTAGGATTTTAAGTAATCGAATAAAGTGGTTTGACTTGACTTGACTTGAAAAGGGGCCAGAACAGAATATTCCACTCACTTCTAGCCCTAACGACCAGAGCTATGGGGAAAGGTCAGTGTAGTGTCAAGGGGCAATTCTGCTGCATGATAACAGCTGCCAAATAGTTTTTGATACAGGGTAGTTCCTTCCATTGAAGAGGGAGTCACCAGGGATGGCAAACAGCCAGCAGCTTGGTTTCAAAACTAAAACAGAGCACATAGTCCTCCACAGGTGTGACTGAGGTGTCTGGGTTGCCACATCAGCAGTTTATTCGGCCCATTCCCTAAAACTTAAATGAGCTCCAATATGTGGTTTGAGAATCAGGGGTAGAAAACAGTGGATGCTGTTTTTTATTTTTTTTCAAAATATTTTTATTGAAAATAAATTTTACATATACAAAAAAACAAGCAGTTGTTTTCCTTTCTTTGGGCTGGTCTTGCAATCTGTCCTTCTGGCCTAGTGGTGCCAGAGAGAGAGAAGAGAAAAGAGAAAAGAGAAAAGAGAAAGGTGGGCTGGGGGGGGTTGGGTTGCAGTTTATTTCTTCAGATACGCGTCGAGGGCTTCCCACATGTCCTCTTTAGCTGTGTGGTTTGCCGCCTTGTGTTTGGCGGTGATGTTGTCTGCCCCCCGGAGGAATGTTACCCAGTTGAACCAGCGTTTGAAGGTGGCTTTGCTGGTGTTCTTCCAGTTCCCCAGGATGGTTTTCACCGCAGATGTCAGCAGAACGTCGACTAGGTCACGTTCTTCTTTGGAATGGAGCTGTGTTTCTAGGAAGGCGGTGGCAATCCCTGCTAGCCCTCGTTGTGTCTGGCACCGCGTGATATTGTCTATGAGGTTGTATACTTTGCTCCAGAATGCTTTAACTTTGGGGCATTCGTAAATCATATGGGCTAGATCTCCCATTGCTTTGTGGCAGTTCCAGCAGGTGCTACTACTGCTTGCCCCCACTGTTTCTAGTCTCGCTGGTGTCCAGTGTAATCTGTGTAGTATCCAGTATTTTGTTTGTGCCAACTGCGGTGTGATTTTGTTTTTGGATGCAGATGTCCATAATCTGGCCCTCTCCATCTTCTCTGTATGGTCTCTTCCCAGAAGGCTATTGTTTTGTTGTTAAGAGCTGTGGTGCGTGGTGTTATTAGTTTGTAGATCTGCGCTGTTTGGTGGCCTATCTTGTTTAGATTCTGTGCATACTGTATGATGGTGGGTTTGAGTTTGGAGAGGTTTGCTTTGGTGATGGCTGCTTTGATTCTTAGGAATTCGTAGAATTCCTTGTCTGGCAGACTGGTTATCTGCTGCAGTGCCTTGTAGGTGAGTGGGTTGTTCCCTGCTTCTAGTTGTGCTGGTATTGTGATCCCTCTGCTGAGCCATTCTCTACTATTTAGCGCCTTACCTTTGTATGTGATTTTGGTATTGTGCCATATTGACTCCCATTTGTTGCCCCTGACACTTACTTCTTGTTCCCTGTCTACTCCCCGCAGCGCTGCTTTTGTGTTGCATAATATCGCGTTTGTGGCTTCTGGGTGTTTGTTTGCCGTGAGAGCCATGATCGGGTCCGCCCCCCCTAGGATGCCCCTTTCCAGGTCCAGCCATACTGGCGTGTATTCTGGTGTAGGGGCTATCCAGTGTAGTCCCTGTTTGGCGAGGCATGCCGTTTGGAAGGCCTTGTAGTTTGTGAGGTTCAGTCCACCCTGTTCTCTTTTGAGTCTTAGTTTCGCTAGACTAATTCTTGGTTTCTTTCCTCCCCATAGGAACGTGTTGATGGCTTTGGACAAGAATCCAGAGCACACTTAGTGTATCAAATCAAATTTCAATCTTCAAATGGTCAAATGGCCAAACCAATGGGATAGATCAAACAGACATAAGTTTTCAAAAAGTTTTATTGTTCAACAGTGTTCTTTTCTCAGAATCACTGTGCTTATCACTCTAGCCTACACGTGTTTCATCACAGATCATTTAGATCAGGTAATCAACAAACCCCTCTTTTTTTACACTTTCTCCCTTACTTGTCGCTTTTTCTTTTGCAGCCAAGTATGTCTAGTCCATGTTTCTCAGTGCATAGATTGTGTGTTAACAGGTCTGGAATTACAGCCACTGATATTGACATAGATATTTTAACACGGTTGGGACTTTTGCATATGCTTTGAATTTTCTAAAGTTTGCCGTAGCGATTGATTACAATATAAATATAAAGAATATGTCAACAAAATTCCACTTTCATGAACCATGCAGGTCAGCACCTTTGTGATGAGAAATAGTATAAATATGTTTACTGGATACGAGGTGGATGTTAATATGTTATGTACCTATTCTAGGCAGAGAATACTTCTAGATAAATGGCATGTTGAGATGGATTACTGTTTAGGATTTGAGTAATGAAGACGTTTTCTACTTAATGCACATTAATTAACTCAATAACACCTGTCCGAATTACAGCAATAAGTGGTTATTTTGAAGGCATGATGAAATGATGCTTAGACCCCGTAAAGTGATTTACTCAATTTTATTAAGTCACCGCGCTACACAATTGTATGCTTAGTTGAAGCTTGAAATCTTTTCATTAATGAAATAATGTGTAGACCCCATAAAGTGAAATACTCAATCACCGCGCTACAAAATTGTATGCTTAGTTGAAGCTTGAACCCTTTTCACTAATGAAAAAATAATGTGTAGACCCCATAAAGGGATATACTCAATCATGATAAGTCACCGCACTACACAATTGTATGCTTATTTTAAACTTGGGACCGTTTCACTAAATATAGGATAAACCAACCGTTTTTCACGCCGTATGTCACTACACACAACCTATTGCACGCGCCATAAAGCTAAGACCTAACTTTAGAAATCTTTTGTGAGCAAACATAACCAAAGTCACCTTCTGTCTTTTCCCTACCCTCTTTTTTGGTATCCACTTCACTGGTGCCCCTACCCTCCACACATAATACATGTATGTTTTTACAATTTTCTTTGTCTTTTTGCTTTTTATTTTCTTTTGTTTTTTTATACATCCCTTTTAGCCCTGAAGATTCACAGCCACATGCTGTGATGAAACACGTGTAGGCTAGAGTGATAAGCACAGTGATTCTGAGAAAAGAACACTGTTGAACAATAAAACTTTTTGAAAACTTATGTCTGTTTGATCTATCCCATTGGTTTGGCCATTTGACCATTTGAAAATTGAAATTTGATTTGATACACTAAGTGTGCTCTGGATTCTTGTCCAATTACATTAGAGAGAGGTCCCTGATCCTCTTCTCTTACAGAGGTTAAGGTTTTCCTCTGCCAAGAAGCACCTAATTCTATACCACGACATCTTAATACTTACAGTGATAAGCTGAGCGCCACATTTCTGAACACTTAAAAACCTGTTCACAGAGTGTTGATGGCTTTGTCCATGTGTTTGTGGAAGTCTATTGTTAGGGTAAGTGGCAACATGGACAGCAGGTAGTTCAGCATAGGGGTGATCATCATCTTGATAGTCTCAATTCTCCCCCACCAGCTAATGAATTTGGGGCCCCATGTATCTAGCTTCGTCCTAATCTTTTTCAGCATCGCCTCCTCGTTATGGTCTAAGGTTGATCTAAGGTCCCTCCCGAATAGGAGGCCCAGATATTTTAGGGGTTTTGTTTGCCACGCCAAGCCGGACGTGCCTAAGACTGTTCTGGTTGTGTGGCAATTCATCGTTTTACATTCAGATTTCTCCCTGTTAAGTTTATAGCCTGACACTTGTGCATATTCCTCTATTGTTTGTACTAGTGCCTCTATTGACTCTTGTGGGTTGCTTGTGGTAATGAGGATGTCGTCTGCGTATGCTACTAGTTTGAAGGCTTGACCCTCTACTTGTACTCCTGTGATCAGTGGGTTTGACCTGATCATATGGAGGAGTGGCTCTAGCGCCAGCAGGAATAGCCCCGGTGATAGGGGGCAACCTTGTCTTGTTCCTCTGCCTAGAGTTAGTGCTTCTGACGTGGCTGCGTTGACCACCACTCGGGCCCTTGGGTTTTTGTAGAGAGACATGATCATGCCTCTATATTTTTCCCCGAGTCCGAATTTGCACATACATTGGTTAAGGAATGGCCACTGTGAAAAATGAATACAATCTTGGTGAACATTATCTGCGCCATCTTGCCCCTTTTCGAGCCCATTCGTGCGCGTAAGCGGCAGCCATTTTGAGCATCATGGTCTCCCTGCCCCTCGCTGATAGCCAACGCGTCTCTCTCTCTCTCTTAACCTCGCAAGCATTCCCCCGCACGCTGACAACCCCCGCTCTCTCATGCCTTGGGTCATAAACCCCTCTTCAGCGCAGCTTCACCACTGAGTCCCATCCTGTTCCCAGCGCGACACCTCCCCTCATTCCTTTCATGGCCTCAAACCCTTTTGATGCAAACCCCCTTTTCCTGTGTCCCCGTTTGTCTTCCCTGTTCCCAGGCCGCCACCTGGCTCTGAGGATACTGTTTATTACCCCGTACAGTAGGAAGCTTCCCCTCCCCATCAAAAGACCCCCGAACCGATCAAAGCCCCCCCACCCCATGAGATCCGATCAACCCCATGCATTCCGTGAATCGGCGGAATGCCCTGCTGTGCAACGACCATCACCTGTTGTGACCAGGGTGGGGAATCCAACTGTAAATGTATGTGGGAACGGGTCTGAAGGGGGGATTCCGAGGATGTTCTTTCATGTGCTAAAGTATTGCGAGAATGTGTTATGTGCAATAAAGGTTGTAAACCCTAGTATAAGAGGCCAGGCCTCAGAGATGTGGCTAGAGCACCTCGTGACGATACTTGCTGTCTGAATTGATGTGTTCTCCTCCGGAGAGAATAAAATCCTCGTTTCCCGCCTTCCAGTCTCCAGCGCCTGCTTCTTCATTGACTAATATTGGTGGGTCATAGAGGCGATACCGCCGGGCAACATAAAAGGGTTTTTGGTTACCGGTTGTCTTTGGAACCCTTTTTAACAATTGGCGCCCCAAACGTGGGGCCCATCAGCGACTCGTGGATCCAGTGGGAGAGGTCCTGACGACAGAGTGAACGACTGCAACGATCGGAAGGTACCCTGTCCGATAGACCCTCGTCTGACAGCCGATCATCCGAACTTCACTGGTTCCGAACAGACCTCTCTCGAGTGATCTGCGGTCCTGACTGGGAACCATCAGGAGTGCCACGAGAAGTACGAAGAGAAGAGGACGATCGGGCGCTGGATTCGGAAGACGAGAAACTGTCCATGCGGTCCGGGTAAGGTCGTGTAAACACGACGAATTGCGAAAGTGATAGATAATTGAAAGAAATTGATAATTGTTGTGAAAATACTAGTATTACTCTTTGTTAATTTATTGGAGATTCACTGTCTACAAACGGAGAAACAACAGGCTCTCCCTTTATAAACAGCGAAGGATAGGTACGCACCCGTCGGACCTATTTTTCTCCCCCACTGAACAATTGCCCCTTCGCCCCATTGATTAACTGTTATAGATTGTTTTCTGGAGATTCTCTGTCTGAAAACAGGGAAGATTAGGTCCCCTCTTTACAGATAGTGAAAGGGTAGGTGACGCGAACCTTTGCGAGCCTACTTATTCTCCCCATTGACCATATTGATTTTTTATTTTTGACCTAACGTTGATTGATTGCTCAGAGTTGGTTCATGAGGTATTCACTACGTGCAAACAACGTAGAATAGAAATATTCTGTCTAGTCTTTGCGCGCAGTGATAAGATAGGTAGTGCTGACTATTATCCCATTGTGATCCGTCATGCCTGTCTTCTCCCCACTGGTTAGTAGCCTGTTTAACCCGGACCGCTTATTAGAGATGAACCATCCGGCTCCGCTGGAAGGCACCCCTAATAAGGACATGTTCATGAAGCATGGATTAATTGCTATAGCCTATAGTGAGCTGTGGCATAATTATACAAAAAGGGATCGAGAAAGACAGTGGCCGCTGAGAGGATCCTTTGATCTCGACAAAATAGAAACAGTAGAAATAGCCCTTCGTAGGAATGAAACAACACCTATTATGCTCGATAGCCTCGGTATGTGGCGCAAAGAAGCCACGCAACGAAGGGAAGGCGACGAATTCAGAAAAGGTGAGGGGACACGACGGATAACCCTCCAAACGTCTAGTAGGCAAAGGGAAGGGCCAGCGATGGCACCGCCCCGAGGAGTAGACATGAAAAGCGAACGGTGTAAAGGGATGTGCCGACAAGCCAACCCCGGAACACAACGACCCGAAGGTAATCCCCCGACATTACGCACAGGACGGACAGATTTAAAACAAAACCAATGTGCTTTCTGTAAATGTCTTGGACACTGGAAAGCCCAATGCCCGACTCTGCAAAGCATAGGTAAGAATGGAGGGTTGACCGAAAGGACGGACCGACAGAAAGGAAAAAGACGTGAGATAAAAACCAATCAGACTAGTGCAGACAGAACAGACAGGACCACCCCGTTTGATTATGCTCGGTGGCACAGATTTCGTCAGGCCAATTTTAACGACATGTTAGAGTTCTGGGACTGATTGCTCTCTGTTGCTCCCCCACTCTGAAAACAAACACAACTGCAGGTCAGTGTAAACAACCCCCCGTTAGAGAAAAGACTCAAGAAAGGCGTCTATTATATAACTTAAGATTTAATTACGGAAAAACACACAACCAACAGTAAATAGAATAACTAGTAGTACTCTCTAAAAAGCAAACTTGACTAATAGGAAAAATACAAAACGTGTTATGCTCACTCCGGAAGTCCTCCAATGTAACAGTTCGATGGTCCCGCCCATCCGGAACACCTAGCACGTGTGGGGCGGGGCCTGCCAGCAACCATGGGCCAAAAAGAGATCGCCGGCGAGAAGGTTCCGGAGACTCCACAAAGCAGCCAATGAAATGGTCTTCCCATACTGCCCTTCCAGGGATGGCGTCCCCCGGGCCGCAGGTAGGGAGGGGGCGGCTGCAAATGACCCCCTCCCTCGTATCTCCTGGTCCGGCCATCACGAATTCCTCCATCGAACGGATGCAGGGTGGGCAGGGAGGAAGAGGCGACGCGGACGAGCCTCTTCCACCTCCACAGGTAGGAGGCTTCCCTGCCCTGGCCCGACGCCGATGTCCTCCAGCCGGGCGACGGCCATATTTCCGCAACACAGGACATACAATGCCCGACTGGTATACTTTCTCAGCACAGGACATACAATGCCCGACTGGTATATTTTCTCAGCACAGGACATACAAGACCCGGCTGGTATACTTACGCAGCACAGGACATACAATGTCCGACTGGCATATTTGCGGAGCACCGGATGCACAGTGGTCCCCCAAGAGTCGGACTCAGGGGTGTAGGGTGGTCATCATGTGCGCCCCTGATTCCAAGGGACGGTGTAGGATGCGCCGGGAGAAGGAGACGGCACGAGTGAGCCTCCCTCACCTCCCCAGATGAAGGCTCCACTGCTGCACCCTGGCGCCCCGAACCAAAAAATGTCCAGCTCCAGCAGCATGATGCTCTGTCCTCCGCCATCACAAGAAGTTCCTTCCACTCCTGATGGATACGGCAAAGGTGGCTGCCACAAGGATCTCAAAATGGCGTCTGGGCCCTCGAAAGGCGGGTCTAGGCCGCTGGAGTAACTTTGTCCGAAATTGCAACTCGGGCACTTGCCCACCTGGGCGCAAGCCCCCACCATCGACAAACATCCCCTCGACTTTGAAGATTCTACCAAAGTCCCAAGGGCCCTCGACCCCTTCAGGCTTCCGGTGAGGAACAGTTGCATTGATCTCAAATGAAATAACCACGGCACAGCAACAAGATGGCGGTGCTCTCGTGTCCGCATCAGCTTCCGTCTGAACCACCCAGGAACATTATGGGCTAACGAACTTGAGTAAGTTCCGGCTGAACATCAACATGACCCGGTAAGAAAGACTCTACTCCCTCCCTCTCTTGATTGACAGTCCACACCACCAGCCCCTCTGTTAGCACAGCTTTCTTTTGAACTGCCGAAAGGGACTCTGGTCCAACCGCCAATTGTCGGGGATATTTTGCCCCTGATGCTACTTCCGGACTAAACCGGCCTCGCCCAAAATGGCGCTGGTATCAATGGAAACTAACGAATGCCTCGTGGTGTTCCTTAGCTAATGAAACTTGATGTACTAAGACATATATATATATATACGAACCATTGCACACTCGATGTTAAAGGGAGGAGGGTTCACTTGGCGAACATTTAAGAAGGGTTCCGTAAAATGTTGATTTCAATGAACAATCTATTTTTGATATTTGTTGTAACTGATACATAACGTCGCTTATGATACATACCCACGGTATATATCTAGGAAATGTGATTACAATGAGCTCGCCTGTGTTTCCATTTATGAACTGAAATGCCCCTGATCCCCTCGTCACGCAATGAAATATTTTTTAGTTACTTGCAAATAATTAAATTAAGGTTTTTTACATGTTCTTGTGCTACAAAATAACCCCCTACTGTATGTGCTTCCATCGACGACATATCAGGCCAAAATATGAATTGCGTTCTCACATTTCACGTACTGAATAATTCTGCAAATAAAGGTTTTAACAACTATGAATAAGCATCGCATACTTTTGTAAATATGGGTATCGGTGGGAGGGTTTTTCTGTGCGCAACCGTTCTGCTCCTCTTTTTAAGGTTATCTGAAGAAATGGTTGTTCGGCCCTGGATTAATGATCGAATCAAAGGTATGATACGTTGCCTCCAAAATATGCGACTAAGCCCAGGAACTAACGTATGAAGAAGGACCTCGACTTCTGAGAATGGGTAAAGTAAAGCAGGGTGATTGATAAATTGTTATAAAGATATGGTGATCGAAGGTACTAAGGTACAGGGTTGAACGACGAACTGATATGCTTTAGAACATCACAGCTTTGGGAATGATTTAGGGATCCCGAAGGCCGGATACATCTACAAACCCGGGTACCTCACGCTAGGCACCTCTGATTCTTTTTTAAACGTTTCACTACACACGATCCTTAATGCCTTCCTCGAACCTCCCCATGAACAACCTATCACATTACCTGCCCCCATGACTTTAGGAAACCAGAACCCTAAGGGATTATATCCCGAAGAGATGAATACGAGTATGCAGTAAGTAAAGGACTTTCGTGCCCATACATTTGATGTGTTTGAATGTTGTCCTCCCACTCCCCCCTTTTCCCTCCTTTTTTCCTCTGCAGGTTACGTTAGAATCCCGATTAGAGTATCCTAAGGGATCTGGAACCACGTCACGCCCGATGCATGAAGACGGACTAGCGCTGCAAAATGGGGCAATGAGGACGCTCTCACGGCCTTTTTACCTGATCTAATGCTCTTCTGTCCCGAAACTGCATGCCTTCTACCTCCTAACATAGACCCGAAACGCCTAAACGTCGGGTAACGCACTGAATAGCCCAAACAATACACGGTCATTCTCTATGTCCCATGTGTACTGTTTTGCCTATTGTCTCTATCTCTTACTCTATCTCTCTCTCTCTGTCTCTGTCTGTCTCTCATCCACCCTTCCACCCCTCCACGCTTTCCCTTTTCCTAGCAACTGGCACCTAATTGGCGAACCTGGTGCACCTCCTGATTGGCCCCAAATACCACAAGTATTTGCACAAATTTGTCCTAAATAAAATTGTATCGGTACCACGTTACTACCTCTCCTTTTCTACTAAAATATGGATGAAATTTAAACTGGCCAATAGGAAAGGGACAGGTAAGACGACAAAGGTTCCCTAAATTTGACCCACTCTCAGGGACCTATTTGTCAGTGGTTTCTATGATAAAATGTGTCTGTGGTAATGCGACCATTCCCATTGAAAATTGTCTCCGTACCCCAAGCTGTAAGAAATGATCGAGACACCCCCATCTACCCAAAATGCCCCCAGTTTGGTATCAGCCACCCTGAACGAGAACTTGAAAAATGCCCCTTGCTCCGATTCGCTGTGTCCCTAATCGTTTTCCATAAGATCCCTCCTTCCCCGAGAATAAGTTTAATAATTGTTTCAAACCACCCCTCCCGAGTTTTTGTAGTAACCAGGTTGCGAGGATTTATATAGAAAATTAGAAGGATGTGTGCAAAGTTGAAAATTAGATTGAAAATCGAAAGAACTTGTTGCAGTAAGCCTGGTTGATGATAAAATGTTTTTATGTAATGCAGATTTGTTTAGCCTATGTTCACCTCTCAGAAGGATGCCTATCAGACTATGGTGACTAGCACGTTACACTTTTTCGTAAAATACAAAGCTCTGAAGACCAGCCTAGCCTTGCAAGACTCGTACTAGGGAAATAGGTCTCTACCAGAAGAACTGACATCAACTATAATAGACTTATGCAATAAATGAGTACCAGACCTCGTACCTATTACAAATGAACGTAATAACCATCAAAGCGCCAAAGAATTAGCCACAAAAGGAAATTGTAAGGAATCCAGCAAACCCATCATCAATTGCTTATACGCTAGCCGCAAGAATCTCCAATGTAGCGAGTGCTTACCCCAGTTGCTTGGTGTTGGGAGAGAAATAGACTTATGTAATTGCCTTCTTCTGCAATATCTCTAAAAACTGTCTTTTCATAAATCATTTAAGGGTATCACTGTCGGAGGAGAAAGAGACCGGATGTGGGAGCACGCGGCCTGACTGCGGATTGTGGAACATCAACGACGGAGGCCGAGGCGAGACCACAGCAGTAAGGAGACGCCGGACGGGGCAGTGTTAAAGGAAAGGGCCGACCCAAAAGCCCCTGCTATATGGTCAACGTGTGCCAAAAGCCCCCGCTCTCTGAACATGGTTACGGACTCGCCTGTCGAAAACTCTCCGCCTCCCCCTGATCTGTTCCCGACTTGGCCTTGCTCCATCCCCTCCTCCTCCGACCTACCGTAAGGACTGTTCACACCCGCACCTTTCCATCCGAACTCCCAAGTTCCTTCAAATCCTACTGAGCTACCCAGAGAAGAGTACTCCCTGCGTCAGAAGGGAGGGAGCTCCGACTAAATAGACCACGAACTATGTTAAACCCCAGAACGGTGACCTAGAACTCCACCAAGGGTCGCCCCCGAAGAAAAGATAAACAAAGTCTGTGGTTCTGCCCGCTACCAAACACCCTGAAGATGATGGAAGCAACAGGAAATGCCCACCACAGAGACTCAAGATACGAACAGATCTCACAATTCTGGAACAATCGCATTTTTTATTGCAAATCAATGCTCTGCGCTACAAAAGAAAGTGCACCTGTTCCAAAACCGTAACGCATTGCTCCTATGGGGTCTGGCGAAACAAAGCAAAAAGTACCCCTGCCCGCAGACCTCCAACGACTCAATCCACATGAACATCTCTGTTGATAGGTAATCCAGGTGCTCAACAGTGCTGACAGAAGACGACAAAGGACAACGAGAACTCTGACATTTTTACTGTATCTCCTTTCTCTCCCAATCACCATTGGACTGACTATGCACCCGCCGTATACAAAAAGGACTTACTTATATGATAACTCACCAGTTCTTATTCTATGATCTGTACCCAACGCCCTCACTGCGTAATCCTAGTCTGATATTGCATTACGATGATTTTTCCTGCAACCAACTTAACAATGAACCCGCTTACTAGATGATGAGATTTTTCAATGTGATGTTTATAAAATGATGTATATGCGCAGTTCCTTTGCCTAGGCCCCCTCTCCCTTACCTATGATCGCTGCATATAGGTATAGATAGGAAATGGGCCAGCAAGATGTCTTGGAAATGTTAAAGGGAGGACTGTGAAAAATGAATACAATCTTGGTGAACATTATCTGCGCCATCTTGCCCCTTTTCGAGCCCATTCGTGCGCGTAAGCGGCAGCCATTTTGAGCATCATGGTCTCCCTGCCCCTCGCTGATAGCCAACGCGTCTCTCTCTCTCTCTTAACCTCGCAAGCATTCCCCCGCACGCTGACAACCCCCGCTCTCTCATGCCTTGGGTCATAAACCCCTCTTCAGCGCAGCTTCACCACTGAGTCCCATCCTGTTCCCAGCGCGACACCTCCCCTCATTCCTTTCATGGCCTCAAACCCTTTTGATGCAAACCCCCTTTTCCTGTGTCCCCGTTTGTCTTCCCTGTTCCCAGGCCGCCACCTGGCTCTGAGGATACTGTTTATTACCCCGTACAGTAGGAAGCTTCCCCTCCCCATCAAAAGACCCCCGAACCGATCAAAGCCCCCCCACCCCATGAGATCCGATCAACCCCATGCATTCCGTGAATCGGCGGAATGCCCTGCTGTGCAACGACCATCACCTGTTGTGACCAGGGTGGGGAATCCAACTGTAAATGTATGTGGGAACGGGTCTGAAGGGGGGATTCCGAGGATGTTCTTTCATGTGCTAAAGTATTGCGAGAATGTGTTATGTGCAATAAAGGTTGTAAACCCTAGTATAAGAGGCCAGGCCTCAGAGATGTGGCTAGAGCACCTCGTGACGATACTTGCTGTCTGAATTGATGTGTTCTCCTCCGGAGAGAATAAAATCCTCGTTTCCCGCCTTCCAGTCTCCAGCGCCTGCTTCTTCATTGACTAATATTGGTGGGTCATAGAGACGATACCGCCGGGCAACATAAAAGGGTTTTTGGTTACCGGTTGTCTTTGGAACCCTTTTTAACACCACGAGACTCTGTCGAAGGCTTTTTCCGCGTCTAGTGTAATCATCACGGCCTTCTCCGTGCTGTTTGCCGTGCGGTTTATTAGATGGTAGAGCAGTCTGGTGTTGTCTTGTGAAAGTCTGTTTTTTAGGTAGCCCACTTGTGTTTTGTGTATGAGATGGAGGAGATAAGCATCTAGGGCCCGATGTAGGTGGCCAATACCGGTCGGAAACGGCCGAATTCGGCCGTTTCCGACCGGTATTTGGCCTTTTGAGATGAAGGGGACCTTTTTTTGTTCGATTCGGTATTTTACCAATTCAGTAAAATACCGAATTTTTTTGATGTCGTTGGCCGACATCCTTCCGAAGCCTCTTCTTCCTTGGTAGGTGGCAAGCCTTCCCTTCTTTTGCTGATTCGCCTGATGGGTTCCTTGCGGTGGGCTGTTGCTTATATTGTCCGTGTCTTTGTTCTTTGTGATGCCACCGAATGTGAATCTGCTTGGCCACTTCACAGTTCTTGTTCTAGTTTTCCCGGACGCCAGGGCTTCTATGTCTGAGCCGGGTGCTGCTGGTTGGGGTCACTGTGTGCCTTGGCTAGTTGTTGGGATGCCTTCGTTTTGGTTCACCTATGACCCTCCTTGCTCCTTTCCTCAGGATGGCTGCTTTGGCTTCTTGCTTGGGCCGGGGGTTGTGAGTGCTCTACGAGTGCTCTATGACTGTTTGGTTGGGCACCTTGCAATAATGATCAGCGCGTTAATGATCAGCGTGCCCTCCGACGTTCTGCTGGTGTTCCCCCCGGACTTCTCTGCCCACTGTGCACCGCTTTCCACCGCTTCCCCCTTATCAGTAGCTGTGTACTTGCGCCTGCTTCCTGGTTCTTTTGGCTTGTTGCCGCCTTGAGACTTTGTTTTGTGTCCAGTTGCCTCTTTCTTTCAGCTCCTTTTCATGCGGTTTTATGTTTCCTGACTTATGCCTTCTGGCCCCCTGCTTGTTTGCTCCTTTGTTGTGCCCCTCTTAGGGAGTTCTCTGCTTTCCGTTTTGGCCGCGTCACCAGTTTATCTTGAGTCTGGTGTTGGAGATCTTATTTCTCCGGGACTTCCCTGGATCTTCCTACCTCCTCTAAGATGGCCGCCGCTGTTTTGACCCGTTTCAAGATGGCCGCCGCGATTGGTCTGTGCCGCGATCCTGGAATGTTCGGCACTGCAAGGACCAGCGCTTCGTTTGTACAGCCTGGACTGCTAGCTATGCTCGGCTCGTCTTTCTTTGCAGGGATTTTGTCCCCTGCTTGCGATAGCTGCCTTCGTAGCCTTGCCTTGCACCTAGCCTTGCGCTTCGCTTCTTAAGTCTGTGGCTCTCTGGCTCTTGGATTGCGGATGCTTTTGCCCTCCAGCAAGTGTTCTGCCTTTCCTCCTGCGCTCTTGTGCCTTTGGCTTCTCTAGCGCTCGCTTGATTGAGGCTTTTCTGCGCTGGTTAAGATGGCCGCCTACGGCTCTTGGTTTTCGGTTTCGCTCTCTGTTTCGCTTCTCCCCCTTTAGCGTTGCCTGGGCTGCTTGCTTCACCCTCCAGCTCGCTGCAGACTCCGTCCTTACCTCTACACTTGCTTCAGCGTTTCCTGGTAAACGGACGGGCCTGGTGTTTGTCTCGGGGTCGCGGTGGCTGCCTCTTTTCCTTCGTCGCCTTTTATTGTTCCGCCATCTTGGTCCACCTCACTCCTCACTCGCTGTCTCTGGGTTCTTGGCTTTTTCCGCCTTCCTTCCAGTGCCGCGCTTGTTTAGGAACCTTTTTTCTCCTGCTCCGTGTGTTCCCACACCCTTTGCACTGGTTTGCTTGGGATTTAGGGGTCTTTTCGCTGTGTTGCTCGCCGTTCTTTTCTCCGGGGTCGCGGAGCTCTCGAACTTAGGCAACCGCCTGCGTTGCCATCCAAGCCACGCCCCTCAAAAAAAAAAACTGTGGATGCTGTGAACATTGGTATACACATGACAACAGAAAAGGGCAGCCCTGTCCCTGAGCAAGCAAAAACTTGTTTGAAGTTTTTTTTTTTAGGGTTGGGTGAGTAGTATACTGGAGCTTTAAGTCTGTGCTCCAGATTAATACTCTGAGAGAGCCCGCACTCAGTCACAGTGGATCTGAGACAAAGCTTGTGGCAGAGCCCAGTACCAGGGGATGTTTTTATTTCACTCCCTTTCGAAGATCTGCTACTTCATATCAGCAATGCCGACTGACTTCCAAATAATATCAGAGACGGGGCCATCCATAAAGCTAACATGACATCCCCTTCTACGCGTCCAGTGACAGTGGCCTGGCCTGGCCTCTCTGCTAGCCGAAGACATTGCTGTGTTATTGAAAGCCACGGGTTAATAATTCCAGGTACTTTTATTTTCTGTAAGCTAAGGAGTCTGTTTCCAAGATAGCGCCTCAGGTGTAGAATACCACAGGTCATCAAAATGCAAGAGCACCATGACGCTTTCCTTAACCAGCCTTTGTTTATATCATGGGCAGCTCATTGGTGGAAGTGTACACGTCACAGGAAGTCAACAGCTTCTGGGAATGAATGTCATTGATAACCAACACTCGAGAGGCGCTATAAGGTGGAGGGTAATGTCAGGAAGGAAACTCCAGTGTTGGTGGCTTTTGTTGGTTCCTTTTAAATGGTCACTAAGGAAACTTGTGCTCATGCTTGTCAAGCTTAATGCATTCTCTTCTGGCATAATCTCTAAATGCTGCAGTCAGGGGCGTGACGCAAGCCCCTGCGGCGTAGGAAGGGGGGGGGGGCTTGCAAGAGTCCCCCCCCCCCCCTTTCAGCCGAAGGCTTATCAACATATGTGCGTTATTGGAGACTCAGGGGTCCCTCATCACATTCAGCGGGGGGCGTTGTGGCATCATTTTGCGTTACCACTCCCTGCAGTGTCCATGGAAACTGGTAGGGAATCAATGTTGGGCTAAAATGTGAACAGTGAAGTAATCCACCGGGAAGCCAAGGAGATATACAGAATAATTCCACTTGTTAAAATCTTCTTTTTGAGCGGTTGTGGTATTTTGCCTGTCTTTACCTGTCTGTGTTGTTGAGCACTCATAGGATGAGGAGAGCTTCTGCAAGAATGGCGAGACGCCTGGCTGTAGGAGTACGTGAGATACGTTCATGGGGCCTTATTTATGAAGGTCTTGCGCCGCCGGTGCGTCACTTTTAAAATGGGGAAAAGTGACGCACCAGTGGCGCAAGGCCTTCATAAATGAGGCCCATGGTATTAAAATAATGACAGGAGGTTATTTGCGCCACGTTCTTTTGCCATTTGTGGCGGAGAGAGCCGATCCATTGGCTTGCATATTATCAAGGAAGAGTCACGATGAGGTAATGGTGTTTAGCCAGGTGCGGGAATCACGAACAAAATAAGGTGAACATTTCTGGTACGGAAGAGTTTTTGTTAAGTGAGGTCAACTCTCCAGTGTGAGAAAGAGAATTAGTTGAGTTGGGGCGAGGATGTTCCAACAAGTCCTTTGAGGTGGGGGAAGGATGATATACTTAGTGTTATGAAGGTCTTCTGGTCTCATGCGTGTGTTTAATTCTGAACATGCATCCACGGACACAGTAACTCCTACTGCGCATTTTACTTGTCATTCATGGGTGTAGAAATACTATGAGCTGTTGTCGGCTAAGCACACGATTTACATCACTGAATGGCATGACACACAGGAAAAAAAGAGGCCTAGCTTCTACGCAGCCGTGAATTACTTAGCCAGCGAATATAAGCAATGTGTATTGGCCGTGGTGCACGTGAGGGGTTTTCGGGTATGTTATATATGTACCACAGTTGCTTCCCAGACATTCTCGCCGTGGTATAAGCTCCCAGCTTCCACCGAAAGACATCTGGGAATGTTCTCGCCTTTCTGCGTAGGTTGAGGTGGGGAGAAGGTGGGGAGGGAGCGAGAGGTGGGGTTGGTTACTTGACCCTCCTCTGGCCTCGCGCCCTTCGTGACGCCCTTCTGCAAGTTCCTCTGATCCTAGAGCAATCATGCTGTCGCTTCAGCAGTCCTTCAATAAATTACTGCTGCGTCATTACCTCTGTGCTATATTTATGTGTTAATAGCATGCTTTGCACTCTTGTGGACGTGCTTTGTAGACCTCCGAAACAGATTGGCTGCATCCAGTGAAATGTTTGTGGTGAGTATAAAAAGCTTCTCGGCTGTGAACAACCACCGGCGTCCGTCGTGGTGCTCAGGTGCACCTCTGTGAGACATTGGGGAGGCACGTGGTGGTGTCACGGGCACGGTGCGCTCCCCTGCGCACTGTGGGGCATATGTTCAAGGAAGTGGCGGAGTGGGTAGTTAGCCATCATAGCTTAACGCCTCACTATGCCACTTCTGAAACGCAAGGTTGCACCATACTTACAACGATATGGTGCAGCCTTGCGTTTCCCCCTGCAATGGCTCTACACATAGCAGTGTAGCGCTAACGCCGGCACCCTTGTACCATAGTGCAAGGGTGTCTGCATGCAGGGGAGGATTGTTTATGTGATGGACGGTGTCCCTTCCTGTACATAAACAATCCTGAAATGCCAGATTGTCACTTTCATGTGTGTTGCTTCATGCGGCACACATGAAAGGTCCAAAATGGCATTTTCTTTTTATAGATTGTTTATGTACAGGAAGGAGGACCTTCGTGTACATAAACAATTCATGGCATTTTGCTTTTTACATGTGTGCTGCGCACACATGGAAAAAACAAAAACGAGGAGAAATAATGCATTTCTCCTCATTTCGCCAACAAAAGACCAGGTTTTACCTATGTATGCTGCCTTTGTACATAGGAGGCAGTGTACAAATGAATGGGCGTTGTGGTGGAACGCCCACCACAACACCCACTGCCCACTCCTTTCACGCTAACCATAGCTTGAAAAGGAGCCTTATTTACAAGGCAGCGTTTAGCCACGATGCTGCCTTGTAAATAAGGCTAAGCCCCTATTGCCACCACAAGGTCGATAAATGGTACGTTGTGGTGGCGATAGGGGCTTGTCCATATGCCCCTAAGTGTGCACAGGGGTCTGTCTATTTACTAGGTGGGTGAGTGAGGGTTTTCTTAAAACCCTTTAGGGTTTTTCTGAACACTTTGTCACACACTTCACGTTTCTTTATTTTGCTTTCTTTTCTTTGGTTGAAGACACTAGCCCTTACGTGTTTTGCCATAATTTGAAGTCACTCCTTTGTTGTTACTTATACTTTGAACTGGGGTAGAGGAGTGCCTCTAAACCCTACCTCTCTTGTTGTTTACAAGTCTGTCTATTTACATCATATACAAGCAGGGCCAGCCTGTCCTCTGTCTATCGACCAGTCTGACACACACTGCAGATGCATGAAAATGCTGCATGCGTTGTTATCTCAATCCCTGATCATTTTCAGATTATAAGGAGTGGATCTGCTGACCGTGTGTTCAATCTCAGCTCAGTGCGAGGTTCTGCAGTCTAACTTTACATGGATAGGTCAGTAGGCCACGCTATCACTTACACAAAGAAACCAAGCATTGGTAAATGCATTAGGTTTAGTCTATGTGATTAATAATAAGCTGTTTTTTGTTGTAAGTTGTAGCTTGCTGAGTAGTTTTACAATATAAGTTACAAAAAGGCGATATATATTGTGCTGTTACTAGTGTGGGTAAGTAATAGCAACATTTTGAAAAATTAAATGAAAGAGGGAAATAATAGAATGAATGGAGTAATTGTAATTGTAATTGCAATTTTATAGCGCTTACTACCCCTGACAAGGTGTCAAAGTGCTTTTTCGGCGAGTAGCACGCTACTCCCGAACCCATAAAGGATTAGTGTTGAATTAGTATAGTGAAATATAATAGTACTATAATGTGTTTAGAGGAGTTCTGGTCCGCATGCACCTGCTGCACCATCCTAACCATGCCCCCAGTGCCTTCAAGGTAACTGCATTTGTGACTGCCTATTTAGTAGTAAAATATTGCAATATTTGTTGTTTAGAGGAGTTCCTAGAGCTTGGGGTCCCGGTGTCACTGCACCTGCTGCATTATTGAAATCTTTGACACTAGTGCCTGCAAAGTAATTGCACTTGTGGCTGCCTGTTTAATTGTAAAATATAGCAATAATCGTTTTTTAGTGGGGTGCGTGTAGCTTTTGGTCCTGGTGTCACTGCACCTGCTGCACTAATGAAATCATGACCCTAGCGCTTGCTAGACAACTGCACTTGTGACTGCCTGTTTATTTGTACAACATAGCAATATTTAATGTTTAGTGGAGTTATGATAACTTTTGGCCCCGGGGCCACTGCACCTGCTGCACAATATAAATCAAGCACATTTTAACTGCAATTGTTACGGCCTGTATAATAGTAAAATATAGCAATATTAGGTATTTAAGGAGTACTGATAACTTTTTTGCCCAGTGCTACTGCCCCTGCTGAACCATTCAAATCATGGCCCTGTTGTCTGCAAAGTAATTTCACTTCTGGCTGCCTTTTTAGTAGTAAAATATAGCATAGCTCTTGTATATTAACTTTAATTTTAAAGTGGAATGTTTACGACAACATTTAGAATGTGATCATAATGACCAAACAGATTAAGTTGAAAAAATCAATCCGATAATGCATACAAAGTACAAAGAAAGGTACTGAGGCATGAATAGGATATGCCACAACAGCTCTAAGGCTAAAGCATCTGATTTAAACAACTAAGTAATAAAGAGCAACCATTCCAGCATACTGTTAGAAGCTGGAAGCTGTCTGCATTTTCCATGGGAAGAGAGCTTATCTTGACAGTGAATGGGGCTTAAACAGTGTGAACAGCTGTAGTAGAAGTATAATAAATGCCTGAATTAAGGGGAAGGCAACAAAAAAAAAGTTCCACACAAAAGCGAATGAACACAGTAATTCGTCATTTGGGACTGATAGGAGGCCCCTTTTAAGATATAGTAAACACAAGCAATGTGCAGGCGAAACCTAAAAAAGGCCTGGTCACACTATAGATTAGTATAGCATAAAACACAGTAAGCTGCCACCACCACTTTGCATGATGGATGGATGACAGGGGCAGAAGTCCACTGTTTCTATGAGGGATGTTATGAAGACATTCTTGGAGTGCGACTCCAGGTCACAAGACAGGCCCTGGACCTCACATTATGTGGGGCATGCCTCAGCCTCTGTGCTCATGCTAGGTTAGCATGATGCTAGAGCAAGAGAAAAGTCAGGATACTAGACTTTCATGCATCCAGGCACTCAGGAAAGGGGTGTAGTTGACCATGCAGGTGACCTTCCCATCCCAGTACCATGTTTGGTCTGACAGTATTATGCAAAATAGGAAATGGTGCACTGAATGGGCCTTTATCAAAAGGCAGGAACAGCACTGGAAAAAGCCAAAGATAAATCTGGAGACTATATGTGAGTAACGTCTAAGTGGCGATGCCTCTTCCCAAAGGTGTTGATTTGCTTTTCCCCTGATGTACAAGAACTGGTTCATTCTCTTAAGGCCCTCATTAAAAGTCACTTATCCTTCAATATTTTAGTGCATTTGAGACTTTTGTAAAGCACAATAGCCTCTTGTGATGGTGCTCCGGGGTCAAGAAAAATAACCATTCACATTTAAGTTGATGTTGCCATGGTCTGTTTGTCAGTCCTCCGTAGTGGCATGACTGGTTCTGGTTCAATGGGCAACTAATTGGACTCAGGAAAGCTGCCTGCGAGGTCCTGAAACTATCCTCCTGTCCATCTTTCCCCAGGAGATGCTACCAATCCAGAAATACAAACATCCGGCTCTTCTGGACAGAGTAATGGATCCAGAGACACAACCTCTTTCTATTTGTCATCCCAGTACGAAGGGGTGGGTAGGGCACATCTCTAACACCCTGGTAGCATTCTCACATCTACACAGGTTTTCATAGTATCCCTCTTTCAATGAAAGACAACAAATACCCACTACTTATTCCTGTTATTTATAATAGGGGTACTGGATAGGTATCCAACTCCCAATCAGGGTATAGGTTTATTTAGCTTTTCTATGGACGGATGTTGGCTTGGTTGAAAGAAATGTCTAAAACAAAACCATTTTTGGTCATGGCATTTCAATCAAGGATGCAGGGTCATGGCTGTAGGCTACACCTCTCATAGGGATCACCGTACTATCAACCAAAATCTTTACAGCAGGATCTCACCCATTCCTCATTACATTGTTGCCAAAGACATGGGTCAAAGATTCAGTCGTGGAAGAGTGTCGTGGAAGAGTAGAAGAGTCTTAGATGGTGCCGGTGTTGTTGTTAGACCTCACCTGTGGTATAGTAGAAAAGGCTGTATTACTAATCAGTAAGCTCCCAAAAATGAATTGGCCTCTCCATAACCATATAGATTATTCCCTCTTGGACAAGACTGGGGATGCTTTATGCAGAAGCATAAACTTCTGTTGTTGGGGGGCACTTGGACTTGACCACTGGTGCTGCCCGTGGTTCATAGACCATAAGGGAAAATTGAAGACGCTAAAATATTAGGACACATTTGAAAAAAGTAGGGTCATAAAGCTGCTACAAACGTTGACAAACTTTCATCTTTGCTGTCTGAAAGACCAATAAAACTGTAGCGGAGTCATTCAGATGACACACTTGAGTTAAAGGCTCATCTCTCAGGGTGTGACATACAGGAAATCTTAGCCGCTGCTTGAACTGGGACACTGTGAATAGCCACAGAGTCCCTATTATATTATATGGCTGAAGTAGGAGAATGTGCAGCAGATTCTGGTTTCATGAAGTGGATGCAGAGTGAAGAGAGTGGTATATTGAATAGATGAACATAAACGTAGAGGGTATGTGGCTGCAATGTGCAGGGAGTGAGTGAGAGTAGTGCGCTAGGAGCAGGTGCAATATGTGGGCGCTGTGTGCATAATGCGGCTGGAGTGCAGTGTACAAGGGTAGGTACAGTGATGGGAGATTGCAGTGTGTTTAGGGCAATTGGTGATGAGCACAGAAGCACTAGCAGTGAATTTCCCCGAATCCATTGCCTGTCCTTGATCGTCTTGAATATAATGAACGAGGAGCCCCAGAGACTAAGGCTCGTGAACAAGTCTGCAATTAAGTGCAGCTGCAGCAGCCGCCTGGACTCAGCACAGTCCCCTACCACAAGCCTTGTCAAGTTAGAACAACAAAGTGAGAGCAAGGGCAATAAATTATGTGGCAGTGGACCCAGGGCCCAAGAGGCCTGAGCAGCCCACCAAACACTTATTATGACCAGGGCCACTGGAATTATGCAGCATGGGAGGGCCGCATTTTGCTGCAGTGTTGACTAAATCATGCAGCAGGAAAAGGCAAATTATGAAGCGTATTGCGTTACAAATGTGATCATATTTGTACATCATGTAATTTGTACACTTGTTCCCACTGTCTGGGCATTGGTTGCCCCTCATTAGTACCAGTTTAACCCTGAAATATGGCAATAAGCAACATAAAGGTGGCCAGTCAACCTGTTGTATGGCGTTTTAGATTCCAAATGAATTTTCCCGATTCATGCCCTTCTATAGATACAATTTGTGTTGCCCTTATATAGGCATAGAAATCAAGCCCTTATTTAGGCATAGCCCATGCTACCCAAATACAGGCATGGCTACTTCCATCCGTTCACAAAACGTCACAACGATTTCTTGGAAAACCAGACTCTTAAGCCGTTAGGGACTTCCCCTCGCTTGAACATTGATTTCTCCAAGAACTCATTTATTATGCATGAACAACTATTCCTTAGGGGTTTATCCATGACGTTCATATGCCCGACTTGACGTCAAAGCTGGGCATTCTTTTTTTTTTTAAAGTTGTTTTTATTTAATTTGAAATAGATAGAGGAGAAAGGACAGAGAAAAAAAACCAGACGGCAATATTGCAGTATCACATATGTAGGGCTTGGTAAGCATTTCAGACATAAGCATTAGCAGCGATGGGCCACGGCCATCCGGGCAGTTCCGGAGGGCAGGAGAGCCGGTGACGGCCAAGGGACTTACAGTCAGTCACTTCCCAACGTCTCAGCTGCCTCCTCTAAGAAGAAAGTAAGCATGGGCGGAAAATCCGTTTCGCTCGCGGATTTTGCGGATTTTCGGTAAATTCGCAATCCGCGAGATTCGCGAATCTCCCGCAAAATCCGCAAATCCGCGAGCAGCGGATTTTGCTCGCACTGTTCGCGTGAGTTCGCGGCTTCCCAGTACAACTTCGCACCCCGCGAATAAGGGCAAAATTGCAGAAATACGATTTTAGCAAAACTGAAACTACTTACCAGGTTCAAAAGTTCAGGCTCATCATTAGTAGCCATTTCCTGTAGTGCTTCCTGAGGGGCCCCTCCAGAGTTCAGTTGCCAGTTGCAACTATTATGTGACCCTGCTCTGAACCTCAGAATAGTTACACATATGCCACAAAGGTCCTGAATTACAGCTAAGGGAGACAAGCAGGAGCCAGGCTGGAAGTTCAAATCCATTAATCAGCCCCTAATTCATTATTGTCAATTGGGGCAGGGCGGGTGTTGTAACTAATTTTGCAACAATGAAAGCACTTAGCAAGTGCAAAAGATCACTAATCAGGAAGCACTAAGGAAGCAGGTGCCAGCTAAAAAAATATTCTGTGACACATTAATCAGCCCCAAGTTAATTCAGGTCACTTGAGGCAGGGAAGGTGTGCTTGCTTTGCCAAAATAATGTACACTGACTGGACAACCAGAGGGTGCTGTGATGAAACAGAGGGTGGCATGGGTGGGCCAGAGGGTGGCATGAGTAGTCAGAGAGTGGCAGTGGTGACAGAGAGTGGCAGTGATGAAGAAGAGTGTCCCAAACAGGCTGGACACATAGAAACAACAAGTTCGCGAAACTTGCGACCCGACAGGTAAGTTCGCGTTTGCGAAATTGTACAAAACCCTCGCGAACTGGCAGAAACCCGCGCGAACACACAAAAAAAAAAAAATCCGCAAATTCGCGAGAATTCGCGGATTTTGCGAATTGCGAGTTCGCAAATCCGCAAAATTCGCGAACGCGAGATTCGCAAAATTCGCCCATCAATCCAGCAATACGAAGTACCTCGGAAGCCCCCGGGTAGGCAAAATCCTCCGTTAGCTATGCATTGCCGCAACAAGTACATAACCCCCCCAACTTTGCCCCCATCCCACCCCCCGTTCCCCCCTCCCCCCTCCCCAGGTGGATGCGCCAACATACACTCTCTCTCTCAATCACATACTCACGCAGCCCAATTAATTAAATCTGGAAAAGATGAAGGGCTCGTAGGGCTGATGGGCAGACCGCTGATGGCAGACCTTTTGATAAAAATCGGACCAATGGACCCCACCGAAAGTTCTTAAAGTTGCCCAAGAAGATGTCCGCTATTCTCTCCATGCTCATCAACCTCCACAACTTCGCGTGCCATAATGACACGGCCGCCGGTTTCTTCCATGCCGCAGCCAGTGTAAGCTTAGCCGCTCCCAGACAGTTTGTCCGCCTTCGTCTGATGTTCCAATAGCGGGTCCCGTAGGCCCAAGATGACAAAGGACAGGGAGTCTGGAATCGGATATCCCAACATGTCTTTGATATAAGATAGGATTTCAGTCCAAAAAGGCCGTATGACTGGACAGTCTCACCAGATGTGGCGGAAGTATCCCAACAAGCCACAACCCCTCCAGCAGTGGTCTGAGGTCGCCGGGAATATGCGATGAAGTTTCGAGGGGTAGAGGTACCAATCGAGCATAGTTTTAAAATGGGCGTCCCGTAGGTCCGCTGAGTGATTGTGAGACCTAATATCGTGCCAGAGACCCTTCCATTCTCCATCCGCTATGTCCCTACCCAGAAGGCCTTCCCAGTGGTCCATGTAGCGGGGACGAGGAGAGACCACCGTACTCAGCAAGCGTTTATATAGAAAGGAAATTGTTCCCTTCATCGTGGCGGTCCGTAAAAGAAAGGCCTCGAAGGGCAAGAACGGTCTTGTAGCTGCCTCTCTCAGTCCGAGCGAGGTCGCCTAGTGGATCAGCTGGACATATCGGAAGTGTTCCGTGGGTGGAAGGTCATAGTCTCGCATGCAGTTAGAAAACGAGAGGGGTTCCGTGCCGTGGAATAAATGCGCAGGGGCCCTGCAACCTCCCTCTCTCCAAAGCCGAAATGGTCCCTCCTGCAGCGCCGGCGGAAAAGCCGGATTAAAATGCAAAGGAGTGAAGGGGGAGGGGAACGAAGTCCAGCGGTCATCTCCCGACACCGTGTCCCACACCTTCAGGACAGTGCCAGTGGGTGTGCTGATGTAGGCATTCCTAGGTCTGTCTAATTTGGGTTTCCAGGCCAGGTCCCAGATCGACCTCCCGGCCACACTCCTGTCCATGTGCAGCCAGTGTTTTTCAGACTCCTGCTGTGACAATTCTACCAAAACCCGCAACTGTGCGGCTTTATAGTACAGGTGCATGTCCGGGAGACCAACTCCTCCCTCCTCCCATGGGGGCCGCAGAGTCGCAAAGGAGAGGCGCGCCCGGCCACCTTGCCAGATGAATTTCAGCAAAAGAGTCTTAAGGCGCCGGAAGAAGTCCATCTCTATGGGGTTGGGGAGGGCCTGGAAGAGGTACAGAAACCTAGGAAGGAGAACCATCTTGACGGCATGGATCCTACCCAGCCAAGAGATGTACTTCGGCTTCCACCGGTCTAGTTCTTCGCGCACTGCCGACAGCATAGGCGGAAAGTTCGCTGCGGATAGGGATCCAATAGAGGGTGTCAAGCGAACACCCAGGTAGAGCAGGGAGGCTGGTGCCCATGCCAACGGCGTAAGCAGGCGCAGTCGATCTAACTCGGCCGGCGGGAGCGTCAAGTTCAAGATATATGATTTATCAAAACTAACTTTAAACCCGGCCACGTCCTCATAGCCGGACAGCAGAGTTTGAATGTGTGGCAGAGAGTGCGCCTGGTCCCCCACCGAGAGCAATACATCGTCCGCAAAAAGGGAGATTTTATGCTGTTCACCAGAGAAGGGGAGTCCCTTCATCTGCTCCCGCTCACGCACCGCGAGGGCCAGAGGTTCGATGCTTAAGGCAAAGAGAAGAGGTGAAAAAGGGCACCCCTGTCTAGTACCCCGGGTGTGAGCGAAGCTGGCGGAGCGATGTCCATTAATCACCACTCTGGAGCAAGGAGCGCTGTAGTTCGCGCGGATCATGGTGATGAATTGGTGCGAGAAGCCAAAGGTTTCCAGAGTGCGGAACATGAAACCCCAGTCCACCCGATCAAAGGCCTTTTCGGCATCTAACCCCACCAGTACCGCTGGGAGACGGAACCGAGTGGCCTTCTCAATGAGGTGTATAACCCTTCTCAGGTTGTCGTGCTTCTGGCGGCCCTTAATAAACCCTGATTGATCCGGGTGAATGATGGCCGGCATCAGGTCCTGGAGTCTGCGCCCAATGATAGTGGAATATAATTTAGCATCTATGTTGAGTAGAGCTATCGGGCGGTAGGACGAGCAGTGAGACAGGTCTTTCCCCGGCTTAGGAATCACGGTAATCATAGCCTCAGCCATGGAGCCCGTGGTTCGCCCCGTGGCTGCCATTTCGTTGAAGAGGGGTACCAAAAAATCACAGAGCTCCGAAGCAAAGGATTTGTAGAACAATGCCGTGTAGCCATCCGGACCGGGCGCTTTGTGGAGCTTCAGGTCCCTAATAGCCTCCAACACCTCTGTTCTAGAGATGGGGCCTGCGAGGAGTTCATTCCACTCTTTCGAAACCCGTGGGATAGGGAGGTCGGCCAGAAAGCGATCCTGGGCAGCTTGATTTAGGGAGTCACCCTTATAAAGTGCCTCATAGAAACGGCCGAAGAGATTTGCCTTATCTACATCTCTATGGTGCAACGACCCAGAAGAGTACAAAAGGCCACCAACATAATCCCTCTCTCTTTTATCCCGGAGCTGACGAGCCAAGTGCCTGCCTATTTTATTCCCCTGTGAGTAGGAGACACGCCGAAGCCAAAGGAGGGTAAATTCTGCACGGTTGTTATAGTGGGCCTTCAATTTGCCCCGCACTGCAGTCAGTGGCCTAAGAGTCAGCCTAGACGGGTTTGTTTTGTGGGCGTGCTCTAAGGCAGCCAGTTCCGCTTGCAGCTCTTCTCGTTCCTTCCTCCTCAATCTATTGAGGTTGGCATTGAGGCTGAGACAGGTGCCCCGCAAGGAGGCCTTACATGCATCCCAAGTATTAAAGAGGGAGGTGTCCGATGCCGGGTTGAGAGTGAGAAACTCCTCTATCGCCTTACGCAGTTCCTTGCAGGAGGTGTCATCCCGGACAAGCGCCGGTGGAAAATACCATTTCCTCACCCCGTCCCCTCCGGTCGGCCAGTGTAGCCCCAGTACCAACAAGCTATGGTCAGAGGCAGACAGAGGGAAAACGCTAGAATCCCGGACATCCCCCCTGAGGGTCTGGCTTACAAAAATATGATCGAGCCGGGAGTAGGAATGATGAACATGGGAAAAGAACGTGTAATCTCGCATTTGTGGATGCAGGAACCTCCAACAGTCAATCAATCCAAGCTCACCAATCAAACCCTGATTTTCAGTAGAAAAAACACCTGCACCCGCCCTCTGAGCTCGTGAGCTGTCCAGATCTTTGTCCCAAATCATGTTAAAATCCCCCATTAGAACCACGAGTCCCTCAACAAAGTCCCCCGCCCTGTCCAACAGGTCTCGGAGAAAAGCATTCTGCCCCGAGTTGGGAACATACACCACCACAAATGTACAGGTCACGCCATGAAGTACTCCCTTGACCATTAGCCACCGCCCCTCCCTGTCACAATGGATCCCCAAAGGTTGGAAGTGTAGCGACGCTCGGAACAGAAGTGCCACCCCTCTATGTTTAGTAGATGCAGAGTACCTATAGATGAGTGGGAAATGCCTATGTCGCAGTCGGAGCTCATCTTTATGCGCCAGGTGGGTCTCCTGGAGCCCCACAATGTCCAAGTGGTGATCAGTGAGATATTTCCAAATGTTTTGGCGCTTCTGAGGGTAGTTGAGACCCTTTACATTCCATGTCCCAATACTAAGCGGCATAAGGGATAGTCAGAACCCTCCCCTGCCTACTCAACGCAACAACCTTCCCACTCCCCCACCTCCCCAGAGGCAGCCAAGCCGGCCCCCACGCCCCATCCATCACCGGACCTCCACTGAACATTGCATTCCTCCCGGGCCACGAGGACTCAAGCCCTGCAACACCTCCTACCCAGCTAACAGTCCCTCCCAGAGGCCTGACAACCAAGATCACAATCAACTCAGAAGCAGAGAGAGAAAAGCACACTACACACTCATTCCGGACGCTACCACCACCCAGTCCAACCACCCCCCCCGCAAAAGCCCCCAACAACTCACCCATCTTCCCTCCCCCCAGACCAAAACCAAAACCAAAATCAGACAAATATACTTAGCAGTCCCAGTGGATAGTCCCAGATCAGTGCAGAGCACAGAACAGTCACTGGGAAGGGGACGGGAGACCCCAGGCGGGACTCCCAAGGCCTTGGTCCGGGGTGTCTTCTCACAAAGTACCACCATACCCACGGAACCTGAGTACACGGGCCCCTCCGGCGCCCTCTGGCCATTGGCCCGCATATCAGGCCGCCCCGGAGCTCTGCTGCGAAGACATCAATGTTGCTGAAGCAACGGAAGCCACCGCGTCTCCTCTCTCCTGCAAGCTGGTTGCTCGGTCAGGCCGACCGCGATCCGACGCCGACCCCACTCTATGCCATGAGGAGGATCGATGCCGACTCCTCGTCGAAGGGCTGCCCGCTCCTGAAGCCGGAGACTCATCCTCGATGCCCAGAAGTTCCTTCGCCACCTGTAGGGAGCGGATCTGTGCCAGCTTATTCTGCCACCGGAAGACTATGCGGAAGGGATGGCCCCATGAGTAAGGAATGTTGTGATTTCTCAGAAAGGCCGTTACTGGCCTAAACTCCCGTCGCTTCTGAAGGGTCGTAGCCGCCAAGTCCTGATAGAGCTGAGGGCGGTGCTCACGGAACTGCAGATTCGGAATATCTCGCGCCTTCTTGAGGATCCTCTCTTTCAGCTGAAAATCATGCACACAGACTAGTATATCAGGGGGCGGCCCTCCGCCCCTCCGCGGTAGACCGACTCTGTGAACTCTGTCCATCCGGATCTCATGCACATTCTCCTCGCCCAAGATCTGTATGAAAAGCTCTTGTACATAGCCACGCAGGTCACCAGCTTCGCCATCTCACGGCACCGCTCGTATGCGAATGTTGTTCCTACGAGAACGGTTCTCCAAATCTTCTGCATGGGATTGTAGGTCCAAGTTCTGCTCAGTGAGCCTTAGCACGTCCTGCTGCAATTGGTGGACTTCATTCGCCATGCTGAGATCGTGATTCTCCAACGTGGCCACTCTCTCCCCGATTCCGTCCACGTCCCTCCGCACCTCCCGGAGATCAGACGTCAGCTGCGCTCGGAGGTCAGAGATATCCTCCTTAATAGACTTAAAGAGATCAGTCATGAAGGCCTTGGTGACCGGAGCTTCATCATCAGACTTCCTAGGAGAGGAGCTCGGGCCAGGAGATGCCGGCTGCTGGGTGCTCTTGGATTGGCCGTCCTTGCCGGGCTTCCCCTTGCGTGAAACGGTGGACATCGTGGCCCCCTTTGCCCTTTTGGGAGACACCACGGAGGGCACCTCCCCACCACAGGACAGAACCGCTTCAACGTGGCCGCCTCACGTCCTCGGCTCGGACCTGGACCCCCGGGTGCTACCCCCGTCCTCCACAGGGGGCCAGGTAGATCGGGCTCAGCGGATACGGCCCCCCTGTCTCCAGCTCCACCCCAATGCTAGGGGTGCGATCGTACCTTCAGCAGTAAGCAGTGAAGTCCAAGAGTCCAGGGGGTCTGTTCTTCCCCTGGGGCCCCCAGTGCAGGCGTCCTCCACTACCAGCCAGGCCCCACTCCGATGACCTCTCTGCCCCACGCTCCAGTCCAGCTCAGCTCGCCCCCGCCAGCCAGCAGTGTCCCAGCCTCCAAGAGGGGGGGGGGGGGGGATCCAAGCTCGTCCCAGAACCACTTCTGCGTCACCAGCCGCCCTCACGCGGAGCAGGGGTTCGTCCTCAGTGCCCCCACATTGCCAGAGCCATTGCCTCTTGCTCCGCAGCATCCCGTGACGGCCCCCCGCCGCAGTGCGACTCAGTTCCCGGGGGCCAGGCGTTCACACAGCTGCAACCCTCTGCTCACACTCACAGCAGACGGGCACGACCTCGAGTAGGCGTGTGGGGAGTCCAAATCTTAGGTCGCAGCACTCACTGCAGCAATCGCGCCGCCACTCACTCACCAAGGATTATCTGCACCACCGCGAGGGTCGTCCTGGCGCCAGACCTCAGGCAGGGTCCCAGTGTGGCAGCGCGGGCCCCCGGTGCAGCTCTTCCCGCCTTCCGTCCCAGGCCACAAGCCCCGGCCTCGATTAGTCCGCAGGCCGTGCAGCAGCTCCTCCGGGCCGCGGGCAGTAAGCCCCGCCTCCTCCCCTATGACGAAGGCCGCGATGTCCACCGGGCACTCCGTTACCGCCGACGGGCCTCCGCAGCACTCTCCGGCTGCTCCAGATCGCCCCTTCCGGCTTCACAGTCTCCCCACGGATCCGGGGCACTCAGCTCAGCCAGCCTGCTCCACAACTCGCCACATCAGGCCGATCACGGCCTCCGGTCACGGCCTCCGGTACAGCGATCTCGGGCACCGCCTCCGCCGGGCGTCAAACAGCAGCTGGTCACTGCCCCCAGGGGACACCGGAGCGCCCAGAGAGCCCACAGGGACGCCCGGGGCAGGTGCTAATCAAGGCTTTGTAGGGCCTGGCGCCGGAGGGGACTTGAAGCACGTCCTACTCTGCCGCCATCTTGGCAACGCCCCCAAAGCTGGCATTCTTAAACACCTTCAAGGTATAAATATACCACCACTTGCTATAGCAAAGCACGGTGTGGTTCGGTGCGTTTCGACGACCTACTTGCCCGACGCAGCTCGCTACCACAAGTGCTGAAGGGAGCCGACTCTCCAGCTGACACACTATTCAGAAGCTGTCCTCCTCTTCCGAGAATCCAGCTCCAGTGTTTCTGACTTGCGGGGTGTTGGGAAATGGAGTCCGCGACAGAGATACCAAACCTCCTTCATTCTGTGGGTATGGAGCTGATTAGAACCTAGAGAAAACTTTGGCAAATTCTTGGCAGAACTAAACTGATACCCTCGGGTCCAGCTAGCACTATATACAACTCCTAATATAAATAAATAAATAAATCTAAGCTAAAGACCACACTTACTTCTTCCCTCGTACTAGACCTAGGTAAGATACATTGGGGTTGTATGAGAAAGAAGAATGTTCAATAAACCCTTTTTATTGAACATCCATCTCTCTATTTTCTCTGCAACTCTGTAGAAACGAAGCATGCATGATTGACTGAGTAAAATAGTTATCTATTGTTTCCATGACTCTGAAGATATTTGTTCCAGTCCTAGGGAAACAAAGTTGTCATGTTTATGCGGTTGTCTGAAAGAAATCCCTTCTTGTGTATTTGAGAAAGTTTCTAGTGACCTCTGAGCTAGCTGGCACTCACAATTAAGTTTAGTACTGACCTCAGTGCTATGTCATATCTATAGGGTATACTATTCCAATGCGCAGAGCCTACTAGGAATATAGGAACTACTCTACAAACCTTTGCAAAGGGCCTTCCACTGGGCAGCAACACGTGCCGCTGCATGTTTAGTAACTTTTGAATTGTTTGACCCTCAAATAATGTCTTATTAAAATCTGCAGACTATGCAGCAGATGCAGGATTATGTGACAAAAGCGACAAATCTATAATGATGCAAAAAGCGCAGCGGGTACACATTTGGCCTTGAATATAGCTGTCTTTTAATACTCAACCAAAGGAGACCCAGTATGTTTGCACTAGGGCCATCCCTGGCACTCTTGCTGTATCACATAGTTAGTGGAACTCGAGAGACAGATGACACATTATCTGTTGTTATACTTTGCAGTATAGCCTGACTGCTGATACCCATGAAACACCAGGACCTCTACAGCAGACCCACCCACCCACCCCCAAGCAGAAAGCAGTAACTACAAGTGAAACCACACACAGGACACTGATGAGCATTCATGTACGGTATATCAGTCAGAAAGATTTCACACAAACATACAACAATTATTATTATTATTATTAAATCGATTCTTGGAATAGCGCATGGCTACCCTTAGGCATCCCAGCGCTGATTGCACATTCCTGTTCGACTGCAGCTTCTGGAAGAGCCATGTTTTTAGTTGTTTCCTGAAAGAGAGGTGCTGTGGTGTGGATCTAAGTTGCAGGGGAAGGTTGTTCCACAGAATGACTGCGTTGTACAAAAACATACATCCCCCATTCTTACCCTCCTGATCTTTGGAACCTTGGCTAGGAATAGATTGGCAGATCTCAGATTGCGACGAGGGCGGTGGAAGGAGACCAGGGTGGAAATAATTTTTGGGCCTGTGTCCCAGAGGGTCTTGTGTGAAATGCCGAGTGATTTGAACCTAACTCGCTCGGATATGGGGAGCCAGTGCAGTGTTCTCAGTGCTGGCTTGACTGATTTTTTTCTGGGGATGTTGTATAGTAGTCTAGCTGCGCAGTTCTGTACCACTTGAAGTTTTCTTATTACGGCGTTAGGGGTGCCCAGGTAAAGTGTATTGCAGTAGTATAACCGGGGGAGTATAAGGGCTTGTACCATCGTTCTACGTGCAGTATCTGGGAGAAGTCGTAGAATTTTCCTAAGTTGCCTTAGGATGCCAAAGCATGTAGCTGCCACTTGTACCGCTTGATGGTCTAGTTTTAGTGACTTATCCAGCCAGATTCCAAGGCTCTTTATTTTTTCCTTGGGTTCGGGGACTGATCCGAGGCATGCTGGCCATCTTAAGTCTGTGGGTCCCCTGGCTGTGTTACCGAGGATCATAAGTTCGGTCTAGCCACCTTAGTCAGACATTCTTCCAAGTCAATAGTGCTGCCATCATGGTGGTTGAGGGCTACCACCAGTTGGGTGTTGTTGGCGTATGTTACTATCTGGGCTCCAAATGGGATAACGAGATCGGCGAGGGGTCTCACATACACAATGAATAGGGTGGGGCTCAGTGAGGACCCCTGAGGCACCCCACAGGTGAGTGGGATCTTCCTTGAGGAATGATTGCCTTCAAACACTTAAACTGATATGTCTGTTAGGAAGGACTTGATCCAGGAAAAAGCATTTCGTGTCACTCCCACCTACTTGAGTCTTTCTAGTAAAGTGCCATGATGTACCGTGTCAAATGCGGCACTCAGATCCAATAGGATGAGTGCCACTGAGCCCCCCAGGTCGAAGATTTTCCTTGAATCCTCAGTTACGGTTATCAGGGCTGTCTCTGTGCCGTGTTTGGGACGAAACCCTGTCTGGGAGGTGTCAAAAATGTTATGGGCTTGAAGGTAGTTTGAGAGAGAGAGGTGTTTACATGTTTTCCCAGAATCTTGCTGACCTGGGGAAGCAGGGATACTGGACGATAGTTACTCCATATTTCTGGGTTTAGGTTGAGCTTTTTCAAAAGTGCTTTGACCATGGCATGTTTCCAGCTTGATGGTACTGTTGCAGTAGTTAGGGACAGGTTGAGGACTTCCAATAGTGTGGGGAGTATGGATTCTTTTACCTTATGCAGCAGATGTGCCAGAGCTGGGTCACAAGGGGATCCAGATTTAACTTTCTTGAAGAGTGTGGTGAGGGTGGTAGTGTTAAGTGCTGGGAGGTCGCTCAGAGGATTTGCTGCCTTCGTGTCACTGTCCAATTTGGTGCTTAGGTTTTCCATTTGCTGCGGTGGGGGGAATGCATTGTAGATGTTAAGGATTTTGGTGTTAAAAAACTCTGCCAATTCCCTACATCACAGTGGGGCTGATTCTGAGGGCCTTTCTGGCTGGGGACATAGAGGTATTTTTTTTTGCAATTCTAGCTATTTCCCTGGGTGCATTGGATGCCAGGTTAATTTTGAATGAATGAATTAATTAATTTGGGATTTGTATTGCGCGACTTAACCCGGAGGCATCAAGGCGCATCTGATGGAAACAGCTGAGTGAACGGTGACACCCGAAGAGGGGGATTACAGGTAGGATTCTGCGAAAAGCCAGGTTTTTAGACCTTTACGGAAAAGGGCGAGGGACGGCAGGCCCTTAAGGTCAGCTGGAAGCGTGTTCCACAGTTTAGGGGCAAGGGAGAAAAAGGCCCTCCCTCCCCACCTAGCCTTGATGGTTTGGGGGATAGTCAGAAGGTTTTTGTGGGCCGATCGCAGGGCCCTGCCCGGGGTATAGAAGGACACAAGAGACCCAATGTCCTCAGCACCCAGACCGTGTAGAGCACGGTAGGTAAGGACAAGAACCTTAAAATTAATCCTGGCCTGTACAGGCAGCCAGTGAAGGTTTTTCCTAATCCCGGAGCCAGAGGAACGTCTGGGGGCATCAACTACAAACCTAGCTGCTGCATTCTGGACAACTTGGAGGCGATGGATGAGCTGTTTGCTTATGCCAAGGTAGAGGGCATTGCAGTAGTCCAGGCGAGGAGAGATGAAAGCCACCGAAACCTGTTTCCGGGCGTCAGGGGAGAGATAGTGTGCGAGTTTCCTAAGGATCCTCAAGACACCACAGCAGGTGGAGACAGTCTTGTTGACTTGTTTGTCAAAAGCAAGTGTGGTGTCGATGATGACCCCCAGATTCCGGGCAACTAGGGACGGCTTGGGGCATGTTCCGAGGGCAGGCGGCCACCAGTCCTCCGACCAGAGATCTTGTTTGCCACCGAAGATGAGGACCTCAGTCTTTTCCCCATTAAGTTTGAGGAAGTTTGAGGTCATCCAGCCTGCCACGGCTTCCATGCAGTTCTTGAAATTTAAGGCAGTGGACTCAACAGAATGAGATAGGGAGACCATTATCTGGGTGTCGTCAGCGTACGACAAAACTTCAAGTCCGAAAGATCTGACAAGTCTTGCAAGTGGAGCCACATATATGTTGAATAGTGTGAGGCTCAGGGATGAGCCCTGTGGGACCCCACATTGCAGAGGCTTGGCGGAGGAGAGGAAGTCACCCAGTTTGACCCTTTGAGCACGCTGGTTGAGGAAGGATGTCAGGAGACCCAGAGCCAGTCCTTCCACTACCATCTCGCCAAGACGCGTGGCCAGAATGGAGGGGGACAGGGTGTCAAAGGCGGCTGTAAGGTCGAGCAGGATCAGAAGGGTAGTCTGACCACTGTCGACCTTGGCGCGGATGTTGTTGACCACCACTGTAAGGGCTGACTCTGTGCTGTGCACCTTCCGAAAGCCATGCTGAGAGGGGTCTAGCAGGCTAGCTTTGTCCAGGAAGGCGCTGAGATGGCGATTGAGGTGGGCCTCAAGCACCTTGGCAGGGGCATGAAGAAGGGATATGGGTCGGAAGTTTTTTTGGATCCCGGGATCCAAAGTTGGCTTTTTCAGTAGAGGCTTGACAATGGCCAACTCCCAGGTTGCGGGGAAGACGCCATTTGAAATTGCCAGATTCATTAAATCCAGAAAGGGGGGGAGCAGGACCTCTCTGCAGTTCTTCAAAATTTTGAGAGGGCAGGGGTCCAAAGGGGATCCCGATTTGAGTTTGTCGAGAAGCTCATTTAAGACTTCATAGGTCAGTAGAGGAAAATTAGACAAGTGTCCTTGGGGGGACGAACGTGGGCTCGGCCGGGAAGGAGGGACAGGTGGCGAGACGGGCTCCTGAATAGAGTTGAGGGCTTCTAGGGCGGTATAGATGTCCACGATTTTGGTGTGAAAGAACGTGGAGATCTGATCGCAAAGTTCTTGAGATGCGACAATGGGATCTGGATGCTGAACAAGAGACAGAGAATTCACAATATTGAAAAGATCTCTAGGGGAACTGAGGGAGGTAGTCAGATTGGTAAAGTATGACTGTTTGGCTGCCCGGATTGCGGCCTTGTATCCTATAATGAGGTTTTTGTGTTTGGTCCTTTCATCTGGGTCAGGGTGGGCTCTCCAGAATCTTTCTTGCCTCCTGCACTCCTGCCTACGGAGTCTAAGGGAGTCAGAGAACCACGGGGCCGATGGACGTTTCCTGGCGCAATAGTGTGGTTTGGCAGGGGCAAGGATGTTAACTGCCTCCGAGATGGTGTTGACAAGCTCCCGAGCGGCAGTATCCGTATCAATTTTGGGAGAGGACTTGAGATTAGCGATAATGGCTCCTCATAGAATTGTGTCTGGGCTTTTTTGATTTCTCTTTGGTATGTTTTTATGGTTGGTAGGGTTAGTATTTGTTATGGGGTTGGTGGTTTCAAGGGTGTGTGCCCAGACTTCGGGCTCTAGTTTTGCCCATGGTCGGTCCCAGGTTTCTGGGGGTTGATTGCTGGGGAGGGTCCTTGATATCTTCCAACTGATAGGTATTGAGAAATGGTCTGACCAAGGGACTGGGGAGGGGCTGTTTATTAATATATTGTCTAAGTTTGAGAAGGCTGGGTCCAGTATGTGACCTTTATTATGTGTTGGGCCTGTTATTCTTTGTTCAAGTTGTAGTGCCTGCATATTGAGTATGAGGTTGTATGCTTCGCCTTTATTATTGTCTTCTGATGAAGGTTTAGGTCACCTAGAATGGTGAAGTTGGCTGCCGCGTTTGCCCATATTGCTGCTATGTCGGTGAGGGAGTCAATAAACATTCCGGATGGGCCGGGGGTCTGTATATTAAAATTCCTGAAAGGGAGCATGTGGGGGTAAATGTGAGTGTAAAACCCATGCTCTCACAGTCTTGTATCATATTTGGTTCGATGCGTTCGATGCGTCCCTTTACATGGTCTTTAAGGATAATGGCAATTCCCCCCCCCCACTTCCGGGGTGTCCTATCTTTCCTCACAATGCCTAAATCACCAGAGTGCTGGCCACTATTGGAGTACAGACTACCCATGCACACGTCAGTTTTATCCCCCACCAGCCTCTAGTTTACCATCACAAGGTCTGGTGTTGTCCTGCAGTGTCACTCACTGCTAGTGTCTCCCTCTTTCAATGTCACTGAAAGTCTCTTTGTCTCTCTCTCTCTGGCTTCCTTTTTCTGCTAGTGTCTCCATCAGGACCATTTCCCATCAATCACTCATGTCAAGCTTTCCCCTTGTGGATCAATCTCACTGTGTCTCTATGCCTCTGTGTGTTTGTGCACTCTCTTTTTCTGCATCCATCTCTCACCGCCTTAGTGTAGGAGAGTGGCTCTATATACTGGACCAAAGTAAGTTACAGTCAGTCGCGGCCTGTGGAGGGAGTTCTGTGGGGCAGACAGGCGGGCGGGGAGGGGCAGGGTGGGGGGTGGTAAACACTGCAATATGGATGATTGCAGGTAAGTAAACAATTAAATTAAATAAATGAATTTTGTAGCGCGCCCTGCATCGCATTTTGCGATGCAGAACGCGCTACAAAATTTGTTTTATTAATTTAATTGTTTACTTACCTGCAATTATCCATATTCCGGTGTTTACCACCCCCCAACCCGCCTGTCTGCCCCACGGAACTCCCTCCAAGGGCCGCGGCTGGGTACACTGTGTATAGAGTCCCCAGAGGTTTGGCAGAGGCTAAAGTTAGATATAACCTTACTCTCTAAAGTGGTAGCTTGGTCGAGCAGTATCAGAGGACAGTGCAAAGCATTTGTTGTACACACTCAGTCAGCAAATTGCCTCACACGCTCAAGAACTGAACTCTAGACCAATTGTTTTGTATGAAAAGATATAGTTGTTTTATTTTAGAACCAACAAGGTATCAAAATATACTTTCTCAGGATGAGTTACTTTAGTTAAATACTTTTCAAATAGGCAATAGACTTTTTGAATGCAATAGTTACAGTTTGTTGCAATAGGCAACACAATTTCAAACACAATGCAACATTGAGCTTAATGGGAATTTCTAGTTAAATGCAATTAGTTACTTTGTAGATTACTTTTCTAACCACAGGACTGGATGCTAGATTCATTCCCATGACATGAGCTGTAAACAGTTAAGCAAAAGTTGACAAACATTTTCAGTTGATATGGAATGATAAGGAAATTCAATTTACAGGTAAAGTATGTTCACGTTACTTTTGTAATCCAGTACTGGACTCCTAGGTTCAGCACTGGGACCTCTATCTAAAACAGGTAAGTAATCACGTTTTGGTAATTGGTACAATTTTTAAAGAATATTTGTAGTTTGCAAAAATCGACACTTAAATGAAATTTCACAGAAAAACAGTCAATGATTTCCTATGGAAGAAAATTCAGGTTACTGGTAAGTACGGTTAAAATTACTTTTCAGGTTTTGTGCTGGGCTAAAAGGTGCAGTACTGAGGTCTCTCCTGATAACAGGTGAGTAAATCAGAATTCATTGTTCGGCTGATTTTTGGTGAATTTTTTAAAGTTCAAAAACTCCACACTCTGAAGAATTTCCAAGTGAATCCAGTAATGTTAGCCTATGGAAGAAAAGTGAGTTATCAGCTTTTAGGTAAGTACTTGACTGGCAGAGTTAAGGTTCTGGGCATAGACTATGGGGTCTCCCAGGGTCAGGTAGGTACAGTTGGTACACTCTCAGTGGCACAGGGGCAGCCGGGTGCAGAGGTTGTTAGGCCCAATGTTATCCAAGGAGAGGCAGGGGGCCTTCGGTTGGTGGCTGCTGGCTAGCAGGCCACTCCGCTGTGGGAGCTGGGCTCCTGATCACTTGCTCAGGGCAAATGGGGAAGTAGGATAAGACAAAGGTTGCACTGCCAGGGGCACTCGGGCGGCTGGGTGCAGGGATGTTATTCAATGGAGATCTTGAAAAGGGAACAAATGCTGCAGGCTCGGGATGGAGGATCTTCTGGTGCGACCCACACTGCGAGGGGTAAGTTGGGATCTTGGAGGGTAGGTAGGCATCCCGGAGTTGGGCACAAGGGGCTGGGGGGCACCGGGTGCAGGGGTGTCTTTTGGCGTCTGGAAATCTTACCCTCTGCTGGTCGCGGTTGGGGGGGGGTCCCTGACTCTGAGGCTGCGGGCATCATCTGGATCGTCAAGGAGGGTCCTTGGACACTGGATTCCAGGTCAGAATCGCCGGGGGGACGTCCTCAGGGTCTATGTCCACTCGGGAACAGGCCGGGCTCTGCGGGTGCAGAGTGGTCTGGATTCGCAGTTCCTGGCTAGCACCAGGGGTATTGTTGTTTAAGCAGAACCACTGCACATGGGAGTCCCAGTCTCTAAGAGGGTCAAGGCAGGCAGGTCTTCCGGGTTTCTCAAACTTGCTGTCCACAGGAGACGCCAGGATTTAGCAGGATCAGGTTCAAAGATCAACAGGCCTGTAGGGCTGGGGCCAAGTCAGTTGGTGTCGTCCTCTTGTTAGTAGCTGCACAGCAGGTCTCCTTCATCTTGGTCTTCTTTCTTGTTTTGAAATCGGGATCTGAGGAAGGAGGGTTCAGGGTGCCCCATAATACTAAATTTAGGAGCCGTGTCCTGGGGTGAGTACACCCCCTATCCTGCTCCTCTCCTGTGGGAATGGGCAGTAGCCTATCTCTGATTGGGCAGGGCTCCCCATCCTCAAGATGGCTGGAGCCCGGAGTTGTGCCTCACCTCGCCTCTCCCACCTGAGGGATGGAATTGGCACAGGCTGGCACACCCCCTTTCCTCACGTAGGGTTTCCCACCAGTCTCCCCGCCAGAGTGGGGGTCAGAACCAGAGGGGGCCAGTTGCTGTGCACAGCAAGTGGTCTGGAGAGGCTCACAAAGATTGTATGCCTTTGAAGCTTCCCCCTGCCCATCCTGGGGAGGAGACCTAGCACCTCGCCCAGGATGGGCATTGTTGCAGGCCCAGGAGAGCGGGCGGCTCTCCACCCAGGGGTCCGGCAACATGTCTGCTGTGTGGCAGCCTAGGCAGCCCCTCAGACAAGATTCGGATTGTAGGCTAGGTTGCAGGGGGCATCTCTAAGATGGCTTCTGTAGTGCATTTTACATTAAATCCCACACTGGCATCAGTGTGGGTTTAATGTGCTGAGAAGTTTGATATCAGACTTATCAGTCTTCAGTGTAGCGATTATGGTGCTGTGTAGTTCGTAATGACAACCTCCCAGCACCATATAATCTTAATGGCATCACTGCACTTACAGTGTCCAGGGATGGCCCTGGGTACTGTAGGGGCACAGGGCTTATGCAGCTGGCATAGGGCACCCAGCTAGAGGGGGGACTGATGTATGCCAGGGCAGTGGGTTTGTGGGAATTGCACTCAGGGATGTGTGCCATGTCGACTCTCTGTTTAGTTCTGCACCAGGACACTCAGTCTGCAAAGGTGCTGTGTGGGTGTCAGGGCGCAGGGCCCCTAAGTGTGGCACAATAAGTGCTGCAGCCCTTAGGCGCCTTCTCTGGTCACATTGCCCTGGGTACCTTGGGTACCATTTACCAGGGGCTGACAGGTGGCCAGAGATGCCAATTGGGTTTCGGCTTCAATACAGTTTTTAGGGAAGGAACACAGGCCCTGGGCACACTCAGTCAAAGCACATCAGCAATTCAGCAAAAAGTGGGGGCATACCATGCAAGAAAGATGGCACTTTCTCACACTTAGTGGCACTTTCTTATTCATCTCTGCTTCTGGGTCTATCACTCATTATAGTTGTTATTTTTTAACCATTACATTGTGCCCACCTGCCCAAGTCTTTCGCCCTACCTAATTGACCCATTCTGTCTACTTTTAGATCTGTCTCCTGACTTTATGTGATCAACAGTAAAAGAGTTATAAGAAGCATTACTAGAGTTGTGTGCTTCAGCCGAGACAGGGCGATAATATCACACTTTAAGCCTTTTTGGAAATCTTATGCTCAATACAGTTGGCCTGCCTTGGTTATGGCGATAAGCATTGCCACAGGTTTAATCAGTTATGAAAAATTACGACAAAGGCAGTAGGCTTGATGATGATGATGAAGATGGAGTTTTATAAAAAAAACTCTGTTACCAATGGCTTCCTGGCACTAGATGGAAAAGTTAGAAAAATTAGGTTTTGATTTTTTTGTAGAAGAGAAATAGCATACTGGCACATGTTATGTTACCAGACAAAAATTCCAGTACTTGACAGCCTGGAGTGAGAAGTCATGTATTTCTTGTCAGCTGTGTTTGCTCTTAGGGATGATCAGTCTTCTTTGAGTGAAGGAGCTAATGGGGTGAGATGGACAATAAATGGCAAACTGCCTTCTCTGATACAGTTGACCAAGGTGGTTGATTACATTATAAGTGAAACAGATAGCTTTAAATAACATGTGTTTATGAACAGGAAGCCATTAGAGGCCCTACAAATGACAAGCAACAGACGTTCAAGGTGGTAGATAGGGAAGCAGTGGTAAGAGATTGCACAATGTGAAGGCAGTGAATGATATATTATAGGGCACCCCAGCACTGATAGTTTGCATAGTCCAGGCAAGCCATGAGGGTCTGTATGTCGACTTCCTGGATCATATGGGGAGTAAAGTTAAAGCAAATGGCTAAAATCTCATTGATTGATTTAATGAAAATAAGTTTGTTGTCCATGATGGAGTTGTGGTTCCGGGCAGAAGTTACAGGTATTGGAGCATGTATCCAGGAGGAGAACCATGTGGAAGCTTCAGGACCAAAGAAGAGTACCTTCATCTTGCCCCCATTTAACTTCAAGGAAGTAGTACTCATCCAACTTGCAACGGCTTGCATGCAAGCTTTACATTTATCTTACCTATCAATTATGTTGGATGAGATGAAGAATAACATTTGGGTGTTGTCTGTGTAAGAGATTATTTTACATGCCAAATTCCGAATAAGAGAAGTGAGAGGATTGAAGTAGACAGTAAACAAGGTGGGACTAAGCTATGAACCATGTGGGACACCTTATCTAAGAGGCGGTGCTGAGGATCAGAATGGTGTAAAAAGAACAGTAGAGGTGGAATCAATAATGAAGGATCAAAGCCATTTTAGTTATGTTTCACAAACTCTTATTTCTTTTAACTGAGAGAAGAGGGTGGGGTGTGGGACCCTATCAAATGTGACAAAGAGGTCCAATAGGTCCATGGGAGCAGACCGCCCTGGTCCGGGATTCATCTGATGTTGGTGATGGCCAATAGAGAAGATTCTGTGCTGCCCATACAGAAGAGCCCAATTGAGAATAGTCAATGATGTTATTATCCAGATATTCAGGTAGCTGAAGAGTGACCTTTAGTTTTAGGATTTTAGCCAGGTACGGCAAGATAGAAATGGGTCTAAAACTGGAAAGAACTGTAAGATCAGCTGTACACTTCTTTAACAGAGAACTAATTTGGGTCATCTTTCTTAGGTTGAATATTCAAGCCTAGATTAGCAAAAAGTTGCACAGCATGGTTACAATGGGTGAAATCTCCTTCTTTTCTAAGTCAAAGATAGCCAGTGGACATGGTTTACTGGGTGAGCCGAAAGTGATATGGGATTTGATTGAACCTGTTCCAGGTCTAGAGGAGAACATTTTTCAAGATATGCACCTTTCTTTGCTTGTATGAGTGACAAAAAGCCAGCAGAGGTGTCAATAGGTTTGACTTCTCGAACGTTAAATATATATTGGAGATCCTACCTGACAAGAATGTGTACAGGTCATCACACAGCTGCTGCAAAGGCTGCATAGATTTGGCTCAGACAGGAGTAGCTAGAAGAATACTATGACAAACGTTATCTGAGGGGAATTTTTGCCTTCAATGTTAGTTGCATAAAAAGCAATGGTAATAGTAGAGATGATGTTTTTATATTTAAGTAATTGGTGAAATATCCCCTTATCTAAATCATTATAGTTTTCATTGCATTTGTGCTCTTGTTGCTTACATGCATTTTTCGCCTCTCTTAATTGCTCATTGTACCATGTTGCCAGGGGGATGTCTTTTTTTGATGCGAGGTTACAGGTCAATTAAGTCCAATACTGTGGTGAGCTATGTCTTGAATTGTTTAGCACAATTATATATTTAAAGTGTGTATGAGGGAAATTAGTGAGGACTGCAGCCAAAAAGGTGTGTGTATTCTGGGGCCAAGTGCAGAAAGTCAGGTTTTTAGGTCTTGCCTTGGCAGCACTTGTGCTGTCTCTTCGAGACATGCTGTGTTCAGGATGTGAGCTTTAAGCTCAGCCCAATTGTAACTCATGTTTTCAATTGGCTCTTGTGACTGTCTTGTGTAAATGCTTTTTTTCTTTGGTTAGTTTGTTTACTAGCCCCTCCTCAGTCCCTCCTTTTCTACTCTAGTAAACTCTCATAAGGGATGCCCCTCTTCCATGTGCTCTTACTCTGTGTGTTTCATCTACAATGTCAGAGCACTATTTTCTTAATAAGCTGGTGTTGCAGGCACAAAGCTACCACTTCGCGACCGCATGTCCCTGACCCTAATAGAATTTTAATGTCCATTAGGGTTTTTTGTGCATATCGGTATGCTGTGCTTTATCCTGGAGTATGGCAGCTGTGCCTTTCTTTTGTGCGGCACGGCTCACCCACCTCAATTTTTTAAATAAATAACTTAAAACATAAATTAACCTTCAGCGTGGAGCTCGTTTGACGAGCGCTGCGCTTTTTCTTTCACTTGCAGCTTCGGTACTGCCTCTCCCTGTGGGGTGCCCTCCTTGACTCCACAAAAAAAAGCCTATTCTACATTCTCATGCCCCACTGCCTGCTTATGGAGACGACGCCTTTAACTTCAGGGGGGCGCTCTGCTTGAAATAAATGCACTGCCGCAGCTATTTCAGATTATTTGTTTTGTTGCAGCGCGGCATGTTTGCAGAAACTTATCCAATGGTACTTTTTATTTATTTACTTTCTTTTGTTGAAGCGCGGCATGTTGTGCTTTATTTTGCAATATGGCGGCCGCTACAATGTTAAAACTGGCTGGCTTTAAAAAATATATCAATAAATGAAACAATATTAACCTGATGGAAGTTGGCTCAAGGTCCAGGAGAGCGATAGGTCAGAGATTCAGAGAAAGACATGGAATAGATAAACTGCACAGATAAGAACAGCGGTTGTGTTATTCAAGACAGAACAGTGTAAATGGTCTTAATAAATTATGGCAATACCTCCACCCATTCTGTGGAAGTTGTCTTGGCAGATAACCTTTTTGCCTGAGGAAATAGCTGATGCTAAATCAGACTCGGATGAATCACAGAGGCAGGTCTCTGTTAAGAAGAGAACATATGGATTATGAATTTTAAATAATTTATAAGTATGAAATCAGTTTTTAGGTAGTGCTCTTTATTAGGAAACATTTGGCAACTGCTGGCTTGGTAGCAGTCTTGGAGACCTTATTGTTCTATGAATTTTATGGCTGAAGAAAAATACATTAGTTTCAGTGGCAGTTGGACTAACTGACCATCGAAGTACATAGAAGTGAGTAGCTGATTCAGTGCCGACGAGGAGGGTATGTGACTCAACCTCGTTCCCCATTGGAATGGACACCATGTTTCCAGGTGTCTACTAGAACCGCCACACACCTACTGAGGTGACATTCCCAATGCAGGGCGGTTACTGAACCACACTTGTGAGAAAGAAAATAGCCCCACCACATAGTGTAGATAGATTCACTGTTCACAGATTAGGCCCTGAAGAATTACCATGGATTGAAATAACCATGAGGCAATAAACATGTTGACCTCAAGAGATGAGCATAGCTTTAACTGAACCTTGACTTCAGGAAAGCTGCCACTCTTTTTGTTTTTATTGAGGTGATAGCCAGCCAGAATATAAGTGCTACTTGGACTCTCCCACCTATTTCAAATCACTCGTTCACTTCACTTTATCTACACACCATGGGCCACACACCCCCACTTCATCATACACGAGGAAAAAAAGATCTCCAATAAAGAGCCCCTTTACGGGTGCCCGTTGGGTATTGCAGCGCCAGCCCAATGATGAGCAGGTCCAGATGATGAAGCATGACACCTAGCTTGCTAGGTGTGTGAGGTCCATAGTTCCGAAAGAGAGGGATCCCCTCCAATCTCTCTCCAACATCAGGTTCCACCTTTACTATCATTACTAATGATAGTGGTTGGTTCTCTGAGGTTTTTTTGACTAGGCACCACTTTATGAGGAACAGCATACCACTAGCTAATAGAAGTGAGTAGCTCAGACCTTTAGTTTGTAGCAAACTGTGGGTTTCACTGGAACTCATTATGCAATTACCTCCATTCAGCGGAAACCCAGACTTCATGGGCTATGTGCACTCTGGATGCAGCCAACTTTGCTTTTAGTATGAGACCTGTTTGGTCTTAAAGTCCACCATTAGAGCTTGGGTGTAGCTACAGGGGGTGCTAGAAGCTAGTGTGTGTTCTCTGGTAAATAACAGTGTAGGCAAATAAAAAGATAAGACAATCTCAGCAACCCCACCGCCAGTAAAGGCTTCACTTCAAAATGAGGATACTGAGAAAATAATACTAATTAAAATAAAGATGAGTAAAATAAACCACAAAACATGTAATAATTGCAATGCAGAGATTGGTACCTTCAAAAACGCAGCACCTCCAGAACACAAGAAAATGAAAACTGTAAGCAAAAATGCAGTAAATTGCTTCATAATTTCTGTGGGTAGGCTGATTCTTCACTATAAATAAGTCAAGTCTAACACTTGACTTATCTATTTTGAAAAGCATGTTATTCAATAGGTATTTAAGGGTAAATATAAAACATTTCCTAGCAATTGTAACAGAAAGTTTCATTTCTATTAAGGATAAGGAGGCGAGGGTTATTAGCTTTACCATCAAACCCTGGAAAGGACTACAAAACAAAGTTCAGCCAATCACAGCAAAGATTATTTCCATACCCTCAATTGTATCTTGGTCAGCCTCCTCTTTCTAGAGTGTGACCAAAGACAGTCCAGCACTAAATTTACTCCCATTTAGATGACTCCGAACCTGGAAAAAATAACGTCTGTCCCTCATATCCTGGAGGAAAAAACTTCATAATAACTTCCAACATTGCATTTAGATAATTTAAGCACACACCAAATAAATCTCCAAATGTCAAATCCTGAAGGAAAGCATCATACTTAGACCTTACGATCACTCGGACCCTAGACCATGATTAACTGCCATTGCCACAGGGAATAAAACTAATAATCTAGCAGGGTGGAAAGTTTGTAGAAACCTGGGTGGGAATAATCTTTGCTTCCATATCCTTAACAGAATTTAAACTTTCTGTTACGATTACCTCCTATTATTACGATTACCTCCTATTGTTACGATTACCTCCTATTATTCCAGGAAGATTCAAGATGCCGCTCACTCTAGCAGAGAACTATTCTCCACCGTCATCTCCTTATTGAGTTGTCCCCGAGGCGCGAGCTTTATACCAGACAAAGTATTCACGGATGAGATGGCGTCCTATTTCCAGAATAAGGTCCAATCCGTGTACAATGATCTGTCCAGAGCAGTGGATAGTTTACAGGTCAAGTTGAGCGGGCACAGTGGCAATGGCATCTGTAAAGCATAAAGTGACCTTTCAATGTTCTCCCCGTTGGATGAGAATGTGCTGACTGACTTACTGCTGGCCACCAAGTCAGGCTCTCCTTTGATCCCTGTCCACCTTCTGTACTCCACCTGGCACCGGCAGAGGTAAGCGGTTTACTAATGCCGGTATTTATTCAGGTTTTGAATTCTGGTATCTTACCACTAGCTTTGAAAAAGGCCTGTATACGGCCTTTGCTCAAGAAGCCCAAGTTAGACCCTTCTGATGAGAAGAGCTATCGTCCCATCTCCTGCTTGCTGCTGCCAGCTAAACTAGTGGAGAAAGCCATAAATAGAGAGCTATCTTTCTATCTTGAGACATGGCATATTCTCGACAGCACCCAGCATGGGTTCCGTGCGAATCACTCCATGGAAACCGCTCTACTGATGGCAGCTGAGGAAATTCGGAAGGGGATGGATGAGGGAGGCAGGGTCATATTGGTTCTGCTGGATCTTACAGTGGCCTTCGACACCGCAAATCACGAGGTACTCATCCAACGGTTGCAGGATGTCGGTGTCAAAGGCCTAGCGTTAGATCTCCTCTCCTTCTTCCTATCTGACAGGGAACAAGTCATCTACTGGAACGGGCTTCAGTCAGACAAATTTCCCCTTCCAGGAGGAGTTCCCCAGGGTTCGGCGCTATCGCCCACCCTGTTCAACATCTATGTCTCCCCCCTGGCCAAGCTAATAAAGAATCTGGGTTTCAAGATGGTGTCATATGCTGATGACACTCAGCTTTCCGTGTCCCACCCCGTGGATTCCATGGCTTCTGACTTCGCCGGCTGCATCTCCAAAGTCATGCAAAGGATGAACTCGAACTTCCTAAAATTAAACACTGAAAAGACGGAAGTCCTAGAGTTCGGACAGAAAGAGTCTATATGGAATCAACACTGGTGGCCTACATCGGCAGGAGTCTGTCCGGTCCCAGTGGCGAAAGCAAGGAACCTGGGGTTTATCTTTGATAAAGATCTGTCATGGAAGCCCCAGGTGAATCAGGTGGTTTCCTCCTGTTTCTTCATGCTTAAGGGGCTGAGAAAGATCCTGCCCTTTAATCCTTACCATCTCAGGAAAACGGTTATCATTGCCACTATCTTTTCCAGATTAGACTATGGAAACGCTCTCTATTTAGGAGCAGGGTGTGCTCAATTGGCCAAAATGCAATCAATCCAGAATGCAGCAGCCAGGATGCTCCTCCACCTGCCTAAATACCATTCCACCTCACAGGCTATCAGGCAGCTACATTGGCTCCCTGTTCAGAGACAGCTAGACTTCAAAGCGCTCTGTCTGGTGCATAAAGCCTTGGCTGGTGTAGGGTCCTCAGATCTTCAACACCTAGTCACGAGGTATCTGCCAACCCGACCCCTGAGGTCTGCCTTGCAAGGGCTGGCCATGGTCTCTAAGATCAATAAACAACAATGGGGCGGGAAGGGCTTCTCCCATCAGGCCTCGGGGCTTTGGAATTCATTGCCTCAGCAGCTAAGACAAATTGCCGACCACAGGAGGCTCAGGAAGGAGGCTAAGACCTGGCTTTTCACTCAATAGGACAGTGACCAGCACAATCTCAGTTACCCTGCACAGCGCCAAGACGCCTCAGCATTAGTGCGCTTTAGAAATACCATCACTCACTCACTCACTCACGATTACTAGGAAATGTTTCATTCTATGTCGGGACCGGAGGCAAGGATTATGCTCTTTCAAAGCTTGTCAACCACCAAAGATGCAATATCAATCACCGTATTAAAGTAAAACCATTTGAACATAGAGTCTGAAGACCAGTCAGACCCATTAAGAATATCCTCTAGTCGAGCCTTTAGAGCAGTGATACTCAAAGTACGGCCTGGGGGCCGCTTGCGGCTCTCCTCACCTTTAAATGTGGCCCCCTGGGCAGCAGCAGCACTGGGCTGCTGTTTACTCAACTCAGCCCAACTTGAAAAAAAATGTTAAATATACTGCAAACACTTACTTAAAGGTTACTTGCAGTTAGGGAAAGGAAGTAACTAGGCCCTTAACTTTAGTAACACATTCATTTTTAAAGACAGCTACTAGACATCCATACTTTGCTGCCCCTACTCCCACTTTACACCCCCTACTGGCATCAGCGCGGCTGTGGGTTACACCGTAGACCAAACTTTGCGGCCCCCGGGAAAATGTTTGTGAGTACCAGTGCTTTAGAGTAAAGACTTTGGAGGCCATCCCCCCTCTTGCGGAGGGAGCTCTGAAATGAGACACATCAATGCCTGCACATTTAATCTATTAGAGTTCTCAAATTGTGATCTACTGTGGACACCAAGACCCTTTGACTCATTTTACGCTTTTGGTGCCCTGAGGAAGGTGCAACCAGGATTGCGAGGTCATCACTGAAACGCGCATCTGCGAAATTTCTGGAAACAAAAAGAGAGGACCATTAAACATAGTGATTGTTTGAAATGTACTAATAGGTTTATTGGAGAAAGTATTAGAGAAATGACACCATTACTGCTCCAACAAAAGCACAAATTGTCTTTTTAGTCCCTCTTGAATACCTTATATGTCTTGTTCTTCAGATGTTTGTTATTATTAGCGTTTCTTTTAGTGGTTAATAATGAGGTATGAATGAGACTATGTGTGATTGTACAATTAGAGGGCTGTATATCGGTTCTCTTTGTGTCTGATCCACAGTTTCATTATTTTGTCACACACAAGAAGACATGTGTTGGATAATAAATTCTATAAATAATGTGTTACATAAATATCAATAATAAAAATCTTAAACATAATACTTTTTTCAAACGTTTGCGTATTTGCTCAATATATGCTTAGACGTTCTAGCTGTGCATATAGATGTGCATGTTCCTTGGTTCCTCTAGGACTCCTAGCGTGCTCGTATAAGTTGGTGAGAAATTCCGCCAATCAAAAATATATATAGGTAGAAAACCTCATACTTATACATTTTATTTTGTTCCCCTGATTTTCCTGCCTTTCATCAGCTGTTTAGCGGGGACTTTTTTTGTTGCACTTTTATGGAATAACATTTTCTGGTATCTTAAGCACTCCCCAGTCTCACCCTTTATACGTACTAACAACTTTTAAACACAACTACCCTTTCCTGTACATTTTATTTCCTCCTGTGCTCGCTAACACCCATTGTGCTCTTCATTTTCAAGCAGTTTTGAGATATTGTTAACCAACTTTTTTGTTGTTGCAGTTTTATATAGTGCAAACCCAGGGGCATCAGTATTTTGCATGAGCCCCAGATTACACTATTCAAGGTCAGTTTCAATATCCTGTGATCATTAAGTATGAGAACTCAAGATGCTCAATGACATTGAAGTTTGCAGTGATGCTGTCTACGGTGGAACTGTTCAGTGCACGTGAGGGAATCTTGGTCTGCTCTTGCCCTCAGTGTGTGGGTGTGTGGTAAACAGCACTGTTCGATAATGTTATGTTATATGGTCTCTTTTATAGCGCACGGCTACTCAAAGGAGTGTCTCAGAGGAGTGCTGTTACTGTATATGTGGAGGAATCTTGCTTTGTACCTCTACATACCCGTGTGTGCGTGCTTGTGTGCTCACTCACTAACCCTGTTCTTGGTGCGATGGATGCTTTAACTGCTGCCGGTGGTATGTGTTCTGTGTGTCTCATAGAAACTTCAGAAACCTTTTCACTGTATAGAAGCCAGCACTATTGGCATTGGCACTGCCAGGGTAAAAGTGGATAGCATCGCCCCCATTGTTTCTGCAAACCATGAACCTTTTAAGATCTCGAAGGTCTAGGGGCTCCTTTTAAGATCTCGAAGGTCTAGGGGCTCCAATCAGCTTCTTGTGCCTAGAACGAAAACAGCTATTTTGGGCGGCCGCACTGTCTCCGTTTTAGGAGTAAAAGAATGGAACAAGTCACACGGTCCCCAACCTGCTAAGCCTCAGAAAGTTCCTGAAATCGTGCCTGTCCGACTCACATCAAAACTGTGTTTTTACCTGTTTAATAGTATTTGGCTTTAGTGCTATGAAGTGCTTTGTGTACACACCCTTTATAAATAAAAGCAATGCAAATGCTGGACCGTGCACAATTTTTTTTATTTCACAGCAGCAATTCCTAGACAAATTTTAAGTAAAACCTGTCTTTGAGTAGTTGGTAATTCCAAGGCTGAGAGAAGAGTTTGGATGTACCCAAAGTCCTAGCACAGTGATGCGGGAATGACCAGGTATGGAAGAAACACACGAAACCTTTCATGGCTAGATAAAAAGTCAGTGTTATGTTCGGTGAATAGCAGAGCTTTATAAGTTGCAAGGAGATACATAGGGCCTGTTTACGCCTCTGGTGGTCTGAGGGGAGCGCGGTATTGGTAGTCCAGCCACAGCCGTACCGGCGCTCCGACCGCCCTATTACAAATAGGGCGGTCGGACCGCCATGGGACTGCCGCAGCCACCAGGGAACTGCCATTCCCCGTCGGTGGCGCGGTGGTCTTAAGTCCGCTATCTGCCACAGTCCCGCCAAGCATATTACAAATTTCCTTTCCGCCGGCAGTGTCATAGAGGTTCCTACTCCATGAACACCGTGGTGAAGAGGAAATAAAAGGGGGCCTACAGAGCCCCCTGTGCCTCCTCCACATGGGGATGCACATGTTGTGCCTTCTTGTTTTCATGCATCACAGTTCCTGCATGGCATGAACATTTGAGTCCATGTCGTGCAGGAACATTGTTGTGCGGTCCCATTGCAGTGCCTGTTTTCCAAGACACCGCCGCTTGACCGCCACGCCATTCGCCCGCCAGACCACTTTAAACTTATAATCTGGCGGGCGAGCTGCAGTAAGTTTCGGCAGTGCAGGTGCATGGCGGTGATGTATCACTCACTCCTGCACCACCGAAAGGCATAATTTAGACCATGCCGTTTGATGCTGCAATTAATGGCCATCATTCATTTCATTTCATAAGGCTTTATTCGGAACAAAAAACAAGTCCATAAAAGCACAGCATATAAAAGATTACAATATAAAACAACAGCCATGAAGTGCAAGGATGCAACAGTTAAAAACGGTTAAGAAAGCATACTTTTCCTAGCATTAATTGATTTGAGAATAAAAGTAGCCGTATAAAAACAAACATCGGGATGATGTAAATTAAAAAGCAGGCTCATGGAGTCTCATATTGTCCTTACGCCAAACTTAACAAACAAGGGCTTCAGATAGGCAATCCGCAGATATTTATACAGCTGGCAAAGCAAAAGAAAGTGCACTGTGCTTTGTGGGGTAGTATTATCACACGAACAAGGGCCAACAGGGTGTAAATGCAAAGAGGGGAAGGCCACAAGGTGGTGGACTACTCCAGTTCTCAGTCTTGCCAACACAAACCGATGTGCTTTCCAGTTCACCTGTGATAAATACGGTTGAAAACCTACAAATTCATTTAAATCATGATAAAGAACACAGGAAGAAAGTTCAGCACTGTTTTGATATCGCCTTATAGATAGCTGTTGTAAAAAGCAGCCCTTAAGTTCAGATTTAGACAGCTAATTAGCCCCGCATCGGTCCACAATGATATTAATGTTAAAGATCTCATGGAAATTGTCCACAAAATACTTTAACCATGGAATCTTTTCATAGTGGTCCAAAGAAAGGCAATCAGAGATAATGGCTCTACACAATGAGGTCTCTTCTTTTATCCAAATAGAGCGCCATAGCATCAGAGGTCTGAGGAGGATCAAGTCGGCAAGATGATAAATACCCAATTCGTTATGCACTAAAACGTTAAGACAGAGCTTGGCAGGCACAGGAGTCTCTTCAAGAAGACATTCTCCTCGACCTGGAGAGGCCCTGCCGTGGCATGGCCCCAGATGCCCGCTCCATACAGGGCGATCGAGACACAACGAGACTGGAAGATTTTTAACATGTCATGGACCCGCCTATCTCCCAGTTTTGTAGCCATAGTGAATATTCCATGAGAACTCCTCGCCATCTTAGCCCGGACATTTTTATGCTCATTGGCCCAATTATTATTACTAGAGAAAGTGACCCCCAAATAGGAAAAATTATCAACAGCTTGAACCTTTTGACCATCAATAAAGAATGAGAAGTGCTTCTTTCTATTCTTTCGCCCGCATTCCATAACAAAGATTTTGGTTTTATATAACACAAATATTCTACTTTTAATAAATTGCGAAAAGCCATCCATCAGCCGTTGAAGGCCGATAGGGGGGCGTGAAATGAGGACAGCGTCGTCCACGTAAAGTAACACAGGGACGCTGTCTTCGTTTATTTTGGGAGCATCCAGTGCCAAGGATTTGAGAAAAGAATCAACCTTGTTAATAAAAAGGGTAAAAAGCAGTGGAGCCAGCACACATCCCTGTCTGATTCCCCGCCCGATTTTGAACATAGTGGTGCATTCCCCGTTAAGACCATAACGGACACAAGCACGTAATTTGGCGTAAAGACGTGCTAGGAAGTGCACAATACCCTCGGGTGCCCCAATTTCGATAAGCTTAGCCCAGAGAATGCCATGGTCCACCAGGTCAAAGGCACTACTCAGATCCGCAAAGCAGAGATAAATAGTGCCAGATTTTGCCTGAGTATATTTACCGATGAGCAGGTCCAAATTTAGACACTGCTCAATCGTGCCACGGCCCTTCCTGAAACCAAACTGACTCTCTGCTAGAATGCTGTTATCCTCCACCCATTCTTCCAACCTTACTAAGAGCACCCTACTCATAACTTTTACGGAGGAATCCAACAAGGAGATTGGACGATAATTCTTGACATCCCCTCTGTTTCCTTTCCTAAAGATTGGAATTAAGATTGACTCTTCCCAAGTAGGGGGCACCTCGTTACAGTCTGCTGCGTTGAAAATGTTAGTTAACAAAGGCCCCCAAATTTCGGGGACCAGTTTATATATATCAATTGGTACCCCGTCTGGTCCCTGAGCTTTTCCTCCTTTACTGGCCTTATGCTATTTAAGACTTCTTGGACAGTGATATCAAGTGGCGTATGTGGCCACATATCCCCTAAATCCCTTGAAACACTATCTGAGTCAAAAAGTTTGGAAAAATGAGAGATCCACTCATCCCTCAAGACGTTGGAAGTTAGTTCGGGGATCTTTTCATCTTTGAGGAATGGGGAATTGACAGTTTTCCAAAACAGGGTACAATTATTCAGTTCGGCAGCCTGAGTCAAATTATCCCATGCTTCCTGTTGGAGTTCCATTTTCCTACGTTTTAGTGTTTCTTTATATCCAACTCTAAGGTCCAGAACCAGGCACTTATCCCTAGGCTTAGCTGATAAGACTGACTTTAATTCCTTTAGGGCCAAGGTACAAGCCGGGTTAAACCACCCCCGCAGGCGTTCTTCCTTATGCTTAGATGTAAGGGTAAGCTTGGAGTTGATGACGGCATTGATACCAGTAAACAGCTCAATAGAGCTAGTGGTGCCTTGATCATCTTCTAAAATCCGTGTAATTCCAGCCAGACAACTAGAAATGATTGAATCAGACATACTTTCCGCCCTATCCCCCTTCCACCTTAGTCTAATGCCGTTGGGACGCACAGCCTCGATGTTATTGATAGTACGCCCCGTAGTGGGGGGTCCCTTTGTTCTCCCATAACAATGCCTCTACAGTCAGGCAATTGTGGTCACTAAGTTGGATATCTATAACTTTTGGTGCCATAATCCAAGCCTCTAGGCTCGACTAGATACAAATGAAATCAATAACAGAATTAGCTCCCCGACCTGTGAAAGTGGGGTAGTTTCCCTCCTGTTCATTTTTCTCGTTTACCATGATATACATATTATGTGAATCCAGGAGACTATTTAGGGCTTCTCCATAATTATTGTGTTGAAAGTGGGGGGCTCCATCCCCATGACAGTCCACCGCCCCACATACATTAACATTAGAAAGTGGGCAAGTAGTGGTATTGGCCATCATTCATTTTTAGGTCAACATTTGGATCTAAGCATTCTCTTTTTGACAAACGTCTACAACGAATATTTGATTTAGTGGATAAAAACGGCTCTTTAGGTGGCCGAACCAAGCTTAGCCTCCCCCTTGTTCTGAAAGATTGTCACTCCCAAGTTATTTGCACGCACATTTAGCAGTTTGTAAGAGGAAAAAATGCTTGCGATTAAGAATAGGTGAAGTTATTTTTAAATGTTCTCTTCACATTTCTATGCGTGACAATATCTATTTATTTTTTCTCAACACTCATGCAGTCAGGCTACCGCTTCAGAACCCTGATACAAATATAACAAGATCACAACTCTGCAGAATATACCTGGATGTTAAATTGCACTGAGATCCCATGAGACACACTCTTTAATGCTTCACATATAAGTGTGCTTGATGTGTTGCTTCAGCACTGATACTAACTTGATGAGCTCCAGATTTAAAGGATGACAGCATAATGTCAATAGATTTGTGGTTTTTATTTTGCATAGTAGATGTGACTAAATATTTACAAATGCCTGCATTATATTTTGAATTGTGCTCATACAGAGTATCAAACAGTCACTTCTTTCCAGTGGGGAAAAATGACCAGCATATTTATTATATATAAGCATACATTATCATTGAATTATATCAAGGCATATGTAGTATATACAGCAAAGTTTGTATCTTGAATGGGGAATATAATTATTCTTGTTAAAGTAAAATGTATGATATTGTTGTGATGTTACTTCTTCTGACAAAGTGACATCTTTGGGTATTGCCCATGCTAAGCGTATCCTTCCCTCCAATCATTTTAGGACATGTTCTACATTTTCTGGCTTCAAAGGAGCTCTGTTGAGGTGCCTGTAACGAGACAAAAGTTTAAAAAAACTAGTGATGTAGCAGGTTGCAGGCAGGCTGAGGTTGAGCGGCCTTTACCCGGGTCTATGCCCTTGTGCGTCAGGCATATGGGTCAGGGCACCAGCAGGAAGTGCCTCTCACCCCAAAGGAGGCGCTCAGAAAACCTGGACTGCACCAATAATTTATCGAATATGGCTCCATGTCTTCTACTTCATTCACCAATTCACAATTACTCACGTCTATAAGGAGGCAGAAAGAAATAATGAAGGGTTAGAGAAAAATACGCAAAATAAAGTAAACCTATAAGTAGGCAAGGCCTAAAAACAGGAAAGTAGATCAAATGATAACAAACGCTGACAAAACCGCTCTCGATTTTGGACCTATTGAGGTGCTATGACGAGGCTGTGTCATTTTGTAGGTGCCTGCACAATGCATACACATGCCTATAAAATGCGGGTTCTTTTTTCCATTTTATTTTCTGATCTAAATTGGATTGGTAAATAAAAAAAAGGCAGTGCACTAGCATGTTTTTTAAGTGGGTTTAGGGAAGCAACAAGGTGAGTAGAAAAAGAAACAACATGTAGGGCGCGGGAAGGGGGAGGCATCACTGACGTCAGGTTTGGAGGCAACACGAAACGTAGCGGGAGAAGGACATAACACAGGTAAGAGAGAGCAACATGGGGGGACCCAGGGAGAGCCAGGCGCGAGCTGGTCTTTCCCTGGGTGCGTTCGCGCGAGGGATCGGGGAACAGGTGGGGGTGATTAGGGGAGGTCATAAAGGGAATTCAGGCTGGCGGTTGGGAAGTGCGTAGCGGGAGGCAGGGGAAGGGAGGTTCTTTTTGCCCCACCCACCCTCCCCTTATTCCTTTAGTTAGGTTTTACTTTGCGGTGCTCTAGGCGCTGCTCTGGTCTTTGGGCCTTGCCACTGTTAGGACAGGTGTCTTTGTTCTTGTAGGAGGCGGTTTTTGCTAGTGGGGTGGGCAGCCTGGAGCGGGTTGGCCATCCTGAAGGGTAGCTCGTTGGGTAATCCTGGGGGTATTAGTCAAGAGTTAGTTTCGGGTTCTGTTAGGTAGGGAGTTTAGGCTTACGGTGTAGATTGGAATTTGATGAAATAAATAAATAATGAATGTGTTCAAGAAATGTATTATGCACCTGTCTTAAATTAAAGTGGCCTTTCTTGCTCCTAGAAGAAGTGTGGACAGTGATTTCTTGCGCGAGGAGCGTGGGGGACAGAAGAAGCACACAGGTGAGAGAGATAGGAAAGGGGGGGCCACTCGGCCCCCCATACGTATGGCGGTGCGCCGGCCCCCTCCTTCCCCTACCCAAATTGGTGGTGGGGCATGCCCCCGCCGCGTCATGATGGCGCGGGGGGGGGCGCGCCCCACCACCGATTGGTGCAGGCTCCCTTGTTGACCCAGAGGCAATCTAGTTGCTTCCGGGTCAAAGGGGGGAGCCAAAGGGGGGTGGACCAGTTGCAACTGGTCTGCCCCAGAGGGGTTAAAAGGCCGGGGGAGCGCGGGAGGCGCCCTCTTGTTCACGCGCTCCCCAGGCTCTTGCCTCGGTGCGAGGCGAACAATAATTTTCTTTTTTGTATTTCAGGACCTATTTCGTCGAAGGTCCAGGTTCTTTATACACCGGAGGAGCGTCGAGGTGTGGGTGGTGTGAGTGAATGCAGGCAGGTATCTAGCACACATCGGGTGCAGCAGAAGAGCAAGAACCGGCCGGCAGCACTGCCTCGCACTGCACAGCCCGAGTCTCCAGGCGCGCTGGTGTGATGTTTGGGCACCGCGCGGACAAGAGGAAGGGATCACGTCTCTGAAGCGGTAAGGTAGCGGGTGCACGACGCACGGGGGGCCCGGGCTGAGCGGGGCACCGTGGGGCAATTTCTCCCAGTATCAGTCACGGGAGCAGCTGGCAGCATCAGCGCCTGATCTTTAAGGCGAAGCAGGGTCAGGCCTGGTTAGTACGTGGATGGGAGACCGCATGGAAAGATAAGGTGCTGAAGCATTTTAAAACCATACAGCTACACAGGCCAGCGAGGTTAATTTTTTAAAACACTGTTCATGGAAATCTTTTAATAAACACAGTCTTGGTAAAAGGTGGTGCTTGTTAACGCTGGCTTTGGGGGAAAGGTTTTAATGAGCACAGTTTTGATTAAAATTGAGGGTGCTTGACTGAACTGTTCATGGAAATCTTGTGATAAGCACAGTCTTTTTGGATAATTTTGTGTTGGATACAGCTAGAAGATTGGTAATTTTCTTTTTAGGTGTGGCAGTGCTATATGCTAATTTTCTTCTCATTGTAGGACCTCTTTGAGGGGGACACTGCGGACTGAGCCAACAGGGAGTGGCGCGGTGGACAACACTATCTGGGGACACAGGCAGGTCTGCACTTCACTGCATCTGTTGGACCGCCGTGCTAGAGTGAGCTCGTGCAACACCCAGGCTAGCTGGGGTGTCGCGGTCACAGTTGCGCGGTGCTTACGGCCAGTCTGTGTACCTCCAACTTGGTACAGGTAAAAGCCAGGCAGGTCCTGGTGGGTTCAGGAATACATAGTGCTCATAGGGTTGGCATAAGTGTAGGCGGTTTTACCTGTTGCAAGGCAAAGAAAAGAGGATGGCTAGTAGACGTGGCATTAAGTGTTCCCGCGTGGAACCTATGCTGCAGGGCATGATGCGTAGTATGGCAGCAATATACAGGAGATGGGGGAAAGTGGACCGGCTGGGTAAAAGCGTGGAGGAGCTCAGAGAGAGGTTTCATGATCAGGCAGGGCCATCTGGGAGACCCAAGCGAATAATAGTGCCCCCGCAGCCCAGGGGGGAATTAGATGCTTTGCCCAAGTGGGTCAGGGCCAAGAAGGGTAGCGGTCGGGGTCCCCAAGCAGCAGGGGGAGGGTGGTCCTCCTGGGGGGGTCCCTGATGGGGGGCTACACAGCCGGTGGTTCCTTTACCTACTCCCCTAATCCCGGCAGGTGTACCGGTAACACCGGCTCCTGCCACACTGGCGTCAGCACCAAGCATAGTGCCTCTGGGGGTACCAGCGGTAGTCCCGATTGTCCCTGTGTGTAACACGGCACCTATCCCGGTACCCGGCACGACATCCCCATCACAGTTGCGTCACCTCCAGTGGTTGGGCAGGTGCCTCCAGAGCTGGCAGCGCAGATAGCGGCAGTACTCCCTTAGCTAGGGATAGGGGGAATGTTACCTTCTTCAGTGGGTGCAAAGGAGGTGGGAGAGGATCCCTTAGTGGAGGCGCAAAAAATGGTAGCAAGGATCATAACTGGCCTGGTGGCGGGGCCCATTGTGCCTAATACTCCACAAGCGACATGTCCGGGCACCGACTCCAGAAAAGACAAGATTGTTGAACCAACGCGGGTGCAGAAAGTGGTAAGGAGGTGGCATTACCAGTACTAGGTGTAGGCACAATACCATCCAGGAGGGAAAATCAGGCTCAACATGTAACACAGGAAGTGAAGGATTTGATCTGGGTGGGCAAATATGTCAATATGTTTTCTTTGCTAGTGGATAACAGGGAAATGGAATATGCTAGGAAGCAGAAAGACTGGATGTCGCCTAGCGAATGGCGGGGAGAAATGGCAAGATTCAGGGTGGAGGAGACATTGATCATCTGGATTAGAGCCTTTTCTGTGTTTATGGCGATTACAGCCGAGCGTTCCCCGAATTTGCAGGCAGAGATGGCATGTTACCAGAGTAGGATCACAACTTTCAGTGTTAACTATGAAGGGGAAGGGTGGAAGGAGTATGACATGAGTTTCAGGAAGGCTAAAGAGTTTAACCCCTCACTGTCCTGGGATCAGGTGGATTCCATTTCATGGTATGGCCAGTTTACAGCAGGGCAACCGGGGAGTGCGGTGCCAAATTGGAACAGAAGTTACCCCTCCAAACTCCAGCAGCCCTTTCGGCCGGCACAGGGGGGTGCATGAAACTCAATGTACAGTTTAGGGCCAAACATGTCCCAGGGGTTTTAAATAATGCAGCTGATGCATCCTCTCGCTTTAAGATGCAGGTATACAGGGAACACCAACCATCCGCAGAGGTGACGCCATCACACTTCCCAGCAACACTCTGGCAAATTGGTGCCCCCAGCTACAGAACCTCGTGGCAGCTAGCCTAGCACCCAGGACCAGAACCACTTACATGGGGGCGTTTTTATCTTATTGCTCCTTTTTGGGACGGCGCTGGGTGGAGAAATGGGATCAGGCAGAGAATTTCACTCAGTACCTAGATGCATTACATAAAGGAGGGCGCTCCGCAGCGACAGCTAGCAGGCACATGGCAGCTGTCTCTTTCTTTGCGCAATTCAGGGGGGCCAAAGATCCCACGAATAATTTCATTGTGCGGAAGGCACTAAAGGGGTGGCGGCACCTGCAAGAAACCACCACAACCGATAGGTTTAGAACGGCTGGCATCATTATTGAATGCCTTGTCTGACATCTGCAGTTCATCAGGGGAGGTACTCCTGTTCAGAGCCGCCTTTACATTGGCCTTTTATGGGGCATTCCGGGTAGGTGAACTGGTGGCTAGCAGTAAGCAGGACATGCTAGGTGGACTACGGCTGGAGCACAAAGATATTGGGTGATGCACTGATGATAACCATACGTAAATATAAAACTGATCAGGAAGCCCAAGGGGATGGGCTGGTACTCCATCGGGCACGGACTAATCCTAGCTGCTCAGTGTTCCACATAGAGGCCTTCATCAAACAGAGAGGAGGCGCAACGGGGGGAGCATTGTAAATATATGCAGACGGTACCTCACTGACCAGGTTTCAATTCCAAAGAGTATTGTCAATGACAGTGGACAGGGCTGGTTTAAATCCGAAGGATTTTGGGACACATTCGTTCCGGAGAGGGGCTGCCACTGAAGCAACGGCTAGAGGGTTACATGCGAGCAGTGTGAAAAGGATTGGGAGATGGTCTTCCAACTGTTAAAAGCGTTATGTGCGGATGCACATGTTGTGAGGTGGCAGGATAATTGACGCTGACGCCTGTCTTATTTGTTTGCTTGTATTTCAGTTTCTCGAGCCTGTCACGCAGGGCGAAAACTGTCATCAGATCACCAACTACAAGTACCTTCATCACGGCAGACCCAGGCACATAAGAACGAGGCACAAGTTGTATGGGTATGGCCGGGAAATTCTGACGTGTTTTATGTTTGTGCTTACTGGTGTATTTTAATCCCCATATTTTAACTTTGCTAATTTGCACATTTGCACTTTGTTCCCGCTTCCCACCTCGGACCGCACAGCCGATTTCACGCTGTCGCGGCTCGAGCCGGGGGTCAGCCGCCATCTTAGGGAGGTGCAGGGATCGCGGTCTAGGCTCTCAGACCCTCCCGCCCTCCCGGGTTTTTAAACAGCTTCCTAAGCACTGCTCGGTGATTGCTACCAGCGTGTTTTCCTGAGGCGAAAAGCCGGGAAATTCTGACGTGTTTTATGTTTGTGCTTACTGGTGTATTTTAATCCCCATATTTTAACTTTTGCTAATTTGCACATTTTCACTTTGTTCCCGCTTCCCACCTCGGACCGCACAGCCGATTTCACGCTGTCGCGGCTCGAGCCGGGGGTCAGCCGCCATCTTAGGGAGGTGCAGGGATCGCGGTCTAGGCTCTCAGACCCTCCCGCCCTCCCGGGTATTTAAACAGCTTCCTAAGCACTGCTCGGTGATTGCTACCAGCGTGTTTTCTTGAGGCAAAAAGCCGGGAAATTCTGACGTGTTTTATGTTTGTGCTTACTGGTGTATTTTAATCCCCATATTTTAACTTTTGCTAATTTGCACATTTGCACTTTGTTCCCGCTTCCCACCTCGGACCGCACAGCCGATTTCACGCTGTCGCGGCTGGAGCCGGGGGTCAGCCGCCATCTTAGGGAGGTGCAGGGATCACGGTCTAGGCTCTCAGACCCTCCCGCCCTCCCGGGTATTTAAAAAGCTTCCTAAGCACTGCTCGGTGATTGCTACCAGCGTGTTTTCCTGAGGCGAAAAGCCGGGAAATTCTGACGTGTTTTATATTTGTGCTTACTGGTGTATTTTAATCCCCATATTTTAACTTTTGCTAATTTGCACATTTGCACTTTGTTCCCGCTTCCCACCTCGGACCGCACAGCCGATTTCACGCTGTCGCGGCTCGAGCCGGGGGTCAGCCGCCATCTTAGGGAGGTGCAGGGATCGCGGTCTAGGCTCTCAGACCCTCCCGCCCTCCCGGGTATTTAAACAGCTTCCTAAGCACTGCTCGGTGTTTGCTGCCAGCGTGTTTTCCTGAGGCGAAAAGCCGGGAAATTCTGACGTGTTTTATGTTTGTGCTTACTGGTGTATTTTAATCCCCATATTTTAACTTTTGCTAATTTGCACATTTGCACTTTGTTCCCGCTTCCCACCTCGGACCGCACAGCCGATTTCACGCTGTCGCGGCTCGAGCCGGGGGTCAGCCGCCATCTTAGGGAGGTGCAGGGATCGCGGTCTAGGCTCTCAGACCCTCCCACCCTCCTCCTGCATAAATGTGTGTCATTTCCCGTCCGCGCAGCGGGCGGGCGCAGCGGGCGCGCAGATGGCGCGCCAAAGGCGTGCCCGTCTGCGCCCGTCCGCACCCAACCGGGCCCCGGGGCCAGAACCCCTGGCTCTTTTTCTACGGTTCTTCACCCATACACTAGCAGACAATTACTCGACTTAAGACCTCCTAGTACGCATGCGATGCATTCATTTGACATGCTCGACCGTTTTCCTCAGCACTGCCCTGACTGCCCATTTTTGCTAAATACTCCTCTTTTATGCAACAGTCAACGTCAAATATTTACTACTCCTTCTCCTCCTGGATTTACATTCATTAGTCATAATTGTCGTTCTTTGCCTATTGATGAAGCGCCGGATGCACTATTCATCACAGAATTCTGGCTTCATGATAGCTCCGGCCCTGACATCGCCGAAGCGTTGCCCACTGAATATGCCATTGTTCGCAATGACCGTCCTAGAAGGACGGGGGGTGGTGTGGCGATCATTTTCAATAAAAAATATCAGTGTCATTCGGATCCTATCACTTTGAACGGATGTGATGCACTGTATTTTAAGCTTACTTTAAATCCCAATAATACTCTCACAGGGCTCCTAATGTGTCCTCCGGGCACGGTAAATTCTTGGTATACCCAATTTTTGGATTATATTTCATCTGTGCTCATTTCTTCCAGTAATTTCTTTGTTATTGGTGACCTAAATTTACACTTGGGTAACCCAAATGATCATTCAGCAGATAACTGCATTACCGATCTTGCCGCCATGAATCTAATTTTACTCAACAAGGGTCCTACCCACAGGGGTGGGCATCTTTTAGATCCTATTTTTTCAAACTCCTCACATATAACATGTCTCCCTGCCTTGCCTGTCTCCTGGTCTGATCATTATCCTGTTAAATTTACTGTAACAAATAATAAAACACAGACTACAGCCAATCCTTCTATGAATCTTAAAAAGAGAGTCTGGAAAAATCTGGACATAGCTGTTTTTAATAAAAATCTGTATGATCTCATGCCTAAATACCCACTCAATTTAGACAACATAAATGCATCCACCAACTCGGTAAATTCCTGGCTCTCCGAGGCTATAAATACTTGCCTCCCTTTCACAAATAAGAAAAATAATGTCCATAATTCCCCTGCCCCATGGTACAATGAAACTCTCCGTGTACATAAATCTCAATGCAAAAGACTAGAGCGAACCTGGAGGAAAGATTATTCCATCGCTGCTGGGCTTACGTATAAAGCTGAACTGAAACTTTACCACAAGGCCTGTGCTCACACCAGAGCTACCTATGTCAACAACCTGATTACAGAAGCCATGAATAAGTCCAATGTCCTATTTAAGGTGGTAAAAGATCTTGCTGGTTCACAGACAGTTGCTATACCCCCTCCTCTCTCCAACATGAAATGTGATGAACTTGCCCAGTACTTCACATCCAAAATTGATAAGATTTATAAAGACATAGCAGCCCAGGAGAAATCCAATGTTAGCTCTTATCCATCCCTCACTACTCCTTGCCCTCCCTCGGCCTCATTGAAGACTTGGCCAAATCTTGTACCCGCCACCCTCTTGGAAATTTTAAACAATATTAAATCTGGCTCACCCACGGACCCCCTACCTATTTCGGTTTTACGTCAACTTGAGTTTTCTCAACTTGATGTAATCTGTACTTTGTTAAATGCTTCTCTTGACTCAGCCACGGTCCCCCATAGCTGGAAGCATGCAATGGTGACCCCGCTTCTTAAGAAACCCACTGCAGATCCAAATGTTGCTGCTAACTTCCGTCCTATCTCACTGCTGCTGGCGTTTTCGAAAATTTTGGAACAGCATACTCATTTACGTCTATCTCGCTTTGTTGCCACCGACAATCTCCTTCATCCCTCCCAGTCAGGTTTCCGTCAAGGCTTCTCCACTGAATCCACTCTTTTAGGAGTAACTGAGAATATTCGCCAACTACTCGATCGAGGTGAAACAGCTGCACTGATATTGCTCGACCTCAGTGCAGCCTTCGATACTGTCTCGCACAGTATCCTTCTCAGTAGCCTTGCCTCTTTTGGTATATGTGACAAAGCCTTGCACTGGCTTTCGTCTTTTCTCACTGACCGGACTTTTCAAATTTTTTCCTACACTTCCAACACTTATCCTTCTCCACACGGTGTCCCCCAAGGTTCTATCCTTAGTCCTCTTCTCTTCAATCTTTATGTTGTCCCTTTAGCACATGTTGCACATCACTCTGGTCTTAATCTTTTTACTTACGCTGATGATTCACAGATTGTGTTTTCCCTATCCCAAGCCGACCCTTCATCACCTTCTTCTTTGCAATCAGGTCTTAGGGACATCTCCCGCTGGATGAGCTGTAATTTTCTTAAACTCAACAGCGACAAGACTGAGGTGCTTGTCTTCGGTAACAAGCCTGACCTATGGAGTTCAAGACACTGCCGTCGACTATGGGAGACTCACCCATTCCATCGGAAATCTCGGGGTCCTTATCGATAGGGAGCTATCGATGAAAGACCAGGCTAATAAAGTTGCAGCCACCTGCTTTACTATTCTTAGGTGGCTGCGTAAAATCTTTTGGATCCTGCCTTCTGACACCCAGAGATCTGTTGTGACGGCGCTGGTGACCTCCAGATTGGACTACAGTAATGTGCTCTATCTGGGGGCGACCAGGGCGGTCATGCGCCGTCTCCAACTAGTCCAGAATGCCGCTGCACGGCTTCTGTGTGGATGCCGGAAATACGATCCAATCACTGAACACATCAAGCAACTCCATTGGCTCAACCTTGATAAACGGGTAAAATTCAAGGCACTATGCTTTATGCATAAGATAAAAATTGAAGCTGCCCCCACCTATCTCCAATCTCTTGTCAAACCCTATGTAACCGCACGCTCTCTCCGTTCCTCTTCCCAACATCTTTTCTGTGTGCCTAAGTTTAGGCTTACCAGAGTGGGCGGTCATTCCTTTGTTGTACTAGGACCCAAACTTTGGAATTCTCTTCCCCTGGACCTACGAGTGGAGCATTGCCATCTTCGCTTCCGCAAAACCGTTAAGACCTGGCTTTTTGCTCAATAACTCCCTCTGGATTACTATGCTATTACTGTCAATCAGCGCCGGGAAACCCTTACGGGTAGCTGTTCGCGCTCTATAAGATTAATAATAAATAAATAAATAAATAAATAAATGGGTTGTTGGTCACTCATTTGTGAAACGTGCTAAATCTGTTTTCTTTGCAGGTAACTATAGATAGAGGGCGGAACAGGGAGGTTTCAAGGTTTCCTTTCATAGTAATGGGGCCTTTGCCTCAGTCAGTTTAGGGGGTTCTTTACAGAGTTGCTCGATAGACACACCCTGCCGCTCACAGTTGTGATCTTACATTTGGGTGGCAACGACCTGGTGAAATTGGGCAGGAGGGTCCTGATGGAAGAGATAATCTCAGAAGTAAAATATTTAGCTAAAACACGCCAAGGCTGAACCATAGTTTGGTATCAGATGATTCCTAGACTCAGACGGAGGGGGGGGAATCTGTCAAGGTGTTGAGTTACTCGGTAAAGAGGATCAACAACAAGATATAGAAATTATTTTAGTCACCTCAACTGCAGAACATACCACATGGGTGTGTCAGGGGAGAACAGTTCTTCTTACAAGAGGGGGTCCACCTGACTAGGGCAGGCAACAAACTGTTTATGGGGAACAATTTGGCATAGCTGGCGGGTTCTAAGTAGGCATGACCCTTCAGAGGAAGTGGATAGGGGGGCCAGATAGTCGGGCAACTATACTGGCCTGTGGCGGTAAGGTCATGATCCGTGGGGTAACCGGGAGGGGGGAATTACCCTCTCGGTAAACGGGCCCTCTGCGCATGCGCACTCATACGTGAGGGCGTAGCTGGCTGATAAGGATTTGACACTGGTTGATTGTAATCTAATGTCAGTAGATTTTTTCTGCATAAATGCTTGTGTAAATATTGTTTATTTCAAATTTTAATGTGTTTTCATGTTTTAATAAATACGGCCGGGGGATCGTGAGACCCCTCGCCTTCCAAAGAAACTCCTCCCATGTCCAATTTCTATATAATTGTTGGGGTGCACAAGATGGGGAGGGGGATGGTCGGTAGTCCCTGACCATAAGAAAAGGGGGGCCGCTTGTCCCCCTTGCACGTATGGTGGGCTCCGGCCCCCTCCTTCCCCTACCTCTATTGGTGGTGGGGCATGCCCCCGCTGCGTCTTGATGACACGGCGGGCGCGCCCCACACCCAATTGGTGCAGGCTCCCTCGTTGACCCAGAGGCAATTTAGTTGCTTCCGGGTCAAATCAAAGGGGGTGAGCCAAAGAGGGGGCGGACCAGTTGCAACTGGTCTGCCCCAGAGGGGTTAAAAGGCCGGGGGAGGGCGGAGGAGCCCTCTTGTTCCTGCGCTCCCCAGGCTATGTCCCTTGCCACCGTGCGAGACAAACAATAATTTTCCCCACCCACCAGCCCCTAAAGCAGATTCTTGAGCTTGTATGTCAGATTGTTGTATCAATTTTAGGCTCCTTTGGTTTCTTCACAATGACTGTGTTTTGGTGTGTGTTTTATTTTTTCCTTAGGTCTTTTTTCCTGTTTACAGGTTGTAGTATCAATTTTATGCGTGTTTTTCACGAAACGTGTTTTGGTGTGAATTTTTTCCTTAGACCTTTTTTCCCCGTTTACAGGTAACATAATTGTCGTATTTATTGATAGTCCTTGGTTAGGCGGTAAGGTCATGATTGGTGAGCAGTCAATTTAAGGTCCTTAAGGGACGGCGCCATTCTTGAATGGGGTCGACCAGGGGGAGGGACAACTGTTCTCTCCTAGAACTCCAGGGGCAGTACATCCGCTTGGTTGGATGGGTGCGGGGGAGGGGGGAGTCACGCTTTCTTTGGGCTGGTTAGCCACCCCGCACGTGCACTATGACGTCATTAAACGGCGCAGAGTGCAAGGGCCCCCCTTTGGTTAATGGAGTTCATTGAGCATACGGGGGTTACCGGGAGGGGGGAATTACCCTCTCGGTAAACGGGCCCTCTGTGCATGCGCACGCGCACTCATACGTGAGGGCGTAGCTAGCTGATAAGGATTTGACACCGGTTAGCCACCTTGCTGTAGGCCCAACAATTAGGATATGCAGAGAAATTCATAAGTGTGACATGCTAGATTCGGTTAGGAAACATGCTGTATTAGACATTTGTTAATGTTAGCCCTTTGATACCTGTCTACATTGATTGTAATCTAATGTCAGTAGATTTTTTCTGCATAAATGCTTGTGTAAATATTTTTTATTTCAAATTTTAATGTGCTTTCATGTTTTAATAAATACGGCCGGGGGGTCGTGAGACCCCCCGCCTTCCAAAGAAACTCCTCTCATGTCCAATTTCTATATAATTGTGGGGGTGCACAAGATGGGGAGGGGGATGGTCGGTAGTCCTTGACCATAAGAAAAGGGGGGCCGCTCGTCCCCCCTGCACGTATGGCGGGGCGCCGGCAACCTCCTTCCCCTACCTCTATTGGTGGTGGGCCATGCCCCCGCCATGTCTTAATGACACGGCGGGCGCGCCCCACACCCGATTGGTGCAGGCTCCCTCGTTGACCCAGAGGCAATCTAATTGCTTCTGGGGGTCAAAGGGGGGGAGCCAAAGAGGGGGCGGACCAGTTGCAACTGGTCTGCCCCAGAGGGGTTAAAAGGCCGGGGGAGCGCGGGAGGCGCCGTCTTGTTCCCGCGCTCCCCAGGCTATGCCCCTTGCCTCCGTGCGAGGCGAACAATAATTTTCCTCACCCGCCAGCCCCTAAAGCAGATTCTTGAGCTTGTATGTCAGATTGTTGTATCAATTTTAGGCTCCTTTGGTTTCTTCACAATGACTGTGTTTTGGTGTGTGTTTAATTTTTTCCTTAGGCCTTTTTTCCCGTTTACAGGTTGTAGTATCAATTTTATGTGTGTTTTTCACGAAACATGTTTTGGTGTGAATTTTTTCCTTAGGCCTTTTTTCTCCGTTTACAGGTAACATAATTGTCGTATTTATTGATAGTTCTTGGTCAGGCGGTAAAGGTCATGATCGGTGAGCAGTCAATTTAAGGTCCTTAGGGGGCGGCGCCATTCTTGAATGGGGTCGACCAGGGGGAGGGACAACTGTTCTCTCCTAGAACTCCAGGGGCAGTACATCCGCTTGGTTGGATGGGTGCGGGGGAGGGCTGATTATCCACCCCGCCCGTGCACTATGACGTCATTAAATGGCACAGAGTGCAAGGGCCCCCATTTGGTTAATGGAGTTCATTGAGCGTATGGGGAGGGAATTACCCTTTCGGTAAACGGGCCCTCTGCGCATGCGCACTCATATGTGAGGGTGTATCTGGTTGATAAGGATTTGACACCGGTTAGCGACCTTGCCGTAGGCCCAATAATTAGGATATGCAGAAAAATTCATAAGTGTGACATGTTAGATTCGGTTAGGAAACATGCTGTATTAGACATTTGTTAAGGTTAGCCCTTTGATACATGTCTACATTGATTGTAATCTAATGTCAGTAGATTTTTTCTGCATAAATGCTTGTGTAAATATTTTTTATTTCAAATTTTAATGTGTTTTCATGTTTTAATAAATACGTCCGGGGGGTCGTGAGACCCCCCGCCTTCCAAAGAAACTCCTCTCATGTCCAATTTCTATATAATTGTGGAGTTGCACAGGATGGGGAGGGGGATGTTCGGTAGTCCCTGACCATATGCAACGTGGTGAGAACAGGGAAGAAGCACACAAGTGAGAAAGCAATGCAGGGAGAGAAGTACTACACAGAGGCGGTTCGGGGTGAAACACACAGGCCGGTGCGACATGGAGACTGGTATGAGGTGAAGAGATGTACACGAGGAATCTGGAAAACACAAGCACTCTCATGCTTAACCAAAAAGAAAAAAGGAGTAGCTGTAAAGTAAGCAGTGGAAGGACACAAGAAATGAGGCCATGCTCTAGCGAAGGGACACACAGAGGAGGAAGGAAAGCCCACAAAACCAGTCTTTAAACAGGATTGACTGCGTTGATAGGTTACTTTTCTAAAAGCATGCCACTTAATGCAATGAACACTATGGAGCCTATTAGGATGGCAGTCGGAAATTTTCTTTCCGCCACCGTAGCGGTCCCACCCACGGTATTATGATGTGACCGCCGCACGCATGGTGGTGATTGGGTCTGTCCGCCATGCTTTCAGCGGTCCCGCCCGTTGAAATATGATGGGGCCAGCACCGCAGTGGTCACATTCTGCTGTGTTAACATTGTGGCGGAGGCGATGCTGCGTTGTGAAAACAAGCATGTTGTACATTTCACAGCACTACGCGGCAGGCACTGCACTGTGCCTGCCACTTGGTGCAGTGAAAAGTAGCCCCCCAGTGCACCAACACCCCCCAACACGAGGGGGACCCACAACGGGACCCCAAACACAATCCCCGCCAGCCTTTCCATAGAGGAGAGACCCCAGCGGAAAAGCTGGCTTCCGCATGCATCCTAATCCGGACGGCAGAAAAAGCTAGGCACCGGCACCATTTTAGTAGTCCAGCTCCACCCGCCAGACCAGCAGGCGGATTGCTACCGGCGGAAAAGCGGAGTATGGATTTTCACACCGCCGCGGTCACCACCTCAATCATAATCTGACTGGCGATTATCAAGGTTACGATCCTGGTGCGGATGCCACCACCGGCCCAGTGGTGGCGATCCGCCCGCCATCGTAATAGGCCCCTATGTTTTTAATAAATTTCGACTACTGCCTTATCATTTATCAGTAATTAGTTAAATGGATATTTGTGGGTTAGTGTGTGTTAAGGGTGCACATGCACATGCAATTAGCAGCCCTATAGTAGTTTAATGATGCCAACAAATCTTGGTTCAGGTCGTTGCATTTACCAATGCTTGTTGTTTTGGTTTTATGTAAGTGTACTGAAGTTCTGGGAGCTTACACGTTTATTAGGCTCCATATGTGCATATGCTAATGAGTAACCGAAACATTGCTGAGCCCATAAAGGGAGCGCTTGCGCCTGTGATGATGCTTCGTCTCTTTGCATCGCGTCACGACGAGCGCTCCTGTTAAACTCCTCCCGGGGCCTCCTTAGCTTCAGCGGCCTTCTCGGCAACCTCCTTCCTCTCCCAGGCTTTCTCCTCCCTCCTTCCTCATCCCGCCCGCTACCCGCTTCCCGTGATGCCTTCTGCTGCAGCTCACCTTCTAGGATGAGTCTCCAGTCTTCGGCAGCCATCGCGGACGTCCACCGGAAGTCTTCTTGGAGCCGCCTCTTGATCATGGACTCTGAAAAGAAGAGAAGATGGACAGTAAGAGTCAGGTTGCTTAGCAACACGGGATTAAAACATAGCGCTATTATTAAAATAGAGTTGGGTCATTCTCAGAGACAATTGCCTGCATTTTAAGTTGCATAAATACATATCGCGAGCTGTAGACTGAGTACAGTGTTTGTACCACATGTTTATTCAACAAGCCCAAGACAATGAAATGTTATAATTGTGAATGCTTACTGTTAAAGCTTGCTGTTAGAGATCAACACGAAGGATCCTAAATAATAATGCTGTAGTTAGCTTATGACTTTAATAAGCTGAGAAAACTGCAAATAATGTAAGAAGTACATAGGTGGAGTGTAAACTGAAATGTACACTGAGTAATGCCAAGACTGCTCATTATTCTAGGGAGTTCTTGTGCTGGTATTTGTGTTTTTTTCTTTTTTCCTCTTCTGTTTTACAGACCCCATTTGTCCGGCTATAATCTGGGTCTCAAAGTATGTGCATGGAGTGCTAAGGTTCATTTAAAGTTCATTTGATAACTAACTCCAACTAACTATTAAACTAGTTTTAGACATCATTCGAGAAACTTAGATTTTCCTATTATTATTCAAGGAGTAGTCAAGAGCTAGACATCCTTCAGACCCAACGAAGTGTGTACATGGGCCGGTCTTTCAATAGGTGTGTTTATTTAATAAGTGAAACAGTATAAGCATTGAAAACCATGTTATATTTTAGGAAAGTCATATTTATTGTCTTGTAACAGAAGATTCATGTACAAGTGACCAGAACTTCAGAACACGAAACGGCCCGAAACAACTGCTGGACGAAGACCAGTGTTTTGTTTGTTTGTTCCTCTATCCAATTCCCCTTTCCCTTAAGGGCGAGTTAATTCAGCAAGTGTAAACTAAAGCCTTGTTCAGTTGACTGGTTCTGGAGGGAGTTGGGACTAAACGGAATCAAGAAGGAAACATCAGAGTGCTCAGCATGATTGCGCAACAGTGTGATAGTGTTTGAACATTTGTGCAGTTGTTACAATTTCAACTATCTGCAGTTTCTGTGTGCTTCTTCAACAAGTTACCATGACCAAAGCATATGGTGTGATACAATACAATTCATTTAAAGGTAGGCTTAAATGAAGAGACAGTTCTTCTTGTTGTACAGATATTGTCGACTGCTATCCTGCTCCTGCCTGAATTTACTTTCTTACCTTTACCTGTACAACAACATTCCCAGGAGTTTACCTGTAAAGCTTTTCCAGGTTCAAGTTTACTGGAGTACTCCTGGGAAGGTCAGTTGACTTTTCCTGCAAAGGGAGGGGGATAAAATATTTTCCCCCATGGAGAAGCCCCTTCCTCTGCACTGCCAGCAAATAAGGGAGTGATCTGTTCCTCCTCACACCCTGGAAAAGGAGTTACACCAAACCTTTGGCAGAATATTTTATGACCCATTACAGAGTAGAAAAGGGAGGGAGGGCAGTTTTGCAATAACCACCAATGAACATGTTTGTGGTGGTCCCCAAACTTCAAAGACAAATCACACATTTGAATGCCCACTTCCTAGCCCTTTAGTGGGGATTATGTAGTGGAGATCTGCACCCTCGTAAGTGGGTTTACACCAGCCAGGAATCCCTTTGTGGTCTAGTGGTAAAGTGTACAAAAGATACATTTGGTAGTAAACAGGTTTATGACCAAATTTGCCTTCAAGCATAATGCCTATGGGTCTGGGACTTCCATTTCTGGAGGCGCTCCACTTGGAATATTAGCCACATTTCTTTACCTTTTGGAAATGTTTACGTTAATATAGATCTTGAGCAGCCTCATATGTACTCACTTTCTACAAACTCACCTTGGACTTTGCTAGTTGCCAGCCATATTATGGATATTCAGTACACCTGCCATAGTCCTGTTATGTTTTGTATTTCTTCACTAGCTTTTCTGTACAAACATAAATACTGAATACCTTCATCAACACTACTTTGCTCAGTCCATCCCTCTGCATTTGCGGTATATATCTGGAAAAGCAAGCACACATGGAAATTGCATCACACTCCACCTAGATTAACATTCTGAGATGCGTGGAGCCCATGCAATCTGGAGGCAAAGGTGTTTCCACCGAATTTTAGATAATGGCCTGAGTTTCCGGCACCTCACACAACAAAGTTATATAGGCAAAAAAATCTGCATTGCTTTGAACGACTAACAAAACAAAGTGCAAGACAAGATTTGGCAAGAGTCACTAGCTGATGACATTATCTGTTGTGCTACTTTATTAGACCAGGTTTTGCCCTTAAACCTATGTACTATTTTATCCCAGACACACATTCTTTCCATAACTTAAGAGGTGGTTGACGGAAAGTTGTTTGGTGCTGCACAAGGGATGCTTAGTGCAAAATAACTTCTGTGCAAAGCAGTTGATTGTCACAGCTGTTTGCATCAGTTTGCACTGTTTTGCCAAGCTTTTAGTTAATCTGGGCCTATGGGCCGAACAACAACTTTTCATCAATTCAGTTTTTTCCTGCCCAAATTCCTCCAGGCTGTACCTGATGAAATGTGTCCAGGGAAACGGGTGCAATCCTGAGTATTGGCTCCAAAAGTACTAAGTATCAAAATACCTGTGAACATAAAAAAAGTGGTGGTAAGCACATTTTTCCCTACATTAAAATAAAGTTTGAAATATGATTACTCGCATATGGTGGTATTTAATATCTTTTTTGTTTAGTGTTTAATAAAGTTAGATTATTAGTGATCATGTAGAATATATTATTAAAATGTAACTTGTAAGTGTTTCTTTTTACAGGTTTTTGGGTTCTTTTGGGGGTATTGGGTGGGTAGTCAAAGTCAAAGTCAAAGTCAAAGTATGTTTATTTGTTTTGGTACTCAACCGAGGACCACAAATTTTTAAAATAATTTTACAAAAAATAAAATACACTTCAACGATCTGATTTAAAATTCATAAAGTTAAAACATGTTCAAGGTTGCTTTGAGAAATTTAAAAAGATTATAGCACACAAATTCATTAGGTGAATGTTTACATAATACGAGCAGTTCTTTTACAGTAACTATTCTACATTTGCAGTAAATCGGTCTTAGGTATCTGGATCTTGCCGATACTACTATTGAGTTGGGACATACAAACAATAAATGTTCAATTGTCTGATCTCCCCCCAGACACAAAGAGCACATCGTTGTGCCTCCTAAAGTCCATTTGTAGGTAAAAGTGTGTAAAGGAAGGATGCCCAGGCGAAGCATCATTATTGCCCGTCTTGCCCCGTGAGTTAATGTAAGACCTACGTATACTGGCTCCTTTTTATATTCAATAATTGCTGTAAATGGTTTATATAGTGATAGCGTATTACAATGTGCAAAATCAGTCTCATAACTAAATTTGGGTGTAAAACATTTTAAAAACAATTTCAACTGAGCAGCTGTCCAAGATCGTAAAATATCCAGATTAATTTGTGCAAGATCAAGCGCTTTAGCCATATTTCGAGAGAAGGTCTGATAAAAGGACTCAGTTTCAAATATCTCTTTTTTGAGCAATGCTCGTAAAGTATCACTTTTTGCATGAAGAAGGTTGAAGGTCCACCGTATCACATTTGCAACTGCAGTCGCATATGAGCTAGTGATTGAAAACTCCAGCCTTAGAGCTTGTACTGGGATTGAGGCAGAGACTTTCATCATTTTCTTTAAGATTTTTCCCTCTTCCTGGTCCATGAACGACCATTGCTTCATTGGTATATATTCCGTGGAATATGATAGGACTGATGGAATTTTTACTTTAAAAACCTTTATCATTGATGCAAAGTGTTTTGTCCCGGTTGCCGAATATAGTCTTGCCAGTGCTCCAGCATGCATTTGCGACTTTCTTTTTAAGTTAGTTATTTGATTTGAATTCTTTAGTGATTTTGCAAAAATTCTACCTAAGTAGGTATATTCCTCTACCTGTTCGACTTTCTCATTTCCCAACTTCCAGCAATACCTAACCCCTTTTTTGTTTCGACCAGTGAAAGCCACGATTTTCGTTTTGGTTAAGTTGGGAATTAAGTAGTTGTTCCTAGAATAGTTGTATAAAATACATAGAAGGTCTTGAAGGCCGAAGGGGGTGAGATCGAACATCACTATGTCGTCAGCATAGAGTAGCGCATGTATGCTCTGTGCAGCTATTTTCGGCGGAAAACTGGAGCTTTTTTGGAGAAAACTTGGTAAATCACTCAGATATAGTGAAAAAAGTATTGGTGCCAGCAAGCAGCCTTCCTTAAGTCCATTATCTGTTCTAATTTGTTTAGTATAGCCTTTTTTTCCTCCCATTTGTACTTGACACCACGTTTTAGAGTGAAGACTAATTATTATTTGTAACAGTTGTTCCGGAATTCCAAGGATTCTTAGCTTTTTCCATAATGTGGGTCGATCAACCCGATCGAAAGCTGTTGAATAGTCTATGTATGCTGCATACACAGTTTGAGATCTCCTTCCTGTGTACTTATCCAATATGGTCTGCAAAATTCCGATGTTATCAATTACTGAATGATTGGGCCGGAATCCAGCTTGCACCATCGGTATAATACCTTCAGAAAATGCCCATGTTTTTAAACGATCCAGTACTTCAGCTGCAAAGATCTTTCCCGTAGCATCCATCAATGCTATCTGGCGGTAATTGCCTGCAACGTTCTTGTTTCCTTTCTTAAAGATTGGAATGATAATGCTCCCCTGCCAAGATTTTGGAACTTGCTGTATTTTAAACAGATGATTGAAGAGGGGGCACAACATTTGGCTCCATTCTTTTGGATTAGCTTGCAGTACTTTAATGGGAATTTGGTCTGGACCTGATGCACCTGTAGCTCTTGCGTTCTTTATGTGCAATTCAATTGAAAATGGGGTGGTGTTATCAATCAAGCTTATTCTTTCAACTCGACTCGTAGCAGCATCAGACACTTCTGTGATGCTCAAATTGGTTTTGTATAGATCTGTCAAATAGATTTCCCAGTCTTGGGGTGTAACAGGGATTGGTTGTAGTTTCTTTTTTGTCCCTGATATAGTAGCAATTAACGCCCAGTAGTCTTTTTGATTATGGCTCTTTGAGGCTTTCTGGATATCAATCCAGTTTTTATCATGGAATTTCTTTTTCTTGCCGTTTTTCTCTCTTCTTAGTTTGTTCTTTAGTCTATTTATGTCCGACTTGATGGATAGAGAGAACTTCAGGAATTGTGCTCTGATTAGCTTGTTTAGTTTTTTTGCCAATGATGAATTACACACTCTGTTTCCTATGTGTTTTCCGTTGTTATTTGCGTTGGCCTTTTTTGTTAATCCATCTAAGAGAATATTTTTTAGTTTATTAATTGTGTATTCAAAGTTGGTAATTGGATCTAAGGAATAAGCATCAGTTAATACTGGCAAGATAGGAATTAAAGAGCTGATTAGATCTAGGGCTTGAGAATTCCAGAATATGCGCCGTTGGGTGGGATTGATATTGACACAGCTTTCTTGGTGAATTATGTGACAGGTCGGGGTAGGAGAAGCTATCCAATTAGAGGTTAGATGTAACTGAGCGTGATCACTCTCCTCTGTAAAAATTGTGTGTAAATGATCAAATGATTCAAAGAGATCAAATTCACAGATGAAATAGTCCAGAGTTGACTTGGTACCATTTCCCCGCCTGGTTGTTGTTGCCGGAATGTCGCCTTCCACATTGCCGTTTAGTATAGTCCCATTTAGACTGGGTAAGGTCGATAATAGACTTTTGCTTCTCGAGTCTGAGCGATTTCCTATTGGAAATGTAGGAATGGGCACTTCTACTGATTCCTCTTTGTACATTTTTGCCCAATTACTGATATCTTTGTTTGAAATTTTTGCATTTAAATCACCCATTATTAGATACTGCGGATATTGTAGACTTTCAAGTATCTGTAACATAGTTTCCATATTCTCTAAAAAGATACTATCTCCCTTGGAACCAGGGGGAAAGTATGCGTTAAACAATAATAATGATCTTCGATTGTCTGAGTCGTTGGTATACATTAGGACCTTAATACATTGTACATGAACAGAGTTGGTCTCAATGATCTCTTGATCCCATTGATCTTCCTCACTCAGGAGTATTGCCAACCCCCCTTTGGCATGTCCATTCTTTGATTCCTTTGCTGGAGTGTCGTATACGTAATAGCCATTTATACTGAAGGAATTTGTAGACCAAGTTTCTTGTAGAGCTAAAATGTCTGGTTGATTATTTATAGCATCAGTCATTTTACTGTCAGTTTTTCCAGCCATATTCCAAGATACTATATTAAATTTAGAGCCAGGGTTAAACCATAGGTTGATGATGGCAAGAGTTAGTTTTGCTATTTAATGTTTCTGAGATCCATGCCCAGGATTGAATGTTTGCTAAAGGTTCTTGCGCTTGTAAATCTTGAGTCCACACTATTCTCGCACCTTTATGTACTTGTACTTTTAGAGACTCTTTTCCATGAGAAGTTGAGTTTTTTTGCTGGATTATACTCCCATTACCACTTAACATATTCAGATTTCGTACTGTTTTCCCTGGTTGTCTTTCCGTAGGTTTGACTTCATTAGGATCATATATTTCTCTTACGTCAAACCCACATTTGTATATAACTTCCTTGTCTCCTAGAATGATCCCTGGCAAGGTAGGTGACCAGAAAGTAACCATAGCTATTTTGTTTTGACATTTATTTGGAAAGGACACCAGTGCAATTTCTCTGCTAGTCAGAGATCGTAGTGATGATATCTGTTGTAATAGGTTAACAATTCTCCCTCGGTTTAAAGGCTCGTTGTCATTTGGGAAAAGTTCTTCAAACAGGAGATATTTTGAGGATAGGCCTTCCATACATAAGGAATTTGTTTCAGAATTTTGAGTTACTTCTTGGTTTCTTGAACATATTCGTGTATAAGATTTAACTGGTAGATATTCCCCCGCATTAGGATTTAGTAGTGAGTAATTTTGATTAATTGTGTTATCCTCCTTACCCTTATTAAGAGGGGCACCGATGATTGGTTCCTTTGTTTGTTTATCCTCAGTTTTGGAATAAATTTTGGGGTTTTGAAATCTTAATTTACGGGCTTTTTTCTTTTGTATTCTTCTTTGCGGTTTTCTTCTTCGATTCTTAGCCCCATTTTGGCATGATTGCTCTTCTATAATTTTTTCCATATTTTCCTCTTCTGAATTTTTATTTGTTGTTTGTGAATTATTATCTCCTTTTCCTTCATCAGGTTTAGATATAGAGTTGTTATCCTTAGTATTTGAAAACATTGGATATTGTCTAATTGTTTTTGGTTCTTTGAAAAGTTTTTTCAATGAATAGATGGCCTCGTTTTCCTGTTTTTATCGGGGTTCATTCATAAGTGATTCTCGTGACTCATGTTCAGGCGTTTGAGTAGTTGCGTCTTTTTTTGTGCCTTTAGTCATTGTGTTCTCACTCTTGTTGTTTTGGTTGTTGCCAAATGTTTGTTGTGTGTTTTTCCCATCCGAGCTTTCTTTCTTTCTTTTTTCTCCTACTAAATGATTGAGTAAGCCAATCTGGACATCCAAGGTTTGGTCCGAATTTTCTAATATGTGGCCCAGGAAAGTTAAAACTGACTCCAGGATTTCCTGTAGAGAAAAGAGGGCTTTGGACATAGGTGTTACTGGTATTGGTAGACTCATGTTATCCATGATAAAAGGATCTGGGGTAATTTCTAGATCATGATCAGTTTCAGTTTCAGGAGATTCTTCCATTAAGATAATTGACAAGTTGCCTGTATTTAGTAGTGCTTCTTGGGGTTTAGTTACTACTTTGTTTCTATGACCTTCAATTTTTTCTGCGTCCACGAATCGAGCTATGTTAGTTGCAAGAGTTTCAGGATTAGATTTCGACTCTTCGATATTTGTTTTTAGAGAATCTTGGGGAGTAGAAATTCCCTTTGAATCGCTTTCTGATCTTTGAGTACTCAAATTTTCAACCAGTGGTGAATTGTTAGGTGTAAATAAGACTTTACCACTCGGTTGCAGTGATTCTGAGTGCATCTCTGGCTTTGGCTCAAAAGGTATTACTGTTTGCTTAGATGAAAGACCTGAAAAATAATTGGTTATAGCCGGAGTGACGGATAACTGACCGTGTGATAACGCTTTATCAGATGATTTCCTAATGGCCTCCTCCGTTCCAATTCTTTTTAAAAATATTGTTCTTGATCTTAATTTTTTCAGGGCCATGGAAGTTCTGTATGGTATGTAATATGTAATAACCTGTTTGATTACTGACTGGTTTGTATCACAGTTGTTATTTCGTTGTATGCCCTGGTCAACAATTGAGCTTAGGCTGACAGGATGCAGTGTGATGATTAAGATTTTACCTTGCTTGCTTGGTTGGAGGGTAATGCAAGGTTTTAAACAGCCAAGTGGTGTGGCCCGTCCCGTCCTCCGGGCTGTTTTTAAAGCGCCTCCTGGCGCTTGGAGGCGGTGTCACGCAGGTGTGGGACCCAAGGGCTGCTGGTAGCTGAAGTCGCAGCCCCTCACCGCGCTCCTCACTGCAGCCCAGCTCAGATGTCTTGCGAGCACACGGGCAGCGGGAGGCGGCGGAAGGTCACAGCAAGGCAGTGGCAGTGCAGGATGCAGGCAGACGGGTAGGTAAGGTTGCAGCGTATCAGCTGTTTTGTGAAATGTTTCTTTACATTTTGATGTTTTAATGTATTATTTTGATTCACATTTATTAACAGAAGCAGCCTGTAAAATGTAATTCAGGCCTGCCATAGCAGAGCCTGTGTGCAGTCTGGGACTGCCATGTCGACTTGGCAAGTGCACACACTTGCCAGTCCCTACACCTTCCCTTTTCTACATATTAGGCACCCCTAAGGCAGGCCCAATGTACCCCTGTGGGCAGGGTGCATTGTATATGAAAGGTACACCCACCAGGGAGTATAACTGATGTAACCCTCAGTCGAGGCTAGTTTCCTCACATTCTATCAGCCCTGCTTGACTGAGTTAGTGCCGGGACACCTCTGTTTGAGGTAGCTATCATGCTTTATAAAATATATTATTACTATTATTATTATTAGGACATGCCCTGGTGTGTGTGGTATGTCTTGATAGTGAACTACTGCCAATTTCGTTTTTCACTATTGCAAGGCTTCATGTTCCCATAGGACAGAATAGGGAGTTTGTTTATAACATCTTAAAAATATAACTGGCCCTGGGAATAAGGTAGAAAGATAATGTTTAGTATGCCTGAACTAACAATGTTAAAATGCATCTTTTAGTGAGGGTGATTTTTACATTCAGTGTTTGAAAATACAACTTTTAGAGAGTAAGGGCCCGATGTAGGAGCCTTAATACCGGTCGGAAACGGCCGATTTCGGCAGTTTCCGACCGGTATTAGGCTTTAGAGATGTAGGGGACGTTTTATTTAAGAATCGGTAATTTTACCGATTCAGTAAATTTACTGATTCGGTAAAATACCGAATTGGTAAATTCCACATGTAGGTGGCACAGAAAACAGTGCCACAGCCCTTTAGGAGTCGGTAGTTTACCACCCAATCTAATTGGGTGGTAAAATACCGAATCCAGGTGTGCATGCACATCTGTGTATGCACACCTGTGCCATGTGACACACAGACATGCCCCTAGGGCATGTATGTGTGCCACATGGCACACATGCCTGTAATTGGGGTGCCAGAGGGTGTCAAAGTGACACCCCCTGCACCCTTGCAAAATTCGGTATTTACCGATTCGGTAAATACCGTTTCGGTAATGCCCATTGATTCCTATGGGCTTCAATGCCCATAGGAATCAATGGGCATTACCGATTCGGTATTTACCGAATCGGTAAATACCGAATCCTTCCGATTCGGTAATTACTTACCTACATCTGCCCTGCTCTTTTTTACCACTTCTTAAATACCGATTCGGTATGAATCGGTATTTAAGAGGTGGTAAAAAAGATTTACCTACATCGGGCCCTAGGTATTTTCTTGCTTAATTATCCAGTGTGCCTCTGCTAGGTTTATGTATGTCATGTCAGGCTTTTGGATTGCAGGGGCTGGTGAGGGGCGGCGGCTCCAGAAGTCTGATGAGTCAGGGCTGGGCTGAATAGACCTGGGCTGCATTTAAAGTAGGCGGAGGATATTTTCTTTCACCTGAATTGGCCTGGTCTGCCTTCAACAATGCTGTCTCCACCTCCTGCCAGGAAGCTGCACCAGTAAGGACAGAACTGGGTTTGGCTGGGTACAGACACTCTCTGCCTCCAGAGCACAAAGGATTTTGGTGTATAAAAAGAGGGGCCCAGACTCCAGACGTTTAGATCACTTCTGGGAAATCAAGAGGAACCTTTGCCAAGGAGAAGAGCTGGATAAGCTGAGGAGGAATACTGCCCCTGTGCTGTTTGCTGTCTGGGGTTGGCATGCAATAGGATTATTGAGTACTTTTTAAGAGGGCTGGCTCCTATCTTACAGTGGTTACATTATTTATTATAGGCTAAAGGAAAGTTCTTAAGGAGTATTATGGCTTCAGAATGTTTTGTATTTACTAAAGAAACTGGGTAATTTTTAACCAACACTTTAACTGCACTCCACCACATACAAGTTATGTCCCATCTTAAAAATGAATTACAGTATACTATGAAAAATAGCTTCATAGATCAAGATATAGAGATGTGCAGAATGAAACGTTGATTTAAAAACCTAATTCAATCCTATCAGCCAGTAGTCCCTCAAATGTATCTGACTTGGAAGATAAAGTGAGAAGATGTATAATGCTATGTAGATTGAATTGTTTGCTGTTACAAACTGTCACAAATGCTTGGCAGAATATAACCCGGGAGGAGAGAATATGCACCTTATGCTATACTGATGTACAGGCTATTGAATGTGTTGTATTTGCCTGTCCAGCTTTGAGATATTATTAGCAGAGATTTTTAAAGCCACTTTTAAAAGATGTGAATCTCGACAAACTCCAAATGTTCCCCAAAATACAAGAGTGCAGACTTTGGGCAAGATTTAGAGTTTGGTGAACAGTGTACTCTATCACAATGGTGCTAAACCCTAGGTTTGCCCTAGTACATAGGGTCATTCAATAAATCAGGCCTGTACTGTATTTGTTCTCGTAGGAATGCTGCCGACCAAATAAACTGGGGAAGGATAAATAACCTAGGAACAAAGTCTAGTACCTTTTTAAAATAGGACCACTCTGCCTGATAGTAAGCGCCCCTGTGTTCAGCTGTGGGGCTCTGCACGCAGGTACCCTCGAACCCTCGCATGACTGCCTCCTACTACATGGGAGAAACATGAAAGGCTGCCCACAGCCTGCCCTTCCCCCTGAGTACTTTTTTTTAATATTACTTCATGACCCAAAAATGCTTGCAAACAATATCACAATAATAAAATGAAATGTAAATTGGGAAGAGGAACAAGACATAACGCTCTCCGATGGGGCAAATATAATTGCAAATAGTTGGAAACAGAAAGATTAGGTGATTTGTCTTTTACTATTGTGCCTCTTTTCACAGAGCCTCCTGAAGGTTATTCGTTGGAGCAGCTTTCTCGTAGCTGCTTGGTCTGCTGTGCTGATAGACCTTCCATGTGTCCTGAGGTGACCTTGTGTGCTAATTACAAATGCTGGCTTGCATAGCCCAGCTGAGAAATAGATTGGGATCTGGGCCAGGTTCTCACCCTGCCTAAGCTGATGCAATATGCAGAGCGATGCTCTTTTTTTTCCCCGCCCTTATTCTTTTCCACTCTGAGTTTGTGACCCTCAGGGATCAGAACTTTAGCCCTCTATATGTATTACTCTTTATCTGCCACTCTCCCATGCCCTGTTCGTCTCTCTTTCCCTCTCTCCTAATCTTTCCCTACCCTGCCTCTTGCTCTTTCACACTGTTGCTCTCACACACTCTCTCACTAACCCCTCTTTTTCTGCCTCACACACGCACACACGCTCTCTCTCTTTCTCTCCCTCTTGCTCTATAGCATCTCTTTCTCTCTCACACTCTTCTCAGTCTCTCCCTCCCTCCTTCTCCCCGTTCCCCTTGCTGTTCCATAGTCGCGTTCTCTACCCCTCCCCCTCTTTTTCACACTCACCTTCTCTGTCTCACCTTCTCTCTCTCTACCTCATCTCGCTAGCTCTCTCTCTACAGGCTCATGCATAAGTGACGCAGTAATCCTTTGCACACGTGAGTGGGTGGGTTGGTGATGTCACCAGCTGACTGGTACTCCAATGCTTTTTCTGGTTTCTCTTCTTCTCCAAGAAGGGCAAAGATCTACCATTCATCCTTCAGCTGTGTCGAGCTGGTGATCATGTAAGAGATGATACTATAGAAGAAGTTCAACTTTTCCTTTTATTTGTGGCAGGGCATAAGGAAAGTTATTACTTTTCAAGTCACACCTACCAGACAGCACTGCTGTCTGTTTTGCTAAAAACATCTTGGGTACTTTCAGAAAGTTAACCTAGGAATGTCTTTCGCCCGTTGATTACCATTGGCTTTGTGGCTCGTAACTTGCATTTTCTGGCAGTCTATTTATTGGCTTTATTTGCTTTAGGTTCTCCAGGTTCATATCACCCCTCCCATTGCCTTTAGCATGTTTACTGTATTCTTCCACCAACTCCCTTTCTGTAAACTGCCTTTTGAATCTTGTTCTTATCTTGTCACATTTGCTGTGCATTCAAAGACCAAGGTCAAGTGTCCAGCGCCGTCTTCCCTGGGTGCTTGTTTTCTTTTCTTACTGTGGCTTCAAAGTTAGAGGATTTATGTGACAATCTTGCTGGATACTGGGGGTAGTAAAGAGGCCTTTTCTAGCACACAACAAGATTTAAATGAACTGTGAAAGTATTTCGGAATATATCATAATAAGGAACACAAATGAAGCAAATTGTTGGTATTTCTGAAGTGTGTTGGAAACAAATACTTTAATATGATCAAAAAATCATTACAATAGGTTAGGCGATTTCAAAACATTTTTGTTTGTGCACTGTATAGTTTTGTTAGTAAAACTGTATGTCTGTGGAAATGATCATATCAGGTCAAAATGTGTTGTCTGTAGTGACAGTGCACTACCCCACCATACCATGCTAACTCCGCTCTACGCCACTCAACTCTACTCTACACCACACCACTGCACTGTACTCTGCATCACTCTACTTTACACCACTCCACGACAATGCACTCTGCACCACTCCACTCTATGCAGTTGCACTTTATGGCACTTCACGCTATGCCTCTCTACTCTACCCTGCACCACTCTTCTCTATGCCAATTTTTTATTTTATTTTTAGAGTTTTATATAGCGCGAACTTGAACCGATTAGGTTATCAGAGCGCTTTACATAGCACCAGTTCCGTTACATGTTATCAAAGCACTTTACATAGAATCAGTTACGTTACATAAGGAACACATTTCTTTTTGTTCTAGTGAATAAGGTTATCTCTTCACACGGGGGAAGGGATACACCTGGCTATACTTAGGATTACATGCGTTATAAAACAGGTACAACAGAAAAAAATTGCAAATGTACAAGAGATAGTCACACAAGGAGAAGGTGCAAAAGGATAAACTCTAGGCATATACTAGTGATATCTCTATCTACTTAGGGAGGGGATACACATGGATATACTCTAAGAGTCACATAGGAATGTTAGAGAGCCAAGCGGACTCCTGCATAAACTAGTGATTAGAGTTATCTCTATATATATAGGGAAGGGGTAAAACTGGATATACTCTAAAAATCACATAGGAATGGAAAAGAACAAAGCGGACTACTGCATGTTCAAGTGATTAGAGTTATCTCTATATACATAGGGAAGGGATACACATGGATATACTCTAACAGTCTCATAGGCGACTAGTCGTTAGTGTTATCTCTATATACATAGTGAAGGGATACACATGGATATACTCTAAAAGTCACATTGAGACTAGACATTAGAGTTATCTCTATATACATAGGAAGGGATATGACCGGAAATACTCTAATGGTCACATAGGAATGGTAGAAAATACAAAGGTCTACTGCATACACTAGTGATTAGAGTTATCTCTATATACATAGGGAGGGGATATGACTGAATAATCTCTAAATCACATAGGAATGGTATATGGTGCAAGGTCTAAAGCAAATACCATTAATTAGAGTTATTGCAATAAGTCAAAGAGCAGAATTCCATAAGTGTGGATGCTGTCACAGCACAAAGGGAGGGTGGGAGGGATGCAAGGGTATGGAGAGAAGGGGAAGCACAAAAGGGAGGAAGCATTTGAGGATCATCCACGGGGAAAAGGGTTAAGGCCGAGGGCATGGTAGGAGGGCTAGAGTCCAGAGAAACTGTCCGAAAACAGCAGCCAAGTGTCGGTCAGGACAGAACAAAAGTCAATAAGTCCAGGAGAGAAGGTGGGAGCCCAGGTGAGAGATGACGCTGGAGGCCAGCCGCAGGCACGTCGCCATCTAGGAGAGCTTGTAGTCATCCGGCACGGTGGGCGTCAGAGAGCGCAAGGTGGTGAAGGTGTTGTTGCGATCACGCGTTGGCCGTGAGGCGCTGCCACGGCAGCCGGTGGGTTGTGTGTGGATACAACCACCCTGGAAGATGTGTGGCCTCCGGGAGCCATGAGCAGCACATTCAGAGCACTGGAGCCATTGGTGCCATGCTGCAGGGGGGGGAGGGGGGAGTGATCCAGGAGATCCGACTCATGTTGCAGGACCACGGGGCAAAACGGAAGTGGCAGAGGCCCCCCAAAGCGGCAGCCGGACGGGTGGCAGGCCAGACAGCCTGAGAGAGGGCCGCAGTATAGACAAGAGGCCGGGGAGAAGTTGGGGCGAGCCAGAGGTAGAGAGTCCCGCACCGGATTGCACTGAAATAGCATCACAATACTCGACCCAGGCCCGCCCAGTTTAAATTACAAATGCACTCAATCTCTCCGTCACAGGTGTAGGTGGATCAAGGTATCCTACTGGGAAAAGGTAGTGTAGCCAATGAACTCTTCCTCACTCTACACCACCGCACTCTTCGCCACTGCACTCTACACCGCTCCAGTCTAGGCCACATCAATCAACTCTGCACATCTCCACTCTACGCCACTATACTCTGCCACTCTGCAATACTGCACTCTATGCCACTATATTCTATGCCAAGACACTCTACACCAATGCACTTTATTCTGTAACACTGAACCCTAGGCCCTGCACTCTACTCCAATCTCCTGTACGCCCCTCTAATCTACTCTGCACCACTGCACTTTGTGCCACTGTACTGTACACCAGTTTACTCTGCGCCATTACACTCTATGTCACTGTGTGCAACTCCACTCTACTCTGTACCACTCCACTCTATGCCACTTCAATCTACTCTATGCCGCTGCACTCTACACCACTCTACCCTTAACCACTGCACTCTATGCCAATGCACTGTACCAATCTGCACTATTACCACACTCTACTCCACATCACTGTACTCTATGCCACTGCACACTGCTCTCTGTGACACTGCATTTTCCGCCACTGAACTCTACACCCCCCACTCTATGCTACTCCACTCTACGCTACTCCACACTACGCTACTCCACTCTACGCTACTCCACTCTAAGCCACTCCACTCTAAGCCACTGCACTGTATGATGCCATACTCTACTCTGAACCACTAAATGCTACTCTACTATGCACTAAGCCTGGGCAGAGTTCCCCCAAGCAAAACTCCGCAAAGTGACTAAAAACTCTGCAGCGCTCCGCGGAGTTCTGCAAGCAGCGGAGTGTGGTACGTTTTACACCGAAGCGGCACCACGAGCAGGACAAGAGGAAGCAAATTCTCTCTGCTGCCTAAGTAGAAGTTCTACTCGAGTGGCACTTTCCTCAAAGCAAGCTTCAGGTTTCCCAAAGTGAGCGGTTGTGACCTGCTGCAAACGCATGCATTGAGAAATCTTGCTTGGGGTGATCCAGCGTTGGATTTTCCTCACTTGCACTTGCAGACTTAACATTGGCAAACTGCAAGAGAAGAAAATCCCTGCTCTGTGCCGCTCGGCAGAGTTTTTCAAAAGTGGGAAAACTCTATACCACTTGACGATACTGTGCTATTGCCCTCTGCATCACTCAACTCTGTGCCACTCTACTCTGCACCAATCTACGCTACTCTACTTTGCATCACTCTACTCTGCATCACTCCACTCTGTGCCACTCTACTCTGCGTCACTCTACACTGCACCACTCTAGACTGGGCAACTCTACTCTGCGCAACTCTACTCTGCGCAACTGTGCACCACTGCACTCTACTATGCATTCTTCTAATCTATGCCACTGCATTCTACAGCACTGCATTGTATGCCACTAAATGCAGTGCTACTGCACTCTATGCCACTATATTCTGCAAACTCTCTACTCCAATGCACTCTACACCAGTCTACTCTACACCACTACAGTGTATGCCACTCTACGCGACTCCACACTATGCCACTCAAATACACAACACTCTCTGCCTCCCCATTCTACAGTACTCTACTCCACTCTCACCATTCAACTCTACTACCCTCCACAAGAATCTCCTCTATGCCACTAACTTTTAGCCATGCTGATCAGCAGCCACGCTGGTGTACAGCATGGCTAAAACAATTAGAAAATTTCACATGAAACATGAGCGACCATTACGTCCTTGAGAACTGGGTGTTGCTGATGGGCAAAAACAATGTTCACACCGAACTCATTTATCTTATAGATGCAGTTTCTGCAAGACACGGTATGGCTTGTGTGAATAAATCAAAGGCTGAAAGAACATTTAGAATTGGACCTTAACTCAATTTGGTCAAACAATATTCCATGGAATACTACGGATAGAAGCCAACATAATAATTTATCAAACTGTACTCACTTCAGCCGAAATTAGTATAGTTTATTTTGTATTCATCATTTATATACAAACAAAACGAGAATTATCAAAAATATTAGATCAATTATTTACACTATGTACATTTGCATTCCAGCGTGATTTGTGAACACCAGTGAGGTGACCATTGTTGGTTATGGTCACCTCACTGGTTTCATAAATCAGCTGTGAATTTGGAAATGCAAGTCCAATCCATACGATTGCACTTCATAAGTCCTCATCTACTGACAACTTGTAGTTGTCTGTTATCGAAAGACTTCTTTTGGACTGCATCAAAACTTAAAATGGACTTAGAATCAGTCCATTGCTTACCATTGGTTGGATTTCTTTGTCACTCTTGAGAGCATACTGGCACATGATTTACAATCTCTCCTCTGATGGATCTTTTTAAGTTGACTGAGACGCTAAGGGAGTTAGGAATAAAAAAACAATTCAATCTTCACGAATCCCATTTGACCACACAATAGGGACCAGGAATCTGTGTTTGAAGTTAAGGGAGTTTATTTCCAATTAATAGTCAGTTCAATATATGTACATGTCAGGAGAATATTAAAAAGATACAAGATAAAAGCTGACAAGCTAAAATATTGCAATCTGTACAGTCTCAGTAGGATAAGAAACAAAAGAATCACAGCCACAGCAATAAAAAAAACTAAGAATTAGAAATAGATGTTCCTTAAGGAAACTCCTATTCTCTCTCCTAAACATGAATGAATACGTTCTAAAATCATCTAATCAAGGTCCTAAGTTTAGAATAAGGATGGGTTATAGAGTGGAGTCTCAAGGAAATTCATAAATGCAAGAAAGTGTCAGCATAGTGAAGACTCCAGCAGAAGTCTTTCAGGTTTGAAATAAGTGTTTAGCATAAAGCTTCACATTTGCAAGAATAAAGGAAACAGAAAGGTCTGTACCCCTCAAAGTCTAAGAATCTGCTCTGATGTCTTACAGCATGAACATTATTTAAAACAAATGGAAGCTTCAGCAACATTCATATCTCTTCTAACCTCATCAGGATCCAATCATTTCACTCTCGTTGTGTGCAGTGTGAGGCTCTTGCCACCTTTTTTGTTGAAAAATTGGAGAACATTTACTTGACCCTGTGCCGGGACCGCCCCCCAACTCACACATTGGCCTCATTCCCGACGGCCTCCTTGGAGGAGATACGGTTGTTATGCACCAAGATGAAATCTGGCTCCTCTTGTGACCCCCTCAAACCTGACCACTTCATGAGATCGCTACCTGTTCTCTTGTCACCTCTGAGCCAGGTGATTAATAAATATTTGTCCAGTGCGGGTGTTCCCAACTCTTGGAAGGAAGCAAGGGTGGTTCCTCTGTTTAAGAAACCTACCCTGGATGCTGCCAAACTGGAAAACTATCGCCCGATTTCTCTTCTCCCATGGATTGCTATGTTAACTCCATACTCACCAGATTTATGAAAGAAAACAACTGCCTGGACATCTCTCAGAATGGCTTCCGCTCAGGCCACAGCACGGAGTCTGCTCTCCTGGCTGTCATCGAGCATCTCAGGCTCGCTCTAGATGAGGGACGTACGCCAGCTCTGATTCTTTTAGACCTCCATGCCACATTTGATACGGTCTGTCATCATATCTTGTTACGCACGTTGAAGCAGGCAGGTGTTGTGGGTTCGGCCTTGGCCTGGTTTGTTTCTTGTCTTTCTAACATGACCTTCCAGGTCGTGGCCTCTCCGTTCGCCTCTACATTCCATGCCAACAAACGAGGGGTTCCGCAGGGCTCCGCGCTGAGCCCCATGCTTTTTAATCTTTATGTCCAACCTTTGGCGGTCCTGGTGAAGAGTAGAGGGCTTACCATTGTATCATATGTTGATGATACACAGCTGGTGGTTGCTCTCTCGGATTACACCGAGGGGCAGCATCCAAGTTTCAGGATGGTCTTATGGCTGTTGCCGAGTGGATGACTGATAACTGTCTCCAGCTGAACTCCAGCAAGACAGAGGTCTTACTGGTGGGAAAACATCAAGGGCTGTGCACCTACTCCTAAGCAGATGGTGAAAGATCTTGGTGTCTTGGTCGATTCGGACCTCAGCTTCCAGTTTCAAACCAAGAGAGTTGCAGGGACCTGCTCCGGCATACTTCGGGGGCTTAAACCGTTGCTTGTTTTTTTTACCTATCGGTCAGGCAAATGATTATTCTGGCCTCCATTTATCAAGACTGGATTATGCCAATGCACTGTACTTAGGGGTAAACAAGACCAAAACCCTGTGATTAAAGCAAGACCAAAATGCGGCGGCTAGAACCCTGCCGGGTCTCCCAAGAACTTGCCCCACTTCTAGGGCAATCCGTCGGTTGCACTGGCTGCCTGTTGCCAACCTAGTGGAATTCAAGGTCCTTTGCACAGCATTGAAAATCTTGAAATCTTCCTCTCCGGCCATCCTGTCCAATTTGTTACCACCCTATTCCCCTACGTGCCAACGTTGTTCAACTGGACAACATCTGGTGACTGTGCCTCTTATGAGGAGGGCACGGTCAGACAGGAGCTCTTTCCGTTTACTGGCTGCCAAGCTTTGGATTGCTCTGCCATTTCCCATTCCTGCCATGGATAACTACATGGCCTTTCACAGGGCTATTAAAACTCATCTTTCCCCCCACAGCCTAGTGCCTTCTTCTGATCTCCAGCCTTTATGTTCTGCTTCAGCGCTGGGATGCCTTTTGGCTGAGGCAGCAGCGCGCTATACAAAACATGCTAACATAACATAACATAACATAACATAACATAACATAACATAACATTTGTGAAATCACCTGAGTTTCCCATCACACAGAACTTGGACAGTTACTGAACCTTGAGCATCCCCCATATATGATACACAAGGAATAGGAGGCTTCATCTACCCATTAGATCTTCACATTTCTTGCCAATATGTATCTTCTCTGAGCTTGCAATCAATAAACTAATACATACAACAATACTCCTCCCTTCAGCTAATGAAACCTTGAGAATGCAACTGCAAAATAAAAGAAAAACACTTACCAAGCAAAGTACATTTCAAAACCAAGGCCTTTAGTCAGGCTAATGTTAACTAAACATTTAATGTTCATTTCAAATAAGAATAATACAAATAATCTCAGGTAGCTGTTCAGGCCAAGACTCCTCAAATGTCAATACATTAAGACCCCCCTCGAGGTTCAAAACAGAAAGAAAATAACATTTAAACAAAACAATCCGGCGATCCTGGCGTCCAGCCTCCCTCCAACCTTGCCGATCCTGGCAGAAGCGACTCCAGGCCCACGAGATCCGTCGTGAACGGAGTTTTTCATTACCCGCGTGAGCTACCATTCGGTACCCTCCTCACGCAAATTATCGCGTTCGGCTCACCCCAACCCCAACCTGCTTCATGCAGCCATGATCACTGGAACCATTAGCCACGGACTAAAGTTTCCCTTTAGCCTTAAATACCTCAAAACAATTCACCAGTTAATATCAGCCACTATACTCGTCCTCGAGGCATTCCTAATTTCAGGCGTAATTCTCTCCGTCCTGATGATGATCTATGTACCACAGTATAGATCGAAATGTCGTCGACTCCTTTAGACAGAATGCATGTTAAACACATTCGTTAAAAATTGTGCATTTGTGTCTTCGTCCTTACAAAGCATGCCCTCAAGATTCACTTATTGGCGATAAGCTCCTCTTTGTGCCTGAAAATGTTTTGTTTAAATGTTATTTTCTTTCTCTTTTGAACCTTGAAGTGTGCAGGATTGTGTCCCACTCTATTACGCTCTGTCTTGAATTTTAGAACTTATTATTTATATTCATTCAATCGTACCATGTCCGGCTGGGCATGTATGAACTAATATAGCACTGATTCTGGTCTATATTTATTGTGCGCTAGTATAATTCATTGAAGGACCCACTGTTCTCAATAATTAGCTGATACCCAGGATCCTTCCTACCTTGCGGGTTCCCTTGTTCCTTCGTAACATACAACACATCTGTGTCACAATTTTTCAGTCACCAATCTACATCATGGATTAAATAATTTCTGTCTAAACCTGGCTATGGCATCTCTTCCAAAATGTGTGGGTCCGTGGAAATATCTTGCCATTGGGGACTACATGCTGTCTGGCAACATTAGTTTGCCATCCACAGAAACCCATATATCAGCACCTCCACATATCTTGCTCTGATTCAACCCTGGTGTTCTGCTTCCTGCACTTCTTACTGTAATCTCTTCACTTCCACCAAGTTAGCAGTTGTTGACAACAAAAGGTTATAGTTGGTCTCACCTTCAGGTTCATTTACATATTCACTATTGAATGTTCGTGACTCATGAGCACAGTATTCTGTAACCTCATCAGCATAACGGTTGCCCACTGTCACATAATCATCACCACTGCAATGTGAAGGACATTTCACAACTGCAATACTTTATTCAGGAGGGCCACTGCTTTAGTTAACAAGTTTGAGCTATTGGCATTACAAATGGCAATGCCTTTTATTTATGTCTTGGTTTTTAAAACATAAATAAAAGGCATTGTCATTTACAATGTCAATAGCTGAAACCCTCACAAATGCGAGACCTATCGCATTCCAAAGCTTGAAGGCATCGCTGAGTTGCTCCCTTCTATCTCCCATGGACCCCGAAGAGCTCTCCGTTTGCTACGAGTTAAATAAACAAGCCGGTGGTCACAACTGTGCACAAAAGACCCTCCTGCAGTAAGATAAACTCAATAAAGAAAATAGTGCTTACAGACTAAAGAAGACACACCGTGTAACAACAGAAGTAAAATGGCCAGTCCTCATGGGAGGTTACGAATGAAGACAAGACGGTACTAAGGAGGGACTAACAAGCCTACTAAAGAATCAGAAGCCAGCATTTAGGAAGGACAATGACACAAGCCAATTACAAATATGGGCAGAGAGTGGGTGGGTCTTCAAGTACATACTTAAATACAGCATGCCTCGCAGACCAGCGCATGCGCTGCCCAGGCTCACCTAAAAAACTGTAAAGGGTGAATAAAACACACAAGGCCAGAAATTGTCTGACCCTACTCCCACCAACCACAGAACAGTTTTCTGGACAATCCGCGAAACTAGGCCTGGACTCTAACAGTGACTGACACCATCAAGAAAGTCACAAAACATTCAAATCACAGGGCCACTTACATTCCATCAGTATGCAGTAGTACTGTTTTTTTTAGGCCCGGTACTATTCCCCTCATTCAATTTTTATTAATGTTATCATTTTTTATTAATCAAGTTATTTTTTGATAACTTTTTAATTACACGTGGAGTGAGATTCGCCGTACTTCCCTTGCCCTCATTCTTCCCTCTTCTTTGTTATCATTAACCTACGTCATTCTCAATCGTCAACTTAATACGTTGCTATAACAGTTTAACGTTCTCATCTACTCCCGTTTTTTTAACGCCACTGCATTTGTTTTCCTGGTATAATATCCCGAGGTCACAGTACGGCGAAAGCCACGTCACCCTGCAGCAGACGCCTTGATCGGTGAGCACCCGCCAAGCTATGCGTTCCAAGCCCTGCGTTCCAAGCCCTGGAAGGAAGAAACATAGCGCCGTTGCTTAGGAGCAACGGTGACGCAATACCGTGATGACGTCACTTGTCCTTGTACGCCTGAAGGCAGTTGCTGCTGTCTACTAGTTGTTTTTAAAATGTACCTGCATCCGTTTATTTTATTGAAACATCTCTGTTTTTATTGCATTTGAAAACTACGCACCGGCATTGCACGTGGCTGTAGGGCGCCTTTCCTGACAGCCAGTATCAGCACATGGCTTACATTATTTGTCATAAATTATAGTATCTTGTTCCTAGTAATGCAAATCAGTTCTTTGTGAGTGATGATCTAATACATTTATTTCTGATTAGCTGCTAGGTTGTGCAACAATACAACTCTTTAACATGTTTAACTTGTACTGATGCGTAGAATAGAATCAGATTCCACCATCACCAACTCCAAAGCCTTACTTGATAAAATTGCTGTCACCATAAAAGAATTCGAAGAATTCAACTCTCAGAAAAAGACAGACAAGTTACAAAAAGATATAGGAGGTATAGCAAAGAGAAAACATACCCGTACCTACAAAAAGATTTCTACTTGTCTGAAACACCTAATCAACCGCATCGCAATAAAAGTCCCGGGCGGAAGTCAGGCAGGCCGGGGGCGGGACGTGGAGACACACCGGAAGCCCGGGCGGGCTCCCGTGAGGTGAGAGCCTCGCACGCACAGAAGGATGAGACCGCCGCCGCCTGCAACGAACCCTCGCCTGGAGACGAGTACCGGTGAGTGGGGGCCTTTGCTGAGCTGCGAGGGCGGGGGGCATGTGTGTGTGAGTGGGGCGGCGGGGGGCTCTGTATGTGTGTGAGCGTGCGTGCGTGTGTGTATGTGTCTTGGAGTCTGTGTGTATGCGTGTGTGTATGCGTGTGTGATGACTGCGGGGGGGGGCGGGGGGGGGGGGGGGGAGAGTGTGTGTGAGCGAGCGAGTGTCTGTCTGTGTGTATGCGCATGCATGTGTGTATGTGTGGGGATGTGCACGGTGAATGTGGACGGAGCCGACGTGCGCGTGCACGAGGTCAAATCCACAGGCTAAAGCGCGTGGCACCCTCTTGTCCTCCTAATCCCCCTGAAGTCGATGACTATAGTTCTCGAACTGGACTGGAGCATCCTACGGATGCTAGTCCAGCTCGACCTAAAAACGATTTTTCTAGAGGAGAGTGATGGAAAATAATGTTTCCAGCTATCATCTAGAATTTATTGTAGTCCGGACTACAATAAATTCTAGATGATAGCTGGAGCAGTGGCCCTCCTGAATAAAGTATTCCCGGTACCACTAGCTATATTTTAACTCACTACACCACGTCTACCCTTTAGTTCTGGCCCCATACCCGCACTTCTTCCATACGGCTGTTGGAAAAAGATCTCCGCTAAAGAGCCCCTCTATGAGGTGTTGCCCGTTGGGTATTGCACCGCCGACCCAACGAGGAGCAGGTCCAAATGATGAAGCATGACACCTGAAAGGGTGTGTGAGGGCATTAAATCCAACAAAATGGATTCCCAGGGTTACCTCCTGGTTACCCTGCCTTAAATCATCTGCATCACAGACTGTATCATTTCCTCTCCTTCTTTAGGAACAGCACAGCAATTTTTTGTAGAGGATTCAAAGTAGCACATCTCTTAAGGGTGACTTTTTCCCCAGCAAGTATAATCGGTTTGTTTTGTATCAAGCGACTGTTGGTTAAGTGCTGTCTGCAGGTATGTGTCACCAAAATTTCAACTGAATGTGGCACAAGAACAGTTAAAGGATGTCCCATCACAATACTTTCACACTGTTCTGTGCTGACACCAACTGCTGTCACAGCTTTCAGGCACCTGGGCAGTCCTGTGGCTACAGGACCAACAGTAGCAGACAAGTAGGTCACAGGTCGTCTTGCATTTCTGTTCATTTGTGTTAGCACTGAGAGAGTGCAGCCCTCCCTCTTACTGCAGAAAAGAGTTAAAGCTTTATTGTAATCAGGCATCCCTAATGCCGGGGCTTCACAGATATTTTCCCACAGCTCTAAGAAGGCAATCAAATCCCATGGTATCTGATCAGACACATCCTTGTGTGTCAACCTCTGTAAAGGCTTGGTCACCAGGGAAAAGTGGGGTATCCATTGGCGACAGTAGCCCACAATTACCAAAAATATCCTGACTTTTCTCTGGATGGTTGGCGAAATAATTTTAAGAATCACCAAGACTCTTCCCCTCTCCTTTCACAATGTGATGCCTGAGATACAAGACTTCTTTCTGGAAATACTGCAACTTACTCTGGGTACTTTATGTCCATTCTCAGCTAAGTAGATCACAATGCAATGGGGTCTCAATTGCAAGCTTCTTGAGAATTTGACGCCACTACCAGATTTTCAATATTCTAATTTAGGACAGAGTTACAGGGCATAATTATAGCGTTAAGATTCTTTTTGAGGATCTGAGTAAAAATTGAGGGATTCTCTGTATACCCTTGTGGGATTCGGCACCATGGCAAAACACAGTTCTAAAACTGGAAGGTAGTTCATGCAAGGGAACAGAGAAAAATACCTGACACCAATTGATGACAGTGAACTACTTAGCCTCACATTGAATTTGAAACAAAATCACAGCTCGTTTTGGTACCATGGTGCAACAGGGAACAACAATATTGTGAATCTTTCCCAGGTCCTAAACTATATGGTACTTACCACTAGGCTTCTGCAAACCCATAATGGGTGAATTACATGGACTCCCCATTATCTCCGTCAAAATGCCTCATTGTATCTTTGACTCAATCACTGGAGTAATCCCTGCAATTGTTTCAGGGGTCAGATTATACTGTGAGGTTTTTGGGTACTTGACATTGGGATTTATTTTTATGGGAACAGGGCTCATCTCCCTTTATGAGACCAATATCTTTTCTTTAAAAGTCGCAGACCTCTAGCTTCACTGTATCCTTATCGTCCAATAGTAAATCCTTAGATTCCATTACGAGAAACAACCCATCCTCCTGCCCTTTACTCATCAGTTTAAAGCCTACATGTTTATCATGGGTCTGGAATTCTACTCCTTTTGGGGTACACTAGATTGTGCAGTATAATTTCCAGAATAAATCTTAGTAAGCTCACAGGACTAGATTCACACACCGCAAACTGGTGATTCTCCTCAAAGGGCCCTATTTTAACGGGTACTTCTTCTGTTACGGGGTTTGTCATTTGCTTATTTGAGACTCCTACAACTTGGATTATTTTTCCCAGCGAGGGGTAGGTTTTCTAACAGTAGAGGGTAGCACCAGTATCGCTCAAGAATGATATGGGTTGGCCATCTTCTGCAAACAGATCACTCTGTAGGATAAGATACAAAATAATCACAGCCACATCAATACAATAACTAAGAATTAAAAATGTATACCTCTGCTCAATTATGTGTTTGTTAAGCGCGACTACTCACCCGTAAGGCCTCCTAGTCTGGTCTTTCTGGCGCGGGGGACCACGGCTTAGGAGATCTGGGCTGATCGTAGGGTCCTTTGGGGTGCTTTGAATTTGAGTCGGCTGTTCAGATATGCTGGTCCGATGTTGTGGAGGGCTTTGTGTGCATGGGTGAGGATCTTGAAGGTGATTCTAGTCTTGATGGGGAGCCAGTGGAGTGTGCATAGGTACTGGGAGATATGGTAGTGTCTTGGCAGGTTGAGGACCAGTCTTACGGCGGTGTTCTGGATGTTTTGTAGGTTGTGGGTGAGGTTTTTGTTTATTCCGGCGTAGAGTGCGTTGCCGTAGTCGAGTCTGCTGGTGATGAGGGGGTGAGTGACGGTCTTTCTGTGCTCAAGGGGGATCCATTTGAAGGTCTTGCGTAGGAGGCGGAGGGTGTGGAAGTAGGAGGATGCGACAGAGTTAATCTGCCGATCCATTTTGAGCTCAGAGTCCAGGATGATTCCAAGATTTTGTGCGTGGTCCGTGGGGGTGGGTGGGCTTCCGAGGGTAGGGGTCCACCAAGTCTCGTTCCAGGCATCGGGGTTTGAACCCATGATGAGTACTTCTGTTTTGTCAGTGTTGAGTTGTAGGCAACTGCTTTTCATCCAATTGGCGACAGTTTCCATGCCTTCTTGAAAGTTGGGTTCGTTGGATAGGGAGAGGATGAGTTGGGTGTCATCTGCATATGAAAGAATGTTGAGCCTGTGGGTTCTGACGATGGGGGCAAGTGGAGCCATGTTGACGTTGAAGGGTGTGGGGCTGAGGAAGAAAGCCTGGGGGACTTCGCAGGTGGTTGGTGTAGGGTCAGAGAGGAAAGGAGGGAGTCTGACCCGCTGCGTTCTGCGGTAAAGGAAAGAGCGGATCCAGTCGAGGGTCTAGACCCGAATCCCGACATCATGGAGTCTGTGTGTTAGGGTGCGGTGGGAGACTTTGTGAAAGGCCGCTGAGGGGTCGAGGAGAAAGAGGGCTACTGTTTCTCCTTTGTCCAGTAGGGAGCGGATGTCATCTGTTGCGGCGAGGAGGGTGGTTTCTGTGCTGTGTTTTTTTCTGAAGCTGGATTGGGAGGCGTCAAGGATGTTGTGCTCTTCCATGAAGGTGGCGAGTTGACTGTTGATGACTTTCTCCACGAGTTTCGCTGGGAACGAGAGCCGGGAGATGGGTCTGTAGTTTCTGAGGTCGGTGAGGTCAGCTGAGGGATTCTTCAGGAGGGTGTTGACCTCGGCATGTTTCCAGTTGTCGGGAAAAGACGCAGTCGCCAAGGAGCGATTGATGGTGTGGCGAAGCATGGGTGCTGTTGAAAATGTGGTCGGGCAGGGGTTAGTGGGGGCCCCGGAGTGGATTGACTTCATCATCTTTAGTGTGTCTTTGGTGGTGATGGCTGTCCAGCTGCCGATCGTTGGTTTTAGGGTGTCAAGGTGGAAGGTGAGGGTTCAGTGTGTTGGTTGTCTTCGTCGAAGTTGTCGTAGATGTTCTTGATTTCGTGGTGAAAGAAGGTGCTGAGTTTGTTGCAGAGGTCTTGTGAGGGAGGAATGTAAGTAGACTCGCTGGTGGGTTGGGCAAACTCCTTGATGATGCTGAAGAGTTCTTTGCTGTTGTGTGCGTGTGTGGAGATTCTGTCTTCGATTGCTGTTTTTCTCGTATTTCTGATGAGTTGGTAGTGGGCGTTGGTGGCGGTTCTGAAGTTGTTGTGGGCTTCGTGCATTTGGAGTTCCTCCAGGCCTTTTGAGGCGGTGCCATGTGTGTCGGGACTCTCGAAGTTCTGTGGTAAACCATCTGGCTTTCTTGGGGTGTGTGTTGTTGTTCTTCTTGAGTGGGGCTATGGTGTTGGCGCTGTCGGAGATCCATCTGTGCGGAGTTCGAGCTGCGGTGTTGGGTTCATCGTCTTCTGCAGTGGTTGGTGTTGAGTTGCTGAGTGAGGAGGTGAGCTGGTCATCAGTGATTTTGGTCCAGTTTCTTTGTGGGCGCAGGTGCTGGGGTCTGTGGATGGTGGATGTTCTGAAGGGGAAGTGGATGCATCGATGGTCTGTCCACGGGAGTTCGGTGGTGTGGCTAAAAGTGATGGCGTTTCCTAATGTGAAGAGGGGGTCGAGGGTGTGTCCTGCTGAGTGCGTGGGTTTGGTCACGATCTGGCGGAGTTCAATGTTGTGGAGTTTATCCAGGAGGGATGCGGTGTTCGAGTCTAGTTGGTTGTCTAGGTGCAAGTTGAGGTCTCCCAGTAGGGTGTAGTTGGTGGATGCGATGACTTGCGGGTAGATGATACACTAGTTCAAGATTTACCTAAATGGGGTTTGAGGAAGCAGGAAGCTCAGCAGAATTTGAAAAAGCATGAGTTGGATTAGGAAGAGCAATTGTCACATCATAAAACATAGGCACAGAACTGGTAGGTTTAGAACATGTTCTTTTATTACCATGAATGGGGTCCACATACAAAGCATCCATTTGCAGAGAAGACTGACCAAACTGTCACCTGGTATTACAGATTTTCATAGACCAACAGCGCTACATAGCTCTATACAATAGCAAACGTAAACAAAAGGCAATGCTTTTTTACTATATCAGAAACCATAAAGTCTAAAATATAAGCAACTGTCATAAACACAGACATAGCCACAAAGGGATATCCAGATTAAAAGATGAATTCCCTCACTAAATAAAGGTGGTATGCTTCATCATTGGGACTCTCCTCGTACCGTGATTCCTAGTCACAGCACGGGCTGCAACCCCTTCTCTGAGAGGGAGGAGCTCAGGGATTTTTGTTTGTAAGGGAGTGTCTGCTAAATACCACAGTGATAAGCTCAAGGTACTGAGAGTAGCAGAGCAAATGGCAGTGATAATAAAACTAGATCCTGTAGTGTAGTTCCTATATTCCCAATAGGGTCTGCGCATTGGAATAATGTATCCTATAGATTTGATGTAGGACTTATGTCGACTAGGTCTCTATCAAATATATTAGACTTAATTGTGAATGCCAGCTAGCTCAGAGTTCACTAGAAACTTTCCCAAGTTCACAAGAAGGGATTTAGCTTCTGACAACAGCATAAACATGACAACTTTGTTTCCCCAAGATAAAACTGATCTTCAGAGTTTTGGAAACAATAGATAGATATTTTACTCAGTCATTCATGCATGCTTCGTTTCATCAGAGGTGCAGAGAAATAGAGAGATGGGCGTTTTCAATAAAAGTATTTATTGAACAGTCTTCTTTCTAAAGCAAAATAAATGAACTGCTACAATCGTAATACTGGTTGCAAAATATAATGCATACAGTAAAAAGAGTAGAATAATATAATATTGTAAGAGCATTGTATGGTTCCTAGACCATAGATAAATACATACGTAAATAACAAAGGCTAAAACGTACTCAACTGGTGCTTCTGAAATACGCCTACCCCGATGTACCTATCCGGTCAAGTACGAGGTAAGAAGTAAGTGAGGTGTAGCATAAATTTAGTATTCTTTGCCAAGAATCTATCCAAGATTTCTCTAAGGGTCTAATCAGCTCCGTACCTTGGTTTTAGAATGAAGAAGGTCAGGCTCAGGACTCGATTTCCCAACAACCCGCAAGGGTAGCTTGGAAACACTGGAGCTGGATTTCTCGGCAGGATAAAAGACAGCGTCTTTCTCAGTGTGTCTGCTGGACGGTCGGCTTCCTTCGGCATTTGCTGTAGCAGGGTGCGTCGGGCAAGTAGATAGTCGAACTGCTCCAAACCACTGTGTGTTTGCTATGGCAAGTGTGGGCATATTTATACCTTGAAGGTACCGAGATTGACGTAAAGGTGGACATAATAACATCATCAAAGAGTCTCAGTTCTTTGAAAACTCCATGAGTTCTTGGACAAGTCAGCATTCAAGCAAGGGGAAGTCCCTAGCTGCTGAAGCCGAGTTTTCCAAGAATTTGTTGTGGATTTTCGGAACTAGTGGAAGTAGCCCTGCCGTATTTGGACTGCATGAGCTATGTCTTAATATGGTTATGATTTCTATGCCTATATAAGGATATGGTGATTTATACCTATATAAGGGCATGAATCGGGAAAATTACAATAGGGTCCTAAAATGTTATACAACAATCCAAGCTATGCAATGACTCTTTATTCATGCGTCCCTGGGCCAGGATTAAAAACAGGGCATTTGCGGAAACACACGTACCCGCAGTTAGTGTCAGTATGTGGTTGACATGTTTGAGCATAGTAACCCTCACATAGAGGAGTAACAGCTTTCTTCAGTACCTACTTGTTAGTGCTGCTTCTCAGTGTGTGTAATCAAAACAATAGTGAAAAAAGGGGTGTGTGTAAAAACATCAAATATACAAAACCGTCCAGTGATCCTGTAAGGTCAACATAAAGTGGGGAATTCACTGGTGGTACTTCGAGAAATACATACCAATTTTTTTTAGATAATTTGAAAAGCTAGGGCAAGCATAGAACAGTTGCACTTGCTTCAACCTGTGAAGCTACACAGTTGTAGGCAACAGACAGAAGAATCTCACTGTGCCACATCTATCATGTACTTAGTAACCTTAATCTTTGGTACACGTGATAGAGAGAATTGTAAAACACAATAGATTGCAAAGTGGGGATTACCTGCTGATGTCAAGAAATACGCCTCTCTCACCCTGGCATGTGGCTCAGGAGGACTCCCCGTCCTGCAAAAATCTTTGGAATGGAAGAACTATAAGGGAACACATCACCCAGTGTGCTTCTAGGCATTCCACACACATAAAGTATGAAACAAGACAAATTAAGACCATCAAGTCTTTCTAGGGCACGCAGTAGTGGAATCTGCATGGGTAAACCTATTCTACACACTCAAACCGCCATTTGGCCGAGTGTGCGAGAGCACTCTTGTTTAGGTTGACAGGAGAAAGGAAGAAAGGTGGAGAACAGAAACTGCCTTTTCAATCCAGGAAGCATGTAAGTGCTTGTCAAAGGAGAGGGGCCGAGCACTACACTTTGTTGAATTCAAGTACTAACAGTGTGCTAACTCAGAGTGTGCAGAGAAGTATCCTACACTCCTGTTGTCGCGCAGCTGAAAAGGTGCCCCAGGCCAGGCATTTTATGTTGCTGCTAATCAGAGAGATTTCTAAATGTGCAATCCATAGTGAAAGAGGCCCAGGCCGGGTGGTGTATGCTACTGCTAAACAAAGGGAATTCTACATATAAATCCATATCAGAGCACAGAGACCAATTCTGCGGTTATTGTAAAACGCAGACCTCAGCATAGGGGCTCCCAATATGATGCAGCCATGGTCAGGCATAAGTACACTTGTAAACTTGTAGCTCTCCTCCACTCGTGTTCAGTCTACACCTTACTACCACCATCCTACCCCTCTCGTCTAAAATAAATGGTAGGTCTTTCCACAAAAATTCAGAACTCCTATTCTCTTTGAGGTTGTGTGCCAATGAAACTAGATAGGGAACCACCAGGATTGCAACACCTGTGTGCCTTTCCTCAGTAAGTAGGATGCCTGTAGTAAACCTATACTCCTCCTGTTGTGTATTCATTTCTGGCCAGCCTATTTTTTGCTCAATGTATTTAGGCCACAAGAGCCTTTTAAGCTTATGTGACATAACTGTAGTCTTTTATAATATTAGTTGTTATCTTGTCAGTGGCTGGCTGATCCATCAATACCATTAAGCGGTCATTTCCAATGCTCTTGAACCTTCTGCATTTGTTTCACAATTCTCACGTTCCAGTATTACCCTCTTCCCTCCATGCAGTAGTTTGCATTTTTGACTCTGTGCTAGGGCATGAAATTCCAATAAAACAATTCTACCAAAATTTGACAATAAATTCAACTTGAAATAATCTTGAACCTGTGTGTATTTGGTGAATTTCAAAAGGATGGGCAGCTTCCAATATGTCACTAATCACTAATATATGGGGCCCTATATGGGCTCAACAAGGGTAGTTGGGGGATGGTTAGGGAACTGCTTTGATTCATTACTCTTTTTTTAGGGAACCTGGGCCATGGCCAGCCTAAAGTTCTGCAGAGGGCTGAGGTTTGGGCTTGGACATAAGCAAGTCAAAGCTTTCTAATGTCAAGAAAGGCAAGGCAATATGTCTGAATCTCATTTTTATACTGAGGACTCACAACTTATTTTGTTTCATTTTCTTTCCTCACTTCCACTCTGCATGATCAAATCTTCACTTCTCTGTTGGCAGTGCTGACTTGAATGACATTTCAGTTTCTCAAACTGAATCACAAGAAAATAGAGGTTTTCCTCTTTCCAGCCCATTCTTCTTTCTTTTCCCTCACCACCAATTCTCTTCTTTTTTCCACCAAAGCACGCCTTATGAGCATTGTGTTTAATCCAATTTTTGGTTTTAAACCGCAGATTGTTTAGGTGGCTAAATCTTGGAATTTTGATTTGTTTAATATTTAGAAGACAAAGGGCTCAATTGAATATTTGGCAGTTTTGCCCGCCCATGCCAGGAGGACAGAGTAAATTACTCTGTTGCTCTGTCGTAAGTCCCAAATTTGCAATATCGGATCAGTGGACATTTGAACCATTGACTGGAACCATCATCAAGGCAGTTCCTGCCGATGTATTGTAACGTTGCCTCGCATTTAAATTTGACAGGTGGGTCGTTATGTTGGCAGAAAGGGTACTACCTCCCCATTGCGATGCAGTACCATTTCCACCAGCATATAAATTAGGCCTTACATCTTTCACGAATACATACTTTATATTGGTCTATGTAAATAATTGACTAGTCCACACCCATCCATCTAGAATGCTTGTGTTTACCTCCTTTCTCACTTCTGCAGCTCTTGCTCATCTCCCCTTGTCTTGCAACTGGCCACCTTACTGCTGCAATGTAAATTTAATTTTTAATGCCTGCACTTCCTTGCAGCCTTCTACTTCTATTCCTTTATTTCAATATATACTCTACCTTGGACACTACACTGGGCTTCTTTATGTTTAATGACAAGCCCTTGCCTAGCTCCTTATGCCCCCCATCCAAGTCAGTTCTTCATCTCAATGTCTTACTTCCAAGTTTTGGAATGAGCAGCTTCTATCTGTGAGATTAAATTCAAGTTAATGACATTTTAGGAGCTGCTGAAAGATCATATAGACAATATTTACTCAAGTCTGACTCCATACTGATGGTACTGTTGTTTTTCTTTTTTTGTGCTGTCTTCAAGTGTTCAGCACTTTAGATAAAACAAAAACACTATTGTAAGTAGAAATAAATAAATAGTATGTGGTGAACAATCACAACTCCAAGTTCTTGCTTTACTACTTTGAAAGAGATCACTATGAATGTACTATTATTTGTTGATGTGAGTGTGTGTTGGTCTTTGATTGCATCTTGCTTGTAGGTGTTGTTTTAGTTGTATAAATATTGTGAAGGTATAGGCATTGCATTTGGTGTATGAGATATGGGTTTAGTTCGTGACCATAACTAGGTTCTAACTGTGTGTTTTTAAGTGTATTTCTGTTTTTTTTAAATTTATAACTACAACTATGTTAAGGTCGTATAACCACAGCTAATCAAAACTTCACTTTAACCTTTTTTTTGCAGTGCGTTTTGTAATCATCCACACCATCCAACAATTACCTGTTGCCAACCAACTGCCTAAATCATATGCAGCAGGGGTTTACTGCACAGTCTGGCATACAGACAGTCTCTGCACCTAATCTACCAAACCCGCCGGTGTTGGCCACGCACAGCTTTAGTGCACAGAAATCTCTTTAAAAAATTTTAGGATTTGGAAATCCCACAATAAAAATAGTTTTAATATTAATTTTAATGTCTGTGATCCCTTTGGGATCCTTTACATGGACCTGGGTGTCAGGGTAGTTATGCCCTTTTGTTTTCATTTTTCCCAACACTGTATTCAGTGCACATTGTTGGGCAATCACACACTCAACATAATTTTTTGTGCCAAAACGCAGCAGATTTTCAAATCCATAATCAGATAAACAAATACTTAATGGCAAATGGGAGATACAGCTTATAGTCCAATGATGGTCCTTTATTTTTTTAATTGGATTCACAAATCGTCTTTGGATTTGCACATCAATGGATGATTTGGGGATTAATGATACAGATATGTCTATAATTTAACTGCTTCATATCCATCTCAAAACACTTTTTAAAAATTAATTTCTCAAAAAGTATTGAATGAATGTACACCATATAGTGCTTAATTTTAGGTGGTGGTTTCTGGTGCGTGGCACCCGCACTTGAATGTCTGGCAAAATATCGATAACACAAATATCGATATACAAAAATATCGGAACAAAAATATTGAAGTCAAAAATATAGGAATCCTATCCCTAACAAGGTAAGTACAAATATATCGAATATAAAATATAGAATGACAAAAATATCGTTTTTTGTCAAATATCGTTTTTTTTTAAATATAATAAAAATGTAATATTAACAAAATAATACTTATAAATGTAATAAACATATTTAAAAATGTACTATAATATTTAAAATTAATACATAATGTAATACAAATTAATATTAATAAATATATAAAACATAATATATTTTTCATTAATAATAACTCTGAATTAAATATTTTCATAACTTAAAAACAAATAAAAATGTAATAAATTACTAATACATTTATTTACATAAAATATTCACATAAATAACAATTAATAACAACATAATACTAATAAAAAAGCTAAATACATTTTAGATAGCGTATGAGTAAAAATTACCATTCCCACTCCAGAGAGTGCAACAGTAGGGAAAGTGTTGGATAGCGTAGCGGTAACAATTACTATTCCAACTCCAGAGAGTGCAACAGTAGGGAAAGTGTTGGATAGCGTAGGGTTAAAAATTAGTATTCCAACTCCAGAGAGTGCAACAGTAGGGAAAGTGTTGGATAGCGTAGGGGTAACAATTACTATTCCAACTCCTGAGAGTGCAACAGTAGGGACAGTGCTGGATAGCGTAGGGGTAAAAATTACTATTCCCACTCCAGAGAGTGCAACAGTAGGTAAAGTGTTGGATAGCGTAGGGGTAACAATTACTATTCCAATTCCAGAGAGTGCAACAGTAGGGAAAGTGTTGGATAGTGTAGGATAAAAAATTACTATTCCAACTCCAGAGAGTGCAACAGTAGGGAAAATGTTGGATAGCGTAGGGGTAACAATTACTATTCCAACTCCAGAGAGTGCAACAGTAGGGAAAGTGTTGGATAGCGTAGGATTAAAAATTACTATTCCAACTCCAGAGAGTGCAACAGTAGGGAAAGTGTTTGATAGCGTAGGGGTAACAATTACTATTCTAACTCCAGAGAGTGCAACAGTAGAGAAAGTGTTGGATAGCGTAGGGTTAAAAATTAGTATTCCAACTCCAGAGAGTGCAACAGTAGGGAAAGTGTTGGATAGCGTAGGGGTAACAATTACTATTCCAACTCCAGAGAGTGCAACAGTAGGGAAAGTGTTGGATAGCGTAGAAGTAACAATTACTATTCCAACTCCAGAGAGTGCAACAGTAGGGAAAGTGTTGGATAGCGTAGGATTAAAACTTACTATTCCAACTCCAGAGAGTGCAACAGTAGGGAAAGTGTTGGATAGCGTAGGGGTAACAAATACTATTCCCACTCCAGAGAGTGCTACAGTAGGGAAAGTGTTTGATAGCATAGGGGTAACAATTACTATTCTAACTCCAGAGAGTGCAACAGTAGGGAAAGTGTTGGATCGCGTAGGGGTAACAATTACTATTCCAACTCCAGAGAGTGCAACAGTAGGGAAAGTGTTGGATAGAGTAGGGGTAACAATTACTATTCCAACTCCCAAGAGTGCAACAGTAGGGAAAGTGTTAGATAGCGTAGGGGTTAAAATTACTATTCCCCCTCCAGAGAGTGCAACAGTAGGGAAAGTGTTGGATAGCGTAGGGGTTTAAATTACATACTTAAAAATTATAAAAAAATTGAATAATACAAATATGATCTATTAAATAAATATAAAACATTTACAATACATATACATAATTATTAAAAAACATGATTAGCAAAATATATATAACCTAAAATAATCATGAAATACATACCATTTTATAATATTTAATTACCAATTAATAAATAATTAACAATTATAAAATTAACTTAACAATTATTTTTAATTCATTATTACTTAATTACATTAAAATTAGTTCCCACCATATTCCCCTATAAACACACAACCCGCAACAGAACACATCTATCAATTAATTAATTATTTAAAATTAATTACCAATTAATTTAATTTATTTACCAATTAATAAAAATTAATGTATGCTTCCTACTAATTAATAATTATTTAAACATTATTAAATTACTTCCCACCCTATTCCCCTATAAACCCATAACCCGCTACAGAACATATTTATCAATTAATCAATTAATTAAAATTAATTAAAAATAATTCTCAATCAATTAATTAATAATTCCTACTAATTAATAATTAATTTAACATAATTAAATTACTTCCCACCCTATTCCCCTATAAACCCACAACCTGCTATAGTACTATAAGACAATATTTAATTAAATTACATTAAAAATTAATAATAAAACATAATAAATACAATATAATATACACAAAATGTATTTAAAAATCGATATTAGTAACATCGAAATTATTTACTTCGATATTACTGACATCGATATTTAAAACTTCGATATTACTAATATCGATATTAAGACTGTCGATATTACTTACCTTCTATATTATGTCCCATCGATATTTAAACTTCGATATAATTGTATATCGAAATTTAAAACTCGATATTTTGTCTGTGTACCCCCGCACTTATTTGTCAGCACCAGCACTTATGACAGCTGTCACATGGTGGTGCTGTTTGTGTAATTTAGAGACAAACAGAAAAACACGTGTTTATTCATTCACTATGCATTAAAAACAACTAATACCTGTTGCCCAAGCCATTCATTTAGCTTTGGGGGCCTTGAAAAGTCTGCATTGTCACACTTGTAGCAGTGTGATGGTTAGTAGTTGTGAACGGACTGTCATTGGCAGCACTGGCAGTGGCAATGGGTGGTTCAATCTGTGGTGATCTCCTGACGAGGGCCTTCGTAGTTAGTTTTTACACAAATTAAGCACTGACACCACACCAATCAAAGTCACTTCTTTGAGTAAAGTTCAGCTTTCATGCCATTTGGTATAATTCCTTTTAGCTTTTTTTCTGCAGAGCAAAGAGTCCCAGAGGTAGCTAAAAAGGGAAACGTCAAAACTTGCCATGCTGAACACAAATCAGCTGAATTTTTGTTGTTGTTTTGTTTTTTTGGGGGGGAAATATTTGCGCAGATTACTCAAACGATGCCAAAGACATTAAGAAAATAGAAACAGCTTTGCAGTGGAACCTGTGATATAATCAGAACTATACACTGGCTATCACCAGTATGTATTTAAATATATATTTCACTAACCACAACTATGCGCATATCTGTCCCCAGCTTTATGCCAATGCTCAGCTCGCTCTTATCCTTTCACACCAAAATATGTCTGCCCTTTGTCGCAAAAAAAGAGTTTCTCCCTTTAAACATAATATAGCCTTTCGTAACACCCAACATTGTCTCTACTACACTAACCATAAACTATTTATTTTAAGATTTGGCCCCTTTGTTGCTTATAACTTTTCTGAAATTACAAGAACTGGAGACTCTGAATCTGCCATAACTCCTACCTCCACATCGCCTATTACAATAGTGCACATAAGAGCACCTTTGATGTCAACAGTCCTACAGCAACTACTACAATGCCGACTCCCACTATTATCTTCCACAACCAAACTCCCAGGTCTCCAGACCTTTATGAAATAAACCGTCCTTTTGCATTTACTGTACTGCCTAATGACTGCAGGGTAAGCACAACTATTACACAAATGGGCTCAAGAGCCAAACCTTTAGCATGAAATTATTTTCCTCTTTTTTATCTCAAGATTTGCCTCAAAGGCATTCACCTGCTCCACAGCATTAACATTCTCACTCCTGCACAGAACCTTTGAAGAAACCATGATCCACCCAACTCCTGTTACTACAACAGTGGTTTCTTTGAGAGTGGAATTACGCCAAACTAACAAACTTTTTTTGTGTCTTTTTTTTATAGAAATTGGTCACAATTACACTGTCACAGCAAGAAAGTGTGTGGCTGTCACATATCCTTTTATGTAGCCTGTATGCCTTAGAGACAAGCAAGAAAAAGGTGTGTGATTCCAACACAATGCTAAATCTTTCTTGGGAATGTCTTTTCAACCTATTCACTGCCTTAATGTGTTCATCTCACCTCCCAGAGTTTGCAACATCAGGCATTTACTTTGGCAGGTGGTTCAAATATAGCTTGCCCTTCAGAACACAACGAGTTGAGCAAGAGTTGTTTCTTGCACTACCGGCCAAATGTATTTCCCTCTACGGCAATTAAGTAATTTTCAAGCGATCTGTATCATTGCTTCAACGTTTGTACAGGTTGCTCATACTTCTGCAGAAATAAAGCTGGAGCCATATTATTTTGCATAGCAATATCATATATAATGGCAAATGCTTGTACGTAATGACCAAACAAACAAAATAGCTAGAAGAGACATAGTTTCTCCAACAACCCAATGCTTGAATAAACCAGAATAAACATTTCCGTGCCATGGTGAAGCATACATGTGGCACTCCCACCAGAAAAAAGTAGGAGGGTACAATATCTCTGGTATGCCAACATGCCACACACTCACCAATCAGTTCCATGAAGCAAAAGACTACATTTCACACCTGAATAGCTGCTTCTACAGCCTTTTTGCTGAAGCTGCCTGCTGGTGTCCTCTTGACAGCACACCAACATAGCAACTGTTTAGCCTTGTACTTCAACATGACTAGAATATCCAGGTCAGGCTGAGTTACTGGCACAAATGCCTTAAAGATTAACTTAATTGCCTCCTACAGTGCACATGACATAAATGTCGGTTCAGAGGCTGTGTGATGTTGGTGGAACTGGTGCCGTTTCAAATTACAAGACATAACACTACACTACAAGCATTGCCTAGGCGCCGGCCCTAGGCACAACTGATGGTCGATCTCTTGGCATTCGTGGTCAAACGTCCCTACTGCTGCACATTTACTGACACTGGGTTTTGAGGGCTAGTGAATACGCCACATAATTCTTTTTAATTGCCCACTCCCTATACCACCCTTCCTCATCACTACTCCTGCTGCATGAGTTGGCGGGTACTTATGTGTGATCAGTGGGAAGCATCCATACCAGTCCTCATTTGGCACTGGTGGAAGAGCTCTCTGAGTCATCCCTTAAGAGCAGATCGTAGTCTTCATGTGACAGCCCCGTTAGCTATTTGTATTTCCAGAGTGTGGTTTTCTATATCACCATCCTCTGGTGTAATCATTAAATAACCCCTGCCACTGGTGGTATGGACTTTTGTTCGTCGAAAAGGAGAAATAAAAAGAAGCAAACATCTACATCAATCCTATGACATGATAAACCATGATTCACTTTTAATACGGTCAATAAAGAGAATGTGTGTGAATTCAAGGGTTTTATTTTCGATTATTTTTAAGATTTTAAAGTTTTTATTTAGCAAGAATTAATCGTTTTTATGTATCAGCTTTAAAAGTTAATGTAATCCAATAATCGATATTTCAAAATAAGAAAAAAATACAATATTAGTTAGAATAACAGTTGAAATTGTAGTAATGCAGCAAGTGTGTTTCGTATAGGAAGTTCCCTAATCTAAATTGCATTGGTATAAGATAAAGTAAAGTGTCAGTTCAGATACTCAAAGAGTTCTGATGAAAGAATGAATGCATAAGCATAATGCCATTGCATGTCAGGCTGGAAAGTACTTGCAGGTATAAATCAGCAAACATCAAAGAATTTGGCTAAACAACCTTAGATGTAGAGAGATATAAGAAACTTAGAGATGGGTCACCAGCCAGTGAAAGTGAAAGAAGCTCAAGGGAAAAAAGCTGAAAGGAAAAGTTCTGCTCCAGGAACATGCACTAATAGAAAAACACAATGTTCTAGGTGGTAACATGTTTTCTTTGGTCTTCTTCATCCTCCAATAGGATTTCGGTATATATTGGAATAAGCAAATACCCTGTTTTCTCATGTTTGTACAATTGTATATAGATGTTAGACTTTGAAAAAATACATCGTCCACATTCTGTGATCCAGACTGTCCTTCCTGTGATTCATCTTTGCTGTTGCCTCCTCTCCTCCCGGTGAGAACCTCACTATCAATTGTCTAATACAAAACAGATGACTATTTACTAACTAACAAAAAGGCTTCTGGAAAGTTATAAAATCTGTAGCAAAAAAAAAAGAAAACGTCTTGTGGAAAATAACTGTTCAATGTGGAAAACAGTCCTTTCAATATTAATACCTTAATTTCAGTTAACATGGCATAGACAATTTGGCCAACTTAAATCAGCACTTATGCACTTCACTTGCAGACTTAGAGCATTTAAACATGATTATCTACCACAAATTATTGTATTTGGATCGTGTGCTATTTAAACATAGGCTCTTGCATATTTATAATAAAAAGAGTTTTTGTTTGCAAATGAAATTCGCTCTTGCCGTTTACCCTTCTCTGATGGTTGAAAAACAAGCACAATTCTTTCCCAGACGTGAATCTTTAAGCTGCACTTTTTTCTCTTTGTTGTGTCATCATTCTTATTTTTCAGGGTTTCAACTTCCCTCAACTTTTGTAATCTTTATTCCTCCTTCTTCTATTTCTATTTCTTCTCTCATTTGCCTTTCTCATTCTTTATTATTTTTCCTTGTCAAATAGCATATAAATCCTACATATAAAGCATAGCAAACAAATATCTAAAATTAATACAGGTTTTAATATGATACTGAAAGGTCCTTCCCCTACTGTTTCAAACCAATTGCTTAGTACAGAAGCTCCTTTACCTAGTGTCCCTAATACACTAGTGGTTTCTAAAGGTTCTAAGGACCAGAAATGTTTTTGCAAATTCTTCTGACTTTATACTCTATTCGGGTATGTAGGAGCAGCAATGTTGAGCCTTCAACATCTTACAGACTCTGCTTTTCTCTGCTAACAGAATTTCTAAAGCTAATCAATCTTGCAAAACTATTGGTCTAATTGCCATTAATTCAGCATTAACTGCCACCAAAGTACCAGATGTATAAGTAGGCAGTTTATCTACTACTGTAGATAAATTTCTAATGTGCTTGTCATTTATAACTACTCCTGCTGGCGGAATGATTGCTCCGAAATTTTATCCCACTAATTGTGTCACATCACTTGTACTAAGGGTGTGTCTATGGGGTGTTGTCATGGTTAAAGCATCTATGCTATTCGCATGATACATTTTAGAGACTAATAAAGCTAAATAGCAAACACCAACTGAAAATAAGCATCCTGTCTTCAAATAAAATAGACTCCGGTAATAACTGCCTCTTACCCAGTTAAGATTTGAACAGTCCTATCTAAAACTTCAAATATGTGCTCACAGCTACTTATCCCAATGTGCCTCTTTCTAAATTGGTTTTGTCTTTTGTAAACACATAATTTCCCTTTTTGTTATTTATATAATTTTAATTTAGGATATATCATTTTTTATTTTTGTACTTGTCTTCCTCTTTCTTCCAAACATTTTTTAAAACATCCTCCTCCTTGTTTGTATGGGTGAGCAGAACTTGTGGAATTTCACTCTGTGGAGTTACGCAAGAAACGCGAGCATCGGAATTCGGTATGCTGCGCTACTCATGCTGAATTTTAGCACCGGAGCTTGTCCCGTGCTGTAAAATCAGTACGAATAGCACAACATGCCCTGCGAGAGGGGACTGCTTCTTTTTACCTGTTGAATAGATTTTCTACTCGAGAAGCAGCTTTCTCAACACGGGCGGTAGCAACCTGCGGCGACCGGCGCATTGAGAAATCTCACCAGAAACTTAACATTTGCAAGCCGCTCGTGAGATAAAACACCACCATGTGGCGGTTGTCGGAGTTTTTCCCGAACTTCGCTCTCCAAGTGGAGTGGTCAATACTTCACGAACTCTGCCGGAGGAGCATAGTTTATCGCCTACCCCTACATGTTTGTCTTATGAAAAATCTGACATCTCTTTCCTCTAATATTAAAATGAACTTCTTTTCTTGTGTGTCTCATTAAACAGGTTAAATTCTTTTCAAATGCCTTGACAGTGTTTATAACTGTAGAAGCGCTAAAGAAATACCATGCATTTTTGGGGTGGATGAGGATTCATTCTTTTCTGAAGGGGAACTGTAGAAAGAATCATATCATAATTGCAAAAATATTATTCAAAACATTCCTGTCTTTAGAATAAAGTGAAATACTACTTGTAATTCCATATGAAAGTGGGATGTGATGATAAGCCACATCTGCAGCTGAAGAGGGTAAGTGTGTGCAAACATAACAATCCTTAGTGTCTAAAGCTTGAGTATATTCTTGAACTAATTTAAAACAAACATGAGTCGATAAATCTTCCTTTGAAACATCTATAAATGAAGATTTAGTAATATAAACACACAGTATTCTATGGAGCACATGTTTTTATTCGTCGTCTACATCCTCCGAATGGGATTTCAGTAAACTCCTGGGAATGAGCAAACTCCCCATTTTCTCATGTTCATACAATGGTCTATAGATTTTAGACCTTGAAAAGATACATCATATACATTCTGTGGTCCAGACTGTTCTTCCCATGAATCATCCATCCTGTTGCCTCCTCTCATCCCGGTGAGAACCTCATTATTAGTTGTCTAATACAATGCAAACGCCTATTTACTAACTAACAAAAAGGCTCTGGAAAGTTACATCTGCAGCAAAAGAGAAGAAAATATCTTGTGGAAAATAACAGTTCAATGTGGAAATCAGGCTGTTCATGGTTAATGCATTAATTTCAGTTAACATGGCATCGACAGGTTGACTAACATAAATCAGTACTTATTTACTTTTCTTGCAAGCTTATAACATTTAGGTATGTTTACCTACTCCAAAGTTTTGTATTTAGTAGATCTGCCATTTAAACATAGGCTTTCGCACATTTATAATAAAAAGTGTTTTAGTTTACAAATGAAATTCACTCTTGCAATACTGATTTATAGAGGGAAATTAAGTCCACCTTAAAAACAGATATTGACTTTAGGGTTAGTGTTGAAGTGTCCCATTGTTACATGCTCTGCATTCCTATGAGATGATAAGATTGTCATTTCAAACAGAATGAAGGGAATCTTGCAGTGCTCCCTTGGTTGTCTGTAAGTAAATCACTAATGTTGGCTGTCACTCTGTTAATGCGCTCGTTCGCTGCTATTGGTCCCTTATAGTCCTCAATGTCTCTCACATTCCCTGGCAAGAAACATCACTTGTATTGTTTCAACAACTACTGACATCAGAAATGTAGGGAACGTTTTCATTACAGCAGAACAGCAGATAACAACAAAAAATATATAGATTTGCTTTCTGTTATTCATTCCGTCATTCTAAGGGTTCCTAAGCTGCAGGCAGAATCTGATTGGAGAACTGACTGTCTTCACCTGCAACCACTAATTTACTGCCAGCTCATACTGCCATTCCCCCGCCTACTGACAAGCTGTTTGTGCATCCACTAGAGATGCATACTAGAGGTGTTGTCAGGTGTGCATGGGCACAACACATGGCCGTGGTTACATGACATCTTCCCTCAATTAAACAACTTGCAGGTTTTAGTCCAATTAATGACACTCACAGTGGGTCAAATGTTACGGAGGAGTGGGGATTATTCGGATTCAAATTTGGGAGAATGAGATGAAGGTCTAAGAAGTGAGGAAGAAGGTGATGGACAAAGGATAGTCGTTTACAGACCTGTAATAAAGTCAAACTTGGTGCAACATCCTGACAGTTTATCTACCAATGAACCTTTATGTGGGTTGTTTTCCATTATAGGGAAATAAATTAAATACAGGTGACCATGCCATGTCTGTCCCTCCATATGCTAAGAATATTCCACTTCAGGTCAATGAATACTTATTGCCAAGGATAAAAAGAGTGATGATCCTTGTGAGACTGGATCACCACTTTGTCTTCTTTGCTAAGTCTTGAGTTTTTCACGCTTCTCTTCTCCAGCCTGCCTATTCTTCAATCTTCCATTTAATGTGGTGTTGCTTTTTCTCACATCATGATGATCAGGGTGATGCTCAGGTGCGGTCTGAAATCTGTGTCTCGAATTTCTAATCAAGCAGTAGTTATGTCGGTGACTTCCCAGTTGTGCTGTTTGTGGCTTCGGCAATCTACATGGTTTTCTTCAGTTTGGCCTTAAGTATTCTATGAATACATGTGCTTCAAGCAAAAACAAGGTGATCTTGCAATGACAGGAATCCAGAATTTTTACAGCTTTCTCAGAGGCTTTGTTTTCAAAAGGTGGTCCATTACATTACTTGTGATGGCTAATGTGGAGAAAGTCTTGTTTAAATTACTGTATTACTATTTCTGATGTTGCCGGGGATAGCCATAAAGCCTTGGAAATGTCACCCATCACAATCAGATGATGCTGTCCATTTAAATCAAGAGCCACAGACTCCTACAATTTTTGGATTGCTCAGATTGTTACAGGGGGTTGTGTTTTTTCCAGGCTCTAGCATACATGACTTGTCCAAGGATCTTCTCCACAGGTTTATCAAGCGACAGAACCAAACTTTCTGCATCCGGATCTCCTGCCATTCTGACCTTCATGGGATAAGTAAATGCCTTGCTTTTTAAGTGCCTGAGACATCACTAAAAAAGTGACTATAGGCATAAGATCTTCTTGAATCATAAACGTTTACCCTGGACATACAATATGCTCGGAAATCCTAAAAATGGCATAGATGATGCACAGCCTTTATGCTTTTCGATCTCTGCACCATTGTAGTTAAGCTCTGGCCTGTAATGAGGAGTCCTTTTGTGAAGCTATCACAATGTGTACTTTATCCGGAACCATGCTAGAGACTGCTTGATGAGTTGTCTGATGAGTTCAGCAATCAAGGGTTGGTTGGTCAGATGAACGCAGGAAAGGGAATTGCCTGGGTTCTGGTCCTAGCAAGGCTTGTGAATGATTTTGAAGTGATAATCATGCAGTCTGAAACTGTTACATTTGAAATTAAACTGACGTTTACACTTTGGGGCATGTCTAATATTAGCTTTATGGACAAATTGGTGCCTTAAAAAGTAAAAACATCTTCACAATGGTCAGTTCCAGATGTAAAGGTGCTTAGACATGAATAAGTGAAACGTTTGAACAACCCTGTCATTAACAAGTTATAATGTCTTGAATGTAGTTCTTGTGGGGGACTTGGCAATTCCCAGAAAGAATATGATAACTGAAACTTTGTCAGGAATTGTTGCTAAAGGGAGGGATCAGAATGCATGCCCTTTCAAAAGAACATGTCTCCATAGAACTCGAGAATCATCACCCTGGCCTTTTCTTAGCATTGATTTCATCTTACGGAAGTACACTGCCCATCTGTACCGGAGACAGATCAACTTTGTGGATACAGATATCATCACTATCAGGTAACAGTTGGGAATGCCTCTGATAATTTCTCAAATGTCTTCCTGAAAAAACTTAGCAGCAGACTGCACTCCAAAACTAAGGCAAAGCGCTTACAGCTGAAATGGCCCATGAATGTATTAAAAAATGTATACAGCATAATGATTCCTCTAGCTCACCTTATGACAGCCTTGTTGGGGTCATGTTTTCAGAAAAATATAACACTATTCAGTTGGTGACCGATGCCCTGAATGTGCCCAAACAGAATATTATGTGGCCACAGTTTCTAAGTGTTTCCACCAATGATATGCATCAGGGAAGTCTTGACACAAATTGTCCATGTAAATTGTATGAACGCTATTGCTAAATAATGTGGGTGCTATATGTGTCAACAAAATAGAGCCCTCTTGGATTGACCTGTAAACATTGGTGAACAGAAACAGCCTAGCAGCACTTCTACCCTTCACGTTACAGGCAGTTTTTGACACTGTGGGTCCTGAAAAACCAATAGATTACAAGAAAATGTGTATTGAAGTAAACCTCATTGGGTGGACATCTTCGTGTGGATCTCTTCCTGCTTTATGGACAGACCAAACATTATATCCAGAGCTAAGTTCACCATTTCACCGCTCAGCATGAAGGAAGGTGCACAACAAGTACTGAATCATCTCACCAGTCTTTTTAAACCTTCACATCACTCCACTCCCAGAACTCATCAAACCTTTTCACTTCACTTACCCTATGATGATGATACACACATGACCCTAATTTGGAAAAACCAAATTTCCCTGAATTTTCCAAACTAGATGATTGACTCAGATCCCTTGAGCAGTGTGTGAAAAATGAGAGACTAGAGCAAATAGGATCATTTGATAATCTAGCTTGAAGAAACCTAAGAAATATCATAGACTCACCCCTCGCCGTGAAACCTCAAGTTGACCAAGTAACAAAATCCACAGTTCAAACCAAATGGATGTTCCAATGTATTTCCCGCATCTGGGATTCCCTCAGAAGATGCTGTCAAACATTTCCCTAGTCATCTCTGGACGGGATTATTCCAATGCCTTGTCCCATGACGTATCAGCTTCAGTTATACGACTCCTACAAAGCATCCAGTACGCAGAAGCAGGATAAAGTAAGGGGACAAGACCACATCTCCCCTGTGATGATGAGCCTTCAACTGCCCCCACCCCCCTCAGTAGACCGTCTCATTCAAAAATGGTCTGCTTCACACTAAAGGCTGTAAAAACAAAAGTAGCAGTTTTCTTGCAGACAAAGTTTAAGAAATACCCTCAGAAATAGACATTGACTGATTAGAACCGCAATTAATAATACATCCTGCCAAGAAAAAAAAACACAATTGGAAAGTGTGCAACGCCCATAGGGCTAAATGGCCTTCAGCCCCCCGACCCCCGTTGTGTGTCCCAGCCTGGACTGCTGCAGCTCGAGCTGCTGTGGGCTTGGCTGGGCAGTGTCTGGAGTCATCGCCGGCACGCCCGAGTTTTTCCCAGGCCTTTAAAGACTATTTACATATTTAGATACCTTCGTTAACAGGTTATCTTACCGAGGCTTAGTTTTTTTTCTGGTTCCTTTACCCTCTGTGACCCCACTATGCCTATTCCTTACATTTGTATTTTATATTTACTGCCATAGTGTGAGAATGCATTTCATGAAAAAGAAATATAAAGTAGGGTTGACAACTGAAAAATGCCAGCCATTTGTTGTGGAAAGAGCCTGCAAAGATCTCATCTTGACACTAAATAGGGTTATAAATAAAAGAAAGTATGTGTTCATTTGTAATGTGACTTTTCTGTCTTTGTTCCCTTTAATTATTAGTCATGGATCAATCAGGCAGCCTTACAAAATTAAAAGTGCCTGCTACTTATATTTGCTGTTCGCAGTATACACAGGTAAGTGCTGAAAATAGGGTTTTAGGTGACTGCTTATTTTTGTATTGTCTGGGATATGAAAATAATGAGCTGGCAACCCTAATCATAAGACTGGAAGTTTGTTACAGGATCAGCACATGGTTTATATCCTCCACCATTGAGTCCGGATTAATGCCATAATAGCAATAGTTTAACTTATATCTGAAACCCTATGCCCCCGTCAGTAACAAACTGAGTTACTTCAACTGTCTGGGCATACACCCTGCATTCAGACAACTCACTCCTCGTTCTGGTCCTTCACTTTCACGCTCACCCTGCACCAGGGTTTTAAGTGAGTCGGGTCTCACCGGTGCTGAGTGCCGGCAGTTTTTTAAAGGGAGCTTCGAAACAGGTCTCTATTGGGCTTTGTTTTGTGCCGTGGCAGAGGTGGTCCGTTTTTTTCCAGACTGCAGTGACAACAAGCACATCGATGTGTACGGGCTCACACTGCTCACTTCTCACTAGCAGACCCCCCAGGATATAGCGGCATGGATTAGCAAATTTAGCGGCACAAAAATGGAGATTTAGCGCCACAAATATGGAACTTTAGCGGCAATTTTGCGGCATTTAATTGGCAGTTTTTCCTACAACAAACACAGATATCTTAGTGGGCACTTTTGTAAAAATCACAGCATTTTTACAAAAGTGCCGATTTCGCTACAAACCGCGAAATCCTGGAGGGTCTGACTAGTGGAGAAGTTACTGACGTCATGCCAGGTGTGCGATGTGGGGGAGGGAAATCCTTTAAAGAGTCATTTTCTTTCTGGATTTCCCTTCTCTTCTTGAAACGCAAGAGCAGCATCATTGTGGTGTCACCAGGGCTTTAAGCGGAACCTTTTTCAATATTATATGTAACAAGCCATAGTTGCAAATTATTTATCTTATGCAACTAATAACCATTGACAAAGCCAATAGTCCTGACTTGTTGTAGGTATGATGTTACTTGTTGTATCACATATCTGAATGCAATGACAGAAACAGCAAAATACAAGTCGGCCGGCACACTATGCTAAGCACAGATTTTTAGTGTAAGTGTTTTAAAGCCACACCCTTTTGAGAGACCCCCGTTTGTTCATCCCACTTAAAGCCCTGCAAATACTCAAAATATAACACAGCGCAACAAGGGTTTTTTTTTCCTCACAGAAGGATGTTTTCCACATGGAGAAATAAGTTAAAAAGCCCAATTTATCTGAAGGCATTTCACACGCACGATTTTTCACTACATATATGTAGACAGAATTGCTTTTGCATGGGCATAATTGGGAATACACCACACTTTTCCACCAGTTCTCTACGAAAAGTCAGTGAATTCTAAAAAAATAATAAATCTTTACCCGCAGATTAAATCTAGGGGGGCCAGATGTATTATTTAGAGAAAAAGAAACAACCATGTTCATGGAAAGGGTCCAAAGTCACAGGCAGCACGGATGCAGCAATGGACATCTGGATTTCGCTGGCAATTTTGGAAAAAATAGCGGCATTTTTACAAAAATGCCGATTTCGCGGGCACTTTTGTAAAAATCGCTGCATTTTTACAAAAATGCCGATTTCGTGGCAAACTGTGAAATCGCGAAATCCTTGAAGGTCTGACTAGTGGAGAAGTTGAAGGCATGACGTCATGCCAGGTGAGCGTTGTAGGGGAAGGGAAATCCTTTAAAGAGAGTCATTTTCTATCTGGATTTCCCTTCTGTTTTTGAAACTCAGGAGCAGCAACATTGTCGTGGTGTCACCAGGGCTTTAAGTGGAAGCTTTTTCAATATTATATACAAGCCATAGTTGCTGCTTATTTATCTTATGCAACTAACAACCACTGACAAAGCCAATAGCCCTGACTTGTTGTAGGTTGTATCATATATCTGGATGCAATGACATAAACAGCAAAATACAGGTCGGTCGGCACACTATTCTAAGCACAGATTTTTAGTTCATGTGTTTTTAAGCCACACCCTTAATTACACTGGCCACACCCCTTTGAGAGACCCCCAGTTTTTCATCCCACTTAAAGCCCTGCCCTGCTCTCACAGCGATCCAATGCACTCACAGTGATCATCATGCACACACATCATTCACCAGCTCACCAGCGCAAGTGCATTGTGAGCGCTGTTCACCCTGTGCCTCAGCCTGCAGTCACAGGAGCACACTACTCACCCTGCACTCATGTGACACTTCACTCACCTGTTCCCCTCACTGTTCAATCTGTAATCTCACTCAAACAAGCCCATCACTAACCATGCATTCATTCATCCCACTCTGCACTTATATCCGCACTCAAATTCATATGGCCACATCACTCACCCTGCAGTTACTCCTCTTACCCTTCTCCCACGCTGTTGCATCACTCACCGTGCACTCACATGGGCACTCTTCCCACCCACACAACGCAAAGTGTTAATGAGCCTGCTACAAAGAACGTGTAACATGCAGATCACAGAACGGAGAGTGAGTAAACTATGAGTAGCTCTCTAAAAAAAATTAAATGTTTGTCAGAAAGGTGCTATAGAGAGATGAGGTGCATTGCTGGACAGGCGCGCAACACCCATTGAACTCACCGGGCTTCAGCCCCCCCCCCCCCCGTCGTGTGTGGCAGCCCGGGATGAGACAGATCCCGGGCACACACACAGCCGCACCCGAACGTTTCACAGGTCGTTTAAAGACCATTTTGAATGTTAATTAGGCATTGTTATTGTTTCAGTCTTTGTAAGAGTCCCTGCAGCTCGACTCTGCGCTCCACTCTGCCTACTGATTAAAGTTCAGCCCCCCCCCCCCGAAATATTTTCTTAGCCCCCCGAAATGTGGCTCTAGTTGCGCCTCTGTTGCTGGAGAGTGGTAGTGAGGGGATTCATGGAGAAGGTGGAAATGGGGAAAGGGGCTCGACCAGTGCTAAGGCCAGCCCTGGCTGGGAGTGTTAGCACCCCCCTACCCCTACCCCACCCCACCGAAGTTCGGGTCTAATTGCGCCCCTGATTGGCGGCATATCAGAGGCGTAACACAGGCCCCCGCGGTGCAGGGGGGCCCTAGCTCCAAGAGGCCCCCTAGGCACTGAACTCTGGCCGGGAGAGCTCCTAATTGAGCCCGGAGGGGCCCCCCCTAAGTACCATGCAGGGAGGCCCCCTCACTTTTCGTTATGCCAGTGCGGCATATCTTTTGAACTTTAAGAAGATACATTATGGAACTCACAGCAAGGATATGAGTGATTGGTAATCACCCAGAAATCAGGAGGATGGTGACGATCTGTCATTTCCTCACCCGAGTGGAAACAATAGACCAGTAATTGCTCTGCTACATCATGACCAAGACAGAAACTACAGAATCCTATTCAGTACACCCATAACCGAGGCCATAGGGCAGCTTCCCAGTATCAATCAGACAAGATGGAAAAGACGACAACACTGTCCATAACAGAAAAATGTTAACTAACTCTGTTTAGGCAACAGTAGGCACTAGCAGGAAACAAAGAGGTATCCATTTTACTCGACTAATCCCTTCCTGTGGGCGCAGAGTGAGTGGCATGCTACCGCTAACCACTTCAGCCCCCCATAAGGGGTATTAGGCACTCACTCTGCACTACATAAATACCCATAACATGCCATACTATGGAACCTTTTGCAATAGGACATCAGTGACCTGCAGTCTGAAAGTGAAACCAATGACGCGGTTGCCCGACGTCACCTGACTGTGGCGCTTCTTTGGAATGTTTCTATCTATCTGGGTTGCAGGTGGAGTACTGGATTTTCGGCGGGGCCGTGGGTCAGGCGGTGCACGCGCTGATTGTACTAGGAAGTGCTGCTCTCTGTAGTTTCCAGTAAATGGGGTCTCCTTAAATAGTTTCTGCTTCCCGCTTGTTATGTTTATATGCCGTAAAATGCAAAAAAAACAGCCCCACGTAAAAACAAATGTATATTCTTGAGGGGAAAAAACGGCAAAAAAATAAATAAATATCCTAAATCAAAAACCCACATCACACACAGGAAGAACGTACTCTTTACAGAAAAAAAGTCATGTAAAACAGGCAAGCAGCATGACTTAAAGGCCTAATAATTCGCCCCATGTTGAAACAGCTCGTGAAAGCCGCAGTAAATGCTGGACATCTGCACCGCCTTTCATCTCGCGCCTATCTGAAGCAGATGCACGGGTCAGCACACAGTGCACTGTACATACTCCTTTCTTTTGTTTACTGTAGGGAGCCGAGGCTTTCTTGGGGGGAGAGAGGGGGAGATGTAGGGGTGGGGGAGGTTGGGGGGCAGGAAGGTAGAGAAGAAAAGCGGCTAACAGCTAACTTTTGTTTTCCAGGAGACTTTCAAGGGGGCCCCTGCCTCCTGCTGCCTTTACAATCTCATCTGGGACTATGGGCCGATTCAAATGCAAATGCCCGGGGCCAGGGGGAGGGAGTCCGGGGGCACAGATAGTGTAGGTCAGCTGAAATGTCAAACGCTCACTCAGCTTTCGGAGCATCACTGCCGGGAATATCAAGGCCTCAGCCAAGCCGGTAAAAAACGGAGGATTGCTTTTCTACAACAAAGGGAAATTAGGCGGCACAGTGGAAAAAAATAACACGCAGAGAGCAGCGTCTTCTCAACAGATTGCCAAAGCTTCCAGAGAAGTTTCAAGGCATGGGCAAAGTGGCCTCTGGCCCAGAGCCCCAGCCTTTCAGGGGGCCTCCTGACTGAGCCAGCTCTGTAATACAGATTTTCTTTTCTTTTGCCCTGATGACCTTGAATACATCTTGTACAAATTGTTTTAAATACCGTTTTGCTTAAATTTATTTTCAATGTGGGTGATATGTGACAGTCTATTACAGACATTTTGCAGAGAAATGTTGTGTTCATGTTTCATGCCACATCCATAAAAAAACTTTCTTTGAGATAAATGGGAGGGGGTCACTGAGATTATTTGCACTAATATTAGTGAGCTGCTGCTGTGATACAATATTAAAGACACGTCACTATCCTTGAATATTTAGAAATTGGACGAGTGTGCATGTGCACTGCCAGCTACCTGGCCAAAGAGGGCATGAAAGAGCCGAACTTCACAATTTCAAAGCTGTTTGCAACAGGCCCCCCCCAAACACATTTGGCCCAGGTCCCCCAAAATCCATAAGATGTCCCTAAAACCTTCCTCTCTGGATACCCAGAAATAGCCGCCTTATATTGAATATATTTTGAGCCAGTGTCATCAGAGTTTAACTTTTGCGGCCAAGTTGCACAAAATTATTAGTGAGGTCTGTGTCATATGACCTAATTTTAAATCTAAATTAGGATTAATTACAGGGAGTAAAGGAGAGCAACCAGTGGTGGCTGGTGACATTTCAAAGTAGTGGGTCGTAAAATATAGGACTGAGTTTTACATAGAGATCGAACGAATCGTGCAAACCCGCCAAAAGGAGAGCTCAAGGTGGAGTGGCTGTTTAACTTACTGACCTAGTATATCCTTTTCCTATTGCTATTAAAATAAATAACTAAAGAGCAGCACCTTTTAGCATTTTAGATAGCCTTATGGCCAACTTCACAGCTTTGATGGCACATTGCGGGTCCCAGATCGGCTTTCCGCAGGGATGATTTTGCTTTCCATCATTCAGAAGTCGATAAAGAATCGTATAGACGTCTGTGTTGAGTATTAATCACTGAAGCTCTGAGACATGATTTAGACTGTGAGCTATGCAAATGTTTGCAAGTATCAAATTATTCAGTGTGTTTTGCCTAATATTAACTGAGCTGTTCTTTTTTTCCTCCTGTCATATTGCAAGTTTACTATAAATACAACACTGTACAAATGAAACCTTTCAGACTTGAGAGGCACTTTGTTTATACAAATTAAATTTTGTCGCTCATCAAAGAAAAGCCATTACATGTTTCTCTTTGGTGTAATGCGACCTGCCTGTTTCGCTTGGGACCAATCTCATCATTCTGACAACTTTAAACCTTTTGTCTGCATTAGTCATGCACTCTGTCCCTCTCACCACCATACAATTCCATGTCTTTTGGTTATATTATGACACAGGTGACAGTCAAGGTACTGTACTGAACTCAGTCTGGAGCACTGCAGAGACAGAAAAACAAATTAAAATTGCCTAGTGAGCACTCAGAAACAATTATCATGCCTCATGATAACAGAACACTTGCCATACAGCTGGTCCCTGCCACCTCTGCTCCCCTGGCTTGGCGCCTTTACGTCGGCACGCGAACTTGATTTTTGTATTAATGTAATTATGTTTGTATTTATTTTGTATGTGTGTGATGCATGTATTTTTGGTATAAGATTTGTTTTAGTAAACTGATTCAGTTTACTTAAGTTCAAAAGACGCTGAGGGAGCTGTGGGCGGGGGGGCTACGCCCCCACACCCCAATGGACGCACCGCACCTGAGAGCAACAGGTTTATCTATTTGTGAAATGTAAACAACACTATCAAGATTAAAATTAGACAATGCTCTTAGGTTGACATCTGGAATTATTTTATTTATTTATTTATTTGAATAGTTTTATAAAGCGTGAACAAGACCCGTATGTGTATCAGCGAGCTGTACAAAGGAGAGTAAGAGAAAGGAGGTAGAGGCATGAATACAACACCTTAAAAGACCTTAACAAGCACAAATACAAAAAAGCAAGAGTAACAACCCATCGTGCGGGACATGTAAAGTACCAGAAGAGCAACAAATCTTATTGAGCACCTGGAGAGACAAAATTACAATGATGAACACAGGTATCAAAGAGTATCAACATGAAATAAAAGTTAGCTAAGGTGGCTTCGGGATTATTGCTGTAGATGGTCATTCAGGAGTAACCATTTAACTTGTTTTTAGGTCGAGCCTAGCGCAACGCGCATGTATTGCTCTAGGAGAGGGCCTCTTGGAATCACTCCAGACTTCCTAGAGACATCTCTGTGTGGGTCGGACTCCTACCACACATTCCATTGGCCTTTGCGTCTGGAATAATGAAAGCACGCAAATGGCCAAAGTCGGGTGCATGTCCTGCCTATCCTCTAAACGTTCACTCCCATGGCCTTTGGGTCACGGGAGCGAACACGGCACGCAGGCTGGCAGCTGGTCGTGGATCAGGTTACTAATTTATCGCTCAGTCGCTTTCACTTTCGCGCCCAAGCTTGTTTTGTGCTTAACCATGATTATTAATGTATTGTACAGTTCAAACTACACGTGGGCGGAGGGGGATAGGGGTGTTTTCTTCCTTACATAACACACTGAATACCTCACTGCAAGCAGGCCCGAGCGTGCTCTTCGATACCTTCTCCCGAATTATTTATTTAGAATTTCTTAATCGGGTCGGCCTGCCTGACTTCCACCTGCCTGTGCGCTCGTTTGTTAACAACCTCTCGCACCTAGGTGGCATTCCAGGCCTGTCTGCATATTTGCACTTACAGATTCGGCGGCCTTTGCACCTTTTAATTTCTCCCAGCCCCCTGGCTGCCCTCGTCTGCCCTTCCATTCATGCTTTTTAAAGGCTGCCTCCCCTCCCCGCCCCTCAGCTTCAGCTCATTAATGCTGAAGTCTCCCTCTGGTTACACCCCTACCATCAATCAGCTGTCTGCAGGGCTGCTTCCTGTCTGGTGAAGCCTCCGCCGGCACCGGAAACTGCTGTTGACATTTTTTTTTTTTCTGCTCTGTAAATGTTTGGTGAGTGTTTGCTTAGGTTGGGATTTCCAGTGCTCGCCAGGGGCGTAGCTATTAAGTGAGCAGTATATGCAGCGGCCCTGGGTTTGAAAAAAACTTTAGCAGGGGAGTAACGCAGGACCCTGCGCACATAAAGGCCCCAACCTTTCCGTTAGGGGTGGGGGACATGCCTTTGTCTGATTAAACACCCCAATATTTGCAGGTTGTAAGAGCTAGACTGGGTGAATTAAGGGGTGCACATCAAAAGAGGATCGCCAAATCTGCATATTGCACACACCCCGTATTCTCTTCATGAAAGCATCTAACATGGCTCTTAGCTGGATGATGCCCCCTTTCTTTTTGATAGTTGAAACTCCCCCCAGTTTCATCTCGAATGGTTATGGCAAGTTTCCCTCTTTGCTCCTCTAGACTTTGCCTCTTCGATGTTGCTTTCTCTCCCATACGTCTTTCGTTATGTCATAGGTTGCAGCCTCGGTATCTCGTTTACTGTGGTTTTTGTCAATCATGGGCACTGGAAGCAGGGGTGCTGGAGTTCAGAAGGTTTATAAGTAATAAATATGCCATTTCAATATTGTGTATATATTGTCTCGGCTGCGTTCAAATACAAAGATCAAATATCAGGCTAAGTCTTGTGATAAGTTACTGCTTATTCTGAGACTGGAGTGTAATTTCTCTGACTGCAAAGTAAGAGAACTTTGTAAAAGTGACCTGGGCGACAATCCTGCTGGGATAAAGGAAAGTTTGTAGACCTCGTTTTTTTCTAATGCACAGCAACATTTAAATATTAAGAAATCAACTATACACATATTTTAAATATATCAGCACTCTACTAAATGCAGTATAAATACACTCCACAAAATACCACTCAGTACCACATAATTACACACCACATAATTACACTCTACTCAATGCAACATAAATACACTCCACATAATACCACTCAGTACCACATAATCACACATCCCAATTACACTCTATTCAATGCTACATCAATACACTATGCATAATACCACTCAGTGCCACATAATTACACACCACATAATTACACTCTACTCAATGCAACATAAATACACTCCACATGATAACACTCAGTGCCACATAATTACACACCACGTATTTACACTCTACTCAATGCAACATAAATACACTCAACATAATACCACTCAGTACCACATAATTACATGTCACATAATTACACTCTATTCAATGCAACATAAATGCACTCCACATAATACCACAGTGCCACATAATTACACGCCACATAATTACACTCTACACACCACATAATTACACTTTACTCATTGCAACATAAATACACTCCACATACCACTCAGTACCACCTAATTACACGCCACATAATTACACCCTACTCAATGCAACATAAATACATTCCACATAAATGCACACTATGCCACACACCACCAATCAACATAAATGCACTCAACACCATGACACAATTTCACTAAGCATAATTTCACTCAACACCACAGTTTCAAGCCACACAATTCAACTTCTCACATTTCCAATACACCCCACATAATTACCCACCAAACAACCTATTTCACTCCACAACTCCACAATCCACAACGTACCTCCAATCCCCACCATATAGTTGCACCACCTGAGCACCAAACATCACTCACCACCACCATTTTGCATCAGCGCACCACCTAAGCATCACCTAAACACCACCTAAGCATCAAGTCAGACTGCCCTCGGAAACTGGCATCTGTTGATTCTCCCCTAGTGTCTGTCCGCTGCTCATGTTCTAATTAAATTACTGTTTTCTAACCTCCACTCCCCCGTTATTTATGTCCCGCTCCCCCATAACAAAAAAAATTATAACAAACAAGCATGAGAACAGGCAGGAAGAAGTTGCCAGCAGTGCAAGTACAAATAAACTAGAAGACATTTTTTATGTTAAAATCTTTTTTAATCAGGTTGTTCAGTTGTATATAATGTTGTCTTGGTTTGTATAAAGGTAACAAAAATGCTTAACACTTTTTATTATAACTATTCAACATGATGCACAGCACCCATAATGCTCTACAACATAGCCAAAAGTTCTGGATAAACACATAAGGTCCCAAGGGCGAGATCTATTGGCTATGACATTGCTTGTTTGAATGAGCTGGTAGAGGGGTTAGATCTGATCTTGGGAGGAAGTGCATTTAATTTAATTGCGGGTTTCTAACGCGCTAGAATCGACTCCCGGAGGAGTATCTCTGCGCAATAGACCGCTGGGGAACCCATCCTGGCTTTCCCTGTGAGATGGTCCCTACTGGGTATCTCCAAGGTGAAACCAGGCATCCCCAGCGTATGTGGGGGGCCATTGTGGAGATGAGGCAACCTAATGCCCAGAGTTGCAGAGTGTGATCCCTGGTTAGAGTAGGCACCGAGGTAAGAATTATCGAGTCCGCTGACCCTGGTCCACGACCCTGCCGCGTCGTGAATTGAACCCTGGTCCCAGGCCTTCCTCTGCTCCCGGGTCTGCCGCCTCTAACCAGTGAGCCACATCACTCCACTTCCATTCCATATTCTTCATGCAAGACCAGAGAAGACACGGTTGTAGGTTCTTTTCTTTTTGATTTTAGGAGCTTTCAACAGGAGGGTATTAGAGCTTCTTAGGGTCCGATTCAAACCAGATAGTTCAAGCATTTTTGAAAGGTAAACAGGGGTGTTGTAGTGAATCGCTATGTGCTTCAGGCAGGCTACCTTCAAACAAATCCTTGCTTCAATAGACAGCCAGTCGAGTTGAATTAGGGATGGTGTGATGTGGTCATGCTTTCTAGGACCAGTGATGAGTCTGGCCACAGAGTTCAGAGTGGCTCTTAGAGCTTCCGGTAACCCAGCTAGGGTCATCATTCCATACTCTAAGCCTGAGATAACAAGGGGTTGGACTGCAGTCTGAATGTCCTCAGAAGGCAAGAAAGGCTTGATTATTCCTAATGTGTTGAGCTGATGATTGGCTCCCCCTGTAGTTGCACTGATGTGATTGTGCATGGTATTGAGGCGGATTCTGTGCCGTGACTATTGAAATTTAGAACAAAGGGTCAAAACGCAGGTAAAAATGTAAATTCTTACAAACATGTCTGAAAAAGGTCAAGTAATAACAGAAATAGTAATAGTAAATAGTCAGCTGACACAAGTACAAGGCAAAGTAAGTTTATGTGAGTTGGGATTTATAGTGCCTAGTAGTATTGAACAGGCAATCATACGTAACTGGACCTAATTAAAGTCTAAAAAAAGTGAAAATATGCAAACTAAGCAAAATTGACAACCGACATAAGGGACAGTTTTAGGGCCTACTGGTACTTTCTGGTGAGAGCTCGAGCTGGCAAAGAACAGGTTTTCTATTCCTTCGGAAAGTGATTGAGCAATGAAGAGTCTTTAAATCTTGTTCTTATCTTCTCACATTTGCTCTGCATTCAAAGATAGAGGTCAAGACTAAGCTGATGGTATTTACTTTTCTTTCTATGACTGCAAAGTTACAGGATTTTCTAAAGAACTGTCTGACAATAGAGTCTGAAATGAAAGGCTACAGGATGTCAGTTTTTTTCTAGCACGCATTTAAATAGCTTGGAAACAAATTGTACAAACATTTCTCAAAATGCCAGTTAGGAAAGCAATTTTGTTTGGTAATACTGAAGTATGAGGAAAACAAAGATTTTAATAGGATCAAAACAATCAGAACACTTTACTTGGTTATGTGCAAATGATATTCGCTGAAACCTGATTTCCACACACTATAGTTTGGATATCATTTTATCAGTAAAACTGTGTCATTGGGGAAAGTTCATGGCCACTTCAATGGAAAATGTGCTGTGTGTAAATGCCTGTGCCACATTATGTTTGAGCAAGTGGGCTAAGGGCTAGGGCGGTCAACCTAAAATCTGGGAAACTGGGTTCAAGTCTCGGCAAGGACACTCCACATCCTGTGATTCTGGGCAAATTACTTAATCTCCCCATGCCTAACAAAAATGAATGTGCCTTTCTGTAACGCAACTGGTGCTCATGTAAAGCACTATTTAAAACTCTGAGGAGGAAAGAAATCTCCTGCCTGATTTCTCTGAATGGTGGTGCCAGCAGCATTGGTCTGTTGATGAATGTGGGCTTTCAGTGTATAGTGTGCAGTCCTATTACTGCTAGAGGAAGAGAAATGTAGAGTAAGTGGTTAGAGCAAATTTGAGGGAGATTGTGCAGGTGTGTTGTGTGCATTTTGCTGATGAAAATCCTGCTTCCTCCACCTGCCCAGAAAGAGCTCAAACTCGCATGGTACGTTCAAGATCTTGTACTATTAGACATGACAGATCGCAGCATAAGCAAGCATTGCCAGAGCCTACAGGATTGACACTTGTACTTACCTCTAGGAGACATTGAAGTTGAGAAAGGTATTGATCGCTCTCCTGAATGCCAGAGGTGAACTCAGTACTCTAATGGAAACATGTCACAATGTAGTGAATAACAATGAGAAAGAGCAACTCAACCTTTAAGTACTCTTGACTTGTCAATGAGTAGTATGTTTTCTGGATATAAAATTTTCGGGGAGCATACTGTTTTGGCTCTTTTTGTCTCTTTTTCAAATACAGTTGGGTGTTGGACTACATATTTTTCTAGCACAAAATGAAGGTCTTAAAAGTGGCCGAACGTTTTCTAGAGGTCAGCCCTCACGGCCCACACTGTAACCACCCACTTCTCACTCTGGGAATGGCCACGGCCTTCATGGCCAATTCCAAAAGTCAGATTGCAGTAAGCAAGCCCTCTCACTTCAAAGTGGATTTGGGGTGTTTTCACACTGCGAACTCTTCGTAGAAATGGAGGCAAACATTGTATAGGCCTTTTTTCATGTTCTAAGTAATTGCAGCATCTAAAAGGACATTATATTAGGTGCACAATAAATGGTGGTCAGTAAGGATATTTGCAACAACTATTTGTCCTATGACAGTGGCTAGCCCAACAGTATTCTGCCATGAAACAAAAAGAGTGTTTGTGCAAAAAATAAGCTTTTGTTTGTGCCACATACTATCCATGCAAAGGATACTGGCACTGCCATGGCACTGTGATGAGAAACACTGAGTAGTGTATCTCTTCAGTGTCTCTCATATGACCGAGCATGCACGACCACTTCCATTCATAGCAGTTAATGCCATCACTTCCAGAGCCATGCTGAAGGTGCCCCACTGTATTTTCACTCCATTAGTGCTTTTTAGGTCGTGCCTACCACACAGCACAAGCTGTCTGTTTACAAACGACCTATTGTCATCTAAGCAAGATCTTACAGTGGGCTGCGCTCTCATTTCTTTTTGCATAAGCACTCCACGGGTGCATGTGTTTTCCAGTTGTCTCCCTTTGTGCTTCTCTCCCACTCCTACTCTGTATTAGAGCTTGTCCCCATGCTGCTCTCTTGCATCTGTTTGCTTCTCACCTCCCACCTGAGCTCTGCATTGCGCTCTCACCTGTGTGCTTCTGTGGTCTCTTCCTCTTGTGCTCCCCTCTTCCTCTGTGTGCTGCTTTTCCACTCCCTTCCCCAACTTGCTCCTCCGTTATGCCCTACCCAAAGTCCTTTTATTTTTTCTTAATAGCGCTTTCTCACAAAAAAAATCTTTATTTTTTCTTTTTAATTTACTAATCCAAGCGGTGCCTACCATCTTGGATCAGTAAACAAACAATTTAATAAATGTAAAATGAATTTATAAAGTGCATTAAACCTGTGGGTGTCAAAGCGCTAGGACAAGGCGACCTCAACAGACAGGTTGGGAATAGAAGAAAGAGCTAGGATGGAAAAAGCAGGTTTTCAAGTGTTTTTTTAAATACCAAGAAGTAATCTAATTTCAAGATGTGAGTGGGCAATGTGTTCTACAATTTGGCAGCGGCAACCGAGATGGAGCGCCCTCCCCATTTAGCCTTCCAAAATCTGGGAAGCAGCAAGAGGTTCTGAGAGGCCTGCTGGGAGTGTACTAATGGAAGAGTGCATTCAGTTGGCAGGGCGTTTCTGGTGGAGGGCTAAGAAAACAATACAAAGAGCTTTGAAAGTAATCCACTTTCTGACAGGAAGTCAACGAAGAGAGCGGATCCCATCTCTAACCGAAAGGCATCTGGGGATGTTAAGGATGAGGAGGGCAGCAGCATTCTGAGTAACCTGAAGTTTATTCAGTCAATAGCTATTGATGTTGAAGTATAGTGAGTTTCTGTAATCCAAGCGCAAGGTGACAAAAGCGATGATGACTGATTAGCACAGTTCCAAAGGAATATCAGGAAGGATCTTTTTCAAAGACTTATAATAAGGAAACAGGTGCTGGTGGTGGGACTGACCTGTGAATCAAAACTCCGGGTATTATCAATGAGGATGCAAAGATTTTTGGCTGACTTAACTGGAACAGGAAGGGATCCGCAAGTGTCCCCCCACCAGATGTTGGACCAGAGAGAGTCCTGACTCCTGAGTGCCAAAAAATAGCACCTCAGTCTTGTCTGCAGTAAGTTTTAAGGATTTTTTTATCATCCAGCCACTAATTCTGGAAATGGGCCCTGTGTTGTTTTTGAGGTGCACACTGAGTGAAGCAACCCTCATTGCAGCATTTAAAAATGTTTATTTTGGCAATGCTGTACAGGATTCCAGCTCTGACAGTACCACCAGAAGCAGTTGACAAATTCAATAGGTCCCCGATACATATTCGCTTTGTCAATGCTTGTTTTTTCTGCTATGATGGAGGTTTAGTTGCAGACTGTTACCCTGATTCATTTATTTATGATTGCAGTTTTTATAGTGTTTTATCTACCTTAAAATCACATGTTCATTTAGCTCATGTTATATATGACCCTGTTCTAGAGACAGCCTTTCTAATCATTTTTTCTACATTGAAGTTTGCCTTTGCCTACCACAATGGCATCCAGTCCTAAGTAGAAATAGTTCCTTTATAGAGAGGGCAGTACGGTGGGAACTGCTTCTAGGAGATGATTTAATTAGCTGCCACTAAACCTAAACAACTAGGCTGTACTTGTGGCTAACCCAAATCACAAATCTCAGTGATAATTATAAAAGGAGGCACTCAGACCATATTGTACCTTAGCATTTGTACAAACTGGATCTGTAAGCAAAGTGTGTAATAAACAATGTTTTTCCTACCGGCCTGGCTTCCCTATGCGTCTAAGATATGTTCTTATTTTCATAAAGGGGTACACTTTGTTCCTTTGGCAAATTTAAGCTGACCCCTAAACACAGATCGGGCCTCATTTATGAAAAGTGACGCATCGCTGCGTGAAAACAGCGATGCGTCACTTTTCATTGCGCCCTCCTTGCGACACCAATGATGCCTCATATTTACAGTATGACGCATCATTGCGCAAGGAGTTACAGATACGTCAGTATTTCTGACGTATCTGTATGGCGCAAAAGTGACGCATTGCTGGAGTGTGTCACAAAAGTGACGCAACTCCAGCAATGTGTCCTTTCACATGGGGAAAGCCCCATGTGAAGTGGCGCAGTGAAATCTTATAGATTTTACTGCGTCAGTTCTATGACCCTTTCTTGTGACAGAACGCCATCTGCATACACTATACCTGGTGCAGGTATGATGTAGCGCAGGGGTTTACAAAGTGACGCATCTACCTAGATGCGTCATTTTGTAAATATGGTGCAACAAGGCACGTTTTTTACGCTGCTGGTGCATCACAAAAAGTGACGCACCGGCGGTGTAAAAGTGACTCACGGCCTCATAAATAAGGCCCAGATCATTTTGATGCATGTCTAACGGATAAATGTAAAGCGATAAGGAACACCATCATTTTGCAGCATGACCTGCATTGCTACTTCTTTCAGCTTCGTAAAATAAAAATGTAATCAGGATTTTCTTTCCGACTAAAGCCATCATCCGGATTATACTTGCACGTGTGATGTCCCGCATTGACTATGCTAACTCCCTTTACCTGGCCTCCCAAAGTGCCTGAGCCAAAGACTGCAGCTTGTTCAGAATCATGCAGCCAGATTGGTATATCAACAGCAAAGGTACTGCCCAACTACACCCTTACTAAAGAAACTGCACTGCCTGCCAATTGTTCAAAGAACCTTGTTGAAAATGGGCTGCACGATCTTTAAAATCTAGCAGAGTTAAAGCCCCACTTATGTCTCTTCCAGAATAAGGAACTATGGGCCAGATGTAGGTAAATCTTATTTACCGACTCTAAAATACCGTATTTTAGATTCAGTAAATAAGATGTAGGTATTTATTCGGTAATTTTTACTGAATCGGAATGATTCGGTAATTACCAAATCGGTATTTATCGATTCGGTAATTGCCATTGATTCCTATGGGCATTGAGGCCCATAGGAATCTACGGCAAAAAACGAATCGGTAAATACAGATTCGGTAAAATTACCAAATTGACAAGGGGGACAGGGTGTCACTTTGACTCCCTGTTGCACCCCTGATTCAGGCTTGTGTGCCATGTGGCACGCATGTACACAGAAATTCGATATTTACCATGCAATAGTATTACATGGTAAATACCGAATTCTTAGGGGCCTGTGGCACTGTTTGCAGTGCCACCTACATATAGAGTTACCGAATCGGTATTTTACAGAATCGGTAAATTTACCGATTCGGTAAATTTACAGAATCTGTAAAATTTAGGCCATCTACATCTCAATCACCAAATACCGGTCGGTAACGGCCGAAATCGGACGTTACCGACCGGTATTTGGTGACCTACATCTGGCCCTATATTTCTAGGCATAACCTCAGAACATCACATCTCAATCTCCTAGAGGTTCCCAAATTTTATAGGAAAAGGCTGGGGGGAACCAGGTTCACTGTATTGGCTCTGGGTGCTTCGAACTGGATAACCTAAGAGCAGCAACCTCTTATGAGCAATTCAGAACTCTGCAAAAAACATGACTTTTTAGACAAGCTTGTGGCTAATTTGAATCATCACACTGCTGCTAGTGCTCTCTGCCCCATGAAACCTTTTGGTGAACTTGCACTTTCGAAGTTTTTTTATAACATACCATTTGTATAGAGTTCACCACCCTATGTGGGACCTTGAAGTGCTTACCCACACGGATAGCAAGCTACAATATGAAGGTTGCTTTTGTTTTGAATCTATGACAGAAGTAATTTCATGTTGTGCATGGTGACCGCCAAGGTGTAGTTATTGTGCAATTGAATACTGTTCATTGTAGCGTGGTGTGTGAGGTTATATGAGTCATGAAAATTATACTTGTTAGAAGGACTGACCGGCCTAACCACTGGTGTAGTGAGATGAAGTGTGCCTATACACCAAAAAAGTAAATCTGAGAGGGCGCAGGAATTCATATAGCGACATGCACCAAGCAAAGAAGCCATTGAATGAGTGAAAGGATGGCAAAAAGTGAAAGAATGGGAATTGGTGACAAGAGCAGTAGCCATTTCAATCTTTAATGTATTTATCTAAAGGCAGTGATAGCACCTTCTGCTAAATAAATACACTCCTAAAAGGAGGGAGGAAATTGAAGTGCAGTCAGGGATTGAGCAGGATTTACACAAACTGCAAAAAGGTACATATTATACCTTCTCTGCTAGGCAAAATGAAGTCAAAATTGTGATCTGGGGTTTACAACCCAATCCCCACTTAAGCTTCAGCAGGCTCAGATGTGGGAGCTGCAAGTGTGATGTTAGCACTCAGGGTTATTCCAGTACATTAACCCACCTTGACTTTTCAATCTTGAAAGGTTCTCAATCGGCATATGTAGGAGCATTTTTAATCATTAGAAAATAATATTTATTTAGATATATTTAAGTTGGCATTACTAGGCCACAAAATTACATTAATGGGTCTTGGCCAACTTGCGCTGACATCCATTTTAAAGCTGCTAAAGAAAAACTGTTGCTTTTATTTTCCATAAATGAGCTTTCACATTTTTAGCTGGTCTGTTTCCTCTTTTAGAAAATAAAAATGAGTCACGTACAAGGAGATATGCCACACAAGTAATAATTTCAAGGCCTGCTTCCCAGGCCACAACTGAGCTTCATTCATTGAGTAAATGGACTGTTGTATTTTGTTTGCTTCAATAGTGCAATGTAATTCAAAGGATTGTAAGGTAAATTATAATTTATAATCTCGTTTTTTTCTAAAAGTATTCTATTTCATGTAACACAATTTCTCTAATGTTTATTGGTTACTGTTATGTATCCTAGTTAGTACAATGCTTCGACCTTACCTTACACCATGTCGAGTGAGTGGTTTTACTCTGTGTGAAACCTATAAAGTATGCCCTTTCTGGGATGTGTGCCAGACATTTCTTGCCTTTAAAATCAAGCAGACTTTGTCACACTGTTATCTGACTGTATACTGTTTGTTCTCACTATCAAAGTCACACTCCATGTTCATTTGTCTATTTGATTTATACTTACAGTGTTGGCTCTTTCCCTAGAGGCAGACTTAATGTTGGTCCTGTTACTGATTTATACTTCGATATTTCATGACACTTGAACTTAGAAGATTTATGCTAACCCTTTTCTAAACTAAATTTCGGCTCTGGCTATTTACTTGCTTTGGAAGGCAACTTTATATTTTGATACCTCACAATTCACATTTTTGCTGAATTATTGATACTGAATTGAATCTAACTACTTTTTACCCTTTGTAATTATGCTTTAATTAAATGAATACACTGTTATTGGTTTTGACTTAAAATGTTGTCCTGTCATGTGATGGTTTTCTTTATTCGCACCAGAAAGTGCCCCCATCCTTTTGTTGTAGATGATTCTAGGACTCTAGTAAATATTCCTGATTTCATGCCCTTATGTGGTTATATCAAATCATACCCTTATATAGGCATAAGAACCGTACCCATATTAAGACATAGCTAATGCAGTCCAAATACGGCAAGGCTACTCCCATAGGCTCCTAGTGTTGCGTGCTTATCTAGGTTCCTGATCGATACTGTGACCTTATGCCCCTATTCGGCTATAAATCCATTTATTCCCTATATTGGCATAACCGTTCAAGTGCGATTTTCTGAAAAGTCATCTCTGGCCTCACATGAACAGAGCCACATTCCAGCATGACTCTCTGCTACTTCCTTTGCGACCAATTAGTGCAATGACAGAGCAGCAGTCACTATCTGATATTCCTAGATAACACTCCGAGTTCTTCAACAAGATAAAAACTTAGCAAACCTGGAAATCCCCGCTTGCTATGTTTTGATTAGTAATGGAACTCTAATGAGCAACTGATAACTGTCACTTCCTAGTGACATCTTTAATTGACGTCTTATGTCCAGCAAACTTGCGTCAAACCCGGCACCTGTCAGGTATAAATATTACCAACGTTGCCTTGAGCTGTGAGTTCGTTGCCTGTTGCTGATGCCAGCTGCCTGCATGACCCTGTGTTGGTAAAAACTAGCACTCTGTCGCTGCAGCCTGCTATTCTGTGGTGGTGAAGCTGCTGATTACCATTATCGCCGCTACAGCGCGAACTATGGTGCAGTACGCTTAAGGAGCTGAACAGCCGTCCTCTGCGAAGACATCCAGCCGATTCCAGCTGCCCGCGGACGCTGTCACCCCTCCTTCCTCGACGCGCTGAAGAGAAGCCGCTGCATTTCTCGTGCAGAGAAATCCAGTCCCGGCGCTTCCGGTTTACCCTCGCGGGTGACTGGGATATCGAGAGAGACCCCTGAAGGAGATACCAATCCTCCATCATTCTATTCAGAGGTATGGTGTTGACTAAACCCTTAGACGAGAATTCTTGAAACAAACCTTGGCAAAACCAACTTAACTTAAAGCTACTTCCTTATTCCCCTTTCACGTGTTAGGCTTAGGTCAGGCACACTGGGGTAGGCTTAGTTAGAAGCACCAGTTGAGTATGTTAGCCTAATGTATATATGACTGTATATATGTTTTATTACTTTTAAACCATTGTATGGCTAAGAAACCATATCAATGCTTTTACAGTTCTATTTCGCAATACTTATCTTACTGTACGTACTTTTTATAATAACAGTTATTGCAATTGTGGCAATACATTTCTCTTGTACGAGAAGAAAGACTGTTCAATAAATGTTAACCCTTTATTGATACACGCCCGTCTCTCTATTCTCTACACACTGTGAAAGTAAACTGCACTAGACTGACTGAGTGAAATATATGTCTATTGTTTCACACGACCCTAGAGATCGACTCTTGATCTGAGGAGCAAAGTTGTCATGTTGCTTGGTTGTTGGAAAACTGAATCCCTTCTTGTCTGTGCCAAGGAAGCTGATCACTTCCTATGCAGAGAAGAAAGTTTCCAGTGACCTCTGAGCTAGTTGGTAATACAACCCAATTAAGTTTAGCATAGTCAGTGGAGGCCTGGAATATAAGCAGTTCCACATCGATACTACTGTTTATGGTATTCCAATGCGCAGGGCCTAGTGGGAAACTAGGAACTACACTACATGGCGCCCAACCGTTTGGTAAGACGATAAACTCACGCAAGACTATTAGATTAACTCAGTCGTGCATATTTCACACCCCTTTCTCCCGTAAATACTCCAATAGACGTCTGGAGTGGGTGAAAGGTTAAAATCCGCCCGACCTTAGTAGGAAGAGATTCCTATGTAAAGCTCTGGTTTATTCAAAGTTGAAGGATACAGTGTTCCAAAATATTGTGCACCTAATCTTTGTCTCCTTGGAGACCTACTCTGCAAAACCTGCATTTATACAATGTCAGTAGAAAATAACGGAACTACTGGGGCCGCAGCAGATGCGACTCAGCAAGGTCCTGAATACACAGACCCGGGTGCTATTATCATCCCGGTCCAGTTAAGAAGATCTATAACTTTAAAACTTATAGAAAACGGACTGACACCTCAAGGTGGTACAGTAATTTTCGTGATAGAGGCTCACGAGTATCGGCAGACAGAGGTATTCTATTCATGGATAAACTTCCCAGCGGTAAACGCTATAACACAAGAGTTTCACTATTACAAAATAGAGAAACCTCCGGAAGAGTACGCTCCTTTCGAGGAGATTGAAATTCCACTTAAATTTCAAGAGCACCTGCTCTGGTTTAATGGCGCCCTAAAACATAATGATCACATAACTAGGCTCGGTCCACTAGGTAGACCAGGAGCCACGTGGCCGGTTCTAGCCAGCTACACACCACATCCTGACATTGCAAAAATGTCTAAAGAAGAGCTGTTAGCACAGCTCAAAACATTAATTAAAATACATAGGCAATTAGTCCAATATGTAATGCGGACTGCAACAGTCCAGCCAGCTGTTAATTCACACCAGCTGACCCCTCATCAGGGGAACACAAATAAAATTACACCACAGAACATACAGTCATGTCTTGGTAAAACACCTGTAAAACGGGAACAAATTCCTTTCTGGTTAGCCCAGAAAATCACTCAAATAGAGGCAGTATTTCCTGATACTACCCCTATTGAGAAACACAGAATTTTGACCATCTGCCTTCCTATGGGAATCGCACCACACGTGGAGGACTGTGACACTTGGGGTACAGTCTTTGCTTCCATTTACACAAAAACACACGGTGTTCCGTCTATGGCGGTAATAGCAGAAGTGCTAAAACAGATTCAAAATGAATTCGGTCCAGAGCCCGCTTTAAATCTAGGTATGAAATTACTGAAAGACTTCAAGCAGGTCACGGCTATATTATTAGCCAACGTAAAGGGAGAAGCAGCATCTGTGGCGATCCGCCAGAAGTTGAGGGAAACAGATATAAAAGATCCTGTTGAACTTGCAAAAATCATAGAAAAATGCTATGAAGAATTAGGTAGAGACAGTTTGGGTGGGAAACCGGCAAAACCCCAACTGCTCGAAAATCCTGAAAAATTATTTATTAAAAATAATTCAAACACTCCTAAAAAGAGCTGGGATGGAAATAAACAATCCACTCCCAAGGAAAAAGTTTTCCAGTCCAGAGGAAGGTCTCCTCGACGGAGGGAAAGAACTCCGACTCGAGAACGCCAGTCTCCCCAACGGGAGCCCTCTGAGAAAAGATATAACCTTAGAAATAGGGATAATCTGAAAAAACCTGATAGATATCAAAGTATTGATACACGTCCCTCTCGATCTTCTCCACAGAATTCGGAAAGAAGAGGACGGTCAGACCCAGGAGAGCACACCAAGTCCAAAGACAAGGAACCTGCTCAAAATAAGAAATCTCAATTTCAGAAAAAGAAGGTAGCCAGTATTAGAGTAATCAACCATGCCGAGAATACTGAGGACACAGTTGAAAAACGGGGAGTGGGCATTGACAATGTTGGACAGTGCAGCAGAAATCAGTATAGCGCGCAAGATCTTGATGAGTCATCTGGAGACAGTGGACACGAATGAATACATTCAGGTTGAAACTGCCGACGCCAGGCTTAGCGAGCCCCATAAAATATACGAAATAACATTGCGTATAGAGAGTGATAAGACTAGGAAAATTAAGGGTCTATTTTGGGATAAGCTCTCAAAAGGCTATGATATTCTGTTAGCTGAAAAAGATTGGCCCCCGGAGTTTGTCAGGGAGTGCCTTCGTGGCGAAGAGGTGATTATGCCTGCCTTCTCGAATCACATACCGATTCACAAAAAATACACATATGCAAGGAAATGGGCAGTAGCCCAGGCACCTGCATTATATAAAAATCATGTAGGATGGGATGAGGATTCACCACCTCACAAAATCCAATTAAAAAGTGAACCAACTGCCCAACGGCAGTATCCCATAAAGCAAGAAGCTAAAAAACAGGTCAGGGAGATCTTAGATCAACTTGAGTACCAGGGGGTGGTTGAAACATGCACCTCTCAAATGAACAATCCTTTGTTTCCTGTCTCCAAGCCAGACAATTCATATCGTCTAGTTTTGGACTACAGACATCTTAATACATGTTGCAAAACCTTTGCAGTACAAAACTCGCATAGTGCAGCCCTAATGAATAACATAGTTAGGAAAAAATACAAAACGACATTAGACATTTCTAATGGTTTCTTTTGTCAAAACATTGCACCAGAAAGCAGATATTTGACCGCTTTCTCAGCATTTGGGTCACAGAAAAAATTCTGTCGACTCCCACAGGGGTTCAAGAACAGCCCAGGACTATTCTCAGCTAGGGTAACAGAGTTACTACAAATCTATGATGATGAAGCATTATCTTACGTAGATGATATTTATCTCACAGACGACGACTTGGATACTCACTTGAAAAGAGTGAACACCATTATACTTGGGTTCGCAGCAGAGGGTTACAAATTCAACTTTAAAAAGTCCCGAATTGCCCATCTGACAGTACTGTTCTTAGGGTACGAATTATCAAGTGAAGGGAAAAGCCTAGCGGACAACTTCTTAGAGAAGTGCGCTGTACTCCAAGCTCCAAAAACGCTGAAGAATTTACAATCAATACTAGGTTTTCTGAATTTCGGAAGAACATACATTCTAAATTACGCAGAGAGGGTTAAACCTCTCTACGAACTAATTAAACCTGATTTAAAACAAATCAATTGGACTCAAAAACACACAGAAGTTTTGAGATCACTGCAAACAGACATGTTAGCAAAAACTAAATTAGATACGCGTGACAACACGATCGATCTTGTAATCCGAGTCATCCCAGGAAGATGCGGATTCACGTACCTGACCTCTAATGAGGGAGAAAAGGTACCAATTTCAATTAAATCTCACTTGTACACACAAGCAGAAAAAACATTCAGTCACACAGAAAGAACTGTGAACGCAGTGCAAATCGCATTAGCAAATGAACGAGAACTAGCACACGGCAAACGGATTAATATCCTTACAGCGGAATCCGCCTTCGAGGCGCTATTCAGCCCAGTAAACCTGCCTACAGTGTCACTGGATCCGAAATGGATACAGTGCATAGATTCTCTAGGAGCGGAAGACGTGAAATACTATTTCGCCCCGCAATTTGAAGAACTGAATGATTTAGAATATGAAGAAGAATATCCTCTGCCAATCGAAATCCTGCCTCTCCCACAATACACCTGTATAATCTATACAGATAGCTTTGTACAGCATTTCAACGTAGAGAGAAAATCCTACGATGCAGCATGTGCGATCATTAAAGGTCGTTGGCTGTGCGGTAAATTCAGACCGAAAGTAACAAAAACTGAATCTGTAAGAAACTGTTCGGTTCAAAGAACTGAAATCAGATCTTTAAAGATGGCGCTCGAAAATGCAGAACGCGAATTCCCCACACTTATAGTGTGCGATTCTCATTTTTGCATCAATTCTTACAATAACAAACTGCAGAGTTGGATCGAAAACGACTACAAAGATGACACAGGTGCCACAATAAAGCATAAAAAGCTCTGGAACAGGTAGCTCTTTTACACAAAGAACTACAAAAGACTCACGTGATTCACCCACAGAGTCTTCAACGTGATGGCGTTCACGTTGCAGGGAATTCATTGGCTAATACAGCCAAAGCGGAAGCAACTAAACCGGCTTCCGTAGCCACAAAAAAGCGTACAGATAAGTACATAGACGGGGAAACAATGCTGGCAGTAAAAACGACCGTAAAAGGCGACTGTGCAGCACTACCCATAAACTATCCACTCAATTATGCATACATAATCGATGCAAACTCTGTTCCTTTTGCTCGAATCCCTGGAGTGGGGGATAGAGTAATTCCAAACATGAACAGGAGAATATTTTTAATAGCAGACGCACACATGGGTTTGGGTCTACGGCACAGAGAGATCAAGGAATCACTGACTGAATTACAATCAGTATTCTGGTGGCCGGGAATGAGTGTAGAACACCAAATATATGCAAACAACTGTGAAAACTGTAATAGGGATCGCAGTAGCGAACCTTGCTACCGGCTACCAGTCAGAAAGAGCGTAACGCTGCCTACACCCCACCCTGCGTCCTATTAACAGTTAAGGCGAAAAGCACTTAAAAAATGAGGTCCCCAGCGCTCGGCTGACGCTAGAACGGTTATAAAAGATTTGCGAGTCTTTATCGGCACATACGCAATTACCACGTTCCATTCTGACCAGGGTCCTGCTTTCAGCTCTCGAGCCTATAAGGAGGCCATGGCCAGCATGGGAATTGGGTTGCGGTATTCTTGTCCGTTGCACCCCGAAGGGAATAGTGTGGTAGAAAGAAAAAAACGGGACATAAAGCAATCTATAACAGCGAAGGTATTAGGTTCAGGCGCTGGGTGGGTCAAACATTTAATAAGTGTCCAGACTAGTCTTAACAACATGCCAAGAAATTCTCTAAAAGGTTTCAGCCCATACGAACTATTGTTCGGAATTAGAATGAACGTTCAGGACCTCGATAGTCAGATGTCAGTGGTACAAGAAGAAATAACGCAGTTTGATGTAAAAGACCGTTTGGCTGTTTTACAGGAACTGAATGAAACAAGAAAATCATTAAGCAACATAAAGTTAAAGCAACAGCCAAGTACCACTGACGAGGCACCACCCGCAACAGCCCCAGCAAGGCCTGTCTGGATTCCAAAGATTGGGGATCTAGTCAGAGAAAAGATCGCGGTTAAGAAGGAATTTGGGCCTTCTTACAGAAAAGCAGTACCTGTCTTAGCAGTCAACGGAACAAGATCAGTTGTGCTACCGCCCCTTGCTGGTAAAAAGGAGAACAGAGTCGTGTCCATCGATCTGGTAAAACCACAAGCATGTGGCCTATAATCAACAGTAGGCCCAGTGGACTCCCAAGAAACAACAGAATACCCAAACTTGCAACAATCCAAGAGGTTCAAACTGAAAGACTAATCACATTCGATCAGCCTGCAGTGCACAATGAAGGACTATGCAATAATGCCATGGAACTCGTGCCTCTTGAAACACAGATTGAAACAGTTCGTCAAGAAACAACACCAGTCTACACTAATGTGGCATCAGAAAGTGCTACCGAGAGACAGATTGAAAGAACAATCCCATCAATTGACAGAACGGCCTCTGGTTATTTCATCAACTTCGACAACTTCTCTGAAGATTTTAACGACCCCGAAGTGATGCCAGAAACAAAAAAGTCTTTTACAGAAAAAGCAACGGAACTCTTTCATCAACTGAAGGAAATCTACCTTATTTCCCCTTGGCTAGAGTTCTGGTTCGGTCTAGGTGTATTTTTCCTCCTGCTTTGGCTCATCATGGTACTGTGTTTGGGAAAATTCATTGAAGGAAAATATATTACAATGGACACAGCAAGTCAGAACATCAACCTAGTCCTGAAACCACACAGATCATCCCACGTGAAGAAAAGAGAACTGTCAACAGTAAATGTCACAGCAATTCCAATACCTGGTGGGGTAGTATGGGAGAAAACAGACTATGAGATCTATGGTCCGGTCGAAATCCTGAAGTATCCTCATCAACTAAAGGTTTCCTTAAGTGACTTTGTGACACCTAGTACATTCTCTGATGATTGGGACTTTAACAGTATTAATGACATGATGTCTGATTTAGTAATGTCAGCTAGATTCACAGATCATGATTATTTACAAGGTTCATCTAGTTATGAGCAGTTATTCTGTTACACCCACTATGGGGATCATTACTTGCATAAATCTGCACAGCCTGGAAATGTTTTTATGTATAATCAATGGGAACATTGTGCTACACCACCTAAAAGCAGTTCTAAAGCATTTTTTGAGAAATTCAAATACTTCTCAGGGTTTAACACCAGTGATGCAGAAATGTTTTATTACAAACTGTTAGATAAAACAGGAATGAAAACAATGCTGACAAATTCTAAATTGATATATTCAGAAGCATTTTATGACAAAATGATGACATTTGGTTTTGATTATTGGAAAAATAATATTGAAACGAAAACAATTTGGGGTACAAAAGATTGGCAGGTGCAAGGCATAGAAGCACTATTTAGAACCTGCATGATACCAGAACAAATGTTATTTTTAAATGACAGTGTACACCAAACATCCTGTCTTGGCCTAGCTAAGATCAAAGACCTTAAAACACCGTCTATTCCAAAGCCAATACCTGAAAATGCAACAGCTGATATTGAGTTAGACGTGTCAAACATTTTACATTTCAACAGAACACATCCTGATTGGAAAAAGTGGTTAATCTGGCCTACAGACACAAATAGCTGTCAAGATAGGTTCCTGAACAAAACACAGGGGTTAAAAATGACCAGATTAGACCCTAGATACTCCCAGAGACAACATCCAGGGATTATAACAACATACAGTGTAGGGAAACTCTGCCTTGAATGGCTAACTACATCCACACTAGCTGAAATTAAGCAACACTTGTCTTTGCTAAAAGATGGTGCTGATTTGCGCGACTTCATTCTTGGACCACGCAAACAGCGTCAAAAGCGTTTCATAGCGACCAGTATCTATGCTGCTTACAACGAGGCTTGGAAAGTAAAGCAAATTGAAACTGCTGAAAAAATACGAGAAATTGATCGTATTAATTTGGAGAAATCACTTTCTGTAGTAGACAATGGGTTAATGACTCTGTCTTCCAGAATATATTCTTTGGACAATATTGTATCCTCTGCCTTTGATGTGATAGACAGAGATTTGCTAATGTTACAACATGGCCAGTCTCAATTACGCTCTATTATAGAACTAGGCTGGACGCTGCAAAATCTTCGTTCAGGCTATGTGCCTTGGCGTTTAATCAACACAACGTCATTATTTTCCAGTTTTAACCTTACTGATAAACAGATCAGTTTGGCACAGAAAGGAGCAGACTATACAATCCTGAGCATCGAAAAACTCGAGAGATTATCATTGACAATGTCAGAGAGTCCTGTCATTGAATGGATAATACACGGAATTATCACAATTCCGATAACAACTTTCCGATTTCATGAATGCCTTGAGTACATACCTGCTGGCCAATATGAACAATTGGGTAAAGGATATGTTAAATCCGAATGGAAATTACCATACACTCATTCTTGCTATAGTGACAGCGACAAAAATGTATTTCTTAGTGGTAACAACTGTAAACATTCACTAAGCGGTATACTTTTGTGTCAGGGTATTAATTTACACGGAGCATGTGATGGAAATTCAAACAACCTTTCATGCCACCAGCTAGTCACACCTGCAACTCAGATAGAGCCCTTCTTTATGCAACTCGCAAACGGGAGTTACATTCTTAGAACGGATCACAGGTGTTGTGGCCTCGCGCCAGGGAAAAGTTATCTAGTACAAGTAACGTCCATGGTCAAATGTTGTATGCAAGCATTGTTTCCGAGCGGGCCTCCAGACTAGGCATGAGCGGATTTTGCGGATTGGCAATCCGCGAATTTGCGGATTTGCAAACTCGCAATCCGCGAATTCCCGCGAATTTGCGGATTTTTTTTTTTTTTTGTGTTCGCCCGTGTTTCTGCCAGTTCGCGAGGGTTTTTACAATTTCGCAATTTGCGAACTTACCTGTCGGGTCGCAGGTTTTGCGAACTTGTTGTTTCTACGTGTCCAACCTGTTTGGGACACTCTTCTTCATCACTGCCACTCTCTGTCACCACTGCCACTCTCTGACTACTCATGCCACCCTCTGGCCCACCCATGCCACCCTCTGTTTCATCACCACACCCTCTGGTTGTCCAGTGTACATTATTTTTGGCAAAGCAAAGCACACCTTCCCTGCCTCAAGTGACCTGAATTAATTTGGGGCTGATTAATGTGTCACAGAATATTTTTTTAGCTGGCACCTGCTTCCTTAGTGCGCCCTGATTAGTGATCTTTTGCACTTGCTAAGTGCTTTCATTGTTGCAAAATTAGTTACAACACCTGCCCTGCCCCAACTGACAATAATGAATTAGGGGCTGATTAATGGATTTTAACTTCCAGCCTGGCTCCTGCTTGTCTCCCTTAGCTGTAATTCAGGACCTTTGTGGCATATGTGTAACTATTCTGAGGTTCAGAGCAGGGTCACATAATAGTTGCAACTGGCAACTGAACTCTGGAGGGGCCCCTCAGGAAGCACTACAGGAAATGGCTACTAATGATGTGCCTGAACTTTTGAACCTGGTAAGTAGTTACTTTCAGTTTTGCTTAGATCGTATTTCTGCAATTTCGCACTTATTCGCACTTATTCGCGGGGCGCGAACTCACGCGAACAGTGCGAGCAGTGCGAGCAAAATCCGCTGCTCGCGGATTTGCGGATTTTTCAGGAAATTCGCAAATCTCGCGGATTGCGGATTTCCCGAAAATCCGCAAAATCCGCGAGCGGAACGGATTTTCCGCCCATGCCTACTCCAGACATAGTGACTCCCCTCTGGCCTCGTCTGAATCTCTATTCTATACAAATTGATACATTAAGCAAAATGAAATCTGTGCTTTTACAGACAACAGTGCCTATAACGTCATCTAAAGAGACGTATGATCTTCTAGTCGCAAGGACGGCTACTGAAGTCCATGACCTTTTATCAACAAATTGCCCCGTGCATTTCGTAGAAATGTTCAGCCAACTCCTTAACATGTCTAGTGCAACAAGCATCCCAGGCATATTTAAGACAGTCTTTACGGGACTGCTAACACCCTTCCAGGCAATTTTGGGAATCTTTCCTAATTTTGTGCACTCCATTTTTGGCGGCATACCACTATTTTTGGGACTCGTTGCAGGGATTCTATTTTTGACCCTCCTGCTACGTTATGGCAAGCCTCGGCTCAGACATAGCTCCCATGGGAATGGAAGAGACAATCCTAGCAATGCGCTACAGGGACAGGATAACTAACGTCCTCGGATTGGCCAGGCTGAGAGATCTAAACATGACCTGGTTCCTTTCATTCAGACCGATATGGCAAAATTGCATTTTACCTGTGCTACGGTGTATGCTTTGCGGCGATGAATGCGTGTTGGACATCTGTCTTTCACTTCCATCAGCAGTACCAATGGACGTCGATACTTTGCTCAGTCCAATAACGGCTCACGCATTGTGTTGTCCCCAGCGGCTACCAATCCTGATGACGGCATTTGTGGAGACTCCTGTACTACAGCCAAGTGGTAACAGTGGAGCGAGTGACAAAAGCAACATCATCCAGGTACAACGTTCTGTGAGCATTGCTGGTCCTGCCTTCGATGACAGCAATCATTCTCACACCTGCCAAGTTACAGCGCTATCTAATTTGGTTGAACTATCACCTGATTTTGTAGACCAATTCTTTGAGAGCCTGTCTGATACGATGTTCTCACCCATAGAGAAAGAATAACTTTTGAGAAGCTTTCCGACACACAGCGTTCCCATGAACTCTGAATTCGGCCTTCAGTTTTGATCAACAAAAACTGCCAGGAGCTTTGGAAATCTATTTTCTTTGAATTGGACAATTTTTTTAATATTGACCCTTTTTGGCACGAACAATTCTTTGCTTAACGTAAAAACTATTCTTAGAGAACAGAAGCTTCGCACTTCTATTTCTAAACACATCTAGAGACATAACAACATAACACCAGCCTCTAGCACACATGTTATTACAATGCATTTTTATGTGATGATTTATCTCGCCTTTCTTCTGTCAGAGATACTTCATGTGTAATTCCTTTTGCATAATCGTTCATTGACTTCATATGCAATAATTTTTTGAATGATTAACATGCTTTAAAAAACGTACAGTACCTAAATTCCATGTATTACAAGTACGCCTATTTCGAATGCATTTATGTATTTTGGGGTGGGCAATGTTACACATGCATCTTATTGCTTAGTTTTAGTAATTTTGATGGACATGAAAACGTGGAGTGGGTGTTGCGTGCTTATCTAGGTTCCTGATCGATACTGTGACCTTATGCCCCTATTCGGCTATAAATCCATTTATTCCCTATATTGGCATAACCGTTCAAGTGCGATTTTCTGAAAAGTTATCTCTGGCCTCACACGAACAGAGCCACATTCCAGCATGACTCTCTGCTACTTCCTTTGCGACCAATTAGTGCAATGACAGAGCAGCAGTCACTATCTGATATTCCTAGATAACACTCCGAGTTCTTCAACAAGATAAAAACTTAGCAAACCTGGAAATCCCCGCTTGCTATGTTTTGATGGTACAGTACGGGAATATCGTCGCAAAAATATCGACTTACCTAAATATCGCTGCAAAAATATCTACAGGAAGAAATATCGATGACAAAAATATAGTCTGACCAGAATATCGACAGACAGGTAAGTAATATTGTTAAAATTAATATAGTTGTAATAAATATCGTTTACAAAAACATAGTTTACAATAATATCGTTTTTTAAATAATTATAAGTAATGTAGTGTTTTTAATGAGTATTTGTAGATAAAGTAGTATTTTTAGTAGTATTTTATTAGTTAATAATGTATTTTATGTTGAATTTAGTATTAATAGTTCCGTAGCGGGTTGTGGGTTTATAGGGGAGTAGGGTGGGAAGTAATTTAAATATAATGAAATAATAGATTAATTAATGTTTTAAATGAATATAAATAGTGTAATAAATAATAGTTAATTAATTTCAATTAGTTAATTGATTAATAATTATGTAATTAATTTTGTTAATTTATTAATTAATTTTAGGTGTGTGTACAGGAATTTTTTAGTGAAAATGTAGTAAATTAATTACAATTTAATTGATTAATTATTTAATTAATGATTAAAAAAAAATAATAATAATTGTTATTTTATAAATGATTAAATACATTTAGTAATTTTTACCCCTATGCTATCCAACGCTTTCCCTACTGTTGCACCCTCTGGAGTGGGAATAGTAATTTTTACTTCTACGCTATCCAACACTTTCCCTACTGTTGCACCCCCTGGAGTGGGAATAGTAATTTTTACCCCTACGCTATCCAACGCTTTCCCTACTGTTGCACCCCCTGGAGTGGGAATAGTAATTTTTACCCCTACATTATCCAACGCTTTCCCTACTGTTGCACCCCCTGGAGTGGGAATAGTAATTTTTACCCCTACGCTATCCAACGCTTTCCCTACTGTTGCACCCCCTGGAGTGGGAATAGTAATTTTTACCCCTACGCTATCCAACGCTTTCCCTACTGTTGCACCCCCTGGAGTGGGAATAGTAATTTTTACCCCTACGCTATCCAACGCTTTCCCTACTGTTGCACCCCCTGGAGTGGGAATAGTAATTTTTACCCCTACGCTATCCAACGCTTTCCCTACTGTTGCACCCTCTGGAGTGGGAATAGTAATTTTTACTCCTACGCTATCAAATGTTTTAATTAGTAATATAAAATATATTATTATATGTATGTATTATTTTTGTTATATAAAGAAATGTGTTAAATATATGTATATGTCCACATTTATTAAGTTTATAATTAAAAAGTGTAGTAAATTTGTTTTAAATAGTTAAAAAATAAAAGTAATGTAATGTATTTTGTTAATGGTACTTATATTTATTTATTATTTAATGTAATTTTAATTATTTTAAAAAGTCGATATTTTTTACATCTATATTAATTACAACGATATTTTGGAGTCAATATTAATGTACTTACCTGTTTAAGTATAGGGAGTCGATATTTTTGTAAACAATATTTTTACAACTATATTTATGTCAGCTATATTTTTGTAATCGATATTTTAACACCCTACCGTTTTGATTAGTAATGGAACTCTAATGAGCAACTGATAACTGTCACTTCCTAGTGACATCTTTAATTGACGTCTTATGTCCAGCAAACTTGCGTCAAACCCGGCACCTGTCAGGTATAAATATTACCAACGTTGCCTTGAGCTGTGAGTTCGTTGCCTGTTGCTGATGCCAGCTGCCTGCATGACCCTGTGTTGGTAAAAACTAGCACTCTGTCGCTGCAGCCTGCTATTCTGTGGTGGTGAAGCTGCTGATTACCATTATCGCCGCTACAGCGCGAACTATGGTGCAGTACGCTTAAGGAGCTGAACAGCCGTCCTCTGCGAAGACATCCAGCCGATTCCAGCTGCCCGCGGACGCTGTCACCCCTCCTTCCTCGACGCGCTGAAGAGAAGCCGCTGCATTTCTCGTGCAGAGAAATCCAGTCCCGGCGCTTCCGGTTTACCCTCGCGGGTGACTGGGATATCGAGAGAGACCCCTGAAGGAGATACCAATCCTCCATCATTCTATTCAGAGGTATGGTGTTGACTAAACCCTTAGACGAGAATTCTTGAAACAAACCTTGGCAAAACCAACTTAACTTAAAGCTACTTCCTTATTCCCCTTTCACGTGTTAGGCTTAGGTCAGGCACACTGGGGTAGGCTTAGTTAGAAGCACCAGTTGAGTATGTTAGCCTAATGTATATATGACTGTATATATGTTTTATTACTTTTAAACCATTGTATGGCTAAGAAACCATATCAATGCTTTTACAGTTCTATTTCGCAATACTTATCTTACTGTACGTACTTTTTATAATAACAGTTATTGCAATTGTGGCAATACATTTCTCTTGTACGAGAAGAAAGACTGTTCAATAAATGTTAACCCTTTATTGATACACGCCCGTCTCTCTATTCTCTACACACTGTGAAAGTAAACTGCACTAGACTGACTGAGTGAAATATATGTCTATTGTTTCACACGACCCTAGAGATCGACTCTTGATCTGAGGAGCAAAGTTGTCATGTTGCACGGTTGTTGGAAAACTGAATCCCTTCTTGTCTGTGCCAAGGAAGCTGATCACTTCCTATGCAGAGAAGAAAGTTTCCAGTGACCTCTGAGCTAGTTGGTAACACAACCCAATTAAGTTTAGCATAGTCAGTGGAGGCCTGGAATATAAGCAGTTCCACGTCGATACTACTGTTTATGTTATTCCAATGCGCAGGGCCTAGTGGGAAACTAGGAACTACACTACACTAGAAAGCACAACATGTTCTTAAACAAACCAAGCCTCCAGCAGCCCGGGAATTCCCCCTGCTTCTGTATTGATGTGTCCTAGAACTCCTGGAGTCCTGAAAGAACTGTGAGTTCTTAGTGACGTCTTATGTCCAACCTTACGTCAAACTCGGCACCTTCCAGGTATAAATATACCAGCATCTGCCTTAAGCAACACACAGTGGTTTGGAGCAGATCGGCTATCTACTTGCCCAACGTCCTGCTGATGCGAGTGCCAAAGGAAGCCGACCGTCCCTGCTGACGCACTGAAAGAGACGCTGTCTTTTCTCCTGCCGAGAAATCCAGCTCCAGTGTTTCCCGGTCACCCCCGCGGGTCGCTGGGAGATTGAGTCCTGAGAAAGAGATACAAGACCTCCTTCATTCTATAACCAAGGTACGGAGCTGATTAGACCCACAGAGAATTCTTGATTCAGATTCTTGGCAAATACTAGAAGTCATCTACTCCTTCCCTGTACTAGGCTTAGGTTAGGTACACTGGGGTAGGCGTATCTTAGAAACACCAGTTGAGTATGTTTAGTCATTATTTTATCGTTGTATGTATTTTATCCATTTTAAGCATCTTATGGCTTAGAAACCATCTAAATGCTTTTACAGTATTATTTCATAATACTCATTTTACTGTACGCACTTTACTTTATGACACGTATTGCAATTGTGGCAATTCACTTCTCTTGCATGAGAAAGTAGACTGCTCAATAAATAACCTTTTTTATTGAAAACGCCCGTCTCTCTATTTCTCTGCACTTCTGGTGAAACTAAGCATGCACGATTGACTGAGTGAAATAGCTATCTATTGTTTCCGCGACTCTGGAGATATACTCCTTATTCTGGGGGAGCAAAGTTGTCATGTTTATGCGGTTGTCAGAAACTAATCCCTTCTTGTCTATTCAGGAAAGTTAACACCTTCTTGTTTACTCGAGAAAGTTTCTAGTGACCTCTGAGCTAGCTGGCACACACAATTAAGTCTAACATATTCAATAGAGACCTAGTTGACCTCCGTCCTACGTCTATACTGTCGTTTATGTTATTACAATGCACAGAGCCTATTGGGAATATAGGAACTACACTACACTTTGAGTCTCACAAAGCCCCTATCCTGTGCATCAACCTTTTTAATTTATTAGCTAAAACTGTTGACAGGATTTTGGTGGAAAATGAGGGCATAAATATGTTCATATTTTGGTGCAAATTAGTATGAGTACAATTTGGTGAAAACTGTATTTAAAAATGTACACCCCAAAAAATTGTCAAAAGTTAGGAAAACGTAGTGTTGGGAGCTGCGAGCATCAATAGGGTCTTGAGTTGTCTTCCACACTTAGAGGAAGATAAGTGTGGCAGTGATTGTACTGTCAGTGCGTTGTCTTACAAAGTGTGATTTGGAGTGCAGTAATTTATTTTGTGCACATCTCATAGGGTGTATGTTAGTGGTGTTTGGTTTTGCTTATCAATCAAACTGTTTTGCATTGTAATGTGTTGCGTGAATTGCTAAACCTTTTTTAATGGTGCTTTTGATAAAGAAATATTGTGATTTTATGTAATCCATGTGAAAGGTTTTTGGGTTCATGTAGAAGGGTTACCGAATTATCGAGATAAAGGATCTCAGGATAATATTATAAAGTGGTCTGCTGAAAAGGCATGCAGCATCAAGTCTGGCTATATGTTAAAGTCCTAATAGGTTAAATTCCTATGAAACCCTTAATAGTCTAGTTGTGTATGAGAACTAATCCTGGGTAGTGGTGTATATGCCTATGTGGAACAGAATACGCAGACTGTAAGGGTAGGTTGCCGCTGATCGAGGGTCCTTCTTGGTGTCTTGGTGGTACAGAAAGCTCTTAAGGTGCTAACCCCTTACTGTGGCCAGTTTGATTTTCTGTGTCCGATTCCGGTAGGCAGACAAAAGATTTTTGTTTTGCTTACTAACATTAACTATTGCATTTCAGGTAGTCTTGAAATAGTGTAGTGACTAATTGCATTAGTGTTACGTATATTGTGAAGGTAAGTCCCTCACAGGTAGTCTGCAATTCTGACCTGTGAGGCAGAGGTTCTGCCCCCAATTGGTACCCCCACCCACAGAATGCTCTTGGACGATGGATTATATACAACCGTGGTTTACAGAATATGGATTTGAATTATTCTTGATAATACAAAATTGCAATTTTCTGTGGATGGTATGTTAGAAATGAAAAAGAATGAGGCATGCCATGTTTGAGATGAAGCGTCGTCCAGACATGCGCAGTTCAAAGCCCAGCATGAGTGGTTCTACACGTTAAATAGGAGAGCACATAGGAGCATGTTGAAATGACAGATTGGTCAGACTGTTCACCATTGGATGGATGTAAGATTGCTTATAGGGAAGAAGGCATGGAGGCAGGGATTACTAGAAACTATGCATGCTTTCCTTGTGATTACTGACAGTAAAGAACTGGGCTTCTGTTGCAGTTATCCCTCCCCACACACACATACCTTTTGCCCCCCTTTAAGCTGTTAGGTACTGACTATCCACTCTGACAGTGCACTGAGGCCTGCTTACCAGACCTCAGTGCCTGTGCTCCTTCCCTAAAACAAGGTGTTGTCTAATTGTGCTACAATTGGCGAAGGTCTATAGCACCCCTGCAAGTCCCTAGTAAATGGTACTCCAAGTACCTATGGCAGGGGTACTAAAGAGGGTCCCTAAGAGCTGCAGCATATCTTATGCCACCCTAAGGATCGCACATACAAATTCCACACAGACCGCCATTGCAGGCTGCGTGACATGGTGCAAAGCATGAGCAAAAACTTGACATGACATACTCCTCTGCGTCATGCCAAAGTGACTACATCTAATATATGTAAGTCACCCCTACAGCAGGCCTTTGAGCCCTAAGTCAGGGTACATTATATTTTATGTGAGGACATATCTGCATGAGCAGATATGCCCCTGTGATAGATAGTTCTATTATTAGTTATTGCAAGTGAGCAGGGAAGCCATGTTAAGGTATGTTCTCGGCACTGGTCAAAACGAATTCCCCAGCTACACAATGGCTTCAATGAAACATATGACCTTTGGTATTAAACACCTTGTATTAATAAGCACACACTGATATCAATGATGGATTTATTAATATATGCACTCAGAGGGCACTTTAGAGGTGCCCCCTGAAAACCTACTAATGCTAGTGTGCTGACAGACTGGTCTTAGCCAGCCTGCCGCCACAGACGAGTTTCTGACTGTGAGGGGTGACGGCCCTTTCTCTCAGTAGGTCAGAACCAAAATCTTGCTCGGTCAGAGGGTGTTTTACAACCCCTCCCACAGGATGACCTGCACATAAGCATTCTAAGGCAAGAGGCTTCTAGTAGCCTACCGCCTTTGGTATGTGAATCTGGCTTCCCTCCCAGGAGGGGTATCCAAACCCCCTGTCCATGGCCCATCTGGTAACAGGACAGGTGGTAAAATTAGCTATGCAGGAGGCATGTTGCACTGCCAGGCTGGGCACACCTCTAGGGTGGCCAAGTCTGACATGAACCCAAATTTGAAATTTCACCATATTGTTTGTGGTGGAATTAGGAATTCTAGGGTAGGGTGATGTCCACTCCCCAAAGGAAGTGGTCATCTATGGGTTGTAGTGACCCCAAGGGTAAGTAGCCTATTGACTACTATCCCTCACTCCCTTAAAGCCTCTAAGTTGAATGTTTAGGGGACTCCCTGATACCAAGACTTCAGATTATATTGGACACAAAAGAAGGAGTGGAAGAAGAAGACTGCTGACCCGAGAATAGAGGCACACAACTGACTTGGTGCCAACCCTGCCAGCCTGTCTGCTGCACCTGACCCTCAGGGAGCAACTGACTCCTCCTGCCTCTGTGCAGACCTCAAGAAACCCAGAGAGCTGAAAGTGCATTTCAAATTGCCAAAAAAGCTCCCTTGGAGTAGGGGATCTACTCCCCTGCAGCTGCAGGCACCAATGACGCAAGATGAGGTCCACCTAGTTGTCGCTCCCTAGCCAGTCCAACACAGTTGCTTTCCAGGAAGAGGACGCTGTGCCCCTGAATGTCAGATATGTTCTTCCACTGAGTGAGAAGACACCAGGACCAACCAGAGCCGCAGAGACCTGATACCTGTGGGTACTGGAAACCTTGCAGCAGCCAACTCTTGTTGTGCCCATTCCAGACACCAACACTGAGGAAGACCGGCCTGCACATCGAGAACTTCAGGGACAGTAAGACCCTCTTCATGAGTGGCGGAGCTGTCCTGTTTACCCTTCTTCTGCAAAACAAAGACCAAGACATGAGTCTGTGACCGATGCCTCAAAGCACCTAAGCACCCGCGGTCCAGAGCCCGAGTCCAAGGGAGGTGACAGTGCCAAAGGGGTCCCCAGACCCACGAGATTCATGCCCATGCTTAGGTTTGCCCAGTCTGGACTTCCAGTCGCCACCTGCAGCCTCTTTCTGCAGGCTTCCTCCAAAGACACCACTACACCGAGCCCCACATCCCGAGGAGAAGTGGACAAAAGGTGTCCACAATTCTGGGTTCCCCCAGAATTGTCCCCCAGTCCCTCCTTGCAGCCTTTTTGCAACCGGACCATTCTCCCTTGGAAGTTGATGGGACACCTAACGCTGTGACACACTTCTGCACCCAAATGTTCCAGAGCCTCCTGAGGTGACCCGTTGGTGTGGCCTTGGAACTTTCCCAATACTCACCTTAAGTGCAGAAGAACAGTCCTGTAAGTGATTTTCAAGTGCCCCAAGGCAATACATGATTTTCCTCCATAGGATACTATTGCCGATCCAGAAAATGCAGTGTCCATCTTTAAAAACTGTAAAAAGTCATAAAAGTACTTACCCAATTATGATGATCATGGTATCCGTATTTATATAAAAGTATGTGTTATTTTTATGAATTGGTATCGAATTTCTTCATTGAGTGTGTCTCCTTTACTGCATTTCATGTGTAATAAATGCTTAGCACCAACCTCTGATGTACCTAATTGCTTGCCCACACTACCACAAAAGATAGCATTTGGGGTGTCACTGTGCCTCTGTAATACCTTTGGGGTTTGCCTGGTCTTTCTGCATAGTGTACCGCATTTTGGTGCCCTATATAGAGTGCCAGCTTCCTACCCTGATGAATAAGAGAAATATAAAACAAAAGATGACTATCTTAAAAATAGTAATCAGATGGAAAAGAATGAGAGTGAATTTGAGAGAGAGAATTATTTTATGGACAGATTGTTGACTGAAGTGAGACTACTTCTGTTTAACAAGGCTTATGCGCAGGAGAGAAGGGACAGAATGTAAAGTGTCTTTATGAGTGAGACAAATGTGGTGGAGATTAATACTTTATAGCCCAAAGGGGATTTGAAAATGATAGCAAAAACAGGAACTCATGATGGTAGCGTCATGAAAATTAACAATGACGGAACTCTTTTGGCTCCTGATGAACTCTGTAGAACTATGAATTAAGAATAAAGGGGCATATTATCAAGGGGGTTTATCTCTGCTTTTTTGGCTTTAAAAGCCAAGAAAGCGGAGATAAAATTATCTCCCTATTACCTAGCTGTCGCTAACACCAGTTAGCGAGAGCTAGTAGGAGATAACGACCATCTTGGGCCCCACTTTGCATGTCAGTGATATTTATCACTAATGAGATGCAAAGTGGGCGTGCCAAGATGTTAGAGACTGAAAACAGTCACTAACATCGCTATCTCCTATTACCAACTTTTGGAGATATTCGCGCTAAGCTCGAATATCTCCAAAAGCTAACACCTGTCCTGAGCAGTTCTTAGCCATGTTATCCAATGGGAGGTGGATAACATGACTAAGAGCATTAGCTCGCTAATGCATGAATATCGCTGACTTTTCAGCGATATTCATGCTTTGCGGCGATTTTTACCGCATTTGCGTTAAACCTTGGTAATACCAAGGTTTATTTGCGGTAAAAATCGCCGCAGCGCTGTGGTAAATTTTTGTCTCTAACCAAGCAATAGCGATAATTATCGCTATTGCTTGGTAATATGCCCCAGAGTGCATTGCAGTAAAGGCTGCTTTAGAATGTTAAATTCCCAATTACATGCAGAAGAATAAAGACATGTATTACTAAGCTCTCTGTGTGGCAAAGTCAGTGGCAGGTACCCCAAATGGGATAATACTACAAATGATGACGAGATAGGGGATAAGTAACCCCAAAGATTGACAGTGTTCTCTCATAGAGTTTGCTTTGTCCAAGAAAACTGCTTCCATGTGCCACGTGTGCCGTCATCAAAGTATGGAATCAACACATAATTCATGTGGAATCAAAGTGCAGTTTCAGACACTGTTAAGCTGTCAAAAATGAAAACATTTACAAAGAGTCTATCCGTCATTGGTCGTGAACCTTTTGGTCGGCCTGTGTATAAAGCTACAGCACTACTACGCAACATAGAGTGATACCGCTGCAATTACAAGCGCTGAGACTTTTCAGACACTCACCCCCAGTCACAGATCTGGGTTGAATCCATTATCATTGTTTAGCTCACTTCACCACCTCAGTTCAGACCCAGCTATATGCAAATCAGTCTTGACCCTGTGCCTCATGGGAACAGTCCAGACCGATCTGCCAAGCCAGGTCTTCCCTGAACCAGAAACAAGCATCCTGGGATCAGTTTCTGGCTAACACCCTTCATCAGCCAGGCTAGCTTGAACCCAGTGGAAAAGTGAGCAAGGGACCCTCGTCTGGGCATACCCTGCCAACTTAGGGCAAACAAACCAAACACAAGGAGATGATGGACATAGCGCTGAAACTTTTCAGACACTCACCCCCAGTCACAGTTCTAGGTTGAATCCATCATTATTCTTTAGCTCACTTCAAAGCTACAGCCAAGCGCAAGATTACATTGTTATTATAAGTGTTGTAAGGCAGAGATAAAACAGGTGTAATCAAGTACATAGAGACACCAGAGGCAAAGCGAACTAGATGCAAAATCAGTTATCTACTTACAAGAAGTAATTAAAGAGAGTCTTCATACTGCAGCACTGGGCACAGCAGCCCAAGGAGTCTGGAATAGTGGCAGGTTGTTGTTCTGATGGAGGCCAAGAAGAAAATCATGTTTCCAGTTATCATCAAGTATGATCCAGAGGCCAGTACATCACTGGGTATCAGAGAGAAGGAGCTAGAAGCAGTGGCTGAAAGAGTGCTGCATCCCACCTCATTAAGTTCCATAAAGATCTAGAACAATGCCGCTTTCTTGAAATCACCTTCATCAATCAATACCTTCAAAAAGCAAAATATTGGTGACCGATGTACTTCGGGGAAAGAAACATTTGAAGATTTCATTTATGCACTTGGAGAAACTGATAACAACAATGTGTATCAAATACCTCAAATACCTTGCTCGTGGTGGCATAAAGGAAGTCCTAAAGAAAATGCCACAAACTGATGAAGAAATCGCATGCGGTCACATTACCAAATGTTGACTATGAAAGATATGTTTTCAGTCAAGAATGACAGAAAGTTGGCAAAACCATCAATCGACAATCTTCTGCATGGAGGCTGAAGGTGCCCAGAATGAATCAGTCATGAGTGTGAAAAGCAAGTCAAAGCAAAAGACTGAAGACACAAGGTGATGTCTACATGTAAAAATAAGTTAGGTTTTAGATGTGGATTTTCATTTCCACACAAAGACAAATGTCTTGCATTGGACAGACATGTGAAAGCTGTGGAAATGAGAACCAAGTGCATCACGGTGCGAAGATAAAATGGTTGCCAGAATGTTCCATAAGCAACATTCGAGATGCACTCAGAAGGCCCAGCGGAGGTATTATGTATGACAAATTCACACTGAACTAAGTCGATTGTCATCTGAATCATCATCAAACAGTTTATCCATATCAGTATCAAGTAAAGAAGATGGTTGTGCCATTTTGATGTTTTCTTCAGAAAAGCATGTGCATGTCGAACTTACCACATGTGAAGAAAACTGTTAGTCAAAGAACAGTCGACATGCCAATGCACCAAAGTCATTCAATCATTGCCCGAAAATTACACTGAAAGTAAATGGTTATTTGATGCCTTTTAACATCGACAGTGGTGCATCAATAAACATTACGCTTGATAAGAAATGTAATGAACTACATCCCTTACCACAACTTATGCCGTCAAAATGCAAAGTGTATACATAGGCTGGATCGACACCCTTAAAAAGTCAAAGTTCATTTGTAGTGATGATGAAGCACAATAAAACGAAGGTCAACCACTTATCCATGTGCTTCAAGGGACAGTGTTAAGTGCCTGTCTACTCAGCTTCAGCACAGCTGCTGACGTGGGACTGATTTCTGTGAACTACAACATGAATGCTCACCATGAAATAGTAAGTCAGTTTCCTTTGTTGTAGTACTTTATTCGATAGATGTATCATAAAAGTGCAAACATACAAAATACATAAAAAGATTTATCGAGTATTACAATTCCTTCTAAAAACATATCATCATTACAAACAGTTTAAGAGATGAGGGGGAAATCTCAACATGATTAAAATTCATTCTTGAAGGGGATCTGTACAGGTATGGGATAACAGCTTTGACCGAATAATCCAGGCGCTCGCCAAAAACTTAGCGACTCCACAGACAATGTATGTAGAGGTAGTGTTAGTTAAAATGATGCAGAGGGCTGATCTATGGTCCGTAACTCCTAACTCCCTACAAACTGGCTTCAACCATTTAACTCTAGCCTTTACATGCAAACAAAAAGTGGCCAAGAGATTCTTCCAGATATGGGCAACCTGGGCATTTTAAATCATGTTCCCTCCTAACCTTCCACCCTTCCATACATTTTTTGAGGGGAAGGATACCATATCTTAATTTCAGGAACAAAGTTCTGTCTCGAGGAGTCTGAATGAAATCCAGAAATGGCTCTAACTTTCTGAGGAGCTTGTGTTCAAAAAATTTGTTCGTTAAGGGACCCCAGTTTGGATTGTGCAAAACCTTGGCCTCTACCCACTCCCAATATAATTCTTTTACAGTTTGTTTGGGTGGGGGGAATTGTGAGGCCCAGGATCCACTCAGACCTATAGATACCACAAGCTTCTTTAGATTGTTGAGCCACTCTATTTTATTGGAAACATTCAAACTAATTAGCTCGTCCAACACTAGAGCATATTTTGCTAATTCAGGGGTCCTTCTAAGGCGCACCCAGAATAGCAAGGGTCGGAGTTGAACTATTTCAGAGATCGATCTTTTGCCCATGTCAAGAAATAGTGGTTTCAGAGGGGTCGAGGGAGGGAGCGAGACTATGTCTCTCATAAACGTATTCTCTGCCACTACCAATGCCTTGGTGTTCTCGGCGCCCCATAATTCAGAGCCGTACACTGCCGAAGGTAAAGCTTTCCCCTCATAGACTGCCAGGGCAGGGGCTATTGGTCTACTACTTGAAAGGCGCTGATTCTTTAGTATTACTCCAGAGACCCTTTTGAGATTTAAAACCATTTTGGACAAATGGGATTCCCAGCTCATATTGTTACTGAGCCTAACCCCAAGATAATCAAATTCGTCCACTACCTCTAGAGGGGACCCATTCAAAGAGAGATAAGTCGTCCTACGGTTTCTTTTAGCAGACAATAACATCAGCTTCGTTTTCGCAGTGTTCACCGTTAACCCACGGTCTTTACAGAAGACACTGAAGCGATCAAGCAATTTTTGCAGGCCCTTAGGGGTTTTAGACATCAGGAGGGTGTCGTCCGCAAAGAGGAGTGTGGGGGTTTTCTCCCCGGCAAGGACAGGGGCATCCACTGGGTCCACCCTCAAATGGTCCACCACCCCATTTATAAAGAGGGAGAACAAGGTCGGAGCCATCACACATCCCTGCCGCACCCCTCTATTGACTGGGACCCTCCTTGTCAATTGACCCTGATTCCCCCACCGAATCCTTGCATCATTTTCTTCATGGAGTTTAATAATAAACTGCAACAGATAACTAGGGAAACCCATATCCATGAGGACCTCCCAAAGTTTAGCACGTGGGATGACATCGAAAGCTGTTTTCAAGTTAATGAAAGCCAGGTATAAACTACCCTTGGTAATAGACACTGACTTCCAATAGACAGCACAGAACCGAAAAACCTGGTCCATGGCGCCTACATTGCGCCTAAACCCCGCCTGGAAGTGGGTTAAGATGTCCTCTTCCATTAACCATATCTCTGTCCGGTTTACGATGACCCTGCCAACTGCTTTTTGGATGGTGTCAATTAGACTTATTGGTCTGTAGTTGGCAGGGTCCTCTCTATCGCCTTTCTTGTATATGGTAATGACCTCCGCACCCTTCCAGGATTCAGGTACAGGGTGGCCAGACTGGATTAGATTCATTAAACTGGCTATAAGGTCTGCCCATAGTTTGGGGTCATGCAGTAGTAGGTCCCCCGGCAGGCCATCTGGACCAGCCGCCTTTCCTGGAAGTATTTTTAGGATGGCGTCCTGGACTTCTCGAGGGGAGGAAGACTCTTCCTTAATACCCAGCTCTATGCTGGACTCACTCTCAGTTACCATAACTGGGGATTTTGGGTGACCTTCGGCACTGACCTCGCAATACAGATTTAAAAAATGGGAATACAATTAGTGTTCAGTAATGTGATTTAAAATCTGCTCTGCCCCCCTTCTGTCAAGAGCATTGATCAATTTCCAAAAGATAATGGAATTTTTCCCACAGGCTGCAGCCTTAAGCTCCTGCCAGTGCTCCTCCTCCCAATCCCTCTTGGCTGATGTTATGCTTCTTTGGTAGTCTTTTCTGGCTAGTCTCACTGCTATGGGATCCTTACTTTTTATGGCTAGCGTAATAGCTTTCCTCTTATTCCTGCAGTTTACCGTGTACCAGGGGTTACCCTTGTTAGGTTTTTGATGTACCGTGGACGTCCCCTGTGACCTCTTGGAAAATAACTCTCCTATTTTATCAGTTAGGTTCTTATACACAACAGGTAAATTTGATTCAGGAGGATGAGGTGCTACTAGAGCAACAGATGCCAAGCTGCGAGTTTCAGCCAAAACTAGCTCTTTAATACTATTAAGTTTCCCTTCTTCGCACCTAACCACATTCCACTTTAACTTACGGTTACAATTAGAGGGGAAAACCTCTTTAGTGATCAACTCTGGATTTCCACTTTTACTAATCCTGTTTACCCAATGGATTTCCATGCATAATGGATTATGGTCACTATCTATTGATTGCCTAACCTTCATATCAACTAGGCTAACCCATGACTGAGTGTCCAGAAGGATATAGTCGATTCGGGATGGGCAGCCTAGTCTATTAAAGGTCATTGCCCCATCACGATCGGAGACAGTTCGCCCATTCAAGGCCCGTAAGTTGTGATCTAAAACCAGAGCATTCAGCTGGATTGCTCTGGCAGTCCATTTCTTAATAGGAGCAAGGGCTAAGGGTGGTATAGTCTGTCTCCAATCCTCGGAGTTAAAACCTAATATCTCTTCATCGTCCAGGGGTTCAAAAGTACAATTGAAGTCCCCCCCACTAGTATTTTAGATCTTGGAGGGAGGGCTGATAACTTCCTATCTAGCAACTCTAATGTGGGCGAGATTTGGCCACCCTTTAGGCCTCTTGCATATACACAAAAGAGTTCTAGGATAGTACTCCCGGATAGGCTCTTTAAGGAAATGTGCAGAATGTCATTAGGATCAGTATTGTGGGAAGTAACAACGCAATTCAGATTTATCTTTACCCAAATGTGCAGGCCACCAGAGGGACGACCTTTCCCCGCTGTGACTGCGGGAATAAAGTAGGTTGAGTACCCATTTTTATATTGTGGCAGCAGGCACCAAGTTTCTTGGAACATGCATATATGGAATGTGTTTATAAAATCGTTCCAATCAGGATTAACAAGATTTTTTTAAACCTGCTATGTTCCAAGACAGAACATTAATGGAGGTGGGGGCTGCAGATAGTTCCTTCAATGTGTTTGAGGTACTGGGTTCCTTTTCTTCTCTACCAGTACTAGTGGTTCCCATACTGACTAGACCATCCCTACCAGTTTTATTGCGTACCCCAGAGGAAACAGGCACCACTCTCTTACCAAATTGTCCAGGAGACTGGATTGGGAGTCAGTCCACCCCTTCCAATCCACTGTAGCGATTATAACAGGGGAATAAAGGATAGTTAAGCTGTGGGCCTAACCATTTCCCATTGAACTGTTGGCCACCTGGGATGGGCCTCCCTACTCTTCTTCGTACCAGGTTCCAACCTTCCTCATCAGTCCTACACCAATTGGTGGAATTCTGATAGTTCAGGGGCTCCGGCCTATTCCTCCCTCTCCCACTGATAGAAGACCTCAACCAACTCCACCTATTGTCATGATGTTCCGTAGACATATAGAAGTTTGACAGGGGTTTAACCATAATCGTAGTGTTGTTGTTACATGGGGACCAGAGCAAATATGCTCCGCCAATCGCGGGTCCTCAAATGTAACAACAACACAATCTCCCTTTAAACTTTTCTTATTCTCACCTACCCAAGGAGCTCTCTCCACCATGAGCATTTTATTATTGATTTTGGAGGGCGGAGGAAGATTTCTGTCTAACCAATGACAAACTTTATTTTTAAGTGCCCAGAAAGGTTCAGAAGTAGCAGGGGCGAGTTCAGGGACGCCTGTCAAAACTATCACATATGGACAGGCGTCTGGTGGTAAACTGATGTTCCGGCGTGGATTCGGCTTCTCAGGATGAGGTAAGGAGGGTTTAGGTACTGAAATAATAGGGTCAGTTGCACTCTGAGGATTGATGGGTGCAATGGTAGATGGCTGATTAGAACAAACTTTATTACCCCTAGGGATAGGGATTTTGGGTGGGCGGGTCTGTGGGGTGGGATTATTCCCTACAGAATGCTTCTTTGAATTAGACGGGAGACTATGAGCAGGAGGCGGTACAGTGGAAGGCCTATGGACATGGTTAGTTCCCTTGGGTTGTTGTTCCAGAAGAAGGGCCTGAAGCTGATGTTCTATGCCCTGCAATCTGGTTTCCAGGGGCAAAAGTAGGGACTTGATAAGATCAGATAGGGAGTTCAACAGTGAAGCATTCCTATCCTCTAAATCCACTGAGGATTCATCACAACTACTGTCATCAGGAACGCTGACCAAGCTACTGTTAGAAATTGTATCGTCTGGAATGCCCATTGGTAAGGGGTGGGATACACATTGAGCCTTGTCTCTCCCTGCGTTGTGACACAATTGGTCCCTCCCCTCTTCAATGGTGCCACTAACGCCTGCCATACCAACGTTACATCCCAACATCTCTTGAGAAACTAGGTTGACAGTATTGACCTTTTGGGTGGTTTGATTTGTTTTGGGAATTGCACCTTCCAAAATACCCCTTTGGGTTTGAATGTTCATATGGTGAACTACAACTGGTATCGATATTAAATTGTTGACCAAAGGAATCGAGATTGGGGCAGTCAAGGGTGGACGGTCAAAGAGAGTTGATTGGGTACTAGTTGGGGTGTGAGACCTAACATCAGTCTGCATAGGATGGGGATCAGAGTTACTTGGGGCTTTGGTCAGGGTGCGCGCTGAGGCTATGTTGCCTAATGAGGACCTTTTGGCTTGAGCAAGGTCCAGCGAGACCCTCCTTTCCATAAGGACTATTCCCTGGTCAATTAAAGAATTGGTACGAAGAATAAAATTATCCAAAGTGCCTGTTAATTTTTTTGTTTTTGCACCTGCCGCAGCCTGGCTGCGTGTCTCACGGGTAGACATGGCCTTTAACAAAAATGGCAGATGGCGATAAAATATAGGATCGAATTACTACCAAAATGAGAAATAATTAACAGTGCCTAACGTTGATAGGTTTCACAGAGATAATCCAGACTTTTATGAACAAAGGGCGATAGCTAATAGAAAGGTACCAGTGCAAGGATCAATAGCAATATACTTGCAATACAGCAGGATATAAAAAAAGAGTCAGGGGTCCAGGGCCAGTCCAGGCTCTACAGGCCTCGGAGGGCCACAGAGGGCCCGCCCTTTGTCCGGGCTTTGTCCGGGGCTACGCCCGCGCACGCGTCCCGCTATCGTGCAACGGTTCCACCTAAAGTACTAGAAAAAGGCGGCAGGGGAGGAGACACGGGAAGAGGCGGCAGGTGTGCGAGATGTAGGAAGCGCACTGCCTGGTGGGCCTCGCAGTCCCGGTCTCCTACTAGCAGAGTTCTGACTCACAGCCACAGTTCCAGGGTCCCAGCAATGACAGGTCTCCTCCGACACGGCAAAGTCCAGCAGGGCAGCACAATCCAAATCCGGCTACGAGCGGCTCCCGCGGAGCGGAGGCCGCGACTCGTGTTTTAAGGGCGAGGTGTTCTGAAGGGAGGAGACACAGGAAGAGGCGGCAGGTGTGCGAGATGTAGGAAGCGCACTGCCTGGTGGGCCTCGCAGTCCTGGTCTACTACTAGCAGAGTTCTGAATCACAGCCAAAGTTACAGGGTCCCAGCAATGACAGGTCTCCTCCGACATGGCAAAGTCCAGCAGGGCAGCACAATCCAAATCCGACTACGAGCGGCACCCCTTTGTTGTTTCATGGGTTGGGAAAACTTAAGACTATTAAAGTAAAGTTGCAATGAGGACATCCGTCGTGTTGCTCAGAGACATTGGTGAATTGCTTTTCATTTACAAGATGCTGTTGTAAAAGAACTTGAACCATTATTTAAACATGATATCATTGAACAGTCTACTGGTCCAACGCCTTGGGCTTCTCCCATTGTGGTAGTGCCCAAAAAGACAGTGAAGGAGCAATAAACACATGCATTTATATGTGTCGGGCAAACAAGGTAATGAAATACGAACAACATCAAGGTCCGCACATTGCTGATATGATATTACAACTAAATGGTGCAAAGGTATTATCTTACCCTGATTTAAGTAAAGGTCATAATCAGAACTTGAATAAGATTGGAGTTATTTTACAACCTTTTCTACACATGTTGGTCTGTTCCAGTACTAAAGACTATGTTTTGGTGTGTCATCCACTGTAGACTTGTTTCATGACATCTTTGACGTATCATACAGCCTGTCATGAATGAGTTCAATACAGTGATGACATATTGGTTTTCGGAGCTACACATAAAAAACATGATAAAGATCTTATACAAGTATGTCATTTGCTTGCCGAAACAGGTTTGAAGTTGAATGCAGACAAATGTGAGTTCCATAAGACAAAGCTACAATTCTTTGGCCATATCTTCTCTGATGGGAGTATGAATCCAGATCCTGCTAAAGTACAAGCACTGTCAAATACTGATTCCCCACAAGATATTTCCATGGTGCGTTTATTTCTTGGCATGGCCAGCTACTGTTCTACAAATAAATAAGACCTTGCCACAGTAAGTGCTCCATTGAGAGAGTTGGTCACATGAATGTGAGAACAGTTTTAAGAAAATCAAACAAGCCATTGAGAATGCTACTTAAATGGCTTACTTATATAAATGTTTGAAGGTATATCGTGGCATATGCAAGTAGGAGTTTGTCCCAACCAGAACATGCCTTCTCACAACCTGAGAAAAAAGTTCTAGCCATAGTGGGGGCATGTGAACACTTTCATGTATTCCTGTACGGAAGCCTTTTATGCTGGGGACGGATCATCAACCTTTACTAACAATATTTGGCAATCCAAAGACCAAGATGCCTCTTTGCTTTGAAGGCTGGGGATTACCGCTACAAAAGTACAATTATAACATTGTGCATCATCCAGTAAAGGATCAGAACCCTTCTGACTACTTTTCCAGAGTGCCTATTCAAGGTCCTGGCACTCCATTAGTCCGCCGAAGCTTATATCAAATTCATCATACCATCAAACACACCAGCTGCCATTTCATTAGCCCAGGTTATCACTGCCATGGTTTTGACATGCTAAAGTTGAAAGATATAATTACCCATCAGTTGTGGAACTAGCACACTCAACCTATCACCAGTGAGAGTGACTATCAGGAATACAGAAATGTCAAAGTTGAACTATCTATAACTCAAAAGGGATTTATATTGCGAGGGGTGAGAATTTTAATGCGAGAGAATCTGTGGCCGAACATTATTTAAGTGGCCCATGAGGGACATAGGGTAATTGTTGCCACAAATCGAGCTCTGCGAGACCGATTCTGGTTTCCATAAATCGACGAGCAGGTTAGGGAGGAATTATAGGCCTGTCATGTATGCAACTGCCTATCTACCAAAGTTACGTAGCACCCCTAAAACGTGTCAGCACTCCCAAAGCATGCCTGGGAGAGAATAGCCATTGACTTTTTCAGTCCACTCGACAATTTACATGACCTGATGGTGATTGTGGACGAATACTCATGATTTCTATTAATTGAGGCTCTCTCATCCACCACTCAAGATTGAGTCATTGAGAGACTGGATGGCATCTTTGAAACCTGGGGTGTTCCAGTCATACTAAAATCTGACAATGGCTCACCTTTTAATAGTCAGGAGTTCAAAGTCTTCTTGAAGCATCTCAGTACAAAGCAGCAAAAGAGCACTCCTCTGTGACCGCAGGCCAACGGACTGGTTGAGAGATTTATGCGCACACTAAAGCAAGCAGTGCAGCGTGCTACACTTGGAAAGCTCAATCTACAAATTGTGTTAAACTCTACATTGCAGCTTACCGTTCAACACCTCACTCGACCACCGGTGAAAGTCACGCAACATTGATGTACGGGAGAGCAAGGACAACCAAGACACCCCTGTGGACCAATCTGCGAGAAAGAGATGAGAAATGCCATTTGTATGAAGGGCTTTGTTCAGAAACAAAACTTTGTAATACCCTGAATCTTCTGTTCAAATCTTTATTGCTTGATTAATTAAAATCATACAATGGAAATTCATCAATTAACCAGCCATGTTAAAACAGTCCTCAATTGCAAGAACCACATAAAACCGAAAGAAACAAATTACCAACTGCGGGAATGAAACACATAGTATTAGCAAATTAAATTCCCCTATATTACAAGTCAACAACTTATATCTTATTATAAAAAAGAGGCAAGGTACACTTATTAAAATCATATGTTATGTGCAATTTATCCTCTGCAAGTTAGTTTTTCTTTTTTTTTCTATCTAGCCATTTTCTACAACCAAGTTCACTATACTTAAGTCACTGGCTTCTAGTTTCTTTTTTGCTAAAATAAGAAACTTTGGGCCATATGTATCAAAAAGTCATTTTGCGTTTCTCAAATAGCAATTTTTTGCGAATCACTATTTGAAAATCGCAAAATGCTATGTATGTAGGATTAGCAAATAATTTTGCAAATCCTACATATTCCTTAATTGCGAATCGCAAATTGCGATTTGCAATTAAGGAATACCACCCCATTCATTCCTATGGACCTAGAGGCCCATTGAAATGAATGGGGAGAAATTCGCAATTTGCTATTCTCAATTAGAGAATCGCAAATTGCAAATGAAAATTCAAGGGTGCCAAAAGGACACCCTGTTGCACCCCTGAAATGTACATGTGTGTACATGTGGTACACATACATGCCCTAAGGGCATGTATGTGTGCCACATGGCACTTTGAAAAATGCAAAAAAGTGCATTTTTCAAAGAAATCGAAAATTACCACCAACTTGAAGGGGTAAAAAACAAAAACTCCAAGGATACCTCAAAGGGATCCAGTTGCAAGTTGAGCAAATCAAGAAGCAGGTGAAGATACAAATGGGGCAAGTGCAACAAATCTGACTGAAGATGGAAGCGTGTTACAAGCTGATCAGTCTGAAGATGTGAGAGAAGGAAACAGAGAGAAGCAAACAGTCTGAAGAAAAATGGGGGGAAATTAGCTAAAACATTCACAGATCGGAATCAGACCCGGACTGGCCGTTGAGGGCACCGGGCAATTCCCCGGTGGGCCGCATGGTTGGGGGCCGGTTTTGTGCCCCTGGGGACGTTTTTGTTACAGGGCCGTAATGCTGCAAAAACGGCCCGTAACAAAAACGGCCGAAAACCGGCCCTGTCACAGAGCGCGGTCGCACCTCTCCCCCCTCCCCTCTCCTCCCGGAGGGGGGAGGGGGGCCGGCCGAGCACTTTGCCAGGGCCGGTTCTGGTTCCCAGTCGGCCCTGATCGGAATGACCGAGATTTGAACATCCTCAAGCCAAAATAGTAACAAGGGTAAAAGCCAAATGAAAAGTACACCGCTCCTGAATGAGCAGATTTGTCAACAATTAAGCCAGAGGAAAGAGACATTGATCAGATAAATTATTTTATGCTGTTGGAGGAACCTCAATGAATAGACATGAACTTAGAATGAAGGTGATCTACTTTGAATAATTTCCTGATGGAATAATGGAACTGAATGTTTGAAACTTTGAGAAGTGTTTTCATTTATTGATTTTCCATAGTGTGCCTGCTTAACTCTTGATTAGAGTCTCAGTTAAAGATAATTTTGTACCTTAGTTATCCAGCTGAAGTTAGTTTTGTGCCTACATTTTTGAAGATTTCGTTTTAAACTTGGTACCTTATTTAGGGCCAGATGTGCGTGGCTTTGGGCTTGGGATTCCTTAATAGTGAATTTTTGCGATTTACTATTTGGTAATCGCAAACAGCGATGAACAAATGTCTGTGTAACACATTTAGTGATTCCCAGTGGGTAGCAATTAGACCTACCTCATTAATATCGATGAGGTAGGTCTCGGTTTGCAACATGTTGGGAATCGCAACAATCACATGGATGGTAGCCTGCTGGGGTCAACAGATCACAATGTCTGTGTTTGCTTTTAAATAAAGCAATGGGTTTTTTTTAAATGCAGCTGTTTACTCTAAAGGAAAACGAGATGCATTGCAAAAAAATATATTAAATTTACATTTGTATTTTTTAAGAGTAGGCAGAGGTTTATAGGACTGCTGCCTGCTCTTAAGAATGTTTCACCAACATTCATAATAGGGAAGGGGTCCCTTGGGGACCCCTTCCCACTTGCGAATCGGTTACCACCATTACCACCATCTCAGGAATGATGGTAAAATGCAAATGTTTTGCAACTACATTTTAGTCACAAAACATTCACACACACCACTGCCAGTCGCTATTAGGAAGGGACGCCAAAAACACACCCTTTCTAATACCGAATCACAAATCCAATTTGCGACTTGGTAATAGGTTACAGAATAACAATTTGGCATTTCTACATAAACACAAGGGTTTTTTGCAGTTGCAAACGGTTAGTGACCTCAAAAAAGATTCATACATCTGGCCCTTAGATTGTTCCAATATTATTTTAGAAGCAACTTTTATAGAAGAAAAAGAATTTTGCTTGTCTCTAAATAGTATTATGAGTTACATTTTACTCATTTTAATTGGTATATCTGTGAGTCTGTCTTATCTGTTTGGGCATGCTTCACATAACAAAAATATATCAAAAAATAATAATATTACTAAAGATAGAACTTAGATCATAGAGCTCATTCTAATAAAAATGTCAGAGAAAATACTTATTCTTGTTCGCTAATGCAGTAGGTCAATTATGAATATTTCTAAGTGTGATATAGGCACATACTTACTATAATTTGTCTCAGAAGGTTTTAGGTATACACATGTTCCTCTTTCTGATCTCCTGACATGTATTATGTATGTTCAGTATGTTAGACAGAACTTGAAGAATTGAAAGTCGATTGCAATCTTCCTTTGGATATAATGCCTGAAATGGAAAATGTGGTGTCTGCTAATAAACATAATAGATCTATTATGCACTATAGTGTAAATACTAACAGTACCAATGAAAGGAGTGGGTGTAAACGGACTGATGGGGAAAGTAACTTTATTATGAAATTTAATGTAAAAAGACAGATAATTAGTAAGAATGCAGCTGAAGCAATGTAACTTTAATTACTGGAAGAAACTGACATCCTAGCCTTAGGATTGTTCAAGAGAAGAAGGGAGTTATATATATGATGCGAGAGAAATGAGATGAAGGGTATGTTTCACTTATGGCTGGAATGAGTGAGTTTAGTTATAAATATATAGTTGCCAAAAGTTTTATGTTAGGACCTGATTCTATATTTAGAGATATTTAGGACAGCTGTGGTAAAAAAAGCGTAGTTTACGGTTTTTAAAATTGGAAAAGGAACTAATTGCTGAGTGATTTTGAGCTGTGGATGGTGGTTTACTAAAGAAGGCAGTGAGATCCATAATAATAATTATTCCAAGTGTAGTAGGTCTAATTCTAGTTTTATCAGTTTTTTTTAGAAGTTATCTATTTTAAGGAATTGTGATTGTGGAAAGATGAAGAAGACCAGAAAATGGAAAAGAGAGATGATTGTAATGAACAACCTCAAGTGCAAAGATCTGTCTTAGTGTAGGATAGTTTAGCTGCACTTCACAGTGTGGCCGTATAAACGGAGTCATTATCATGTGACACACAGTGACACCATGCAAATTGGTTGGGCAGCTTCACTGCACACAACTGCTGCCTCCCTTCAATCCCTTAATGAGTCCCATGAGTTGAATTAACTGAACGAGTCTGATGTGGACGTGGTGACATTGCAATCATCCCTAATATATTTTAGAAGCCAGAATAATGATACAACCAGGTAAAAACACCACAGGAGAGTTGTGATTAGGACTTCAGGACTGCCACCTGTGGGAGAATGACATAAACGAGTGTTGATGGAACCAACCAGCAACTTCCTGAGCCTGAACTGGCAGACGATAAAGTTAATTTTATAGTGGTGTAACATGTTCCTTTCCTAGAATCTACAGGTATTTAATTTTGATGCCATTATAGCTTTTCAGTTGGCTTGATGTTGGGATTCCCACTTAAATGTTTGTGGTTTAGCTTTACTTTCATTTTCTGTGAATTCTGTCTTGCCTTTGCCTTTATCCAAGTTTGGGGCATCCAGGCAGCTGTGTTGATATAACACAGGTCTGGCTCCTGGTCAGCTGTGAGCTGAAACACTACATTTATGTTGTCTGTGTTATTTCTAAAATCTTAAGCATATTGAAAGAAGCCGCTTGTAAAGTGGTGCAAAATAGTTATTGTGGCAGTCCTTACCCATATCCCCTGGGTCACCAGTCACCTCTCCCTTTGAGATGGAGGAAGGGGGTAGTACCCAATAAGATGAAATCAGCCAACAAGGCAAAAATGTAAAGAAGGGCAATTTCTCTCCCTCTTTTCAGAGAGAACCAACATTTTTATTCACTAAGAATTTTGTGAGCCACTGGGAATTTCTTACTCACCTTTCCATTCTAAAGCTTAAAATGTACATGCAGAACTCCTCTCCACCGTGCAGTACAGATGATACTCTTGGAAAAAGGGATGTTATCCCCATAGTGGTATGGAGTATTCAAGCTGTCTTAAAAACATAAGTCTCAATAACGAGAGCAAAAGTGAGGCAATTAAGTTCTTCTGATTAGCTAACAGGTACTCTACGATAGTGAGTGCCTGCACTTCTATATATTTCCATTTCAAGCACTGGTTTGGGCAGTTTGTCGAAAGCTCATCACAAGGCTGCACAATAAGAGTCTCTGTACAACTAACCATCGGTCAGATCGTGAGAGTATGCAAGTTATATTTTATATGAGCAAGAGATGAAACTGTACAACTTTCTATATATGGTTATATGTCAGTTGAGATGCAATTTGGTACACACAGTACAAAACCGGTCTTAATTAATTGAAGTTAGCCTTCAATTAAAAAGGCATACAATTTGAAGATCAATTTCCATATTTGCTATTACAGCGTTGACACTTGTCATATGATCAGTTACACATAGCTCTGTTGATATATCAAGAAGGTTCAAAAGTCATGTTTGTGTTTGCCAACTAAGCGAATATCATTGCAGACACTATACAAGTCGCAGATCTGGTACTGAAAATGTAGTCAATAACTTGGTAGCTAGTCTCATAAAAAAGGATTTCTTTAACAGTCTGGCTTACTTCCCTGTCTAGTCTTTTTTCCAATTAAGAGAGTCCAGTAACAGGGTAACTATTGTTGAGATCAAATGGTTACCTTAGCAGACACCATCATCTTCCGGATATCAGGGGCGGCTCCTCTGCTAGGACGGAGGAGACTCGCCACACTGCTCTTAGAGCAGTGAAAAAAGAAAAAATAATATGCTAATAACAATGTTATTATCATTTTATTTTTTGTTGCGGCAGAGCTGGGTAAGGGTGAGACGAGGCTTATGGCTCAGGGTAGAGGAGTGGTTTAGGCACACTAAATGTGCATGACTGCTTGGCTGACCGTCTTGGACCAGCCAAACAGTCATGCGCACTTTGCATGTTCCCCACCAGAATGTAATGCACAACCTGGTGGGGAACATGCACAGGCTCCCTGTCCCCATCTGAGCACCAATCCAAAGAGCTCAGCACCAATCACAATTGGCTTTGGGGAGCCTGTTCACTTCCTGCTTCTTCCAGACTGGAGTCAGGAAGAGAGGAGAAGCAGAGATGATGAGGAGAGACTGCAGAAAAGTTGTGTTTTAAAAAGATATATCTATAAACCCCGTCCCCCTAACCCTGCCACCCACGTTCCCTACCAGCCGCCACAGCCTGATATGCAAGTGTTTCTTGGGCCTGGAAGGACTCATGTGCTACAGCAATAGTAGTCATCTTCTAACGATGGCCTTGGGCATACTTTTGTCATTTAGCAGAATGTGTGGACAATCGATTCTCCGAGAATGAGCTATGCAGTCAAAGTCTCTCCAACAATTAGAATGAGCTTTACATTCACAAATGTAATATTCCTTAGCTTTCTGTTATACCCAGTTGGATTAAGTACTTTTTTATAAGGTGGATTGTAATGGCTTATTGATAGAGTAGCATCATTTTGGCTCCATCGTTCTACATTTGGTTAGGCCACATAAATATTTACGTTTGGCAGCATGTACTTGTGTGATGCAATAATACTAATGAGATGTGGTGTACCATAGGTATGGAAAGTGCATCTATTGGGTTTTTTGACATGTATGTGTGTGGATAGTAACGTGTTACCTCTTCAGAAACATATGGATTGCTGATACTAATCTTCTGTAGGCTTAGATTGTAAAGTGGTGCCCTAAAATACATTTAATGCAGTTCATTCGCAAGGGATTAGTGAGAATGAATCATGTGTATTCAATGTTTTCTTTGAAAATTGTGGCCAGTTGTCGTTCTTGCTTAATAATACATGTATTCGTTTAATGTACTACATATAAGAGTACAGTACAAAAAGAGATTGATTCCTTTATTATAGATTTCATTTATTGGATTATCTGTAGGTTGTAAGTTAATGTGCATTTAAAGAAACCTTAGCCTAACTGGTAAATTAGTGTGATTCTTAGCCTAGATTTACAGTTGAGACATTGAATATTAAAGTGAAAGCTGTTTTTCTGCATGTTTCTCCTTTTCAGGTGCAGTACAAGGCATTTGTTACTTAGTGAAAAGCACATTGTATTTCAGTGGCAGTGAGGCAAGGAAAAACTGGTCATTATATTATATTATATGGTGATAAATGTAGGGTTACACACTTATATTTGGCTTGAACAATGGCACAAGATAAATGAGAAAGAAGGTGAACTGGCATCTCCAGGTTATGGTACATTTAATCTGAGAATTATTGAAAATTTGAGGAGAATTCTATATGAGATGAAACCACAACCCAAACCCACACAATTTGAAGTGCTTAACACTTGTGAGTGTGTAGCTCAGGCCAGGGGAAAATAGATATATCAGGATGAGTGAAGATGGCAGAGAGCACTTATGTAGATGTGAGGTGGGATGCAGTGTAGAAAAGATGGAGAACTGACATGATAGAAGGAGTGAAAGAAGGATAGAACAAGAGAATCTGGAGAGAAAGACAAAAATAGTGATACTAGTGATAATCTTTTAGATGTATTAATGTCTGAGCGACCACCTCCGTATAATGAGATTCGAACGGAGGGAGGTGGGCCCGAGGCTGCAGGTGGTAATACCTGATTGAGTACTGCACCAGTAAGTACAAGCCCTGGTATGATATGGATTTCACCTGTGCAAGAGGACCAGAGCATGATGGGAATGTTTTATTAAGTATTAAAGTAAATCAAAAAATGATAGAAGGAAATTCAGGGACTTGTGTTCCTGGGACATCCATTGGTTGTACAGTCCCAGGTGCACTTGCAGTTCCTGTTACCATTGGAACAGTGGTTTGTATATATGAACCTGGTTCCGGAGGAAATGGGATTGAAAACCCAGCTGTTCCCGCCCAAAAACAAGCATCAGAAATAACACCCATGGAGTGTGGCTTGCATCCGGCGAGGATGGCAGCATATTGAGCCATCACCAAATAACCCCTATTAGATCCATTTTAATCTGTCCAGAAGGAGGCACCGAGGTGCCCCTGCAGTGAGAGTAAAGGTGCGAGATGGATGAGCAGTCTGAGGTGCCGCAGGTATACACAGGACACACGAAATACGGAGGCAGTACCTGGGAAATAAACATGACGCCGGACGCTCCCTGCGCCTAAGAGAAGTACGCACTTGCCCTGCATAGATCCTGTCTGGGCCTGCAGGAGACATGAGGGGCTGGCTCGGGACTGTGGGCCATAAGGTGATTACACCATTACATAACGTATACTATTAGTTTGCCGTAATGCTAAACCTGAGGAATAGATAACTGGTTGTATTTGTAATTAGAGGACATTATTTTATTTTATTGGTGTATTGTTTCGACCGAATTGGGGATTTAGATGGCTACAGATTCAGGTGATAAACTTTATTACATTAGTGGTCTTCTAGCCTGTTTATCTCAATCTTTATACTTTCTTCACACTACCCGCTCCTTTTTGTACACAGTTATTGGGATTAAAGTATTGCCCTTCTATTTTAATTTTTCACAACCCTCGGTCTAATATATGGTCACAGACACTTCTTTCTGATAGTTCCTCTACTTTTCCTTTCTATGGGACAATAATGACGGTTCTGCTGGAATCACGATGACTCACATCGCACGCTAACATTCGGTTAATGGAGTCTTGATATCATGATACACAGGTGATTGTGGACACCATGCTTTCATATAGGGACAGTGATGATAACTGTTATTATTTTGGGTTTTCAGCCCTGAAGAAGTCATTGTGTGTTATACCACACTACCAAACGCGTGTTGGCTGTGAATTGCTCGCCCGTATCTCAACATCTTTTGGAAGCTGTGTTTTGGAAACATTAATACTGCTGAATGTCGAACGCTGTGTACCCGAATAAATAATCGGAACAAAAAAGACAACAAGAGACTTTTTGCATTACTGTTGGACTGATCATTTCTTACCTTTGAGTGCTTTGGGGGGACTCATAGTATCATTGTATTACTCCTGTTGCTAGGATAATTTTTGGTTGAATTGGCAGCCGACCACTCTACCCTTGGAGCACCGGCATACATTTGTGCTGTATTATTACATGTGCCCTATATGTTTGTGGAGCGCCCGGTCTCTCTGTTATTTTGCCTGGTTGCCAATCTCTTCTCTTACTCACTCCCCATCAAGCACAGCCCTTGAGAGACCTAATTCTAGCACAGCGGAATTCCCTGAGATAGACCCCTGGTATTTGAGAGACCCAGACTTAAAAGTATGTCTCCATGAAGGAGTAGATCTATATTTCAAAGAAAGTGAGGGATCCCATCAAATCCTCTGGGAGGCCTTTAAAACAGTGCTGCGGGGGGAAGCCGAGGCATTGATAGCGGAGAAGAAAAAGGAAGACGTACTGAAACATCAAACCCTTGAACAAGAAATACAGTCGCTGCAGCGAGAAGTGATTGCTGGCGGTAGTACTGAGTGACGGCATAGACTAGTCACAAGCCAGCAAGAGCTGCTTGCCCTAGCGGAAAATGCAGTGCAGACGTATGCACTTGCCACGAAGCTCTGACTGGACAATTTAGGGGACATATTCTCTAGACTATTGGCCTGGCTAGAGAGAAGGAGAGATCATGGGTGGTGGGAGTCAGAGACGAAATGGGTGTTCTCCAGACAACAAATGTGAGAATTGCTGAGTCTTTTGCCTCCTACTTTTTACAGTCTCTATGACCCAGTCAGCAGAAGAACTAGCAGGGACTGCGAGGAGTTCCTGGTGGACATCTCACTTCCATCAATCAGTGATGCCTTGGAGGCTGATATTGCAGAGGAGGCACTCTCCTGTGCCTTGGGAGCCTTGAGGTCCGGGAAAGCAGTGGGTCTAAATGGACTTCCGGTCGAGATCTTTAAGGGCTTAGCTTAAAAAATTACACAACCTATGCTTAGAATGATTGAGGTGGCAAAGTAGAGAGGCTTGCTGCCTGGTGATCAGCGTACAGCCACAATAGTGGTAATACATAAGGCAGGTAGGCCCCCAGAGATCTGCAGCTCATATAGACCTATCTCACTGCTGAATGTGGAAGCAAAGGTGCTTTCCCAGGCCCTATCAAACAGATTAATGATGGTCCTGGCCACCATTATTCATGTAGACCAGTCTGGCTTCATGCCACATAGAAGCACCCGCCATAATCTGCAGCGGCTATGCAGAGTCTTACACTTGACAGAGGCCCTTCGTCCTAACAGACAGCGCTGATGTCTTTAGATGCCTCAATGTCCTTTGATAGTTAGGAGTGGCCCAATTTATTCACTGTGCTCTCCCGATTGGGCATCGGCCCAAAATTCTGTAGCTGGGTAGGATTGCTTTACCGAGATCTGTTAGTCAGAGTAAGGGTCAACAAAGCACTATCAAGAGGTTTCAAGCTGCGCAGAGGCACTACACATGTCTGCCCCTTGTCGCCTCTGCTATTTGCTCTTTGCTCTGGCGTTGGAGCCATTGGCGCACTGGATCAGAGTAGACCCGATGATTTGGGGCATTGTGGAGCCAGGGGGATGGGGGAACGCATCTGGGAGGAACTCATCTCCGTGCATGCTGATGGATGATATAATCCTATATTTATTGAGAACCTTCTCCTCCACATTTTTTAGCTCTTTGGAAGCTACTCAGGCTATCCTTTAAAGTGCAATAATAATAATAATAATTAGGTGCATTTCTGTTGCCCACTCTGTTAGTTCTCTCAGAGGGATTTCTGCAAAGAGTTTAGCTTCTGTATCTTGCAACGTAATAAATCTATAATTTGTTGGCTGCGCCTACTCTCCACTTTTATAAATAGGAGAAAATATCAAACCTTTCTAAGACGCTGGTATAGTTGAAGTTTGAAGTGCTTGGTTAAAAACCCTTGTTAGATAACCTGCCCAAATTAGTGCATTCTCTTTATAGAGGGCAGCTGGAATTCCGTTCGGACCCGGGGCTCCATCAAGTCTCTGTTTCTTAATAAGCTTACACACTTGGGGCCAGATGTAGGTAATTTGTATTTTCCGATTCTTAAATACCGGCTCATACCGAATCGGTATTTCAGAATCGGAAAATGGTATGTAGGTAAAAAATCGGTCAAATTTACCGTTTCGGAATGACTCGGTATCTGATTTCGGTATTTTCCGGAACTGTAAAATCCGAATCGGTAAATTCCAAATCGGTAAAACCCATTCATACCTATGGGCCAGGAGGCCCATAGGAATGAATAGGTTTTACTGATTCGGAATTTACCGAATCGGAATTTACAGATTCGGAAAATACCGATTCGGAAAATACCGAAACAGCAGTTTGAAAATCAACATGTGAGCCTGCCAACCAATCAGGAACACCCTACACACCCCACAACCAAGGCCCAGAGAATTCAACCAATCAAAATGAAGCATCCCTCCCCAGTACCTGGGAGTGGCCACACCCATCCAGGTGCACAGCAACTGAACAAACAATTGAGCTGAGGAGAGAGGAGCTGAGCATCCAGAGCCAAGCAGTGCTACAGAATGGAATCTCAGGAAGGGCAAAAGGATGGTGGGGAGCGCACAAGAAAGATAAAGTTCAGCCCAGCAGAACTGCTGTGGCTGTAGAAGAAATTGTAAGTCAATACAACCAAATATTTGGAAGACAGTCTCTGCATGTTGCAGAGTCTGTGAAGAGGAACATATGGCTTGGCATACAGGGCAAAGTCAATGCCATTGGTGTGACGCACCGGGAGATCGAGGACATTAAAAAGCGATGGTATGACCTGCGCATCATAACCAAAAAGAAGATTGCTGCCCAAAAAAAGGATGCTGGTGTGACAGGAGGTGGCAGGAGTAAAGCACCAAAACTGTCTGAGATGGAGGAGCTTGTTGAAACAAAGCTCTGGGATACACCACCAACTGCAGCAATCACACTCTGGTAGCTCCCAGAGTCAAGCAGGTGCAGGCTACACAGCACCTGCAAATGGGGTGGTATGGCGTGGGCCCTGGGTGATGGGTGATCCAGGTATGGGTGGAAGTCCCTAATTAAGTCCAGGATGGTTCTGGGGTGTAGCCTGTACCTCTGCAGTATCTCAGCCTCAGTCAGTTGGAATATGGTGATCCTCTGTCTGCAGACCTGCTCTTCCCTTAGCCAGACCCTCTCTCCTGCTGCCTGTAGCCTTTGTCGCCTCGCAATCACATAGAATGCCGCCATTCTTGCAACACTGTTGCATTTTGGGCCCTTTTTTATAGCCTGCACCTGGTTACCACCTGCTTTCAGTCCATGGTAAATACCGACTCTTTAAATACCGAATTTCATGTAATTCGGTATTTTTGGCCTTTCCTACATCTCGATGGGCCTTTTTTACCGTTTCTTAATTACCGATTCGGTAAATAAGGACTCGTTAAATAAGGAATAGGTAAATACCGAATCGGTAAATATGGAATCGGTAAATACAGAATCAGATTTTTACCGATTCATATTTGCCGATTCTGCCAATTTTTATCACCTACATCTCATTTCCCAGATACCGGTCGGTAACGGCCGAAATTACCGATTTTCGGCCGTTACCAACCGGTATTTGCCTACCTACATCGGGCCCTTGGTCTTCAGTTCTAAATAGTTCATTTTCCTCATTACCCTGAATCTTGCAACACTTCTACCTTTGCCAATGCGGAAGCTTTATGATAATTTAGATGAAAGTGATCATGATTGTATTGATGTGACTGAGTTGTGCACCAAACCAAGACCGGATATTCAAGAAGTACAAATCAAATTGGCTAATTTCATTTAATTTTTAATGTTTTTTTGTCTGAGAGACCTTTATGGAACTCTTTGAGGAACACATGCAGTTTGCTCAATAGCATGTATTGTGAAAGTATCATACTTCTGTAATGTAACTTCAGCACAAGTAGCAGAACTGATTGCACAACTCGATATATTGGCCACGCAGCATGATATTGTCATTGCAACCTAAACAGATAGCCAACGGCCATATTCCCTTCCCTTAGTTCTACTGAGTATGAGAGCACAGCCACAAGACTACAGGATTGTCTCCCCACAAAGTCAAAGGTTACTGATGATTTGGTTCTCGATTACTGCAAAGGTTTAGTTGATTTGGTACACTTTATCTCCTACCAGGTGAATCGGCTACCTTCCACAAGTGAAGAGCCCTGCCATGACCTAGAGCCTGGTGATTGGGGTGTGGTGAAGCAACATGTTTGTAATAATGGCTGGAGCCTCGAAGGAAAAGCCCCTACCAGGTGATCATGGTCATGAAGACTGCTGTGAAGTGTGGGGTTTGACACATTAGAGCCGCACAGTTCACACATAAACAGTAAATGCTGCAGATGAAAAAGTGGTGACACAACCCCTAATTCACAAGGTCAAGTTTGAGTTTGCTACATGGATACAGATGGGTAGAAAAAAGAGTTCAAGAAGATCAAGCAAACTAGAACAAAGAGTTCAAGTATAAGAAAAACAACAAAATCAAAAACAAGAAAATAAAAGTTAAAAATCGAAAACTCCAAGAATAGCTCAAAGTGTTCCAGTTGCAAGTTGAGCAAATCAAGAAGCAGGTGAAGATACAAATGGGGCAAGTGCAACAAATCTGACTGAAGATGAAAGCGTGTTACAAGCTGATCAGTCTGAAGATGTGAGAGAAGGAAACAGAGAGATGCAAACAGTCTGAAGAAAAATGGGGGGAAATTAGCTAAAACATTCACAGATCGGAATGACCGAGATTTGAACATCCTCAAGCCAAAATAGTAACAATGGTAAATGCCAAATGGAAAGTACACCGCTCCTGAATGAGCAGATTTGGCAACAATTAAGCCAGAGGAAAGAGACATTGGTCTGAGAAATTATTTTATGCTGTTGGAGGAACCTCAATGAATAGACATGAACTTAGAATGAAGGTGATCTACTTTGAATAATTTCCTGATGGAATAATGGAACTGAATGTTTGAAACTTTGAGAAGTGTTTTGATTTATTGATTTTCCATAGTGTGCCTGCTTAACTCTTGATTAGAGTCTCAGTTAAAGATAATTTTGTACCTTAGTTATCCAGCTGAAGTTAGTTTTGTGCCTACATTTTTGAAGATTTCGTTTTAAACTTGGTACCTTATTTAGAGATTTAGGGCCAGATGTCCGTGGCTTTGGGCTTGAGATTCCTTAATAGTGAATTTTTGCGATTTACTATTTGGTAATCGCAAACAGCGATGAACAAATGTGTGTTTAACACATTTAGTGATTCCCAGTGGGTCGCAATTAGACCTACCTCATTAATATCGATGAGGTAGGTCTCGGTTTGCAACTTGTTGGGAATCGCAACAATCACATGGATGGTAGCCTGCTGGGGTCAACAGATCAAAATGTCTGTGTTTGCTTTTAAATAAAGCAATGTTTTTAAAAAAAAATGCAGCTGTTTACTCTAAAGGAAAACGGAATGCATTGCAAAAAAATATATTAAATTTACATTTTTATTTTTTAAGAGTAGGCAGAAGTTTATAGGACTGCACCAACATTCATAATAGGGAAGGGGTCCCCTGGGGACCCCTTCCCATTTGCGAATCGGTTACCACCATTACCACCATCTCAGGAATGGTGGTAAAATGCAAATGTTTTGCAACTACATTTTAGTTACAAAACATTCACACATACCACTGCGAGTCGCTATTAGGAAGGGACGCCCAAAACACACCCTTTCTAATACCGAATCACAAATCCAATTTGCCACTTGGTAATAGGTTAAAGAATAGCAAATTTGGCATTTGTACATAAACAAAAGTTTTTTTTTGCAGTTGCAAATGGTTAGTGACCTCAAAAAGATTTATACATCTGGCCCTTAGATTGTTCCAATATTATTTTAGAAGCAACTTTTATAGAAGAAAAATAATTTTGCTTGTCTCTAAATAGTATTATGAGTTACATTTTACTCATTTTAATTGGTATATCCGTGAGTCTGTCTTATCTGTTTGGGCATGCTTCAAATAACAAAAATATATCACAACATAATAATATTACAAAAGATAAAAGTTAGATCATAGAGCTCATTCTAATAAAAATGTCAGAGAAAATACTTATGCTTGTTGCTAACGCAGTAGGTCAATTATGAATATATCTAAGTGTGATATAGGCACAGACTTACTATAATTTGTCTCAGAAGGTTTTAGATATACACATGTTCCTCTTTCTGATCTCCTGACATGTATTATGTATGTTCAGTACGTTAGACAGAACTTGAAGAATTGAAAGTGGATTGCAATCTTCCTTTGGATATAATGCCTGAAATGGAAAATGTGGTGTCTGCTAATAAACATAATAGATCTATTATGCACTATAGCGTAAATACTAACAGTACCAATGAAAGGAGTGGGTGTAAACGGACTGATGGGGAAAGTAAGTTTATTAGGAAATTTAATGTAAAAAGACAGAGAATTAGTAAGAATGCAGCTGAAGCAATGTAACTTTAATTACTGGAAGAAACTGACATTGGATCTGAAAATCCTAGCCTTAGGATTGTTCAAGAGAAGAATGGAGTTATATATATGATGCGAGAGAAACGGGATGAAGGGTATGTTTCACTTATGGCTGGAATGAGTGAGTTTAGTTATAAATATATAGTTGCCAGAAGTTTTATGTTAGGACCTGATTCTATATTTCGAAATATTTATGACAGCTGTGGTAAAAAAAGCGTAGTTTACGGTTTGTAAAATTGGAAAAGGAACTGATTGCTGAGTGATTTTGAGCTGTGGATGGCGGTTTACTAAAGAAGGCAGTGAGATCCATAATAATACTTATTCCAAGTGTAATAGGTCTAATTCTAGTTTTATCAGGTTTTTTTAGAAGTTATCTGTTGGAAATGGGGGTTGCCCAAGTCTCAAAGGGGGTAGCATGGCATCAAGCGGGCAGGCCAAACTTGGGGGACATGTGAAGCACTTACGCAGTACCCTCAGTCAACACACCAGGCACACTACAAAAGAGTCACGACACCACCTTTGGTTGGAAAAAGATCAAGTTTAGTTATGTCTCCAACCTGCAAGGTAAAAAGGAACAAAATAGTGGTAGTCACAACAAGGCGCCAACTGGCACCGGAGCCAAGTACATCGGGGGAATTATCTACATGGGACAAAAGGGGTTAAGTCCATAGTCCATAGCTGTAGGGAAAAAGGATGGCATTTAGTACATAACATCATTGACATCTATGTAAGGGACAAATTCACTTGGCGTGTTCGCCCATTAGACATGCAATCAAACATTAGGGGTAAGAACCCAAAATAGCTGGCATTGGCGACTCCTGCAAAAAGAATTGGAATCACCTGGCATTAACATTAGGCCGGAACACCTGTAATAAACCTTAGGTTTCTTCCCCCCTCCACCTAGGGAATTACTCATCAGGCAGGGCCTACTCAGGCCTTCATCCTCGGCAGCGGCTGTGATTACAACAGGCAGCATCCTGCGTAACCCCTGTGAGGAAAGACATCATGGCATTTCAGCACCCACTAGCAGGCGGGTATAACCATAGGACTGTTAAGCCACCTTCGCAAGCTCTACAGGACATACAGAACCCCAGTGCTATAGCCTTAGGGAAAAGACCTGGGGAACATGACTCCTTAGCCCCCAACCTGCAACACAACATCAGGTAGTGCATTGGCATTAATAACATTTGAACCAGGCTTGAATCCCACTGCACCTGGGCATCAATCCCCTAGCTTAGGTGTAACACTGGGCATGTCATCACAATGCAGCTTAGTTTACTAATCCTCCCACCGCAGGAGCAAAAAAAGGGGGGGGGGGGGGGGGGGTAGTCAACCTCTCCCTACCTTCCCCTATTAAAACATTTCACAGGGGTGCAATTCTATGACCCTGGTAGCTTCACCATAAACATTCCACCAAGCCCGCCCCTGCAAGGAATGCAATAAAAAGGAGTTCAATTAGCATTTCCTGGAACCAGCACCTGCGATATAAACAAAGGGGGCGGTTCAGCAGGGGTAGAAGCACAACCCAACTCTTCAAATAGACAGGTCCACTGTAGGGACAATTAGTCTTGGCCGACTACTCACAGCGGGGAGTCCCTCTGGGTCCTCGGGGGGGTGATACCCAGTTTCCAACAGAAGAGGGGTGGGGCGAGCACCGACCCTGTGCTCCGCTGCCCTCTCCACCCTCTTCAGATGCCCCACTCACCGGCTGCTCCCGGGGATATTCTGTGGGCTGTGGCTCTCCTCCCGCTGCTGACTCCTTTCTCCAGGAGGCCGGTCAGGAGACTCTTTGTGTTCTTCTCCGGTCAGCTCGGACCATTAAGCAAGATGAGGGGAGGGGCAGGCACCGACTCGTACCTCGACGCCCCCTCCCTCTCGCTCCATTATGGGTGGCCACAGCGGGACTTCCCTCCGGTCTCTTTATTCCAAAGCTGGTCCCTTTTCAAAGGGGCTGGTCACTGGAGGCCTGCGCAGCTCTGGCGCTCTTCACGGGGCCTCTCCGGCCTAACGCGGCCTTCCTGGGACTGCCGGCTCCTTTGGGGGCGGGGGCCTAGTGCGGGGGAGGCTCCCTCGCAGCTCCTACCCTTAGCGGGCAGCTGTCGCTCTTCGCGCGGGGCTCCTCTCTTCACGAGAGCCCCGCCGACACTGGCGCTCTTCCTCCTTCCTCCACCTGGCCCGGGGCACTCACTGGCGGGGTGGCCTCCCGCTCCGGTCGTTGCCGATTCGATCGGGACTCCCACTTCACCACGGGAGTCCCGGGACACCTCCGTCGGCTTCGCCCGGGTTCCCTCAGCCTCACGGGAACCCGGGGCTTCTTCAGCAGCTTCCGCAGGCTTCTTCCTGCTGCCTGACTGGGCAGCCAATCCGTGCGCGGCAAGGACGGGGGCGCGGCCAATGACGCGGCCGGGCGCCCCCGGACGGCTTCAGGGCCCAGCGCGGCCCTCCCTTCACATCGGCGGCCCTCTCCTCACACCGGGGGCCGCCGCAACGGCATCCACAACGGTGGGGGTCCCTCTGGCGACACCGGGCTGCGGCGGTGACGACGGCACCAGTAAGGGGTAGGCTCCCTTCTTGAATTAATTATTTATATAGCAGACAGCGCGATGGCGCGAGGGTAGGCTCCTCACAGTATGGTTCTCCTCAGGAGAATAGCGCTTCTCAGGGGCATACAGTCTCCAGCGCTGATACCAGTGGCAGTAACCCTGGGCACAGAAGCGCGCTCTAACACAGCACCAGGCAGCCACTCTGGATCCTGAGCACACAGCGCCTCATAACTTCACAGCGCTTCGCAGGGGCACCCAAGATAGCGCTAAGAAACACTAATACAGCGCTTCTCTTCCCACAGTGCTGGGTATTCAGTCCAGGGCTTCTAAGGACACGCAGCTCCTCATAATCCAGCGCTTAAGGCAATGCAGCAGCAGCACTTCCAACGGGGGCACCATCCTCCCCAAACAGCGTCTGACAGGCGCACTTCACGGAGGGGGCGAACAGCTCAACAGCCAGCCCCAGGGGCATACTCCTCACCTCCTGGGGGGTTCAAACCCACAGCATTCCTCCTCATGTGGGCACCTCTTTCCTTCAGCGCTGGCGTAGTTCAAGGTCCCACAGCGTCAGTGTCCTGGGTAGGACCCTCCCTTGTCAGGGGCCCATGGGGACAGCAGCGGGGGGGGTTTATAGGGGTGCAGGGCCCAGCTCACAGGCCCATGTGGCGGTCGCACCTCACAGCAGGTCCCCCTCCCTTCCTTGTCCCAGCGCTGACTAACTCTCTGGTGACACTTCCCCCTATTTATATCCTCCTCCCAGGCAGTGCCAGGACCTTCTAGAATGTTGGCACATCTAGCCTAAACTGGTTCTAGGGGAGGGGGTGAGCACCCTGGGTGCCAGGCTTTCCCTCCAAAAGCTAGGGGTTGCTGGGTAATGTTATCTAGACAGCTGACCTATGTCAGTCAGGTGGCAAAACCCATGGCCATGGCATCCATTTTAAAAACAATACATTTCAGTCAGGTGCGTTTTCAAAATGGGGGATATTTACAAGTGTTCACATTATGTCAGGTAATTACATGTTTCAAAAGGGGTCTCACACCACTCATGGCCTATACAGGTTTAATCCCATGGGGGAGACATCCTAGGTAAGGGGGTCAAAAGCGAAAAATTTTGGGGGAAAAAGGCCAAGTCCAACACGACTCCCCCCCAGCCAAAAGCCAGGGTAGACACATCAATGCCTTGATGGGCTTCCCTGCTTGGGGCGGAAAAAGGTGGACGCAGGCCTGCAACTACAGGAGCACCTGCAGTCTCTCCTCCACTCTGGAACCCAATGGTTCTCCTTCGCAACCCTCCCTTCACCAACAGAACCACCCCACTGGTGTTCCCTAGTGGGATGTTTCTCCTTCCTAGAGTGGGAGGCACTAGCCTCAGGCTTGTGATACTCTGGAACCACTCTCTTCTCTCCAAATTTCCACTGGTCCACCCACCTGGGGTCTACACCCTCAGAATGACCAGCCCTTAGGGGCGAGGCTCCCCTCCCCCTACTTCTCCTCCTAGGGTTCCTCCATCTCCTACGCCTGGGGACACCCTCACACAACTCTCTCCCCAACCTGGAGTCGAAACTCACAGGCTGAACCGGAGACAGGGGCGAGTCCTCCCTCTCCCTGCACCCCCTCCCAGAATTCTGCACCCTCCTACCCGGAGAAGTACCCCTGGGAGTCACTTCCGGGGGGACTCTGATTACAGATGTCCCTCCCACCAGGGCAGGCAACTCCTGTCCCTGGCCACCCAACCCGGGATCTATGCCCTGTGGCTGAGCCGGTGACAGAGAAGAGACCTTCCTCCCTCTGCACCCCCTCCCAGAGTTCCGCACCCTCCCACTGGAAGTGGTACCCCTGGGAGTCAATTTGGTAGGGACCTGCTTTACAGGAACCCCACCCTCCAGGCCAGGCAACTCCTGAACCCGGAACCCCAGTCCAAGATCTAGACCCTGTGACTGGTCAGTCCCCCGAACCCCTGGAGCTCTGATTAATGATGCTCCGGGTTCTCCTGACATAAGGGGATCCCTCCCTCTGGATGACACATCGGGGCAGCCTAGCCTCCCAAGCTGGGGTTCTCTTAAAGAACACTCCAGGCCTGGTGGCCGCAGCTGGGGTACCTTGGGATACCTCCCCGTCTCACTCCCTTCAGGATCACTCCCCTCTGCCTTCCCAGACACTCTGGCACTTACCCAGAGGTCTGCCTCCCGTGCAAGTTCCCTGGGGTCTGAGAACCCGCACTGCAACAGATGGTGACGCAGTCTTGGGAAACAACTCCTTAGCATGTGCTCCCGGATAACGGCATGGCACAGCCCTTCCCAATCCTCCACTGCTCTCCTCACCACCCAATCCTCCAGTACAGTCCAACACTCCTCCTCGAACTCTCCCCAGGACTGATGGGACAGCTTTCCCCTGCCCCTGAACACTAACCCGTCCTCCTCTTCCGGGGAATCAGGCACAGTCTCCTGAGCTTCGGGAGTGGGACTCCTTGCACTGGACCTACACTCGCTGCCACCACTGGATCCCACCCACCTCGGTGAATCCAGACTCCTGAAACCACTCTCAGGGGACAACCTACCCACCTGAGCTGATCTCTCCCTGGCGAAGGCCCTCTCCGCCTCCGCCATCCTCTCCAGCGCTAGGACTTTTTCAGTCTCTAGTCGCTGCTCTTCTACCCTCAGCTGCGCTAAGCCCTCGGCATGCCTGAGCTTTGCCAGCGCCAGCTGATACTCCCTCTCTTCTCGCCAATCTACCCACTCTTCTGGGGACAGGGAAAGGGATGGGGCAGTGGCCCCGGGACTGGACCCAGTGCGAGACTCCCTATCTTCGGTGTCCTCCACAGCTACTGGCGTCTCCGCCCTGTTAAACTCTTCCTCCTCCTCGGAATAACTACCTCCCAGGGTTCTGGATGGGGAGCCCTCTTTCTGGTCTCTAACCCACTGACCCTTCAACACCTCGGGGGGGTAGTCAGATAAGTCCCCATCAATCTCTAAGGGCTCTCCCCTCTTGAGGGCCTCATAGAGAAACAGGTTCCTCCTAATGTTCCCTACTGGGGGTATCCCTCTCTCCAGGAGGAAGTCTATCACCTCCTGTTCGGTGTACTCCATCAGGTCCACTTCCTGGTAAACCAACCCCATCGTGGCGAGGTACACCCGGGACACACCCTCCCAGTGGAACAAGGGGACAATTCAAAACACTCTTCTGGAGGAAGCAATCAAAAACAATAATCCCCACAACAAGGCTCAGATTACCTCCAAGCTCTATTTGCAGTGTAACCCGTGGCCGCTGTGGCACTGCGCAAGCACAAGTCCTATCCCACCGCTCTGCCACCAAATGTTGGAAATGGGGGTTGCCCAAGTCTCAAAGGGGGTAGCATGGCATCAAGCGGGCAGGCCAAACTTGGAGGACATGTGAAGCACTTACGCAGTACCCTCAGTCAACACACCAGGCACACTACAAAAGAGTCACAACACCACCTTTGGTTGGAAAAAGATCAAGTTTAGTTATGTCTCCAACCTGCAAGGTAAAAAGGAACAAAATAGTGGTAGTCACAACAAGGCGCCAACTGGCACCGGAGCCAAGTACATCGGGGGAATTATCTACATGGGACAAAAGGGGTTAAGTCCATAGTCCATAGCTGTAGGGAAAAAGGATGGCATTTAGTACATAACATCATTGACATCTATGTAAGGGACAAATTCACTTGGCGTGTTCGCCCATTAGACATGCAATCAAACATTAGGGGTAAGAACCCAAAATAGCTGGCATTGGCGACTCCTGCAAAAAGAATTGGAATCACCTGGCATTAACATTAGGCCGGAACACCTGTAATAAACCTTAGGTTTCTTCCCCCCTCCACCTAGGGAATTACTCATCAGGCAGGGCCTACTCCGGCCTTCATCCTCGGCAGCGGCTGTGATTACAACAGGCAGCATCCTGCGTAACCCCTGTGAGGAAAGACATCATGGCATTTCAGCACCCACTAGCAGGCGGGTATAACCATAGGACTATTAAGCCACCTTCGCAAGCTCTACAGGACATACAGAACCCCAGTGCTATAGCCTTAGGGAAAAGACCTGGGGAACATGACTCCTTAGCCCCCAACCTGCAACACAACATCAGGTAGTGCATTGGCATTAATAACATTTGAACCAGGCTTGAATCCCACTGCACCTGGGCATCAATCCCCTAGCTTAAGTGTAACACTGGGCATGTCATCACAATGCAGCTTAGTTTACTAATCCTCCCACCGCAGGAGCAAAAAAAGGGGGGGGGGGGGGTAGTCAACCTCTCCCTACCTTCCCCTATTAAAACATTTCACAGGGGTGCAATTCTATGACCCTGGTAGCTTCACCATAAACATTCCACCAAGCCCGCCCCTGCAAGGAATGCAATAAAAAGGAGTTCAATTAGCATTTCCTGGAACCAGCACCTGCGATATAAACAAAGGGGGCGGTTCAGCAGGGGTAGAAGCACAACCCAACTCTTCAAATAGACAGGTCCACTGTAGGGACAATTAGTCTTGGCCGACTACTCACAGCGGGGAGTCCCTCTGGGTCCTCGGGGGGGTGATACCCAGTTTCCAACAGAAGAGGGGTGGGGCGAGCACCGACCCTGTGCTCCGCTGCCCTCTCCACCCTCTTCAGATGCCCCACTCACCGGCTGCTCCCGGGGATATTCTGTGGGCTGTGGCTCTCCTCCCGCTGCTGACTCCTTTCTCCAGGAGGCCGGTCAGGAGACTCTTTGTGTTCTTCTCCGGTCAGCTCGGACCATTAAGCAAGATGAGGGGAGGGGCAGGCACCGACTCGTACCTCGACGCCCCCTCCCTCTCGCTCCATTATGGGTGGCCACAGCGGGACTTCCCTCCGGTCTCTTTATTCCAAAGCTGGTCCCTTTTCAAAGGGGCTGGTCACGGGAGGCCTGCGCAGCTCTGGCGCTCTTCACGGGGCCTCTCCGGCCTAACGCGGCCTTCCTGGGACTGCCGGCTCCTTTGGGGGCGGGGGCCTAGTGCGGGGGAGGCTCCCTCGCAGCTCCTACCCTTAGCGGGCAGCTGTCGCTCTTCGCGCGGGGCTCCTCTCTTCACGAGAGCCCCGCCGACACTGGCGCTCTTCCTCCTTCCTCCACCTGGCCCGGGGCACTCACCGGCGGGGTGGCCTCCCGCTCCGGTCGTTGCCGATTCGATCGGGACTCCCACTTCACCACGGGAGTCCCGGGACACCTCCGTCGGCTTCGCCCGGGTTCCCTCAGCCTCACGGGAACCCGGGGCTTCTTCAGCAGCTTCCGCAGGCTTCTTCCTGCTGCCTGACTGGGCAGCCAATCCGTGCGCGGCAAGGACGGGGGCGCGGCCAATGACGCGGCCGGGCGCCCCCGGACGGCTTCAGGGCCCAGCGCGGCCCTCCCTTCACATCGGCGGCCCTCTCCTCACACCGGGGGCCGCCGCAACGGCATCCACAACGGTGGGGGTCCCTCTGGCGACACCGGGCTGCGGCGGTGACGACGGCACCAGTAAGGGGTAGGCTCCCTTCTTGAATTAATTATTTATATAGCAGACAGCGCGATGGCGCGAGGGTAGGCTCCTCACAGTATGGTTCTCCTCAGGAGAATAGCGCTTCTCAGGGGCATACAGTCTCCAGCGCTGATACCAGTGGCAGTAACCCTGGGCACAGAAGCGCGCTCTAACACAGCACCAGGCAGCCACTCTGGATCCTGAGCACACAGCGCCTCATAACTTCACAGCGCTTTGCAGGGGCATACAGTCTCCAGCGCTGATACCAGTGGCAGTAACCCTGGGCACAGAAGCGCGCTCTAACACAGCACCAGGCAGCCACTCTGGATCCTGAGCACACAGCGCCTCATAACTTCACAGCGCTTCGCAGGGGCACCCAAGATAGCGCTAAGAAACACTAATACAGCGCTTCTCTTCCCACAGTGCTGGGTATTCAGTCCAGGGCTTCTAAGGACACGCAGCTCCTCATAATCCAGCGCTTAAGGCAATGCAGCAGCAGCACTTCCAACGGGGGCACCATCCTCCCCAAACAGCGTCTGACAGGCGCACTTCACGGAGGGGGCGAACAGCTCAACAGCCAGCCCCAGGGGCATACTCCTCACCTCCTGGGGGGTTCAAACCCACAGCATTCCTCCTCATGTGGGCACCTCTTTCCTTCAGCGCTGGCGTAGTTCAAGGTCCCACAGCGTCAGTGTCCTGGGTAGGGCCCTCCCTTGTCAGGGGCCCATGGGGACAGCAGCGGGGGGGGTTTATAGGGGTGCAGGGCCCAGCTCACAGGCCCATGTGGCGGTCGCACCTCACAGCAGGTCCCCCTCCCTTCCTTGTCCCAGCGCTGACTAACTCTCTGGTGACACTTCCCCCTATTTATATCCTCCTCCCAGGCAGTGCCAGGACCTTCTAGAATGTTGGCACATCTAGCCTAAACTGGTTCTAGGGGAGGGGGTGAGCACCCTGGGTGCCAGGCTTTCCCTCCAAAAGCTAGGGGTTGCTGGGTAATGTTATCTAGACAGCTGACCTATGTCAGTCAGGTGGCAAAACCCATGGCCATGGCATCCATTTTAAAAACAATACATTTCAGTCAGGTGCGTTTTCAAAATGGGGGATATTTACAAGTGTTCACATTATGTCAGGTAATTACATGTTTCAAAAGGGGTCTCACACCACTCATGGCCTATACAGGTTTAATCCCATGGGGGAGACATCCTAGGTAAGGGGGTCAAAAGCGAAAAATTTTGGGGGAAAAAGGCCAAGTCCAACATTATCTGTTTTAAGGAATTGTGATTGTGGAAAGATGAAGAAGACCAGAAAATGGAAAAGAGAGATGATTGAAATGAGCAACCTCAAGTGCAAAGGTGACTGAGCTCAAAACATTGGATAAGATTTGCTGACGAAACAAAGAATGATTAAAGATCTGTGGTAGTGTAGGATGGTTTAGCTGCACTTCACAGTGTGGCCGTGTAAACAGAGTCATTATCATGTGACACACAGTGACACCATGCAAATTGGTAGGGCAGCTGCACTGCACACAACTGCTGACTCCCTTCAATCCCATAATGAGTCCCATGAGTTGGATTAACTGAACGAGTCTGATGTGGACGTGGTGACATTGCAATCATCCGTAATATATTTTAGAAGCCAGAATAATGATACAACCAGTTAAAAACACCACAGGAGAGTTGTGATTAGGACTTCAGGACTGCCACCTGTGGGAGAATGACAAAGAGTACCGGTCCTCATAAACGAGTGTTGATGGAACCAACCAGCAACTTCCTGAGCCTGAACTGGTAGACGATAAAGTTAATTTTATAGTGGTGTAACATGTTCCTTTCCTAGAATCTACAGGTATTTAATTTTGATTCCATAATAGCTTCTCAGCTGGCTTGATGTTGGGATTCCCACTTATATGTTTGTGGTTTAGCTTTACTTTCATTTTCTGTGAATTCTGTCTTGCCTTTGCCTTTATCCAAGTTTGGGGCATCAAGGCTGCTTTGTTGATATAACACAGGTCTAGCTCCTGGTCAGCTGTGAGCTGAAATACTACATTTATTTTGTCTGCGTTATTTCTAAAATCTGAAGCATATTGAAAGAAGCAGCTTGTAAAGTGGTGGAAAATAGTTATTGCGGCAGTCCTTACCCATATCCCATGGGTCACCAGTCACCTCTCCCTTTGAGATGGAGAAAAGGGGTAGTACCCAATGAGATGAAATCAGCCAACAAGGCAAAAATGTCAAGAAGGGCAATTTCTCTCCCTCTTTTCAGAGAGAACCAAGATTTTTCTTCACTTTTTTAATGTTTTTATTATTTTTAACATATATATTCCCCCCTCCACCCCCGGACAGGTAAACATTCTGCACATTAACATCATGAGCTTTACATTATGCTTGTCATACTTACATATTCATTATAGAGAATTTACAGAATATATTCCAGGCATCACGGAAAACAAACTAAAACAATAACATAAATACATTACAGCATTAATAATAAATTAGTTTTGTAAATCTCACCAGTGTGTAAGAGGAGTCCAGATTTTCATACCCCTTTTGCGTCGCCGTCTGCCTTTCCGCTTATATATAGCTATCTCGATATTATGCACTGCTAAAAGCCTGACTAGCCACTGTTGGAAAGAGGGTGGTAGCGGGTCAAGCCAAGCCGAGGCTAGGCATAACCGCAAAACGGCCATAGCAACGAATATAAAATCGTGGCCACTCTCAAGGTGACCTGGATCTTCCGCCCCAAGTACCATTGCCTCAGGTGACAAAGCAACCTCTCTGTGAAGAACAGAAGTTAAAAACATCTCTATATCTTGTATCAAAGGTATTAACACCGGACAAGAGGCAAAGATATGAATGGAATCTGCTTTAAATAGGTTGCATCTCGGGCAGCAAGTCCCCTTACAGGTTCCCCATTTTGCGATCTTATCGGGTGTATAGTAGAGAAAAAAACAGGTTCGGGATTTTTCTTCTCTAAGTATTTTGTGAGCCACTGGGAGTTTCTTACTCATCTTTCCATTCTAAAGCTTAAAATGTACATGTAGAAATCCTCTCCACCGTGCAGTACAGATGATCCTCTTGGAAAAAGAGATGTTATCCCCATAGTGGTATGGAGTATTCAATCTGTCTTAAAAACATAACAAGTCTCTATATCGAGAGCAAAAGTGAGGCAATTAAGTTCTTCTGATTAGCTAACAGGTACTCTAGGATAGTGAGTGCCTGCACTTCTATATATTTCCATTTCAAGCACTAGTTTGGGCTGTTTGCCGAAAGCTCATCACAAGGCTGCACAATATGAGTCTCTGTACAACTAACCATCGGTCAGATCGTGAGGGTATGTAAGTTATATTTTATATGAGCAAGTGATGAAACTGTACAACTTTCTATATATGGATATATGTCAGTTGAGGTGCAATTTGGTACACACAGTACAAAACCGGTCTTAATTAATTGAAGTCAGCCTTCAATTAAAAAGGCATACTATTTGAAGATCAATTTCCATACTTGCTATTACAGCGTTGACACTTGTCATATGATCAGTTGCACATAGCTCTGTTGATATATCAAGAAGGTTCAGAAGTCATGTTTGTGTTTGCTTAGGAAGCGAATAGCATTGCAGACACTATACAAGTCGCAGGTCTGGTACTGAAAATGTTGTCAATAACTTGGTAGCTAGTCTCATAAAAAAGGATTTCTTCAACAGTCTGGCTTACTTCCCTGTCTAGTCTTTTTTCCAATTAAGATAGTCCAGTAACAGGGTAACAATTGTTGAGATCAAATGGTTACCTTAGCAGACACCATCATCTTCCGGATATCAGGGGCGGCTCCTCTGCTAGGACGGAGGAAAGTCGCCACACTGCTCTTAGAGCAGTGAAAAAGGGAAAAATAATATGCTAATAACAATATTATTATCATTTTATTTTTTGTTGCTGCAGAGCTGGGTAAGGGTGAGACGAGGCTTATGGCTCAGGGTAGAGGAGTGGTTTATGCACACTAAGTGCGCATGACTGCTTGGCTGACCGTCTTGGACCAGCCAAACAGTCATGCGCACTTTGCATGTTCCCCACCAGAATGTAATGCACAACCTGGTGGGGAACATGCACAGGCTCCCTGTCCCCATCTGAGCACCAATCCAAAGAGCTCAGCACCAATCACAATGCTGCGTTGCAGCATTGGGATTGGCTTTGGGGAGCCTGTCCGCTTCCTGCTTCTTACAGACTGGAGTCAGGAAGAGAGGAGAAGCAGAAATGATGAGGAGAGACTGCAGAAAAGTTGTGTTTTAAAAAGATATATCTTTAAACCCCGTCCCCCTAACCCTGCCACCCACGATCCCTACCAGCCTGATATGCAAGTGTTTCTTGGGCCTGGCAGGACTCATATGCTAAAGCAATAGTAGTCATCTTCTAATGATGGCCTTGGGCACACTTTTGTCATTTAGCAGAATGTGTGGACAATCGATTCTCCGAGAATGAGCTATGCAGTCAGAGTCTCTCCTACAATTAGAATGAGCTTTACATTCAAACATTTAATATTTCTTAGCTTTCTGTTATACCCAGTTGGATTAAGTACTTTTTTATAAGGTGGATTGTAATGGCTCATTGTTGGAGTAGCATCATTTTGGCTCCATCGTTCTACATTTGGTTAGGCCACATAAATATTTACATTTGGCAGCATGTACTTGGTGATGCAATAATACTAATGAGACCATAGGTATGGAAAGTGCATCTATTGGGTTTTTTGACATGTATGTGTGTGGATAGTAACGTGTTACCTATTCAGAAACATATGGATTGCTGATACTAATCTTCTATAGGCTTAGATTGTAAAGTGGTGCCCTAAAAGTTTTCTTTAAAAATTGTGGCCAGTTGTCGTTCTTGCTTAATAATACATGTATTTGTTTAATGTGCTACATATAAGAGTACAGTACAAAAAGAGATTGATTCCTTTATTATAGATTTCATTTATTGGATTATCTGTAGTTTGTAAATTAATATGCATTTAAAGAAACCTTAGCTTAACTGGTAAGTTAGTGTGATTCTTAGCCTAAATTTACAGTTGTGACATTGAATATTAAGGTGAAAGCTGTTTTTCTGCATGTTTCTCCTTTGCAGGTGCAGTACAAGGCATTTGTTACTTAGTGAAAAGCACATTGTATTTCAGTGGTAGTGAGGCAAGGAAAAACTGGTCATTATATTATATTATATGGTGATAAATGTAGGGTTACACACTTATATTTGGCTTGAACAATGGCACAAGATAAATGAGAAAGAAGGTGAACTGGCATCTCCAGGTTATGGTACATTTAATCTGCGAATTATTGAAAATTTGAGGAGAATTCTATATGAGATGAAACCACAACCCAAACCCACACAATTTGAACTGCTTAACACTTGTGAGTGTGTAGCTCAGGCCAGGGGAAAATAGATATATCAGGATGAGTGAAGATGGCAGAGAGCACTTATGTAGATGTGAGGTGGGATGCAGTGTAGAAAAGATGGAGAACTGACATGATAGAAGGAGTGAAAGAAGGATAGAACAAGAGAATCTGGAGAGAAAGACAAAAATAGTGATACTAGTGATAATCTTTTAGATGTATTAATGTCTGAGCGACCACCTCCGTATAATGAGATTCGAACGGAGGGAGGTGGGCCCGAGGCTGCAGGTGGTAATACCTGATTGAGTACTGCACCAGTAAGTACAAGCCCTGGTATGATATGGATTTCACCTGTGCAAGAGGACCAGAGCATGATGGGAATGTTTTATTAAGTATTAAAGTAAATCAAAAAATGATAGAAGGAAATTCAGGGACTTGTGTTCCTGGGACATCCATTGGTTGTACAGTCCCAGGTGCACTTGCAGTTCCTGTTACCATTGGAACAGTGGTTTGTATATATGAACCTGGTTCCGGAGGAAATGGGATTGAAAACCCAGCTGTTCCCGCCCAAAAACAAGCATCAGAAATAACACCCATGGAGTGTGGCTTGCATCCGGCGAGGATGGCAGCATATTGAGCCATCACCAAATAACCCCTATAAGATCCATTTTAATCTGTCCAGAAGGAGGCACCGAGGTGCCCCTGCAGTGAGAGTAAAGGTGCGAGATGGATGAGCAGTCTGAGGTGCCGCAGGTATACACAAGACCACAGGACACACGAAATACGGAGGCAGTACCTGGGAAATAAACATGACGCCGGACGCTCCCTGCGCCTAAGAGAAGTACGCACTTGCCCTGCATAGATCCTGTCTGGGCCTGCAGGAGACATGAGGGTCTGGCTCGGGACTGTGGGCCATAAGGTGATTACACCATTACATAACGTATACTATTAGTTTGCCGTAATGCTAAACCTGAGGAATAGATAACTGGTTGTATTTGTAATTAGAGGACATTATTTTATTTTATTGGTGTATTGTTTCGACCGGATTGGGGATTTAGATGGCTACAGATTCAGGTGATAAACTTTATTACATTAGTGGTCTTCTAGCCTATTTATCTCAATCTTTATACTTTCTTTACACTACCGGCTCCTTTTTGTACACAGTTATTGGGATTAAAGTATCGCCCTTCAATTTTAATTTTTACAACCCTCGGTCTAATATATGGTCACAGACACTTCTTTCTGATAGTTCCTCTACTTTTCCTTTTTATGGGACAATAATGACGGTTCTGCTGGAATCACGATGACTCACATCGCACGCTAACATTCGGTTAATGGAGTCTTGATATCATGATACACAGGTGATTGTGGACACCATGCTTTCATATAGGGACAGTGATGATAACTGTTTTTATTTTGGGTTTACAGCCCTGAAGAAGTCATTGTGTGTTATACCACACTACCAAACGAGTGTGGGCTCTGAATTGCTCGCCTGTACCTCAACAGCTTTTGGAAGCTGTGTTTTGGAAACATTAATACTGCTGAATGTCGAACGCTGTGTACCCGAATAAATAATCGGAACAAAAAAGACAACAAGAGACTTTTTGCATTACTGTTGGACTGATCATTTCTTGCCTTGGAGTGCTCTGGGGGGACTCATAGTATCATTGTATTCCTCCTGTTGGGAGGATCATTTGTGGTTGAATTGGCAGCCGGCCACTCTACCCTTGGAGCACCAGGCATACATTTGTGCTGTATTATTACATGTGCCCTATATGTTTGTGGTGCGCCCGGTCTCTCTGTTCTTTTGCTTGGTTGCCAATCTCTTCTCTTACTCAATCCCCATCAAGCACAGCCCTTGAGGGCCCAAATACTAGCACAGCGGAATTCCCTGAGATAGACCCCTGGTATTTGAGAGATCCAGACTTAAAAGGACGTCTCCATGAAGGAGTAGATCTATATTTCAAAGAAAGTGAGGGATCCCATCAAATCCTCTCGGAGGCCTTTAAAACAGTGCTGCGGGGGAAGCCGAGGCATTGATAGCGGAGAAAAAAAAGGAAGAGGTACTGAAAAATCAAAGCCTTGAACAAGAAATACAGTCGCTGCAGCGAGAAGTGATTGCTGGTGGAAGTACAGAGTGACGGCATAGACTAGTCACAAGCCAGCAAGAGCTGCTTGCCCTAGCGGAAAATGCAGTGCAGACGTATGCACTCGCCACGCAGCGCTGACTGTACAATTTAGGGGACATGGTCTCTAGACTATTGGCATGGCTAGAGAGAAGGAGAGATCATGGGCGGTGGGAGTCAGAGACGAAATGGGTGTTCTCCAGACAACAAATGTGGGAATTGCTGAGTCTTTTGCCTCCTACTTTGACAGTCTCTATGACCCAGTCAGCAGAAGACCTAGCAGGGACTGCGAGGAGTTCCTGGTGGACATATCACTTCCAACAATCAGTGATGCCTTGGAGGCTGGTATTGCAGAGGAGGCACTCTCCTATGCCTTGGGAGCCTTGAGGTGCGGGAAAGCAGTGGGTCTAAATGGACTTCCGGTTGAGATCTTTAAGGGCTTAGCTTAAAAAATTACACAACCTATGCTTAGAATGATTGAGGTGGTGAAGGAGGGAGGCTTGCTGCCTGGTGATCAGCGTACAGCCACAATAGTGGTAATACATAAGGCAGGTAGGCCCCCAGAGACCTGCAGCTCACATAGACCTATCTCACTGCTGAATGTGGAAGCATATGTGCTTTCCCAGGCCCTATCAAACAGATTAATGACGGTCCTGGCCACCATTATTCATGTAGACCAGTCTGGCTTCATGCCACATAGAAGCACCCGCCATAATCTGCACCGGCTATACAGAGTCTTACACTGGACGGAGGCCCTTCGTCCCAACAAACAGCGCTGATGTCTTTAGATGCCTCAATGTCCTTTGATAGTTTAGAGTTGCCCTATTTATTCACCATACTCTCCCGATTACGCTTCGACCCAAAATTCTGTAGCTGGGTAGGATTGCTTTACCGAGATCCGTTAGTCAGAGTAAGGGTCAACAAAGCACTATCAAGAGGTTTCAAGCTGCGCAGAGGCACTACACATGTCTGCCCCTTGACGCCTCTGCTATTTGCTCTTTGCTCTGGCATTGGAGCCATTGGGGCACTGGATCACAGTAGACCCGATGATTTGGGGCATTGTGGAGCCAGGGGGATGGGGGACTCATCTGGGAGGAACTCATCTCCCTGCATGCTGATGATATAATCCTATATTTATTGAGACCCTTCTTCTCCACATTTTTTAGCTCTTTGGAAGCTACTCAGGCTATCCTTTAAAGTGGTCCAAGTAAGTAATATTCCCCATGTTGGGTCCTTCCCAGAGACTCCTGGCAAGCTGTGCAGCCCAGATAGGCTTTAAATATCTGGGTATTTATGTAACGCGCAACCAACAAACATTCTTGCAAAGAAACCTCCTCCCCCAGTTGAATAGGCTTCATACTGACATAAAACATTGATGCACTCTGCCGCTGACTTTAATGGGCAGAGTGGCATTGTATAAGATGATGACCCTGCCACACCTCTTATAAACTCTGCAAAATACCGCCTACACGATTCCACCCGCCCTTTCCAAACAGATAGCCCAAGAATTATGCACACTGCTGTGGTAAGGAGGCACGCCTAGAATAGCCCTACATAAATTGCAAAGAGGGGTCCACGAGGGAGGTCTGGTGGTCCCAGACATTAAACTCTCCTACTGGGCCTCGCAACTCATGGTAATAAAGGACTGGGCCTTTGTAGCTAGAGAGGAACCAGCTTATAGAGTAGACCGAGACTTATACGCTCAAAAGACAGGTCGAGATTGGACAGCACACACAGCAGTAGTATTCAAATGCTGGAATGAGGCACACAGGTACCTAGAATGGCAAGGCCAACTTATTGGCATGACGCCCTTGTGACAGGGTGACCGGTTGAGAGAGGTGGGCCACGCTTGAGGGATTCAGGGGATGGCAGACCCTAGTCATTGAGCATCTGGGAGATGTGTGGAGAGATGGTGGGCCTCTCTCCTTCGACGACTTCCAGCAAAAATATGCGCTGACCCCCAAAGATTTTCATATATAAGATTCATACATGCTCTACAAATCTGCATTCAATGAGGCATGACTATCCCTGATCATTCACTGCTAGAAGATAGGCTATCAGTGGACCCTATTTCAGACAAAGCAATGTCCACAATATACCAGAAACTAAAGTATAGTGCCCCGTACCCGCTAACCTCCCTTAGGAGAGCATGGATTGATGACCTGGGTAACATCGATGATGAAGAATAGTCGGAGGCCCTGCAGAGCCCCAGAGATGTAGCGATCCGAGCATGCTTCAGGCTGAAGCAGCTTAAAATATTACATCGCACATTCTACCCCTGCACATCATTACAAAGATGGGGGAAGGCTCAGACAGCACTATGTGCAAGAGGCTGTCAACAAGAGGGTTCCTTCTTCCACATACTATGGGACTGCCCAGTCATTAACTCATTCAGGAAGTAAGTAACAGCGTTAATGTCAAGGCTGTTGGAGATGGAGCTATCGCTAGATGCCAGGTGGTTACTATTGATGATTAAAGGAGAGGGGGACTGACCTAGACATAATGGGCTCTGGTTGGCACTGTCGGTACGGGTGTCAAAACGTAATATAGCAAGACCATGGGAAGCGTCCCTCCCCCCATCAGTGACAGAATGGGAGTCCAACTTGGATTGGTGCCAACAAGCGGAAGAAGTGGTATATAAAAGCAGGGGATGCTTGAAGAAGTGGGAAAAGACATGGTCTCCATGGCGAAAATATAGGGAAATGTTACCATCCTTACACAAAACCACCTATGCCTTCAAGACACAAATGTAAGCCAGACACAGCCCACTTCATATCTATGGCAGAGCAGCCAAAGACACTACTTGATTGTTTCCAATGTAATTGTAATCTCGTGAATTCATCATGTAATAACGTTACTGTCAAACTTAACCCAATGATGTGTGTGAAATCATTATCTATCTAGTGATATTTATGAGCCGGTTTAATAAAATGAATACATTAAAAAAAATTACACCCATTATTCAGAGAATGGGAGAATTCATTCCTTTGAGTTCTGGAAGGACTGGTTCAACAGATATGGCTCCCACCATCCTCTTCTTCTGCTCAGGTAGTGATCACAGGAGTTCCGCAGGTGGTTGAACTGGTTAAATTCAAATCCTTGGTCATGGCCCATCGTGCTCTTCATGGGCTTGGTCCCATCTACTTACAGAAACTCTTCGCCTTCTCCTCCCCAGCATGCCATCTGCGCTCTCTGTCCCAGTGCATCGCTCTGGTCCCCCTCTTCCAACGTCAGAGGCTTGGAGGCAGCTCCTTGGAGTGAAAAACTGCTGTTGCCTGGAACGCTCTCCCTCTCACCCTTCGATATATCTAGGACCCGTTGATCTTCAAGAAGAACTTGAAAACCTATCTCTTTCTCTAACTCTCTGATGGTTGCCTCTCTCTACTCTGCGCCGGGACACTTATGAGTATCTGTGAGCGATACAAATTAAAATAACCTAGCATAACATAATGCAAGTATGCGTTGTGGTGCAAGTACAACCCCTCTCTGCATCAGAGTGGATTTGGACCTTTAAGGTCGTTCCTGGGGTTACCAGATATGAGCTCACTTACTTGGGAACCACCTTTAATTCTGCATATCAGCACATCTGAAGTGAAGGCAGTATCTAAAGCTCCTAGTTTACATCCTGGTCTTAATTTCCAGGAATTAGAAGACTTCTTGAAAGTCCTTAATGCCACATCGAATGAGAGTGAGAGTACAAAAGTGAGTCAGGGAGCTCTTCAATTCACTTTGAAAGTAAACTTGGTGGATGTGGGAAAATAAAAGTTGGATTTGATAAGATGATCAGTGGTTATCTTGCACTGGATCAAACAGAAACATATCAGCAGAGTGAACTGTTATTCATGAGCACGGATGTTACTAGGCGAGCAAGACAAGCCCAAGATAAACTATCTGAATTAGCTCAGAAATATGAGGCAGATATTTAGCAGAAAAAGTCTTTTCACAACAGCCACCGACTAGCTTTTAGTGATCAGGACTTAGAACATATGAGAATACCAGGGATAAAAATGCAAATTCAGGAATTAATCAACAGCCTCTGAATTTGGAGTGAATTAGAGAAATGGAAGTTAAATGGTAAAAAAAAATGACTTCCTAGGAAATGACAGGAGAGCCGCCTCCTCCCGGAGGAGGGGAGACAGGAGCTACAACCTTCCCTTCATGGGAGTTACCGTGTGGAGGTTACATATATGCACCTTGGAGTAGGACTGTTCTTACCTTCTTTACAAATAAAGTTCCCAAATGAAGGGAGAAGTGGTATAAGCAAGTTGAGCAGCTTGTGAAAATTAGGTTTTGTGGACTCATTTGAATTCCTTGTTTGATATTGTGGTCTCAAGGGATTTGTGTACGGTGTTTAAAATATCTATACAATGGCCTGAGACAGCCGACAAGAGATCCTGCGACTAGTGATACGTCAGTTATAGTGATGATAATGTAAGATCAGGTGATGATGCGGTTGAATTCTAAGATGCCACCCCAAGATATTGGTTGGGACAAGATTGATAGGATGACCCAGGATCTAAAAGAGACAATTCATGCATACTATGAGAGATTGTTACAGGCATTAAAACAGTATAGCAGAATGGAAACACTGAAGCCTAAAGATATGGGACATTTTGTCCAGGTTTATGACAGGATTGCTGGTGGTACAAATGAAGGCTGCTCAGAGAGGAATTTAAAATCCACTGTTTGTAGGGAATGCCCCTCCAATACAGGGAGCTCCGGCAATGCAGGCTTGAGGTGGATTTCAGCCACAAGGTAGAGGCTGGGTATCCCTATTGATCCGAGTACTGGAATTGATGTAGCTATATTGAAGTAGTCTAATCCATGCCACTACTGCAATAGGCCGTGGCATTGGAAGCGATAATGTTGTCTTAATCCGTTTAATCATGGTCAAAATCCAGGATTTGTAACATCCCATAACAGTAATTTGATGCAGCAACAGAATGGACTCAGACCTAGATCTCAGGATGTTAATGTGCAACAAGCCCCAGTAATAAAGGTTCCCGAACCTCTGAGGCCACAGCAAGCTGCTAATGTTCACAGATTTCTTTCAGACCAGGTCCTGCATTTGAATTAAAATGCTTTCCAGAATAATCAACTTTACAAACAATTTCCTATGTTCGAGACAAGTGAAAATGTTGGCATCAATCATTTTTCTTGACAGTGCCTGAGGGTGGGGGAAAAATTGTGTGCTTGGCGCAGTCTTTAAGGTAGACCAGAGTGGCCCATTTATTGATACTGATGTAAATGGCTAAGACATATCATTTTTGGTTGATATTGGTGCTACCCGTTCCACTGGAAGAGCTATTCAAGTTTTTGGAGTTGCTAACCATCAACTGAAGAACCCCATTACCGAGGATGTCCCTGTAAAGCAGGGGCGTAACACAGTCCCCCGCAGCCCCCGCTGTTTGGGAGGGCCTGAGCTGAAGGGGCCCCCTTCAGCACTGTACTCAGGCCTGAGAGCCCCAGAATAAATCCAGAGTGAAGGCCCCTCTGTGCACCTTGCAGGGGGGCCCCTTCAACTTTCGTTACGCCACTGCTGTAAAGATAGGACGTTTTGAGGATAATATACAATTTGCCATGTGATTTGAGTCCTGTGAGTTTGTTAGGAAGCAATTTGTTGTGCAAAGTGAATTGCACTATATATTGTACCCTAAAAGGAATAGAGCTGCAAACTCATTATGAGGACATTGCCTTTAAGTTGGCACATCAGAATCAAATTATTAGAATGTATCCGATTATGATGGCCGAAGACTTGCCTTTAGATCTTAAAGATTCGGTGAGACCAGAAGTTTGGGATTTTTTAGGAAAGGGCATTGGACTCATTACAGAAGTTGAGCTGGTCTGTATACAGATAATGCCAAATGAGGGCATCCCAGAACACTGCAGTATAATTTTACCCCTGAAATGATTGCTGAAATAATTCTGGTGATCAAGACAATGATTCAACAAGGTATACTGAAGGAGAACACGGGAAGTTCATGTAATTCATCCATTATGGGCTTGCAAAAGCCTAGCAGTAAGTACCCCATAGTGCAGAAGCTGCAAAAGATGCATACTATTATGGTCCCTTGTTGTCCCGTTGTTAGAAATGGGATTTTTGGTTGCTTAGGGCATGTGCCAAAGTCGGGCAGAAACCACCACTCTAGTCAGGATAAGGGAGTTACACTCCTAAAATAACTCCTGCTCACCCCCTTGGTAGCTTGGCACGAGCAGTCAGGCTTATCTTAAAGACAGTGTGTAAAGCATTTGCACATAAGCAACAGTAAAGCAGTGTAAGCACTACAAAAGGACACATCACCAGTTTATAAAAATATCCAATATTTTTATATATTTAAGACAAGACCAAAAACTATAAAAATCCACAATACAGTACTTAAATATCTTCGGTTATCAAAACATGCTTGAAAAACAGTTCATTGATGTCGATAGCTCCGTCCGGGCCTATCACGGCGTTGTGAGCAAACACATCCAAACAGTTCTGGCTGACCGCGGGGTCGCGGGCCAGCAAACTTGTCAGGAAGACCCAGAAATAGTACCTTTTAAAAATGCAGGGCGTCAGTGACCTCTCGTTGAGCTTCCGAAAGCACGGCGTCTGCAGGCGTCAGTTCCGGAGGTCGGTGCTGGAGTCGTCGGGGCCCTCGAAGTCACGCGTGTTGCAGACCGAATTCCTCTCTGTTGGAGTCAGTAGCGCTGGCGTCGGCAGGCGTCGGGTGCTTCTGTGCGCAGTGCAGCAGTGCGGCGCCCTTAGGTTCCTGTGCCAGCCGCGGTTCTGTGGCGGCATCAGATGGTGTCGTTGGTGAGACCAGGGTTGCGGTGCAAAGTGAATGCGGTGCTCGTTGCGGTGCTGGCAGGTGGCGGTGCAAGCAGCAGCGTTGTCGTTGCTGAAGCGCCGTCGTTGGCTGATGTACTGGAGTTGATGGCGCTGGAGTTGGTATCTGCGGTGCAGGATGAGGGCAGTGCGTCGTGTAACTTTAGGAGCAGTGCCCTCAAACCATAGTACAAGCAGCGGCGTAGATTTCGGCGTGGAGCGCTGTCATAGGGGATACCATGGCGTCGTCGTGGAGCAAGGCGGTGCGTAGTGCAGTGCCAACAGATTGTAGTGCAAGCAGCGGCTCAGTAGCAGCATCAGCAGGTGTCGTCGGTGAGCCCAGGGTCACGGTACGGCATTGCATCGGTGCCCTCAGCGGTGCCTTCAGGACACGGAGTCGGCAGCAGTATCTTAGACGTCATCAGGTTGCTTTTCTGTTGCAGCACAAAACACACAGTTCCCCGTGTTGAGGGCAGAAGAGCTTGAAGTCATTGCTGTTCCTGAGACTTCTTGAACAGGGGGCAAGCTCTACCTCAAGCCCTTGGAGACACTCACAAAAGTAGACTGCAGAAAGTCCAGTCCAGACCTTTCACTGCCCAAGACAGAAGCAGCCACTGCAGGCCAACACAGCAAAGTGGTACTTCCTCCTCATAGCTTCTCCAGCTCTTCTTCTTGGCAGTCTTCTTGTTCAGGGGTCTGGGCCCCAGTATTTATATCACAAGCTCTGTGTCTGTGCCCAACCAGAACAAGTTCTGCCTTCTCTTGTGTGACTTCTTGGCAGGAGGTGGAGACGGCATGGCAGACATGGCCCTTTGAGGTGAAGGAAATCTCCTCCACCTTCCCCAATTGCAGCCCAGGTCTATTCAGCCCTTTCCTGGCCCACCTAGACTATCTGGAGCCACTCCTGCTCCCCATCCTTCTGTCATCCAAATCCCAGACAGGCGATCCACATTCCAGCAGAGGCACACGGAATGACTGAGCAAGAAAATACCTACTTTCTAAAAGTGGTATTTTCAAACACAGATTGGAAAAATGACCTTCACTAAAATATGCATCTTTAGATTCTGAGTTCAGGCACACTAAACTTTATTTTCCTACCTAATTCCTTGGGCCAGTTATATTCATAAGATGTTATAAACAAATTTCCCATTCAGTCCTATGGGGAACAGGTAGCCTTGCAATAGCGAAAAACAAAATTGGCTGTAGATCATTATCAGGACATGCCACACACACCAGGGCATGTCCTACATTTCACATAAACTGCACCCGGCCCACAGGGGTACCTTGGGCCTAAATTAGGGGTGGCCGACATGAAAAAAAAAGTAAGGTGAGGGACTGGCAAGTGTGTGCACTGGCCAAGTCGACATGGCAGTTACAAATTGCACACAGACTCTGCCATGGCGGGTCTGAATTACCTTTTACGGGCTGTTTGTATGGGTGGCACAATCCCGTGCTGCAGCCCACCAATGGCATTTGATTCACAGTCCATGGCACACGCAGTGCACTTTACTAGGGACTGACACATAAATCAAACAAGCCAATCATGGAAACACAAATTCATAACACATTTTACCACAGGAGCAATTGCACTTTACCACTGAGTAGCAGTGACAAAAGTGCACAGAAACACCAAGCCAGCACAAACAGAGTCAAAACCGGAATGTCAGAAAGCAAAAAACTCAGGGGAAACACACCAAAAGATGCCAAAGTCGGGCAGAAACCACCACTCTAGTCAGGATAAAGGGGTTACACTCCTAAAATAACTCCTGCTCACCCCCTTGGTAGCTTGGCACGAGCAGTCAGGCTTATCTTAAAGACAGTGTGTAAAGCATTTGCACATAAGCAACAGTAAAGCAGTGTAAGCACTACAAAAGGACACATCACCAGTTTATAAAAATATCCAATATTTTTATATATTTAAGACAAGACCAAAAACTATAAAAATCCACAATACAGTACTTAAATATCTTCGGTTATCAAAACATGCTTGAAAAACAGTTCATTGATGTCGATAGCTCCGTCCGGGCCTATCACGGCGTTGTGAGCAAACACATCCAAACAGTTCTGGCTGACCGCTGGGTCGCGGGCCAGCAAACTTGTCAGGAAGACCCACAAATAGTACCTTTTAAAAATGCAGGGCGTCAGTGACATCTCGTTGAGCTTCCGAAAGCACGGCATCTGCAGGCGTCAGTTCCGGAGGTCGGTGCTGGAGTTGTCGGGGCCCTCGAAGTCACGCGTGTTGCAGACCGAATTCCTCTCTGTTGAAGTCAGTAGCGCTGGCGTCGGCAGGCGTCGGGTGCTTCTGTGCGCAGTGCAGCAGTGCGGCGCCCTTAGGTTCCTGTGCCAGCCGCGGTTCTGTGGCGGCATCAGATGGTGTCGTTGGTGAGACCAGGGTTGCGGTGCAAAGTGAATGCGGTGCTCGTTGCGGTGCTGGCAGGTGGCGGTGCAAGCAGCAGCGTTGTCGTTGCTGAAGCGCCGTTGTTGGCTGATGTACTGGAGTTGATGGCGCTGGAGTTGGTATCTGCGGTGCAGGATGAGGGCAGTGCGTCGTGTAACTTTAGGAGCAGTGCCCTCAAACCATAGTACAAGCAGCGGCGTAGATTTCGGCGTGGAGCGTTGTCATAGGGGATACCATGGCGTCGTCGTGGAGCAAGGCGGTGCGTAGTGCAGTGCCAACAGATTGTAGTGCAAGCAGCGGCTCAGTAGCAGCATCAGCAGGTGTCGTCGGTGAGCCCAGGGTCACGGTACGGCATTGCATCGGTGCCCTCGGCGGTGCCTTCAGGACACGGAGTCGGCAGCAGTATCCTAGACGTCATCAGGTTGCTTTTCTGTTGCAGCACAAAACACACAGTTCCCCGTGTTGAGGACAGAAGAGCTTGAAGTCATTGCTGTTCCTGAGACTTCTTGAACAGGGGGCAAGCTCTACCTCAAGCCCTTGGAGACACTCACAAAAGTAGACTGCAGAAAGTCCAGTCCAGACCTTTCACTGCCCAAGACAGAAGCAGCCACTGCAGGCCAACACAGCAAAGTGGTACTTCCTCCTCATAGCTTCTCCAGCTCTTCTTCTTGGCAGTCTTCTTGTTCAGGGGTCTGGGCCCCAGTATTTATATCACAAACTCCTTTGATCTCTTAGGCAGAGTGTGTCTGTGCCCAACCAGAACAAGTTCTGCCTTCTCTTGTGTGACTTCTTGGCAGGAGGTGGAGATGGCATGGCAGACATGGCCCTTTGAGGTGAAGGAAATCTCCTCCACCTTCCCCAATTGCAGCCCAGGTCTATTCAGCCCTTTCCTGGCCCACCTAGACTATCTGGAGCCACTCCTGCTCCCCATCCTTCTGTCATCCAAATCCCAGACAGGCGATCCACATTCCAGCAGAGGCACACGGAATGACTGAGCAAGAAAATACCTACTTTCTAAAAGTGGTATTTTCAAACACAGATTGGAAAAATGACCTTCACTAAAATATGCATCTTTAGATTCTGAGTTCAGGCACACTAAACTTTATTTTCCTACCTAATTCCTTGGGCCAGTTATATTCATAAGATGTTATAAACAAATTTCCCATTCAGTCCTATGGGGAACAGGTAGCCTTGCAATAGCGAAAAACAAAATTGGCTGTAGATCATTATCAGGACATGCCACACACACCAGGGCATGTCCTACATTTCACATAAACTGCACCCGGCCCACAGGGGTACCTTGGGCCTACATTAGGGGTGGCTGACATGAAAGAAAAAGTAAGGTGAGGGACTGGCAAGTGTGTGCACTGGCCAAGTCGACATGGCAGTTACAAATTGCACGCAGACTCCGCCATGGCGGGTCTGAATTACGTTTTACGGGCTGTTTGTATGGGTGGCACAATCCCGTGCTGCAGCCCACCAATGGCATTTGATTCACAGTCCATGGCACACGCAGTGCACTTTACTAGGGACTGACACATAAATCAAACAAGCCAATCATGGAAACACAAATTCATAACACATTTTACCACAGGAGCAATTGCACTTTACCACTGAGTAGCAGTGACAAAAGTGCACAGAAACACCAAGCCAGCACAAACAGAGTCAAAACCGGGATGTCAGAAAGCAAAAAACTCAGGGGAAACACACCAAAAGATGCCAAGTCTAACACCTGTGGTACCAAATCCTGCTGTGATTTTGTTTCAAATTCCTTGTGCTGAGTGGTTTACTGTCATTGATTTGTGCCAAGCATTCTATTCTATCCCCTTGCATGAAGACATTCAGTTACTCTTTGCATTTAGGCTCAGAAACCGTGTTTTGGCATCGTGCTGAGTTCCACAAGGATATATAGAACCATTTTAACCAGATTCTCAAGAAGAATTGGGATACTCTTGACATGCCTTTTAACTCAGTCTTAGTCCAATATATTGATAGCCTGCTTGTTGCGTCAAATACTCATGAAGCTCACAAAAATGACACTATCGCATTGCTAAACCACTTCTCTGACAATGTACATAAGGTATCCCCTAATAAGTTGCAGTACTGTAAGAGAGAAGTTCTGTACCTTGTTCATCATATTAAGAAAGGCTCAAGAAGGGTGTCACAAGAGAGAATTTCAACAATCATGCAAATGAATCCACCAACAATACAGAAAGAAGCCCAAATATGTTTGGGGCTATTGTTGTCAGTGGATAGCAAAACACATGCTAATTTTGCCACTGGTTTCAAGCAAGCTGGGCTGAAGACAGCTGAAATGCCAGAAACCGGTCCTCGGTAGCTTGTTTCCTGTCCAGAGAAGGCATGGCTTGGCAGTTCGGGCTGGACTGTTCCCATGAGGCACAGGGTCAGACTGATTTGCATATGGCCATGTCTGAACTGGGGTGGCAGAGTGGGCTAAAGAACGGTGATGGATTAAACCCAGATCAGTTGACTGGGGGTGAGTGCTTGTATTGTCAACGCTCCGTCCATCATTTCCTTTGGTTTTTCTTTGTTCGCCATAAGTTGGCAGGGTATGCTCTGACGTGAGTCCCTTGCTCACTTTGCCACTGGATTCAAGCAAGCCGGGCTGAAGACGGCTGAAATGCTAGAAACCGGTCCTCTGTAGCTTGTTTCCGGTTCAGGGAAGGCATGGCTTGGCAGTTCGGGCTGGACTGTTCCCATGAAGCACAGTGTCAGACTGATTTGCATATGGCCATGTCTGAACTGGGGTGGCAGAGTGGGCTAAAGAACGGTGATGGATTAAACCCAGATTAGTTGACAGGGGGTGAGTGCTTGTATTGTCAACGCTCCGTCCATCATTTCCTTTAGTTTTTCGTTGTCAGTGGATACCCAACTTTTCCTTAGCGGCAAAGCCTTTACAAAGGCTGAAACAAAAGGATGTGTTGGATCTGTTGCCTTGGGACATTGGTTGTTTGGTTGCCATCCTACAGTAGTGGTAGAGAGATCAAGGGAGCAGGTTAGTCAAGATGTAGGGGGCACTCAGAAACTGAAATAGCACTTGATCGGTCTGAGGAGGGTTTTGGAGAGATGGATGACAAAACTAGTTAATGAGAAGCTATAATCAATGTGGGGGTAACAGAGATAGACTCATACCCTGACGAAGGGCCTACTGCTAGAGAACCAAGAGGCGTAGCAGAAAAACATTGTCCGAGAAAGCAGGAGAGAGTGAGACTGGTCCCACAAGGAGAAAGTGATCGCCCTGGTATCCCAGAGGAGATAGAGGTTTCAGACCCTAGTGAATCAAGAGAAGAGACAACACTCAGGAGGTCAAAGTGAGTGAGAATACCCTGCCGGAGATACTCATCCCCTGGATGGACATACTTTCTTGCAAATGACAGGGAGAATGAGATCTGATAATTTTGGGATCACAAAGAAAGTTCAATTGAAACTTTGGGAAGTAGGTCTCCAGTTTGATCTTACCTTTGGGCGCAGATCAATCAATCAATCAGAGTACTTGTAAAGCACGCTACTTACCCGTGAGGGTCCCAAGGTGCTGAGGGGAGAGGGGGTGCTGCTACTGTTCAAAGAGCCAGGTCTTGAGGAGTCTTCTGAAGGCAAGTAGGTCTTGGTCTGCTGTATGTGGGTAGGGACGGTGTTCCAGGTCTTGGCGGCGAGGTAGGAGAAGGATCTGCCGCCGGAGGTCGTTTGTTGGATGCGGGGAACAGCAGCGAGGGCGAGGCTGGTGGAGCGGAGCTGGCGGGTGGGGGGTGTGGAAGCTGAGTCTGCTGATCAGGTAGGCTGGTCCGGCGTTGTGGAGTGCTTTGTGTGCATGGGTGAGGAGCTTGAAGGTGATCCTCTTGTCGATGGGGAGCCAGTGTAGGTCTCTCGGGTGGGGGGTGAGTGGCTGTGGCAGGGAACATTGACGATCAGTCAGGTGGAGGCGTTTTGGATGCGTTGTAGTCGTCGTAGGTGTTTGGCTGGGATTCCTGCATAGAGTGCGTTGCCATAGTCTAGTCTGCTGCTGACGAGGGCCTGTGTCACCGTTCTTCTTGTTTTGGTTGGGATCCACCTGTAGATCCTGTGGAGTGAGGAAATATAGATTTTTGGTCATGTTATGTTCCCTATCGTGTACCCCACCGACTCCATGTATCAAGCTTAAAGTACATGTAACTTCCCTCCTGTGCCAGCTATGAAGACGCAAATACATTTGCGTCCAACGTTAATATGTCCTCTTTCAGACCCACCCTGAATGGGTTGAATAGTCCGTTCCTAAGTATGCCATGCCAACGTCTTTTTGTGGTGTCCTTCTACGTTTTTCTGCTCTAGCTGAGTAGGCCCTGAATTTCTGCCACCGAGCCTCTTTCTGGTTTCTGACTCCGAGGGCCTCAGCCCATGCTGCCTCTGTACCCGTGAACTCTGACTTACTTCCAGCGCGGCCCCTCGCGCTCAGCTCAGCCTGTTTTCTGCCAAGACTGACTTCAACCTTCGAATTATCTGATCTGCTCCTCGAAAATGCATTCCTGCCTACTAGTTTAAGTAAACATCCTCCCAGCTGCAGAGCCAAAGGGCTGGCCTGTCTCTGTGCAATTAATTCAAGTAATTCATAGCCTCTGTTGCCATGCTCCCATGGAAGGCCCATGCCCCACGCTTCTCCTACAGACACTCAGGCGCTTATGCACGCACTCTCAGTCAGTATAGAATAACTTCTGCCCCAGAAACCTTTCCGCCCAGATAGCTTAGTTCCTGCAACACCAGATATCAGATATGATAAAAGTACAAGTTGATCTGACATGCCAGACTTCTGTCTCTTTCCGTCAGTTTGAATGTCAAATCCCCTGCACCCTCCAGCTTCACGTCATTCACACGTCATGCAGCTGCGCGCGCATCCAAGCTTCCAATTTCTGCTGACATTGCAACATTTCTGTTAGTGCCACCCCTTTGTGACACCTACCGGTGACGTTTCTAGCACACACCTCCAGTTCACGCCTCTTGATTACGCACTTGTACCACGTGTATACTGTTATCTTGTCTTCTCTTAGCTGTTACGCCTCCTGCATTGTTGCTTATGACATGAATTAAGTATATAAGCTATGTACTGTTAATAAAATGTAGCGCTCTATCCCTTCTGACACCCCTGTGGTGGTCAGAATCCGATATCCTGGTCATGACCATTCCTTTTTAAGGAATAAAACCCCTAAGAACTCTAACACCACGGACTCTGTCTTTTTTCTTCCGATCTGAGTTATTATTGATTAAGTACTTACCTGCATAGAAATTAAGAGAGTAAATTAATTATTTACGTCATTCTGGCGCCCGAATAGGGACCCCTCCCCCACCTCACGCGCCGGTTGGCGCATTGCAAGCTCTGTCCCCTGCCGTCAGTTAGACGGAACCTACGCGTACCGGCAGGATTTCCTGCATCTCCCTCTGACCCAAGGAGGTGACGAAGACTGCGATCAGTGCCCAGACGAGGCGGTGAGGAGTGCGGAGGATCCCGACCAGAGCCTAGCCGAAAGAAGCAAGGTCCGAGGTGTCAAGAGGCCCACCAGATTTCCGAAGTTTTCAGAAGTTTTCCGAGGTACCGAGTCAAGTCCAGTCGAGTTTTCCGAGGCCTTCTGTTTCCGTGCTTCCCGGTGAGTACCATTGCTGGGACGTATCTAGACGGGTTTGGGTACACAAGTCCGGTCTGCACTGTTTTTAGGCAGTGTATCTGTACTGTTTAGCAGTATATCTAGTATTCTGAATTTCTGCACTGTTACACCAGTGTATCTGTACTGTTGAGCAGTACATCCAGTATAGGGGGTAGTCATCTATGTCTCAAATGTCTTCTTATGTGATTAATGTCGTGGTATGAATGTGACCGTTTAATGTGCATTATTGTGTTTCTCGTATAAACTAGCTGTAACCAGTATTAAGCAGTAAGGATTGAGTATTCAGTAATAAGTAAACAAGATGCCATTTTTCAACAAGTTAAAACAGATAGGAACTAGGAAAGGGATACTGGAGGAAGAAATTCCTATTCCCCCTAGAGACACTCCAGGTAACTTTATGTACCATAAACATGGCATAGATGCCATATTGTATCTAGACTTATGGGCCGATTACACCAAGCATCTAGACGAAAGACACAGATGGCCCACTACCGGAACATGGGATGCCGAGTGCATCATGAAGGTAGAAGAAGCATTATGGAAAAAGAAAGCTAGACAATCACAGAAAGACGCCATAGAATTTTGGCGTAAGGAATCACATAAGCGTGCTGAGAAAGCACTCCGTAGAAAAGACAGACTTAAAGAATCAGAAAAAGCCCAAGAAAATGAATTAGTTACTGAAGGGGTCCGTGTGAAAACAGAACAGATAGACCGTGCCCGAAATAATCTTGTAAACGGTATGTATCTCGCGGCCGAGGGTACACCTGAGGCCCTATCCGAAATACCGAAAAACTTACCGCCACCATTAGTGCCAACTAAAGTAATGCATAAGACTACTAAAGACATATTCCTAAATTCATATTTAGAGGATGTAGCACCAGCTTACGCCAATCTGCCTGTTCGTGCCCTGCCTCCTGACAGGGACGGGGGTGGTACTACACCCCCAGATCATGTTCCGCCGGTACCGCGACAGACCTCTCCCGCTCCGCCAGCTCCACCACTTCCCACACCCAAAATTGACCTACCGAAGCAAGGTCTACCTGATCCTACTAAACGACAAATCCAAGTTCAGATACAGACTCCACAGGGAGATAATGCCCAAGCCTCCGCTTCAGGAGGTGCGACCGCGGGTCTTCGGACCCCGCCATTAACACGCAGACTCAATATCAGGGACATGCAGAGTCCTCTCACGTTCAGGTCACCCCGTCTTGATGCATTCAAGGAAAACATGTCAGTCTGCAGATATGATCCAGTACCCGGAAAAGACGATCTTATGATATTGGCATCACTACGGTTAAGATCTGCTACTGATATCTTGCTATGCTATGTAGGAATGAAGGACCGTCTAGATAGAATATATGAGTTTGTTCAGACAGGGAAAGACCCTGACAGTATCAAGGATGCCATGGAGAAACAGAAAGTTGACATTCAAGCACAGATACTACGATTTTTCATAAATTGTCTAATAAGAGAACGAGATAGACCTGGAACAGATCAGAGTGAAATGGATGCACTAAACAAGTGGGGCCAAAATATAGCTGATGGAAAACATGACAAGGGGACTTGCATAGCCAGTATGTATAAGAAAATTAGAAAGGCAGTAATAGCGGTACACCAAAAAGGGAGAGAACAAGCTTCCTCCGAGGAGGAAGAAGAACTTGGAGAACCAGAAAGGACTACAGATACTATAGCGTATGTAGGTAAGGGAACTTACCTCAGGAAAGGCATCCGTCCAGAAAGCAAGAGAGTTTTTCTCTCTGCTTTAACAAATCCGAATTCTACTGAACATCAGTTCCAGGAAACTGATAAAAGGCTTCGAGACCGAATGGGGTACCATGTACTCAATTCTATGGATGAACAGGAACTAGCTCGGTCAGCCGTGTTATGGGCCGAAAATCCAGACATATATAATGATGATACATTAGCGCAGACATTCCTGAACCTCTCCCCAGACGAGCAGAAATTAGCAGGTGTATACATGATTCAGCACCTCCTCATCAAGTACAGAAACCATCATTCCGATCCAGGTCCCTTACACGAAACATTAGAAGCACTACTTATGGACAGATGGAGAGGCTTTAGTACCAAGTTAATACAAATAATTCTAGAACAACGACATAAATATAACACCTTCATAAGCTCTGAATATGTTCCCGCCCCGCCTCCAGAAAGGAAAACGTACCACATGCAATGCGGGGGTGGCATTGAAAGTCAGAACCCCTTACGAGAAGTACACCCCGTTATGGGTGCGGATCACGCCTTGAAACGTGTATATGTACACACGCCACTGACTAAGTTAGAACTGTTAGAAATGAAGAAACTGGTTCCGTGTCACGATAAAGACCCTGCAGGTTTCCACAGAGAGCTTAAAGACATGTTACTAATGGGGGATTACACGTATGATGATATCATGAAAATGTTGAAGGTGCTGTTGCCCACGGGCATTTACGAGAAATTAAAAGAAAAGGAATGGGAGGTGGGGGACACAAAGATTGCATGGGCAGAAATAGAAGACGAAGAAAGCAAACGGGTCCCAGGGTTAGGCCTTGGGGACAAGACTAAAGCATTACCCGGTTTAATAGTACAGGTCCTGCCAAGATTATTGACAACTAGAAAGGAAGATTGGGACGCCATCTCGTCCTGTAAACAGAAACAAGATGAAGATACTAGTGACTTCTATTCAAGATTCGAGAAATGTTTCATTATTAATAGTGGCCTCCAACCAAGTAGCGAGTCATATCCACACCTTTTTGTATCAAAACTAGTCGAGAACTCCCTACCATTAGTGAAAAACCGAGTGTACAAAGTTGAAAGTACTTGGCAGGCAAATACGCCATCCCAGATGTTACAAATGTTACAATATCACCAGAACAGAATTAGGGAAGAACAAGATCAGGAACAGAAACGTATGAAAGACACCAAGATGAAAATGTTAGTAGCACAGACGGTCCCAGCCGACGGTCAGAGAAAAGGTGGGGCCCAGACAAGTCACCCTACAGCTCCCGTTAAAGGGACATGTAATTACTGCAAGCAGCCAGGTCACTACGTACACGAATGCCCAGTCCTGAAACATAACATAGCATCAGGTAAAACTAAAGAAAGACCGCATCCACCTAGACATGACCATGGGCATCAACAGACCTCACAGAGCGAACAGCCAATGCAGAACACACAGTCTATGCATGCTCCATCCCACACAGCGCAGACAGTAGCAGTACCACAGCCACAGCCCATTGCCGCGACTCAGCAAGTTTCACAACAGATGTACCAGTATGCCCAATCTGCATATCCAGATTACCCCCGATATACATGAAACAGCCTAGAGAGGGAATTTGGCTTGCCTCTTATTGAAATTCCTGTAGATCAAGAAGGTCCTTATGTACACAGTCAGGTATTGGGAAAAGATAGAAAGTTTTTAATTGACACAGGGGCAAGTCGCACCACAATCAGCCATGATGAAGTCCCAGGGGCACCCCTCTCAGGCTCACAAAATGTTTCCCTTGGTTTTTCAGGACAGCCTATTGTAAATGAAGTATCGGAACCAGTACCTTTGGCTGTGGGTCCCTTATCACGAGTTACAGATTTGTTACTTACGAACTCATGCCCAGAAAATCTGTTAGGAATTAAAACACTGAAGGCTCTAGGAGCTATAATATGCTGTTCCCCGGAGGGAGTTAGACTCTTTCTACGGGATTTCAAGGGTCATTATGTTTTGCGAGAATTTGATGTCAGATTGAAAAATGTACCAGATCACCTATGGGCAAAAGGCCCAGCTGATGTAGGTTGTATGCATATCACTCCATACCGAGCTACACTCAAGACAGGTGTTGTTCTACCCAGAATCAGACTCAGACAATACAAGTTACCACCCGATGCTGTAGTGGCTTTACTGAAAATCATTGACGAGCTCATTGCCCAGGGAGTGGTCGTAGAGACCGACTCCAATATCTGTAATTCACCCATCATTCCAATTCTTAAACGTACTGATCCCAATGCACCGCCAGTATATCGGCTGGTGATTGATCTTCGAGAACTGAACAAATGCATTGTACCACAGTACCCTGTGGTCCCTGATATCTCTTCCTTATTGACTGCTATTGATTCAGAAGCAACGTTCTTTACTGTAATTGATCTCAAGAACGCTTTCTTCAGTGTACCTATTGATCCGGAGAGCCAATATCTCTTCGGATTCAGTTTAAATGGACGAAGTTTCAAATTTTCCCGCGCACCTCAAGGATTCACAGAAAGCCCCAGCATCTATAGTCAAGCACTGAAAAGACAACTAGATTGTATTCAAATGCCAGTTAACACCGCTTTATTGCAATACGTCGATGATCTGCTGATCACCGCACGAAGTGAGCCCGAATGTGAACAAGCCTCATTGACAGTTTTACATTTTCTGGCTGACAAGGGACACAAGGTGTCTCCTTCGAAGCTACAATTCTGTGTTCAGCAAGTTGTGTACTTGGGTCACTTGCTGTCCAAAGTGGGGAGACAGCTCACTCCCGATCGCATTCAGTTAATTGTAAATATGCCACAACCCCAGACACAAAAGGAAGTGCGGGCCTTTATAGGCCTCACCTCGTACTGCAGACAATGGATTCCTCAATATGCATTTCTGGCTAAACCACTCATTCAGTTGACAACACAAGAGGCAACGACTTCGACTGTCCTCCCTTGGACTCAGGAACACACACAAGCTTTTGAAGAATTAAAGAAAGCCTTATGCCAAGCACCAGTTTTAGCAACACCATGTTACAGCAAACCGTTTACACTTTTTGTTACAGAACGTGACGGTACAGCATTGTCTGTCCTCACTCAAGATCAGGCAGGTTCACATAAGCCTTGCGCTTATTTTTCAAGTACATTGGATTCAGTAGCCCAGGCACTCCCTGCATGCTTGAAGTCAGTAGCAGCAACAGCATTAGCCATCAGACAGAGCGATTCAATTGTTTTAGGACATCAGTTGACAGTACAAGTTCCACACTCTGTAGAGGTTCTGTTAAACAGAACCCAGACTCAACACTTGACCATAGCACGACTGACAGGTTACGAATTAACACTATTCCAGCCACACATAGAAATCAGACGCTGCAGTATCCTGAACCCAGCAACACTGTTACCTACAAGTATGACAGATCCAGCCCCGCATGATTGCATAGAGATCATTAATGCAGTAACAAAGCCCCGACGAGACTTAACAGATGTTCCATTGACAAATCCAGACCTGACACTCTATGTGGACGGTTCATGTATGAGAACAAGTACAGGAGAATTAGTGGCCGCGTATGCCGTGACCACTGAAACCGAAGTTAAAGAAACACATCGTATTGACGCATTGTCTGCTCAAGCGGCAGAGCTTATTGCTCTGACCCGAGCCTGTATTCTAGCCAAGAACAGAAATGTCAACATATACACTGATTCCCGTTATGCGTTCGGAGTTGTACACGACTTCGGCATGTTATGGCAAGAACGAGGTTTCCTGACTTCTCATGGTGCCAAGATCCAACACGGTCCCCTCATCCAAGCACTGTTAGAAGCAATACATCTGCCTTCAGGAATATCCGTCATGAAGTGTAAAGCACATACTAAAGTCACAGATTCTGTTTCCCAGGGTAACGACCTGGCAGACCAGACCGCAAAGCATACAGCACTGACTCACATTCAGACAACTGATATGACAAAAACAATAGTACCGACAAATTGCATGACAGTCAGGGATCCCGCACTAGATGTTATCGATATTCAGACACATGCTACCCCAGATGAAATAAAGAAATGGATTGAACTAGGAGGGATCCAGACAGATCAAGGTTGGATGACAAAGGGAAAATCTACATGGTTTCTCCCTGACTCTATGGTTCAAGTCATGATAAATACAGCACATAGTCCCGCACATCTAGGAGAGAAAGCGATGTTAGACAGTTTACAAAATCTCTGGAACAATAAACACTTACGAGCAGCAGCGAAACAGAAAGTGCGTACTTGCATGATCTGTTGTCAGTTCAATCCAGGAAAAAGCGTCCCAGTAGAGCAAGGTGGATTTCATCCTCCCGATCACCCTTTTGAAGTCCTCCAGATGGATTATATCCAGATGGACCGTTGTCGAGGATTTAAATATGTTCTCGTAGTTGTCTGTGCTCTGTCCCGCTGGACCGAAGCATACCCAGTCCCAGATTACACTGCTCCGACCACTGCCAAGCAGCTGGTTCGTGAATTGTTCCCACGATACGGCTTGCCTCGTGTCGTGTACTCAGATAACGGTCAGCCATTCTCATCTGCATTAATGAAAGAAGTTTCTTTACTGCTGGGATACCAGTGGAAATTCCATTGTGTCCGACATCCCGAAGCCGCAGGCCTGGTAGAAAGGCATAACCAGACACTGAAAATACGCCTTGCAAAAATATGTCAGGAGAAAGGGGTCGACTGGATAGTCGCCCTGCCAGTGGCACTATTCTACATGAGAATGGTTGCCCATTCGAGATCAGGGCTATCCCCGTACGAAGTGGTCTTTGGCAGACCACCGAATATGTGGGGGACGCCCATTCCGAAGAAAATAACTGATGTTGATTGTAACATGTTGACAGATTACCTTGCCTCCTTGATGTCTGCACTCCAATCATGTCGTTCACAGGTTGCCGCAGCCTTCCCCGACAACACCGATGTAAAGCCGCACGATGTCCGTCCTGGTGACCTAGTCCTAGTGCGCAATTTCGACAGGAAAAGTCCGCTGGAGCCCCGCTGGAAATCCCCGAAGACCGTTCTTCTCACCACGAGGACCGCCGTAAAAATCGAGGGGAGAAAGGGTGGGTCCACACGAGTCATGTGAAAAAAATTTTTGGACTGAAACCTGATCGAGACTCGTCCACCCCCACCAAAGACTGTGTCGAGCCAAAAGACTTTACAGTATCTGAACGAGAAAAAACTCCCCAAGAGGAGTACAGGTTGAAACTCCGATCTAGCAAGTCAGACAGTTTAATTGTTTAAGTCCTCCCCTAGGTGAATCGGTTAAATAGTTTCTGACATGTATCCCCTAGATCGAGATAGAGAGAGCGAGAGACGATTCAAAAAAAGTGCATATTGTAAATCACTTCGTAGTCACTGTATAGTGACATTAATAATCATGTTTATTCTGAGTATCTTAATTATTGTTGCTAGCATCCTTCTACCAATCTACTACCCTATTTTCAAGCGTGAACAATCTGCTTACAATGTATCTGCTGAACATTCCTTTAGTGAACTGCCTCCACACGAGCTTTCTTACAGACTTGCACTGCGCAACAATACATTCATTAGTATGTTACACCATTCTCACCAGACCAGCAATGCTACCAATTGCTGGGTATGTGGCCAACTCCCTCCCCACCAGAAGTACCAGGGAGCTCTGCCTCTTTTTCCGTACCCGTTCACTCACAATGGCTCCTGCGGTGCATGGTTTAAAATAATTAATTCTTTAGATCCCGAGATTGCCGCTACCCCCAAAGGGGGCTGGATTTGGGGAAACTTGAATTCAGTCCTATTCTACGCCTGTTACCCTGATAGTAAAGGTCAATCTGTTTCTGTAGGAACTGATCTAGAAAATGAAGTATATGGGTTAGGAAATTACACAGAAAACCTTATGATTCTTGTTGTTGAATCCGAAGCTGCACCCGTCCTTCCTGCCATGTCAGTATTACCAGTCACCGGTCACCTCTGTGTTAGAAAGAAGGGTTCAATACACTTAGGTCATAGTAAATGTACTACTGTAATCGAATTCACTGATGAGGGTAGGTCCTCATTTCGAGCCAGACGACATACATATTTTGTTTGTGGCCATACCGCATACATAAGTCTACCACCAGATTGGGATGGTACCTGTTATCTTGCTTTCCTTCTGCCCCCTGTTTTCTTAGCTCCCCCTGATTACCATCGTAATCCAAATCTAGTATATAATAGAGTCCGAAGAGACCTCCCGCTTGTCGACTATACTGAAACGGCATGGGAGCAATACACAGATTTTAATAAAGGATTCTTTTTCTTCGTGGGACCTGTTCAAAATAGTAAATTAATACGCAGGTTAACTCGAACACTTGAAGCAGTAGTACATGAAACCGCTTCTGCTTTAGGTAACATAACAGAGGAACAGTCTGCTATGCGGATTGTTGTCCTTCAAAATCGTCTCGTGATTGACGTCATCTTGGCAGATCGAGGTGGAGCTTGTAAGGTCATCGGGTCAAGTTGCTGTGTTTTCATCCCAGAAAACGCGCCATCTGTATACAAAGCTATTACCCGTCTCCATAAAATTGCAAATCTGATACATCAGAATCCAGGCACCTGGACTTGGTCCGGTTGGTTCTGGACAACGTTAACTGCTTGGGGATGGAAGATCCTATCCTTCCTAGGCATTGGCCTAGTCATAGTATTCAGTTGCTGCCTGTGCCTACAGTGTGGGCCAGCGATTTGTGGACTGTGTGCCACCTCCTGCATTGAACATTCTAGTCTCCTCTCAAACCGTCAAAGAAAGAAAGATGAGCAAATGATGCTGCAAGAACAAACTGATAGATTCATGAGGATCGAGATTTCATGAAGGGTCCGTAGGGAACAAGGAGGGAATGAGGAAATATAGATTTTTGGTCATGTTATGTTCCCTATCGTGTACCCCACCGACTCCATGTATCAAGCTTAAAGTACATGTAACTTCCCTCCTGTGCCAGCTATGAAGACGCAAATACATTTGCGTCCAACGTTAACATGTCCTCTTTCAGACCCACCCTGAATGGGTTGAATAGTCCGTTCCTAAGTATGCCATGCCAACGTCTTTTTGTGGTGTACTTCTACGTTTTTCTGCTCTAGCTGAGTAGGCCCTGAATTTCTGCCACCGAGCCTCTTTCTGGTTTCTGACTCCGAGGGCCTCAGCCCAGGCTGCCTCTGTACCCGTGAACTCTGACTTACTTCCAGCGCGGCCCCTCGCGCTCAGCTCAGCCTGTTTTCTGCCAAGACTGACTTCAACCTTCGAATTATCTGATCTGCTCCTCGAAAATGCATTCCTGCCTACTAGTTTAAGTAAACATCCTCCCAGCTGCAGAGCCAAAGGGCTGGCCTGTCTCTGTGCAATTAATTCAAGTAATTCATAGCCTCTGTTGCCATGCTCCCATGGAAGGCCCATGCCCCACGCTTCTCCTACAGACACTCAGGCGCTTATGCACGCACTCTCAGTCAGTATAGAATAACTTCTGCCCCAGAAACCTTTCCGCCCAGATAGCTTAGTTCCTGCAACACCAGATATCAGATATGATAAAAGTACAAGTTGATCTGACATGCCAGACTTCTGTCTCTTTCCGTCAGTTTGAATGTCAAATCCCCTGCACCCTCCAGCTTCACGTCATTCACACGTCATGCAGCTGCGCGCGCATCCAAGCTTCCAATTTCTGCTGACATTGCAACATTTCTGTTAGTGCCACCCCTTTGTGACACCTACCGGTGACGTTTCTAGCACACACCTCCAGTTCACGCCTCTTGATTACGCACTTGTACCACGTGTATACTGTTATCTTGTCTTCTCTTAGCTGTTACGCCTCCTGCATTGTTGCTTATGACATGAATTAAGTATATAAGCTATGTACTGTTAATAAAATGTAGCGCTCTATCCCTTCTGACACCCCTGTGGTGGTCAGAATCCGATATCCTGGTCATGACCATTCCTTTTTAAGGAATAAAACCCCTAAGAACTCTAACACCACGGACTCTGTCTTTTTTCTTCCGATCTGAGTTATTATTGATTAAGTACTTACCTGCATAGAAATTAAGAGAGTAAATTAATTATTTACGTCAGGAGCATGCGGAGGGTGTTGTAGCAGGAGGAGGAGATGGCGTTGACCTGCTTAGACATGGAGAGGGAGGAGTTGAGGATGAATCCTAGATTGTGTGCATGGTCTGTGGGTGTTGGTGCTGTTCCCAGTGTGGTCGGCCACCAGGAGTCATCCCAGGCTGAGGGGGTGGGTCCGAGGATGAGGACCCTCGTCTTGTCTGAGTTCAGCTTCAGACGGATGCTCCTCATCCAATCGCCGACGGCCTTCATTCCTTCGTGGAGGTTGGTTTGGGCGGTGTGTGGGAGAGGATGAGCTGGGTGTCGTCAGCGTAGGAGATGAAGTTGAGGTCGTGATGGCGGGCCACTTGTGCGAGGGGGGCCATGTAGACGTTGAACAGCGTTGGGCTGAGGGATTAGCCCTGGGGGACGCCGTAGATGATGTCGGTGGCTTCGGATCGGAAGAGTGGGAGGCGGATGCTCTGGGTTCTGCCGGAGAGGAAGGGCGTTGTCCAGTCAAGAGCCTTCTCTTGGATTCAGGCTATTAGGAGGCGTGTCTTTAGAGTGCGATGGCAGACCGCGTCGAAGGCGCCTGACAGGTCCAGGAGGATGAGGACTGATGTTTTGCCGTTGTATAGTTGGTGCCTGATGTCATCTGTGGCGGCGATGAGAGCTGCCTCGGTGCTGTGGTTTCATCTGAATCCGGACTGGGACGGGTCCAAGATGTTGTTGTCTTCGAGGTGGCGGGCCAGTTGCATGTTGACGATTTTCTCGATGACCTTTGCCTGGAACGGGAGCAGGGAGATGGGCCAGAAGTTCTTGAGGTCCTTGGGGTCCGCTTTGGGCTTCTTGAGGAGGGCGTTGATTTCGGCGTGCTTCCAGCTTTCAGGTGGTGTCGCTGTTTCGAAGGAGATGTTGATGACCTTCCGTAGTAGGGGTGCGATGGCTGCGTCTGCTTTGTTGAATATGTGGTGTGGGCATGGGTCAGACGGAGATTCTGAGTGGATGGAGTTCATACCTTGAGTGTCTCGTCGTTGTTGACTTTGGACCAGGAGGTCAGGCAGTCGGCGCTGGTGGTGTTCACAGGGGAGGTGGAGTCTGGCGTAGTCGGGGCGGTCATGGTGTTAAAGCTGTCGTGGATTTCTTGCGGTGGAAGAAGATGGCTAGTGAGTCGCACAGATCTTGTGAGGGTGGGATGTCGTTGATGTTGGCACTGGGGTTGGAGAGTTCCTTTACAATGCTGAAGAGCTCTTTGCTGTTGTGTGCGTTGTTATCCAAGCGGTCTTTGAAGGAGGATCTCTTGGCTAATCTGATGAGGTGGTGGTGTCTGCGGGTGGTGTCCTTGTGGGCTGCGTGGTTGTCTGGTGTGCGTTCGTGAACCATGTCTTCTCCAGTTTCCGGCATGCGCGTTTAGAGGTCTGGAGCTCGTTGGTGAACCAGGTGGCTCTCTTGTTGACGTGGCTGTTGGAGGGTTTCTTGAGCGGGGCGAGGGTGTTGGCGCAGTTGTCGATCCACTGCCTGAGGTTTTGGGCTGCGGCGTCTGGGTTGGTGGGGTCGGTGGGTGTGTTCTTGGCGAGGGAGGTGATCAGCTGGTCTTCGGTGACTTTGCTCCAGCAGCGGCGAGGCAGCTGTTGGGTGTGGTGGTGCGTGGTTGGTTTCTTGAAGGTGAAATGGATGCAGCGCTGGTTGGTCCAGTGGAGTTCGGTGATGTGGTCAAAGACGACGTGGGAGCCTGTGGAGAAGACAGGATCCAGCGTGTGGCCGGCGGCGTGGGTGGGTGCGGTGATGAGTTGTCTGAGGCCCAGGTTGGCGATCAGGGTGGCAGACTTGGCGTTGTTGTTGTTCTTGAGGTGGAAGTTCAGGTCCCCGAGGAGGATGTCGTCCGTGGAGGCGAGTGCGTGGGTGCTGGCGAGGTCGGCGATGGAGTCGCTGAACTGAGCCCAGGGTCCGGGGGGTCTGTAGATGAGTGTTCCTCTGAGGGTGGTGTTGGGGTCGGTGTGGATCCAGAAGTGCAGGTGTTCGGCGGTGTTGAGGGTGTCGTCTGCGTGGGTGGCGACCTTGAGGGTGGACTTGTGGATGATGGCTATTCCTTCTCGGATTCCGTTGGCGCGATCCCTGCGGGTGATCTTGTAGCCGTCCGGGATGGCTAGTGAGTCGCACAGTTCTTGTGAGGGCGGGATGTCTTTGGCGTTGGCGCTGGGGTTGGAGAGTTCCTTTACAATGCTGAAGAGCTCTTTGCTGTTGTGTGCGTTGTTATCCAAGCGGTCTTTGAAGGAGGACCTCTTGGCTAATCTGATGAGGTGGTGGTGTCTGCGGGTGGTGTCCTTGTGGGCTGCGTGGTTGTCTAGTGTGCGTTCGTGGAGCCATGTCTTCTCCAGTTTCCGGCATGCGCGTTTAGAGGTCTGGAGCTCGTTGGTGAACCAGGTGGCTCTCTTGTTGACGTGGCTGTTGGAGGGTTTTATGAGCGGGGCAAGGGTGTTGGCGCAGTCGTCAATCCACTGTCTGAGGTTTCGGGCTGCGGCGTCTGGGTTGGTGGGGTCGGTTGGTGTGTTCTTGGTGAGGGAGGTGATCAGCTGGTCTTCGGTGACTTTGCTCCAGCAGCGGCGAGGCAGCTGTTGGGTGTGGTGGTGCGTGGTTGGTTTCTTGAAGGTGAAATGGATGCAGCGCTGGTTGGTCCAGTGGAGTTCGGTGATGTGGTCAAAAGCGACGTGGGAGCCTGTGGAGAAGATGGGATCCAGCGTGTGGCCGGCGGCGTGGGTGTGTGCGGTGATGAGTTGTCTGAGGCCCAGGTTGGCGAGGTTGGCGATCAGGGTGGCAGACTTGGCGTCGTTATTGTTCTCGAGGTGGAAGTTCAGGTCCCCAAGGAGGATATCGTCCATGGAGGCGAGTGGTGGGTGCTGGCGAGGTCGGCAATGGAGTCGCCGAACTGAGCCCAGGGTCCGGGGGGGCTGTAGATGAGTGTTCCTATGAGGGTGGTGTTGGGGTCGGTGTGGATCCAGAAGTGCAGGTGTTCGGCGGTGTTGAGGGTGTCGTCTGCGTGGGTGGCGACCTTGAGGGTGGACTTGTGGATGATGGCTATTCCTTCTCTGATTCCGTTGGCGCGATCCCTGCGGGTGATCTTGTAGCCTGTTGTGTTCTATCTAGGACCCCGATCAATATCATGACCACATGGCCCTATACGGCTATAATCAATAGATACCCCTATAATGCCATAACCGATCAGAGCCATATTTCAGTAACTCGTCTCTGCAGCTCATTACAGTACATGACACAGCAGAAGCCACTTACTTAGATTCCTAGATAACACACCGAGTTCTTTCAACAGATTAAAACCCCCAGCAACCTGGGAAAGCCCCGCTTGCTTTGTTTTGATTAGTAATAGAACTCTAACGAGCACTGTAAGAACGACCAGTGACATCTTTATTGACGTCTTATGTCCAAAAACTTACGTCAAACTCGGCACCTTTCAGGTATAAATAATACCAACATTGCCTTAAGCAAACGCGATGGTGAATACAGGAGCAGAACAGCTGTCCCTTGCAGAGCCCAGCAGATGCGAGAAGCCCACGGACGCTCCCCTCCTCCTCCTTGACGCGCTGAGAAAGACGCTGTCTTTTCTCCTGCCGAGAAAATCCAGCTCCAGCGTTTCCAGCCTACCCTTGTGGGTGACTGGAATATCGAGTCCTGAGAGGAGATACCAGACCTCCAACATTCTATTCCAGAGGTACGGTGCTGACTAAACCCTTAGAGAGAATTCTTGAAGCAAACCCTTGGCAAAACCAACTTAACTTAAACTGCTACTTACTTACTCCCTCCCAAGTATTAGGCTTAGGTCAGGTACACTGGGGTAGGCGTAGTTAGAAGCACCAGTTGAGGACGTTAGTCAAATGTATATATGAATGTATATATTTTATTCCTTTTTACTATCGTATGGCTAAGAAACCATTTCAATGCTTTTACAGTATTATTTTGCAATCCTCCTTTTACTGTACGCACTTTTTATAATACCAAGTCTTGCAATTGTGGCAATTCATTTCTCTTGCATAAGAAGAAACACTGTTCAATAAATAATACCTTTTATTAAAAACGCCTGTCTCTCTATTCTCTGCATACTGGTGAAAGTAATTCTGCACAACTGACTGAGTGAAATAGCTGTCTATTGTTTCACACGACTCTAGAGATTGACTCTTATTCTGAGGAGCAAAGTTGTCATGTTAATGCGGTTGTTGGAAAACTGAATCCCTTCTTGTCTGAGCCAGGGAAGCTGATCACTTCCTATTCAGTCAAGAAAGTTTCCAGTGACCTCTGAGCTAGCTGGTACAAACCCAATTAAGTCTAACATAGTCAGTAGAGACCTAGAAGACCACACTTCTACGTCTACACTGCTGTTTATGTTATTCCAATGCGCAGAGCCTATAGGGAAAATAGGAACTACACTACAAGCCGTCCGGGATGGCTATGGCGATGTCGGGCACCAAGAAGTCGTTCCACCAGGTCTCTGTCAGGAAGGCCACGTCTGGGGCAGAGGTGTCGAGCAGATCCCAGAGCTCGACGGCGTATTTGCGTGCGGAGCGGGTGTTGAGGAGAATGCAGCAGAGGTGGTTGGATCCAGTCCTTGGAGGTTTGGTGGTTCTGTCGCAGGTGAAGCTGCAGGTGTGGCAGGAGAAGGATCAGTGGTTCCGTTTCGGGGCGGCCTGGAAGCAGGTGTGGTTTCGGCCGGCATTGAGTGCATGGAGGGTGCTGGCGTCGTAGTGGATTCTGGTGTTGTGGCGTTCACGGGGTCCAGGCGTTCTGGTGCTGGGCGTGGTCCAAGCGCGGATGGGCGCGGCGCGCCAGCAGCACGCCCGCTGAGCGGCTGCTTCTCGGCCTGCATATGAGGTTGCTTAGGAGGGAGAAGCAGCTGGGAGGCGGGGAGGCGAATGGGTGTGCAGGGGGGGCGGGCCGCAGGGATGCAGCGGCTGGAAAGGGTAGGATCGGGAGCGGCGGGGGGCAGGGGAACTGGTGCATAGGGCAGAAGGGAGGGAATAACCCAGGAAACAAGGAGGCAGCAAGGAGGCAGGAACCAGGCAGTCAGGTGATGAGTAGTGGCGTGGGGGCGACCTGCCTGCAAGCAGGGTCAAAGGTCACAAAAAAGCGCAGAAAGGTCACAAAAAACGGGGGGAAACGTGTGGCACAGAGGCACAAAGGTCACAAGAAAGGGCAAAAAAGGTCACAAAAAACGGGGAGAAACGAGTGGCACAGAGGCAGAAAGGTCACAAGAAAGGGCAGAAAAGGTCACAGAAAACGGGGGGAAACGAGTGGCACAGAGGCAGAAAGGTCACAAGACAGGGAAGAAAGGTCACAAAAAAAAGGGAGAAACAAGTGGCACAGAGGCAGAAAGGTCCCAAAAAAAGGGCAGAAAAGGTCACAAAAAACGGGGGGAAACGAGTAGCACAGAGGCACAAAGGTCCCAAAAAAAGGGCAGAACGGTCACAAAAAACAGGGGGAAACAAGTGTTACAGAGGGCACAAAGGGGAAAAACGAGTACAATCAGGGGAGCAGAGCGCAAGAAAAACGAGTGCAATCAGGGGAGCAGAAGGCAAGTAAAACGGGTACAATCAGGGGAGCAAAGGCAAGAAAAATGAGTGCAATCAGGGGAGCAGAAGGCAAGAAAAACGAGCCCTGTCAGGGGAGCGAAAGGCAAGAAAACGAGTGCAATCAGGCAAGCAGAAGGCAAGAAAAAAGGGTACGATCAGGGGAGCAGAGGCAAGAAAAACAAGTGCAATCAGGGGAGCAGAAGGCAAGAAAACTAGTGCAATCAGGGGAGAAGAAGGCAAGAAAAACAGGTACACTCAGAGGAGCAGAAGCAAGAAAAACTAGAGCAATCAGGGGAGAAGAAGGCAAGAAAAACAAGTGCAATCAGGGGAGCAGAGCGCAATAAAAATGAGTGCAGTTAGCGGAGCAGAAGGCACGAAAAACGGGTACAATCAGGGGAGCAGAAGGCAAGAAAAACGAGTACAATCAGGGGAGCAGAAGGCACGAAAAACTAGTACAATCAGGGGACCAGAAGGCACGAAAAACGGGTACAATCAGGGGAGCAGAAGGCAAGAAAAACAAGTGCAATCAGGGGAGCAGAAGGCAAGAAAAACAAGTGCAATCAGGGGAGCAGAAGGCAGAGAACGGGCACAGAAAAGAATACAGGCACAGGGGGGAGACTGGCAACAGCGGTCACAGACACCAGAAGAGAGTATGGACAGTACAGGGAAGACAGACAGACAGTGACAGTGATACAAACCTAAGGCCTACCACCGGCCACCAGGGATGAGGCGGAGGTGGTAGCCTGCGGGTGGAGGAGTGCCTCAACTTCTACAGCAGCGGCAGCTGGGGCAGGGTCAGGACACAAAGGCGGAGCTGTGTGGTGGGGTAGCGACCTATCAGCAATGTCAAGAGTCGCTCAAAGTATATCAAAGTACACATACTAATGAGTTGTAGTATTAGTTATAGTGCTATAGTTATAGTGCTTATAGGGGTTATATTCAGCTACAGTAGCTCGGCAGAATATAAGTCAACTGTTGCCCCTACCACGCCACATTCTTCTGATAGTAACATGCAGTTGTTTGGGGTTAAGAAATTACACACAGATGTATTGAGAGGTGATTATACCTCAAATATTTATTTTAGAATGCTAAATGAATATAAAGACACAGTGAATGCTAGAAGTTATTACGTCTGCTTCTGATTCAGAGGGGTTTATCCACCGCCATCTCCTCCTGACATATGGTATTTCTTACAGTCTTCTATTAAATATATTTTATGGAGAATGTAGTTTCAAATATAATTTTTCAAATTATGATGTAGTTCTCCCACAAGGTCCCCATATAAAATAGTTAAATGAGAATCCTTATTTTCAAGGTGTGGAGATTGCCGGCAAATATTTAGTGTCTCTTAAGCCACTAGACACTGCATATGCACATAGACATAATTTGACTTGTATAATGTCAGACGTGGAAAATACATTTTTGAATTTGGTGGAGGATAGCTGGAGAGACCTAAAGTCTCAAACTGAAACTGATAAGGATCTTAAAAATCACAAGTCGGTCACAAGGAGTAGTGAAGAAAATCAGGAAAAAGGAAATTTACCGGCCTTAGTTTTAGACTGGAAGCACAAAGGAAAGTTGTGCATACATGTTGATCAGATTTATAAAAATCTGTTGTTTCAAGGGAAGAGCGAATGTGAACACATTTTTGAAGCGAAAGGGAACAATTCTAATTTCCTGGAAGAACACGATCACTTGATTCCTGTAGTCTATTTTATTTGTGAACAAAATGCATATTTCAAGTTGCCACATGGATGACGTGGTACCTGTTATCTTGGCATAGTTTTCCCAAAAATGTATCATGTGGAACATGTTACTTATCCTGTATGGGAAGAGAAATGCAGATCTAAATGAGGCGTTAGTACATCAGTAGTAGGAGATATATTTGGTGGCATAATCCTGTCTGTTGGAGTAATTCTGAATAATATGAAAATTAGAAAGCTGTCTCCAATAGTGGACAAAATGGCTACTAGTACTGCAAATTCCTTATTACTTGTAAATACTGGGATGATTGCAATATGGTCTATGTTCTTGCAGAACCAACTTGCGTTGGACCTTTTGCTTGCAAAAGAGGGCAAAGTCTGTCGAATTTTGAAAGTCCAGCAACGCTGTACTTATATTTAAGACGAAAGTAAGGACCGGGAGAATTATATGAAGAAAATATCCGAGTTGACTAAAGATTTGCAAGAATTAGAAGCAACAGGTGCTTGGGAGGCCTTTAGGAATGGGTTTGCTTCGGTAGTTCGATGGTTTGGAAGCTTGGGAGGTGGAATTATGGGTGCCATTTTGAAACCTTTTTTGCTAATCGCCCTTAGTTCAATATTCCTATTCCAGATCTTTAAGGGATATCAGCATGCACAAGTTGGACGGGGAGTACAGGGAGTGAACAGAAAGAGAGCAGATGTGGACTTAGGAGAAGGTCAGAGCAGATATTATGATGATATGAAGAGTCTAGAGGAGTCTAGATTTAAGATGCTCAAGACCACTAGGTTTTGATTGGTCTAACCTGATTGCAATCTGTGATTGCTTGATCTCCATCAGAGGGGGATTAGAGTAGCATAATTTTGTCTCCATCTTTCTACATTTGCTTAGGACATATATGCAATAAAATGTAATGCAGTGCATTCACCAGGGATTAGTGAGAATGAATCATATGTGTGTTCAATGTTTTCTTTATCAATTGTGACCAGTTGTTGTTCTTGCTTAATAATACCCATATTAGTTTATTGTGTTAAATATAAGAGTAGAGTATGAAAAGAGCTAGATTCCTTTACTAAAGATTTCATTTATTGGAATATATGTAGGTTGTAGAGTTAATATGCCTTTAAAGAAAACTATTAAGTGTTGTGATTGTGGGCCTTAAACATTTAATATTAACGTGAAAGTTGTTTTTCTGCATGTTTCTCCTCTCCAGGTGCAGACCAAAGGCATTCATTAGTTAGTGAAAAGCACATTGTATTTCAGAGATAGTGAGGCGAGGAAGAACTAGCAAGGTCAAATAATTTAATTGAAGAACAAAGGGAGTGTTACCAGTTGGTACTATCACATGAATGGTGAAACTAAGGACGCTGTGGAAGTGGAGACTGGAATATGGGAATAGAGTTCAAGGCGCCAAGTTCCTTTCTGGGAACTGGAAACATACTGTGATATGTATGAGGTCATAGTTCTCGAATGTTCTTTGTACATTTTAATTTGTGAACCCACTTTGGGTTTGGTTAGATTCCCTTTAGATTAAGAGAGGTATAGAACTCTCTTGACATCTGATTGCCTGGCTTCATGCAATACATGACTCTTTACTTATTGAACCTCTACAGAAGTTCTGATACTGACACCTTTTTTGCTTCCTTGATTCAATACGGTTTACCCAATTCCCAGTTTAGTGTAGGGTTTTTTAGATGTTGCCAATCTTTTCCGTGTTTGGAGAGAAGAATTGATACTATTTGTCTAGTAATCAACACTTTTTTCTTATATTTTGCATATCTGCACCAGAGATCCTTATATTCTCTTTGCTGCTGAGGACCAATATTGTACGCTGCTTTGGTCTTCACCTGATAATCGTAACTTTTTAGGTCGAGCCTGGGCAGCGCATGCGCTGCTCTGTGGCATGCTGTATTGGAGTATGGAATTAAAGCCCCACCCACTCACTGCCCATATTTGTCATTGGCTTGTGTTATTGCCCTTGGTAAATGCTGGCTTCTGATTCGTTTATAGGCTTGTTAGTCCCTCCTTAGTACTGCCTTGTCTTCATTTGTAACCTCCCATGAGGACTCGCCCTTATATTTTGGTTGTTATACGGTGAGTCTTATTTTAGTCTGTAAGAACTATTTTCTTTAATCCATTTCTCCTACTGCAGGAATGACATGCTTTCCTGCAACATTCAGTACGCTATGCGCGCTTTAACTTTCTAAGGAGCCCCAGACAATGTCGGCCGCTTCTTTGAATAGATCTTGCATTTACAAGAGTTTGAGCGATTGGCATTGTCAATGACAGTGCCTTTTATTTATGTGTAAATTAGCAAACCAGATAAATAAAAGGCATTGTCATTTAGAATTCCAATAGCTTAAACTCTCACAAATGGGAGACCTATTGCATCTCAAATGCTTGTTACAGTATGTCTTTAAGACTGATTTATATTAGTCTGGCTTTGAGTTTGAAATAAACCTTTTAACATCAAGTTACTGATTCAGACTTTTACTGTGTGGTCCTAATGATCACACTGTACCTTAAGATTTATATGTCGTTCACTCCTTTTCCGCTCAGGCTACAGAAAAGGTCCATTGACCAGAATCGAATGGGAAGGAACAGCCCAGGGTGTTCTCACCATATTACTTCCTTTCCTTTATCTCTCTCCTTGGGTGCTCATAATCTTGTGTGCAATTTCATAGTAGTACCAATGGTGTTTTCGTTAGCATTAAAATGTAGAGGAGCTGTTTAGGGTCTTTAATTAAATGAGTGGCCTTGACAAGTGTTGCAGAGCATAACAAAATATGAATATGCCCCCTGCAAGGAGGGAGGTGCTCTGCACAAGCTTTTATTTCCTTCTGCATTAAGAAAACTTGCATGCACTCTCTGTAATTGGAATGTTTGCCTGACCTCTGCTAATGAAGTACCTTTCGTGTCCAGTGTTTCCCTGTCTACTTGCATTAAGCATGTTCTCTCCGTCTCATTTAAGGTGCTAGGCTCGGTCGGGAAAGAAAGGGAACAGCTCTCACTCTCAATATCCCAGAAACCCCGTGACGAGCGCCGCCCCCTCCCCGCGCGCGCCTTCCGCGGCCTCGGCGAGGCGACGCCATGCTGCTTCCCGAGGCATCGCGGCTGCGCCGCTGGAAAGTCAAGTGTGAAGGACAACGGCCTGTCAGATCGCGCGCAGCAACACCTGGAAGTCGAGCGAGGCAGAGAAGACCGACGACAAAAACCGAACCAGATGCGGGTGGAAAACGTTTAACAAAATGGCTCTGTAATATTAATCTCAGACAGCCTGTTCACAGCGGCGGTCCTTGAATATATGCATATGTGTGCACACTGGGTGGTATCTATTTATAAAGTGCTTATTATCGATGTAGATGCTTTAGTTATGTATCGATTTGCATTCCTAACAGTGGATAGATTATTAAAAGCGCTGGAGGGCATGCTGTATAGAAAGTGTATCGTATTATTGTTTAGTAGTGCTAGTACTGGCTGGTCCAAGTGGTGTTAAAAAGATGCTACATACATGTTCGATTGAAATGACCTTAATATACCTAATTTGGGTCACACATGTATAGCTTGGGTCAGTCTGGGGGGAGGAGCTAAGTAGGATTTCGTTTGGACGTCCATGCCCTATGTGAAGCTGTTTGGCATTCTAGTGGAGTGAGACTGTTGCTAATGCAAGGGTCTCTCCCCTCTAGGAAGAATGAGCCGAGACATGAAAGGAGGACCCACCCTTTTGGGCTCCATTCCACACGGGCCTGAGCCATTGGGTCTGACGACGACTGTAAAGGCTGCGCTTATTTTGTAAAAGGATAAGCGCTGGAGCCAAGGGCCGGACTGGCAACCAAAATAGGTCATGACAAATATTGCCATACCAGCTCCCATACTGTTGTGTGTGGGCACAACTTTAAGGAGACTTTGGAAATGTTACATCCCATAATACATTTTTGAACTTTTAAGCCTTGTTTTTATCTCTTTTCCCCCACTCATTCATTCTTCTATCTCTAGCCACAACCTCAACTTTCACCTCACCTCTTCTTCACTCTGCTCCTTCTTCCCCCTTCTTCTTCCTCCTTCCACTTGCTACTCTCATTTCCTTCTCCATCTTTTACCCTCTCTCATCGTTCTACCCCCCCTTGCAGTTCCTTCAAATACAAATAAGAGCCAGGGACCAAGATGTAAGTTTAGCAGATGCTACCCAGCGACAGCGTCTCTACTACTACAGCCTCCCCTTACTAGATGGGGTGACTGTCTTTGGTGCTGCAAGTGGTCCAGTGTAAAATGAGGGAAACGTCGAGAGCGTATGTAAGAATAACCTTCTTGGTGTACCGAAGTACACACACAAACTAAAATAATTGTTTAGCATATGTTAACATATATGCAGCCTCCTTACCACATCCAACACTGTCATTAGGAATCAATGACACACATTATGTATCAATAACCCTGCGAGTAGGTCTGAAAGTTATGTAGTTTAATGCATTCACTGCAGCCACTGCTGTGTAACCCAGAACTCAAAGTAGTAACATCCTTCCAGGTCGGTAAAAGGATTACCATAACACCACCAGGCTACAGCATGCCAGGGTGACATCTAGCTAGAAATTGCAGTATGTGACTGTATTGATTATTGGAAACGGGCTAAATTTATTAAAATGGGTACCATGCAGGAAAAATGTAATCAAGGGTTTCAACAATGTGTTTTTGGACAAACACATGAAGGGTTACATTTACTCCACACTAGTGGACGATTATGCACAATTAGCAGTGGCCAAACCAAGATGCAGACAGACAGATAAACAGACAAATGAGATAGTACCGGGGGTTTGGCACCTGCTGCTGCCATTTGCTTGTAACCTACAAGTCTCCGCTATTAATTTCAGTGGGCCCATTCAACATCCACAGTGAACTGTTATTCAGCAAAATTAACATTTACCATAGTAATTTTCAGACAAATGTAACATGCATTGTCATTATGAATGCAAAAAACCTGATGCAAACTGGTTTGCATCAGGCTTTTTTCAAAGAAATATAGCTGTAGCTAATGGAAGCTGCATACCTCACTCTACCACTGCCAGATATAAGAGGTGCCTCATCCGTGAATATGCCTGGCACCATAGCCCGGCACAGAGGCTTTGAAAAGGCTCTGTATCTGCTTGCAGCAGCCACCAGCAGGCCTGCTTGCTGGTCAACACACCAGCAGCCAGTCCGGACTAGCCACGAAGCATGAAAACCATCCCCCATGTGCCCAGCCTCCCTGGGAAATGCCCGGTAGTGCCAGTCCAGCTGTGCTGGGACCCAAAGTTTTTCTCAGAAGACCATGGCCAATGACTTTAAATGTTGGCATGCCATATACCAAGTCTTCATAGTCTTGAATCCATCTCTTGCATCTTTAATGAACCACAGTACATGCCCCTTTACCACACTCTTGCAGATCAGTGCTTTCTCCCTTTTTTTCCCCCTAGTGTGTTATTCACTCTCATGATCTGGGTTAAAGTCTGATGAAAAAATATAAGCACCGGTCCCGCAACAAGCTGTGATTGAGGTCAAAGTCTTCTGGTAAGGCAAAGTCAAATCGGAAGCACAAAATGACCAAGCAGTATTCATCCCGGTCCTGCCACTCTCAACCTGAAAAGTCACGAGAATTGCCATTGTTGCAGCAAATTTGAGACTATTAGACCATGTTATGAATTAGCGGGACTCTTCTGTCTCCCTATGGTGTTCATTTGGACCCCAAGGATCCACGAACATCTCCATTCAGGATGCCGCCAGCAGATCTACCCTCAGCGCCATCTATGCCTCCAGAACCTACCTTGAATCCCACTGTGATACTGGAGCTGATTTCCAATCAAGCCCCAAGATCCATACCGGACCAAACGTCAAACATCAAAGCAAACCTGGCAGCAAGAAGGCCTCATGGTTCAACGATGATCTTAAGAAGTCCAAGAAACTCTGCCGCTCCCTTGAAAAGGCCTGGAAAAAAGACCCAACCACTAGCACCAAGGACGCCTTCAAATACGCCACCCGCACACACCACCAACTAATCCGAAAAGCCAAGAAAACAGCATTCAAGGATCGACTAGACAACAACGCCCACAACAGCAAGGAACTTTTCAACATCGTCAAGGAATTCACCAACCCCTCGGCCAACTCCAACGACATCACCCACTCTCAAGCCCTCTGCGACTCCCTGGCTCTATTCTTCCACAACAAAATCGCAGACATCCACAACAGCTTCGACAACCAACCCGGAGACCAACCCACCCAACCATATGCTGGACATTCTCCCCCCTTGAACACCCTCAACGAATGGAACCCAATCTCCACTGAGGACACCATCCGCCTGATGAACTCCATCCACTCAGGATCCCCCACAGACCCATGTCCTCACCACATCTTCAACAAAGCTGACTCCGTCATAGCACCGCACCTCCGAGACGTCATCAACTGCTCCTTCAGCTCCGCCACCTTCCCGGAGAGCTGGAAACACGCTGAACTCACCGCCCTTCTGAAAAAACCCACAGCGGACCCCAACAAACTCAAAAATTACCGCCCCATATCGCTCCTTCCTTTCCCGGCCAAAGTCATTGAGAAAGCTGTCAACAACCAACTCGCCGCTTTCCTCGAAGCCAACAAATCCCTCGACTCCTCACAATCTGGCTTCCGAGCAAAACACAGCACGGAGACCGCCCTCATCGCAGCAACAGACGACATTCGAACTCTACTGGACAATGGAGACACAGTCGCCCTCATGCTCCTCGATCTCTCTGCAGCCTTCGACACAGTCTGCCACAGCACCCTTTTACAACGCCTCAGAAACATCGGAATACAAGGAAAAGCACTTGAATGGATCACCTCGTTCCTCACCGGAAGAACGCAGAGAGTCCGCCTTCCACCATTCAAGTCCGAGGCCACTGAAGTCATCTGTGGTGTACCACAAGGATCATCACTCAGTCCCACCCTCTTCAACGTATACATGAGCCCCCTTGCGGCCATCGCCCGCCAACACAATCTCAACATCATCTCTTACGCGGACGACACTCAACTGATCCTTTCTCTCACCAATGACCCCACCACCGCCAAAACTAACCTACATGAAGGAATGAAAGAAGTTGCCGAATGGATGAAACACAGCCGTCTGAAACCGAACTCAGATAAAACAGAAGTCCTCATCTTAGGTACATCCCCCTCTGCATGGGACGACTCTTGGTGGCCGGAAGCCCTTGGAAAAGCACCCATCCCGACAGACCACGCTCGGAACCTAGGCGTTATCCTGGATTCTTCACTCTCAATGAACAGACAAGTCAGTGCCGTATCCTCATCCTGCTTCAACATTCTTCGCATGCTCAAAAAAACATTTCGCTGGATCCCCACCGAAACCAGAAAAACAGTCACCCATGCTCTGGTCACGAGCCGACTGGATTACGGAAACACCCTCTACGCAGGTACTACCGCTAAAATCCAGAAGAAACTCCAACGAATCCAAAACGCCTCAGCCAGGATCATACTAGACATCCCGCGCAACGAACACATCTCTGGCCACCTGAAAGATCTCCACTGGCTGCCCGTCGATAAGAGGATCACTTTCCGACTGCTGACCCACGCACACAAATCACTCTACGACATCGGACCAGAATGCCTCAACTCTCGACTGTCCTTCTACACCCCCTCCCGCCAACTTCGCTCTTCCAGCCAAGCCCTCGCCACTGTACCCCGCATCAACAAGACCACTATGGGAGGAAGATCCTTCTCATACCTTGCAGCTAAAACATGGAACTCACTCCCCACTTACCTCCGCCTTACCCAGAACCACCTAGCATTCAGAAAGCAACTTAAAACGTGGATATTTGACAAGTAATCCTCCTCCCTTCCCTAAGCGCCTTGAAACCCTCTGGGTATGTAGTGCGCTATATAAATTCTTTGACTTGACTTGACTTGACATTGGTGCCAGCATCAACACCACCAGTTCCAGAGGTCAGTTCAGTTCCTATTTTCCTCTCTCACTCTGAGCCAAATCCATATCGGCCTCCACCGAAGTTGCGTCTCGAGGCAGTACCAATGCACTTGGCTCCAATCCACTTTGAATAAGACAAAACCATGCTTTTATCTCGGAGATACATCACAGCACACCAACCACTTATTGTTTTAGACTCTTACCAGAGACAATCTACCTTTGCCGATGATAATAGTTATGAGAGGGAGTATTTCCCATAGCATTATGAAAATTATGATTTATATCTGGACTGGATGCCAGTAAGTTGGATACTTCCCCTGGGCATTAGCGTCTGTCCTTCAATCAGGGTACTACTTTGGGAGGACCTCCTGTTGCAGCAGCAGGGCAGGGTCATGCACCCAAACCTGCACAATCTGGACACATTGGACCAGTGACGGAAGAGAGTGCTTGCTCATCACCACAGATAATGGCAATGAGAAGTGCGGCAGAGGTTTCTACTTGCAGTTACCCACTATGGAGGTTATTACCAATGTTTAATAGAGGTTTTAAAGCCTGGATAAACTCCATCAGAGCCTTTGCTCCTATTTATTGAGTCTCTCATGGACATCCTTATCAGCATCTAGCCTGGCCTTCCCTCCATTAAACAGAAAAGTTGCCAGATGCTGCATGCCGGTGTCCCATGACCTTGATTTCCAGGCAAAGCACCCTACACCAGAGAGTTTGGTGGTTCAAGCTTCCACCCATAGGATGAAACTCTACACTTTCCACATGACTTCTGGTGCCAGAGAATCGAAAAGACTTGAGACCTTTGAGAAGCAAATGTTTTCCTCGGCCACCCTAGCCGTTGGGTTGGTTAATTCCAGCTGCTTGCTGGTGTGATGTGCCCATGCATTTTGAGACATGGTTGGCAAGATCTTGCCAGCAGTCTCAAGAGATTTGCAATTTGGCTCAAGGCATCCAAGAGGTTCAGAACGCAACAAAATGTATTATCTGCTCCAGACTGGCCACTACCGACTGCTTGAATAGAGCTCTTGGCACTAGTGTGGTGCCTCAGCGACATGCTTGAATGTAATCCACAGGCTTCTCTGTAATGGCAATGCTGATTGATGGGTCTCGACTGTTTGGAGAGAAGGCCAATTCAGCTTTGGAACACTTTAAAGAAAGCAGAGCCACAGTAGGTTTCCTAGTCCTTTTTACCCCCATGAGACAGTATCCTCGCCAGTTTTGTCCACTTTAATGCTACTCGAGAATATTGGAATACTGTCCACTCCAAGACCAACCACCCCACAACAGGCACCCTATTCCTTTGGAATTGGGATCAGGATGGGAATCCAGTGGTAATGTCCAGCATCAGGGTCAGCAAACTTCCCAGTCTCCGCCCCTTCAGCATCTGCCTCCAAGCCACTTTAGTTTGCCTTTAGCAGCACACAACTATCCTGTGGGAGGCAGGTTCAAATATTTCCTCTAGGGATGTTAAAACATAACCTGCAACAAGAGGGTTCTCTACATCATCTAATGAGGCTTTGCCCTGCCATTCCCTTTTGAACCACACCAAACCTAAACATATGTCAGACAGCACTTGTCCACCCTGCTCCACAAAGTGTAGGCTCTTTTGGAAAAAAGAGTCATGGAGAGGGTTATGGCCCAGGAAATAGGGGCTGGTTGTTACTCCTGTTACTTTCTTGTGCTGAAGAAGGATGGAGGCCTTTTTCCTAATTTAGATCTACACTCTCTGAATGCCCTCTTGGGGAAGAAAAAATGTAAGATGCTAACGCTGTACCAAGTTTTGTCTATCCTGAATGCAGATGACTGGATGGTGGCTTTGAACCTGCAGGTTGCCAACTTTCATGTGCCCATACTGCAGTCCCAGAGACAATAATTGCAGTTCAAGGTGGGGCAGGAGCATTTGCAGTTTGCTGCTCTTCCCTGTGGCCTCCCCGGTGCCCCTAGGGTGTTCACAAAATTAATGGTGGTGATCATTGCACACCTTCAGTGGTTGGGAGTGCCAGTTTCCCCCTACCTAGATGACTGGCTGTTGAAGGTGCGTTTGCCACAGACAGTTCTAGACAACCTGCAGGCAACATCAAACCCCCTGACATCTTTGGGGTTCATGATTTACATACTGAAGTCACACCTAACTCCTACACACAGGCTCCCCTTCTTTGGAGCGATCCTTTAAGTAGTGCAGTTTTGGGCCTTCCTTCCAACCCCACATTTCTAGGACATTTGGACTATGATCCCAATGTTTCAACCTTAGTCCTGAGTATCAGTGAGAGTCACACAGAGGCTTCTGGGTCACTTGCCATCCTGCATCCTACTAGTAACTTCTGGACATGAGCATCTGTTCTCCAATCAGGCTACTGCTTTGGAAGGACCTCCTATCGCAGCAGCAGGGCAGATTCCTGCAACCAAACTTGCAAAATCTGCAGTTCCATGCATGGAGATTGGGCAGCAGCAGTTGACAGCATTCAATCTTCCCCCCGCCAAGGTGTGGATTGGGCAGCAGCAGTTGACAGCATTCAATCTTTCCCCGCCAAGGTGTGCATGTCCTCCTGGCTGACAGACATTCTTCTACTAAGTCTGTGTATGCATGACACTGGGACAAGTTTGTGTCCTGGTGTGACACCCACAGTACTGATCCATTGCAAGCCAAACTGTTGACTGTCCTATTGTTTCTCTTATATTTGGCCGAGAATGTCTCGCACTGGGCACAGTTCAAGGTTATCTGTCGGCCCTCTTGGCCTTTTTACATTTACCCAACCAATTGTCTCTGTTCAAATCACCCTATGTGATGAGATTTTTTGCAAGGTTTTACTAATATATTTCCTCAAATGCTTTCTAATGAGACAGTGAGATCTTAATTTGGTTCTCACTTTCCTCATGTGTACACCATTCAGACCCATGCAGCAGCAGCCCATTACGTCTTCTGACCTTGAATACTGTGATTCTGATCGCAGTGACCTTGGCTCATCATGTGAGTGGATTCTAGGCTCTCTCTATTCACCCACCCTATACCACCTTCTTTTGAGACAAAGTGGTACTCTAGAGTAGGGTGGGCTACTTGCTTGTTTGTGGCTTTGCACGTTGGACAATCCATCACTCTTCTAGTATTCTTTGCCCTTCAATCCTCAAAGGAAGAGGAGGGACTTCACTTGTTGGATCGTAAAAGAGATTTGAGTTTCTATATTAATCATACCAAGAGACCATGAAGTGGACAATCAGATCTTTGGAAAGTTCTCTGGGGCAAAGAGGGGCAACAAAGTGTAGAAACAGACTTAATCAAGGTGGATTGTCCTCTGCATCAAGATCTGCTATGCACTGGCCAATAAGAAGCTTTCAGAGGAGTTGAGGGCCCATTCCACCAGACTCAAGGTTGCGGCAAATGAGCTAGCACGTGGAGTGCCTGTCCTTGGCATCTGTCAGGCTGTGACCTGGGAGTCAGTTCACACTTTCATGATGTGCTACTACCTTGGCAGCAAATTCTGAAGATAAGGGCATTTCGCTCATTCGGTCCACGGAGACCTTTTTGATCTGAGCCATTTCACAGACCCACCACCTTTGGAGGTAATGCTTTAGTATATATATTCTAAGGTGAGGAATCTGCGTTTAGAAGTATCCTTTAGAAGAATAAGTTTATTAACTTCTGTAACTCTCTTTCCGGTGGAAAATTTATGTAACTGCAGATTTCTCACCACCTCTTTCCTGTTACGACGTATGATCTTTTTTCCAATCTTAAAAGGTCCCAATTTAGTAACCTGCGCACTGGTACTGCTGATTATTGTTGGATCACTTGCTCGAGGGCACAGATGGAGCCAAGAAAGCAACTGACATGAGCGTGCAGGTTGGAGCTTATATGGCTCCGTTCGTGACTTCCAGAAAAAAACAAAGTTAGCGCAGAGCCACACTATGCCTCTCACCGGCATGCGGGGGCAATGCAGTAAAATATTTTGGATCCTGTCTGGCGCCTGGGGATATTTTAAAAGAGGGGAATCTGTGGTTAGATAGCCTATCCACCAAAAAGAGCATTACCGAAGGTAGCCAACTTGGTCATTATGTGCTTGTTTATGTTGCGTCTCTCATGACTTTGGTCTTATTTGGTCTTATTTGTACAATGAAAGGATTTGAGTGTGTGAGTTATTAACTATGAATCTGCCAGGCCTAGTGCAGGCCTCTAGCAATGTGAGCTTCTTACCTTCATTCTTGAGCCAGACCAACAGGGTTTTGTGTGAGCTAAATGTTCAAATATTATTTTTGCTGCTCACATTATGAAAGTGAAAAATAGATTAGTCCATTCTCTGCTACACAGTGGCTAAAAATCTGAAAACCATTTGACTTTGTGAAAACTTTTTTCCAGAGTAACTAAAAGATACAATACAGGTTTTTCCATGTACAAATTAAGCACTGTATTTCTATCATGTGCAACAAATGTTGGATCTGCAGACGTCTCTTTAAGCTTTAAAAGGTATGAAATATCTTTACACGGAATGTTGCGTGACTCTGCAAACAAAATGCGCAACTAATATGTCAAGTTGTAAGCCAGCTGAATCGAGTATAACTAAGAAAATATACTGTATGTGTGATTAGTAGTGTTTCAGGTGTAGTTTTCACCGTCATTGCATTTTTCATCGCTTGATTTTATTTAAATATGAGATTGCGCTTGTTCACGTGACTTATACAGGAACAGATATACAAAATTATAATAAATGATAAATTAGCCTTGTTTGTGTCTTCTTGGGGTTCAGATGGAGTTCTGCTTTACCACCCACAGTTATTAAACATTCTCTGACCTGTCTGACTCCTAACACTCGCTTCAGATACGCGTAAGGCCGTGGAAGTGATGAGTGGTACATGACACTTTTCCTCTCTGCATAGGTTGCAATTTCCTTTTGAATTTTAGGAAATCTCCTGCGTGTGAATCCAAAAATCAGAAGGTGAGCAACATCTTGGTAGGGTGTATGTCTGCACTGTGAATAAGGTTTGGTTACCTGATTTAAAATGAGGTTGTGGTGTGATATAATGTGGACCATGTAAATTGCATAAAGGTAGACTTCTAATGCGCCTGCGATACCAATTTAGATATCTTGAGCCACGTCTGCATAGCCTCACGCGGTGTGCAAAATTCTCCTATTTCTTCTACGTACAACGAACACTAGGTCCTTCCACACCAGACTGCATATTGCATGCACTGTATTTTTTTATAGCATTGACAATGATCTTGGTATCCTGGCCGATAGTCATGAGCAAATTCTTTCTCATTGCAGGCTTCCTGCAGGACGAGCCTTCTCACTGCAGGAAGTCTGTAGTTCTGCGCTTCTGTCAAGGAAGAGAGGAAATTTAGGGCCTCGTTTAGAATTTGGCGGATAAGTTTCTCTGGCCCACATGCATCAAGCATTTTTGGTGTCGCAAACGGTGCGATTCCTTAAAATCGGCCGTTTGCGATTCCAAAAATGCTTTTTGAGACCATCATGCTTTTTTAGAAATCGCAACTTTTTTGCGATTTCTAAAAGTGCGATAGCAATTCAGAAATCGCAATTTTGCGATTTCAAAAATGCTATGCATCATTTGATTTCAAATTGCGAAATTTGAAATTGCAAGTGCAAATTACCACGAAGTTGAACCTCGTGGTAATTTGCGAAATTGTTTAAAAAAGCACAAACATGCATTTTTTAAACTGTAAAGTTACAGACACACATGTCCTTAGGACATGTGTGTATGTAACTTATACTCAAAAGTACATTTCATGGGTGAAGGGGGGGGGTCATTTGGACCCCCCTCTCCACCCTTGAAATGCATTGCTGAATTGCGATTTCAAATTGCGAATTCGCAATTCCCATTCATTCCTATGGGCATTTTAACCCATAGGAATGAATGGGAATTGCGAATTCGCACTTTGCTAATCGCATAATATTTGAGAATCGGTAAAAATTGCGATTTTTACCGATTCTCAAATATTTTGCGAAAATGTACATGCATCGCATTTTGCATTTCCTAATTTGCGATTCCCTAAAAATCGCAAATTAGGAAGTGCAAAATGAAACAATGATGCATGTGGGCCCTAGTCTCAAACCTGACAGACATCCTGGACGCCTCATTGTAAGTAGGATATAATGCACCATCAATAAGACAGATGTGACATTTGTGGAGGAGTAACCCGTCGGCCACACTCAAAATCAGGACCTTAAATCCTGCATATTCTAGCTAGCAATCAGAAGTGACTACTTTGTTGAGAATTATGGGTTAAGCAAGAGCACAAATTAAAATAGAGGTGAATAACAGTAGTAAGCTGGCTTCCAATTGCAGCTGTGAAATACAGGCGCCATGTTAAGCTCGCGTTGTCTTTTTGTACGAGCAAAACGGCTATGTTTGAGCATCTGTTGATAGCGCCACATATTTCTTGTACACAGAGCCTTTTCAACAGTGTCACTTACATTCAATTACACTAATTATATTCATGTTTCCTATTAGCGATAAAGGATTTCTGTTACATAACCCCTGTGGTTCCAGACATGGGTAGTTTGAAGGGTTTCAACCCCACCTGTACTAAGTGCATTCAGTCATGTCATTGTCTTTACCCAGTGTATCTGTGCACCGTCTTTCTGTTCCATTACAGCTGGTTACCAGTTCATCCTCCTTTTAAAGGCCTCAGGGCCTATTATTGGTGTCTCTGACTCTGGGTGTGGGTTTGCTCCTCTGGACGCGTGTTCTTCCAAACATTAAGGTGATTTTATGTGGTGACTTTTGCTATTGAGTTGGGATTTCCAAGGCACACCAGTCCCCTTCTGTAGCTATGCTGCAGTCAATCTCTTTGCATATTGAAGAAGAAGCCTCTGACCAGGGACAGGTTTGAGCAATTTTTTTCCCTTTTTGTGTGAGGCTGCTAATGTAAGTACCCATGGCTTGCTGTTTCCTTTATGTTTATGTGATGGGGCAAGGTTTAGCAGCAAGTCACTTCCTTTCTCTTGCTTTGGAGGGAGGCAGTGTACTTATGTTTTGAGTACCCATTGTTTGTGGCAGACCACTACATGTAACTTAGTTGATGGCAAGTCCTTAAATTAGAATGTGTTTGAGTAGAGTGTCAGATATTTGCACCCCTCTTTGGTTGAGGTGCAGGTCATCTGTGGATATTGACTTCATTGATTTCATAACAGTGTGCAACATACATGCCTGGTATTCCGGCGCAGGTCTCTGTGATCTGTGGGTCGATGTTGTGTTGGTAGTGAGAGCTTTCATCTTGCCTTGGCAGCAGGCGGGGGATAACTATCCTTGTGCTTGAAAACCAGCTATAAGTTTGGTGACAACAGCTGCAGGGGGTTCAGATGGTAAGGGGTTGCTTGTGATTCCATGTTTTTTCAGGCACATTCTCTTTGCATAGACTATTTGTAGACATTGCTGCAACTCTGATAACCAGATTTCATATGCCATCAAAGTTCACTAGAACAAGGTGGATTTTCTTGACCTGGTGCCACAGTTTCGAGAAATTATTTCAGAAGTGAAGCATCACCAAAATGCGTTCCATTATGTCTTAAACCAATAGTTAGGAGTGTGCTTTTTATTTTGTTTCCATATACGCTTGGTAAAAAGAAACACATTTTCTTAAAATATGAGACGTTTCATTTGACCAAAGCCAAAGAAGGTGTGTGCAACGGTTCCAGCATTAGAGATGTTGTGTTAGGTGCTTACAACTTACACACACCCTACGTTTCTAGACTGGAACACACAGTGAGAAAATTAGGGGTTAGGAGTGAAAATTCAGGTCTGTAACGCCTTCTTAAGTCTGTTGTGGCAGTTCATGTCAGAGAAAAGATACACAACAAAGAAAAGATTCTTCCATAGCTACGCAGGCTGCAAAATCACAGAATCTTGAGTTTAATCTGACAGGCAGAATGCACAGAGCGAGAAAGAAATTGGCAGACATGCGTGTTCTGGACAAGGTGACATTCAGCTCCATTCACCGGTCAATGGGCCACGCGGAGAGCCTTAAACTGCATCCTCAGCGCGGCAGGCAGCAGTGCCAGGTCACCTGCAGCTCCAGTCCCGCCTGAAATCTGCATACTGCGTAAATAAACCGAGCAGGCGCTGTCTGGATATTCTGAAGGTCACCCAGAGCTATTTGGGCAGGCCTGGGTAAGGCACATTGTGGTAATCAAAGTGGGATCTTACAATAGCTGTCACGGTGGATATGAGACGTGTGGCTGAAAGGAGTGAGTCGGTAGGATCGCCTGTCGGACCTACAGCTGAAATAATCACTAAGGGGCAGTGCATAATTTGAGCCAGTAGTTTCTGGTGCCCAGCATCAGCACTTCATCATCAACACCGCGATTTTCATGAGCACGGGATCATGGGCATTCGCAAAATTTTTTCCAGGGGGGGGCTATCCTGGCTAAAGAAGGGGCGTGGCTAATGTTAATCAATAGGGGTGGGGCTAAAATGGCAGACAATCAGGTTCGGGTAATGCTCAGGCCAAGCGGAGGAAAAAAAAGTGGTGAATTCTGCATTTGAAACTGGACAACAATTAGAGCACACTTATAAACCCTAATATTACCCCCCTGACCCCTTAAAACTCATTCATTCCCTGATCCCTAAAATTAGCCCCCTGGCACCCCAAAACCCATAACCCATACCCGCCCTGACCACTAAAATTGTCCCCCTGGCACCCCAAAACTCATACCCGCCCTGAACCCTAAAATGTCCCCCCCTTGCAACCCAAAACCCATACCCACCCTGAACCCTAAAATTACCCCTCGGTACCCCAAAACCCATACCCACCCTGAACCCTAAAGTTACCCCTGCCCCCCAAATGCTCATACCCGCCCTGTGCCCTAACATTACCCCTGCCACCCAAAAACCCATATCCACCCTGAACCCTAACATTTCCCCTGGCATCCCAAAACCCGTACCCGCCCTGAACCCTAAAATTACCCCTGGCACCCCAAAACTCATACCCACCTTGAACCCTAAAATTATCACTGCCACCCCAAAACCCATACCCACCCTGAACCCTAAAATTACCCCACTGACATCCCAAAAGCCGAACGCTACGGGGCAGATTTACAAGCCCCTTGCGCTACTTTTGCGTCACTTTTATCATGGGAAAAGTGACGCAAGAGTGGCCCAAGGGACTTGTAAATATGCCCCTACAAGCTTACAATACATTTGAATATTCGGAGGGGACTGTCCTCCTTGACGTTTCCATGCATGTAAGTCTAACTAAAACACCGTGATCTGGATATGCAGCCAGTAGGTAATGCTGATAATGCTGTATAATGCATTAAAATACTGGAACTTACTTAAAAACTGCTGCCTGCTCTTCTGATACTATTCAGTGGAGTCGGGCTGATCAGCAACACTGTCGTCCTGGCATCCATCCCCTCCCGAAGGTCTCACTTTCTAGATAGGTGTGGGTCAAATGTCTCCTGGATTCTCCTTGCGGGGCCTCATCTGCTTCTTCGCCTGTGCCCTTGGATGCAAAAAGAGACAGATCCATGGCCCTGTTCACCATTTATCTGGTGAGCAGCGCAGTGGATGTGTATTCCATACAAGTGCACAGACAGCAAGGTGAAAGGGATGGCAGTGCAGGTGACACTTTTCCTTTGTAAAGTACTTCCTGCTGGCGTCATAGCCCAGGGTGTGCTGTCTGTGCACTAGTATGGAATACACATCTATACAAGTGCACAGACCGCAAACCCTGGGCTATGATGCCAGCAGAAATTCCTATACAAAAGAAAAGCATCACCTGCACTGGCCATCCCTTTCCCCCTGCTGTGCACATCTTCCCACTCCCACCCCAAGACAAGGCAGCTAGAAGTGGTGATTTGTCATTCTGAGCGGTGTGAATGCTATAAGAATGGAGGTGCCTGTCTAAGACAGCTTCCAGGCAAAGCACACACACACAGCCGCACCGAGTACTTCACACATGTCTTTAAAAGACCATTTACTTGGTAATGCGGCTTTGTTGTGTGTTCATCCCTACTTAGAGCCCCTGCATCTCCACTCTGCACATGGCTTTGGCTGGATGAATTAGCCCCTCTCGCGATAATTCAGGGAGACGAGTTGACGTGAGGTTTAAAAGAGGGGTGAACGAGGGATTGAAGACGCAGAGTGGTGACCGTGACTGGGCAGACATTTAATGCAGTTTCCTTTTCGAATGGGTTTATTGTACAAATCTAATTTGACAGACTCGCAGACAGCAAATGCTGCTGCCTTTCCATGGGGTCTGAAAGTTTTTTTCTAGAAGTTGGGTTGACTAGCTGATCGGGTTCTTTTCTTCCTTCATGTGGTGGTGATGAGTGGGTGCAGGGCGCCTACACTTGTCTCTTCTGTCATTGGTAGCCCCCTGCTTCCATCTGAACGCCGAGAATCAATCAATCAATCAACCAATCACGGAATTTGTATAGCGCGCTACTCACCCGTGAGGGTCTCAAGGCGCTGAGGGGGGGGGGGGGGGGGGGTCGCTACTGCTCGAACAGCCAGGTCTTGAGTTGTTTCCCGAAGGAGAGGTGATCCAGGGTCAGCCGTAGGTGGGTGGGGAGGGAGTTCCATGTCTTGGCTGCCAGGTAGGAGAAGGATCTTCCTCCGAAGGTGGATTTCCTAATTCGTGGGACGGAGGCGAGGGCGAGGCTGGCGGATCGGAGCTGGCGGGTGGGTGTGTAGAAAGTGAGGCGGCTGTTGAGGTACTTCGGGCCCATGTCGTGGAGAGCCTTGTGTGCACGGGTGAGGAGTCTTAACGTGATCCTTTTGTTATTGGGGAACCAGTGCAAGTCTTTCAGGTGGGCAGAGATGTGGCTGCGGCGAGGGATGTCCAGGATGAGTCGTGCTGAGGCGTTCTGAATGTGCTGGAGTCTTTTCTGGAGTTTGGCTGTGGTTCCAGCGTAGTGGGTGTTCCCGTAGTCCAGGCGGCTGGTGACGAGGGCCTGGGTGACCGCCTTCCTGGTTTCTGTGGGGATCCATCGGAAGATCTTCCGGAGCATGCGCAGGGTGTTGAAGCAGGATGATGAGACTGCGTTCACTTGCTTGGTCATCGTGAGGGAGGAGTCCAGGATGAAGCCCAGGTTGCGTGCGTGGTCCGTTGGTTTGGGCGCGCTGCCGTAGGCAGGGGGCCACCAGGAGTCGTCCCACACGGAGGGAGATGGTCCGAGGATGAGGACTTCCGTCTTGTCTGAGTTCAGTTTCAGACGGCTGATCTTCATCCATTCAGCGACGTCTTTCATACCTTCCTGGAGGATGGCTTTGGCGGCGGCGGGGTCGTTGGTGAGGGAGAGGATCAGCTGGGTGTCGTCGGCGTAGGAGATGATGGTGAGGTTGTGTTGGCGTGCGATGGCTGCGAGAGGGCTGATGTAGACGTTGAAGAGGGTGGGGCTGAGTGAGGATCCTTGCGGGACGCCGCAGATGACTTCGGTGGCCGCGGAACGGAACAGGGGGAGGCGGACTCTCTGGGTTCTTCCGGCGAGGAACGAGATGATCCACTCCAGGGCCGCTCCTTGGATTCTGGTGTTGCTGAGGCGCTGTATCAGGGTGCGGTGGCAGACGGTGTCGAGGTCGGTGGTAAACCACGAGGCTTTCCTGCTGCCAGGTCTGCTGAGAGGGTTCTTCAGTGATGTGAGTTCGTCGGCACAGTCGGTGAGCCACTGTGTGAGGTTGCGGGCTGCTTCATCGGGATCCATTGTGTTGGTGGGTGGGTTCTGGCTGAGGGCGGTGGTGAGCTGGTTGGCGGTGATCTTGGTCCAGCTTCTGCGGGGAGCCTGTTGTGGGTGGTGGTGGGTCGTGGTTTTCCTGAAGTTGAAGTGGACGCAGCTGTGGTCTGTCTAGTGTAGTGTGGTGGAGGGGCTGAAGGAGATGTGCTTGCTGGAGGAGAATATGGGGTCAAGTGTGTGGCCGGCGTAGTGGGTGGGGGTGTTCACCAGTTGCTTGAGTCCGAGGTTGGCGAAGTTGTCCAGCAGGGCAGCAGTGTTGCAGTCCTTGTTGTTCTCCAGGTGGAAGTTGAGGTCCCCTAGGAGGATGTAGTCAGAGGAGGTGAGGGCGTGCGGGCTGACAAAGTCTGCAATGGCTTCTCTGAATTGTGTTTGTGGTCCCGGGTGTCTGTAGATGAGAGTGCCTCTGAGGGTGGTCTTGGGGTCGGTGTGGATCTGGAAGTGAAGGTGTTCGGTGGCGGTGAGGGTGTCGTCGGAGTTGGTCGTGATGTTGGATCACTGCCCCACCCCCAACCACCGGCACCTGGAGGGGTCGCCCTGTTGTCTAGGGTGACCAACTGGCATGGGTGAAAATTCAGGACAGTGAGTGTAAAAATTCAGGACAATGGGTCAAAATTCGGGACAAAAATTCAGGACAGGAGGTCAAAATTCAGGACAAAAGGTAAGGTTTACAGAAACATCAGAGAAGGTTGCATAATAGTATATAAGTAAGTAAATAGACAACCACTAAAGTACAAGTGAAAATAAGTTTATATTAGGTTGAGACAATTGTGCACTTCATGGTTTATCAGTATACCCGCAGTTTTAAGCAAATGTGCAGGTCTATTTGTGGTAACAAAACTCTCCCCACCTTTCCAGCTCCCAGAGAAAACACCTGATGCCCGGTCCGGCCAGTCTGGCCTTGATACCAACCTCCAATGGCGCCCCTTATCTTCACATAGACCCTCTCTCATGTGTATTTAATTTCTTCTATAGTACTACTCATCCCAAGTATGTGGGGCAGAGTTTTGGAGTGCGTTACAACACACACATATTATATAGAGACAATCACTCATATAAATGGGAAAGTCAATGTATAGGAAATGTTGCTTAAGGTAATGGGGCTTACAATGTGCAATCATACTTTCATCCATCATTCACCATTCATTCTGCCCTTCCATCTGTGTGCCCAACAATGTCCATATTCATCCATTTACAAACCTATCCATCATGTTTCCTTCCATCCATCATTTCACTTATCTATCCCTCAATCCACCCTTTTACTCATTCATCATCCATCCATCCACCCTTTCACCCTATCCATCCATACACTCACCCATCCACTCTTCCACCCATCCATCCATCCATTCACCCGTTCAGTCATCCATTTACCCATCCCCCTTCCTCTTTCAATTCCCTTTTCACTTAGCCATCCAGTCTTCCATCCACCCACCCATCCATCTAGTCATCCACTCATGAATCCATCCATTGTACCTATCATTCATCCATCCTTTCACTCATCCATCCACCCTTTCACTCCTTTACTCATCTATCCATTCTTTTGTCCATCTACCCGCCCTTTCACCCACTCATCCAGCCTTACATCCACCCTTTCACTCATCCGTCCATCCATTCACCCTTTTACTTATCAATTCATCAATCCACCCTTTCACTTATCAATTCATCCATCCATCCATCATTTCACCCTCCATCCAGCCATTCACTCACCCGTCATGCACCCTTTCACTCATCCATCCATCCATCCATCCATCATTTCACTCATCTATCCAGCCATCTATCCACCCATCCCTTCACTTACTTACTCACTCACCTTTTCATATTAATTATGAGACCTATCAAGAACTCCACCCTCGCCGTAGTTCATAAAGCAAGGGGTGCGGTGGAGCAGGGTTCACTATGCCCCTGCACGTAGGCAATCTGAAAAAGTGGAAGGCATGAGTAATGCATGATGCACAGTGCCTTGACGTAAGGCGACTGTGACATGGTGTTGTTCCCAGAGCTTTAAGTGGGATGAAAAAGCTAGGGGGATCTCTCCCAAAAGGGTGTTTGATGTAATAAAATGTGTGGCTTAAAACACATCAGCTAAAAATCTGTGCTTAATATAATGTTCTGCCGACTGGTATTTTTGTTGCTTCTGTCATTGCATCCAGATATATAATACAACAAGTAACGTTACACTTAGAACAAGTAACATTACACCTACAACAAGCCAGCACTATTGGCGTTGTCTATGGTTGTTAGTTGCATAAAATAAAAAAGCAGCAAGCTATATTACTAGAACTATAATCCCTTCCTTTGAACTTCTTTCACCGCCTTTCTTTGGTTAACTGGATTCTCACCTAGCAGCAGCATGGGCGTTTTTGGACATGTGACAGAATGCCCTGCCCAGGAATGAGGCTGTAGGAGTCCACCACATGCTGTGCCAGCCCAGACTGACCCATTGTCATTCTGTATGTAGCAATCAGCCCCACACAGAATGATAATGGGCGGAGTGGGGCTGCTCTTGTGCTCAGGGGAGTGTGAGGCGGTCCCAACAGGGAGATGAGGCCTTTTGCAGGGGAACAGCTTGGTTCCCTGCAATGACTAAAATTAAGGCGTCTGTAAAAAGGATCATCTTTACGGACGGTTGGATGATGTCTTGCCTGAGGATGAGTCCAGGCGTCAGGCCTCCCTCCGGGATGCATTTGTGCACATGGGCGTGCGCAGGGGGGCAAGGAGAGGTGCTCCAGGGGGGGCAAGTGCCCCTCCTTGCCCCCCCCCCCCCCTGTGGACGCCCATGCACAGGATAAATATACATTCATTTATGGTAGGCACAGGGAGAATAATTTGCCCAGAATCTCAGGCTGTTGCGCCAACTCCGAGACTCGAAACTGGTTCCCCACTCCCAGGGTGGCATGTCAGGCCACTATGCCACATCCTCTCCCCATTTTTATGTTTAATAGTTTCTTCTGTTTTAGGCGGTGCTAACAGGAAAAATGGGCCGGTGCAAACTGCCTCCTGAAGCAAGCCCCAGAACTTATATATTTTTTTAATTAATCACTGCTAAGGAGAAAAATCAGCTTTCACTTAGAATTGGAATTTGCCAAGCAGAGTGAGGGTAAGTACCAATTCTATTAAGGACAAGGAGGCGAGGATTATGCTTTTCTCTATTCGCTTTTATTACAACCCAAAAGCCAAGCAGCCAAAAAGATAAACAATACATTATCAAACAATCAAAAAACTACAACTCCCTACAACCAGTGAGGAATGTAAGTCCATAGCCCTTCCACCATTTCCAGTATTCTTGGTACATAGTCCCATGTTTGTCTCTCCTCCTCCTCTTTCTTCATGCGAGACACAGCAACTCATCACTGGTCCTGTTTTGACCCATCATTTCCTGGAAGAACAAGGATAAAGTCAGGGTATAGAGAACCTCCAAGAACTGCAAAATACAACAAAATCGACAACATGGAACTGAGGCAGAACACAGAACATCTTAGCAAACCACCAAGAAAACCAAGAAGTGATTACTTACTACAATACGGGTGGGTTCACACCATCGTGTCCCGGGCGGGATAATCCTCGCCTCCGTGTCCTTAATAGAATTGAAACTTACCCTCACTCTGCTTAGCAAATTCCGATTCTATGCCAGGACCGGAGGCTTCAGATTATACTAGTTCAAAGCTTACTTACTACCAACTGAGCCACATCCAGGAGCGGTTTAAAAAAAAAACTTTTGAACGTGGAGTCCGAAGACCAATTCGCTGCTCGCATTAAATCCTCCAGGCGCGCTCCCAGCGCAAACGTCTTAGAGGCCATAGCTCCTCTAGTTAAATGAGCACCAAACTGCTTTGTGTCAATGCCCACTTCTTGCATGACCCAACGCACCCATCTAGCTATTGTAGGAGAAGACACAGCCTTGTGTGGTGTCTTCATATGCCTTAAGACAATCTACCATGCATAATTTTGGGGTATCACGAAAAGCCGGATACAACACTGTCCGGGTACGTGACTCCGTACAACGCCCTATTGTAAAAACTACCCCTTCCGGCATAAAAGTTCTTGCCGAAATTTCCAATGCTCGGACATCAGAAACTCTCCTGCATGAAAACAAACATAGCAGCATAGCCAACCTAACAAAAGATATTTATTGGGCTGCCAAGATAAAAAGAGATTCAGAACTAAGTTAACGTCCCAAAGGACCGAATACCGAGGTTCCGGAGACAAAGACAACTGGATACCGCGCAAGAGCCTGCAGACCAAAGGGTGTTCCCCGACTGGGTTCCCATCTAGCGGGACATGACCCGTGGAAACAGCCGACCGAATCGCATTTATTGAGCGATACACCAGCCCGTCAGACACTAAATCTGCTAGAAAATGCAAGAGATGAACGACATCCGCAACCACAGGATTCAAATCCCTTCGAAGACACCAATGAACCCATCTTGTCTAAGCGAACTTATAACGTTTCGTGGTACTCTCTGCCCAAGCTTTTGACAAGAGGGTTGCAGCTGGCCTCGAAAGGCCTGGCAGCGACAAACGTTGCCTGTAAGCCACCACACCATGAGGCGACGCCGTACCATTGTGACTAGATGGTGCGGCATCCCATCCAGATTCTGAAGCAGGTGAGGACACGGGGAGTAGGATTGGAAAACCCCAAAAAAGTTCCAGAAGAACTGGAAACCAAAATTTTGACCTCCAACAAGGTGTTACCATGATCACCTCCGCCCTTTGACAGCGGATCTGAGCCGCTGTTCTCGTTATCATGGAAAACTGAGGAAATGCATACCCGCGCTCCTTGGTCCAGTCTTGAAGGAAAGCATCCGTGGCCACCGCCATCGGGCCCGGTCTCCAACTGAAGAACCGGGGAACCTGATTGTCTAGACGGGAGGCAAAGAGATCCACCGAGAACGGACCCCATAAAGACTGGACGCACTGGAAGATTTGGGGATCCAACGTCCAGAGACTGGAATCGTAAAGGTTCCTCGAGTGCCATTCCCCGACTTGATTGGTCCGGCCCAGAAGGTATTCCACTGTGACCGAAATGTGATGATCCAGACATAAACCCCAAAAATCTTTTGCCAAATTCGCCAACACCTGGGAGCGGGAGCCTCCCAATCGATTGACGTAATGGACTGTGGAGACGTTGTCCATTTTCAGAAGAACACAGGAACGCACTCTGTCTTTGGTCCAACATCGGACTGCAAAGAAGCCCACTAAAAGTTCTCGCCAATTGATGGGAAGGTTGTGCTCATCTGAAGACCACGCTACTCCGGTGGAAAAGTCCCTGCACCGCGGGCCCAGCCTGACCTGCTAGCATCGGACTCTATGATAAGGTCCGGAACCAAGGCAAAAATCGCTCGCACGTTGCAGGTTTCCATGTGGGACATCCACCACGTTATCTCTTCCCTGGGTTCCGCCGAGAGGGGAACTATATGGTCATAAGATTTCCCCCTCCTCGGATAACATGCCTTGAGGCGTTGGAGCGCCCAATAGTGTAGGGGCCCTGGACGAGGAAAGAAGGCCCAACACCCGGGCTAGATGTCGTAAGGGAATGTGAGGTTTGGAAATCGTTTGGCGCAACTCGTGATGAATGTTCGCTATTTTGCCAGACGGGAGACTCAGAGTTGCTTGAACGGAGTCTATCACAAACCCAAGAAAGGTTACCTTTTGGGAAGGTTGAAGAACCGATTTGGCTTTGTTGATCATGAACCCCAAGCCCTTCAAAATAGATACTGTCTGCTGGAGCTGGGAGGCCAGCGCCCGAGGGCACTGTGCCATGAGGAGCAGATCGTCCAAGTACACGATCATGCGAATGCCCTGAGCGCGGAGGAACTCCACCACCGGATGGGGCACCTTGGTGAAACACTATGGTGCTGAAGAAAGACCGAATGGAAGGGCGGTGAACTCGAACACCAGACCCTTCCAGCAGAACTGCAGAAACCGACGATGCGGCGGATGGATCCGAACCACCAGATAGGTATCCTTCAAGTCCAGGCGCACCATCCAGAGGACGTCTCGGGGTGATGGATTCCCTCCATTTTGAAATTGCGATAAACTAACCAGCGGTTGAAGTCTCTGAGGTTGACAACTGGACGCCAGCCTCCGTCGGCCTTGTCGACCCAAAAAAATTTGCTGAGGAAACCGTGGGGATGTAGGGTTGATCGGCAAATGGCTTCTTTGCAGAGCAGCTCAGAGACCTCTTCGTCGATCAACTGAGCATCAAGGACGCTGAAAGAAATCGGCCGAGGAGGTGCCTCTTGCCGAGGGTCCCTGTGAAACTCTATATGAAAACCTTGAATGGGCTGGAGAACCCATGCGTCTGAAGTAATGTCCGCCCAAGCACCCCGAAAGGCCGCTAGTCGACCCCCAATGTGAACCTGTGATGCTGGAAGCACACTTACCATTGGAATTACCGCCAGCATTGGCTTTTAAGCCCCCGCGTCCTCTGAAGCGTTGTCCTCGCGTTGGACAGAAGTTGGTACAGTTTGCAGTGGTGTTCTTTTGTCCGCGACCAGAGCCTTGTCCCCTTGCGGAGTTTTGTTGGAATCTGTGGCCAGGTGAGCGGTCCCTGCCTCGCCCAGCCCAGCGGGAAAACCGGCTGATTAAAGACTTTCTTGATACTGGACTGGGCCTTGTCCAGCGAAGTGAAAGTTGCGGCAAACTTCCCTAATTCCTTGAAAAAGGGGTCGCCAAAAAGGCCCCCTTGGGCCACTGCCCCTGCCTCCGAGGAGGCCAAATCACCTAGCTTAGGGTTTAGTTGAATCAAAAGAGAGCGGCGGCGCTCGGTGGACAGAGCACAATTAGCGTTGCCCATGAAAATAATAGCACGCTGGGCCCAATTAGAAAGGACTTCAGGGGAAATGGGGGACCCCAAGACTTTCGCCTCTTCCGCCATGTCCAGTATTTTTGTTCTTGGGCCGATTGCGTCAATCAGTTTATCTTGACAGGATCGCCAGGACCTGTCAATGCCCTTCCTGGGATCCTTCATGTACTTCACCAAAGTGGCCATCTTGGGATCCAGCTCGGGCATTAAAGCAATTTTATTCGCAAATGAGGGCCTAGGGCACTCCGCTCGAAGACACCCTCAAGCCTCCTTTTCAAGGGGCTTCCGGAGCCTGCCAGCCACAAACCTGGCCACCTTATCGCCGGGGACCCAAGCCGCCGAGCGAGGGTGCATAATTTCGTCGGGATTAAGCATGTCGGAATCTTCCTGAACTGTAGAGGTGGAGGTTGAAGGGGCCGCCGACGGAAGCCAAGGCCGTGAAGACCCCGCCTCATTGTCGGTATTCCCCTGCGTGGCATCATTGTCTGTCGACGGGGGCTATAGGGTTCCTGCGGGGTCTCCACCGGTGGAGGGTGGGGAGCAGAAGGCACCCCTAAAGCCAAAAAAGCAGACTTAAGGCGTGCGAAAGTGCCAACATCCATCCCTTTGGGTCGGTGCTTCTTGGATGGTGGTGGATTCTCCCCAGGATGCTAGTTGGAATCCACAGAGGGCTCTGCACGTGCTGCCGCTAATTTCACACACTCCTGAACTATTCTCTCAGAGAGGCGTTACTCCATAGGACCAACCACCTCATTTACAACTCGGTAGATTGAGGTGTCAACTGCCTCAAAAAAATCATCATCCCAGGGCAGATATCCCTGGACCTCCTCCTCATAATGTTCTGTATGACCTTCCATAGCTAATGAGTAAAACAACCCCAATCCAAACACCCAAGTTAGCGTTAGGGATAAGTAACTGTGTGGGGATACAGAACAGAAAACACTTATGTATTAGAATAGGTGCTGAGCACCAAGGTTCAATGTGGGGGGGAAAGCCCAACAAATAAAAGGCAGGCTGAAAGGCTGTGCAAGTATGGGTAACCCCAAGGGTCACAATAGGAGCTGTACTGACCCCCAAACGCGCTACAGCCCTCAAGATAACTGACCGGGCTTCCTGCCTCCCAGCTCTTGTACCGCAGAATTTGTGAGGAATGAGGGGCACGTTTGCGCCTTTGTGCACTGTCACCTAAAGCGGGAAGCTGTGTACTACAACAATCGTTCGAGCGTGTCAACCAAAACGGGCATAATAATTATTGAAAATTGCGGGAAATACTATCCGTTAACACAGGCGTCATGGTGAGGCAGGCGGGGACAAGGCTAACAACTTTTCACTCTCGCCGCACAACTCCTCTATGAGGAGCGGCGCCGCGAAGCAACGAGAGGGCCGAGTCCCTCTAGTGGGCTTCAAAGGCACCGCTCCAGCAGGGGTCCGACCGCGTAAGGAGTGGAGAAAAAACGCTCCTGCAGCAGAAATGGGAACCTGCACACAGGGAAATAAAAGCTGCCCAACACATAGCGACAGGGCCGGACTGGCCGTAGAGGGCACCGGGCAATCCCCCGGTGCGCCACACAGGTGGGGGGGGGGCGGTTTGGGGACCCTGGGGTCCGTTTTTGTTACAGGGCCGTTTTTGCAGCATCTTTGCCAGGGCCGGTTTTTGTTCCCAGTCAGGCCCTGCATAGCAATCACAAACACAATCCAGAAAACCACAATTCAACATCAATCTACCATCAGTGGCATACATTCAGGAGAAGAACAGAAAACTACTTAACTGGCTGCGAAGCAGCAAAGAAAGAGGAGGAGGAGAGACAAACATGTGACTATGTACTGAGCATACTGGAAATGGTGGAAGGACTATGGACTTACATTCCTCCCTGGTTGTAGGGAGTTGTAGTTTTTTGATTGTTTGATAATGTGTTGTTTATCTTTCTGGCTGCTTGGCTTTTGGATTGTAATAAAAGCGAAGAGAGAAAAGCATAATTTGAACACGGAAATAACAACTTCCCATATTTCAGTCATAGAAAAGGGCTAAAAAGTCACTGCCATGTTCAAACAGGATCTCCATCTTGCCGGTATTTCATTTTGACCAGTGACTTCCCCACCATGCCATGACCTCCATAACACACCAATTGGCCTATATTAGCAGTCCTCACCACTTCCTCCCAAAGGATTTCAATGTGATCAACACACTTCAACCAAGCACATCTGCAGTCAATAGGTCTGGCTGTAATAAGCTAGAGCATTCAAACTTAAGGCAAGCACAAATGCACACGGATTTATTGCACCATGTATCTGCCTTCTATGTCCTATTTTAATTTCCCAAGCTTTTGCTGCTGCATGTTCACCCTCAGTAGTTTAGGTGTCATGTTTGTAATCTCACTAAGAAGCACTCGAACGAAGGGGTTTTATAACAGTAATTAGTTTGCATTTTAGTGATTCCTTCTGTGTTCTGTGTTAGGGAAACTCCTACACCAGTTTTTTCAACGCTATTGAGATGGAGATGAAGGATTTTGTATCCTGAAGTTAGGAAAAATAGTGAAATGGCGAAGGAGAGGAACTGTGTTTCCATGTATGCAATAGCAGAAAGGTGACAGTTATTAAAGTTGCATTAGAGACCATATTTCTGCAGGTTAGAGACCATAGTTCTGCAGGTCAGGATGGCAGCATTGATGTGATGCGTAGGAGAGTGATTACTGGGTTCAAATGTGATTCTTCTGAGATTTTTAGAGCAGATTGACCTTCTAGATAAAGAGAACTACCTCTGGAGGTTGAGGTCATACATTGTGTAGTGGCATCTGCGATCATGAAGTATTCAGGGTTGTGGGGTGCCTTAGAAATTATGTGCATGGAGAAATTCCCTAAAGCATTAAGGCTGGTGTGCATGTGGGGCTCTTGAGGACTGGAAGTGTTGAGGTAGGTGTGAAAAGTGAGCAGGCAAAGGTTGAGAGGAGAATGCTTGTGAGAGAGATAAAGTGTAGTTTGCAGACTTGTGATGCAGCTTCAGTTTGATGTCAAGCAGTTAATTGTGTGGAGTCAATAAGAGATTTAAGCTATGCTCAGTATTACGTGACTGCAATGAAGTATGAGATAAGTAATCTCAGGTTTCTTCAGCATCATACATATGCGTGGTCGATAACTTCTACGGAAAGTCTGTTTTTCTGTTCTTGTTTTGGTGTAGCTTGGACTCGATCAGAAGTTTAGTTGGGGCTGGTTTGAGGGTTAGTGGTGCGTACCAGAGGGCTCGGGAGTTGGTCCTTAACAGTATTTATATGTGTGCATGTATATCGTATTTCTATAGTGCTAACCCGCCATAGGCAGCGGAGCACTGTTCAGGATCAAAGACCAGCAAAATGTCAACAAGTGATAGGAGAGGTTGCTGATGATGACGCAAATTTCTTAATTTTGCAAACAAAAACACATTTAAATATAAAAGATGTTTTTGTCTTCCACTATAAGTGCTGTATCTTTCTAGAAGCGTTCTGTTAGTTAGTGAACAGACATTTGTTATGTATTAGACAGCTGATAGTGAGGTTCTCATCTGGTGGAGAGGAGATGGCAACGGTATGAGACGCAAGATGCAGAAAAATTCTCTTTTCAAGGACTTAGTTCTGTGGCTTATTGTGAAGACATGAGAAACTAGGGAGTTTACCTTCTGCCAGAGTTTGCTAAAATCCAACTGGATGCCAAGTACGTGGAATGCATCAGATGTAACCAACCATTTTTAAGCACATTTATATTAACGTGAGTTCCAACTGTAGGTTAGCACATTCTGGACTCCATTTTGTCTGCGATTTTTAGGAATATCTCTCTTCTTGAGGTATCTCCTATGAGCCCTTCTCTTTTTCAGAGATGTCTGCTTATTTATAGCTGAGAATGCCTTCCAGCTTCGCAAAATTCTTTATTGCTTACGTGCAAATGCTTCTTGCTTATGCATTTTATTCTCTCAACTGAACTCATGGTTTGTGTTTCTGAGCTAACACCTTCCCAAGCTTATTGAAGAAATTGCCATTTCATGCTTAATTTAGATTAGGAAATTTCTTTATGGAACACACTTGCTGTATTATCTCTGTTTTATTTGTAATACTCACTAACTTGGTATTTTAATTTGTTTTGAAATACAGATTAAGGGTTTATCTGAATTTGTAATAATGATGACTAAATGGTTAATATTTATTGAATAAAACAATTTAACCTTTTTGGCTTGATGATAAAATCGATTAATTTACTCAAATTCTCTTTATTTACACCTGTAAAGCCCTAAATGATCTTCGTTGTTTATGTAGTTTGATGTACATAATTGCTCCTTTCCATTACTCTTTCGACAAACAAAGGTCCATATGACCATTAGTGGGGGTTAGTTAATTATTATACTCGAAGACTAAGATATAAAAACCCTCAGGTAGTAGCAGAAGATGGCTAGTGTCACAAGAGAGAAAGGAGCTGAAATTAAATTAAATTTCCCAAGTTTAAAATTGCCCATATTTCTTAAAACAAAAGCCCAAATTTTGAGTTTGCAGTTCCGAAGGCAGTGTTAGTGGTGGAGGTGTGAGTATCAATAGGGTCGTGCGCCGCAATTGTCTACGTTGAGCTTACTTTATTGTGTTGAAGTTATGTATTTTGTGGTCTGGTAAAGTTTCTGGTTTAGTTGTGCTTATGTGTTTGATGTTGAGCAGTTGAAGTTGTTATCTGACTGAGTAACCGAATTCGGCCGTTACCAACCGGTATTAGGGCTCCTACATCTGGCCCTTAGTGTACAAAATACTTAAAAGGAGGGTATAGCACTGCGAGAAGTGAGAATTACATCAGAGTATGTTGCACTGGATAGGTCAATTTGTGTAAAGTGTTACGCTGGGATTTGTTGGTGAATCATCAGGTGCTGTATTGTGATAGGCTCACAAAGAAAGAATTGTATTGGGATGTGGTGTGAACATTATTTCCTACAGAACTGAGAACTGGACAAAAACTATTAATTTAATTTAATTAAAATGTGCTTGTTATTTGTTGACTTGTAATCATGAAGTGCTTTAAAGCTCTTCGAGATTTAATGAGACCTGATGTTCGAGTCTCTGTCCATGAGGTTGTGGAGGTTCCACTAGACAGTACGCCATTATATGGTCACTCAGGTATGTCTTTATACATGTTTATGGCTTTGTCAATGGCACAAGATCACAGCAAAGGAATGCAGATTAAGGTTTACATAATATGGTACCTTTGATTAAAAGATTATTGAAAATTTAAGGGAAAAGTTAGGAGATTAAGTTGCTTCTTAGACCCACACAATATGAAGTACTAAATGCTTAGGTGCAGCCTATATCAAGGAGAAGGAAAGATATCAGAATAAAGCAAAAAGAGCAGTGCATAATTATTCTAATGCTTAATGAGATGAAGAGCAACAAAGATGGAGGAAATGTATAGTTGAGGGAGCTAGGATGTATCCAGCAAAAATTGCAAAGAAAAAAGAATTGAAAGCAGGGAAATGAAGATGAGGTGACAGCAGGGAGAACGCCCGATGCCTTCGAGTTCCCCTGCCTTGGATAACAGAGACACGGGATACTTCTTGATGACGTCAAAGACCAAAGTTTATTGGCTGCAACCAGGAACAGAGATCTACGAAGCACACACAGGTGGTTCGCTAGAGACTGCACAAATTCAATGAGCGGAGCATGGTCTTTTATGCCAAAAATCAAGCCTCAGGCAACATTCAAAATTAGCATTGGGTTCTTACAAATTGACCAATGACACTGTGACAATTTAAAAGTAGCGTATGACGACAATCCCACTTTCCGTTGTCCAGCCCACCAGAAATGACCAAGCAAAATCCAACATTCCTGTTCGAACTGGCCGGGCAAACCCATCATAAAACTCTCAACCCAAATCAGTGATTATGTCGTAAAGGAAGGAACAGAAACAGATTGGAAGCAAGATAGAAAGGTGGGAGCAGTGTACTATAAACTCGGGCATGTCCTGCTCTTTGATCTTTATCTGACCAGCTGCTTAACAAGGAACTGGCTCAGCGAGGTCAGCCTCGGGCAAGGAGTCAGTTCGGCCAGGTCATTCAGAAGTCAGCTAAGGCATACGTGTCTCAAGGACTCGTTCGGCCGCAGTCATCGGCCTATGTGAGGGCAACCATTCAAAATGGCTGCCATACACAAAATGGAACCCGAGGGTTCGAACAAAATCCCCAAATTTGTAGTGTTCTCATAGATCAATTCATGCGAAAACACTCGTACACGCTACACTCGCCATTTGCGGTCTGCTGACACCAAAATCGTCTATTTCCGACGACCTTTATTGAACGGGTTCGGAACCACCGAACCAGACCCACAAACTCACGGAACTACAATAGATGCTCTATTGTCCTCACGTCCACCATCATTCGTTGCTCCATCATCAGGTTCAGAAAATGCTACAACCACTAGGGATAAAGTGGCCACAGCCCCTGTTGACCCAAATATAATTTAGATCGGGGGACCACCTTCAACACTTACGATTACAACTGCACTACTGCAATTGCTCCAGGTGTTACAGAATTTATTATGACTGTTCCTGCACCAGTGTCTCAAGTTGCATCGGCTCAGACATTAGAAATTTCTGTTGCAACTGCACCATTAATATTGTTCTGAATCCTTTGACCCCAGGAACTGTAGCAAAAGTTGCTGCGACAGGGTCAATCCCAATGTTGCAAAACCCACAAATTGTTGCTTGGAACCCGCCACAGAATGTTCACACTTCAAGAGAAGGGAGGTGCATTGTTTTTACACAGGAAATATGGAGAGACCATCCACAAGTCAAGACGGAGCAAGACCCTTAGATGTACCAAAATTGAAGTGGAGTGGAAGAAATTATTAAGGGATGTTTCGATAGTTCACTTTTGAGCGAATATCAGAAGTTTGAGCTAATATATCTGAGTGAGAAAATTACGAGGCGTGCAGCTGCCACTCATGATAAATTGGCAGAATTGGTAAGTAAATATGAGCTAGATTTATCTTTGAGTAACCCTTTACAGAAAAGCTTCAGGGTGCATTCAGATGATGAAGCCATTTTGACTATATTCAAGAGTAAATGGGAGAAGAAGCAAGGAAAGAAAAAGAAACTAGAGAGGTAAATAATAAACAGCCTCCAGTGGTCCTAGATGAGAATGAGGCTTTAACATTTCCTATGAGGGAGATACCAAGTGGAGGGTATGTTATTGTACCATGGGTCCGAGGTGATCTTGCAACATTTATACATTAATAAAGAATCTGATTTGTAAAGCACTGCTAATCACCCATGAGGGTATCCAGGCATTGTCCATATAGGTATGGGGAGATTAAGTGATTCGCCCAAAATCACAGGATGTTGAGCCGAAACTCCCCAGCTCCAAAGTTGGCAGCTCTGGTCGTTACGCCACATTCTCTCCTATGAACAAAAATTGAAAGAGAAGCCTGCCTCGTATTGTTGCAGGGATTCTACTCATACACAGAACTGTGCACAGAGACCCAGGACCTCAGTGAATTGTGGTGGACCAAAAACTCACCTCAGTACCTAGAACCCCTAACCAACTAGCATCAGTGTCACATTAGCTCTTCTTCCTATAGCAAAGATACCAATGATTAGACAACCATACATACAACCCAGAACATGCGACTTAGGTTACTCTCTGGAATGGTGGGACTCAAGAACACTCTTTTGTTTGTTATTCTCATACCAGTCCACAACATGGGTAAAAAGAGACACAATAAAGTTTAAAATGTTTATTTTAACGACGTGCTCTAAGATGCAGTATTTTTTCCAATATAAGCAGACATATGATTAAAAATAATACAAGCAGCATTGTTACAATTCCATAAAACATAAAAGGAGAAATTGTATTATAATGATAGTGTAAACAGGTCCTATAGTGCCTGGTATGCCACCCTCCTGAGCTAGGAACTATGTTTTATAAACTATAGAAGGTCTCTTAGGCTTGAATAGGGGATCCCATACCTCCAAGATCAGCAGAGTTGAATCGCATCAGGATCTGAAAAAGCTCTCTAGCTCTCTGGAAACGAATTCTTCCAAGTGTCTAAAATCATGCATGCAGTGCCATATTAAAGGCGCCAGAATTTCAGCTGCGTGTATGTTGTGTCTAAGCGTGAGCTGATCACCCCGAAAAACAGCTAACATTGTTATGATACATTTGGAGGCTTTAGAACTTTAGCAGACTAAGGTTGCAGTGTAAATCTAGGGATGTTGAAAACAAGCCATTCTCATGTGAAGATATCCACGCAGTTAAACTTACAACAACAGTTATATACAGTGTTGTGTGCAAAAGCTGCAAAAGGGCAAAATGGCATTTAAACTTCGAATAAGAGTATGCTAACTTAACAATGTACGTAAGCAGAGGTCTGCCTTCACTACAGTATACACAAGTTGACAAGTTTGTAAAGATTTCAAAGGTATTGTGGCCAGATTTAAATACCTTTTTTGACATTGTAGAACAAGTGAGTTAGGGGCTGAGAGTAAGATTGCTGTGCAATGGCCATGTACGGAGCCCCCAAGAGATGCACATACCCATGCACCCTCATCTATGGTGATGACAAAGTTTGATGAGGCGATTACCATTTTGAAGGGAAAGATACCAGCAAGGGACATTAATTGATTGTCAGTATTGAGAGAAGCAAGAGCATAGTGAAGAGACATCCTCTTTTAGTGATGATCCATCACTTTGTTGAGATTTTGTTCACTCATACTAAAACCCAATTTTTTGACAAACAACTATCGCTGCTTTATCGGCGATAATGGGCTTGATAATATGCCCTTGAGAATTCCAATAGGAGCCCATGTTCACACCAAAACATGGGATTCTATGGGAATTCACATGGGCATATTACCAAGTCCATTATCGCCACTTTAGTGGCAGTTTCCTGCCGCTAAAGCAGCAATAATTTTAACACCGTTTCTTGATATTATGCCCCTAAGTGCTTAAAAGATGTCAAACTCTCAATCCAGCTACACTGTTACCATTGCCTGAAAATGACACTGATGGGGAAAAGGTTGAACATGGCTGTCTCACGGTTAGGATTTATGTGGCAAGACAAGACCTGACATTAACGGTGAACCCCTTGATGTGCCCGGTTATGTAACATTTGTTGGTAACTCATGTTTGAGAGATAATGAGGGGACTTGTAAAGCAGCTTATGCTGTTTTCACTATTTAGGAAGTGGTAGAAGCCTCCTGACTTCGGGGTGTTACCTCTGCACAAATGGCGGAATTGATCTCCCTTACCCCAGCCTGCTATCTTTCAGCACACTTGTCGGAGACTATATTTACGGATTGTCAACAATGTTCTCTCTAATTTTTCTTTCTTATGTGCAGCAATAGAATGGTGGTGTGCACACTTTTCTTGCTTGGGTATGCAACTGAGTGATAAGATGTACAACAAGGCAAGTCAATCAGCTATCACTTAAAGGTAAATAACAAGCATTGGCAATGAGAAATAAGTCTTGCTTTTAATTTAAAGTTACTTCTTAGTCACCGATTGTTTTAAGCACAGAATAAGTCATTAGACAAGCACCCTGTCACTCATCCTTGCACTTGTGCATCCATAAATCACTTATCATTTTTGCATTCACCAACTTACACTACCACAATACAGCACAAACAAAAGTTCAGCCACACATGCAAGATAAAGTGAATAAAAGTGGAAAAAAACAAAACATGCTATCGCCTAAAAATGGCAGATGTATGCTTGCAGTAACAAATTTAAACAAAGCAGCAAGTCGACGTCTGCTCGTTTCTTGCTGTCTGTTTGTGCCTTCTCGGCTCGTTTCTTGCTCTCTTTTTGCCTTTTCTGCTTGTTTCTTGTCCTCTGTTTTGCTTTTTTCTACTAGTCTCTTGCCGTCTTCCTGCTATTTACCTCCTTCCGCCACCCAGCGCCCCTCTCTCCTCCCAGGACATCATCCCTGGTGTATTTCAGAAATAAACCCAAGAACTGGCTTTTCGACAGAGAACTTGCAGCCCAGATATCCTTAGGGGTGAAAATGCTGGACTCTACAAATGATGATTGATTTGCTTGATTCAAATAAAGATATTTTATAGAGGTTATGATTGTTTGAAAAACGTTTGATTTCAAAGTCTCTATTGGAATGAATGCATACAGTATTTATTTATCTCTTATTTTTTGTTCTCGACTGGTCTGAGGATATTGTAAAGGAGTGAGTGGGGGTGCAGTCGCCTTGCTGAATGCACTGTGGTGCATGTCTTTTTTAGAAAGGACTATCTGATGTCACAGTGACCTAGCTGAAATGCCCCAGAGGATGATGTTGTCACTTCTCTAGAATGTACTGGCAGACAGCTCGCTGGGAGCTGGCTTGTCTCCTTTAATTGACTTCAGAATACCAAACATTGTGGTTAAAATACCAAGGTTGATATGCGAGGATTGGTTCATGCCCTCTTAATTTTCACAAAAGGTATGTCTGTCTCACATTTTTAGGTTTTCCCCACACAGCTTTTGCTAAATATCTTGAAAAGAAAAAGAAAATGTAAACGGACTTACAGCCCACCCATTACTTACCATTTGTTGATTTGCTGGTCACTCTCATTTCTTTGCTTTCTATTGGCAATTGCATGCGATTTCTTGTCCTTCTTACCACGTGTGCTTGTGTTTTCTGTGGCGCATGGACCAAGTACATCTTCCTCTTGAAGTCTTCATCCGCTGCTGTCCCTTGCCCTCTCACCCTCTTTCCAGATGCCCTTTTGTCTTCTCATACTCCTCCAATGTCAGTTGTTTTCCCACCCTCCTTCTGTGTCATGATTATATTAAACCTCTTCCTGTGTCATTATTGTTTAATCACCCCCAGTCCCTTGTTTAATCCTTTCTCTGTTTCTCAGAACGCCTGCCCCCTCCTCCCATCGTCTGCTTCTCACCACCCCCTTCTCCTACCATCTGATCTGTTTCTACATCATCCCCCTCCCGCCATTCATTTCCCACTTACCCTGACCGAACCTGTGACTCCGGCACCCGCTTCTCACCGCCCCCACCACCATGCTCCTTATTGCACAGCAGCGTGGGTTGATGTACAACATGGCTTTGTGTGGATAAAAGGTGCTATGACACGGTCAACACTGGCCGGTCCTAGCTCTCTTCCCCCCCACTTAAAGTCAAGAGGTGTGGTAGGTAGTTGGCCATGATGATTGTATAAATAATGAGGTCTTTGTGCTTAGAGCAGCACACCAGCTTGAATTCATTCTTGAACCTGCTTTATAGTCATGTGACATCATGCAGGGTGGTGGGCTGCTCTTGGCAACAATTTACAACAGTCCCAGTCAGGGAAAGGAGTGCATCCATTGGCTGTCCTTGAACTTTTCCCCCTCTTTGCCAGTGATGGCAAACAAGTGTACAAAAAAAAAACAAGTTTAGAAAATACTTTTACAAATATTTTTTCACTTTAACCCCGTTGTGTGGTAAGTTTTATCGCTTAAGTCCTTCAGCTTATTCCTGAGGGATGTGCTTGTGTTGGGGTGAGATAAGACAGGCCATAATGAAGCATTCCTGAGTATTATCTTACTTTCTTCTCGAATGTGTGCTTGGTGGGCTGCAGAGGCCTGACATTTTTCTGTAAGAGAACATACCTCATGGCCTTGGGCATTGTTTAAATTGTAATGGACTGGCAAAAGATGAGGTGCAACAATTTAGCAAGAGATATTCTATTTCCATCAATTTTTAATAAATACTCTCCTTACAAATACCAAGAGTTGTATATATATATGCCTTTTAAATTTCACCTAGGCTTGGACGGTGAGAGCCAGGATGAACATCCTGCCATCCCCCCCTCATGTTGTATGACCCCCTGCTGTGCAACATGGTTTTAAGTAAAAAAGAAATGCTAAGATGTGATCAACGGTGGCCACGGCATATGGTTTTTGTTTTTTATACTTAAAGCCAAGTTGCACAGCAGTTTGTAAAAACCATTTAACAAAGCCAGTAGATCTCACATAGGTGAAGCCTATTGGCTTTGCAATCCTTGTGAATTATGGTAACCTTAAATACTATTTTTTTTTCATAAGGTACTTTTATTTCCTTTGTGGATAAGAAGAAAATTAAGAGATCATATATCAATCCTGAAAGGCTTGTCCTTAGTAAAAACAACAAAAATTGTCACTGGTTAATGTTGATAGGTTGGACCCCAGGACTTGGTCTTTGTGCAAAGTTTTGATAGGGTAGCATTATTTCATCCATCCTGAGACTTTTCTGATATAAACCTCTATTTATTTAAATGTTATGGCAATATTACATCATGCGAAACATATGTAGGTTATTGGTCTTGAGAAGAAGATTCTGTATGGAATAGCGGCAATTAACAGCCATGTGGTATTACGTAATATAGAGTGTAAAAAGTTGTAATAAGGTGCCTGTTAAGTGTAAAAGGTGTGCAGCCAAATAAACTCGCATTTGATTGAAAGAACATTAAGGTGCAATTTCGCCCATGTTGCTACATCAGTATCAAAATGGAAAATGTGTAGGAGCACAAATCAAGTTTATGTGCAAAATCCCATTTAAGTGCGAAATCAGTTTTAGATGCAAAATTGCCGTTAGCGGAAACTAAGCAGAATTGTGGTTTCATTTTTGGGAGTAAAATCTTATTTGGGTGGAAAATTAATTACGCGGCATAATCCTCCTTGGTCCAATTTGAGCAGAAACATGGAAACCCTTTTAGGGGCACAAATTGTTTTCAGGAGCAAAAACACATTTCAGTGGAAGTCACTCGCGTTGCAACATCAATAGAAATGTGGGAACACCTGTCGGAGCAAAAATTACATTTAGATGCAAAGAAACACATTTCGGTGGAAAATCTCTATGAGGTCTTGAATCACCTTTGGTGCAACACGAGTAGAAGTACAGAAACACATTTCAATGACAAAACATATTTAGGTGCAAAAACACTTAGACACAAAATTACATTTAGCTGCAAAATCACCATTGTGCAGCCGCAAGAGTCTGGAGACACTTTTAGGTGCAAAGGTTAAACAAACTGAGTCCAGGCTACAAAGAAGCATAGAGGGCCAAGTCATGCTGAAAGAAACTAAAAATAAGCTCAACTCTCAAAAGATTTTCAGCCTGATTCATCAAAGTACCTTTTTGCGAGTCTCTAATAGTGATTCATAAGGAATCGCTATTTGAGACTCGCAAAACGGTATTCATGTAGGAATCGCAAAATAAAATGCGATTCCTACACATTCCTTATTTGCGATTAGCAAATTGCTAATCGCAAATAAGGAAAAACTCCCCATTCATTCCTATGGGCCAAAAGGCCCATAGGAATGAATGGGGAGTATTCCTTATTTGCGATTAGCAATTTGCTAATCGCAAATAAGATAGCGATTTTAAGGGTGCCAGGGGTGTCCAAAGGACACCCTGTAGCACCCCTTAAATGCAAATTTTAACAGGTGTTGCGTACACACATGTCCAAAGGACATGTGTGTGTGCAACATGCAACTTAGAAAAATGCTTTTAAAAGCATTTTTCTAAGTTTTCGCTATTTACCACGAGGTTTGACCTCGCGGTAAATAGCGGGCAGAAATTGCGAATTCGCTATTTAAAAATGGATGATGAATTGCATTTAAGGAATCTCAAATAGAGATTCCTTAAATGTAATTCCTCGCTAAATTGCGAATTCGCATTTACCGATTTTTGCATTTGGGATGATGAATCCCAAATGCAAAAATTGCACTCGCAAAGGGCCAGATTCTCAGAATCTGGCCCTTTGCAAGCGCAAATCAGCTTGATGAATTACAAAACAAGTGTATTCACTCTTTAAAGAAGTCTATGAACAAAGTCAGCCCTCCCTGGAAGGAAGCTCACAACACGTCTGGGTCCTACCTAAAAAAAAAAAGAATACAGGTGACATCAGCTTAATGCAATTCTCAACAAGTGGCAAATTTTCAAGACAGCTAAACAGAAACCTAGCATGGAGAATTCAGCTTTAATTCTACTCTGATTGCACATCAGTGGAGAGAAAGCAGGAGCGAGGACACAGAAAGAAAGACGTACTAAAGCCCACCCTCACAAACTTGTAAAGAGAATAAAAAAAGTTCAAACACTGAAACATAAACAAGTAAAACAAGTGAAGAAGGAAATACTTACTTGAAGTATTACCTAGATAAACTAAAATACTTATGTTTTATTAGGCTTCGCCCTTCCAACAGCCGTTAGCTGATTATAGGTAAAAAAAAGCCTGAAGACCATACCAAAAAAACAGTGGGCCAAAAGCTCATCCATTGCTTACCATTGGTTGGCTATATTTTCACTCTTATTTGCTTGCTTATTTAATGACTTTTTCTCTTATTAGGTTTGTCCCTCCCTTGGAGCAAAGCCTATTTACCATCCTCTTGATTGGCTAAATTGTATCCTTTCTCTGCTTTTTCCCCCCATTTCATTCAGCACTCCATGAGAGTAAAATGTAAATTGATACTTGTATAGCGCACTACTCACCCGCAAGGGTCTCAATGCGCTTGTACAAATACCGCTGTGGATCTCATCCCGGCTTTCCCAGTGAGGGTCCACTCCTGGGCGCCCCCAAGGTGGAGGCCAGGCATCCTTAGCGTTGTGGGGGCCGTTGTGGAGATTAAGTAAACTATTGCCCAGAGTTGCAGAGTGGCACTCCATGATTGGAATAGGCACCGAGGCGAGAATTATCAGGTCCGTGGGATTTCCTTTGAGCCCAAGACACGCCGAGGCGGGGAATTGAACCCTGGTCCCGGGCTAGACCGCTGCATCAGGGTCTGCCGCTCTAATCATTGAGCCACACTTCTCCAGTGAATGTGTTTTCTTGTGCTCTCCCTGGTGTGAGTTTTCTTGCCCCCTGCACTATTTTGCTCCCCACCCTTTCTGTAAAAGCACACAAGCAGGAATATTTTTGCGAGGCTATGACTAAAGAGCAGACATCATGGTTAGTTTTTGTTTTATCGTCGGTATTCCACATTTTGCATAAAAGTCCAGGCCTTGCCACACAACAATGTTTTTGGCACTGGGAGAGGGGCTGGTCACTGCACTCAGATGGCGTTTTAGGTGGAAGGTGTAACAAGCATGACTTAAAAGGAGATGTCTCATCAGCTGGATGACCATAAATCGGCTCCCTGTGCTATTGTAGAGGACAGAAGAACTGGAGAAAGTTTCAGTTCTGAGTTATGTTGACAATAACTTAGGCTCTGGCAAGCAGTTTCCTTTAAAGATCATTAGTCTATTGAAATTTGGTTCTGAGTTTACTGAGTGACACGTATTTGAAAAATAAACCATGCCATTAAAAACGATTGAAAATATTGATGCAGTGTACAGTTTTGTAATACCTTAATGTATGTGTTTGTTTTTTTACCTTTCTTTTTTTTCCAAAAATTGCTTTCTAAACAAACGTTGGCACTGTCATTATAAAGGTGAGACCTATTAGCATTGCCAGTGCATTTTTTTTTAACAATAAAGTGGTTTTATGTAGTTTTCGTTTAACATTCTTTTGCCCGCAAAAAAGATTTAACACTTACTAAACATTCTAGTGAAATTAAATACACACATCAAAAGCTAAGTACTTTTTTGAATCAGTCGGAATTTGTTGCTTTTAATTGTGCAAGTCTTATTTTCAAGCTATTATCTGTATTCACCAAGCTGTCCCTGCCTGGTGCTGTTGCGCTTGAAAACAGTGCTCATCAGGTATTGAAAAGATGCCACTTTTTAGGCAGAGAAATGATACCGCTAATAGCCAAAACTATAACAGTGAGAGAGAATTATTCCTATGGACTGATCCAAGATATGAATTATGCTGCCTAAATACATTGGCTGATGAGGGCTAGCCCAAAATAACCAAAGGCTCAAGGGAACTGACCAGAGTTCACTTTCTGTGTATTTGTTTAAAACAGGAGGTCGTTGCTATGCCAGATCTAAAATGAATATTGTGGGACCAGATAAGCTAAACAAGAGACTTGACATAGACATTGACATTGAGGAGGATGAAGGATGTGGAAGACACTTGGGGAATGCTATGTGTAATGAAACTGAACTCTGAGGTGGAAAAATGGAAAGAAATGCAAATAAATATGTCTGTAGGGAAGCAGATGATCCAGGCAAGTGAGACCAATGTTCTCCAGACAGCCAACTAAAATGTTGTAATCAACAATGTTATGTTTCAGCAAAAGTTTCAAATGGACCTCTGCAGTGATACTTTCACCATTTTCTGAAAAAGACTTCATCCTGATTGCTAACAACAGTAGACAAATCAATCAATATTCTTTATTCCATTTTAAGAATAACATTTCTAAAAGACAAAACAGTAAAAAACAGAGCAGAAAGATCAGCATCAGTACAAGTTAAAATTAGGCTTGCTTTAAAACCCCAGAGAAGTAACGTAAAAGAAAAAAACAAACTGTGGATGTATTTAAAAACTGTCGATACAATAATGCAGGTCTAACTTGAGTAAACACAAGCTTTAAAAGTGGGTGAAAGAACTTCAATCGCAAGTGATTATATTTCGGACAAATCACGACAATGTGTAAGGTATTATTTGCTAAAACATTATCACAATTACATAAGCGCATAATCGAACCCTTGAAACAGCCATGATTTGAAGGCAATAGTCGCATGAATAAATTAAGCCTTATGGATGTCATTAGACAAGTCCATGATTGGCACATAAAAATGAACTCAGCTGACTAACAGCATCAAGTATCTAAGATTCCTTATCGACTGCAGTCTTCATATCAACACACTTACATCGTCAAGAAGACTCAAGATAGCTTAACACCGTTTCTACTTTCTGTGCAGAGTAGGGAAGTCATACCTCCCTAAAGCTAATTTCAGAGCAGCCTTTTAAATATTACTTCGATTCCACCTTTCGAGAAGCAATTGCCTGCTCTTCTGTGTACCTGCCTAGTATCCTTGATGTGATTTCTCTATGCTGCAACATAACTGATCAAGGAAGAGAAACATCTTGATTCAATTATTCGTACACTTCAGGTATTTCACAATCTCAATTTTTCTGCCTGCATCACATTCAAAATTTGCTGCACAACTAACAAACCACTGTGCTATCTTACGCGGTAGACACATACCCAATCTCCAGTGGCTAATGCAGCACACTTGCTAGGATGATTTCAAACAGAGACTTGATTTTCTATCATCAGCTAATACCGGTTGTCTTATTTCTCTACTCAGGTTGATGAATTTTTGCCGTTGTTTCGGAGATTAGGACCTGTACATCACATTACATTATTACAATTTCTATCTATGTCACGCAATAAAGAGAGTTGTTTTGAGTTAAAGGGTTTTATTATCCAAATATTTTAGTAAGCCATCTTTATTTCAATTCACAAGTTAAATTCCATTAGTTTTAGTTATCAATATTAACAGAAATTGATAATCATATTTAGTAATCAATAAATCATAGTAAAATGCATTAAGTGCATTCCATAAAGGAAGAAATCTCTAGTCTATGGGTGAGAAGGGAAAAATGGTGTCCGGCCAGATACCCATAAAGAGTTCTGGAATCGATAGTAATAATAAAGCATAAAGCTTCAACTTCGAAGTTAGCTCAATAAATCAAGAATCAAACAAAGCAGAACTCCTTATGAAGAGTGGTTCAAGAAACGCAGTAGATTCTCAAAACAGCATGGAAAAAGTGTAAAGTGGTGGGGGTGGATGATGGATGGAGTGTAGTGGTGGTGTCCTAGTCTAGGAACACACACTTTTATGCACAGACAAAAATATTGTTTCAATCTTCATGTTGCTTCTTCTTTATTCTGTCAACAGCTTTGGATGAGCCAGTGGAAACGCATTCACTCCCCATCTCTTCACAGATTCTTCAGACATCAACTTCTAAACTGCAATTATGGTATACCGTCTCTAAATTCCCCATGAATTAACCTCCCATTTAAGTATGTATTCCAATGTGTGAATCTTCATTTCTAACCTTCTAAATAACAAGTTTATTTAAGAGTTAACAATGGTATTTTTGGATTTTGAAACATCTATATAAACAAAAAACAAAAATTTTTGCACACCAACTATTCATCGTTAATGAAAAAAGCAAGTTGGTTTAAAAGGTAAGTGTTATACCCTACTAAGTTGTATTTACATGTACTCCAGCCCTGCTGCCTCTAGCTGCTCAGCCAGAGTGAGAGATGGTAATGGAATGTTGGTGTGCCTGTGATGCATGGAATGCCTGGGTGTCTGAGTGGATGAGTGAGGCAGTTAGAGATGGGCTGAGCAACTGGGCAGGCTGCTCCTGGTGGGGCTGGTACCACACCAATGCTGGCTGGACTCAAGACTGATGTAACTTGGACTGAAACTGAATAAAGAAGACTTGAATATACATCCTGGTCACCTGGTGTCTACCTTTATAGGACACAACAGTAACGATCCAGTTTGAATGCTGGATTTGCAGTTTTTAGCTCTGTAAACTTTAATAAAGCAATGTTTCAGCATATTAGGCCTAGCACATTTAAGTATGATTGCCTAGTGGAATTGTGCATTAAATTCATGTTTTAAGTTTCATTAGCTTTTCACATTTAACATTATTTCTTGAAAATTTTTAAACCCTTCTCCACACTCATAAATGATATTGTATGTCTTAGTAAAAAGTAGGGTGAAAAGGAGATGATCAGAATGCACCGCAGAATTTGAATCTGCACCTGACACAGACCCCCCAAGCTCCCAAGACTCTTACCTTCTTTTCAAGGAGAAACTCTTTGAGGAACATCTCATCCACACAAAAACTATGGCTATAATGTATGCAAACACCAACAAGACAAACTCAAAGACTCATTCATCACACAGTGAAAGTAGAGCCTATTGTGCAAACTGTCCAGTCAACAAAATACTCTGTATGAGCTTGGAGGATACAAGAAGAGAAATATGAAGACAATCTAACAGTTGGCTGGATCCAGCGATAAATGTATTCAATAGTAAATAACAATTGATTTTGGCATCAGCTTGAAGGCACAAGTCCAATAACGACACAAATATTCCAGGTTATGTGTCTTAAAATGTTTGGAAGGTGCTGATTAATTCCTCTAAAGGAAGAACACCCTTACCCACCCAAGGGTGGCATTTTGTGTCATAGCGCTCATCCTCACACTGATGCCCAGCAGAGTATCAGTGTGTGCTGCAGCCCTTGTGGAGAAAAGTTCTTGAGGTGTGAAATATCTGTGAGGAGCACCTATGAGCGATGACATGGTTGTCAAGTTTAAAAAGCTGCAGAGAGGAATCAAGTGAGAACAAGCATTAGCGAAGCCAATAGGTTTCACATATCTGAAATGTATTGCATCATAAGACACACTCCCCGAGCTTCTGGTAGAGGTGGCGGAGTGGGATACATCTATAGAGACTCACTCTCCCTCTCGCAGCTCGTGGTAAAAGAGGTGTAGGGGTTTGAGCTCATGGGTTTCTCTATAACGGCCCAGGGTGGTACTCTGGTAGCAGGTCTTCTTTGCTATAGACCGCCTTCTCTGACTACCTCGGCCTTCCAGCTATTGGTCGATTTGATCTATGACCTCTCTAACTCCCATGCTAGATTCATAGTGCTGGGCGACTTCAACCTTTGGCCCTCTGGCCCTCAAGATTTGGCCTATAGAGAACTCTGCCAAGCGTGTAGCAATGTACAACTTGAGCAACTTGTGCTGTCACCCACTCACGCTAAGGGGCACACTTTGGATTTAGTATTTGCTGACAAGGAGCTGGTTGTAGTTAATGAGGTCGTGGATCAATGCTGGACTGATCACGCACTGATTCTCATGTCCATCTCTTTGCCTCGAGGACCGTTAAATATAAATGGTCCGGGCAGGCCCAAGTTTAGCAGGCAATGGTCTCGTTCATTAAGGGAGTCGAGTCTACCTACATTACTGCCTAGAGCCTTTACTGTGGAGGACAGTGTGTATAAGAGCTATGCCGCCCTTTGCCAGCAGATTTTGACATCACTAGATGAACTGGCCCCCTTACCAAGGGTGAGGGACAAACCCATGAGAGCCAATGCCTGGTTTACTAGCGACCTTAGCCAGCAGAAACTTCGCTGTAAACAGGCGGCGCGTGCTTGGAGGAGAGGATATAGGGAGTTGGATAGGGCAGCATATAAAGAGGCCCTGCAGAAATATAAAGCCCAGCTAAGGAGAGCCAAAGCAAAGTTTCTGGAAGACACCTTGGCTAAGGCTTCCAATAAGTCGCAGACTCTTTTTAAGCTGGTTAATTATCTAGCTAACCCGGCCTGTGCAGTACCAGCTATTCCGGCTTCTCAGGAATTGTGTGATTCCCTGGCCTCTGCGTTTGAGGAGAAAATCAGGACAATTTTGAATGGACTTTTAGTTTCCGGTCAGTTTGAGCCGACATTGCCTTCTTCCTCAGAATTCCCCTATTCTTCGGGTTCTGAGCGGAACGACGACAAGGAAGAGCTTCCTCAGCTGTCCTGTTTTCCTATCTGCTCCTTGGAGGAATTTTGTGTACTGGCCAATGGCGTCTCCTCAGGTTCACCACTTGATCCAATGCCACATAAGATCTGGAAGTCATTCCAAACCGAGTTGTTTCCCCCGCTTCACACCATCTGTTGTCAGTCGTTGGCTACAGCATCAGTCCCAGACAGTTGGAAGCTGGCAATAGTAACACCTTTGTTAAAAAAGGCTTCTCTGGACCGCCTATGTCCGGCCAATTATAGGCCCATTTCGCTTTTACCATTTCCGATAAAAATCATAGAGAAGTTGGTCACAAGAGTCTTATCCAACTTCCTTGAAATCAACTCTTGTCTGGATGTAGCCCAATTTGGCTTCAGGCCGGCCCATGGTACTGAGACCGCTTTGGTCGCCGTGTTGGATGATCTACGAACGCGCGTCGACAGGGGTAAGTCAGCATTTTTAGTGCTGCTCGACATGTCGGCCGCGTTCGACACGGTGGACCATGCGGTTCTACTGGGCCGCCTTCGGAGTGCGGGAGTAACTGGCCTGGCTTTAAGCTGGTTAACATCTTATCTCTGCAATAGACAGCAAGCTGTAGCGTTACCACCGTTTCGATCAGCCACACGACAGGTGAATCAGGGTGTACCCCAGGGGTCAGCGATCAGTCTGATCCTTTTTAATTTATATCTTCGACCCCTAGTAAGTCTGATAAAGTCATTCGGCATATCAGTCATCAATTATGCCGATGACACTCAACTGATTTTTTCATTTGAGGGTAAAGAGACAGTCTCGAGGGACACCTTTCACCTGTGTATGTCGGCAACAGCAGAATGGTTGCGAGTTAACTCGCTTCAATTCAACGGGTCAAAAACTGAGGTTCTTCATTGCTCCTTGGATCGACTCCCCCGCCCGCTGCCGGATGACTTCTGGCCAGCCTCTATTTTGGGCACGGTGACTGCCGCTGAGTCGGCCCGCAATTTAGGGGTCTTGTTCGAGCCTAGCCTGCAGCTCGACGCCTCTGTTAACAGGACCACGGCGACTTGTATGGGCTTGCTTCGAGCCTTACGAAAAATCTTGTTGTTACTTCCCCTAGGAGCCAGAGCAGGAGTGGTGCGTAGTTCCATTCTCAGTAGGCTAGACTACTGCAACGCACTGCTTCTGGGAGCTCCTAAGATCCTGATACTAAAGCTGCAGAGGATTCAAAATATGGCAGCTAAATTAGCTTTATCTCACCCACGTTCTGCATCGTCATCTGCAGCACTATCTGATCTCCACTGGCTACCTGTCCAGCAGCGGATTGCTTTTAAGGCCTTGTGCCTTGTTTTTAGGGCTTTGCACAGACTGGGACCAATGCTGCTCCAAAATCTTTTCTCCTGGTATCAAGCTGCTAGACCCTTGAGATCTTCTTCAGCGTTCCTGGTGACGGTCCCCAGGATTAACAGAGTGAGGATGGGCGGTCGTGCCTTCAGCTTCACGGCCGCCAAATTATGGAACACCTTACCTCTGGCGCTGAGGAGTAGGCAAGATCTGACTTCTTTTAAGAAGGATCTCAAGACCCACCTCTTTCCAAGAGCAATGTAGTGTATTTCATCTAATGGAATGATATGGCCTCAGCGCCAGGATACCCTTTGGGCGGCAGCTGCGCTTAACAAGTATTCATACATTACATTACATTGTTATGGCTTTTTTCACATGTTGAGCTGCTGTATAAAATGGCCCTAAGTTAAAAAAACAAAGCGCTAAGATATGGCCCCTATTGACTCTACCATAGTGCTTTTTCACTTTGAGTCATGTTGCATGGCAGCTCCACTGCGGCCCAACATGAAAAAAAACAAAAACACTAACAAAGCCAATAGATTACACATAGGTGAAACCTATTAGCTTTGGCAATGCTTGTTACAAATGTGAGTAACATCTGCAACGTGCAAACTCTTCACCTATAGTTTAATACAAGGAGCTATTTATAGCAGGGGTTTGCGAAGTTGGTCCAGGAGGGTTAGCTCGCTCTGGCTCTCAGTTTCAAAGGTCCGCCTCTAATCCTGTAAATCCTTTGGATGCAAATTTTATCTTGAGTAGATATTTTGAAAGTTAAGCCTGGATCGTGATTTAAGTTGGACACCCTGGGTTTATAACAGAAGCTTCCAAGAACCGTAGAGCACATTGCACACATGCGTGTGCCGCAGATGTCTCTTTAAGTACCTACAATATCACACAAGAGAAGAGATCAAGGGCATTGGTGGGCTCACGCCTGCCCTTAATTACTTAAAAAAACACAACGTGTCACGATACCGTTGGATTTCACTATAAGCCCAGTCGGCTATTTAGTGAGACATAAAGGATGTAGTGAAATCCCTGCTATCACTACCTACTTTACTCCCAGTGTCTAGGAAATTCCAGGAATTGGACGAGGATGGCTCACTCACGTAATGTCACATGCTTCATCATTTGCCACAGTGAAACCCAAGGGTGTCACGCCACTTTGTGACTTGTTCTTTAAGTACATACCCAGTGCTGTCTCGTGGAATGGCACAAATAGGTTTGTCCCCACCTCACTGATGTTACATGCCACAGTTGTTATATTTTGTACTTTTTCTGTTGGTTTTGGAGCCCTCCGGATTCTGCCTATGGGCCTGACATAGAACCAGTTGGTTCACATCTGGGCCAGAAGACTGGAGGGGAGGGATGGGAAAGCAAAAATCAAGCTCTAGGAAGTAACATGCACAAAGCTGGGTGTGCAAACACACAGATTAGTGCCTTGCACGGCCATGAATCTGTGATCTGTGATCTGTTACCATAACTCACTGGCGGGCATCACGCCATAAGTGCATTATCCCCACTTCACATTCTACTCTGATGGTTCCAGCAACATGAAACATGGGCTTACTAGGGCAATAATTACCATAGATGACAGATTGGACAGGAAGGATTTTTTTTTTGTTTGCGTAATGTAAAATACGCCACCCATGGGTTACTGAAAGAGCACCAAGGTATGGAGAGCTTGTGAATATGTACATTGTTTATTCTGAAATCAAACAGAAGTCTCAGAGGAGTTATTTAAATGCTGTAACATTTTTCAGTCGTTTGGCACTGTGTCTGTTCAGTCAGTAAGTAAACCATGCTGGTGAATACCTAGAACAATTAACTTGGACATTCCCAGGCTGAGAGATGACAGAACTGCTGCACTCCTGTTTGCTGATGCTCAGTGGTGTGTCAATCACAGAGCTTACAATTGACAACAGGAGGGCTTCATTCCACAGCAGTGCTTTACATGGGCTTCAGGGAGTGAGCTGACCAATTAAGCGTGGGTGAAGGAGAGGGACTATACTATTAGAGTGCATGTTGAAGGTTTAAAACAAAAAAAGAGTACCTGCATCGCTGGAACCTGCAGTGGAAGGATACTGCCCATCGGAAACAGTACTTGGTCCAGACTCCACAGCAGGACAAAGATGCAAAGTCTCAAAACCGAGGAGGAAGACAAGGCGAGAAAGAGGCACGGAATAATAGGAAGCAGGGAAAAAAGAGTGACACTGGAGCCACGTGGGAGCTAGCCAATGGTAAGCGAGAACAATGAAGGAGCCAGCTAATGTTAAGTAAAAGAAAGTAATGTACGGGCTCCAAGCCTCTCTTAAAGTTGATGTATTTTCTTACATACAAGAGATTTTGCAAGCACTGTGCAGACGAAACCTGAAAAGCAATTAAACCTACTTTTTGTATACAATTTTATTCTTATCACCAGTGGGTAGGTATTTAAAAGGGAGATGGTTCATTCGACCCTGCAAAGCTGGTCAACACATCTGTATGCCCTCTATCACAATGTGTTGAGGCAATCGTCAGGACCTACTCCTCTCTGTTATTCTGAACTCAGTAAATGAGTTACAAATATTAGAATTAGGAGTTACAAAACCATTGGCAAATCACTGTTTATATGGCTATGGGCTAAACAAGCTGAATGTTCTAAAATGCAGAAAATTAAAAGACGGCATTTCAGACAATGCAAGACAAGTAATGATCCGCCCTACCATAGAATTCACGGTTATGACAAATCGCATTATAAAAAGTGTGCCACACTATGCGGGTGATAGGTGAACATAGGACACAGCATCCTATACGTGGGAGAAAAATAGAAAGGCTTATCTAAGTTTGTTACGTAGCCTCAACTCTTCCTCCAGACTAGGCGTGGACAACCTAAGTACTTAAAGAAATAATGTTCCTGGTTATTAACATTGCATATAATACGTGGGGATTGGTATATAGGTGTCAATGGAGCTACATACTACAGCTCACCAAACCAGTATTAATCAGGGTTTTTTAAAGCTAAATCCTGTATTAATATAAATACACTGATTATGTAACGTACTGGTCATAAGGATTTTATCGGGCCAATATGTTATGTAATCAGGATAAAGGTGTCTCCATTAATACAACAGCCATGCAGCTTGGTCACTAATTGTTGTACTAATTGGAGGGCCATGTGAACGTTAATAAGTTGAACAGTCAGTCTACAGTAGTGACTGCAAGGCTCTATGCAAAAAAGTATCATAGTTACAAAGAGTCATATACCCACTGGGGTATCCGTTTTTTGGGTCCAAACGCCTGGCCCACCATGCCATCTGCAAGGGTGAGGAGACGCAGTGTGATGTCTCTAAGGAATTCTGTTGATCTCAAAGACAGCACATCTAGGCACCATAGGGTGCAGCGAAGCTGTGTGAAATAATGAGAAATGTAGTGTACCGCAGGTAAAAAAAACTGGGAAAGTGTTTGGCCCATTACAAACAACTTGATAACATAGAATTAACTTAGAATGATGGAAAATGTAGTAACCGGTCAGCAGCATGTACAAAGTTTGACAAGGAAATTATGGGGCACTTAAAAAATGTCTGTGTTACAAAGATTAGTGTTACTAATAATGTTAATATAGTTAGGCTTGTCAAAAAGGAATACTGAACATCCACTATTGCTCAGCTTTCTAGCTACATGATAAGTCATGCGTTTGAGGGTATATATTATCGAAAATATGACCCTAACAATGACCATATGTTATGGAAATCAAAAATATTAAATTATAAAAATTAAACATATCATGACACCATCATATATGTAAAGATTATGTGTTGGAAGGATACATGAATATACAATCTTGTGTTGGTAACCTCCTGTATGACCGGATGTGAGTGATGGGACAATAGCATCTACCAAGATAGTGGTTGTATCCCACGTGGCCTTATGACTGACAGCTAGACAATTCCCTCCAGTTTGCAAAGTCTCATGTTGCTATTGTTGTAAATAGACCCAAGTTATGTCATCATTAACTCCTGTCACATGGGTTTTTAGTTTAATGGCCCATCTTTGTTCAATTAGAAGATGGACAGATGATCTCTCATTTAGGGGGCACAAAAGGTGAAGTTTCTCAATGATGGTCTATCTCGTATCATCTTCTTAGTATGCTATTTGTAGTAAATGGATTGTCATCATGATAGTGGAGTGGTTACATTTTGAGTTGCCCTTGTGTTCAATCACTCTCAACCTCACTTTCTGGGGCTCATTTTCTTGTAACGTAAACCAAAGGGGAAAGTCATTAAATATATGTCTCACTGTTGTAATGGTGAGCTTGCACAGTTCCCAAAGAGTGGTCAGTCTTAAGTTAAATTGCCTTATGAGTTCAGTGTGAGGACAGATCCCACAGTGGCCGCAGGGATAAAGGCCACTGACCCTAGGAAAATTCCATAGCGCTGTCTGTGAATCTCAGAGCATTTTCTAGGGACTTGTATAAACATCTTGAGGAATATTCATCTATAGGTACTTCACGTCCATTTTTTTAGATCTTGGTCAGTGTATGCAACTCTAGCTGTCTGCAGCTTACAAAAGGGACGGCATGGTTGCTGGATAGGCAGTGGCAGTGTGTTCTTAGAGCAGGGGCGGCCTTAGGCATGTGCAAGCTGTGCACCTGCACAGGGCCAACAAACCCCAGGGGCCTCCACGCCAATATATGTGCCTAATATATTAATCCTCTGAGGATGGATACATATTTGCGTGGTGGCCCCTGGCAGGGATTTGACAGCCTCCGGCTCTGTTCCACTTCCAAACACCCTAACCCCCCTTCTTCACTGGCGTCCGCGCTCAGCCCCGCCCGGACCCCCTCTTCCGGGGCCCCCTACCTATGCTCCCTGCCCAGGGCCGCCATAAGCCTATCAACTTTAAAAGAGGCGTAGAGCCCGTGCATTACTTTATTTTACTTAACATTAGCTGCTCCTTCATTGTTCTCACTTACCATTGGCTAGCTCCCACGTGGCTCCAGTGTCACTCTTTTTTCCTTGCTTCCTAATATTCAGTGCCTCTTTCTCGCCTTGTCTTCCTCCTCGGTTTTGATTCTTTGCATCTTTGTCCTACTTAGAGTTGCCTTCTCCCTCTCCTAGTCAATGGATTTTTTTCTTTTTTGTGGCCGTCCTGCAGCACTGAATATTGCACAGTTAGGAGCACATGTATGGGGATTTGCCTCAGGTCAGTGCAGCAAGTCACATTGATATGCCGCCTCGCATCAAAGTGAAACGCCAGGAATGTGCTGTATCTATGGCTTATGGGACATTCCTGTCCTTTCCCCTGCGCTGGGGACGTTTCGACAGCCTAACGTCAATGCAGGCACCCTTGCATCACGGTACAAGCGTGCCGGCATTGCATGCAGGATTGTGTTTCCTGCACAACAACAATTGGGGGAGGCTTTTTGCTCTTTCTATACATGCTGCAGAATGAAGAAATCCAAGGTATGCTCACATTTGTGGAATGTTACAAGATTCCAAAGAAAGTACAATTCATAAGAAAATAGTGAGCTCAATATGAAATCCATGCTATTAATGATGTGCAGGAGCACGGTGACAGGCGGGAGACTTTCCCCGTACTCTGTGTAAATTATGATTTCAAATGAGTGTTATTTTGCAGTTCATGTTTTTAGTGTATGAAAAGGTGTTTTGTTTGATATTAGATGTAAAGTGTAGATAGTCGGTCACACAGGTTTTACCTGAATTAGCAGCCAGTAAAAAACCTATAGCCATATTTACAAGGAAGTAATGCAGTGATGTGCTGCACTCCATTTGCGAAGGAAGGGATGGCTTCCTGCACAAAAACAATCACAAGAGGTGTTTTCCTCTCTCTATGCATGCTGCAAAATACAGCACACATAGAAAGAGGAAAATGCTAGAAGAAATAAAAGTATTTCTCCTTGTTCCGCCTCCTTAAGCCTCCCCCTGGGATTCTGACGCATTCCCAGGTTTAGGAAACGTTATAAATCCAGGAACGAGCAGAATCCATGGGTGTTGCATGGGAACACCCACAGCAAAACCCATGGAACGCCCCTTTCACGCAAAGTGCTGCATGAAAGGGGGCATATTTACAAGGACATGAAAAACCACGCAGGGTGGATTTAAGTTTCCTTGTAAATATGGAGCACCATACTGCGCGACAGCGACAGGTGCAACTCAAAATGTGACGCACCGGTGGCTCAAGGGGCTTGTAAACATGCCCCTATGTTTTTTTTTAATATTCGTGCCAGGCCCCTGCCGAACATGCAGTCCAAAATGCTTCTACAAGAATCTTTCCTGAATGCTCGCGATAACAGGCAGAAACTCTGTAATTAGACTCAGGAACTATAGCAGGATCTTTGTAGTTTGTGTGCATGAGTGCCTGTGTGTGTGCGTGTACATGCATTTCAGCAAATGTGTGCGTGTTCGCATATATTTATATTTTTGAAGTGTCTCACATGCATGCATCACCTAGTTGACAACAGTATTAGTCAGTGCGGAGCAAGGGTTGGATGGCAGGACAGGCCTGAGATAGCTAATAATTGAAAAGGAGGAAGAGGACTCATCACAGCTCGCATTGGTCCCCAATTACTACAGTTATACAGCGAACTCTACCACTTGCTTGGTCTTTTGCCACTCATAGCAGGACTATTCAGTTACTGCACGTTTTAGCAGCTTTTGAAGAATAAAAGGCTGAATGGAAACATCAGCATTCATACCTATGACCTTTAGGTTACAAATAGATCTCTGCAATAGATGCTGGTCTAGCTTACCAGTTTGTCAGGATTGCTTTTAGAACAAAGCAAGATCGGAGGTAATGCGATGGCAAAATGACACTTTTGCCCAAGGCAGCAAAGCCCGGCTGTTTATTGCAATGTAGTTTATCAATGAAGGTTAGTGAGTATCCACTGTTCTTCTAAGTGTATACTGAAATATTTCAGGTCAGAAAACAACATATCCTTACTGTGCTCAGATTGTCAGTTGTCTTCTTTTAGATCTAGTTTTAGACAGTGCAAACACTGTCACTTGTTAGATCTTGCCTGTGACTTGTGCTGTTGCTTGTGAGAGATTTTGTTTACTAAAAATGGGTTGGAGTCCACCCATTGCTTAACATTCATTGGATTCATTGTTACTCTTCTTGTTGACTCCTGATTGGTCAGTGCGTCCAATTTCACATTCTCTTTGGTCGTTTCTCCCTTCCATGGCATATGGGCCAATTACTAATTGCTTTTTTTTATAGTGTCCTTCCGCTGCTTGCTCTAGGATTGAGGTACTTTTGCTTTCTTTTTAGGTCTCGCCTAAGCCATGCGTTAGCAATGCTTGGCGAGATATTAAGTAGGGGCTTTAAAAAATGCTCCCAAAGGTTTTATCCAGGAGGATGACCTACACTGCATGTGTGCAGGTGCATGCACATTGCACACCATTTGTCAGCCTGTGAGCCTCTCTCCGCACTCATGCTGGTTTACACTTCAAAGGAATCCGCTCCCCCGCCCCTCCGCGCAATTCCAGAGCTTGTTGTTTACAGACAACACCCCAGCTGCTTTTGACCCGAGGCAACGCTGAGAGTTGAACCCAGTTCCAGGGTCAGCAGCTCTACCGTAGGCATGCATTCGTTGTGTTAACCCACTAGCCCCTGACCTGCTTGCCGCCATGATGTTTTTTAACCCACCACGTCCTTTTCCGTGCTCTGTTTTACTTAGCCCCCTGCTTCAGCCATGTCCTGCGCCCTCACTCGTGTACCTGAAGGCACTGGAGTGACTTACATGAGCACCATGTACATTATACTGACACTTAGACACACTGCACACTCACACACTGTGCACTCACACACTGCGCACTCACACACTGCGCACTCAAACACTGCGCACTCACATACTGTGTCCTCACACTACTTTAGGCCACAAACACTGCGCACTCACACACGGCGCCCTCACACTACTTTAGGCCACACACACTGCGCCCTTACACTACATTAGGCCACACACACTGCGCCCTCACACTACTTTAGGCCACACACACTGCGCCCTCACACTACTTAAGGCCACACACACTGCACCCTCACACTATTTTAGGCCACACACACTGCGCCCTGAACTACTTTGGGTCACACAGACTGCGCCCTCACACTACTTTAGGTCACACACACTGCGCCCTCACACTGCTTTAGACCACACACACTGTGCACTCACACACTGTGCCCTCACACTACTTTAAGCCACACACACTGCGCATTCACACACTGCGCACTCACACACTGTGCACTCACACACTGCGCACTCAAACTACTTTAGGCCAAACACACTAAGCCCACACAATACTTTAGGCCACACACACTGCTCCCTCACACTACTTTAGGCCACACACACTGTGCCCTCACACTACTTTAGGCCACACACACTGTGCTCTCACACTACTTCAGGCCACACACACTGCACCCTCACACTACTTTAGGCCACACACACTGCGCCCTCACACTACTTTAAGCCACACACACTGCGCACTCACACGCTGCACACTCACCCACTGCGCATTCACGCACTGTGCACTCATATTACTTTAGGCCAGACACACTGAGCCCACACACTACTTTAGGCCACACACACTGCACCCTCACACTACTTTAGTCCACACACACTATGCCCTCACACTACTTTAGGGCACACACACTGCACCATCACACTACTTTAGGCCACACACACTGCACCCTCACACTACTTTAGGCCACACACACACTGCGCCCTCACACTACTTTAGGCCACACACACTGCATCCTCACACTACTTTAGGCCACAAACACTGTGCCCTCACACACTGCACCCTCACACACTGCACCCTCACATACTCTGCACCCTCACACACTCTGCACCCTCACACACTGCACCCTCACACACTCTGCACCCTCACACACAATTACACTCTACTGAATACAACATACACTCCACACAATACCACTCCAAATACCACTCAGTGCCACATAATTACACGCCACATAATTACACTGCACTCCATGCAACATACACTCCAAATACCACTCAGTGACACGTAGTTACACGCACATAATTACTCTGCACTCAATGCAACATGCACTCCAAATACAACTCAGTGCCACATAATTACACGCCACATAATTACACTGCACTCAATGCAACATACACTCCAAATACCACTCAGTGACACACAACTACACGCAACATAAATACACTCTACTGAATGCAACACACACTCCAAACAATACCACTCAGTGCCACATAATTATATGCTACATAATTACACTGCACTCAGTGCAACATACACTCCAAACAATACCACTCAGTGCCACATAATTACAGGCCACATAATTACACTGCACTCAATGCAACACACACTCCACACAATACCACTCAGTGCCACATAATTATATGCTACATAATTACACTGCACTCAATGCAACATACACTCCAAACAATCCCACTCAGTGCCACATAATTACACACCACACAATTACACACTACTGAATACAACATACACTCCACACAATACCACTCAGTACCACATAATTATACACTACATAATTACACTGCGCTCAACGCAACATGCACTCCAAATACCACTCAGTTCCACATAATTACACACCACATAATTGCGCTCTACTGAATGCAACACAACACTCCACACAATACCACTCAGTGCCACATAATTATATGCTACATAATTACAATGCAACATACAATCCAAACAATGCCACTCAGTGCCACATAATTACACGCCCCACAATTACACTCCACTGAATACAACACACACTCCTCATAACACCACTCAGTGACACATAATTATATGCTGCATAATTACACTGCGCTCAATGCAACATACACTCCAAATACCACTCAGTGCCACATAATTACACTGCATTCAATGCAACATACACTCCAAATACCACTCAGTGCCACATAATTATATGCTACATATTTACACTGCGCTCAACGCAACATACACTCCAAATACCACTCAGTGCCACATAATTACATGCCACATAATTACACTATCTATCTATCTATCTATCTATCTATCTATCTATCTATCTATCTATCTATCTATCTATCTATCTATCTATCTATCTATCTATCTATCTATCTATCTATCTATCTATCTATCTATCTATCTATCTTTCTATCTATCTATCTATCCATCTATCTATCTATCTATCTATCTATCTATCTATCTATCTATCTATCTATCGCCCTCACTCTATCTATCGCCCCTCACTCTATCAATCTATCTATCGCCCTCACTCTACTTATCACCCTCACTCTATGAATCTATCTATCTATCTATCTATCTATCTATCTATCTATCTATCTATCTATCTATCTATCTATCTATCTATCTATCTATCTATCGCCCTCACTCTATCTATCGCCCTCACTCTATCTATTGCCCTCACTCTATCTATCCCCCTCATTCTATCTATCTATCACCCTCACTCTATCTATTGCCCTCACTCTATCTATCTATCAATCTATTTATCTATCTATCTATCTATCTATCTATCTATCTATCTATCTATCTATTTATCTATCTATCTATCTATCTATCTATCTATCTATCTATTTATCGCCCTCACTCTATCTATTTGTCTATCGCCCTCACTCTATCTGTCTATCTATCTATTGCCCTAACTCTATCTGTCTATCTATCGCACTCACTCTATCTATTGCCATCACTCTATCTATCTATCAATCTATCTATCTATCTATCTATCTATCTATCTATTTATCTATTGATGGCCCTCACTCTATCTATCTGTCTATCTATCTATCGCCCTCACACTATCTATCTATCTATCTATCTATCTATCTATCTATCTATCTATAAATCTATCTATCTATCTATCTATCTATCTATCTATCTATCTATCTATCTATCTATCTATCTATCTATCTATCGCCCTCACTCTATCTATTTGTCTATCGCCCTCACTCTATCTGTCTATCTATCTATTGCCCTAACTCTATCTGTCTATCTATCGCACTCACTCTATCTATTGCCATCACTCTATCTATCTATCTATCAATCTATCTATCTATCTATCTATCTATCTATTTATCTATTGATGGCCCTCACTCTATCTATCTGTCTATCTATCTATCGCCCTCACACTATCTATCTATCTATCTATCTATCTATCTATCTATCTATCTATCTATCTATCTATCTATCTATCTATCTATCTATCTATCTATAAATCTATCTATCTATCTATCTATCTATCTATCTATCTATCTATCTATCTATCTATCTATCTATCTATCTATCTATCTATCTATCTATCTATCTATCTATTGATGGCCCTCACTCTATCTATCTGTCTATCTATCTATTGTCCTCACTCTATCTATCTATCGCCCTCACTCTATCTATCTATCGCCCTCCCTCTATCTATATATCTATCGCCCTCCTTCTATCTATCTAGCGCCCTCACTCTATCTATCTATCACACTCACTCTATCTATCGCATCACAACAGCATCACTCAGCACCACCACAGCATCACTCAGGTGCACCACAACATCACTATGCGCTACCACAGCATCACTCGTCGCCACCACAACATCACTCAGCGCCACCACAGCATCAATCTGTGCAACCATTCAACAACAACTGGTTCAAATATGTTCTCTCAATGTTTCAAGCTTTATTACAAATGTCACAAAAAGATGTTAATATTTCACTTCTGTTCTTGGGTTTTCGTCACAATAAAATAGACTGAACGTAATTTTCACAAAAGTTATTTACAAAAGTTTAAGCTATTGCCATTATAAATTACAATAACTTTTATTTAAGTATTAATATAAAAAATGTAAAGCCATTGTTGTTTGTAATATTAATACATCTAAATCACGTAAATACAACACATATTGCATTACAAATGCTACAGGTGTCACATTTGCGAAAGTTATAACTATTGGCATTGTAAATGACAAAGCTATTAATTTCGCTATTTTCAAAACTAGCACATAAATAAAAAATGTGTCATTTATAATACCAATAGCTCGAACTTTCCTAATGAGAGACCTATTGCATTGCAAATGCTTGTTTCTTTTTCTGTTGCTATTGTCCTTGTTGTTTCTTTTTCCATGTGCCCACTCCCATGTCAATATATATGCCACCAATCTACAACCCCTACTACAGCCACCCTACCACCAACACCACACCACCTTATTGCCACCACTCCTTCCTGCATCAGTATGTGTACCACAGCCCTACCACAACCACTTGACCTCCATCACCCTACCAACACCACACACACCCTACCAACACCACACACCCTACCACCACCACACCACCCTACCACCACCACCACACACCACCCTACTACTACCCAACCACCCCTAACAACACCACACCCTACCACCAACATCACATACCACCCTACCACCATCATACCGCCACACTAATCAACATGCCCTACCCACACAAACCTTACTGCCATCAAACTACCACCACCACCCTAACCACCACCACCACCGCTTCCCTACCACCACCCCACCCTACCATCACATCGCCACCACACCACCCTAACCACTACCAGCCTATGCTAACCACCAATACCTTAATCTAATGACCACCACCACATAAATACCACAGCCCTAACCACTACCACTCTACCCTAACCACTAACTCCACCATAACTAACACCCTAACCATCATTAACCTATCACCATCATAATCACCACCAGCCATTACCAACTTCCTACCACCACCCAAACCACACCAAATCAATGCAGCACTCCTCTACACCACCCTCCACAACACCCTCCATGCCACCACCTTAACCACCATCACCCTGTCCTACCCTAAATACCACCACTCAACCCTAAGCACCAACGTCACCCTAACCACGAACACATGAACCACCACCATTCAAATTGCCACATCACCACAACCACCCTACCCCCCCTTAATTTTACCACCATAACCACCAACACTACCACCCTAACCACCACCGACCATAACCACCAATAACACCACTTTAACCACCACCGTCCCACGCCATACCACCACGACTCCCTACCACCACCCTCTAACGTCCACCCTACCCTAATGACCAGTAGTACCCTATCCACCACCATGCTACTCAAAACTAACCTAACAACCATCCTAACCACCACTACCACCATTCCCATCACCACCCCATAACCATTGCCACCACCTTAACCACTCAAACCAGCACCCTTACAACTGCCACCATTCTCACGATCACCCTACACACCACCACCACCTTAACCAGTGAATCCACCATCCTAACAACCATGACCATTCTGACCTCTAGTGTATCCTAAGCACCACCATCCGATCCTAACAACCACCCTACCCACCACCACCACCACCACCAGCTTCAACTCCACCACCCTACCACCACTACACTACCACTGCTATCCTACCACCACCATCCTACCTGCCACAACCCTAACTACAACCATCCTCAAAGCCACAACCCTAACAACCACCATCAATATCTTAAAGACCACGACACTTAATCTAACCACTACCCTACGCTAATTACAATCACCATCCTACCTAACCAACACCAACCCTAACCACAACTATCCTAACCAGCCCAATCATTCTCACTACTATCCTAACCATCCTCACAACCACCCTAACCATTACCATAACTGCTACCATAACCACAACCACCCTAACAAACACCACTACCACCCTCACCACTACCCTACAACCCCCTTAACCACACCTCCCTAACCAGCCTACCACCCCCTACCACAACAACCCCGTTAACCCTACCCCCTACCACCTCTCTCACCACTCCACCCTACCACTACTTTACCAATCATCCCAACTAAAACCACTACCACCCAAACGACAACAACCTCCACTGTAACCACAACCAACCTACCCTATACACGAACACCCTACTATAACCACCAACACACTAGTCTAACCACCACCACCCTAACAATCACCTCCCTATCCTAACCACCATGACCTTAAATACCACCACCTTTACCACCCCTGCTACTCTACTACCACCTCTGTACCACCACCGTTACCATCACTGCCTGCACCACCTTGCTCACCTCCACCATTCTAACGACTATCCAGCCACCAATACTCTACCACCCCCTGCCACCAATACTCTACCACCACAATCATCCTACCACCATCCTTACACCACCACCACCACTAGCAGTTTAGGATGATCAAAAGTGTCAAATGTTGCAAAAAAAAAAAAACAAGCAAGAGGAGTAGGTAGGGGTACTGTTAAATATGAAGATATCTCGTAGCAGGTCGTGTAGATACAAGTTTTGGTTTATTCGCAAGGTAACAGCTTCATATAAAAGTAACTGGAAGATGGTAAAATCCATGAAATGCCCCACCAGGAGCAGCCTCCCTGCTGCTCAGCCTGCACACTCCAACTGACACGCCAAACCACACCAGGCACCCATGCATTCAACGACATCATCAAACATCCAACATTCCAAACATCACCAGGCACACCAGCACTCATCCTGGCTGAGCAGTAGGGAAGAGGTAGTTAAAGGAAGGGAATGGCAAGCAGTAGGTTATAGCAGGTAGTCTTCATCTGTCGATGGTATATATCGCCAAGAACCTTAAATGTAGCAGTCTCTGTGCTGACCCCAGCTCTGAAATCTGATTGGTAGTCAGCATTGGCATATTTGCCAGCATTCATTGGCTTTACATTCCCAATGTAAGTTAGTCTCAAGTTTGAAATTTAACAGGGAGCTAGTGAGTTGCTTTGTTTGGGAAAGATAAAGTAAGAGATGCATTGATCAACAGATGCCAGGATTTTCTCAAAGAGACGCAAGTCATATTTAATGATAGCACGGAATGGATGTCTGCCAAATAGCTTGTGAGCCTAAACTAAGTTATCTTTTTAAAATATTTTTCTGATGTGATAGGCATGAAGGTGTTCCAGGTGGCTGGTGTAAAAATGTTTTTGTTTCATCGTTCTAATTTTATGTTAAAATCTAAAGTAGTTCTGTGCATTTGGTGATTGATGGTGTTGAAGATAGAAGTCTTAGAAAGTGGACACCTATTGTGGATTTATTCGAGTTGGATAAGAAGTTGATATTTGCTCCTTAATATAGTTAATTTATGCTTTTAAAATAGCCTTTTACCATTCCTTTTAGTTTGATTAGGAGTATGAGAGACTTAGAGTTGTGGTATTTTTCAAAATATTGTTGTTTTCTCTATGTTTGAAAACGAGATAAGTACTCGTTGAGTAGTGGATGTCTTGATAGGAGCAACGATATTTTAGTTTGAGGAGAGCAATCGAGGCAGGGATGTCAATAATGTTTTCTGTCCTAATCATTTAGGATTATATCAATTTACCCAAGAGGGACTGGGGTGATTTTTATAGTAAGAAGTCAATGAGGGTGGATTTTGTGATTCTTCATGTCTGCTGTCTCTGATTTTTTTCTGATCTTGTCTTATCCATTCAAGGTTAGCTGTCTGTCGTGATGATAGAAGGTAACATGAGATAGTCGGAGCTGTCAACATTAAACTGAATGAAATATTTTACTAATGTTGGCTCTGCAAAGATGAGATTAAGAATTCAACCTTTATTATGGGTTGGTAGTGCGGGAAATTGATGTAAATCATGTATTGAAAAGAAAATGTCTTGTGCAAGACAGACAGACTTTGGACTGTGCGCTGTTTGGATTGGAGCCTTCTGCTATGTGTGTGATGTATTCAGCAAGCTAGTGTCATGATTAACATAACATAACATAACATGTGTATTTGTAAAGAGCACGTTGACCACTACGGGTATCTTGGCGCTGAATAACATATGTTTCTTGTTACCCAACTCAATGGTACTCATTTTACAGACCTCAGATGGATGAAAGGCTGAGTGGACCCGCCGGGATGCGAATCTGTGACCATGAGGTTGAACACAGGCCCCTGCAGTAGACGCATTAGTCCACTGAGCCACCAGACCCGGTCTTAAACACTGAGCGCCTGCTTACGACCGCCAGACTTTCCAGAGGGCGGCGGTGGCAGTCCAGCCACCTCAAGACCAGCATTCCAAGTGCCCTATCACAACTTGGGCAAGTGGACCGCCATTGCACCACCGCAACCATGAGGGATCAGAGATCTCTGGCAGTGGCATGGCACTCTTGAGGTTGCAATATGCATGACGGTTCCTACTCCATGAAAACTGCGGTGGAGATAAAACAAAGGGGGCCCTCTTGTGTCTCAGGGCCATGGGGTGCATGCAGGGGGTCACATGTTGTGCCCCCTTGTGGGCATGCACCCCAGTACCTGCACAGCATGGACTGCACCAGTCCATGTGTGGCAGGTACTGTCTTTGACATTCCCATTGTGGTGCCTATTTCACCGCCGTTGGACTGCCAAAGACCTGCACAGCAGAGACAAAAAAAAGTTGCAATCTGGAGGGCGGTGCACAAACAGGTTTTGCAGTGAGGGAGCGGGCCACCGGTGCGGCAGACCAGCTCCTGCGCCGCCAAACTCATAATCAAGTCCTAAGTCACTTGCAGGTTTGGGAAAGCCTAACAGATTTGCAAGAGGGGGCAGTGGAAATTGGACCCACGCAAACACTTGACCTCACAACGCATATTCAGCTTACATCTTCATTTACATGTTAGCTTGTCACTACCAGGGTGTTAGTGAAGAGATCCCTTCAAAATAGAGCGAACTACCGGCAACTTGTCTGGTAGTTTCTGTGGTTCTCCTCTTTGGTTTAGTTTGCACCTGCTAACCCACCCTTGCACTTTTGTTGTTCTCTACCTTTCCGGTTCTTTGTAGTTATGGTTTACTTTAAGTTCCCTTCACGGTCTCTCAGTCACTGTGTTCTGCTCCTTCAGTTTCTCTGCTTGCTTTTTTGATTTGCAACCTGACTGTGTTTTGGCATCCAAGTTTCCTACATAATATCTTGGTATGATGAGGAGCTTGTCACAATACTTTTCACCAGTATGAGAGGTAAGTCTCATTACATGACCAACCTAGTCTTTCTAGTCTCCTCAATCTACAATATTTCAAACTCCTAACTGTTGTGTTCTACTTACCCCACATCAGGTTCATAACCCCTCAAAGTCCCCAAGGTTATTTGGTAGAAATAGTCAGATTACATCACCAGGTGAGACCAACACAGCTAAAGTTTGAATACAGTCCTGTTTTTCTCTTGCCCCTTTTCCCTGTTTTCTCCCGGTTTCCACGTTTGGTGTGTAAGATACAGCTGACAACTACTGGTCAATGAACTTACGTTTTAGGTCGAGCCTACCAGATATATTATAGGCTTACCAAGAACTGTCATTCTATCTGCTTGCTTTCGTCTCGGTGGCTTTCCTTGTTTCAGCCTGTCCATATTCTGTTTGTCTCTAATACGAAGCAGAGCCTCTTTATTCTCTCTTCGATTGGCTGTCTTCTATGCTTTCTCTGCTTGCTTTTAGGGAACTACTGTTATATTTTTGTTTAAGCACTCCATGAGGGTGCATGTGGTTTCCATCTGTCTCCCTCGTAGGCCTTTCTCCCACTTACATGTTGCTCTATCTGGCCCATGTGCTTCTCTCCTCCCGCAGTTCACGTTGTGTTTTTCTTCCTCTTCCCCAGGAGCTCTTTGTCATGTTGCTTCTCTTCCTGCCTGCCATGCTGCTACTACCCCAGGCCATGTTACTTCACCTTCGAACTCTCTCACTTACCCTCTTGTGCAACTTGTTCACCTGGTTTAATTTCTTTGTTTTACAAAACGCGTTTGCACTAAGTTTTTAAAAAACGTTTTATCATTCCTTTATTCCTTTTTTTAAATTTACTAATCCATCTTAGATCGGTAAATAAAAAAATCCTCTTGTAGGCGCATACATGTGTTCAAAATGATGCAACGGCCGCGTCACTGAGCTTTTGTTTATTTCTTTTGTTTTTTTAGCCATGATGCTGTTCAGCATGGTTAAAAAAAAAGTTACAAAGCCAATAGGATCTCATAGGCGAGATCAATTTGTTTTGTCAGTGTTTGTTAGTTTAGTGTAAGCTGAAATTATGAGAATGCATGTGGTATTATATATATGGTTGGAAATATCAGCTGAGTCATATGACTTACTGACATTCAAACGTTGACAAAGATCTGAAAGGAATTGTTTTACATTTTAGATTGACTTTGAAGTTGATGGTGATCCCCCTCCCCCCCCCCCCAACATTGGGGACTCCTCCTCTTTGTTTTAGCTGTCTACCTTCACCTAGAACTGTGCATACCTGAGGGACCAGTACCTCTATTATCACCTGGTTCTTGCTTCCTGATATCTTTGTCAGCCATACTACATCATGCAATCACTACACTCAGCGCACCTGATTTGTAATACTTTGAGTCTTTAATCCCCAAAATACTGTTTCAAATCAAAATATTCAAATGAAATTGTCTTGAAAACCCACTTGCAAAAAAAATCCATATTGGTTCAAATCAGTCTGTGTGAAGAAATATTTTGGTATAATTTTTTATCTCAAAATGTTGTTCCTCATTTCATCCTTGTCCTGTTCTTCACCCTCCCTTTCTGTCACCCATTCTTTTACTATGAAACCACCTCTCTGCTGTTTCTATTTTTCACCTACCACTGGGTGGTATCCTGTAGCACACAATGACACCTCGCACCCTTCTTTACTTTGTGTGATATTGCCTATCGCACCCGACTCCCTCCCTCTTTTACCTGCCCTTTTTTTCCAATTGTTTAGGTCTCGCTGAGTAAGCACATCTGCTGCTCGGCGAGACATTTAGTCTGTGAGCTTTCAAAAGTCCTACCAGCAGACGCTTTTGCTGGCCATGGGAGTGCGGTTACACACACAATGACAAGCAGAGGCGCCATATGGCTTTCCTCTCTCGTCATTGTCGCGCGCATCGCACACTGCTTTTTTTTCTGTCATCGTGCGCACACACAACTCCCATGTTTGTTACATTCTGTGAACGTGGCAGCTAAATACAAATGTTCTGTATATGAAATGAAATGAAATGAAAAGAGTCTTATAATGCGCAACTAAGCCCGAAGGCGTCAAGGCGCCTAACAAAAAAGTATAAACAAATGAAAAGTATCTACGGGTACGCCTTCGTGAACAACCAGGTTTTCAGTGCTTTTCGAAAAGCGGGGACGGAAGCCTGAGATTCCATAACTTAGGGGCAATTGAAGAAAAGGCTCTTCCACCCCATCTACTCTTACGGAAGCGAGGGACCACCAGCAGGTTCTTAGTGGAGGAGCGTAGAGGTCTGCTTGAAACATAAGGTAGCAAAGGTTTCTTGACCCCCCCCCCGCACCCTTCCCAGAGAGTGCACTGTGGGTCAGGCAGAGCGTTTTGAAAGTGATTCTCGCTTCAATGTGAAGCCAGTGTAAGGCCTTCCTGGCTGCCGTTGATGAAGCCAATCTAGGGGCGTCAAGAACAAATTTGGCTGCCGCATTTTGAGCGGTCTGAAGACGTTGGATTAGGCTCTTATTAATGCCGATGTATAGGGCGTTACAATAATCCAGTCACAATGCTACAAGTGCTACCACCACTTGCTTCCGCGCCTGAGGGGACAGATAGTGTTTTATTTTGCGGAGTATTTTAATAATGCCCCAACAGGTGGCGACAGTTCTATCAACCTGCAGGGTCATGGAGAGGGCATGTTCAATCAGCACCCCCAAGTTCCACGCTGATCCCGAAGAAGTGGGACATGACCCCAACGAGGATGGCCACCATTCAGGTGACCAGATGTTGTTATATATACTATAATTCTAAGTACTTGTATAATTCTAAGATCTGTAAAAATCCTATTGTAAATATATTATCTCCTCTGACAAGTACAAACACGTGTGCAGTGCTTCAAATGGTCCAGTACCAGTGTATATTTTAATAGTTCTATCAGTTGCTAACAACTGTTTCTTAAACATCTCATTTATAGCGGCTGTTAATCACGTGTATGCCGTAAAAAAGCAGTACTCACCAGCAGTGACTTGCGTTGAAAGCAGGTTAGATCTAAGCCCCCTTGACCTTTTCGCGCCCTGTAGCCCCATAACCTCTTTAACCCTCTGCTCCCGGAGGAGGCGAGCTTGAGACAGGACCCCGTGTGCCCGGGTTCACCCCCCACCGCCCCAGACACACAGCTGATCACTGCCTGCTACTGCTCTCCCTCCCCCGGTCCCTTCTGCACTACCGGCCCTCGCTGGATTTTTGGGATATATACCCGCTTTATCCGGTCTGCGGGAGCGTCCCCAAACAGTGCATGAGCGAGCAGCAGTCTGCACCATAACCCCATAGATGAAAGGATGCGAGCGCTGCTCTTAGTGCGGATGCACGCTCGGGTGTTGCTTGACTTTCAGCCACAGGATACAGCATGCTACAGTGCTGTGATGTGTATAGAGACAATACCAACATTACTCCTAAAGAAAAATGATGTGCCCATCACTGTTCTTTACGGGGCAAGTGCCACGTACCCTTCAAATCTCAAGGGGTCCGGCTGAGCTTAGCTTTCCCTCATAATATGGTGCTTTCTATTGGCATCATATGGTCGTATATGTGTTTATTGCCTGCGTGTGTTAACAAATGGACTCAGTAACCCCAAAAAAATGTAACTGCTTCGAACTTCATCCTGTCTAACACCTGCAACAATTCTCTCCATGGCATGCCACCCTTTTCATTCTATGTCACCCTTATACCCCACTCTTCAAAGCCAAACTATAGTTCGTACTTTCTTCATCTTGCTTGTTTCTTGAAAAAGGAATCACCCACTATCCATACGTTTATCTCCTCTCTCATCGGACCTGGCACAGAACCTACAAGGAAACAACAAGAGCCATTGCGATTCCTTGCCATTCACCTCTGCCCAACACTGCACATATTGATTATAGCACCCTGATGAGCTCCTCCCCATGCGCATTATCCTGTTCCCTGACCATCCCGCCTGTGTGCTTCCGGGGCTGTCCCTATTATAACAAGCATTGGCATAGCCAATAGGTTTTGCATTAGGGACCTTATAAGGGTTTAGCCATGTAACAGTTGGTGTTGTTGCACCAAGGATATTCTGCTGCATAACTAAATACTTATACGGTCCAAAAAGCGAGACCTATTGGCTATGCCAATGCTTGATTTTGTTTTCTTTTTCAATTTGGTTTTACCAATGTACCTTTGTAGACTTTCTCTGACAAATTGTAAATTGAACTATTCGATTGAGCAACCTGTAATTCAATGCAGGATTCTTCTTGCTTATTGTGGTTTTTAACAGCAGAGTATTTTTCTAAGTTTTTTTAATAGTATGGCAATTTATATGGTTATTTTAGTTATATTGCTTACGTTTTCTTCTTGTGCATTATTGTGAATGATTTGAAAAAATCTAGGCAATAAACTAATCATTCACCACTTTTAATCCGGACCATATAAAGTGAAGTAATCATTCTCACTGAAGTTCCATTGCTCCAATCTCTCTGCCATCCATGACATTACTTTCATATTTCACTATAAAAATTCATCACTAATCCTTATGGGTTCCGGAGTAGTGTGCAACTCGCCAAAAAGGTGCTTTACCACCCCATCAGGGGTAACAAGCACTATATAAAGGCAAACCTTTTTACCTCTTCTATTCCTCCGCTATCCTTTTCAATCCAAATCACTGACTAATATTCACCACTCAAATTTCTTTCATATTTTGCAATACTAATTCAACACTAATCGCTCCGGAGTAGCGTGCTACTCGCTGAAAAAGTGTTTTGATGGTTCGTCAGGGGTAGTACGCGCTATATAAATGCAATTACAATACAATACAATATGCCAGTTGCTGGAGATCTTGTAGTATTTCAATGGGTATGCTAATCCTCCAAATCTTTGAAGCATTTCCACTTCCAGGGTGGTTGTTTCTCTGCCTTAGAACAGATTCAGCATTACAAAGGACCTCCATTTCTTTTGTGGCACATTGATACATTCCTTGTATTTCGATAAATCCTGTTGAACAATCCTAGTTAAATGTGATTGTACAAGCCTGATCCCATGAGATTTCTACTTCTTCATATTAGTGAGAAAGGAGATTTATACTAAGCTTCCTATCAAGCACAGGTCTATTCACTGGAAGTCACTCAGGTTTGTGTCCAATAGGTGTTATTCAATGAGTTACATATGGTCTCAATCCCCTGCTGTCAACTTGACAACAATTCTGTTTATTGTGTAGACTTTTAAAAACTCTAACCCATATTTTTATTTAGTTTGAGTACTATGTTTAGTTTCTGTCCTTACACCGGTGTAGCTCCCTTCATTTGCACAAACATAATATTCTCAGACATATCTCATAGCCTGTGTCCTATGAAACTCATTCATTTTACAGGTTTCTTGGTGCTCATGGCCAGACACGAGTGCCTCCCATGCTGTTCTTCTGGGAATTATAACTTGGCTATAGAGAGCTATCCTATATTTGGAAAGAAGATCAGAAAGACTGATGCCTCTGGGGAGCTTGTGCAGGCTTCCTACCTTCGGGATAGTTTGTGGGGGCAAATGTGCTTTACTTTTTGAGACATGGATTCGCTGAGGGTAAAGACTTCAGCAGACAAATGAAAGAAAAGACAACGCTTGACACCAAACCAGTGGCGGCTGCTCCCAGGAAGCAGTAGTGAGGCATTGAGTGGGATTTTTTTTTTAAAAGATCATTTACCCGCCAGCTGGCTGGCGGGCCACCGCCTCTCTTGCTTCCGTCCACTCCGTCCTCTTCCTGGCTTCTGTACAAACAGGAAGCAGGAAGCACCCAGGTTCCCCAAAGCCAATCACAACACTGAAATGCAGCATTGTGATTGGTCTGAGAACCGTGGTTCGACGCTCAGATGGGGAATGGGAGCCTGGGCATTTCCCCAACTTGAATTAGAAATCATTATCAGGGTTGGTATCTATGCATTCATCATTGGACTGAAAACATAAGTAGTTTTCCGTGTTTTGTACATATCACATATGTCATGTATGTCACACCTGTATAGCACGATATCACATATCACTATTAGTCACTAAATATAAATTGTATTTTGTTTTTTCGCCGTATGTGTTGCATATCGTAGACAGTCATTTCATTCATTTGCCTATATATGAAGGAAAAGTAAAGAAATTCATTGCCTATATAAACAAGTTGTTGTACTTGGTGTGATACAGAAACGTATGATTAACACATACTTCCTTCCCTTACGTATTAAATACCACGTGCAAACTAGTAGCATACACTCGACAGAACGACATACTTTTTCCAATTGCATCCCTTTGAGGCACTTGATGCAGGGCCTTTTCCTACCAACTTGTGACCGCATACCAGCCAGCAGTTTACCGTAACTGCTCATTGTGCATGATTCTCAAGGCACATGTGTCCATGCTGTATCTTCTCTAGGTTTCATTTACTGGATTTCCTTGAGTAAGCAATTCTTTACTTTTAAAGCACATTGGGTATTGTTGCTTTCACTTTCTGTTTTCAGTCCTGTAGGACATAATTAAGGTGTTTCTATATTTGTTGGTCCTGATGAGACCCAAAACCCTTAACTGGGTCGAAAATGTCGTCGACACATAAATAACACACACAAACCAAGTTTTAAGTCCCCTTACAAGGGCACACATTTACCATAATTAATAATAATAATAATACAGCATTTTGTAAAGCGCGAACAGCTACCTCGCTAGGAGGTGTCCCGGCGCTAGGAGAACACAGTTGACCTGGGGGTAAGAAGTGAGAGAGTTAGCGAGGTTGAGTGAAGAGCCAAGTCTTTAGCAACTTCTTGAAGCAAAGTTCGGAGGGGGCTTGCTGGATTGCTGGGGGTAGGGCGTTCCATAATGGTGTAACATTTGCCGAAAAAGTTTGACCTCCTAATCGTGCCCTTCTAGTTCGTGGGACAGCCAATTGAACGCGGCAGTTGGAGCGCAGCGCGCGGGCTTGGGAGTATCTCGGGAGCCGGCTTTTCAGGTACTCCGGGCAGGTGCCATACAGAGATCTGAAGGCCAGCGTGAGTGCCTTAAATTTGATTCTGCTGGCAACTGGAAGCCAGTGCAGTGATCGCAGATGCGGAGAGACTGACTGCTTGAAAGGGATTCGCAGCAGCAGTCTCGCCGCTGCATTTTGGACCCCCTGAAGTTTTTGCGTCAGGTATTTTGGTAGGCCCAGATATAGTCCGTTGGCGTAATCCAGCCTAGATATAACAGTGGCATGGATTACAGTTTTCCGGCAACTCTCTGGGAGGAGTCTCAGGATCTTACGGAGGTTCCTCAGCTTACTCAAGCAACAGCCGGCAACTTGTTGAATATGCGAGGTAAAGGACAGGCTATCGTCCCACCTCACTCCAAGATTTTTTGCCGTGCGGCTGGGTAAGGGGGCTTAGCCCATCTCCGTAGGCCACCATAGTTCTGAGGGAGGAGTAGGGCCTTTTCCAAAGAAGATCACTTCAGTCTTATTGGCATTTAGTTTTAATTTGTTCGTATTCATCCAACAGGCTATATCTTGGAGACAGCCTTTGAAGTTCGAGAAGGACTCCTGCGACACCTCTGAATACGGAAATACCAACTGGGTGTCATCGGCATAAAAAATTGCCTTGACACCCCAGTTGGCAATCAACGTAAAGAGAGGAGCGAGGTAGATGTTGAACAAAAGGGGGCTGAGTGCCGACCCTTGCGGGACTCCACAACTGAGGACTTTGGGTGCTGAAGAGACCGTCCCTAGTGCCACCTTCTGTGTTCTCAGGGACAGATACGAGTGTATCCACCCCAGTGCTTTGTCACGGATACCTGTCTCGGCCAGACGCATCAGTAGTCTGGCGTGGTCAACCGTGTCGAAGGCGGCCGACAGATCCAGGAGTACCAGCATCGCTGAGTTGCCTGCATCCATCGACCACCTTACTGACTCTGCTACCTCAATTAGCGCTGTCTCCGTAATAAAGCTGGGACGAAAGCCTGATTGTGTCTCATGAAGTATCTTATTTACTTCGATGAATTTACTCAGCTGGCGCTGTATTACTTTCTCAAACATTTTTCCGGGGGCAGCTAATAGCGAGATCGGGCGAAGATTACTGAGGTCTTCTGGATCCCCATTAGGTTTTTTTTTCAGCGGGAGGAGTGTAGCATGTTTCCAGACATTCGGGAATACTCCCGAAGCTGTGGATGAGTTCCAGATTTGTTGTATTGTAGGGGCTACAAAATCAGCTAAGGAGCCCCATAGTTTGGCTGGACATGGGTCGTCCGGAGAGCCGGATTTGCATCGGGCAAGTTCTTGTCTCACCGCACTCAGGGGTATAGTCTTGAATTGAGTGAGGGTTTCACCCATCGCATCTTTAATCGCTAGGTCCGATTTCACCGTTTTTGTTTCTGGCCTAAAGGATTCGTAAACTTTTTTGATTTTTTGGTCGAAGAACTCAGAGATGTTTTCGCATAGAGTAGGTGACAGAGGGACCTCCCTCTCAATGCACTTGGGTTTAAAAAAAGACTGTACCACCTTAAAGATCTGTTTGCTTGACTGTTCTGCCTGTTGAATAGAGTCCGCATAAAATTGTTTTTTGGTTTTTCTAATAGCTTTCTGTAGTTTTTTGGATGCTTCCTTATATTTGGCTTTTTATTCCATCCCGTAGTTTGCTCTCCATAGTCTTTCCAGCTTTTTACAGGCTGCTTTCTCTTTTCTAAGATCCTGCGAGAACCAGGGGGCTGAGGGGGAGTCTCTCTTCGATAGCGCTCGTCAGGCCGGTGCAATGGAAGAAACCATATTCCCGACCCAATCATTAAGAAGCTGTGCGTCTGTGTTCGCGTTGGCGGTGAGAGATGGGGTGTTCTGTGCCAGAACAGGGCCCATAATATCGGGAATCAGTTTTTTCCATTGTCTCTTCAAGAAAGAGCATTTGCTTGAAGCCGGACTGTCATATGCCATGTTCAGTTTAAATGGGACCAATGAGTGGTCTGACCATGTCAGTGGTAGTGGTGCCTCTGGCTGCACATCCTTAATATTAGAAAAGATGAGATCGAGCATGTGACCCGCTGTATGCGTAGGGCCATCATTAATCAGCCTAAGCTTGGCCGTATTTAACGTAGATCTGAGCAGCTCTGCCACAGCACAGTCTGTTTTGTCCATATGGATGTTAAAATCTCCTACCACGATGAATTGAGGGTGGAGGAGGGAGCTCCTCCTGTGGCATATTGAAACGTATATAGTTGTTTGTTGTTCTAATTGTTGTCCTAAGGAACGCATACATTTATATTGCCTCTTTTTATTATATGGATGTATTATTGCTTCATTTGGTTCCATCTTCTTCACATCCTAAGTATTATTTTTTTTTACAGTATACTTGTATACAGCCATTGTAGCTTTGTGTTATCTTAAAATTCAGTCAATCACTAATACGAACCATTGTTTTTCTAAAATACATTGACACAGAGGCATCAGTGAATGTTATGGGTCCGGCCCAATTTGCTTTGGGCAGGACGAGAACTAGATTCTTTGCATATGGTAGCGGTTACCTGATCCCATTTCAAGGGTCTTCACAGCCAGCGTAAGACATAAGGAAAAGATCACATAAGTGAAATTGTTCGTTCCTGCCACAGTGATCCACACTGTTCTCAACTGCAAAACAGCAGAGACGCTCAAACTAATGCCCTTTGCCAGCCAGGTGAATCGCAGGGGCATTGAAAACATTGTAAGGGAGTTCCACCAACTGTTCAAAGAACTAGAGTGTCTCATACAGCTGGAAGCTGGAACACCTCAATATGAGTGAAAACGTGAGTGGGAAACATGAACTCATAACAGCACTCCTACCATCTATGACCTACTATAGGATTTGAAAGGACTGAAGTTTCTCGAAGTTTAGTCTAAATATGGGATGCCTCCAAAACCCACTGAGTGATGCAATTAGAAACTTTGCAACGTTCTCCATGCATATTGGCCTTAAGAAATGTAGGAGGCTGAGTTTTCGGATCTCCTCTGCTTCTGAGGTTTTCCTGAATTTGATCAGGGATTCCCTGTCTGGACTACCTTGAGTACTCAATGTTAGTGATGAAATGTTGATATATGCCCAGACGGTTCCAGAACACAACACAACACATGGCTCGGGCAACTGAGTGAAGACAAGCTGGAGGCCTGCTCTCCACATAAAAAATAGCAGGTTCCACACTGACAGAGTGCAGTTCTATGTCTTCTTAGGTGTAAGCGTAGATCTTCAGAAGGCAAAGGACATTCTAGAGTTAAAAGCACAGTCCTCTGTCTTGGAAGTCCAAAGTTTCATAGGAATGACCACATACTATGACCAGCTTATTCCCCAACTGGCCACTCTGATGGAGCAGATACAATCTCTCAGATAAACGGGGGTGCTGTGGCAGTGGGAAGGTGCCCAGGAGGCAGCATTCCAGGTGATAAAAGCTGAGTTACTCATTGACACTGCAATGCGATACTTTGGTTCTTGAAAGCCCACACGCCTGGTGGTTGATGCTAGCCCGATAGGGCTGGGAGCCGTACTGCTGCAAAAAGTGATTGAAGATGATTGGAGCCCTATTGTGTTTGTCAGTCGGGCTTTGGCTGAGGCTGAACAAAGCTATTTGCAAATTGAAAGGGAGGTGCTGGTCATCTGGAGGGGGTACTAACACTTTCACTTATACGTATAAGGGCAGAATTTTGAAATAACTGTGAACTATAAACCAATGGTGCCTCTGTTCCTCGGGACGTCTTTTCTCGAATTCCCCAAAAAGGAAAACTTGATTTTTCAGCTGCACCAATATTAGTATGCACTTCGGTGGCAGTCAGGTGCAACAACCCAGCATATTTGTTTTGCAGGCATCAGGACCCATGAGAGGCAACTCCACATAAGATGCGGAAGAGTGCATTCATTTTATCACAGACTGGAGCTACCGAAAAGCCACTATCCTGTCAGAACAAAGCAGCTGCATCATTAGGAGATAAATGGTTCCAACTGGCAAAGGAGCCGGTCATATCAAATGAGTGGACCCTATCCTTTTTCAGTTGACCAGACATGGCGCAGTCAGCAGGCAGGACATTCAATGTTGTGGAGGGCCTGCCATAAACTAGGTGTCAGAAATGGTGGGTTACTGCTGAGGGCAAGATGCACTGTTACTCCGAGGATCATCAGGGGATAAATCAACCAGCAGGTGCATGTTGGACATCGGGACTTTGGAAAAACCATCTCCCGACTGAAGGAGAAGCTCTGGTATACTGATATGTACCACGGATGGAGTAAATGATAAGAACGATTATCTGACATAATATAGGAACAACAAATATCATCCTACACAAATATCATGTCAAAAAAATCATCTACTTCTACTTGTAAGTACAAAAATATCGGAACAAAATATTGCTCACACTAATATTGCTAAAAATAATACAAAAGTATTGACTTTAATTATATATATATTTACTAATAATACTATATACATATATTATAAAATAGTAAATCCAAAATATTTTTACATATAACATTAAAATAATGCAAAATAAATAATTTTAAATATTAATATATATATATATGTATATATATATCCAATAACAAGAGTCCAGTGAAGTACGCTCTCAGGAATCAAAACTCAGGCCAGAAGTATATTGCAACCTTGGTTTATTCACACAACGCGTTTCGGCGACCTGCCTTGATCACGTGTGACAACACAGTGAAAAAAAGTGTGCTTTTTACATACAATAACATGAAAATCGAGGTAGGACTATGGTTAAATCAGCACCAAACGGTCAGACATATTGGAATGGTCATCATATGTCGACAATGTGGCAAAATACAATCCATCATATAAAACAATACATATTATATGAGTGGCATTAAAGTTTATACCACTATTATTCCCTGTAGTGGGAGAAATTAATCATAAAACTGGCATTATTCAGATGTAAAGTTGTTCATGGTATTAAAACAAAAAATTGTTGTCAAACAGTCAGACATATTGGACTGGTCATCATGTGTCGACACTGTGGCAATATACCATCCATCATATACAACAGTTCATTTTATATGGGTGGCATATAAAGTTAATACCACTATTATTCCCAGTAGAGGGAGAAATTAATCATAAAACAGGCATTTATCCGTTATAAAGCTGTTCGTGCTACTTAAACAAAAAGCTGTCAGCCATGTTACTACACCAAATGATATCACCCAGCAATGAGAAATATCATCAAAGCCAGGTATCACACTATCATAGACATCAAGTGGCATAACATTATAACACATGCGGTCCATTGATCATGTAGACTTGATAAATACTGTCCAGCCAGTTATCCATATTCCAATTGGATATCAAATGTGCGTGTTGGCAATGAAACGAAAGTCAAAATGAAAATAATGCGTTCTAGCCACCATACATACGCGGCAAACATGCCAGTGCCCCGGGTAGTGAGTATCCCCGAAAGAGCATTCTGATTGTGTAGAAAAGTGCTTCAGTGCAACATGCAACGATATCAAGACCACATAAAAGTTCATGGGGGTCTTGATCTAAAGGTATTTCTCCGCATAGTAAGAATGGGGATCTTAATGACAAGTGTCCATGGGATGAAAAAAGTGCCAGTCAAAAGCCACTCTAAAATAAGGTGCTAGAATAACGTTTACTGAGTCCTACAAACGACTTAAAAAAGTGAAAAACAGGTGAGTGAACGATACCTGACCGTGAAAAGGTGTCTAAGAGAAGAAGTGCAAACTGGAAGTGTCATTGACAGTAGTGCCCAAATCTGGAGTCCATTCATACCAGGAAACCCTGACTGTACACCTGTAAACAAATACATGAAAAAATAAAAAATCATTAAAATAATGTTCAAGAGTAATACTAGCACACCTCAAACATTTTGGCAAAAAACAGGCAAATTACAATGTTAAAGCACATTCTTATACCAGTTACCCATTGTATTCAGTCCTATATATTCGTATAGTCTAGGAGTCAGCCCTCAGGTGTATTTCTAACTCCTCATCCCAGTTGAGCCCACCTGGGTGCTTGCTTTGGAAGTTAATAATGTGTTTAGACTCCTGTTGTCTAAGGGCTAAGGGCTAAGGGCTAAGGGCCCTTAGACAACAGGAGTCTAAACACATTATTAACTTCCAAAGCAAGCACCCAGGTGGGCTCAACTGGGATGAGGAGTTAGAAATACACCTGAGGGCTGACTCCTAGACTATACGAATATATAGGACTGAATACAATGGGTAACTGGTATAAGAATGTGCTTTAATATTGTAATTTGCCTGTTTTTTGCCGAAATGTTTGAGGTGTGCTAGTATTACTCTTGAACATTATTTTAATGATTTTTTATTTTTTCATGTATTTGTTTACAGGTGTACAGTCAGGGTTTCCTGGTATGAATGGACTCCAGATTTGGGCACTACTGTCAATGACACTTCCAGTTTGCACTTCTTCTCTTAGACACCTTTTCACGGTCAGGTATCGTTCACTCACCTGTTTTTCACTTTTTTAAGTCGTTTGTAGGACTCAGTGAACGTTATTCTAGCACCTTATTTTAGAGTGGCTTTTGACTGGCACTTTTTTCATCCCATGGACACTTGTCATTAAGATCCCCATTCTTACTATGCGGAGAAATACCTTTTGATCAAGACCCCCATGAACTTTTATGTGGTCTTGATATCGTTGCATGTTGCACTGAAGCACTTTTCTACACAATCAGAATGCTCTTTCGGGGATACTCACTACCCGGGGCACTGGCATGTTTGCCGCGTATGTATGGTGGCTAGAACGCATTATTTTCATTTTGACTTTCGTTTCATTGCCAACACGCACATTTGATATCCAATTGGAATATGGATAACTGGCTGGACAATATTTATCAAGTCTACATGATCAATGGACCGCATGTGTTATAATGTTATGCCACTTGATGTCTATGATAGTGTGATACCTGGCTTTGATGATATTTCTCATTGCTGGGTGATATCATTTGGTGTAGAAACATGGCTGACAGCTTTTTGTTTAAGTAGCACGAACAGCTTTATAACGGATAAATGCCTGTTTTATGATTAATTTCTCCCTCTACTGGGAATAATAGTGGTATTAACTTTATATGCCACCCATATAAAATGAACTGTTGTATATGATGGATGGTATATTGCCACAGTGTCGACACATGATGACCAGTCCAATATGTCTGACTGTTTGACAACAATTTTTTGTTTTAATACCATGAACAACTTTACATCTGAATAATGCCAGTTTTATGATTAATTTCTCCCACTACAGGGGATAATAGTGGTATAAACTTTAATGCCACTCATATAATATGTATTGTTTTATATGATGGATTGTATTTTGCCACATTGTCGACATATGATGACCATTCCAATATGTCTGACCGTTTGGTGCTGATTTAACCATAGTCCTACCTCGATTTTCATGTTATTGTATGTAAAAAGCACACTTTTTTTCACTGTGTTGTCACACGTGATCAAGGCAGGTCGCCGAAACGCGTTGTGTGAATAAACCAAGGTTGCAATATACTTCTGGCCTGAGTTTTGATTCCTGAGAGCGTACTTCACTGGACTCTTGTTATTGGATAATTAATTTCCGGTGGCTCCGCCGGAGTGTACGCCACTTGTCCACGGGTCACCACGTTGCAGCAGGAGCAGCTTTGTAGTGGGATGTATATATATATATATATATATATATATATATACATAATGAGTATTTTAATTTATTTTAAAAATGTAGGTTATTGTTTTTATCTACTATTAAGAAAGGCATAAACATATATATATTTATATAGTTAAATTAAACATAAAAAGTATTAAAACACAAGTACAAATCGTTAAACTAAATTACTGTACTTCAGAGGGGTTAAATTTACTATGCCCCCTCCAGTCTGTGCAATGGTAGGGAAAACTTTGGACTTCGGAGACATAACATTTACTATTCCAACTCCAGTCTGTGCAACAGTAGGGAAAGCTTTGAACGTTGAGTGGGTTAAATTTAGTATTCCCTCTCCAGTCTATGCAACAGTCGGGAAGGTGTTGTACTTCAGAGGGTTAAAATTGACTGTTTCCACACCAGTCTGTGCAACAGTAAGGGAAGCATTGGTCTTCGGAGGGGTGTAATTGACTATTCCCACTCCAGTCTGTCCAACGGTAGGGAAAGCGTTGAACTTTGGAGACATAAAATGTACTATTCCCACTCCAGTCTGTACAACAGTAGGGAAATCGTTGGACTTCAGATGGGTTTAACTTTACTATTTCAACTCCACTCTGTGCAACAGTAAGGGAAGCGTTGGACTTCGGAAGGGTTAAATTGACTATTCCCACTACAGTCTGTGTAACAGTAGGGAAAGAGTTGGAATTCGGAGGGGTGCAATTTACTAGTCCCACTCCAGTGTGTGCAACGGTAGGGAAAGCGTTGGCCTTTTGAAGGGTTAAATTTACTATTCCTACCCCAGTTTGTGCAACAGTAAGGAAAATGTTGGACTTCAGAGAGTACTAGTCCAACTCAAGTCTGTAAAACAGTAAGGAAAGCATTGGACTTAAAAAGGGTTACATTTACTATTCCCACTCCAGTGTGTGCAACTGTAGGGAAGGCATTGAACTTCATTTACTATTCCAACTCAGTCTGTGAACCAGTAAGAAAAGTGTTAGACTTTGGAATGGTTAAAGTGCCTATTTCCACTCCAGTCTGTGTAACAGTAGGGATAACGTTGGACTTCCGAGGGGTTAACTTCCCACCCGATACCCCTTCAAATTCAACAACCCGCACTTAAAACATAACTTTACAAATATAATATTTCACAATTTAAATAATTAATAATCAATTAAATAATTAAAAATAACTTCATTATTAATCAATTATTACCTAATTAACTCCCTACCCTATACCCCTACAAACCCAACAATCTGCACCTGAAACATGATAAAATATAATAAATACACAATTTACATAATTAATTATCAATTAAAAAATGAATACTAAATTAAAAATGTATTAATAATTAATTATACTTTCCTTTATTTCAGTATCTTGGAATATCGCATGACTCACTCCTAAAGGAGTATTTTGTGTTGTGCTGATCAGGACAGGAGACTACAATCTAAAACAGCCAGGTTTTTAGCATCATCTTAAAGTTTGTAAAGTCTGGGCAGGTATGAAGATGAGGCAGGAGTTTATTCCAGTGATATGGCGCCATATATTAGAAAGATCTACCCCCGAATCTTAAAGTTAGGATCCGTGGGGTCAACAAAAAACACTTGATTAGAGGGTCCTAAATGACAGATAGTAGTTAAGGCATGATGACAGATAGGCTAAGCGGTTCTTATGAAGAGCTTTATGTGTCAGACAGCAAAGTTGAAAAACAGCCAATTTCTGATGGGCAGCCAGTGTAATTTCCTAAGTGTGGGGGTAGAGGAGGAGCATGCAGGAAGGTTACAAATCAGCCGTGAGGCTGTATTCTGCACTACTGGCAACACAGTTAAGAGGGAGTCATTTATTCCTGCCTGTACAGCGTTCTCATAGTCCAGGCAACTGGTTATGAGGGCTTGGGCAAGGGTTTTTCTAGAGGCATCCGGAAGCCAAGGAAAAGCTTTTTTTAGAAGCCTCATTATAGGGAAACAGGTGCCACATGTGCCAGTGACTTGAACTTTCATGGAGAGTTACTGATCTATTTCTACACCCTGCTTATGTGCGGGGCAGGACCAATTTTCACTAGCCAACAGTCTGTTAACCACAACTCATTAGCTTTGCCAAATAATTTGATCTCCGTCTTCTCACTGCTGAGTTGGAGACAGTTCTTGTTTAGCCATACAGCGATTTCACTGATTCAGCCTGAGAATGTGTCCTTCACCATGTCTGGATCAGGGCCAAAGAGTTGATAAGTTGATTCTCATCTGCCTACGACATGATCTCCACCTGGCATGCTTTCACAATTTGGGCTAAAGGCCCCACATAGATATTAAACAGGGCTGGACTCAGGCATGATCCCTGGCAGACTGTTTTGTTTAACTCCATCAGTCCTGACTTGAAAGAGCCAAGACAGAAGTGTTGTGAGCGGTTATCCAGGAAGGTCCTGGTCCAAAGCAGCGCCCTACCATTAAGACCTGCCTCATGCAGGCTGCAAATTAAAATGGAGTGGCAGACCATGGGGAAGGCTGCTGATAAATCCAGTAACACTAACATGACCAGTGTTCCTGCATCTAAAGAGAGCCTGATGTTATCAGTCACAGCCAGAAGAGCAGTCTCAGAACTGTGTAATTCAATAAAAACTCAATTGCGAGGGGTCTAGGATTTTGTGCTCCTCAAGAAAAGACAAGAGCTGTATGATAACATATCTTTTGAGGGCTTTCACGAGTAGAGGCAACAGGGAAGTCAGTCAGTAGCTGGAGAGGACATCAGGGTCAGAATTGTGAAATAGGTGGATATACTTGGGCACAATTCCAATCCTTAGGTAATTTGGTTGTAGCCTGTAAAGATTGAACATATCTCTGACTGCAGGTGCCAGAAAGTGCTCTAAGCTGGCTGTTGTCCTAGAAGGACATAAATCCTGAGGGGCACCTGATTTGTCTAGAGTAAGCATCTTCTGCACTTGTTGAGCAACAGAGCAGTATTCAAAAATGCACAGGCTAGCTGTGGCATATGGGTGAGGATGACTTAAATCAGGTTCCCTTTCAGGTTGTCCTGGACAGGCTGAGAAGTTCTCATAAATTGTGGTAACCTTAGCTTTAAAAAAGTCAGCTAAGTCCTCACAAAGGTTTTGGGAAACCACAATGGTGGAGGCACAAGCAAGATGTTTTATAAAGCTATTGAGTGCTTTATGTAACTCTTTAGTTGAGTTACCTGCATTTGCAATTGTGGAGGTAAGATGTGCTTTCCATGCTGGCTTGATCATGTTATGATATGTGACTAGCTTAGTCCGATAATCTTCCTTATCCTCTGAGGATTTAGTAAGACGCTATCTGCGTTCCAGCCATTTACAAATCGACTTATCTTGACGCAGGCTGTCAGAGTACCAGGGAGCTCAATTTCTGGAGGAGACGTGCATAGGTTTTTGGAAAGGAGCTATTTGGTCAAGGGTGATTGTAAGGGAGACATGGTAAGCAGACAAAGCTGAATCAGCATCTGCATGGGATGTAAGAGAGGGGGCCTTAAAGTTCTCTTTAAAGGAGTCAGGGGTGACCAGTTTCCAGGAGCGCTGAGGTCTATTGACCAGTTTTCTAGGTTTTTCTAGGGCACTCTTACATGGGGTAATAAACTTAATTAGGTGATGATCCAAGAAAGTAATGTGAAGAGGAGATTTGCATGTTAGTTCCAACACATTGGTAAAACTTAAATCAAGCATATTCCCAGACTTGTACAAGGATCTAACACTGTTTGCTTTAGTCCTAGTGTCTCCAGGTCTGCTAAAAGCTGTGTTACTCCTGGATCATTGGTGTTCTCACCGTGATAATTAACATCACCTAAAAGTAGGAATTTGTCAGAGGCTAGTATGTGTGGTGCAATAAAAGCAATTTAAGTCTGACTAATATCTTTCTATCACTGTAAAGACGAGTGTCTCTTCAGCCAATCTGGGTGCCTTCCGGCCTCATGGAGGGGCTCAATCATCTCACCAATATATAAGGCGGGTGACAGAACACTACCAAAGAACTACCGCCTGATAGCACTTCTGGATATTGAGGCAAAATACTTCGCGGGGCTCTTACTGACCCAGCTGCGCGAATGGGCAACAAACTGCAACATAATTCCACCTAGTCAAACGGGATTCTGCAGAGACACGGGAACAACAACAAATCTCCTGGCAATATCGCTACTTATCGACAAGGCAAAGGTGACTAAACAGGCTCTCCACCTTTGCTTTGTGGACTTCAAGGCGGCATTTGACGTCAATCGAGGCAACCTTTGGAGAAAACTGGCCTCCTGGGGTATCCCTGTGCCTCTACTAAACGTTTTGATTGAACTGCACACTAACACGTGGGTTCAGGTGAAGCTCAGGAATGGCTCACATCTGTCTAGGCGTATTCCGACCACAAAAGGCCTAAAGCAAGGGTGCGTTTTAGCGCCCACCCTTTTTAATTTATTTACAGCTGACCTGCCACCTGCTCTAGAGGCTTGCAACTCGCACGCTCCGCGATTGGGGGGGCAAAGCGCTGCCCAGCATATCCTATGCAGACAATGTGGTTTTGGTCAGCCACACGAAAGTAGGTCTCCAGAATCTTATCAACACGCTGCACGGATATGCCGAAGAAAATCTACTGGAAGTAAATATTGACAAGACCAAAGTCTTGTCAATAACTGGGAAGAAAAAGCCGCACACTTGGGTCCTTGGAACAAAGGTAGTCACAAACTGCTTGGAATACAAATACCTTGGAATCCTTGTCGATAAAGGAGGTCGCTACTCAAATCATTTAGAGGCCATTAAGAGGAAAGGTATGCTAATAGCTACGACACTCAAACAACTAAAGACAAACTTGAATGGTCCCACTCTTCTGCCACTGCTCCGTGTGGCTCAAGTCAAAATAGAGTCATCTATCACGTATGGTAGTGAGGAACTAAGAGGTACAGATGCGAAACTGCTGGACTTAATTATTTCAAAGGCCTACAGACTCCTTTTTAACCTGCCAACCTATACCTCACAAGCCCAGATCCGGTTAGAATTTGGACTGACCTGCCAAATGCTTGCACGAATAGGGTCATATATAAATTGCTGGCACAAAATAAAGAACGCACCAGAAAATACATTGAACCATCAGCTCTGGCAAGACCTGAGCAGCTTCTCCAAAATGCTGGCGAAAAAATACTTGGAGGAGTCCCTGACTGTCACAGGACTGAAAGAATTATGGGAAACTCCACTGTTGCATGCGCAATTTAAGCACGTAGTAAATAAGAGCATGAAGAGACACTCGCATGTGGAAGATAAAGCTACCTTTTCCCACAGGCGTCACGCCTGGATGACTCTGAGCACATATAAATCACCTGGGCTTCAAACGCACTTTGGTCTGGGGTACGGCAGGAAAACTAAAGAAGCCTTTTTAAAACATAGGCTAGGAATCCTACCAGCCATACCACATCTACAACCATGGCTGAGAAGGAACTGCTGGACAAAATGTAGGCTGTCAGGGAATGAAGACTTTGAACATCTGCTATGCACCTGCCCGAGGTTGAAAGGGGAAAGAGCAGCCCTGCTAAAAACTTCCCTTAATGAACAAAGAATTCGCACACGCAGACAAGCAGTTCTCGCTTGTTTTGATCCAGGTTTTCCGCCACCAAATGGAAAGCTGGTGAAATTCCTGAAACTGGTGGAGCTGAAACTAACAAGCCAAGATTTCGGCTCAGATTAGACCCAAGGAGTTATGGCCAAGACTAGACGAAACGAACAATGCTCACCTCCCATACCCCACTGTTTTTAACACTACCACTTTTATAACTAAAGGTTTCTTGTTTTTAAATGTTTCTTTTAACTTTCAGTTGAGGATACGTGCTCAAATGTATTTTTGTAACGGTTTTAATTAACCTAAAACAATAAAAGTTTACTTACTTAAAAAAAAAAAGAGTGACCCTTCTGATACTAGTGAGAAGTACACCTAGGCAGGGAAATATATGCTGTAAAATTCCTAGGGCTACTTCATGAACAATCTAGAACATATTTATATGAATGATGGTAGTGACACTGTATATAGAAAACTACAAAATTATTTATTGCAATACAAAATCATTAAAAACTTGTTTTTGATCATTAACTCACAGAAAAGATGTACAACATTCTAACTGTAATCAGTCATCCATGCACACATACTTCATCCTAAAGGTTTTTGTACAATGTCAGCATACTGAAATCATTAGATGCCTGACCAAAGACACATACATACATGATGAATAATTAACATATTGAATCTCATGGATTTCTATAATTGAAGGGTGGTTTCCAAGATGTCTCTAAACTCTTTTTATTACCAGGAGATCAGAAACTTCAGTAACAGAAATTATAGGTTTAAAAATACATATCTCCAACCAAACTGAGCATAGGGGAACAATCAGCTCAACCTCAAGAGAACCATGAAAGGCAATAGCAACACCAACCACACGCATTCTGCCCTGTCTTATTTAACCAGAATATAGTGCTCTGGTATTGCTAGAGGAATGCAGGGGACAGCTGAGACACTGAGCCAAGTATCTGTAAAGAAACTTTAGCAACTTCATTACTTACTTAATTAACTTCCCGCCCGGTATCCCTACAAACTTCACAACCCTCTACAATGCATTAAATTACTATTAACAATTAAATTAAATATTATAAATAACTTAAAAGTACAGATTATATTTAAACATATTCTCAACAATTATACAAACAATATCTAAGATATAAAATTAATATATGAACTAAAACACAGATATTCTTGAAAACAATATCACTTACCTAAAAAAATCAATATTCTAGTGAATGAAATTTCTGCATTACAATATTTATGTCACGATATTAAAAACTCAATATTTGTGTATCTCGATATTTATAATTTAATATTTTGTCCAAATACTGATCAGAACATATCTGTGGTGCCAGGATACTGCAAAATCAGAGTCGTTGGTGGCCACCGAAGAGCAATGCTCAAAACCATAGAAGATTGTGAGTGCAAACATCTGCACATTGCTGGATGGTAACCAACAGTTTGTGATGATGGACACTTACTCAAAAGCCCATGATGTTGAAATAGATGAGTCAACGGCATTTAAGAAAGTTCACACAAACTAGAAAAGGTCATTTCCAGTTGTGGTGGCCCCTAGCAGTTAAAGATGGACAACGGCCTGCCTTTTTTAAGAGCTAGGAATTTTTTACGTACATGATCACACTTTGGGTGAAACACTGCAAAATTATGCCCTGGTGGCCGCAGGCCAATGGAGAGGTTGAATGCTTTATGCGCACCCTGGTCAAGATCACGTGAGTTTGGGTGGAGCAACAGTTAAATATAAAGCTTGTAATTCATCTGTGTTTCAGAGTGAATCTCCGGCCCCCCAAAGAACAACCCGGTACACCACAGTCGTCCTAATCTTTGGGTGACAGAAATGAATCAGGCTGCCCTCAGATTAGTCATGGGTTCCTTACCCCTAAATGTTTCTGAAACTCAGCAGAGAAGGACAGGTAACAATTAGAAGGGCCAAGACTCCACCAGTGAAAGTGGAAGAATTGGTTTTAATCAGAGATAGAAACCCAAGGAGCAAATTCAGTATTCTTTTTGAATGCCATCTCCCTGGAGAGTTGCTATCTTTAAGGGGACGATAGGTACAATGAAAAGAGTTGACAAGCAACACGTCATGGTTCAAGAAGATACCAACGTCTGATTCAACAGGAGGTCTGAAAAGAGGAGCCCAAAGTCAGGGTGAGACAATCATGAACACTATGAACAACAAAGGTTAGCAGGACCATAGCCAATGCCAGCGCCTTCTGACAAAGCAAGGGTATTAGATCGAGAAGAAGATCCCAGACCCCCGATACTCGGGTGACATCCTCCCCAATAGATAAAGGAAGAGGTCAGTACAATCTCTGCCAGAATTCCCCATCTTAGGGAGGTTATGAGACTATGGGCCCAATTAGGATGGCAGGCGGATCGCCCCCGCCGGGACGATCCGCCCGCCGCAATGGTACAAATGCGCCTGCCAGTGTGGCGGGCACATCCTAATTGTGGGTGAGGGACCCCTGCAAGCATTGCGGGTGGTCCCGATTCCTGGGGGTATGGCGGGCGGACAAAGTCCGCCCGCCATACTAATGACCCCCTTTGTTTGGTGATGGTAGGGGCTAAACTTAGCAGAGATATCCACATTTGTTTGCAAATGAACTCAGGTCTACAAGGATGTGGCTTGATGATAACAGGCCTATGTTGACACACACTCTTGAGAACGAGGCGGAGTTGTGAGAGGCAACAAATGGAACTTTTCGGTGCACAGACCGGCTGTTGTGACCCAGCACAGGTGTGTGGTGTGTGAATTGCGTGCCACTGCTCCCAACCACCAGCCTCGGCGCCACGACACCACACTCCCCATCTCTTTATTTACTGATTGAAGGCGACAGATGGAAGGGAGAGGAGAGCAGGGAAATGAGGCAAGCAGTCCTGCGGTAGATAATGTGTCGCAAAGAAACCCAAACAACAAACTGTAAAAGGGATTTTTTTTTTCCTTATGGATCCACCCGCTTACATCAGAGGACAAAGGATTGTGACAATCTGGACCCAGGTAAAAAAGTCAAAGAGAGTTCTGAGGGCTTCCCCAGAAGCTCTTGGCAAGAAAACACTTGATTCTGAAACAAACTATGGGCTATTCCATTGTACAGGTCTCAAATTGCGATTTTTTTTTGTCTCGCAATTTGCAACTCATGAAACGGAATGTGCTAATATGTCTCAGACACATTTAGTGATTCCCAATGGGGTCGCAAATTACATGCCTCATCAATATTCATGACACAGGTCACAATTTGCAACCCAATTTGAATGGGCAATAACACAGGGGTTGTGGCCTGTTGGGGACAGCAGACCCCTATGTCTGTGTTTTTTTAACTTTTTGATGAAAGCAACTTTTTCCCCAAATGCAGCCTGTTTTCCTTAAAGGAAAATATGCATTTAAAATTAAAAAGGAAAAGTTTTCTATTCATTTTTTAAGGGCAGACAGTTGACCCTGGGGCCTTGTAACATTTTTACTGTGTAATTATGAGACAGAATGTGAAGCTAACATGAATGATATTCATGGTTATGTCTATTTTTTCTGTTTATTATGTATAAAATGCAACAGCGAAGGACCACTTCTCATTTGAACGTACACCTCTGATGGCTATGGTATGATTAAAAAATAAAGTTTTCCAAAAAAAAGATGAGTCCAATTACATGCCACAGGCAAGATGGACGACTGCAAGTCCGAGTGAGGAGACGCTGATTTGAGCTCTCGTGTGGTTCTGTGATGCGTGCTGATCCTTTATAGAAAAACTTAACGAAAATAAGCCGCTACCTGTGGGAGATTACGATTCCCTCATTATTTCTTACTTTTGCTACTCACGGTTGGAGGTTATGCTGAGAAATACACAGTGACGGCGAGTGCATACAGCTGCTCGGCTATGCGCTTTGACCTCTGGAAAAGCTACACTTGTACTCTCCGTTCGGCGTGGCTACGCCCAACTCCTCTGCCTTCACCACTCTCGCTCTCGTCCAGGGATACGGCGGGAGCGGCTGAATCGGATTTCTTTGGAACACGCCGACATCAATCTCGGAAGGGCCGCTCACGGCTGCAAAAGAAACAACACGGATACATTGTGTCGGCTCCTCAGTTTTCTGAGACTTCACCTGCTTTACCGGTTTCAATGGCACCAAAAAACCCAACTGGATTACAGCGACAGCAAAAGCCGAAAACGAGAGCTGATACCGCAGCAGCACAGGAGACGACTCAGCCTGCAGGGGTAGTCTCAAAAAATGACTCTTCTCATGCTACTGTGAGTACGAATATTCCTTTGAATTCAACTTTAGAAGCTATACCAACCACTCTGACTTTGGCTGAGGGGGTACTGCATACTATACCACACCCCACTAATTCTGAATCATTAATAGCAGCTCCTACTGCTGGCAGTGTTGAAGACACAAACGTGTTGAATTCTGGGAGTTGTAGGCTAGGAGCCATACCGAAAATTCCAGTTATGTTCAGAAAAAAAACGGCTAATACAGATCTCAATCAGAAGACTTTAGACAAACAGCTAAGTACCACCGAAGGATCTGTTAAGGAGGGAGTAACCAGTGGACAAAGTTGTGATTCAATACAAAAGACACAGGCAGTGGCTGGAACCCGAGGTGATGATACAGAGTCCTTAGATTCAGCTGGCAATTTTTACTCTATGACTGACCTTTCACAAGCGCTAGACTCTGACAGTATAGATGATTTGGTGCGGGATATAGGTTTATTGAGGGAGCATGAAAAATCTTACTCTGATCTAGGACAAGAAGAGCTCAGCAATCCTGAAGATTCAGATCCAGAGGAGTCCCCTAATAGACCGGAATGGGGGGAGGAAGAAGAGGAGGAGAACTCCAACTCTACCTTGCGGGGGCCCAATAGGTCTATCTCACCTCCAACATCCACTACCCCAGAATCTAACAATCCATCTAATGACCTACCCGAAATAACATTGGAAGTTTTATATCGTGTAATGCTACATCATAGAGAAGAAACTAAAACTGAAAATCTCCGAACCCAGGGAGCTGTGAAAAAATTACAAAACAACCTGAGAAAAGTAATGAAAATTTCTAATGATACAATCGTCAGAGTCACTGAGACAGAAAATAGAATCTCACAAATAGAAGATTCTATGGTTTAGCAGAGCTCACAATTAAAATCAATGGAGGGTCTGAAAGAGGAGATTAATTGGAAACTCGAGGATTTAGAAAATAGATCACGCCGTAACAATCTCCGAGTCTTAGGTGTGCCAGAAGGGAAGGAAGATTCAAACCCACGTCGGTTTATGATAGAGCTTTTTTCAGCTGCCTTCCCAGAGTTAACTCAATGGAAATGGGAGACTGAGATTCAAAGGGCACACAGATTTCCGTTTCAGGCACGACAAGACTCAGCCTCTAAACCACGAGCTATTTTGATTTCACTGAACAACTTTTTAGCTAGAGAAGCTCTCTACGATTTGGCAAGACCTAATAAAAAGCGTAAGGCTAAAAAGGTGGAATTCTTCGTGCGTCCGGATTACTGTCACGCTACCGTTCAATTAAGGTGGCAGCTCAGACAGCTCATCGCCTTATTCCAGGCAAAAGGAGCGCAGGCATTTCTTTTAAATCCTGCCAAACTTAAAGTAATATATAAAGAACGCTCTGTTTTCTTCACCTCTGAAGTAGCAGCCAAAGAATTTCTGACGTCTATATGAGGGAGAAAGGAGAATGAGGGGGGGGGGGGATGATAACTATGAACTATAGCGGCTCTTAGTTTAAACCTGTTTTTTTTTTGCTTTAAGAGTGTAATAAGAAAGCAATGCAGTGCATGTTAATTTCTTTTTTGCTCCCTTTCTGTGTTTCTACAGGCTGTTAGAGATGAGGAGGAGGAGGGGGGAAAAATTACTTTAAAAAAAAGGGGGGAAGGAGGTTCAGTAAAGGGCTTAGCAAATGAATGATAAAGTCTGTTTAGATATTCTTAGATATGCTTAGATATGTTTAGATATTCTCTCCTTATCTTTCTCTCTCTGGTTTTCTTATTCTCTTTTCTTCTCTCACGTTCTTCCATTTAATATATATTGAATAATAATTTGTGACATGCTGGATCTAAAATGATTATCAGAAGGGTACAATAATCATGAAAAAGAGCCACACGATGAGAACCACTCAGCGCTCATCACATCATCAATACGAGGGACTATTAAGTCCCTCTGCCCCGATAGCTCTGGGGGGTGGGGGGGGGGGGGGACGGGGGGGCTCAGGGTGAGTCCGGGGTGGGTTGTGGGGAGGGTTGGGGGGGAAAACGCAGTTGCAAGTAAAAACAGAAAGTCTATTATTTTGCTATGTGTGACTATTTTGTTACTTTTTGTTAAGTTTTCTGGCAGGGTGAAATATTGGAGGTCTCATCTGATTGTACATACTTATTTGCTGCATTGTCTGGTACTTCATTTGCGAAGTAAGGGTGGAAAAAATGTCTTTAATATAAATGGGAAAATTACGTATCTGTTCATGGAATATATGTGGCCTGAATAATAAAAAGAAGAGGGGGATTGCGGCACAAATCTTACAGTCTATGAAACCTGACATATTGTGTATTCAGGAATCACATATAATGTGGAGGGACAGACATCTATATAAAGATTTAGGTATGAAGTTAGCTGTATGTACGTCTCAAGGTTTGATTCGGCATAAAGCAGATAAATATGGTAGATGGGCAATATCAGAGTTTAACATTAATAACAAAGTATGGACTGTCTGTGCTGTTTATGCCCCAAATGTAGATGATCCATCTATCCTGGACCTCTTAAATTTGGAATTAGCTAACTGGTCTTCATTATTAATACTTTGTGGCGACTTTAATATCCATATAGATTCTAATAGGGATATTTGTGACATATCTTGCTATCAAGGGGTTAAAAAAAGTCATTTATGTTTACGTTCATTGGTCTTGGATCATGGCTTAGCTGATTTAGTCTACGAAAAAAAACTACCATTTCCCGGGTTTACATTCTTTTCCCATCCACATAAAAAGTTTGTACGTTTGGACTGTTTCTTTATTAAAAAATCATTTATTTATGACACAAAATTTGAGTTATTTCCACGCATAATTTCTGATCATAACCCAATACTGATTGAAATTAAAACTGATACATCAATTCTTCAACCGAAGCCCTGGACTTTTGATCGTAAATTATTGTTTGATTCAGAATACTTAGATATGATGGCCATATGGATAAAATAATTTTTCGATATTAACAGAGGAACTGCCTCAGTCCAAATTGTCTGGGATACGTTCAAATCAGGGATAAGGGGTGAATCGCTCTCTTATGTTATAAAAAAAAACAGAAAATTATGCGTGAAAAGAACGAAAAAGTATTTGAGAAAGTATTATTTTGGGAAAAGGAATTAATAACAGCAATTGCACAAAAACAACCACTATCTGATATAGAATCGAGTCTAGCGATTAATAAAGCTATTTGTTATGAATCCTTTGCAGATAAGTCAGCACAACAGATAGCAAGCTATAAATCTCAGATATATGAGATAGGTGAAAATACGGGGAAAATATTGGCAAAAAGAATTAGACAAAAAGAAGCATATAACACCATTAATATAATTCAAGATGAGATAGGTCAATTACATAATAAACCAGAAGCAATTCTGGAAGTTTTTCGCAAATTTTATCTTAAACTTTATACACAAGAGAATGACTACTATTCATTAGAAGCATGTATGAATTTTGCCATGGAAAATGTCTCGCCATCTCTTTCTCATGATCAAATGGTTGCTCTAGATTCTGCAATTACATGGGAAGAAATTGAAAATGCATTGAATTCATTAGCAATAGGCAAAGCAACGGGACCGGACCTTATTCCATTAGAATTTTATAAGACTTTCAGAAATTATATAAAACAGGATATGCTTACTACTTTTTTGGAGGCTCAGAAAGGCATACCACCAGAATCTTGGGCTCTATCAGTAATCATGACGTTTTTAAAAAAAGATAAAGATCCAATTAATCCAGCTTCCTATAGGCCAATATCCCTAATCAATGCCGATAGCAAAATATATTCTAAAATACTTGCCACATGATTGTCAAAAATAATATCCTTAATTGTTTCTCGATGGCAACATGGATTTATTCCCAACAGAGATACGGCAGATCATGTGCGAAGAATTATAGCCATGATGGATTGGGCAGAAGCCTCTAATACACCAATAGGGATTACCCTGCTAGATGCTGAAAAAGCATTTGATAGAGTGGCATGGCCCTATCTTTGGGATTTGTTATCTATGAAAGGTTTCGGTCCAGGAATAATAAACGCACTCAAAGCACTATATAAAAACCCGGTATCAGCAATAAAAATAGGTTTTACCAAGTCTGCATTATTTCCTATTCAGCGAGGAACACGTCAGGGATGTCCATCTTCCCCTCTTCTTTTTGCCATATACATAGATATTTTTCTTAATCAATTAAATCGGGATGAGAATATATTACCTGTACAGTTAGGAGGTATTTCATACAGAGCCCTTGCCTATGCAGATGATTTGGTAGTGGTTACCAAAGATATTGAAAGAGCTTTTTTGAGGATCGAAGAACTTGCTGCTGTATTTGGATCCTTTTCAGGATATAAATTAAACCTGTCCAAAACACAAATTCTTTTTATAGGTCCTAACCCACCGTCTATTAGAAATGTAGTCTCTGAAGCAGTTTATTTAGGAATTAGATTAACCACACCTATATCGAAAATACCTAGTTTAAACTATACCCCGATTCTCAAGAAAGTTAACTCAATTTTGGAAAGAATAAATCATCTACATCTATCTCTCCATGGCAGAAATAATGTATTAAAGATGCTAATACTTCCGAAATTTATTTACTTATTCAGAACAATTCCTCTGGAATTTCCGATAGGTTTTTTTCAAGAACTTGAAAAAAGTTCAGTAAGATTTTTGTGGGGTTATAGAGGCATTAGGAGAGCATATAAGAAGATGATTATACCGAAAGATAGAGGGGGCTGGGATGTACCACACTTTTTATTTTACTACCTAGCAGCTGTACTTCAATACATTTCTCCGTTGATTGTCGGTAATAAAATCCCTACTTCTTTGGCACAATACCCAAATATATATGAACTTGTATTAGGCACTGAAGCCAATCATCATCTGTTAAAAATAATAGAACCAAGCTACTACAAAAAAACAAAATTTAAGATTATAGCAGCAGCATACAAAGTATGGCGAATTATTAAAAAATTGGTTGGTATCAGAAAAGTTACAAGATACACCCCATTAAATTCAATCCATTGCTTTCCTCCCATATTTAGAGATCAGGTGATGAAAAAATGGAATACTAAAGGGATCTGCTATCTCTCTGATTTATACACAACTAACTCCGATTCCTTACTTTCTTTTGGCGTCCTTCAAAATAACTTTAAAATCCCTTCTTATGATTATTTTAAATACTTACAGATCCATAGCATCCTACATTCATTTTCTAATGTAGAGAGACAAGATCTAACGCCAATTTTGCTTATAGACAGTTTAACTAGTAAAAGGAAAATAGGTTATTATTATAATGTGTTAATGACCTACCTCCCTGACGACTTTAATAATTTGTGCGATAAATGGGAAGAGAAATTAGGAATAAAGGATTTATTGTTAAAAGAATCAATTAAAATGGCTACTTCTATCTTATTTTCAGGGCGAACTCGAACTCAACATTATATGATTTAGTGTGATCTTTATTATACACCCGCTAAAGTCTTGAAATGGGGGACTACTGTTGGAATAAATTGTAATCGGTGTAATATGAGAGGAGCTGACACAATACATATGTTTTACTCCTGTGTAAAGCTTGCAAGTTTAATTTCTGATATTCAAAAATTCATCGAAAATATTATATGTAAAACAATGATTATATCACCTGAACTAATATTATTTGGTGTTTCTAAAGACTCAATTGACTTAGAACAATTCAATCTATTATTTATTATGATGTCTGAATTGCGCGCATGCATTACACAGGACTGGATTAGCCCGGAACCACCGTCGTTTTCTACATGGAGGGGTCGATTATTAGCCAGATACAAACTCGAACTGGCAATCTATGCAACTAAGGGAAGGAAAAGGAAGCAACTAGGAATAAAAATCTGGACTCCAATTCAAAAATGGGTTGATGGGGTAATGACTTAATAAGATCTTCTTTCTTTATGTTTCCATGTTCATCGTATTTTGTTTTTTGAATGTGTTTTGCAAAATGCATATGTATATCTTGTATATTTGAAGGATATGTCATAATCTGTTTAAACTTGCAACAAAAACTTCAATAAAAAAAAATAAAAAAAGAGTCCAATTACATGCCTGAATCATTGTAAAAGACAACCATTTCAAAATGTGATGTTGGCTCAGTCCAAGAAATGGAAACCAAATGAAGTAAAATACCATAATGTCCCTAGAATTTGGGCGCCGACACACCCAGTGCTTTAAATAACCTGGGGCCTCATTTATGAGAAATGACGCATCGCTGCGTGAAAGCAGCGATGCGTCACTTCTCAGTGCGTACTCCTTGCGACATGATTGATGCGTCATATTTATAATATGACGCTTCATGTCGCAAGGAGTTACAGATACGTCAGTATTTCTGACGTATCTGTAGGCGCAAAAGTGACGCATTGCTGGAGTGTGTCACAAAAGTGACGCAACTCCAGCAATGCGTCCTTTCACATGAGGCAAGCCCCATGTGAAAGGGCCTGCGTCATTCTTACGCCGGCTGTGAGGCAGGCACAAGATTTTGACGCAACGGCGTCCTAGAAGTGATGCAGTGAATTCTCATAGATTTCACTGCATCACTTCTACAAGGCTTTTTGCAGGGAACTTCCCCCCTGCATACATTATACCTGGCGCAGGTATAATGTAGCGCAGGGGTTTACAAAGTGACGCATCTGCTTAGATGCGTCACTTTGTAAATAGTGCGCAATAGGAGGCATGTTTTACGCTGCCGATGCGTCACAAAAAGTGACGCATCGGAAGCGCAAAACTGACGCAAGTCCTCATAAATGAGGCCCCAGGTTCTGTCCGCTACTTAAACCACTGGGCCACCTTGTAGCTACCTACTTGGTCCAACAGCAAAAAATAAGTTTCTCATCAACAGTTTTCGTTGTTTTTCTCTTCTGCCATGTGTTAAAAATCATAGAAGCGTGAAGTTGTGTGACGAGCAGCATTGTTTAAAAAACTTTGCACGTTTTGTGAAGGCCTAGGCCTTCTAAGTTTTCATAACAGGCTGCTTCAGTGCCTGCCTGGCAATGGAAAGCAACGTCCGCTGTAAGGAGGAATCGCAAAGGGCAGCAGGTGGAAAGCCATCACTTAGCAGGCGCCCCCCTTCAAATTCCCCACCCTTATGCACATTTTAGGGGCGGGACATCCTGTGGCTGGAACACAGCAGTGAAACCATGCCTGAATGCACACAAAGAGGCTGTCCCTTCGCCTGCCCCTGTTTAAAACCTCATCAGTCCATCCCATATGAAGAGGCCCTCTGAATTAGCTGTCACCATGGCAGTGGTCTGTTAAGAAATGTCCACCAGTGATTCCAGGGGTCCCGGCAGGTCACTTTTTTTTTATTCAAGGGTCTCTTTCAATTGCAGAGGCGGCAATTGACCCCCAGTTACTTGAGGCACATACAATGGGGCATGGACAAGGGGCGAGTCCATCTATTCAGACAGAGCGGGAGAGGGGGGAACCTTGGCTTTATTGTAATGGGGGAATGAAACAGGGACGACAGGGAAAATATGGAAAGCTGCACAGACAGCCATTTGTGCCTAAAGATCGTGGGTGTTTCTGGTGAGAGCCACTTGACACTAATGTACCATGACAGCCGACTATCCTCATCCGTGGAACAAGATCACACATGGGGAGAGGTCGGGTCGGGCCGTACGGGGTCCAGAACCACTTGAATGTAAACTTCCGGTTAACTGCTCACGTCTCGATCACCCAGTGTAACCAGAGACAGGCTAAAATGATGTCAGTGTTATGTGACTAAGCATTGAAAATCATTTCTTATCAGTCACGTGTTGTCCTGCAGAACAACTAGAAAACATGTTTCCAAAGCGATGTCAGTGCTGTGTGACTTGGCATTGGGAACGGTCTCGCTGGAGACAATCACCTGCTAAAAGCAAAACAGTGAGCAAAATAATCCATGGAGGAGAAAGGTGCTAAGAACGCAGCACATCCATTTCAAGGAAGTGTGTGATCATTTGCTATTATTAGAAAGTTAGGGACAGTCACTGATTTTAGAATGTCTGCTACCATAGAGTTTATCATCTAACATCGGTGTAAAAAAGTGGTAGTGTCATTGCATAACTTGACACTTTTTATTAATGTTAACCAGAGACGATGAAAGGTTGATTCAGGAGTAAAACACTAGGCAATGTATACATTAATCATTTGAGTTGACTTATTGGTTACACAGTGGTGCTTCTGTGCTCAGATACCTGAAGCACCCAGAACTTTGAAGATTGTTGTTATGTGCGATTCAACTCATCATTATTAAATGTGACGGGCAAGTGCACACATTTCTATTTCTGAAGAATAGTATAGGTGACTCTAGAAAACGACAGAGGTCTCTTTCCTCCTGCTACCCAGTGTTATGTGACCTAAGATGAAAGAGCATAATGTCCCAAAGTTGCACATGGGATCACACAATGTAAAGAGATTTTTGCTAGGTATTCTAGGCAGAACTCTACATAACAGCTTCATCTGTGAGATTTACAGCCTAGGGGCACTGACTGTAGCTCCTCATAATGGATGGATGACCATGGCCTCTGGAGTTTCCCCAGTAGAGTAGACTGTGAGTTCAAAGGTCAGGTCATGCAAATTAAGTTTCAGACTGATGCTTTCCGCCCCCACCTCCCACAAGGCTTCATATTTACAAATAGGGGCGTGCGAGTACGGGGGCTTGCAGGCCCTCAGGGACTTACTTTGACTTCCAGGCGATTGTACATGTGTGGGGTGGCAGGCTTAAATACATCTTAAAGGCCAGCAGCAGGTTTTGCAAGCGGGTGACATTGTTTTGTGTCACTCCACTCTTCACAAAGCTGCAGACAGGTCAAATTGGAGATCATTTATTTAGGGTGACAGTGACACCAACAATTTCATGGCATCTCTCACAGCATAGATTCACATTCACCAACTAACATCACCAACTATTTCTATTTTAACCATAAATCTGCACTTACTCGCCACTCCTTTCCCGCCATGCCTTACCTCACTCTTCCTTTGTTTTACTTCTCCTATTCTGGCTGACTCACTCTTTCATATTTACTTCCTACCTTTAACCTTTCATGTGAACTGCTCCTCTTTTTATTATTTTTTCTAATTTTTTGCACTTTTTGTCTCTTGAATTTTCAGTTTTGTGAATAAAATCTCCCCTCTTACTTGCATCAAGCAGCAGTGGACGGGCACCCTTTCTCCCATGCTGGGCCATGTGATCAGCAGCATGTCATGCCTGCACTTGTAACATGGACTATGATATGCCGGACAAACCGCCATACATTTATGATTTAAGGCTCATGCATGTGAGGCGGGGAAGTGTGAGAAAACATGCATACTGTGCTGTACGACTTGCGGCACACGTCTGCTCTGTCATTCCCCACCACTATGAAGGAGCATTATAAGGGGCTGGGGCTGCATAGCGACCGTGTAATAGACATGTTCGTAAAGTGTTGCACTACCTAGCATTCAGGGTCGGACTGGCTGTAGCAGGCCCCAGGCGTTTCCCCGGTGGGCCCACAAGCTGGGGGCTGGTTTTAGACCCCTGGGGAGGAGTTTTTGTTACCTGGGGCAGTTATGTAAAACGGCCCCCAGCAACAAAAGCAGCACAAAGCTTTCATTCCGCTAGCACCATATTCACCCCCTGGGGCCAGCTGAGCTCTTTGCCAGGGCCGGTTTCGGTTCCAAGTCCGGCCCTGGTAGCATTGCAGAAATGTGGTTGATTTCCTGTACGTTGTAGGCAGCCCTTTAAATGGAAGTGCAGGTACTCACTACTTAGAGTACCTGTTTTCTTATTAGAAGTGCCAGTACTCTCCCATTCAATGTATTAAAGCAATGCTGAGATGTGCATATACTCACCATCTCAAATTAAAGAAGTGGAGGTATGCGGTACTGGACAGTACCTGCCAATTTAAAGAACTGGTTCTAAGTTGGCAAGGAATGCCAGAAAGCAAAACCTGGGAGGGTAGCACAGACGATTCTTACTTATCTATATTGCACTATTACCCAGTGACTACTTCCCTGTGTTCTCTGTACTTCCCTAATATTATCCAGTGGCTACTTCTCTGTGGTTGTGTGTACAATAGCTGTATATGAGACCTAGAAATAAGTTGAGCTGCAGTAACATTTGCTAAAATGCCTAAAGTCACATGAACTCCTAAGCGTGCCTGCTAAGGCATTGCGTAGTGGTGCCCCTTGGTGATGCAGTGAATGAACACATTCTTCTTGATGAAAGGAAGCTTAGTAAGAGCTGATTGAAGAGTTCTTGGTGGAAAGTACTGCTTGGGTGGTGACAGGAGTCACTGTGACATCATTCACATTTTCACATATGCATATTTCAGTTCTTAAATGGGCAGGGTATATTGCAGTATTTTGTTCATTAGGTCTTTCCTTACCTTGAGCTGTGTTTAAGAATTCAATGACTTCATGGAAGCGAGTTCTAGGGTAGACAATTGGCGGCAGTTGGAGAAAGTGGAATAAAGAAGCAACATCTTTCACTCCTTGTGTGCATTGCTGTTTTAACAACTTTACAATGGCACAAGCAAAAATACAATTAATTTATCTCAGCACACAAGGAGACTCTCAGTGCCATGCACTGGGGGAAAATTTGTGAAACCGGGCGCAGGTTACGTACGGAGTAGTGATACAGCGCAACACACAGTAGCACCATTAGCAAATTGGAACGCAATGCATATGACATACAAGACAACGTCACTACACCACACCGGTGGGCGTCAACATGCTTGTGTTTCAATTGGATGTATGACGTTACAATGCATACTTTCACAACGCATACCTTTACAACGCATTTTTTACAACACAACATCCATTACAACACATTCCATTACAACGCATGCCATTACCACGAATTTTTAAAAACTACCTTTACAACGCATTCCATTACATCGCATACTACCTTTACAGCGCATAACATTACATTGCATGTAAGGTAAGTATTGGATAGTGTAGGGGTAAAAATTACTATTCTAACTCCAGGGGGGTGCAACAGTAGGGTAAGTGTTGGATAGTGTAGGGGTAAAAATTACTCTTTTAACTCCAGGGGGTGCAATAGTAGGGTAAGTGTTGGATAGTGTAGGGGTAAAAATTACTATTCTAACTCCAGGGGGTGCAATAGTAGGGTAAGTGTTGGATAGTGTAGGGGTATAAATTACTATTCTAACTCCAGGGGGTGCAACAGTAGGGTAAGTGTTGGATAGTGTAAGGGTACTATGTGTTGAAATGCTATGCGTTGTAATGTTATGCGTTGTAATGACTGTGTTGTAATGACATGCGTTGTAGTGGTATGCGTGGTAGAGTCATGCGTTGTAATAGTTGCGTTGTAATGGCATGTGTTGTAATGGATGTTGCGTTGTAAAAGTTTCGTTGTAATGGTAGTGCGTTGTAAAAGTTGCGTTGTAAAGGTTGTTTCCCGTTCGAATTGAAAGAGGAAGTGAATTAAATGCTGCACTCTGCACATAAATTATTGAAAGGCATGAATACGGGTAACACACCTTATTGTTTTGGCAGTTCAACGCAATCTAGGATAAGTGGGTAGCAGAAGGTTTGCTGCACAATGTTTCTACAAGGTTGGTTGGTAGTGAACTACTCTCTTAATATTTACTACTTAATGAAAGGTTGAATGCTCCATTATGATGGTCTGAAATGTAAGAACTCCTTTACACTTATCTGAAAACAGTGGTGAACAATTGTGTTACACGTGTGCTAAAAACTGAGAGTAAGAATGACAAAATGGATGTTAGAGTACTGGAGTAATGCTTTATATAATCTCTTGGAATATCTCATGTACATCCAAACAAGAGTATTAGAAGTGTGCTTAACTTTTCTTGAGGAAAAAGCACACTAAAAGGCACTGGTCTAAAGGGTTGCTTCATTGAGGTAGTTGTGAGGGTGGTTTCACAGGTCAGTCTACATTTTTTCCATAATCATTATCGTGATTATGTAGTCTGGAAATGATCATGCACAATTAGGCATCTCCATAATCTTTGCTGTTGGATCAAGGTGAACCATTATTGCAATAGGGTAAATGGAAAAAATGTATTTTTGACTCACTCACAGGTTTGTGCACCTAATGTTAGCACAGTGAGGAATCTAGCTCTTCTCAAGCATTGTCTTAGAGCAGAGGGGCAAGATGTGTTGGAAAATTGACCTGAACTTGAACTAGCAGAAGCTCATGGTTTGAATGAGTTTGCGATAGTTTTGAAGGCACTTGACATGTATTATCTTCGGAGAATAAGTATGATTTAGAAAAACACTATTTCGACTGGAGAGTACAGAAATGAATACAAGGATTGATTTGCTCAAGGTATAATTTATGTAACAGAGTTGGGGGTATATCTTGGCCCACTGAGAATCACCAAATATGAGGAAATCACGTAGTGAATAGATGTGATAATTTAGCAGGAACACATCCCAAAGAATTTAGTTCAGAGTGGAAATGTTTAAAAAAAAAGATACCCAGCAAATGAAGTTAGAAGAGGATGCTGCACTGGTAATTGCAAGGGTGAGAAGGATGCCAATACGTATCAAGAAGCAGAGAAAAGTAAATTTAACACATTTTGTGAACAAAGCATAATAGACCCTGTGGAAGCTACTGAGTGGTTGGCTCCTGTGGTTACTGAGTGGTTGGCCCCTGTGGTCATAGCCCACAAAGCAAATGGAGACATCAGGTTATGCATCAAACTTAGGTGTTTCAAAAACGAAGCTGTGGCACAAGATATACCATACCCAATTTTTAAAAGATGTTGTCTACTGTGTCAGATGCTATGTTTTTCTCAACATTAGACTTGACTTGCCCCTATCACCAGATCAAATTTCATAAATCCACCCAAGATTAAACTGCTTTCATTATCTCTGTGTGTTCTTTTCTGTTTTTGAGGATACCTTTTTGTCTGGTATCAGATTTCAGTATTCCAGAAGGTGTTGCATGGCATGATGGGGGACCTTGCAGGGGACAGACGTTTCCAAGATGACATTCTAAATTATTGAAGCATATGGGAAGAACGTGATATATTTCATTAAGTTTTACAACATCTAGAAAGTTTAGACGTGACATTAAAAGTAGACAAATGTAAATTTGGAAGAGAAGAAATGTCATACTTGGGACATACCATGTTAGGAAATAGTGGAAAACATGAGAGAGAGTTGATAGATGTCACATTTAATTTGGAAATACCAGTTAGTAAAGATGAATCACTCTTTTTTGGGAATAGTTGAATCTTATAGTCGATTTATTCCCAACATTACTAGCAAGTTATGTGCCTCAAGGGGTTCATGCAAAAAAGAGATATAGTTTGTGTGAAGTGATCAATGCAAGAATGAATTCACTTCATTTTAAAAAGAGTTACCTGTAGCCTAGGACCTCTAAGGGTTTATTCCTGGGAGAGAAACTATTGTAGCTACGAATACTAGCTGTAAGGGTTGTGGATTTATTTTGTAATAAAGAGATAGTAACAAGGAATTGTTTCTTGTGTGTCACAAAAGTTATGGGGTGCCAAATCAAATTACTCTTATAGACCATAGCAGTCAGCTGGGCAATCAAACTTCAGAAGTATTTTTGTGGGGAGCTGCTTTTGTGCTGAAATCAGATCACAAAGCATTCAAAGATTTTTTTTCTAAGAGAAGTCTTGATTTCTTGTCAGCTCGCAATTGAAAATGGGTAGCTGAATGCCGGGGAAATACCTTTAAAGCAGAGTAAATGCCGGGTGGGGTCAACTGTGCAGCGGATTTTTTGTCCAGATTGATGAACAAATCAGTTGTTAATTATGTTGATAAGTATGAGAATAATTATATTTGTTAGGAAGAAAGTGTATGTGTAATAACTCTTGGTGCTGTTTAGGAGGTTGAATGTCAAGAGGAAGTAAAACTAGATGTATGACTAAAAAAACATAGTGGTTTGTTAAAAGAAAATGGCTGGCCTGATGATAAAATCCTTGTTGAGAGATTGACATCCTTTTTTTGAAGTCTGAGAGGAATTAGTTGAGAGAGAGATGATATTTTGGGGGTACCAGGTTTGTATTGCCCAAGAATTTAAGGAATAGAGGGGTAGATTTAGCAGATGAAAGCCATTTGCACATTGTGAAGCACAATGAATGAGTAAGGGAAATTTTGGGTGGCCAGGAACAAATCTAGAATTAGATAAAGTTGTTTGTCTTTGTTGCGTGTGCAATGGGTGTGATACATTTTATATAAAATGTGTCACTCCCATGGTTTGTGGAAATGTACCCAAGGTCCTTGGGAAGAGATTTCTGTTGACATCATAGGCCCACTGAAATAGGAAGGATCTACCCAATATCTGTTTGTAGTCATAGATTTATTCTCGAGACGGGCAGAACGTTCTTGTTTATTTCTTCGTGAGAGTTTTCCCAGCCCCCTATTTGCTGGCAATAGTGTTTAGCTATGCTCTAAAGAAGTGGAAGTATTTCTTGAAGAATGTGGTGCTGAACATAAGAAATGCTCTCTGTTCCATCCAAAGAGTAAGGAGTCTGGGCATCTTGATGTGCTTTAATAAAACCATCAAAAACTGTATCCGACTAGCTAGAGTCAATAGGCTTCTTTGGAAAAAAGAACTGGAATAGCGCCCATTTCCATACAGATTATCTCTACACTGTAGATGTGGGAGAACACCATTTAATTTTTTTCCAGGGCCAAAAACCTCACTCAAAGTTGATCCCTGGATGGATGGATGGATGGATGGATGAATGGATGGATGGATGGATGGATAGATGGATTGGAAAAAGAGATGGGTGAGTGTATCTGTGAAGGATCAATGTAGACCAGATAAGCAGAGAAATGCGTGTGCCAGGAAAAAATACTAAGACTTTGAAAATGGACAGCACCCTTCAGGATTAAATACACAATTTAGGATAGATAGCAAAAGTGATATCTCAACATTTGTTAAATCACATGTGACAGTATCACAATTGTTTTCCCAACAAATACATAGGCAAGAGACTCTGTATCCTCTGTCCTTTATTCAGTTCTGAACCAGAAGACCATCTTGCTACGCTCGTCTATGCGGTGTTTTTGGGCTTACCTTGGCCTGAACAAAACCCTTGTTATATTGATCAATGACTCTATTTCGAATTACAAATATTTCCTAATGAGAAAGGACAACTTTATAGATTCTCCCTGAAGAAGTACGGTCACGGACGAAACACGTTGGCTATCAGCGATTTTTTAATGAAAATGAAAAACTGAATAAAGGACAGAAAACTGAAGATACAGAGTCTCTTGCCTATGTATTTGTTGGGAAAATAATTGTGATACTGTCACATGTGATTTAACAAATGTTGAGATATCACTTTTGCTATCTATCCTAAATTGTGTATTTAATCCTGAAGGCTGCTGTCCATTTTCAAAGTCTACTATGCCAAGGAAGTAGGGTATTCTTACTTTCTTTGTTAGGTCAGTATAGGGATTACGTTCCTGGTTCTAGCACCTTCTTTTTGGACTTAGACACGGTACTTAAATAGTGGTGCAAACGCTTTGCCTTAATCCCTATAAATGTTGTTTTTTCTTGATACAATATTATGATATTATAAAAAGGATCAAGCAGACAACAGCAAGTACATATGAAAGTCAAGATATGAGCTCCTGTAAGAGCCAGGCATTGGTCTAAATTTCACAGAATTACAGAAGATTATGGTATGCCATGTACTTCAAAGCAATTCTTTATCCTTTGTTTTTCATTTTCCACTAATAAGGAGCAGACCAGAGTCACAAGAGATGCTGCATGTTCGTCGTTCAGCAATCTCTTTGAAGCACAAGGCATACCAAAAACTTCTGTAGGAAAAAAGGACTAATAGAAGAATTATTCCAATGCTTATTAAGCTCTGAAGAAGTTCTAGTTTGAACTGAAACGTGTTGGCCTCATGCATGCTCTAACAGAAAGTGAATGACCAATGCAGGAACTTTCACAAAATAACGTTGGACCATCATGCAGTTTTGTTCTTCTCAAACACTGGAACGAATTGCGTATGATATGTGCAATTTGGAGTTACCATTTTGTGCATGAGAGTGGCTGAGAAGAGTGATGAGTTAATCTGTAAAATTCATTGATATTAGCACTTGTTTAAAAAACAGCAAGTACATGTTTTCCTTTTGTCTGGCTTCACATTTAAGGACATTTTTATTGCATACTGCGCCCAAACTTCTCTACTATATAAAACTGTATCAAATAGTTTCATCCAGGAATTGACTGGTGCCCAGACCTTGGATGTTGGTTTACAAAACCTAGAATACTCAAGATATTTCAAGTGTCCAGTTCTACTAAGTGTTCTAGTTGGTTGTGTGTTCAATTGTTGCTTTGCTTGTTATAAACTGATCCCTGGTCATTCTCACTTTTGGTTTGTTGTGGAAGATCAGGGTATTACTTTTTGGTTTATTTTATTTCAAGCCCCATAGGTCACTGCGATTTTGTAATATGCTGAGGCTCTGTTGTACCAAAAAACACAAGGTAAAGCAAGTTCTTTTTAGATTGACATAGTGCTTTTTTAATGTATGCTAGAATCCCTTCATATCATTATCGTCATCTGACCTATCTTCATCCATAACATTGATTTCTTGGAATGGGCTTCTACCAAAATATTCAGCTCTTGATAGCATAGTAGAGATCTTAAATCGATTTCTTTATAATGGAGTGGACTGAAATTGTATAGAGTAATCAGCAAGATAAAAAAAATTCAAAGAGGCAGACGGTTGTAGGATATCATTATCCTCCCATCCTATAAACAGTCAACATGTTTCAGCCCATAGGGGTCAACAAGCCTTTGTCAGAACTGAGGATATCCCTATTAAGTCCTACCTTACTATTAGGGTAATCACAAAGGTACATACATGTGCAGGTGGACAAACAAACAGAAAAAATGCAGAAGATACTCATATTATTGAGGTCACAGGAATTTGCTATATAGGTAGGCATTTAACACATATAAAAATATTATATTCAACTGTGGTTTTTTATGTTGGTATACCATGCAATTTGGTGATATGCTACAAATCATGAAAAAAGCACTGCATCCTGGTAAGAAGGTGGGTTGCATATACTCTCGGATACACGTATATATGAACTTACCCTATACTACAATGACATGCCACTTGAGAGCAAGAGAGGGAACAGTTCTCTGTTGTCATACACTATATTGGGGAAAATTCGATCTGGCTTTATTTTTGCTGTCTATAGAAAAACTCCTAATCTATGAAGGTTTCATTGTAGACCATTTTTGATGGCGGAGCAGATCAGCTGAATACAGCAGGTATCTAAACTTTGGATTTCCTAATCTATCGGCATGTGATTCACCTAAAGTGTCTTGGTTTGTACAGGTTAAATGGAGTTAGGGATCTGGCATCAACATTGTCTGACTCCTTGTACATGTTATGCTGTATATTGATTCCTTTGATTGTATCATACACATTTCTTCCACACTACTATGAATGAGTTTTAGGAAGAATTGTGTGTTTGTTTGAGTCTCCAGTTATATCCGTTATTCACTTTCCCTGTCTTTGAGATCCCGTGGTGGCCTCGATTCAGGGTTTCCACCAAAAGGTGCACTTTCCAAAGTGATCCCTAAGTGGAATGCTGAGGTCCCAACTGTAGCCAATTTGAGAATAGGAGAAATATAAACTAAAAATGTATTTTAGTGTGCCTGATTAATCACTGCTGAAATTGGGTTTTCTAACCAACTTTAAAAAAACTGTATCCTATAAAAAGGAGATTCAAGCATTTAATGTTGTTGGTATATTATCTCTTATTTGTGATGGTTCACGAGCTACATAATACATTGAGACAAGCGTATTCGGATTTTACTGGGGTGTTTCTTGCACAAGTTACAAGACCTTCAAGATACAGTGTTCGGTTACAGAGCAGGGATGATACTTAGCATGTTTCAACCTTTCCGGAATATATGCCTGGGGCTTTCTCAAGGCTACAGTCTTGCTTGTTAAGTCCAGACGTCCAGCTACGATCTAAAGAAGGAGTGTGAGAATTGTTTCTGTGTGGTTGTGGTGAGGAGTCTGAATCTTGCCCTACTATCACTCCGGTCCGCAGGTGTTTTGGCTGTATCCAAATCTAGAGTGACTGGAGGCAAATGATTCAGCACCCACTATTATAAATACTTTTTAAAAAATGAGGCCCACATTCTTAGTATTCAGCAGATGAAAACATTTGCAGATGACACTTTAATTACAAGTGAAGCCTGACGTCATTTGTCTTTGTAACAAACAAGTCAGTGTTGTCCACATGCTGGTGCGGGATACATGGCATTTCGGTATGTCTAGAACCTTACCATGTCTGTTCCACTGCACAGAGCACACACATGAAATATTTGGTATTTGTAGAACTGTTAAAGCTGAAGGAGATTGAACTGGATACACTATGGTGGAGAATGTTAATTTACACCACGAGAGCAAAAACCTAGTGCAAAGTTTTCATTTATAATATATATATATTTTTTGTGTTATTTTCCAAATACCCAAAAGAGAATGTGTTATTTGCCCCTCCGATATTTAGGGTCTGATGCAACAATGCATGTGTAAATTCATGAGTTACATGCTTACTACACCTACAATTTTCTAAAAGTTACTTATTTTTAAGATTTCACAAAAACCCTTTCTGCACCTGAGATTCTACAAAAATCACAGGCTATCTTTTTGAATGCAAATGTAACCTCTGCTTTCACAAACTGTAACTGCCCTATAACTGCATATGCCTTTCTCTCACTTTTTTCACCATGCTGGCCAACTGGATACCTAGGCCCTCATTATGAGTGGCTCGGTGTTTGGATAGCTATTTACTGTTAATAAATACTGTGATACTGTGGAGTACAGTATTTATTAGGTGCGATAACTAGCCAGGACCAGATTTAATAACAAAATAAGCAACGCAGCACACCAGGTAAAACTGCTGTGCCGCATTGGGTGAACAGGAGAGAGTAGAACAGCACCATTTCTACTCAAATGTGGCACTGTACAGCTCTTTCCCTGTGCTTGTGCACTTTTGGCTACCATGTACGAACGCAGACACCATTGTGCCATAGTGTCTGCTTTGTGGTAAGCATATATGTTGTACAGGAAGGGGTCACTTCCAGTACAGAAACTATGCCAAAAGGTGCTTCCCCTTTCATATTTTGTGCTGGAATGCAGTACACATGCAAAGAGGGAAAAGGGAGGAGAAATTAAAATATTTCTCTCTGTTATGCCTGCCTCAAGGAAGCACATGATTTTGACACAAATCTCTGTACAATATTTTGTAGATAAAGATTTGCACCAAAACCCATGGGTGGATGCATAAAAACTCCCATGCACCGCCCAGGCAAAGCCCCCTTGATTCAAAGTAATGCAAGCAGTGCATTGACTAGCTTTGAGTTACTTTTGGCTGCAATCCAAAGCAAATCGCAATTTGCATGGGTTTTAAATCTCACCACTGCACTTTGTAAAGATATTGCACTAAAAAAGTAATGCAAACCCGACACAACCTGTTTGTCAATCTGAGACTCCTTATCATGAATTGTCCCTCCCAAATGAGACAGAACTTGCAGAATTTGATGTATAGCATATCAAAATGTGCATGTTCCGATTTTTTCAAAGTCTTTTTCTCCCCTTAAATTCTGGCATGTTTTACCTGCTAAAATTGTAAAAGGGGTCAAATTCTTATTGTTTTTAGTGTGTTAAGGTTGAAATAAAGACTGCAAACCGTTCCAATGTGTGCTGTACACAAGGTACCACACATATCGGAAAGTATCAGGCCATCCATAATGAGGGCCTAAGTGTAAACAAGCATTGGAAATGCAATAGGTCTCGCATTAGAAAAGTTGGAGCTATTGGTTTTGTAAATATTTTTTTTTTGTGTTGATTTTTGAAATAGCTAAATTGATAGTTTTGTCATTCACAACGCCAATAGTTTTAACTTTTGTGAATGTGACACCTATAGCATTTGGAATGCAACATGTTTTGTATGTACGTGACTTTGATGGCAGCTCTTGTTGTTATGCCACATCTCTAGAGAGCAGGAGAGTGCAGCAGAGGAGAGAAGCACAGCAATGCAATATGTCTCGCATTCATAGAGCCCCTAATCCCATTACTTTAGTTAGTATTTAGTGTGTTTCTATTGAGGATTATGACTTTAAAACCACCCCCCCCCATACGACAACCCCCAAAGTAGACCAACCTCTGTGTCTAGAAATGTCGAAAGCTCAACAGGGAAGAGGAGATGTGACTAATTTAGTTTTGAAACTTTGCCACCTCACCAATGTGCATAGTCTTGTTAAAATCCTGAATTATTGGGTTTTGAAATTTTGTTATATTTTTTATTTGATGCATGCTTTTTGCATAATGTTCACTATTAATATCCTGTTTTTTTGCAGAAAATGTCTTGAGGGAATACAGTCAGTCTGCCTTTGCTGTATGTGTGGCGCTAGCAATATCCACCTCATCACTTCAGCTATCTTGCCTGACCTTTGTATCCAGTGGAAAACTTTATGTAAAATGTTACTAGATAGCAACCTTGTGAAGAGTTTTTATTTTTATTCTGATCTAAAAGTTAACAATGAAAACCACATACATTAGTTCCTTTGATTGTAAAGTACCCTTGTGTATTTGTGAAATGGGGTGGATGAAGCAAACTGATTACCCTGCAAGCTCACCCATTTGTGGCTTGAGTGGTGTGAGTGTGATGGGTGTGAGTGTGATGGGTGTGAGGGTGAGGGGTGTGAGGGTGAGGGGTGTGAGCGTGGAGGGTATGAGGGTGAGGGGTGTGAGGGTGAGGGGGTGTGAGTGTGTGTGATGGTGAGGGTGAGTGAGGGGGTGTGAGGCTGTGTGTGTGATGGTGTGTGAGGGTGAGTGAGGGTGTGTGAGGGTGAGTGAGAGAGTATGAGTGTGGGGGTGTGTGACGGTGTGTGAGGGTGAGGGTGTGTGAGAGTGAGTTAGGGAGTGTGAGGGTGTGTGAGTGGGTGAGTGTGAGTTAGGGTGTGTGAGGGTGACTGAGGGTGTTTGAGGGTGAGGGGATGAGGGTAAGGGTGTGTGAGGGTGAGGGGTGTTGATGGTGAGAGGTTGCGAGGGTGAGAGTGGGTGATTGTGTGTGAGGGTGTGTGATGTTGAGTTTGTGAGGTGTGGTGAGAGTGTTGTGAGGGGTGTGAGTGTGTGAGGGGAGCGAGGGTGTGTGAGGTTGAGGGGGTGTGAGGGTGAGGGCGTGTGAGTGAGATTGAGTGAGGGTGATTGAGGGGGTGTGAGGGTGTAGGTGTGTGACGGTGTGTGAGGGTGAGGGTGTTTGAGGGTGAGTGAGGGAGTCTGAGGGTGTGTGAGTGGATGAGGGTGAGAGTTAGGGTGTTTAAGGGTGAGGGTGTGAGGGTGACTGAGGGTGTGTGAGGGTGAGGGGATGAATGTAAGGGTGTGTGAGGGTGAGGGGTGTTCATGGTGAGAGGGTGCGAGGGTGAGTGTGTGTGAGGGTGTGTGAGGGTGAGGGTGTGAGGTGTAGTGAGTGTGAGATTGTTGTGAGGGGTGTGAGGGTGTGAGGGGAGCGAGGGTGTGTGAGGGTGAGGGGGTGTGAGGGAGAGGGAGTGTGAGTGTGTGTGAGGGTGAGTGAGGGGGTGTGAGGCTGAGGGTGTGTGACGGTGTGTGAGGGTGAGTGAGGGTGAGTGAGGGTATGTTAGGCTGAGGGTGTGTGACTGTGTGTGAGGCTGAGGGTGTGTGAGGGTGAGTGAGTGTGAGTGAGGGTGAGTGAGGGTGAGTGTGGGGGTGTGAGGGTGTGGGTGTGTGACGGTGTGTGAGGGTGAGGGTGTGTGAGTGAGTCAGTCTGAGGGTGTGTGAGGGTGATAGTTAGTGTGTGTGAGGGTGAGTGTGTGAGGGTGACTGAGGGTGTGTGAGGGTGTGTGGGTGAGGGTAAGTGTGTGTGAGTGTGAGGGGTGTTGATGGTGAGAGGGTGCGAGGGTGAGGGGGTGAGGGGGTTGAGTGTGTGTGAGGGTGTGTGAGGGTGAGGGTGTGAGGTGTAGTGAGTGTGAGAGTGTTGTGAGGGGTGTGAGGGTGTGAGTGGAGCGAGGGTGAGTGAGTGTGTGTGTGGGTGTAGGTGTGTGACGGTGTGTGAGGGTGTTTGAGGGTGAGTGAGGGAGTCTGAGGGTGTGTGAGTGGGTGAGGGTGAGAGTTAGGGTGTGTGAGGGTGAGGGTGTGAGGGTGACTGAGGGTGTGTGAGGGTGAGGGGATGAGTGTAAGGGTGTGTGAGGGTGAGGGGTGTTGATGGTGAGAGGGTGCGAGGGTGAGGGGGTGAGTGTGTGTGAGGGTGTGTGAGGATGAGGGTGTGAGGTGTAGTGAGTGTGAGATTGTTGTGAGGGGTGTGAGGGTGTGAGGGGAGCGAGGGTGTGTGAGGGTGAGGGGCTGTGAGGGAGAGGGAGTGTGAGTGTGTGTGAGGGTGAGTGAGGGGGTGTTCATGAATCTGCATGAAACTTTCCATTAAAAAGCTACATGCATTTGGGGTTCTTCTCGACAATTTTGCTCAGAGCTCATAGAATTCTTTGCTCCTTGATACAGAGAAAAAATTGCTGAACAGAAAAATACACCAGACTTGGCATGTAAATAGAACTTGATTAAAGGAACTGTATTTTCTTGGTTTGATATAACACTGTTCAGTAGTTTAATTATAAAAAAAGGGATTACATTGTTCAGTTTGTCCATGAAGCAGATACAATTTAGAGATGCTGCATGCACTGCTGATTTGTATATCGTCTTGATACTCGAACCAACTGAGTATTAACAAATCCTGTAAAAACAAAATACACTGTTGAACGAAGGCTCTCTTTTAGTACCGTGCCTTGCAAATATTCAAATTTGCTTCTCTGGCAGGCCATTGCAGACATTTCAGTTTCAATTGTGTGCTTCAGCCCTAAAACCCTCTTTTATTAAAAGCTTTTTACACATCGATGGTTTTTTCCGTGTGCCTATGTACAATATGTTCAATGAAGGAATATGTATACATTTATCTTGTGAATAGACTTGAAGAAAAATTTGCAATTTGATCTATTTCCCCCAAAAGTTTTGAAAGTTAGATTTTGCTGTTAGAAAACATTTGTTCTTTAAGTAAACTGGTCTTTTACATAATCTTTGAAAGGTCAGACAGGCATTCAGTAATTTGGTGTGATCTCTAGTCCAAATTCGACACTTTACCCAGTCATGACGTACAAACTTTACTTTAGGGTTAATCTTGGTACACTGCGAGCCTTACTCCTGATGTACAACACACTTTAATGTCTCGCCTTTCAAACGAGAGGTTCGCATTCTGAAAGTATACTCTAAAATTAAACTGTGTACTTGAGGTTTGCTTTCTACTGAAGCATGCACTGAAATGTGGAAAACAAAATATGCGATGGTTTGCAGCAATCTGGCTATTTTAAATAGTCAGTGATCACTTTCTGTAATTGTCTTACTAAATACATAAAATATGAAGTATGAGTCCAGTAAACTGCAACACCATAGCTGCCTGATCTCAATTTTGTTGTGATTGGTTTTATGGGTGGGTGTTTTTTTATCTCCCGGATTTTTGTTTGTCGATATTGAGTACCTTGCTTTCTAGCCCTTTTGTCGTGGTGGGACACAATGCAATGACGATGCAGAGTGAGAAGACGTTAAGTGACTGGCTCGATTCTAAAGGTGTTGTAATCGCCAGAACCTGTATAGGAAGCTCATGATCCGAGCCTGTGGTTTTGAAGACTGCATTTCAAAAGCTTTTATCCTCTTGCTTTTCACTTCTTTCGTTACTCGATATATAAACGAGGAAGTGCTTTAAAAAAAGCAGTTTTATATCTTGCTGGTCTGAGTGAGTGCAAGAGAAACAGAAGTTTTGTAATCGTTCAAATTAAACATAGACTCACTCCTCCAGACTACTGCCTTTTCTAAGTGTGACTAGTTGTTTGTTACAAGATGTTTACAAGTTGGAGTGTTAAGCACACTAAAGGTTGTTGCCACTGACTAGCTTTTGACCTCAAATTCTTTTGATGTTATCGCAGCAGGCCGAATGAAAAATCTTGAGCAATCGAAGGGCTGCCTGTACAAAACGTAAACGAGTGCCATGTAGTTTCAGCACACTTACGCTGCGCTCTGGGATAGAACCTTATATCTAGGTATTGGGTTTTATGAGGTATGAAAGTGATAATAGAGATGCTTTTATACTTCTAAATACATTTTTACATCCGGTTAGGGAGAGCTACTTATATAAACAAGAATGGCAAAGAACAAATAAAGCAAAAAACAAAACGGACCCGACCAAGCTAAGATTTATGGAGGTAAATCTTTCGAGTCGTCAGTGCTGAGGGAGGGAGGCGAGGGAGGGAGGAGAAATACGAGCCGGCCTGCCGGCCGTGAGACGTGTGAAGCAGGGGGCGGGGGGAGCGGATACCTTTGAAGTGAAGCTGAGCTTCACTTCAAAGGTGTGGGGGGAGTGCGGCTGAGGGAACAGACGGCGATTTGGTGATGTGCACGCGCATTTTAGGTCAATGCGCTTGCGCATTGACCTAAAAGCCACGGGCACAGCACCAAATCGCCCAGTTAGGTAAAGTCTGTTTAAGACGCTATAGTCTCGCCTCTTCAATGCGCTTGCGCATTGAGAGGCGAGACCTAAAATTCATGGCATATAAAGACGTTTCATCGAAGTCACAGGTGCTTGAGTGGGGGAGGTGGAATGGAGCCCAGCCCTGGACCCAACATTCTTTCAATTGGGCAGTTCCAAGGTAGAGGCCGATTTTAGGGCAGGGGCCGCTGCTGGAGCCTCATTTACCTTCTCCAGTTTCCCCAGTTATTTACAGTAGTCGAAGGGGGCTTCAGACCAGAGACTGAGGTGGAGAGGAGCGGGGCTGGTTTGAACATGTTTGCCAGCGCTGCTTCCGGTTCTCAGTCCGGCCAAACATAGCCTACCCCCTCCTCCGAGGCTGCCCTTGGTCTTTGCCCTTCTCTTGGAACGAGCAGGACTGGCGCGAGGTACCAGCCAGTCTGGGAAGCTGTCGTCAAGACGCTGCCCTAACTCCTCCTAGGATTCCTTCTTACCTGCAATCGTTAATCACCATGAAATGATAAATTGCTCTCATCAGTGCTCCACGCAGCAAGTCCTTTTCACGTTCCTGCTTTTTCTGAGACCAAGAATGATTTATCACGTTCCTTTCTGAAGCAGGATTTTGTAGAAGCAGCATCAGTACCATTTTTGCAGCTTCATATTTTTAATTTCCTTAAAGAAATGCGTGCAGGTTTGTTCTCGTGCGGCCGCGCGCCATGTTATCTGTCCCCGTCCTCGGTAAACACAATTGATGGCGGTTTCATCTTACCTGGCCGTGAGTGCGCCATATTGACAAGCCCTCTGCAGATCCCGTCTCGAAGATCAGAGCCAGTCCCTGGAGTGTCTGAGGAGCTGGGACTGTCTCTGCAGACCCCGGCACTGACACGAAAGTGCCCGTGGATGGTATCATTGCTCCGAAAGGCAGTTTCTTGGACTCCGGACAGGAGCCTGCAGATCTGCCCGCATTGTCTTGTTCATTCTCAGCATCATATCTAACAGTGAAACCGTATCATTATAAAACTTAAAGGGCCATCTAATGCATCTCTTTCTTGAACTGATTTAGTTATCATTGCTGAAACCTCAAAGAGGAAAGAAGGGAGCAACATTGATGCATCTTTTTTATGTCTCGCCTAGAGACAGCTTTAGCTCATGTATTCTAAAGTAGTACAGCTTTGGGTCAGCCCCTTGCTCATAACTGGATAACTTTATTTTCGCCCCATTCTTGTTATTGCCCTCCCCTAAAGTCTTTCTTCTTCACCATTGTTTTGAGTGGGTGGGTTGTATCCTGCCACTGTTGACGTCTTTGTAGGGTGACCAGATTTTGAAAGCCAAAAACAAGGCATTACGCAAAAATAGAAGGACTCCATAAAACATCAACAGAGAGGCACAGAATGACAGCGCACATCACACGATGCACTAAGGTAGTATATAAAATGTCAGTTTTTAAACCCTCTATCACGCATGCTATTTAAATAGCTTTCAAACAAGAGCTGCCAACTAATATTGCTTTGTAGCACATCACACCGTTTTCAGTCGACTCACCCTGAAAAACATAACCTAAGCCAAAATTGCTTAATCTGCTTGGACAGCTGGTGAAAAAACGGGACTGTCCCAGCAGGGAATGTGCCATATTTATTCAATATGGCATACTCCTGTCCTTTTCCCTTGCGTTGGCGCAGTTTTGGCAGGCTAGCACCAACGCAGTCACCCAATCACCATGGTGCAAGGGTACCTGTGTTGTAGGCAGGATTGTTATTGTGCAGGAAGAGAGGCACCTTTCTGCACAAAAACAATCCTTAAAGGCTTTTCCCTCTTTCTATGTGTCCTGCATAATGCAGGACACATAGAAAGAGGAAAAAACAAGGAGAAATAAAGATATTTTTCCTCGTTCCGCATCTCCTGGGGAAACATATCTTTTTGGCAAATTCCCAGGTTGACCTGTTCTTCTAAATCCGTCAATACGTCAAAATGCATGGATATTGTGTGGGAACACCCACGAAACACCCATGGAATAGCCTCCCTGGTGAAGAGTAATGCAATGCAGCAATTTGCACTGCGTTACATTACTCAAGTGGCTTCATAAATCTCATTTTACATTTGTGTCACTCTTGCACCACATTGAGTGGTGCAAGAGTGATGCAAGTGGGCTCATAAATATGCCCCTTAATGTTGAGGTGTTTCCACTTGACAAAGATGCAATATTGATATTGGTAATTGTAATGATCAGGAAAGGTCCTGCTGATGATTTTGTTTCCATTTTTCTAATTGTTTTCTAAATGAATAATTCATATGATTGATGAGACTAAAAAGGAGAAAGTAGTCACATTAGGAAATATAGACAGTTATTGTCCAGACAGTGGCAGCTCCTCCGCTAAGGTGGAGGATTGTCCTCCCACTGCTTCAACTGCTACCTCAATACAAAAAAAATAAAATGAAAAAAACCTTTCTGTTGTTATAATTTTATTTTTTATTATTGAGCTTGCAGTTGAGGCCAGGTTGTATGGGCAGGGCTGGACTCCTCGCGTTACAGGGAGGAGTGGTGACTGCACCTTAAGTGCTCATGACGAATTGGCCGGCCGTCTCGGCCACACTGTCATGCGCATTTGTATGTTCTCCACAGGCTGTATTGGAGAACATGCCCAGCCTCCCAGCCCCTGTCTGAGTGCTGAACCACAACACTCAGACCAATCACAATGCTGCTGTAAGGTAGCATCATGATTGGCTATGGGATTCTCGGAGGCTGTGTGCTTCCTTCTGCAAGGAGGACAGAGAGAGGCGATGGTCGGTGGTATTTCCGCCCCTCCCCGCTCTGATCCCCACCACCCTACCACCCCCGTTCGGTAGCAGCCACTACTGTGTCCCGAGCTAACTAATATAAGTTGTCATCATGGATGTAATATATTAACTTTGTGCATGAAAATATGTGATACAGAATTAGGCTCCATTCATGACACTGTCTGACACCTCAATGACTTATTATGAATAAAGCATTTCAGTGCTGACGGATTTGGATTTGAAAGACACAGTTTTATTATTGAAAAGCAGCTGCAAGTGTTATCTAACAATACAATAACATTTGGAAATTAGAAAGCATTTGCATAAAAAGGGAGATGGTCAAACTCGCCCAACACTAATGGTGTCTCAAAATGCACATTAGGGATAATTAGATCATGACTTGTCGGGGAAAGAAGAAATCTTGCTCCCAGAATGTATGATGCAGCGAAACAATTCAATGGTTTTTGTTAAGATCTATCCGGAATTACCCAGCCTCTAATGGTAATTTATTAGATCTTCAGTCAGTCTTACCAAACAACTGCTTGCTATCTCCCCCCAAAACCTTTACCATATTTTATTGGGAAGGAGTCTGATGTGAACCCCACCTTTCCCTAATACAAGAGCAGAGGTCGAGAGGACAAATGAATCTAAGCAGGAGCATTATATTCCGCTGGATTGTTTTAAGGGCGTGTTTGAAAGCGAGTTCTACTGCTTGGCCATTTCAATACAGCCTGTCTTTTTACAGGAACTCGCTTGTGGCGCACTAGTGTTACTGGCTAGCGCTTTTGCTGTTCAAGTGTCTCCTTGACTGGACAGGAGTGGAACTACACCAGCACATGAATCAAACTTGCTGGTTCGCTCGAGCTCATTGGTCATCCAATGCAACGAAGGTAAAGAGACACGTAAACTATAGGGACATTTGATGCTTCTTGTCTGGACCTTTTCTATCATGAAAGGTGTCTCTAATAGCAAATACTGTGTATTACGTGGTTTAATTTGTATAATATTGGACACATCATGTATACATAGCTACATTATTGTTATTAAACTGTGTGCATTATACATTATTGTTAGCCTCAAGGGAAGAAAGATTTGTAGTGTGCCCAGTGAGAAAGCGGTTTGAAAGCCATCACTGATGCCTTTGTCTCAAGGGTGCAGCTGGAGTTAGTTCTGCTTATCCCCATAGGCACGAGAGGTGTGACTCCACATTTCAGTATGGGCTTGTTGGTCATTATTATCTCTGGCCAGATTTCGAGAACACAGGCAAGTTTTAACACAGTTAACGCCATCCAGTTCATGGAAGATTAATTTCGCAGATTCACGTTCCCTCAGGGCACTTGGCCGGAGATTGGTCACAACTGAGCGCACTAAAGTTTTTTAACAACGTACAAAATAATGTTACTTACAAAATATCGAGACTCATAAAATAATGCAACTTCTAAAATAATGTAGTCACCCATTAAATGTTATGTTATAGTATAAAAAGTGATTTTTCCAATTATTCTGGGACACCTGTAGAGGGACCCTTGTTGTATTCTAGGGTATAAAAATAACTGTATGTTTACATTTCACTTACTTTTGCGAGATTTCAGATGCCTACCTATTTTCGCAGTAATATCGATCTTGAGGGCCAGGTTTTTTTTCTTCTGTCAGGTGTGCTGCCATGGCCCACGTCTATATTTTTTACTCTTTCAGTGATGCATTGCTATGTCCCATGCTTGGTTATTAATGTTGTGCTCATTCATTCATTCAGCATCGTATCATGAGTTATTACATTATTCTTGAATACAAAATCATAAACATAGCAGCTGCATGTTTTCTTTTCTATGTTTGTGTAGTTTATTATTAGCATTGAATAATGTTTGTAACATCACATTCAACCGAGTGCTTCACAATCCATGTTTTAAACAAATCAAAGGATACACCCAATTCATTACTTTATTCCCACTGTAAATAAAGCTGTTAACAACCAACTAAATTGTGCATCTAGCCATGTTTTATGTATTTTCTAGATTAATTATATTTAAAATCTCTCAATAGTTCAAAAAAGCAAAAGCACTGCTTGCTTCTTTTTTTACAGCAGTACTTAATTCCAAAGTTCTTGTGAAGGGTTGGAGAGCTCAGTTATGGAAGTGAAAGAAAGATTCTTTATTGTATAGTTAATAAAAACCATTATAATGTTGCATACTATATCAGTTAAAAAGAAAAGAAATATGTACTTGTTAAAAGATAAAAGATAAAAAAAAAAGAAAAACTGCTTCAAAAATTCAAGTTTAAGACACTATTGATAAAGAGAAACAACATTGGCGATTCAGTGAGTCCATATGATTTTTATGCTTACTCAAAAGCTGATAAAAGATACTGGTTAAAAAATTCCAAGAGTTCTAATTTGTGTATTCTGTTCTTTTGTTTTCAAAATTATTAACATACTTGATTACTCTACTAATAAATTGAGGGCCACTGAGTCCAGCATTTGTAGGATCGCTGACCGGCATGTGCGAATTCCCTTTTCGTAAAATGTTCCCTTTAATAAGCATTGGCGTTCACTGTCCATTGCTGGACAAATGCAAATCAGGTGGATAATATCTTGCACAGCAGCACCACCTAAATTGCACCCCTTTGGGCCTAGTGTTCTCCAGCCTGGTTGGTCCGCGTTTGTGGGTAGTTTTCCCATACGTAAGTTTAAGTATTTGTGTTTGTAGTCCGATGGAAAGGCAAGCTCGAAGTAAGGTGAGGGGGCCAACTTTTTGTAAGAACGTAATACCATCCATGCATATGATCGATGTCTCAAACTTGTCTTATCAAAGTTCAAGGAATGCATGTTGGCAGTTATGGAAGTGTGTTTGGTAAGGTGAAAGAGGTGAGGGAGGGTTAAAAGGATGGGTGGAGAAAATAATGTGGTCAGGTATTGTGGGATTTAGGGTGTACTTTTGGAAAATTGTGGAATGGGAATGAGGGAGCAGGATCAACCTGGATTGTCATAAACAGATACATTATGGTATTACAGGGTCTAAGGACTGTCCCGAGGTGGTATGCTACAGTTACACCAGAGGCAATACTTTGAGAGATGTTGCATTCTGGGTAAGTGCATCTGGAGTGTTGTTACCTCACATGTAAGTACATCAAGAGTATTTGCCTCGCATACATGTTTATTGTTTTAAACTTTAAATGCCCTTACTGTGCTGGTAAGTGCATGTACATATTACATGGTGGGAGGAAACATTTGAAATAAAAAGTTCATCCAACCCACTTTGGCTAATTTATCTAAAGTTTCACTGCGATATGGCAAGAGAAGGGTCTCAAAAGTGTTAATCCCCAAAGGAATAATTGTTCTCTGATACAAAAATAAAATGCTGAGCGGAATTACACTAAATTTGCCAAAAGAGAAAATTTCACTTAGAAAGTGTGCTTTTTGTTATGTGCTGTAAATCCGTACAGCCATTTTTCAGAACTTAGGGGCATATTTACAAGAACTGGCCCATCTGTATCAATGTGTCAAATTTCTAGCACCTGCCGCAAATACCCTACCGATGACAAACATATTTTGTAAGGGTTTAAAAATATAACATACTGGCCTGCATAGTAAAGGACTAAAGATGTAAAGACATGCAATCCACTCTTCTATCCCTCCACTATCCTTTTCAATCAAAAAAACAGACTAAGATGTTCACTTCTCAAATTCCATATTCCACTATACTAACTCACAACTAATCCTTTATGGGTGCCAGAGTAGCGTGCTACTTGCCAATAAAGCGTTTCAACACCCCATCAGGGTTACAAGCGCTGTATAAACGCAAACCTTTTTTCCCTTTTCTACACCTTCCCAACCATTCTCAAGCCAAATAACTGACTAACATATCCACCTCTCAAATTAATTTAATGTTTCACAATACTAATTCAACACTAATCCTTATGGGTTCCAGAGTAGCTTACTTCTCGCCATAAAAGTGCTTCAAAACCCCAACAGGTGTAGCAAGCGCTATATAAATACAAACCTCTTTCCCTCTTCTATCCCACCACCTACCCTTCTCTATCCAAATAACTGAATGACATATCCACTACTCAAATGACTTCATATTTCACTATACTAATTTTCAACACTAATCCTTTATGGGTTCCGGAGTAGCGTGCTACTCGCCAGAAAAGCGCTTCAAAACCCATCAGGGGTAACGGGTGCTATATGAATGCAAACCGTTCTTCCCCTTCTATCCAGCTGCTATCCTTCTCACTCCAAATAACTGACTAATATCCACCACTCAAATTACTTTCATATTTCACCATACAAATTCACCACTAATCCTTTATGGGTTTCCGGAGTAGCGTGTTTCAACACCCCATCAGGGGTAACAATCGCTATATAGATACAAACCTTTTTTCCTCTTCTGTCCTTCTGCATCCAAATAACGGACTAACCTGTCCACCACTTAAAATTTACTTGCATGTTTCACTACACTAATTCAACACTAATCCTCTATGGGTCCCAGAGTAGCGTGCTACTCGCCGAAAAAAGTGCTTTGACACCTCGTCAGGGGTAGTAGGCACTATACAAATCCAATTACAATACAGTTACAATGTAAACATACTCCACATATAAAGACGTGATGTAAATGACACTCCCAATGGAAAAGCTATGATGTAAGGCCTCCTTTGAAATAGCCTCCAATGTAACAACGGACATTCCCAGAGAGGCATATATTACAAACTAGAGGACTGTATCTAGGGCAACATTCCCTCACTGGTAAATTGGAAGCTGCACCCATGGTAATTCTACCATCAACGTAGTGTAAGAGAGGAAGTGCTCAGTGATGAACCCTTTCCAGGTCCAAACAGGCAGCACCCTAGCCTGTTGCACCTAGCCTGGATGTGGGGTTGGACACACTAGGGGGCCATGTTAAGAACAGGAACACCCAAGTGATTGCATGTTCATGGGGAGCACTCTTACCTCAGCCTGCCACAGACTAGGAAGGGGCTGCCCTGACCCCAGGAAGCAAGCTCTAATCAAGAAGCCCTCTAGCCCAACACTCTGGGCCAGATGTCGGTAGGTAAATACCGGTCGGTAACAGCCGAAAATTGGTAAATATCCTGTTACTTACCGGTATTTAGCCCTTTCCAATGTAGGAGGCTTCAAATAAGGATTCGGTAATTTAAAATAATGAATCGGTAAATTACCGAATCCTTATAACCAATTTAGGTAGCACTCAAGTAAGTGCATTTTTGCATTAAGGAATCGTTGTTTACCACCAACTACAAGTTGGTGGTAAATACTGAATACCTTAAATAAAGCAATTATTTGCATTTTTTCACAGTGCCATGTGGCAGACATACATGCCCTTAGGGCATGTATATGCACCACATGTGCACACATGCATGATTCACGGGTGCAACAGGGTGTCAATGTGACACGCTGCCACCCTTGAATATGCTCCTGCTATTACCGATTCGGTATTTACCGAATCGGTAATAGTGAATGGCTTCCCATTCATTGCTATGGGCCTCCAGGCCCATAGGAATGCATGGGAAGGTATTCCTCATTACCGAATCGGTAAATACTGATTCGGTAATAAGGAATATTACCGAATCGGTACATTTTACCGATTTATTACCTACATCACATTTACCGTTTCTTAAATACCGAATCAGTAAAATTCGGTATTTTAGAATCAGTAAATTGTGATTACCTACATTTAGCTCTCTGTTGCTAATAAGCCCTAGTTTTTAGAAGAAACAAACGCAAAAACCATAGGCTGGAATGCAGAAGAAAATATAGGTAGTACAAGAAAAAAGATTTGTGCATGCCTTTTCACAATCTGATACATTAGAACGTAACCGTCAAGTGATACACACTATTGCATCGCTGGTAAAAGACAAGCATATTAGTACACCGGTGAAAGCAATGACTATTTTATACATTTTAAACAGAAAAACATGCTTCTAAACGTGATTTACTAGAATGTATCTTTGAGAATGATTGCACTTCCTTACATTTGATTGGCTTGCCAGACAGAGGATTTTTCTCCCAGAAATGTTGATGGATAACACCATCAGACGTTGGCTTTAGAGGGGGTCATAACAGGGGCATTTATTGCCACCCGAAGTCACTTTATCAGGCAACCGATGATTTCAGTAAAGAACATGCTTTTCTGGACTAGAGCGTTCGTTCGACTTTCACGTTTTAATATAAAAAATACGAACCCTTTGTCTCTCTGTAGAGGTTAAGCTCCTGACTGCAATATTTGTTACAAGGGATGATTTCAAGAGACTTGACAGCAAGATGCAAATGTGGTTGCTTGTGTACAGTTTCCGTTATACCAAGAGAAGCATTAGCACAATTTACAGATTGTCTAAGCATGAAGGTTAAGAGTTATGAGGAACAGCTGCTGTGCACAGATTCTCTTCCAGTGAGTCCCCCTAGGCTGCAGCAGAGGCAAGGTGACTTCTGGCGGCAGCGGTGGTTTGAACTTCCCAGCCCTGCATCTCTGTTAGAAGTGGAAAGACTGAAGCCTTCCAAGATATCAGTGTACCTTCAATTTACATCCTCAATAGAAACATAGCTCGGAGACAGAATCGTAAAGCAGTGATAATAAATGGTTATTCATCACCAGAATAAGAGTAAAAGATGTATCATTCTCCCCCATTAGTGTTCCTAGATTTACTAATGGTCTCGCGGGACTCCCCCACAGCGTTGTACAGCTATGCTCTGCGGCCACAGTCTTTATTTTTTTAAATTGTGAGTAAATCAATGCAATGCTTTGTGTTGACTTTACGTCATAGGTGCGCCCGCGCACAATGTTAGCACATAGCCCCTGTATACCAGTGATCACCTACGGGTTGTCTTCCGAATTAAAATCACACTGCACATGGCAAACATTTTCCCCAGTACCAAAATGGTCAGTGTTTGTCTTAGAAACTCCAAGTAAACAAGCCCAAGATAGTGGGCAGCCTCTATCACTCACTTGGCCACAGCATTTGTTCAAAGAAGAGACATAGTCCAAGCTACACCCAATGCATGCTTTCTCATGCCACTAATGCCCAGATCACCACCTGACCATAATACAGACTGTCCCACCCATCCTACATACAGACTGTCAACTGTCCATAATACAGACTCTACCAACTGTTCTTAATGCAGGCTTTGTCACTTGCTCCAAAGATGATTGAGCCACTATCACCTCTCCTAAATACAGACTTTGTCATCTACTCTTAGCATAGAGTGTACCACCTACATCCCTCTTATTTCGATGGGCCAGTGCCCTTTAGCTGCCACACTGAGATATGTACCATGAACTAGGGTCCAGCAGATGGATGAGTCAGGTTGCACAAGACCCATGCAAAGACCTCTTTATTTTGAAACTAGGCCTGGAACTTTACACAATCTTTGAGCCAGCCCATTTACGTGAAAGCCAAGAGATAGGACGGCGCGGGTCGCGAGCGAGGACCAGGCGCACGACAGGGACAGGAAGCAGAGGGCGATCAGGAGGGTGGGCCAGGCCCTAAATACCCGGCCCGGCCCGCGGGGACCTCCCCCCGGAAGCAGGAGTGGATGCCGCGGGAAAAAAGGGGGGGGCTCCCAGGGGACCCGCCCACCCCAGCGCGCCAAACCACACAGGAGGGGGCTGGACTAGTGTCCACTAGAGAGGCTGCCCGCTGATGTCCCCCTGCGCGGGACGCGGGCAGCTGCATTCTCAACTTGGCTTGATTCACATTCCCGCTCCAGTCCACACTATCTTTTCTTTCTTTCACCTCTCTGGTCTGTGTTTTGTGTCCAACTTAAAATTACTTAAAATCGTATTCTTCTTGCTTTGTGTTTGTGTTTTTTTCTGCAGCACATCATATTCCCCGAATTGGAATGTTCCACATGCCTCAATTTTGCTTCTGCTTTAATGTTAATGAACAATCTCGACAATCAGTAACTATCAGAATCATACTTACATTATCATGATAATTTATTCCATATGGTGTACGATGTTCATTGACAAAATCTAGATTGCATTATGAGGTATTTTGGGGGGGGTGTAACCCCTCTAGACAATCTGGGCAAGGACTAAATCACTCCATGAGATTTACAATTCCATCCAAATACACCTAAAGAAGGTTAAACATACTAAGTACCAGGCAGGCTGCTATGTAAAGGCAGTGGGGAAATGGGCCACACAGTGGTGCCTATTCAAAAACTGTGCTTTGTATTGCATTTAGTAGTGCTACAGTAGTACTACTCACATGCTACAAAATGCTATTCACAAAGTTCTCTGCACCAGTTGTGGAGGTCTCCACACAGGAAGGTATACATTTTATTTCTAGATGTGTGAAGAACTAGGGGAATGGCTGCAAAATGGGGCATAGTTACTACTAAGTGGGAGGGCATCAGGGAGGGGTGAGGAGGGGATTAGGGAGGAGTACAGAGGGGGTTTAGGGAGGACCTGCAGTTGCAAGCACCCATGCACAAAACAGTCTGTTATTCACAAACTGCACTTCTAAACTTACAACAGCTACACAGGATCCAAAACAGTCATAAGTGTATGCCAGCTAATCCATGGAGTAAATTCAGCAGCATCTACAGTCAACCAAAGGTACTGCTAGTGCTACACACTCTCATAGAAAATAATGGAGGCAACGGACATAAAATAACACCTTATAAGAGACTAAGTTGAATCAAATTAATTTGTTTGTGTTTTAAATTACTAATATATATATGTGTGTTTGTGTACAAATATATATTTTTGAGGTATCATAAGTTATATTACATTAAAAAAAAGATATGAATATTTTAATTTTTGTTTAAAAATAATTCAATTAAACTTTCAATAAAAAGATGTAAGCTAAATACCTTCAATAACATTTACTAAGTAATAAGTATAAACATGATAGTGAGGTTGGGATTTTTACATTATTTTTATTATTATTATTATTATAATTGCATTTATTGAGCGCACAGCTACCCGGAGGTTTCCCGGCGCTAATGCTAATTCTGAAATAATACATTTTACTTATTTATTTATTTATTCATTGCTGATTGTTACAATTATTGTGCTGTAACAATTGTTTTAGCTTTATGTAAGTAATTATTATTTTAAGTTAATTTACATTTTTATTTTACATGAAAATATTTTTTTTACATTTTTAATAATTATTAAACTTTTTATCTCTATACTTTACCCTGCGTAGAGCACCAGCAGAGACCTTGACTACGAGTCAAATGGTACTAATATTAACTTCACACTTATTTATCCTGTTATAGAAGACCCCAGCCCTGTTTTGAGGGGCTGGAGAAATGTAAGTATGCGCCAAGTGTAAATTTATACTAAAAAATGGTGAATAGCAAAAAAGTGTAACGTTACTACTAGGTGCAGTAGTAACATTGCACATGAGTAACTACACTTGTAAATTTACCTTTGTGAATAGGGCTGATTGCTTATAATCACCTGAACCTCTATTTTGGGAGAATGTTAAAAATAATGTTACCCTTTTCTTCCTTGATTATATCACAGGCAGACAACAGATACACAATAATTAGAAAGGGTTGCCTTTGTCTACGATGTCCTTTCCACTCGCTGTTCACTTCGCTGTCGGGACGCTGCTTCCATCGCACCACACACACCTGATTTTCTTGTATTCGCTCCCCGTTTGGGACTGCTTTTGCATGGCGAGGCTCACACTACACACCAGGCAGTGGAGCATCATCACCCTTGGCTCGGGGATGCCTCCATTTGGCTCCCTCTTTCCTCCTCCTCGAGTTTTAGATCATTATCCTCAGGTTTCACTCCATAGGGCCTACTAATTTCATCAATACCCCTTGACTCGTTTGTAAAGTCCATTTAATCATGATTCTCAGGCTCGGTTTTATCTAGAGTCCTGATGCTGGCTATGCCATCTCCTTAGGGAGCTAAACATTGACTGAAATCATGGACCCTTATCTACATTGTTGATTTAACCAAGAACTGGCCGTGCTATTCTTGTTTTTAGATATACACTTTTTGATCACTATTGCCCATTTGTGTCTCACTGATGAGAGAGCACCAAGGAGGTTTTTCACCCACACCCACTGTGCCATTATACAATGCTTTTAGATAGAAACATCTTCTTGATTATTGTTCAGAATAAATATCCAGTTGCTTGGTAGCATTGTGTCTTCATATATCTAGGGGCCATTGTTTTGTATTACAATTTACGGAGGATGTGTCATTAGGAAGTTAGGAAAAATGTGTGATCAATGATTGGGATGGTGGTGGTTTACATGCTTCGCATGACCCACTTCCTGATTACTAGACCTGCCACATAAGTGCTGATGAGTACTGGCTTGCAGTCGAAAACATATGATTGTTTTCAATATGTTTAGAGGAGTGGGGGTGCACAGTTGGGCACAACTTACATCATTTCTCATTGACAGATGATTTGTTATGAGGCAAAGTTTGTGGACAGTGGGTAGAGAAGAGAGGACTATTATTGTCGCTAGTGAGGTGTTGGATATGCTCCATATGTGCTTTACGGCTTAAGATCAGAGGGAAGTAGTAATTGAGGATTTAATAATATATGTAGAGCCTTTGAGAATTATAGTGACCTCAGAGAGAATTAGAGTCTGCAAGAAGTATAATTTTGGTAGATCTAATGGTGGAATGGTGGATTGGCATGCAGGCTGTTAAATAAGTTATGACTGAGGTTGTCAATTTTTTAGTGAATTACTTATTATTGCAGAGCATGGCAGAGTTATGGCTAGTTTACATTTGGAAGAGAGTGATTTTAGGTTGCAGGATTTATGAAAGAGGTTTTGCAGATCTCTAATTTTCTGACATTTAGCTAATGGGTATTTCTGGGTACCTCTGACTTTAACTATCTTTGGGGGGAGAGGAGATGTATTTATTTACTCATTACTGTATGAGTGAATTATAATCTTGACAACACGTGGCTGTGTGTAGAAGGTTATCAGAATGTTAAAGGGCAAGAGCGCTTCTGCAAAACTGTCTGTTGGTATCGGCTTCCCAATTGAGTATGCACAATTGTAAATAGAAGAGTTGATGGAGACGTCGACAGGGTCAGAGGTTTCTTTATTTCGTGGAAAATTATGAATGTGCTATGAAGAGTAACAGATTCTGAACCCTGCTGGGGATAACATTCAAAACCCGAGAATGTGCTATCCTCTCATGTGGTTTTTTTCATAAGGCTCTTTTCTTGGCATTCTAAGTTGAAGCCAATCTTGTTTACATACACTAGTCAACTCTAGACATGAGCACTTGTCCACCTTGCATTAACTTGTATGTTTGAGCATTCTTATAGGGGTGTTGCTAAAAATTACAGGAAGATTTTTCAGCATAAACACTGTGAAACAATTCAAGAGTCTGGTCTGATAAAGTTCCTTATAGGCCCTGACCTTATAGGTGATGGGGGAATAGATCAAGCTGCGAAGTCGGAGAGGGTGGGGGGACGCGCAAACAACAATGGGGGCACAGCAACAATGAAGGGGAAACAATAAAAGAATCAGTGGAACTAAACTTAATTAATCAGTACTTGGTCTATGCCCTAGCAAAGAGAGAAATTTACAAAAATAAGTGAAGCAACCATGCATTTACTAATGAAGAATCAAGGAAATGAGAGTGACAATCAAGCCAGAGAATGATAAGTATTGGGCGGGCTGCAAGCCCCTTTGTGTATGCAATATCTCTTGCAAGCGAGAGCGCATGCATTAACAATGTATGTGCTATCACAGGCAGGACCTAACAAGCTCTCTGAGAAGCATTTTGCCAATCCTTGAAGATGGCTTTGCATCATATCAAATGTCAAAAAAGAATTAATGATAAAAACCCTGGTCTACCTGATATGCTGGTTGTGAAGCCAGCTACATTGACGTCAAAGGCTATTGTCTATGGGTCTTTCTCTCCTATTGCATGACTGCTCAAGGTTGCGGATGGCCTTTCTTGTCACACTGCTGCTCAAACGTACTCTTGGTTCTTGGTATCTTTCACGAGCCACACTAGCAGCAGAATCAGGCCTTAACATATATTTTCCTTCTACAGTGCTTGGCATCTGTTGGTGTTGGGCTTGTTGCATTTCATGTCAGCTTATGTTTGACAAGACCCTCAAAATGGTACATATTTGTCATAAAAGTGTCTCTCATGGCAGTGTGAAAATTCTCAGGATCTAAGAACTCATGTAACGGGAAGAGGTTAGTAAGGTGGTGCCAAGGTACAGCTGATAACATGTTTGAGCCTTCTTTTATTCTGGTAGTGACAACACTATGGGGGTCATTAGGATGGCTGGCGGGCTGTGCTCGACCACCATCCTTGCGGTAAATGGGACCGCCTGCCTAAAGGGCGGGGTCCCGTTGTGTGCATTAGGATGCGCCAGCCACAGTGGCGGGCGCATCCCTCATATTTAACATTGTGGCGGGCGGTGCTCACTGCACCGCCCGCCAAAATCTAAAAAATGAATGCACGCATTTCTATACACAAAGCGGCAGGCACCGCGCGGTGCCTGCTGCTTGGTGTTTGCAAATGCTGGGGGGTACCACGGGTACCCCCCTTTGCCCCCACCACCTCAGCCTTCACCAGGGAGGCCCGCAAATAACGATTTGCAAAGCAAAGACCGCCTGCCTTTCCGTGGCGTCATCACCGCCGCGGAAAGGTACCTATGCCCACACATCATAATATGGTTGGCGGTGTCCATTGGACACCGCCACCATATTAAGCCCTTTCGCGTTCCCCCCGCCATACTAATATGGCGGGGGGAATTCGGGATACAGTGTCGGGTGGATTGCCTCCGCCAGGCCGGCGGTGGCCACCGCTAGCCTGGCAGAGGCAATCCGCCCGACATCGTAATGGCCCCTATGTGTCTTACAAAAATATTGAAGTCTTTATAAAGAAGAGAAACTAAGCTCAGGCAACCTCCCTCATTGATTGTTTCATCCGTTATTACATCCATCAGCCATCAGTTGATTGCAATCATCGTTCATGATGTACATAGTTTTGCCATTCATTAGGCTATTTAATTGATTCAGTAGTCAGTTTAGTTCACATAAGAAGAAAAGCTCCCCCCATATGAGACAACTATGAAAAGGAATGGCACATGGCACATGGGTGACACCCAAAATGCGCTTATGAGGTCACTGATCCTTTTTTAGGTCGAGCCATGTTGTATATCATTTGAGGGCTTACAGCACAGCCATTGCTTTTAATTTGTTAATTTGAGTGTCCTTTAACAATCCTTGCTCCACACTCTCCCTTTCCATGTGCAGTCATTTGTAGTCCTACAATTATGTCTATTGCCTGCAACAATTTTGTGAAAACATCTCCTAACACGGCAACAGGTGTTTCTCAACTCTTTATTTTAAAAGCAATTCATACAAGATTTGAGTTGCTTCGGGTCTTAAAATGGTTTTGGTACAGCTGCTTTTTAATATAAATCCTGTTTCGGAAGCAGGCGTACTTACATCGTCCCACAGTTCCTGCAACATGGCCACTTTTCCACTTAGCACCGTGTTATATCCTCTTATGTTTTGCAGTGTCTACTTGTAATGCTGTTCTTGCTTGCTGTTTCTGAGGTTGTGCCGCATTTTACCTTCCCGACTACACGCTTGGGTTTTCTTGGAGGAAAGCCAAAGGATATAGAGCAAACGAGTCTGTGCCCAAAGCTCCCAGTATCTGCTTGTGCCAATGGATACAGAAGATGCTGTCAGTCCTCGCCCAAGTGCTGCAGGGCTCAGCCCAACACCCTGAAAGAGTCTGTTTATACGCAAGGCAAGAGTTTGAAAACAAAAAATTATATTAAAAGGTTTCACAGGACAGTCTTCCTGTGAAAATTAATGTACATCACACTAGAATGTGTGATGTTTGACATTTTGACTTTGTTTTTTCTCTGACAACTGTATGACAGCCTTATGCTTTTTCAAAGTGGAGTCGGCCAGTTCATCTTTCTTCCTACAGATGCAACAGTTTTAGCACTCTAATGTTAATTTGTTTGAGAAATTTCATGGCAGCGGTATACTTTTAAATTGTATATTTATATAGCGTACAATAATTCCATTTAAGTAGCATGCAGAGAGCCTTCTTTCAATTTTTGGGTTTGGTTTCTGTATAGTTGAACACCTGCTAACATTTGCTGTGGGTGGGATCAGATGCAGTTATCCTTAGTACCAGTGCCAGTATTTAGTGTGTGTTATGCAGTTGTCATTGCTTGTTCTACTCAGTGAGGAGTTGCTTGGTGCGAAGATTAGCTGCTACACAATATCTTTTGGTGAGTGTGTTTTATTGAGCATTTGTAATAGGGCTTTGGGGGGGGGGGGGCAGCCGACCAACGGGATGCCTGCCTCCCCCAGAGAGTTTTGGGCCAGGGGGAGCAGCCAGAGCCCAATTGGGCTTGTTTGGGCTATACGTGGGCTGTCATTGGGCTGGTCTTGGACTGGTTTTGGGCTTGTTTGGGGATATTTAACCAGCCATTTTGTGACACCAGCCACCATTTCGGTGGGTTGTCACAACAGCCGGTTGGGGACCAGGCAGGGAAAGTTAATTTTGTGGGGAGCTTAATTTTGTTAAGGGTATTCTGGCGCCATTGATGTCGTGCTGCGTGCGACACTAGGATGGCACTTTCACTTCTTGGCAGAGGCTCAGACATGAGGCGGCCCGCGCGGACGGTGAGGCCTCCGAGGCGTGCGGCAAGCAGGGTCGTGGGCCCGAGGACAGCGGGATAATAAATCTGAGGGGCGCGGCCGCATGTCAGAGCCGGCCGCGTGTCAACGCCAGCAATGGCTGTGCCTCAGGGTATGGAAGCATGAGGAGTCAGTAAGCATCAGGGAGGAGAGTCTCACTTTTGCAAAGCAGCTTCAAATTCGGAAGGAGAAACCCTTAGTGAAAAGGGAGAGGGTTAAGAGTCGAAAAACAATACAAGTTCTGGATTTTTTCAATTTCTGTAAAGTTCATTAAAAAAATAATAATAAGCTAAATCATTATTTCGCCCCTTGGTAGAACTTTTTATAGGCGATCTCGTCATGGGTTTAGATTTATTGTTTACCTTTCTTTGATCAAAAATGTTTCTTGGTTGGAGTGGGTCAATGATGATCCGCTGCTCCGTAAGGATAAGTAAACTGTCTGCCTATTGGACAAATCATTGGATTAGGTGGTGATCACTCCTTTTCTAGCATATCATGGTTCTACTTTTCTTTACTTTTAAAGGTAGTGGTAGTGGTACCTGAGGTCTCTGGCAGTCGAATCTTGTGCAGAGGACGGTATACCTTTCCACAACCCGGTATTTCGTTCACATTTCCTATTAACCTAAAGCTGGATGACAAGAACCCGGAGGAGGGTGTCTTTAAGGTTTTGCCTCAGCATAGTACTTTCTGTCTTTTGAATGACCTGTACTTCAGTTTGTGGTTCTTACCTCCCAACTTGTCTTTATGGTGCCTGCTCTCGGTTTCTAGGAGCCGAGATTTTCTGGCGCATTCAGGGTGGGAGTGTCCTTTTACTATAAAGTAAATGGGAGGGATGCAGAAAATAACTAGTTTAAATCCGTTCCAGTTAGGAAATCCTTATTAAGAGAGTCTTACTGTCTTTTACCAAATTGTGTTTCAGGATGTTGGTCTTACCTCCCAATCTGCTTTTGTGGTGCCCGCTCTTTTTTTTCTTTGGAGCGAAGATTTTCTGGTGCATTCAGGGTGAGAATGTCTTTTTACTATAAAGTAAATGGAGGTAAAAACGGAAGTAACTATTTTAAATACTTTCCGTTTAGGGAATAAATCCTTATAAAAGGGTTAGTTATTTAGGGGGTCGGGCTTGGTACTTACATTTTGACAAATCTCCTCGAGTTTTCCGGGTGTTCTCCTCTGCCGTCTTGCGAGTGGTCTCTGATTTCCACTGCGCAGTTTCCACGTTTATATAGGTCTCGTGGAGAACTTGATTGGGCTAAAGTTGTTTCACCTGTGTTTTGTTCCACTCGTTTTAAAATGATGTTTTGTTTGGCAGCCATCTTGACATATGTTTGCCTGATCGTGAAATATGCTTGTTCTACCCCAGAATGTCAATTTACTCTCCTGACGTCCTGCGTTAAATTCAATATATTTGTTTTTTAATTACAGAACACCCGGAAAACTCGAGGAGATTTGCTCCAAAGAAAAAAAAGAGCGGGCCCCACAAAAGCAGATTGGGAGGTAAGACCAACATCCTGAAACACAATTTGGTAAAAGACAGTAAGACTCTCTTAATAAGGATTTCCTAACTGGAACGGATTTAAACTAGTTATTTTCTGCATCCCTCCCATTTACTTTATAGTAAAAGGACACTCCCACCCTGAATGCACCAGAAAATCTCGGCTCCTAGAAACCGAGAGCAGGCACCATAAAGACAAGTTGGGAGGTAAGAACCACAAACTGAAGTACAGGTCATTCAAAAGACAGAAAGTACTATGCTGAGGCAAAACCTTAAAGACACCCTCCTCCGGGTTCTTGTCATCCAGCTTTAGGTTAATAGGAAATGTGAACGAAATACCGGGTTGTGGAAAGGTATACCGTCCTCTGCACAAGATTCGACTGCCAGAGACCTCAGGTACCACTACCACTACCTTTAAAAGTAAAGAAAAGTAGAACCATGATATGCTAGAAAAGGAGTGATCACCACCTAATCCAATGATTTGTCCAATAGGCAGACAGTTTATTTATCCTTACGGAGCAGCGGATCATCATTGACCCACTCCAACCAAGAAACATTTTTGATCAAAGAAAGGTAAACAATAAATCTAAACCCATGACGAGATCGCCTATAAAAAGTTCTACCAAGGGGCGAAATAATGATTTAGCTTATTATTATTTTTTTAATGAACTTTACAGAAATTGAAAAAATCCAGATACGGTTATACATCGCCAATTTCATAAAAAAAGCGATTGACCTACAAACATCTAAGGTATGTAGAATGTTGATATACCTGACCTTAAGGAGTAAAAAACATTAGAATTAAGGAAAATATAATAGGAGGGTCTCTAAGCTAGTGGGCCACCTCATATGATTGCCTTGAAACTATCTGGCACCAAAGGACGCAAATAAAAGGGTGAGACTAAACAGAAGTTGTGGGACTCACGAATACAGAAGGGAACGGTTATTTGAAAAATAATGTATAAGAACCAGTCTTGTTACACTATGCGAAGAATGTGGAGTAAATGCAGTGTCTTTATTTAAGGAATAGATATGCTGTGACACTAGGATATGATGTTTAGTCAGAAAATGATGAATACTGTTCAGCCGCAAAGATAATATATCAAATGCTAATATAGTATCTTTATTCTTCTTTTAAATTCCAGTGATTTTAAATAACACACTGTCCTGAAGAAGGTGACGACATAATATCACCGAAACGCCGCGTCGACAATTTTCTGTTTGTGTGATAAATTTGTTGTGCAGCAAAGTGCACCTTGTTTTTAACTATTTTGTGATTATTGCCAGATCATGTGTTTTTAACTAAAAAAAATTTATGAATAAATGTATGTTCCGTGAGTCGGTTTGAACAGAGAACAATTTATAATACATTTTCTTTTTTATACATGTCACAGTTGAAGAGTTTATATTTTTTACAATGCTAAGTCTGTCATAATGATGTTCAGTAAGGGGTATGAAATAGAGTGTAAATTCAGTGATCCCAGCACAACTTTGTGATGTGAGTGGGGGGGGGGCGGAAGGGGCACCACGGCGAGAGAAGGCCGGGGGGGTGCAGCCATGGCGTGGACAGCAGCCGAGATGGTCCCCTGTGGGTGGGGAGCAGTGGGGAGGCGGAGTCAGGAGGCGGGAGGTGGGGCTGCGACAGGCCAGGGAGGCCGCAGTGGGGTTTTGTGCCACCACTGGAGCAGGAGAGCTGGTAGGAGAGGGCCCTGTGGGGCTCTGTCAGCCAGGGCCGGATGTGGAGGGGTAGGAAGGGGGGAGCCACAGAGCAGGGAGGAGTGCAGGGGGGGTTGGGGAGCGCAGCTACCAACTGCTGGGCTTTGGGCAGCCGCGCGGGCAAGCAGGTGGTGCTCTTTGGCGGGAGTGAGGGTGTGGAGGGGGTGCGGGGCAGGGGAATGGAGGACGGGACCGTCGGGGGGAAGGGGGCTGGCAAGAGGGGCAGGGAGGATACTCGTCTGGGACTGGGGGGAGGGTGGCAGAGGCTTGGTGTCAGCACTATCCAGGGTGTTAGGGTCAGAAGTAAGGGCTAGCCCCGGCATGTCGGATCCCACTTTTCTTTGGCTGGGGCGGCAGGTAAGGTGATCGGGGAGTTACATGCGGCTCCACTCCACCGAGAAGATGGGCAGGATATGCCTCATGCGGGCTGCCGGGTTTCAACGAGGAACCCGCAGGAGGTGGTGCACAGCGGGGGAAGACCGATCTCCCGTGTCACAACCCCGGTAGGTCGGTGCGGCCCTGGGCCGCATGCATGGGATTCATGGATGACAAAGCAGGATGCACAGGTTTTGTGTGGGCTGGAGTCTGTGGGGGACGGCCCAATGCTAGAGAAGAGAGTCTTTGTCAATCCGCAATGATGGTGTGGGAGCAGGGTCATGCGGGCTGGAGTCCGTGGAGGATAGCCCATTGATATAGGATGTGAGAAGAGAGTGTGGGATTGAGCGGGCTGGAGTCCACAGTGGGTGGCCCTTTGCAAATCTACACTGATAGGGAGCGAGAGGTTTCGTGCGGGCTGGAGTCCGCGGAGGACGGCCAAAGGCTATAGGACTATGATGAAGAGGGTCTGGGATTGAGCAGGCAGGAGCCCATGGTGGTCGGCCTTTTGCCAATCCACAATAATGATGTGTGAGCAGTTTCCTCCGGGCTGGAGTCCGTGGAGGATGGCCCATGGCTATAGGACTGTGATGGAGGGAGTGTGGGATTGAGCAGGCTGGAGTCCATGGTGGGCAGCCTTTGCCAATCCGTGATGATGGGGAGCAAGCACTTTCGTGCAGGATGGAGTCCGTGGGGGGCGGCCCATTGCTATGGGACTAAGATGCAGAGAGTGTGGGAGGAGGGGAGATCAGAGCGGGGGTAGGCAGGTGGTGATGTCAGTAATGAACTGTCTAGTTGTTTACAGAACAGTTGAGACAGTCAGCGCAAGTGGAGATCGTGGCGCCCCCCCGCACAACAGGTTAGGCAGCGGGGTCCGGTCAGGACGCCGACCTTGACGCCAGGTAAGGCAAGGGAGTGCACGCAAGGGGACGGAGGCTGGTGGGGCACAGTGAAAGGCGTGAGGATGCCCAGTTTTGCACAGGAAGTAGGGTGTCAGTGGATACAGAGAAAGGGGTTGGTGCGACGGTGGAAGGGCATTGAACGGTGGGGGTGCGAGGGCAGGGATGGTGGCAGCCAACTCCACCAAGGGGGTGGCAGGAGTAATAATTGCGGGTAGCGAAGGGACAGATGGGGTGGACAAGGAAGGGACTAAGGGGAGTCAATACATTTAGAGAATAGGGTTGCCGTACATGGGGATTACCAAGCCCTTGGGAGCCCACCTTATGTTGGCCACCACAGAGATGATCTGAAGGGGGAATATGGAGGAAATGATCTGGGGCTTGCCAAGATCCTGCGGGGGACAGAGACGTGGTATTTCTGATTTTCGCCAGTGGGTACTGTGAGAAGTATCCTGCTAGGTCCGCTCATTATGTAATTACATAGACGTGATTAGATGGGCACTGGTGACGTACGGGGTTGCATGGTCCCATTACGAAGAGGAGCTGCAGGTCGAGGTCGGACTAGGAGCTGGAGGCTAACTGGGAAGAGATGGGTGGTGGGCAGGGACAGCAGTTTCTCCCGGCCACACAGTATACCACATGGCTGTGGAAACCTCTAGACCGCCCATTAAACAGAGCTGTCTGGGGGAGTTTTAGCGCCCCATCCACGGAACGGGGAGGCCGAGCATTTGCGGTGGGGTTTCTTCAGGAGGGTGTCCGGTGGCGCTATGAGGGTCCGAGGGCCACACGGTGGGCTGAGAAGTTGTAGTCCAAAAAAACGTGCAGTTTAGTAGGGCAGGCGGAGGCGTTAGACAACGTGTTGGGTGCGTATGGCAGGTCCGTTCACGGGTAGCTCATGCGGGACCGGATTGTTGCCCCACTTGGCGTGGTACCAACGAGGGAGCCGGGGCGGTACAGGGTAATACACCACGCGGCGGAGCCAGAAGGGGGATTGGTAAATGATTTCATAGCGGCCGAGCTTTCTGCAATGTCTTACTCCTCGGTAGAGGTCGCCCAACGTCTAGTTGCCACGGTAAAGTGTGACTCAAAGTCAGCCTTTAGATTGTACCCGCGCACCTGAGGAGTAGTAGTGGTGGGGCATACATTTAGAGGGGTCCAATTTGGGGACAAGGTGCTGCCAATGGGATGTTTCCGTAGCCAGGGCCGTATTTTAGCGCTTTAGTACCTTGCTGCAGTGGATTCTCATGGCGACCCGTAAAAGAGTCAGTGACACACTACCTGTAAGACTTTTTTCCTGGTGGGACTGCCCGGTTCTGCAGACTGCCAGCGGCAACTGGCAAGTTTTAAGAGCTCAGGGGCTACCGGGGTGTGCCCGTGGCACCAGAGAAGGGACAAGGTCCCAGTTAACCATGAAAGAGTCAGTGACACACTACCTGGGAGACTTTTGCCTGGTGGGACTGCCCGGTTTTGCAGACTGCCAGCGGCAACTGGCAAGTTTTAAGAGTGCAGGGGCTACTGGGTGTGCCCCTGGTGCCAGAGAAGACACAAGGTCCCAGTACAGTGTTGTTCTTCCTTGGTATTGACCTGGCTTGGGGGCGATGGAGGTCCGAGTGCCGCTGAACAAAGAAAGGGCACATGCTGACGTTTCTTGACGGTTGCTGGCCAAAAAGAGGTTGACGGTCGGGGAGGTACAGGTTTTGCTTGGGCACCTAAATGTTATGTGGGGGGGAGAGAGCGGGACAGACTTAGCAATGGAGGGGTGCTCGGAAAGATGGATGCCACACCGGAGGAATGGGGGGATGGGTATTGCTTCCCTAGAAGTTGGTGCCACAGGTAGTTGCCTTGATAGGATTGGCGCGGGAATAGGCACACAAGAAGGTGATTTTTCACATGGACAATGTTGGCAGTGGTCCGGGTGGTGATCAGACAATCGGCAAATGATGCTCAGGTGCTCCAGTGAGGTGGTATGTAGGAGACATAAGGGATCGTACAGTTTGTAATAGAGCCCCTGGCGCCAGCTGCGGGAAGGCATCCGCGCAGGCATGGGCGGAATTTCTCGACACCAGTTATTTGTACGTGTCTGGCAGCGGTTTGTCTGGGTAATATGGCAGGCAAATGGTCGGCACAAAAATTTCCATGGGAACTCATGGGCGTAGGGCGCTGTTGGCAGGGTGAAGTAGGCAGCTGATTGCTGGAAGGTTGGGGGCGTGAGAGGCGAGTGGGCAGCAATCACAGACGCAGCTGGGAGTGGTTGGGGGCGGGAAGAGATCATGCGCCTAGGGCGCTGAAAGTCAGACTGTTCTGGAAAACCCATATACAGCCGCGGGGATTCGGGGGAAGGGGACGCACGATGTTCATTTCCTTCCTCAAATATGTGTCTTTTTTCAGTTGTGTTGGCGGGGCCTGCTGCGGCGGAGTTATCCATCTGCATCGCAGGACACCCCTTTTGTTCAAGGGGTAATATGTCATACCCCCTTCCGTGCCTGGAGGGGCACGAGTTGGTTCCCAGCATTACACAGGATGATTAGGGGTGGAGTCTGTCTGGCTGGGTGGATTATTCATTTGGGGGAGAAGGATCTGGATCGGTGCAAAGGTTGGGCCCGGTTAAAACGAAGGAAGTGGTATTTTGCTGATTAAACAGCAGTGGTCAGGTGGCTAGGTTATCTGTTGGAGTTCATACCAGGAGGCAGTGGAGGGGGGGCGGAAGAACAGCTGCGATAATTAAAGACAGAAAAAAGTTCAACCGGGACATGCAAATTTGGTGACGGGGAAAGCATAGGGAAGTGGTACATCCGGAATTTAGGTGGGCAGCGCTCTATTTTCAGAGAAGAGGGGGTGCATGTGCCCCGCTACGTTTTGGAGTTGTGTATAATACAGATTATGGAGATTTTTGGACAGGGTTTTGGCTGGTGTCCGAGATGACAGGGTCTCTAGTGGGGGGTCAGAAAAGTCTGGGGCCAGAATTTTCTGAGTGGCGTTTTTTCCTGGGTAATAGTTGGTAGATCTGTTTACAGTTACAGTTTATTGGTTTAAAAATGTCACTCTGGAAGGGGAAGTAGAATAGGAAGGTTACATAGATAGTTATGTTAGGAAATGATGAGAAGTTACAACTTTATCGGAGCAGCAAGGAGGACAGATTTGGCGGTTTAGAAACAGTTGCAAAGGGGAAAACTTTAGGGGAGGGGATGGGGGGTAAGTCAGGAGGAAAATAGTTAGTGAGGTTTAGTTTTGTACAGCACAGGCCAGGGAAAATGATTGTAAGATGCACCTGTCTTCAATAAAGCGGCCTTTTTCACACCTAACAAGCTGTGTTGGTGGTCTGTGCTGCCCCCCCTCCCCCTTTTGGCCCAAATGTTACCTATCAAACTGTATATTCACAGCAAACTATTAGAATACTCCTCATTGAACATATTTTGAACCATCACACCTTTGGCAAATTCAGCAGTAATAAGCAGTGAGGAATTGTAATCAATCTTGATCGGCCACACATGCATCTGGAGGCCATGGCAACATGGCAACATGTCAATAGAGGAATGTAATTCACTCAGGCCCAAGAGATTCAGCCCAGGAATAGGAACTGGGATTCATGGCACCTGCTGCCTCATGTTAGTTCTAAATATCTGCTTTTTGCACAACAGGTACTGTGCATTACAATCTGCTCTTCCAATTTAAGTTCAACACCAACTAGTTTGAAACAGTATCGCCGAGTGCAGCTCCCTCTTGAAAATGCTGCTTTTAGAGGATAATTTTATAACCTAGCTTAGTGAGAATCACTGTATCCTACAGAGATTCAAATCTGTGGTGTGTAAGTCATAGTTGGCACTTGAGCACTTTGAGTTACTGTAGCAGGATAGAAAGTCAGGAATTCCAGAGGAACTAACTTGGGGTTAATATTTTTACTTGGTGTAATTTAGTAAATCTGAGAAGACAGATACATATACTGAACTATCTTAATGGGTGTATTTTTCATTTGTGTCTGTGTATTGATTTTCAGTTATCACAGAAAGAATATGTAACATGTCTTTTATGTCCTCCTTTTCTTTTTTTATTTCTGGCTTTTCCCTGCATTATGGGTGCATCTGGTACAATAAAGATAGTTCTTTTAATTTATTTTTAAAGTACAACACAAACGAAATTATAATTTGTCAATGTTGACAATGTATTTTTGCTCACGTCTGCCTATAGTGTTGTGTGGGTGATTATATGTGCCTGTCTACATATTTCTTGTGTGTGCCTGTGTATCTATAATGTTGGTATTTGGGCCTACACAAGTGTTCCATAGGTGTGCCCTGTAACAAATTCTGACAATAAAATATTGCCTTCAAGGTAGCTATCAAGTTGTGGTCTCGGACATACAAAGCTCCACTCTAATGCCTGGCATATTAGATTACATTTTTTAATACTTTGCTCTGTGCTTAAAGAATTCATATTTTTGTATCAGAATGAAGTCCCGTGACTTCAGATCCTGCACCTGTGTATCGTCTTTGTTTGGGTTTCACCACGTGATTTCAATTGAAGTACTATGAGGCATATTTACATAAAAATGGCACAGCGCAGTGCAAAAAGTAATTTTGCTGAGCCGCGCTATGCAATCTTCAAAATTCAGAGATGCCCCGTATTAAAAAGAATTGGGTGCATCCCTATCCTCGCCCCTGCGCCAGTGCTCAAAAAGCTGCCTAGTGGCAATGCAGGCGCCCTTGAACCATGCAGGGAAAATTGTGCTTGTGCAGGAAAGGACTCCTCCCTGCACAAAAACAATCATTAATGGTGTTTTTCTCCTTCTATGTGTGCTGCAGAATGCAACCCACATAGAAAGAGCAAAAGAACGAGTAGAAATAAAAGTATTTCTCCCCGTTGCGCTAAATTAGACTCCTCCTTTCGAAAGGCATTAGTTTTTGGCATTGCCTCCAATTTACAGATCCTTGCAAATCTGGAGCAGTGTCGAAACGTAATGCGTGTTGCTGGTAACACCCACAGCAACACCCATTGCACGTCCCTTAACCGCAGAAAACTGCGTTGCAGAGGGTCATATTTGCAAAGACGGTGTGAAGCCACGCAAAGTGCGGTGGTGTTATGGGCTTGTAAACATGCCCCTCTGTGTGAAAACATGTACATTTGTTTCTTGTCCCAGCTTTGCTAGTTGATATGCTCATGGGCTAACAAAATGTTTGGCAACAATCAAAACATGCACCAATTTGAATGAAACCTAAAATGGGGACGGGAGGGAGTTCTGTATTAAAAAAGTATCTCCCTGTGACTGTTACCTTAACAGACAGACAGACGGACAGACAGACAGACAGACAGACAGACAGACAGACAGACAGACAGACAGACAGACAGACAGACAGACAGACAGACAGACAGACAGATAGATAGATAGATAGATAGATAGATAGATAGATAGATAGATAGATAGATAGATAGATAGATAGATAGATAGATAGATAGATAGATAGATAGATAGATAGATAGATAGATAACATGAGACCACCAGTGTTTTAAATGGGCTGGTACTGGCCACTACCAGCACTTCTCAAGAGTGACGTAATACTTTAATGGGAGAGAGTAACGTAATACTTTTAATGGGAGAGTAACAGCACTTCTCAGAAACAAGCTGGTACTCTAGGACAGGGTACCTGCACTTCTATGTCTCAATTTCAAGCACTGCATGGGCATTTGCAAGAGTTTAAGATATTGGCATTGTAAATGGCAATGCCTTTTATTTATGTTTTAAAAACCAACACTTAAATAAAAGGCATTACCATGTACAATGCCAACAGCTCAAACTCTTGCAAATGCGAGAACTATTGCATTGCAAATGCTTGTTTCAGTTTGCAGTCTTAGTTAGTACTGAAACCGCACGTGTCTGTTTGCCATGGACACTGAAACTGCACCACCTCGCTAACCCGTGAGCATTTTGCACACAAGTACTTACTTTACACAGCTTTCCTGAAAGGTCACCCACAATTGATGAGGAAAATGTGCATACATTTCAACTCCTCTCGAGCTCCATGAGGCCTTTGTTTTGCAAGTTATAATATTCTGCCCTTTAGGGGCAGAATTTTCTAATAGCCTTCGAGTCCTCTGTAGTGGGCTCTACTGGCCATTAAAGGCCGTCAAGAACTTTGTGTTTTTTAGCCCCCATAGTCTCTGCCTTCCTTCAATACATCATGGTCACTTGTGAGCTATACAAATGCTGCATAGCAATAACAATATGGAGTTTCAGAAGGACATCCTTCGTATCACTTCTCAAGAGAATTTACTAATAGGGAGTCACACGTTGCTCGGCCAAACTAAAGAATGATTGGGTTTATCTAATGGTTGAATGGGTTTCCAACAGCTTTATGTCTCACAGTTGTGAGGCCAACAGTGACCGGGTTACAGATGTGAAAGCTTCTCCCGGAAGTTCCTCTCCCTAGACTACCACATAGAGAAAGTCACAGCAAATTGTGCGGCTGCAGCGTTTTCTACATAATTATGGATGCACTGCACTTGCAACCCTTTATAATTGTATTTATATAGCGCTTACTACCACAGACAAGGCATCAAAGTGCTTTTCTGTAAATTGTAAGCTACTATGGAACCCTTAAAGGATTAGTATTGGGTTAGTATACGGAAACGTGTTAATTGAGCAGCGGATATGTGAGTTTGTTAGTTGTATTGAATAGGATAATGGAGGGATAGAAGAGGGAAGAGTCTAGAAAGTGATATTTGGGAGATGATAGTAGTAAGTTGATGCTTGGGATGAGTAAAAGGAGAGAGTGAGGAGGGACAAGTCTCTAGAAAGGGATTAGGGAAATCATATTGAACCTTGTGCTGTACAATATGAAGATCTCAACAAAAAATATTTCTCATTCAAAGGAAAAAAAATGTGCCACCTGTGGCCGACAACTTTTCAGAAGCTAACTGGTCGCATTAAAGTTGATTAAAATGTTGCGTTGCGTGCACTGCATCCCCAAATGCGATGCAGTGCGCGAAACGAAATTCATTTTATTTATTTATATGTTTAAATACCTGTAAAGCTCTGTAATCCTTACATTACTACCCCCCACCCTACCCCTCTCCCTTCCCACGTCACCGCCCTGCAGGTACTCCCACTACCGACCGCGGCTGAACAAACCTTGATTGAAATGCTAACTGGCTTATCTACTGCAAAAAGTCAAAATTCTAGAAGTAAAAACAGAACATAACACCGTTTCACTAATAATCAAATAAAATAAAGGTTTGCTTTCACGACAAATCGTGAAGAAATGGTAAAACTCAAGTATAAAATATTTTGGACAGCTTAGCAACACTTCCAATATCTTTTAATAATCGTAAGCTTTAAATTTTTAGGTCGCTATCGAACGAGAAATGTTAAAAGGTTTAACGTGTGTCTAATGTTAGTTGCCATTTCTTGTTTACTTCTCACCTTCACACCCCTTCATTAACTGCGCATCGCGATAGAAACAGCTGCCCTAATAAATTGTGCATCTTTTAACACTACAAACTAATGGCACAGGCTGAGAGGTTCAGTTTAAAGATGACATAGCCTGTTCAGTGACTCCACCACTGCAGACAATCATTTACAAACCCGTTCATTGCTGGGTTACGCCTCTACCACACCCGGCTCCTTCACTCTTCATCTGAGGGGAGAAGTTAAAAACATAACTTTTATTTGAAGGTGTGTCAACTCAAATAAAAGCACCACAGATATTTTTTACATTCTCACGTTTTATTATTAGGAAAATGGTTGGTTATGATAGTTATGGGCAGGTGTTGGAGGAGACAGGATGTGGCGATCTGGCCAGAGCTGCTGACTTTGTAACTTGTGAACAGGGTTCAAGTCTCAGCTTCGACTAAACATCTTGTGATTCTGGGCAAATCACTAAGGGGCAGATTTACAAGCCCCTTGCTCCAATTTTGCGTCATTTTTAACATGGGAAAAGTGATGCAAAGGTGGCTCAAAGGGCTTGTAAATATGGGCCCAAATCTCTCTGCGCCTACAAAAACTGAGCGTGACCCTGTGTATTGTGACTGGTGCTCATGTAAAGTGCTTGCAATATCGTTGGGTCGAGTAAGTATACACAAAAATGCATTAAAAAAATAGGATTAAGGGGAGGAGCCAATCTCGCGACCGTGATGGCCGCACTGTAGCTCGGCTACGTCAACCTTCCTGCCTGAACCGTAAATCCTGTACTTCATCCTGCCCCGAGGAGACACACTCGACGAAATATGGAAAGGTGAAAGACTGCTTGCACTCACCGTTTGTCCCGGGAGCTCCTGGGTGCCGCGGCTCTTGAGCTGTGCCCTTGTTTGCTCCGGAGCCTCCGTGGCGTGCAGGCCGGGGACTCGCCTGCGACGGTCGGCCGGAGCGGGGTATCGATGCCGACCCCCGGTGGAGGAGAGGAGTCGGGTGAAGAGGCCATTGTGCGGTTGAACCGGCGGCGACTCACCGGGCCCGGTCTGGTGGCCCGGGGGCTCAGCTGCGGGGCGCGGCCTGCCTCGGACGGGGGTTGACCGTCCAGGAGGCTTGTCCCCCCTTTGTTGTCCTGTCCGGCAATCTTGAAGCCCTTCGCCCGGAATCGGCGGGCGGCGCCCATGAGACGGTGGCGTCGGCTACCCCTTGTGTCTTGGTGGCCCATCTTTCTGCACCAAGATTGCCATTAGCGGGACCCGGCGAGACTCCGCTGGGCCTTGTTCGACGACCCGGTCCGGGGTTGAGGAACGGAGCGTCCTTGTTGCACCGACAAAATGGCGCCCGGCGCCCTGGGTCTCGGACCTGTTGGGGGTGGCGAATCTGGTCTGTCGAACTGCACGATGGCTGAAGATTGTGGGAGTGAGCCCACGATTGGCGATGTCTTCGCTGCCCTGTGTTCCTGGCGCGCGACCATGGCCTTTGACGCAGCTGTGCAAGATAAAGGTTTAGCCGCCGGGCCTGTTGGGCCACCCCCCATGTATGCGTCCCGACTGAGGGAATGTGCTGACTTGTCTCTCCCGGCTGTTGCAGGGAATGCGGCCGCCGTTCATCTGAGAGTTCATGTGTCTGTTGCCTCGAGTCTCCAAGAGGTTTTGATTGTGGCGGACGTGGGTGAGGTCCCCACGCCGGGGTCCGTCCATGTCAGTCTGGCTGGAGTACTCGGCGGCTGTTTGACTCGAACTGCTTTGGTGGGGTCCCACGGTTGTTCCGTGGGGGACATCTCCTCCCTTTGGTCGGCGGGACTGCACCCACGCTGTTTGCTGCACCTGACGTGGCTCTTCGCCAGTTTGGTCCGCTGCCGCCATAGTTTGCATTGCTGCTTGAGACTGGGATCCCCTGTTTTGCACCCTTGTCCTGCCTTGTTTCGATCCTATGTGCGCTCCATGCCTAACTGCTTGCTGTATTCTCCTTTATTGTGTACTAAAGTAATGATCAGGAGAGGACAGGAGTGAGACAGCCTTGACTCGGCTGACTGCTAATTAATGTATGGAGATGAGGACTGCTCGCAGCTGAAACAGTATGACCAATTCCTCTTCATGTTCCTGATGTTTGAGTCTGTGTCGATCTCGTTTCGATGTGATTTCTAATTGTGTTAAGGCGGGGGGTGGGAGCTGAATGTTCGATTGCATATCTCCTCTCCCACTGGTTTTTTCTTCCCCCTTTACTTCCTCTTTTTGTCTGTAGTGTTCTTTTCTTACTTTCTGATTCTTCTGTATTTCGGGTTCTATTTAGGGCGACAGGCACGCTGCCGGAGGGGTAGGCCGTAGCCTTCTGCAGGGGTGCAGGGTGGTGTGGGTGGGATGGGGTCTGTATATTGTTCGTTTTTTCTTAGTTCTATGGCTCTTTTGTATCCCTTTGTCGAGACGCTGTGTCCGCGCGCGTACTCCATGGGGTGTTGGCTGGCAGTGTAGGACATGACTTCTTCGCGTTAATGATAATGATAGTACACTTACACGTCTTACTTGCCTCGACCCTGACTGTGGGTCTCTAGTATTGTGTGCTTTACTCGCCATGGGGCGCGTACTGCGGCGCTGCGTTCTTTCTTTATTGTTTTTCCCATCCCTTTGTCTACCCTTCTTCTCTTTTTCCCTTTCTTTGGGTTAGTATAGTGGATGGCTATCTTTGCGTTGCTGTTCTGACTCCTTTGATTTGTACCAGCACATACTCAAGTGGTGACGGGTGGACAGTGGGCAGCGGTGGGAACTGATTTGAAACGGGGAAACTATGCGTTGCCTTTGCCAATTGTTGCTATTATTTCCGATTCTCACTGCTCCTTTGTACTGCCGCTTTACCAACTGCCCGCCATAGGAATTCAGATGTTAACAGTTGCAATTGATCCTGCTATACTTCCTACTATATCATAAAATTAACCTTCTCTTATCCTGCTCCTAGCGGTTGTATCGGGCCCTTTAATGTTGATTGATTGTTCATATACTGCTGAGAAACTGCTGGAGAATTTCAATTCTGATTTTGTGCGCCCATATTGTGTTGTGGCCGGCCTGATTGGTTGTAGGCCCGTATTTGTACGCTTCTACTTGCACAATAAAGGTTTTCAAAAATAAAAAAAAATAAAAAAATACGATTAAGAATCTGATATTTTTGTTGGCACATTCTCTGTGCCACAAACAGCTATCAGGCGCTGGCCAGAGAGCCGACATGGCTCCCTTAGGTAATGAACAAACACACATTTCTGCCACGTGATAATGATCCCAATCATACAGCTAGCTGTGTGTCAGGAGAGAAACCATGGATGATGCATGGCGGTAAATAACATAAACAGAATTAGTTCTCTAGTCCACTTTTGCCTTTCATGTGCCAGGTGTCGGAAACATTAAGTGAAAGCTAACTTTTCAAAATTAGCCTCAATGCTCACTGTGTGTTTCCAACTTCCACAGAGATTCCAGAGATTCTGTAGAATTCACGGGGCAGACCTTGGAGGGAAAGAGAGGGGGCAAGAGCAAGCAGTACAGGGTACAAGAGCAAGCAACGATGGGGGGGAACTGACGACTAGGGAAAACAAGGGAAACAAGTCTTGGCATAGCCAATAGGTCTCGCCTTTGGGACCTTATACGTGTTTAGCTATGAACCTCCCCTCCAACCAGCAAAGACCCTGAGCATCACTACGTCTAGAAATAACAGTTAATTCCTCTACTCGCTACATCTGAATTATATCGACCATCTATCTATTCCAACCTCTTGTATATTACTATGTATGCCTACCTACTTGTCTATTCCTTGTAAATGATGTCTGGGCAAGCTTTGTAAAGCGCTCTGGTACCCTCGGGTCAAGTTTGCACTATATCAAATTTGAAAAACAAATACAAATGTATAACTCCTTATAACAAAAATTCTGGATGCTACAGGGTGCAAGAGGAGGAAGGTTGGGTTTCAGATTTTAAGCAGAGACAAAACAGAAGTAACTTTCATTTTGAGAAAACAGCTTCATAGGTCATGAAAAGAAACCAACGAAGCTCTCTTGCCTCAGGTGACCACCAGGGTGAATATAGCAATTGTTTTTTGTTTAAGTAATGGTGGTGGTCACAATATTTAGCAGGGTTTAACGTTTTTGCAGGCCCCGGGGCTAACATGCCCAAACTGGTTTGATCCCGCGGGGTTAACAACATGCTTCCAAAACTACACAAGTGATGTGGGGGTAAAGTGCATATTTCTCAGGGGGCAATGAAAATTAATGAGTGTATGCATTCATACCTCTTGAATGTAGTGAGTCCCAGGTACTGAATAAAATAAAGCGCAGAGTGCCCTGAAGGAGAGAAGTGCGAGTGAACACAGAATAAATTTTAGATTATTTAAGACAAAAACCCAAAAACCACATTTACCAATGGGGTAGGGGGGAGGGGAGGGGCGGGCGGTGACCTAAGGAATTAAAATGAATCCAGAATTTGTAATTATGCTAAACAGATGACCCTTTTTGCACGGAGAAGGAATGCTCCATGGACCCGTACGGTTTCCCAATTAAGTGACACGGAGTGCGGGCATGGCCATTTAACCAGAAAACAGATGATATACATACACCCCCTCTCTCTTTTATTGGTCATTTTGTCGTACAAGCATGTTTACGACGTGCCTACTGGATATGACGTTGCCTGCCACACAGAAAGCTGCACCGGTTCCTCTCATGCACACAGCGAAAGGAGGGGCAAAAATGTAGCAATTATGTACAATACCCTACACCACACAAAATTGCACTCTTCACTAAATGGAGATTAACTCACTCACCGAAAATGATTACAGGGCTAGTGAGGTACCTTTAATGAAGGCTCTTAGAAGCAGTCAACATATGCCGCTGTAGTCTGGTTTTAGTCCCCCTGAATTAGCCAACTGAAAAGCACTGAACACAGCCACCAAAACCCTGCCAAAACAAGATTGATTGCGTCTGCGCATAACAGACTTAGAGCCCTTAACTTGTCATGTGGGATCTGGGTGAGGTATTTTTTTATATTAAGTATGCAGGAATGGCATTTTTTCCTACCGGTTCACCGAATGGCTCTAAAAATAAGGTAAGTCACTGAGGGAAGAAAAAGATATTAACAAGCCTGCTGCCATAAGGTAAATTTAAACATGCATCCACTTTAGTTAGAACGAGCTTCAAAGTGCAAAAATTGTGAGCTAATCATTAGGATTGGGGAGAAAAGGACGAGAGGTAGTGGGCGGGAGGAGGGAGGCATGTTCAGAAAGGAGAGGTGGGGAGTGAAAAAAACAAGCGGGCCGCGATGTGGTGTTAACTGTAACGAAGGAAAGGAGTTAATAAAATGCCTGCATGGTGGTTCCGAATTTTAAATGGGCAGGATGCTTTCTCATTCGTCCCTCTTGTACAATCGGTAAGTCTTCGATCCCCAGCCCATGTTCCCTTTCCTCCACTTCCCGAGGTTTAGAGAACTACAGGTGCTGCTGGGATTGCAAATGCTTAATGATCACAACTGACGGACCTGGGCGGAATTTATCACACGCTGAAACAGACTTCTACTAGGAATGCCTCAGCCATGGATGCTGGAGCCAGCTGACCATGCCAATTTGAAGATGATTGATGAGACAAGCCTTACAGTGAGGTGGTTCGGAACGGCCCAAAAGTGAGAGCAAGGTAAGTGAATGGTATACTATTTAGAAATCACGGCAACAGGGATGTGAACGAGGGGCTGGAGCACAGACTGCCCTCCCACACATAAAGAGCAGACTGTACTCCCGCACATGAAGAGCAGACTGTACTCCCGCACATGGCGAGACCTAAAAAGCATATAGGGAGAGCAGCAGGCAACGGCAGAGGGAGGGGGAAGAAATAGTACCTCAATCACATAGGGAGCAGCGGACGGGTACTGATTAAGTTAAATCAATCTGTGCTTGGTCTGTGCTCCACAGCAGGCATCTGAAGTGACATTTCGGCTGGACTAGCCAATTAGGGACTCTGCAAAGAAGAGTGACGTTGCAGTGCACAAATAGTAAGTAATGGGCAGGAGCTGAGCCCTTTTTGTACACAACAGGCTCGCAAGCAAGATGCATGTGGTAGTGCATGCTCTTATAGGCTCAACCTAGCAAGCATTCACAATGCAATAGGTCCCATATTTACAAGACTTTAAGCTATTGGCATTGTAAATGTAAATGTCAATAGCTTAAATTCTCGCAAATGCAAGTCCTATTGAATTGCAAATATTTTTTGTTTCCAAGCGCCCATGCCACGCTTGCTCATGAGTAGAGGCCACACCCCTTTCTTTAGACAAGCCATGTCTAAAGAAAGGGCTGCTGCCTCCATTAAACTAAAAGCGCGGTATGGGGCGTTTTTACCAAAAAATGTTTGTTTGAAAAACAAATCCTTTTTTGTAAAAGCGCCTCAAAGAGTGCTTTCATTTTTATGGCGCGGCCTTTCTTTAGACACGGCGCGTCTAAAGAAAGAGGCGTGGCATTTATTAAGTGCAAGCGCGGCACGGGGTGCTTGGGAACAACCCAATAAAAAATATTTGCAAAGCAAAACGTCTCGCATTTGCTAGAGTTTAAGCTATTGCCACTTAGAATGCCAATAGCTCACACTCAGAGCACCGCTTGAAGGACAACCAACTGTTGTCTTCCTTATTTACAATATGGTTTTAAACAATAAACCAAATGGACTCAATAATCATTCAAAGCTTAGTTCATTGTGTGTATCATGATTGAAACAACGTAATCTAATTGTTACAAAGCCTTCTTCATATTGCATATATTCGGAGTGACAAGGGTCTTCTCACTCTCAAATTACGGCAGCACGCGTACATATATCTAATTATGGAGTACAGACCTAATTGAGGTTTACCACATAAAATCAGGTGTGCAGTAATACTCAACCCCCCTCTTTTGCAATAGCTCACACTCTCCTAAATGCCAAACCAATTGCGTTGCAGAGAAGCGTCCCGGCTGCTTGTAAAGTGAAAGCGTGCATGGCGTGCTGAATGTTGCTGCAAAGCATGTTGTGACTATAGTAGGAACAAAACTCACTGAGAAAATAGTGCTTACAGACTAAATAACACAGACCGTGTAACAACAGAAGTGAAAGGGCCAGTGATCATGAGAGGTTACAAATGAAGACAAGGCGGTGCTAAAGAGGGACTAACAAGTCAATTACTGAATCAGAAGCCAGACTAACAAAGGAAAAAGACTCAAGCCAATGAAAAATATGGGTGGAGAGTGGGGGGAGCTTCAAGTCCATACTCCAATGCATCATGCCTCGCAGAGCAGTGCATGCGTAGCCCAGGTTCGACCTAAAAAGGGGTATGGAGGCAGAGAGAAAAAAAGGCAAAGGAGGAGATTGAGAAAGAAAAGTTGGTGTTACCAAATGAATAGACCGAAATATAGAGAGTTCGAAAATCAGACCAATAGTTGCACTTGGTGATAGTAGGGGGGAAAGAGGAGAAGAGAAAAGGGTGAGAGGAGAGAAGAAGTGTGTATGTGCCTCTGTAAGGGCAATGGGGCAGATATCAAAGAGATGAATTGATATGGTGCCTTGGAGAGAATTCCTGTAGCATTTCCAGATTCAAATCATGTCTCTCCCAGAGTACAAAAGACAGAAAGTACCAAACTGGATGCAATCCCCAAAGACATAACTTGCAGAGAGGCTTCGGAGTGGCAACTAAATGAGAAAGTGTTGCAAAACTCTTATGTGTACCACTGTGGATTCCTGCTCCAAATTCCTATGGAGTTTGGCAGGAACCTAAGGAGGACAGCTGCTACAAAGTGTCCGAAGGTGACCCAGAACATTTGTGGTTCAAGGGTGAGCAGTAACTTCAGGGGCATGATTGTGAAGTAATCAGGTTTATCGAAATTCTCCGGTGCCCCATGTGAGCATGAGCTTCAGGGATGTATGTCCTGAGCCGAGAAAACTAAGGTGAATAGGAAATGTGGGTACTTGAAGGTTACCATTAGTCCAAAGGAACTAAGAGTGAGCAGAGGTCTGGGGAAAAGCAAGAATATTAGAGACATGAGATTGAACAATTGTTTCCGGGAAATAAAGGTAAACTGGTGCCTTTGGGGAACTAAACTGAGCAATATCCTTAAAGCTCCTGCTCACCCAATTGTCCTCGGTCGTATATGGGAGGGAACAGGAGCCTCAGGTTCTTAGGATGAGCAAAGCACCTGATGATTTGACCTGTGGATAAACATAGGAATCAGAGCATCTCAGGTGAACATGGTTCTCTGTAACATTATCACAGATTTCTCACAAAATGACTGCCATGATACTAAGCAACGTTTCACTAAAAGTCATTATTCACAAATATAGTCTACTTTTTTTCATGGAGTGCCCGGGCCAAATTTTGATCCCAATCCGACCCTGTAGGCCACCCCTCTACATGACACTAAATTTGCTTCAGATACTGCATCGAAAGCAAACTGGAACTACGTGTACATGAAATAGAGATTGCCAGCAACCCAACCCCTCAGAACTTAATGTGACCTTTTCTCCATAATAGGGAAACAGCAAAGGTCTTAAGGGCCAGGTTCAGATTCTCCTTGTCCCCCCATATGGTAGGAGCTGTCCCTCGCAAGCAAAACTTGCAGGGACCCCAGTAGACTGTCTCTGGTTCCCCTGACGGGAGAAGTGTTTAATAGGGGACAGAGGTCAGTAAGTCCTGGTGTCGCAGAAGCTGCAGACCACCAGAAAAGGTTTGGAGAGAAGTGTAGAAAGTGGGCACTGTCAGTAGACCAATATAGTGATCACCTATGAGGTCTTGTGTGGGACCGTATGTCATGAGTTGTTCTGTGGCCATATGGAACAATTTGTGAAACTAGGACAGAGGCAGTGTTGCTTTATATGCTCACATAATTCTGAGTGACCTGTAGAACCCCTTTGTGTAAATTATTAATTTTAGTACATTTTCAGCCTTCACACACCGACCCCCTTGTGGTGTCATGCTTCCTATTGTAAAAAACACGATCTTCGCTCACCCTTCTCGGCACTCTAATGGAACCAGGATTCGCCACTCATCGACCCATAGGATTGGAAAAGACTTACATAGGAGCTATAGAGTATGTGACAATCCAACTGGCCAAAAGTCGAAGAATGTATGGATCCCAGATATAAGGACTACAGAGAACCACAACTAGTTACTGGTTACATTCAGCAGCAAACCCAGTCTAGCAGTGCCTAATTAGTAAAATATGAAGTACAGGTGCTCAAATGTTTGTCGGAGGCCACAGCCACTTTTGCCAGCTCCACCCATTTCCTTCACTGGCCCCACCCACTTACTCTAGTAGCTCCATCTACATCCTCAACTGGCACTACTGAAGGACTGGGTTTTTCTAAGACCCAGCGGTGCCAGGGATAACACCTAAAACCTTCGTGGGTAACCTGTTCCGGCGTACAAATGACAGAGACACGGGACACTTCCTTCGGCGTCAAAGATTCGAGGTTTATTACTGCAGGGAACACAGAAGTCACAGGAAGTACAACGTGTGCAAGTTCGAGGAGTCTGCTTCAACTTGTATCTGTGGATCGCTCTTCTTATACAGTTTTCGGGCATAGGATAACATGGTGCACAAAGGTTTACAACCTGGTTCCCATCGTAAAGATCATAAGCGGTCGCTTTCATGTATTCAGGGCCCGGAACATAATTATAGTAACATTTGGCAGTTCCCAACTATAAAAGTACATCTTCCCACCATTAGTACATTCCAATCAGCAGTAAACAAATCAAGGAAGAGACAGAAACAGGTGCAGAGGAAGACGAGGACAGTGAACAGATCGAAAAGGGTGTAAAAGGGGTGGTATCAGGAAACACGAGTTGCAGGCATCAAAGGGGATGTGCCTAATGAATGCACAACTGAGACAATAGACCGGCACGGCAAGATGAGCCTCGAGCGGGGCCATCTGCCTTACAATGTCATCCCCCTCGTCATAAAGACACCTTCAAAAGAAACGTGTCTTCCGCAAGAGTTTGGGAATCCCAGGGTCGCGAAGCGGACAGCGTCCGTTCGCTGGCTACTTGAGGGCAAGAAACAAAATGGATGCCGTATCTAAGATGGAACCCGTGGGTTCAGATGAAGAAACCCACGAAACAAATGAACGGCTTAGGTTATCACAGCGAAAACGCGTACACCCACTAAACTCGTCATTTGCGGTTCATAGATACCAGACTCGACCATATTCGTGCGAGTCAAAAACACCACTTACAATTGTCACGGAACCTCAGACGCTCCTTTTGCCCTCATGTAGGCAAGCACTAGTCGGAATCAAAATCGATCTCGATATTCATCAGACCATCTAGATGCTGTTGCAACATAATTCTTTCCATCAGATTTCCTTTGGTAACAGGCGGCCGCCTTATACACGTCGTAGCACAGAGGCCACATAAGGCAGGACCACACTGCACACAAAGACAACACGTGAACAGGAATGCTACAACAACCCCGATGATCATCAGAATCTTCCAACCCCAAGTCGACATTAGGCCCCAAAACCACCTGAGTAGCGTCCAATCCCCTACGTCCACGTGTATGGACTCAGAGATCTTATGCAACTTCGAGATGGCTTGATAGACAGTCGGAGCGTTGTCTGGAATGAATATACAACAACTCGAATGGATCACCTTACATACTCCACCTCGATCTGCTAAGACAACGTCTAAAACCATATGATTTTGTAACGTCATCAGTCTATCCGCCTGAAGCTCTGCTGTGATATTACCAAGGCTGAAATGCCAGAAACCGGTCCCCGGTAGCTTGTCTCCTTTCTGGTAAAGAATTGGCTTGGTAGTTTAGTCTGCCCTGTTCCCATGATGCACTGGGCCAGGGACAGACTGATTTGCATATAGCCAGGTTCTGAGCTGGGATGGGGCAGTGAGATAAATAACGGTGATGGATCAAGCCCTGATCTTTGGACTGGGTAAGAGTGGTCTGCTCAATTCAGACACTCTGTTCATCACCACCCCCTTTTGTAAATCGATTTTGGCCACTATAGGTGTGGCAGGGTATACTCAGACATGAGTCCCTTTCTCACTGCTCCATCAGGATTCAAGCAAGCCGGGCCGAAGAGGCTGAAATGCCAGAAACCGGTCCCCGGTAGCTTGTCTCCTTTCTGGTAAAGAATTGGCTTGGTAGTTTAGTCTGCCCTGTTCCCATGATGCACTGGGCCAGGGACAGACTGATTTGCATATAGCCAGGTTCTGAGCTGGGATGGGGCAGTGAGATAAATAACGGTGATGGATCAAGCCCTGATCTTTGGACTGGGTAAGAGTGGTCTGCTCAATTCAGATACTCTGTTCATCACCACCCCCTTTTGTAAATCGATTTTGGCCACTATAGGTGTGGCAGGGTATACTCAGACATGAGTCCCTTTCTCACTGCTCCATCAGGATTCAAGCAAGCCGGGCCGAAGAGGCTGAAATGCCAGAAACCGGTCCCCGGTAGCTTGTCTCCTTTCTGGTAAAGAATTGGCTTGGTAGTTTAGTCTGCCCTGTTCCCATGATGCACTGGGCCAGGGACAGACTGATTTGCATATAGCCAGGTTCTGAGCTGGGATGGGGCAGTGAGATAAATAACGGTGATGGATCAAGCCCTGATCTTTGGACTGGGTAAGAGTGGTCTGCTCAATTCAGACACTCTGTTCATCACCACCCCCTTTTGTAAATCGATTTTGGCCACTATAGGTGTGGCAGGGTATACTCAGACATGAGTCCCTTTCTCACTGCTCCATCAGGATTCAAGCAAGCCGGGCTGAAGAGGCTGAAATGCCAGAAACCGGTCCCCGGTAGCTTGTCTCCTTTCTGGTAAAGAATTGGCTTGGTAGTTTAGTCTGCCCTGTTCCCATGATGCACTGGGCCAGGGACAGACTGATTTGCATATAGCCAGGTTCTGAGCTGGGATGGGGCAGTGAGATAAATAACGGTGATGGATCAAGCCCTGATCTTTGGACTGGGTAAGAGTGGTCTGCTCAATTCAGACACTCTGTTCATCACCACCCCCTTTTGTAAATCGATTTTGGCCACTATAGGTGTGGCAGGGTATACTCAGACATGAGTCCCTTTCTCACTGCTCCATCAGGATTCAAGCAAGCCGGGCCGAAGAGGCTGAAATGCCAGAAACCGGTCCCCGGTAGCTTGTCTCCTTTCTGGTAAAGAATTGGCTTGGTAGTTTAGTCTGCCCTGTTCCCATGATGCACTGGGCCAGGGACAGACTGATTTGCATATAGCCAGGTTCTGAGCTGGGATGGGGCAGTGAGATAAATAACGGTGATGGATCAAGCCCTGATCTTTGGACTGGGTAAGAGTGGTCTGCTCAATTCAGACACTCTGTTCATCACCACCCCCTTTTGTAAATCGATTTTGGCCACTATAGGTGTGGCAGGGTATACTCAGGCATGAGTCCCTTTCTCACTGCTCCATCAGGATTCAAGCAAGCCGGGCCAAAGAGGCTGAAATGCCAGAAACCGGTCCCCGGTAGCTTGTCTCCTTTCTGGTAAAGAATTGGCTTGGTAGTTTAGTCTGCCCTGTTCCCATGATGCACTGGGCCAGGGACAGACTGATTTGCATATAGCCATGTTCTGAGCTGGGATGGGGCAGTGAGATAAATAACGGTGATGGATCAAGCCCTGATCTTTGGACTGGGTAAGAGTGGTCTGCTCAATTCAGACACTCTGTTCATCACCACCCCCTTTTGTAAATCGATTTTGGCCACTATAGGTGTGGCAGGGTATACTCAGACATGAGTCCCTTTCTCACTGCTCCATCAGGATTCAAGCAAGCCGGGCCGAAGAGGCTGAAATGCCAGAAACCGGTCCCCGGTAGCTTGTCTCCTTTCTGGTAAAGAATTGGCTTGGTAGTTTAGTCTGCCCTGTTCCCATGATGCACTGGGCCAGGGACAGACTGATTTGCATATAGCCAGGTTCTGAGCTGGGATGGGGCAGTGAGATAAATAACGGTGATGGATCAAGCCCTGATCTTTGGACTGGGTAAGAGTGGTCTGCTCAATTCAGACACTCTGTTCATCACCACCCCCTTTTGTAAATCGATTGTGATATTACCAAGGGCACTGGCGGTGATGTTAGCGGTCGATTCCACCACTCGAGTCAACTGTCTCAGGTTCCTACTATTGATCATAGGCCCCCAAAACGGCAAGAAACACTTGAAAAAGTCTCCTGCCTCTTGACCGGCGGTGTCCTCTTTGCTAATCACGCCCCTCACAACTCTGGTCTTGTGGTAATCGAAGGCGACTGTAAAAGTCGGTGGCAACGAATTTGCAATATAACAGGTGCCCGCAAAGTCAAGGGGCAACCATGTATATGCACGGTCGTAACAGACAAAGTACGTACCCTTGGCAGTCAGGAGAACAGGGGAAGAGAGCATTGGTAAGACATACGTCTCAGAGCAAGCACTCTCCCCAAGGTGAGCTCTCAGGCTTCGGCCACGGCCTTTTAGACAGAAATTACCAAGGTGGGGTACGATCCATATTGGAGACGAGCTTTTAAGCTGTCTTTCGCCCACGAGCGCACCTCTGGGATGAGCGACGGCTCATAGATATCCCTATCTAAATCAGCAATCGCTATTGCCAAAGGCTTATGGTACGGACCGGGAACAAAGTGTGGAGAACGTGGCTCTCGATTGGGGTAAGAATCTAGTGCGCTTCGAAACATTGTTTGGAATGCTCGAGCTGAACCCTGGGACCTATAAGGAAGGACCAAGTACGGAATTCCCTTATCGGTGGTATGTGGCATTAACCCACACACCCAACAATTGGTAGTGTTCATCACCAACTGATGCTGATGAAGGAGCTGAACGAAGGAATTGTTCATGAATTCCGAACGTCTAACCTGCTCGTGTTGGGGTAAGATGTGGAAGGAATGAGGAGAAACAGTGGAGGTAAGTTTAAGTTCAGAAGAAGGGGTAGGTGAGGCAGAAGGCAACAATGACTGTATCATGTAATACACCCCACCCACCAATAACGAGGAAACAGTTAAGAACAGAAGGAACACCTGAAACATGAAGCATTTTGTACGTGCAATTCTGCGCAATTCGAATCTTTGGGCCTGAGCCTTTTCAATTCCGACAGCTTCGAGAAAACCATCCTCTAAAACCGTCCGCTACGTTCTTGACGCACTTCGTTCTGTGTAGCAGTAGTCGATCCCCAGGAGTTCCTAGGAATCGACGGTCTCTGACCTAATGTCAAGACCTACTAACCAGAAGGAAGTACCCACGCGGCCCTACGGTCCACCCGGATGTAAGGTATTTTTAATCAATAATATATACAAAATCTCCTAGCTGTGGAAGCAAAAAACACATACGCAGAAAAAGACTCAAAATTTACAAATCACAATTATGCAAGTGTGTTCAAACTCTGTAATGGCAATGGGGTAACGTGGATGTCAGGGGAGAAAGCAAAGATATTTTATTAGTCTCTGGTGTTGGAGCGGAGAAAATATCGGCTTCTCCCAGGACGTGTCTGTTCATCAAACAGTTGGTCCGATGATGACACAGAGTTCTGTTGATCAGTCAATTGTTCAGATCTTGAGTTCTGTGATGACAAATGTTCAACAATGTCGTTCTGCTGCACTGAGGTATCTCCGACAGGCTGAGCGTCGCTGAATGGAACAAAGTTCGGCACAGTTTCAACTTCAGACGAGGCAATGCCCTTCCTCACCCACGAGTCTGCTGGTAAAGGTATAGGTACCTTTTTGGTATGGGTGGCATGCACCCAGTTCTTACGCCCTTCCAAATGAACAGCAGTCCTCGTGGCAAGGAGCACTTGGTAGGGTCCGGTAAAACGAGGCTCAAGGTTGCGCTTCCAGCCAAAATTCCTCGTCACCACCCAGTCTCCGGGCTGGAGCTGGTGGCCTGGACCCTCCGTCTGCGTCGGCAGTGCTTCAAAGACCTGTTGGTGAATTAACCTCAGTTTAGCAGTCAGATCATGAAGATAATCGATCAACATTGGGTACTCAAGATCAGAGAGCACACTGGGTCTAGGGACCCTCCAAACATTGGCAGGGCGGCCGAACACAATCTCATAGGGACTGAGCCCTACTCGGGAGTGTACAGTCGCCCTGGTTGACAGAAGAGCTAAAGGCAAAGCGTCAGGCCACGAGAGACCAGTCGTAGCCTGAATCTTCGCTAGTTTCAATTTAAGGGCGCCATTATACCCTTCAACCAAACCTGCTGACTGGGGATGATTGGCGCTGTGGAATTTCTGTGTAATTCCAAGGCCCTTACACACATTCTTCATCACACTCCCCACAAACTCACTTCCGTTATCAGACCATACAACCCGTGGCATTCCATACCGAGGAAAATATTCCTTCAGTAGGATTTTTGCAGTGGACAGAGCAGTGTTGTCCTTGAGAGGGTAGGCTTCAATCCATCAGGAGAATGCGCAAACCACAACTAAAACGTACTTCAGGTTATTGCATCGCTCCATATGGATGAAGTCTAGCTGAATCACCTCAAAGGGACATGAAGGGGGAGCAAAATGGCCAGGGGGTGTAGGAGTTCCCTTACCAGGATTATACATCATACATATCATACAATTCTTAGCCAATCTCTCAGCACACTTAGCGATACCATCATTCTTCCATACAGGGGACAACAACTTGCAGATACCTTTCGCACTAATATGTGCCAAGCCGTGTGCCATCGTCACAACAGCCAGCACATACGCATCCGGCAACATCCACTTCTTATTCTCCGACAAATCGATCCAACAGCCATTCGCATCCAACTTTCCCGTACTCTCTTTCCACTTCGTCTTTTCAGACTCAGTGGCCTCGTTCTGAATCGCTTTCACACTCTCGATAGTGTCCTCACACATACCAGTTTCTGCAGGCCACCTTACCGTACTCGTCACATACATTCTAGTGCTAAGGTTCCGGGCAGTCTCCTTAGCAATCTCATCCGCAAAAGCATTGCCACGACCAACATCATCCGTCACCTTACGGTGTGCACTACATTTAATAATCGCCACCTGCACGGGCAATGTAAGTGCATCCAAAAGATCATTCACAAGCTGTCCATGCTGAATCTTTGTACCATGCGACGTCATGAAACCTCTCTCTCCACAATCGTCCAAAACTATGAGCAACACCAAATGCATACTGGCTGTCCGTAAACACATTCACCCGTTTCCCTTTCGACAACACACACGCTCTAGTCAAGGCGATCAGCTCTGCCGCCTGTGCAGAATTCTGATTCAATGTCGCAGTCTCCACAACCGTACTCAACGTCACCACAGCATACGCAGTCGTCACATCACCATTCGGCAACTTAAAACACGACCCATCCACATACAGGGTCCAATCGGGGTCTTCCAATGGAGTATTTTTCAAATCAACACGACCTTTTGTTTCTTCCTCAGTTCGTAAGTAGCAGTCATGAGGTGCTACCTCGTCTGATTCCATACTGATTGGCAACAAAGTCGCCGGGTTCAGGACATTACAGCGTTTTATTTGAATATGACTCGCCAAAAGCGTCAACTCATACCCAGACAACCTTGCACTCGTCAGGTGTTGGGTTTTCGTACGATTCAAGAGAGTGTCAACTGCATGCGGAACCATCACCGTAAGCATATTATCCATAACCAATCCTGCAGATTGTCGGATGGACACCGCAGCTGCCGCTGTTGCTCTCAAACAACTCGGCAATGCTCTAGCTACTGGGTCCAAGGTCGAGGAAAAATATGCACATGGACGTTGCTTACCACCAAATTGTTGCGTCAAAACACTCAACGCACAACCTTCCCTCTCGTGAACGTATAGTGTAAACGGCTTACTGTAGTCAGGAGTACCTAACACCGGGGCCGAACACAACGCATCACGCAATTCAGAAAAACTTTTCTGACATTCCTCCGTCCATGGTAAAGGAGTTGGAACATCCTTGCACTTAAGAGCCACCAATGGTTTCGCTAGCAATGAAAAATTTGGAATCCATTGCCTGCAGTATGACGTGATACCTAAAAAGGCACGCACATCTCTCTGAGTTGTTGGCACAGTCATTCGAGCAATCGCTGCAATTCTCTCTGGGGTCAACCTTCTTCCCTCCTTTGACAATAAGTGACCTAGATAGGTTACTTCTTGGCAACAATATTGCAGCTTAGAAGGTGACACCTTGTGATGTAAGTCACAGAGATGCTGCAACAATGACACCGTAGCAATTTTGCAAATGTCCTGAGTGTCCGCAGCCACCAATAAGTCATCGACATATTGGATCAAGGCCGCACCGGCCGGCAACGCAAACGCATCAAGTTGGCTCTTCAAGGCTTGGCTGTATATCGATGGACTCTCACAGTAGCCCTGAGGAGCACGTTTGAACCTAAAGCTGTGGCCACCAAGAGAGAAACCGAAAAGGTCCCTACTCTCCTCAGAAATCGGAATGCTGAAGAAAGCATTCTTCAGATCGATCACCGAGAACCAAGATGCAGAGGCTGGAATCAGAGTCAGTAGAGCCGTAATGTCGGGCATCACAGGGAACTGAGGAATCACAATTTTATTCACCTCCCGTAAATCGATAACAAAACGATAAACAGGGGGCTTTGATGGATCAGTGCGCTTCAGAATGGGCAGCACAGGGCTATTGTACACGTTTCCCCGAGTCTCCTCGATAACATCTTTGTCAATCAAATCGTAGATGATCGCCAACAGTGCTCGCTCACCATCAAGGGAGATACGATACTGGGGAATACGTGGCAAACGCACATTAGATTTCAGGTGAACAACATAAGGGGAGATATCAAGCAGGCCCACATCATTGGGACCCGTTGCCCACAAAGATGCAGGAAGAGAACTCAATTCCGGTGGAAGCTTGTCGATGGACAAGTACATAGGAGAGATAACTTTCTCACCTAATGTAAGCTTCACTCCCGCAGGAGAACAATACAAAGTCGCATACAGACGTTTCAGCAAATCCAGGCCCAAGAGATTCTCACCACAACCAGTAGTCAAAATCAAAGGAGCTTTCAGCTCACGAGGCCCAATGGCAAGGGGCAAAGGGCGCGAAACCGGATTGCTAACAGGGGCGCCAGAGAATCCAACGGAAACATCTGTTAAGCCAGACAAAGGTGCGCCAGGGAGTTTCGAATGCATGATGGAACTTTTCGCTGCACCAGTGTCCAACAGAAAAGGCCCAACGACGCCCGAGGTGGCAACCGCGACGTAAGGCCCTCTCTGATCAACCGGAACTGATACTACTCCCTCTCCTTGTCTATGGCTGTCCTAGTAATTACCATCGTCAGTGCCCTGATCGACGTAATAATCGTCCACATTGTACTGCGCAGATCTTCCTTGGGACGATCCGCGCTGATCGAAACAATTATTAGAATCGGAAGAATTATTTGAACGATCATTTTGAGCACCGCGACCTCTACCACGTGATGCCTGTTGAGGACCACTACGACCTCCTCTAGATGAATTACCACTATTTCGATCGTGCAAAACTGGACAATCGAATTTCAAATGACCCTCCCCCCTACAATAGGCACGCTGATTGTATCCCAACGTAGATCTCTGCGAAGAGGAGTCATTTCGTGATTGTGACCCATTCGACTGAGACTGCGATCGATTCCGCTGTTGCGAATCATTCTGATTCGAACGTGGAGGATACTCTTGCTGCAACAACACTTTAGTTTTTAGCTCTTTTGTTTTTTTATCGACACGATCATTTTCCTCTTTCTCTCTATTCTCATAATATTGGGCCGTAGCCAATATCTGAGCAGAAGTGGAAACAGCCCACGCACTCTCTGAATTCCGTAATTTGTTGCTTAAGTCCGGCAACAAATTTGATACAAACTTGTCCACAAACAATCTCTGACCTCCCTCAGTACCCATATCTTGACCACTGTGATCAATGAATGCCTCCTCAAATCTTGTAAAGAAATCAGAGACACTCTCATCCTTCTTTTGTTTGCAAGCGGACAACTTGTCCCAATTCACCTTCATAGCTGGCATAAGCGTTTTCATAAGAGTTATTATTCTCTGAGGGAGATTAGCAATCAACTGTTCGGGCTTAGCCCCACCGACTTGCAAGGCATCCGCAGCAAGAAGTGCAGCCCAGTCACCGCCAAATTCTGCCGCATGGTCTTCCTGACGAATCTTTGCCCATACCGGTTGCGGTACGATATTGCCAAATAGCATATCGATGTCGGCAAGATTCATTGTCGTAGCATCCACTAGCTGAGACAGTTCTTTATAATACCCTGCAGGATTTTTGCGAGGGTCAGGCAGAGTCTGTTTGACCTGCAATACTTCCGATCGTTTCCACGGAAGATGTATCCATACTCTCTGAAAGTGTGGCAGGATCGGCGGGGCAGCGCCAGGGTTACCTGGCATCCATACTGGAGGAACTTCACGCATGGGATACTGACCAGGCGCTACTAGCGGTTCCTCAATGTCTTCTAAAAACAATGCCCGAGGCATTATAGAAGGACGAAAAGATAGCAACTGCTCGACAGCACGTCGAACATTGCTACCCACCATTATTCCGCTCGCAAACTGAAGTTGAAGATTAGTTAGAGCAGTCAATACATCATCAGACGCATCAGCCGATATTTGATCATGTAAAAGCTTGCACATTTCCTCAAACACGAACCTTTGTGTTGGTATGTTGAATTGACAGAACGTATCAAGCACCACACGTGGAGGATTCCTAAGGGGGTATCTAATCCAACCCATCGCCATATTATATAGCGAGTCACGTTCCCTACTACCAGGAAGCTGACTTCGCCTTTGAGGACCATCAGAACCAGCAGACTCAAGAACCGGTCCAAGAGAAGTGAAGAAGTTAGCAGCAACAGAAGGGACACAACGTCGAGCAGATGAGGTAGTAGAGTAACACACCGGGGTAACAAGAGAGGTGTCAGGAACAGAAGAAACAGCAGGAGTAACCAGAACAGGAGAAACAGCGGGAGCAGGAGTATGAGGAAGTACAAGCGGGGGAGCAGTAGGGACGGGAGCAGGTAGAGGAGCAGGAACAGGTTGGGGTAAAGGAACAGGAGCAGGAGGAGGGACAGGGACAGGGGGAACCACAGGAACTGCGGTACCCTGTGCATACGGAGGTGGTGACTTCAAGAGATAGGACAACAAGGGGTCCTCTACTGCTTCCTCCTTCTTATCCGTATCCGTCGGTAAAGCGGGGTAACACTTATCTATAGTCATGCGCTGCAATCTATCGAAAACTTCCTTTTCCTTTTCCTCCTTATCTCGCTGGAACTGCTCAGCGTTTCTTACCGTTGTAACAATTCCTTCTCTCTTATTACGTTTAATCTGCTTGATTTCTGTTTGTTTGGCTTCTTTACGCCACTACCGAAAGGAATCAAACATGGCCGGCCTTGCTTTTCTTTGGAACAATTTAGCTTCAAGATTATCTAAAATCGGGGCTTCAAAACTACCATGAGGTGGCCAACTAAGGACACCGTCTTTTTTAGTGTAACAAACCCAACACTCATTGAATGTAATTGGACCCAAACCATGTCGACTGTACAACTCGTAAGTTGGAGTTCCAACCGGATGTATCGGACACGAGTCCTCCAGTCGGGAATCCACACCACAACTTCTAAAGCAACTGAACAAAGTACTACGGCCAGGCATCGTGCACACTAACCGAGTTTCACAAACGTCAAGGGTTATAGGATTACAATGTCCCTGCAAAGAGCAAAAACCCTCGTTTTTTGGCGACTGCAGACGTCAAAAAGAACAACAAAGAACAAAATACCAAGAACCACAAATGCAATGGAACCATGCAACAACTAAGCACCCACAACGAAGGACTCTGGGAGCGACCCACAAATACTTAACTCAAAGATCAATGGCGTCACCAGGAAGGCCCGTCAATCGTCTCGCTGTACCAAGGTCTACGCCAGGTGCCAAAACAGGTCTACAGTCAGGGCAGCAGTCCGTCGCAGCCGTTAGGAGGCGGGGATCTTCGCTGGAAAAGTCGTCGGGCCACTTGTTTCGACAACAGGATCGATGAAGCGGGGTGCACCTTCCCTCGGAGATTTCACACGAAGTTCCTCACGATCGTCAGGCTTTGGACCGGTACCACTGATGCAGTCCCACGTTGGGCGCCAACTGAAGGACTGGGTTTTTCTAAGACCCAGTGGTGCCAGGGATAACACCTAAAACCTTCGTGGGTAACCTGTTCTGGCGTACAAATGACAGAGACACAGGACACTTCCTTCGGCGTCAAAGATTCGAGGTTTATTACTGCAGGGAACACAGAAGTCACAGGAAGTACAACGTGTGCAAGTTTGAGTAGTCTGCTTCAACTTGTATCTGTGGATCGCTCTTCTTATACAGTTTTCGGGCATAGGATAACATGGTGCACAAAGGTTTACAACCTGGTTCCCATCGTAAAGATCATAAGGGGTCGCTTTCATGTATTCAGGGCCCGGAACATAATTACAGTAACATTTGGCAGTTCCCAACTATAAAAGTACATCTTCCCACCATTAGTACATTCCAATCAGCAGTAAACAAATCAAGGAAGAGACAGAAACAGGTGCAGAGGAAGACGAGGACAGTGAACAGATCGAAAAGGGTGTAAAAGGGGTGGTATCAGGAAACACGAGTTGCAGGCATCAAAGGGGACGTGCCTAATGAATGCACAACTGAGACAATAGACTGGCACGTCAAGATGAGCCTCGAGCGGGGCCATCTGCCTTACAATGTCATCCCCCTCGTCATAAAGACACCTTCAAAAGAAACGTGTCTTCCGCAAGAGTTTGGGAATCCCAGGGTCGCGAATTGGACAGCGTCCGTTCGCTGGCTACTTGGGGGCAAGAAACAAAATGGATGCCGTATCTAAGATGGAACCCGTGGGTTCAGATGAAGAAACCCACGAAACAAACGAACGGTTTAGGTTAGCACAGAGAAAACGCGTACACCCACTAAACTCGTCATTTGCGGTTCATAGATACCAGACTCGACCATATTTGTGCGAGTCGAAAACACCACTTACAATTGTCACGGAACCTCACTGCTGAAAGGCAGATGTAATACCCAATCTGAATTTCAGCAAGGGAGCCTTTCTCCAAGTAAGGTTTTGATAGGAGGTTCCACTGCCCCATGAAAACTTTGAAAAAGATTAAATCAAAAGCGGATTTACAGCACAATTTTAGAATACATTAGCTAAAATGACTAATGCATTGAAAAGGGTCACATACTGGGTTATGTAATTTGTAAATGAATCTAATTCTGTGGCCTGGGACAATTGTGGGCAAACATACACTGCGGGTTCTCAGGGTGCCCTAAGCAATATGTATCTGCTTTAGGGTTTAGAATATTCAGCAATTCTGTAGTAGTAGATTCCCTTTAAGGGTCTAATCTTATCAGGAGCATCAGAGACCACAGAATGCAGTCACAAATAAGTCTTTGTTTTTTCTAATCTCTTCGAGTGTTCAGTTGTGTCTAATGTTACAGTGAAAGTTGTGATGGGTAAGTAAGGCACAGGGCCCTGATTAGGAGAGGGAAAACACCATTCATGTCATTTGGAAATGCAGGACACTATTGCAGGCGTGGTACACTGAAATAATCTGACTGGCATTGCTTGTCAATGAGAATCATGGCTCATGGAAAAGAAGCAAAGCCCAGACTTCCAAATATCCCATGACTGATGGTGAGGGGTTTCCTGAGGACACATTGCTCCTCTTTAGTTCTCTGAAAGGATGTTGGTATTGGGGATGACTTTCCCTCTATTGGGTTTCCTGTATTGGTTTGTAGGATACCTGTTGTGTAATTGGTATAGGGGAAGAGTCAGTGACACAGTGACATATCCTGCTAACTTCTGTCCCTCCATTACCAGGCTTTCGGTGTGATCAGGTGGTTGGCAGTGATGAATAGGAGTCAGGAAAGGTGGAATGATGTGCAATGAGTGATAGGAAATGGCAAATGAAACTATAAGAGGAGGTTGAGAATACAGAGTGATCAAAGATGAACAGTTATGGGAGTACATAGCAGTGATAGGAGAGGTGGGCAGTGATGGGAGAAGGTGGCTTTGAGAGGAGAAGGATACAGAAGAGGAGAAGCGGACAGTGACGGAGGAGATGTGAATAATAGTGTTAGAGAGGTTGACTTTATTGAGAGATTAGGGTCAGTGACATGAAGAGGTATTCAGTCACAGTAAGAGCTGCAGAAAGTCACTGGAAAGGTGGATAGTGTTGGGAGAGGGACAGGTTTGGGAGATTTGGGGATGACATGGAGTGGTACACCATTATCAGGAAAAACAGTCCCTTAGGCAGTTGTTGAATCTCCCCAATCAATCTCTTCTTGGTCTTTGCACAAGGAGATGGGTCTCAAGATTTTTTAACACTTTACTATACTAGCCATGTTGTTGCTGTGAGTATCTCTCTGTAATGCAAACCCACAGCAATGGTAAACTGACAACGCCTGTCTAAGTATCCTTATATGTATCTTTATATGACTAGTAGTAACAGAATTTAGTTAATTGTAAAAGGTATGAATGCTCTGGTATAGGATCTGTTGTTACAGCTCCCAGGGATATTTAAAAAAATGAGGAACAGTTGGCAAAACGGGAATATGCAATATTAATTAGGAACCAATATAATCCTCTGAAGACAAGTGCAGGGGTTGATCCTTATTTAAGATAAGTAAAAAAACCTTAATAATGTCACATTTTAATAAGACTAAGACTGTGTGTCATCCATCATATGGAATCATTTCCCAATGGGTGGCAATTGCTGTCCTATTAGAAGGTTACAATGCAAACGTACATGCACTGTCTTCTTTTGAAATGTTACTTGCCCCTGGATAAGCACTATAGTGTTCCTCTGTCAAAAAGTGTGAAATTTAGAAGCTGTAGTAGACATGAATTATGGTATCTTTTCTAGCTCAGACATCTAATGTTTATCTGTGGATATATGTTTGGTATCAGCAGTGACATGTAGGAACTCTTCCAGATGCAGTTACATAATGTGTTTTGAGTAAATGTGGAGCATAGTGGAATATGTAGGCAATTGTGTGCACAACGAATGAAATTTGAAAGTGAAATATCAGTTTTTCCGTTTTCCTGCCAAATTATGTTTATTTTTGCAGCAAACCAGAATAAAAATATCAGTTGATGTTTCCGTGACTTTATTTTCATTGTGTTCAGTGACATTTTCTTTAGCCAACAAATTAATAATTTTTGCAATCACTTATGAAAAAATAATTGTAATACACTGTAATAAAGATATCATTAATATCACAATTGGTAGTTTTGTAGTTGTGACAAAACATATGTTTTTAACTGATGTGACATCCAACATGGGTGGAAGAGCTGGAATTCCTTCTGAAATATTGGCTTGTGTTTGCTTTGTGGTTAAAAGTACTGAACATAGAAATGAATGCACTTTTACTTGCAGGATGTGATAATCTTATAAACTGGCTTGATAACATAGTGCATTCAAATGTTCCCATAAAATGTTGAAGGTGAAAAAAAGTTTTGAAATAATGTTAATTTATGGTGTACTCAGTTGATTGCGATAATTCCATTAGACAAAGCATCATTTGAAGAAAACAAAAAGTAGATTATTTAAAGATAAAAAAACGGAATAGAACAAAAGCGTTAAGCAGCATTGGTTGTGGGTACAGGGAGGGCTAATTCTCATGGAGGAGTGGGAGCTTATAGAGATTTCTTGCAGGTTCTAGGCCTACTATTGGATATCTACTTTATATCACTGGGCCCCCTCTTTAAAAGAAAGGAAGCAAAGATAAATGGTGTCGTACCTTGCGCACATATTTGTTTTTTGTTAAGTCTCATTAAGAAAGCGTGATGCGAAATGGGTCTGGTGTGTCCTCCTGTCTATGGTGGCACACTTAACAAGCAGGAGCTGTTTGGAAGAATCATACTTTTACATGTGAAACATCGGGGAGGACCCCTTCTCAGTTTTTGTTGGTTTGTCCATACCCCCACAGCAACTGACATACTGACACCTGAGCCACGAGGCTTGATGTAGGAAATGAATAAACTTGCATTTCAACACGTCACCAAATACACAACCGCCGCACCTCGCCCAGCGTTTGCATACTGGGGATAACAGTACTAAAATACCGAATCTGAAAGTGATCAATCAGGGCCAGTTGAACAGGGAACAAAAAAACACCAATACTTCAGATGTAAGTCAGTCAAGTCAACAAATTGACAGAAAGGGTTAAGGGCAAGGCCCTGCCCTTCCAGCCTCCTGGGCCAGGGCACTGCACACAATGCACAGCGCCGGAGCCATGATTGCTAGCTTGGAGCCTCGGACTCTGTTTACACCAAATCTTTTAGTGAACACGCTCATTAAAGAGCAGCGTAGATGTGTTACTTACTGGGTCACTTAGGGACTGAGTGGCTCAGGGGTGAGTGGTAGCGTTTGTTTGCTGCTCCTCAGGCTGTTCTAAATGCTTCTAAACCTTTTAAATTGCCAAATGTATGTTTGGGCACTATAACTGATGCTATCGCTCGAATTAATAGTAATTGCTGCTATTGTTTTTAAAAATTGCGGATTTTAAACGGGGAATTTTCAGGCTCTCTTACCCGCACGTCTCCAGCACGCACTTCTGGACTCCTGGGGGGGGGGGACATACTAGACCGCCATCTTGTGCACGGCGCGTTAGCTGTCAGGGGCTCTGGGCTACATATCATGCGCGAGGGGCAGACGGGCAGCGGCTCAGGGGTGAGTGGTAGCGTTTGTTTGCTGATCCTCAGGCTGTTCTAAATGCTTCTAAACCTTTTAAATTGCCAAATGTATGTTTGGGCACTATAACTGCTGCTATCGCTCGAATTAATAGTGATTGCTGCTATTGTTTCTAAAAATTGCCGATTTTAAACGGGGAATTTTCAGGCTCTCTTACCCGCACATCTCCAGCACGCTCTTACGGACTCCTGGGGGGGACATACTAGACCGCCATCTTGTGCACGGCACGTTTTAGGTGTCAAGGGCTCTGGGCTACATAACATGCGCAAGGGGCGGACGCACGCAGCGGGCGCACCGCTGGCGCACCGAAGGCACACATAAGGCAAGTCCGTCTGCGCCCCCGTCCGCGCCCCGGAAGCGACCAGCGCCAGCCAAGCTGCCCGGTGCCAATTAGATCTGCCTAAGGCCCGGTTGGGGCTGAGTCGCACTGAAATCTGGCAATAAGGGAACGTATGGGCAGGTGTGGCCATGACTAGTGTGTCCTGGATTGTATAACAAGAATGTGCCAGGTTTGCAATTTTCATTTTAAACTCACTCTGGGTGATACCTCCCTTCCTAATCAGGTTTTGGGTACCCCCTCAAACTCCCGGCGGATTCAGGCCGCCTTAATCAATGCTCGGTTTCTAATAAAGCATACACAGGATAGCTTTGAGCTCTTGGTAGATAGCCAGTTAGATCTGCTTTTTATAACAGAAACATGGCTCAATGACTATGCGTCTCCTGCTATTACACTAGCCATTCCAGCAGGCTATAAAATTGCTAGAATGGACCAGATAGCAGGCAGAGGGGGGTCGGGGGGGTCGGGGCTGGCGTTAGTGTACAGGGATAATTGGATCTTCACGCAGGAACATTCTTATGCCATCAAGGATGGGGAAGCATTGGACTTTGCCCTTACCATCTCGCCACATTTTCTTCTTGGGGCCACTTTAATATATAGGCCTCCCGGTCCTGCGAGCTCCTTTCTTAAATCTTTGGATGATGCCATTGTACCTAGGACCTTGCACTACGCTAATTTTTTGTTACTTGCCGACCTTAACATCCACTGGGATTGTAAAGAGATGGCTGATACGAGTGAATTGAAGGACACCTTAAATCTTGCCAATCTGACGCAATGAGTCAATTCCCCGTCCCATAGTGGGGGCCATACTCTTGATGTGATATGTTATAATTTCTCTCTAACAGTTCAAGATCCCCTGCCGGTCACTTGGTCTGATCATTCCTTAATCCATTTTTCTTGGTTAATTACATCTCCAGATCCGCCCTCGAGGCTAACTGAAAGTAGACCTCCCCCTCGCCTAGAGCCGGTAGCTTTTAGCAGGGTTCTGTCAGAGTCACGTCCATTGGCTGGGGAGGGACTGTCTGAGGCAGTAGGAAGCTTTCACAAAAGGATTGCGAGAGCAGTGGATCAACTGGCTCTACCTCAGGATCACAAGAGAGTTAGAACGACTCCATCCAAGCCCTGGTTCTCCAAGGAACTTAAAGATAAAAAAAAGTGTGTAAAAAATTAGAACGCAGCTGGCGACAAGCGTACTGCCCGCTAGCCAAATTAGCTCTTAGGAAATGTCAGAACTGTTACTATGACGCAGTTAAGAGCCAAAGGTCAGTTTTATGAGGAGCGTATTGCTCAATCCAGGAACAACTCAAAGGAAATCTTCTCTATTGGCCAGAGCTTTTTGAAGCCAGTTGCAGAAAGTAAGGCTGCCCCCGCTTCAATTCCTGGTGCAGTCAACTCTCTGATTTCTTTATCAACAAAATACAAGCAATTCAGGCCAGTTTGGGGCCAGCTAGCTTGGGCCTGACTGAATATCCGGCCCATGCCGCTAGCGAGCCGGATCGCACATATATGACACTGACAGGATTCACACCCATTACGCTGGCTGATACTTTGGCCATTCTTAAAGCACTCAAATCAGGATCCCCAGCAGACCCCTGCCTTGCCAGGCAGCTGGCAACAGTGGCAACAGTAGTTAATCCCGAAGTTAATAACATCATTAACTTGTCCCTGCAGTCTGCCACGGTGCCTGAGGAATCAAAACAGGCCAAGCTATTACCCCTGCTAAAAAAAACGAATTGAACCCAGACATCCTGGCTAGCTATCGACCAATCTTTCTTCTTCCAACTGTGGCGAACTTTTGCGAGAAGGCAGTCTTCAAACAGCTGTCTGCGTTTATCGAAACATCTGGTGCTCTTCACCTGGCTCAGTCCGACTTTAGAGCCTTATACAGCACCGAGACTGCTTTGGTAGAGATAACAGAAGCTATTAGGGACTGTTGTGATTCTGGTGGCAGAGCGGCCCTGGTTTTATTGGACCTCTCTGACGCATTTGATATGGTTCCATACCGTCAGCTGTTAGCGCGCCTGTCCAATATTGGAATTTCAGGCCAGGTGTGGGACTGGATTGAATCCTTTCTGGCCAACAGATCGCAACAAGTGTGGGTCCCACCTTTCTCATCCACACCTAGAAGCACTACTACAGGCGTCCCTCAGGGCTCTACATTGAGCCCTTTGCTTTTTAATGTGTATGTGTCCCCATTGATATATTTGGCGGAAGGATTGGGTGCCAAAATTATAGCTTACGCCGATGACACCCAGTTGCTTTTCACATGGAAGAAAGATGAGGCTTCTGTGGAATCAGCTAGAAACTGCCTGACGGAAGTTTTTAATTGCCTATCCCAGGCCCAACTTAAATGTAACGAGGAAAAATCAGAGGTCGTCCTCTATGGGACCTTTCCGCCAAATTTTCAGGTTGACCTGTGGCCAGCGGGCTTCCCCAAACCAAAAATCCAGGGTAGTCCAGCAAAAAACCCTGGGAGTTTGGTTTAGCGAGGATCTTAGATTTCGTACCAGATCAATAAGCTGGCAGGAGTGTGGTTTGGCACATTGAAACTTCTTAGGAAATTCCTGCCGCTCCTGCCAAAAGCGGCCAAAGAAATGGTGACTCATGCCCGTATCCTTTCGCAGCTCGATTTTGTCAATTCCCTTTATATTGGCCTTTCTTGCTACCAGATAAAAAAACTTCAGGCCATTCAGAACGCGGCCGCTCGAATGCTTCCAGGCATTCCGCGTAGCCTTGAAATCAAGCAGTCTCTTCGCAACTTGCATTGGCTTCCTGTTGACTAGCGCATTTTGTTTCAGGCAATAACTATCACTCACAGTGCCCTCTACAAGTCTGGACCCTGCTATCTCAGGAAGCGTTTTAACTTCTATACGCCATCCAGGCTTCTCCGGTCAACAGGTCAATGCCATGTTGCCATCCCACGCTACAGCCTTGGCAGAACGGGAGGGAGTTCCCTCTCCATAAGGGCGGCTAGGGCCTGGAATAGCCTGCCCTTTGAGATCAGGAATAATTATGATCTGAGGACATTTAAGAAGCAATTGAAAACCTTACTTTTTAATTAGAAGGCTTAGCTCCTACTTTTACTTGCGCTCATCACCGCATTGGTCTATCGCGCCGGGACATTTCCGGGTAGCTGTGCACTTTTACAGAAGAGGCCTGCTCCTGCACATTGCAACACCACATGCTGGATGCGCCTTCTTCATCAGGGCATCCAGCATGGCCCTGGATGTCATGCTGAACTGTAGGGAGGTGACTCATGCAGTACGTGAATGGTGTGGAAATTTGAAAAGATTACGCACGCTGCCGCAGCCCCTACCCAAAAGAACTAAATCCAGCCCAAACACTTGCCAGCCCACCGGAAAGAATGAATTTTTTTTGATAATCAACTTTATTAGATTTATAACAACATGGAAATTCATTGGTTGCAGTTCAATAACCATTGGGAAGAGCATGACAGGGCATATAGCTGACAGGGAAAGGGGCGGTCCATCGGGGTTTAGCACGGCAGTCCAGACGGAAAGAATTAATTAATGGCAAACTGACGTGCATTTATAATCGGCTCAGCAGCAGCACTCATCACCGGGGACTCAGAAGACAGAGTGCGAAGTTTAAACAACACTACTGTTGATTATACTTACTGCGACACACAAGGTGCAGTCAAATCATTAATGTGAGTTGGCAGTGGCACTTAGGTGTAGACCCAGCCCTGATAAATAAGTGCCGGTGCTAAGCACCGGAAAGCTCTTGCACAAATTAAGCACTGCAGCCTAGCACACATTAAGCGATGTACACCACTGTGCGTTTCAGCATCAGTAATGCTAAGAAGGCCCTCTCAGTAATATCAGTTGTACTCTTCATTCAGAAGCTGTGCTTGTGAGACCTCAGGGTCTTGCAAGATGTCTAGCCACCATCTGTCCTGGGTCCCTATATAAACTACTCCAGACAAGGGAACAATACATGGCTTATTGGTGTTCCGACTAGAAGATTGCAGCACCGGGGTGCTCCAGTCCTTCTATCAGAGAACTTTACTCAAGGAGAGCATCTTTCCAGAAGAAAAGAGGGCATCTTACAGCAAGGGTTGGCCGATCTACAGTAACTTTCCTAAAAAGGTCTTCAAATCTTTCTTCTTGAACACTGGAAGCACCAGAAAAAGGTCATGAAGAGACACTGGAGAGCCGCAGGTTGCTTTTTAGACACATGGTAAACAGGGGTAGAGGGGCGTGTTGCGCAGCTTGTGCTGTGCAGGGCTTTCGAAGGATAAAGGAAGACCTCCTTCAAGAGAATACATGAAGCTGCGGTTTACTGCTAAAGTACTCAGAGGTATACGGAAGGGAGAAATTGACTCAGACTTCGATAAGACCTTCCTAAAGAGACCTTTTTTATGTCTATGAAAGAAAGACCTCATTTCAATTGGAGCATAAACACAAATATTTACCAGAGAAATTACTGCGCGGTGTAGAGCTACCTTACAATTTTCACATCTAACAACACATTGCAGCTGCAGGTGTAGCAGGTGTGGTAGACGGGTACTAATGGTTTCTCTGCGTCCCTCCTGCAAACTACAGAAGCCACCTAGACATATCCCCAACTGCATCCTCCCTAGGGCTGCTCAGCTCTTCCAGTAACTGAGTGAAGACTCTTGGGAGAGTTGTGGGTCTGCCTTCAGTTCATTCCACGCTGTTGCCATGGAAGTACCTGCAGTGCCTGACAGCCATTTTACATCCTGGTTAGCTATTTCTCTCCCACACAGTTTAAAACGCTGCAATTTACTCATGGCCTAAGATGTGCTTGGGTAAAGGAGTCTGCATGTGCACAGCGTGTACTGTGCCCCAGGTGTGAAGCACGCACAATTTGTGCTTTCAAAGTCGAGGTCATTGGCAGGGCCATTGCATACGGGTGGTGTGCACACCCCTTAATCACAAAGGGATGCATTTACAGATGTGCACACCTGAGCCTTGTCCTTTGGTATACCGGGTGAAACCTGATCCAACAAAAAAGAGGTACTTTCTGACCTCTGTCAGATTTATTTCAGGCCCGTACGTCAACAGTCGTGACGAGGTGTTGCTTTTACTACACGTTTATTGGGTTGGAAATGCAAACACAGGATTCCAGAAGGAGAACTCTTTAAGGAATGTCCTGAGAAATCCGCCCAAGCACACACACGACTAGACAGCTGTGGGCATGATGACGTCAGCCCCTTGACTCCGCCCACCTGAATGTGGAGAATCCAGGAATAACTATTGGCCTCATGAACCCAAGGCCTCCTACAACACGCATTCCCTCTGTGTGAAAACAGGGGCCAGCATGGTGTGAGGGCTGGCCACCCACTGCTGTGCGCCGGGCCCGTCCAGCGTGTAACCCTCGCGTTTTCTGAATTCGTCCCGACTGATGAGAAAATAGAGCAGAGTCCGGAATTTGTGGCAGGCAAAATTAAAAACAAATGTCAGAAATACCTTTTGGTACGTTTAGCTTCTGGCTGCATATGAAGCAATATAGGATTCTGAACGGTTGCTTCAGGGCACTCTTGATATAAAAAAAAGAGGCCCTCAAACAGCCCACCAATCATGGCAAACACAGACATACATAATTCACATTCTCACAGTGAGTCACTTTTTGCATTTGTAATACCAGGGGTTGCCGCAGTGCTTCTGCCAGTAACAGGGCACGGAGAAAGGGAGCAGAGAGAAAATTAGGAGATACTTATCAATTAATAGGTAAACTGACTATAATAACTGCAAAATATGAAAATGGAAACAATTTAAAAAAACAGGCATGCGTTTAATTTAGTGTTTAAGTAGTAGTTGTCATCGCTATGTTCTAAGGAAGAGGCATTTAACTCAAGGTAAAATTTCTGACAGCCATTAGTATCGCATAATGCGATTGGTTACTTGCACACTTCATCCCATCCATATATCATTAGTGGGATTTTTTAATTTGCCAATAAATGCTCGTAAATTGTTTTTATACTACAGGCGCAGTTTAAATTGTTAAAATCATTGATCTAGTCATGGTGATACGGTGATTGTTTTCCCCAAACATCCAATTTAAGGCCCCCCTTCTCCTCCCTCCATGAGAAGGAAACCCTGTACGAATTACGGCCTCAGCGGGGTAAGTGAGCATGGTGCACATGCCAATTGCCCCGCCACACTCAGGCGCGCAATGCCCATTGGGCTCAAAGGGCTTTAGCGCACCCCCACAGCCAGGGCACGAGTCGGGGTACCACGTGGGTGGACGGCATCCCCCCACTTATTTTCGAGGGTTTTCCAGGGTGGACGCCGTCCACCCTGCTTGGTAAGAAGATGCATTGAGTTCGATGCCCTGTAGTGAGCAAACGGTGGGCGTGTAATTAAAAAGAAGAAACGCCCTTTCTGGAAAACATGAAAATCCAAGCGTGCAAGCAGCTAGCGCTTCCCGGCCGGCTCCAGGGGCGCACGTGCCTCCCCCCTGGAGCCGGCGCGAGGCGAGCAGCTTACCTGGTCGATGTTCTTCCAGAAGTCGGAGGTGTGAGTGGCATTGTCCGGCTGGTCCCAGAGGGTGTAGTTCAGGAATCCCGGCTCCGAGGCGTTGTTGCTGTTGCCCATCTCACCCCCTGCCCCAGTGACGCCCAGATAGGCAGGAGGCAGCGGGCATCAGTGGCCATGCAGGGGCCCAGGCAGCTCCATTGGCACAGGAGGCAGCAGACGTCTGAGGAGTGAGCGCGAGACCCAGCACCGCCGCCATGAAGGGTGAAGGACGCTTCAAACTAAGAATGTGTCGTGTATTGTCGGTAGAAATCTTGATTTGCTTCCGTGTAACGAGAAAAGCAGCTGGTTCCTAGATAATTAAACGTGTGTTCTGGGGTGTAGACTGACCAAACAAAACTCTTTACTAAGGGCCTGTACAGTACACACTGTTCACGATGCTTTTGCTGAAACTGAACCGTACTCGTGAAAAACAAACAGCTCCCGTTGCCAGGGTACCCAATAGACGCCGAGATCTTCAACCAATGGATGGACGCCGTCCCCCCTGCGCAAAAGCGCTACACCAACTATTAAACACATACCTATTTTAACAGGTTTGTTCCTTTTCGTGACGTCACTCCCGGTCGTGACGTCACCTCACGCATTTGAGCGTCCCCCCACTTGTAGGTTTTTGCCTTTAGTGACGTCACTTCCGGTCGTGACGTCACTTCCTGTCTGTGGGCGTCCCCCCACTTCTTTATTTAGGACTTGTGCCCTGCCCACAGCCCCTTCATGTGTGTCAACCTGTTGTGTGGGGCTGAGACAGCTTCGCGAACTGGCGACCGTCTTATTGCAGCCGCATCGAGTACTTCGCAGTTCTTTAAAGACCGTTTACTTGTTAATGAGGCTTTGTTGTGTTTGCACCCCTTCTTAGAGCCCCTGCATCTCCACTTTTCCTATTGCTGGAAGAATTAGACCCCCACCCGAAATTTTTACTAACTCCCCCCATATGTGGCTCAAGTTGCGCCTCTGGCCACACCCCGCATCATTTCTTGGTGGCAGGAGCCGGGAGAAGGACGCGCACACCAACGCCTGCATGGCCTGACTCCCGCAGACAACAGCAGCATCTTTCAGACTCACGAGCAGGGACAAGCTAGCACGAGTCGTCATGTGACCAGCACAACTCGTCTTGAACAGAACCAGGGTGCGTATGACAGGGTCTTCCCAGCAACCCACCTTTTGCAAGTATCACTGGCAGCAAAGGCCACCAGCAGACCCATCAGCTTGAAGCGACGCAAGGCCTGCAGGCAGGCCATAACAAACAGGATGGCGGCCAGCCATTCTGAGAAGTGTTGGTACTCTTCAATTAAAAGTATTACATCACGCTTGAGAAGTGCAGGTACTCTCTTTCTCAAAATAAACAAGCATCTGCAATGCAAAAGGTCTCGCATTTACGTAAGTTTGAGCTATTGGCATTGTACATGACAATTGCTTTTATTTATGTTTTGATTTTTAAAACAGAAATAAAAGGCATTGTCATTTACAATTCCAAGAGCATAAACTCTCGCAAATGTGAGACCTATCGCATTCCAAATGCTTAACAATCCTGCAGTAAGAAACCCATTAAAGAAAATAGTGCTTACAGACTAATGAAGACATATCGTGTAACAACCAAAGTAAAAGGGTCAGTCCTCATGGGAGGTTACAAAGGAAGACAAGACAGTACTAAGGAGGGACTCACAAGGCAAATAACGAATCAGAAGTCCACATTTACAAAGGACAATGACACAAGCCAATGACAAATATGGGCGGAGAGTGGGTGGGGCATCAAGTACATACTCCATTACTGCATGGCTTGAGCAGCGCATGCGCTGCCCAGTATCGAACCTAAAAAGTGCTGGTATTCAGTACCATTAAAAGCCTTCTTACCACACCTTCTCTACAATATGCAGTTGGTAATACATTATGAATGTATAATACAAAGGAACACAAACACACACTGATGTGCCAACACATCACATAGTTTTTGCCAAATAGCCCTTAACACCTTCGCTGCGGCGGCTATTCCGCCGAATTGCTAAGGGTCGCGGGGGGCGCGCGGCTCACCTGCGCGGGTGACAGAACCGTTCCGTCACGGCTCGCAGGTGAGCTGTGCTTGTGACGGAACGGTTCCGTCACGGCCCCGCCCGGTTAATGAAACGTGCCAGAGTAGGCAGAATTGTGTTTGATTTCACGGAAAAAACATTCTTAGAATATGAATTCAGGAAACCATTTCCCCTAAACATTTTAATTAACATTTTCAAGATGGCTGCAATTTACCATTTGATAAAAACAAATAGATTTTTTTAAATTGCCTGTTAAAATTATGATCCTTAACTGGGATTCACTAAAGGGCCCACTATTTATTTTTCTTTAAAAAAATGTTTTAACTAAATTCGTAATTTTTTATAACCTTTCTTGGGCTTTTACTATATTATTTCAATCAAACTATAATTCTGTTTACTTGTTTTTATGCTCAATTAGTTTTGGGATTATTTAGATACTCCGGTTTCAACATAGGAAAGTTGGATATGCCTCTTTTCAAGAGTATTGACATGTTGTGGCATTTGCACATCCATACAGGCTGAAAACGTACCCAGTGCCAAGCTGGACCCTTGAAAAACAAAGTCAACATTATAGACTGCGGATTTAGAACCAGATGATTGCAAGCCAGAGAAAGAAGCAGAGAAGGAGAGAGGTAGGTTTTATGGAAGGCTGTTAAACTCTCCGGTGACTCCTCCGTTAAGTCGGAAGAGCGTCGCCCCACTGCTCTCTCAGCAGTGGAAAATAAAATAATAATAAAACAGCTTATAATCATTTTAGTTTAGGGCAGTGCGAAGAAGTGGTGGGCACTGTTGCAAGTGCACATGTCAGTTTGGCCGACTGTTTTAGGACGGCCAAACCGACATGCGCACTTAGATCTCTCCACCCGAGCTGTGCTGCGCAGCCGGGTGGAGAACAGACATAGGCATCCCAGGGCTTGACTGGGTTTAAAACCAGACCAGTCAGACCAATCCTGGCACTACTCTCATGCTGAGTATTACCATCATGAAAGCAGCATCTGGATTGGTGTAGGGAGTCTGGGAGCCTGGGCATGGAGTGCCGGGAGTCGAGAGGAGGAGAGGAGCAGAAGAGCATCAAAGTGGCAGCCGCCAGGTAAGTGCTATATTATTTTTTTCTTCTTTTTTCTCCCCCACTGCCTTCCACTTTGATTTCACAACAGCCACCATTGGTCAAACTACCTGATGTAATGGAAATGTTATTTTATTTATTTATTTTTATTTTTTATTTTAAAAGTTTTATATAGTGCTGGCTAGACCCAGAGGTATCAGAGAGCTTTACACGAGAAGATAACATAAAGCAAACATGCCAAAGAAGTAGATAAAAAGATAATAAAACAACATGTGAAATATACAAATCAAAATAGATAAACAGGCGCAAGAGCTATACACTTCAAGTAATTAGGTAGATGATGTTCGGGAAATGGACAAATATAATATGGTGATTGGAGATCAGGTGCAGGTCACAGGTTAGGACCCCCAATAATAATTGGGCCAAACATGGCATACAATTAGATAAAAGATAATGAAAACAACATGTGAAATATACAAATCAAATAGATAAACGGGGGCAAGAGCTATACATATTAAGTAATTAGGTAGATGATGTTTAAGAAATGGACAAATAATACTGGACTAATATAACATGGTGAATTGGAGATCAAGTGCAGGTCACAGGTTAGTATCCCCAATAATAATTGAGGAGGTGGATTTTGAGGTCTTTTTTGATGCTGAAATAGGAGGGGTTACCATGCAGGTTTTTTGGGAGGGCATTCCAGATGATAGGGGCATTACCAGAAAAGGAGCGTGATTTTGTGGATTTCTTTTTATGAAGTGATGGGATTAGGAGGAGGGTGTTGGTGCTTCTCAGAGGTCGTGTGGTGCCCGCAATGAGGAGTTTCTTGGGGAGATACTGCGGAGTATTTTGGTGGAGGACTTTATGAGTAATGCAGGCAGTTTTGTAGGCAGATCTGCCTTCAATAGGGAGCCATTTAAGAGATTTGAGAGCCGGGGAGATATGATCGAAGCGTTTGCAGTCTGTGATGAGCCTGGCTGCAAGGTTGAGCGCAGCTTTGATTGGAGCAAGGTGGACCTTGGGGATTCCGTTGAGGATGGCTTCACCATAACCATTACGTGAAAGAACAAGTAACTGAACTACAAGTTTAAAGTCATCGGTAGGTATAAAGGGTTTGATTTTCATGAGGTGTCCGAAAGTGAAGAGGGCTTCATTAGCAGAGTTTTTGATGTGGGTGTTAAGGGTTAGGGTGTTGTTGATAGAAATGCCAAGAGATTTGACAGACTTGAACAGGGAGAGTGAGCAGTTGAGTGCGCTAAGGTCAGAGATCCAGGATTGAACAGGGGGAGGGTTATTTTTATGATAGAAGAGAATGATTTCGGTTTTATTAAGGCTAAGTTTGAGATGATTGGAATGGAACCAGATTTGGATCTTGGTGAAGGTGTTGCTCAGGTGTAAGATGTCAGCATGAGTTTTATTCTTGTAATAGATTTGGGTGTCATCGGCATAGAGGTGGTAATTGATGCCTGCTTGTTTAAGAATGAGGGTGAGGGGTTCCATAAAGAAGTTAAAGAGAGAAAGAGAGAATAGATCATTGGGGGACCCCAAGGGAGACAGGAGTGGGGTTAGAAAGACAGTTTTGAATTTTGATTTGTTGAGTTCGGTGTTGTGGGTAGGAGACGAACCATTTGTGGACAGTACCATTAAGGCCGAAAGCACATTAAGTAGGGCTGAATGGTTGACTGTATCGAACGCTGCGGAGCGATCAAGGAGGGAAAGAAGGCGGGTCACGTCATTATCAAGTGAGTGGTGGATGTCATCAACGACATTGAGCATTGCCGGTTTGGTGCTGCAGCCTTTCCTGAAGCCTAATTGAAAGGGGTCGAGTAGGTTGAAGTTTTCAATTTGTTTGTCTAGTTGTAGTAGGACACATGTTCCAAGGACCTTTGAGAGAAGGGGGAGGTTAGTGATGGGGCGGAGATTGTTTAGGTTATTGGGGTCAGCATTGGGGTTCTTGATTATGAGAGAGATTTGTCCAAGTTGAAGGAAGGTGGGGACACAGCCAGTGGAGAGAGCGGTGTTGATGATTGAGGTCCAGTATGGGGTAATAATGTGCTTAAGTGCAGGGACAAGGTTAGAGGGTAAGGGGTCCTTTGTGTGGGAGGACGGTTTATGATTACCAATTATTTTAAGGATTTCTAGCTCAGTCACAGGGAGGAAGTTAAGCAAGGAACCATTGTTCTTTAAATGTGAGTTAGGGGAGTTGGTTTCCGGAGATGTGGTAGGGGATAGGTGTGAGGAGTGATTGGGGGGTGAGGAAGTAGGTAGGTGAGGAGAGTCACTGGGGAGCGGTAGAATAGTGGGCGGAAGAGAGAAGGGGTCAACTAGTCAAGGGGATGTGGAGTAGGCATTAGAGGTCAAGACAGGTTTGCATTGGGAGTTGGAGGGGAGCTGTGTGGAAAGGAAGGATTGATCAATTTTGGCTATTTTTTCCGAGAAGAAGTGGGAAATTTCTTCACCTGTGGCGGAGGAGGAAATCAGATTTGGAGGTGCGGGGGAAGTTTGGTTTCGAATGATTTTGAAGAGTTCCCTAGGTCTGTTTTTGACACGGTCAAGTTGGGTGCGTAAGAAGTATGCCTTTTCCTTGAAGATGTGTTTTTTGTACGTGGATCTAGCACGTCTGAGAAGTGCAAGATGGGAGGGAGAGGGATGGTGTCTCCAGGTTCTTTGCGACAGTCTGAGGGACCGTCTTTCGTTATTAAGCTCGGTATTAAACCAAGAGTTGGAGGGGGTGTTTCTTTGGTTTTTGAGTTTAGGCGGGGCCAATTGGTCAAGGATACCAGTGACAGTATTGTTACAGTGTTCAGTGAGCTCATTAGCATTTTGTGAGGGGGAATGAGAAGAAGTTGAGCTTGGAGTTTAGACTAAAGAACACCCGGAGCGATACGTTTTAGATTTCTGGTCAATTTCTTAGGTCTGTTAATTTTAGAGGTGGGGAGATTTGCAGTGGTAGTAGTGGGGAACAGTATAAGGTGATGGTCAGACCATCCAATAAGGACGATATTGGTCACGGAGGTCAGATCTTCATTGGCAAGAATGGTGTCAAAGATGGCTCCTCTGGTGTGTGTTGGGGACAGGCATAGTTATTTGAGTTTATTGATCTCAAGTGGATTGGTGAGGAGGGAGATAGTGGGATCATCGGTATCGTTCCAATGGAGGTTAAGATCCCCAAGAAAGAGAGTTTTTGAGTTGGATAATGAAGATTGTGTCAGGAGCTCAGATAAGTCCTCGGTGAAGGGCTGGGGGGCTCCAGGGGGGTGATAGATGTTGTGTAGACGAATTGGGTGGGAATTTTGAGCTGTCAGTTTAGCTTCTTGGCATTCGCAGGAGGAGTAGCCAGAATTATTGACAAGGGATAGCTGAAGTTCATTTTTAAATATAATGGCTAGACCACCCCTAACTCTGTCAGGTCTCCCTTTTCTAAGACTAGAGTATCCCGGGGGAACAGTAGGTCAAGTATGCTCGTTGAGTGGTCATTGAGCCAGGTTTCTGTGAGGAATGCAATGTCAATGGATTCACTCAGGATAATTTCAGAAATTTCCGTGGCATGTTGGACTGCGGAGCGACAGTTGACAAGCATACATGTAAGTGGTGTGGGGTTGCATATGGTGGGTGGGCAAGAGTGGATCGACGTGAGTTGGAGCGTTGGTCTGGGAAGCGGGGGAGGAGGGGGTTCTATTAGTCCCTAGAATAACAGGGATGTGGGAGTAGGGGAGTGGAGGATTGGTGGTTTTTAAACTAGGAAGGTAAGAGTTTAATAGGTCAGAGAGGTCGGCGGGGAGAGATGGTTCGAGGTGCGGTGAGGTATATGTATACGGCAGTGGAGAGGAGTCGATCTGCAATGATTGTGTTTAGTGTTAGGGATTTTTGGGGTAGGTGGGTGGGATTTTATGGTGAGGGAGGGTTCTGGAGCTGAAGAAGATAAAAGCTTTCCTGAATTGAGAAAGTTCAGTAATCAAATTAGATAGGTCAAGTTCAATGTTGTGTAGGCTCTGGGCAATTAGGGTGAAGGGAGGTACTGAGGGGGCGTGGTCTGGTTAGTTACAGTGGGTGGACTGATGTGTGAGGGGGGAGATAGGGTAGTGGGTGTGGAGTGAGGGGTGACGGGTGTTGAAAAGATGAATGACACAAGTATGCTTTATTGACCATCCGCTCTCCAGCTAGCCAGCCTCTCAATCCTCACCAACATTCTAAGGTGAGCTTCAGTGGGTTATACCAAAAGTGAGGCAGGGAGGGGGTGGACGGAATGTACCAATGTACTGATGAATACAACACACCTCCCTTTCTACAGAACACAAGGAAGGAAGTAAAATGCAACCGGGGAAAGTAAAAAGGAAAGTAGAATGTGGTGAGGGAAATGGAACATAAGCAAATCACATTTCGGGGGTCCCCTGGGTAGGGCAAAATAACATGTTACAGTTACATTCCAGAAAATATTACTTTACAGTTACATTACAGCTCTTACAATTTTGTCACAACTCCACCCTTGCCCATTGTCAAGCTTGACTACGTTTTTTAGGACTTTGGTAATGCGCACGCAGGGTAGAACTTACTTTGAGTGTGCCAATCTTTAGTGTCCCTCCTCACTTGCACTGTGTCCCCAATTTCCCAACTAAGTGTTTTCACCCCATGCTTCTGGTCATAACTCTCCTTGTAACTTGCCTGATGAGAGACTACTTTCCTTGCCCCCTGTTTCTCATCAGGGTTCGCTTCCTTGCCTCCTGCTAACCAGCTTGAGTTAAACTTAGTACAACCAAAAGACCAAAGGCAGCAGACCAGGTCAAGCACGACGAATCTTAACACCTTGGCTGCTATGGCTTTTCCCGTCCTGTGCTGGAAAAGCTTGAAAGGCATTATTTCATGACGAGCTCACCTTCTCATAAGCACAGCTCCATTGTGCCTTATGACGAGCTGAGCTCGTCATGAGCATGGAAGGGGTTAAAGTTCTTGAGTTAAGGTGATGCAATCTCTTCCAACATCCGCTGCCGTAGGATGTACAAATTATCACAATGCAAAGAAACAAAATGGAAGGTGCACTCACATGAAGTCAATAGAGAAAGTAATTTTTAAATATCTTCTTCTTTATTCAAAAAGTGTTCATGAAGCAAAGGCACAGCCAACGCGTTTCGTTCCCATTTTTTGCCTTCAGGAACTTCGTCAGGGCAAGCTAGTATTCAAAGGGGGCTGAACTCATAAGCCAGACAAAATTAAGCGAGCCGGAAGTAGTGGCAAGTTTGATGGGTCAGGTTTGGTTGCCTTGAATCGTGAGAAATGCACCCTAGTAGAGATGAACTTGAGTAGTCCCAGTCGGTGCAGTGCAATCAAGTGTGTTCCAAGTGCTATTGGCAGCCCCAAGTAAGAGCAACAATCAAATTAGTAGGGTTGTGGCGTCTTCGACAGAAGTTCTCATATTAGGGCGGCAGCGCGTATAAACGGTCCAATGTGTTAGAAGTCCAAAGTGTAATTGCCGCTAGCGTAGCGTAACCGCCAGGGGTCCAGTAGTGACCCAAGTCAAGAACCAAAGAAGCGAACCCGCACCTGTGATAAGGTCCCAGCTCATAAAACGTCAGCAAAAGAGACGCCTCTTGACTTGGGTCACTACTGGACCCCTGGCGGTTATTGTATGTTATTGTATGCTAACCCTTTTAGCAGGGAATTGCTGATTTATCCCTTCTGAGCACTGCCATTTACATAAAGTGTAGGGGAATGAAGGTGAGTCAGCAGATCCTATTGTAGATGAAGGATACTTCTAGGCATCGTCTGTCCCTTTTGTCTCTCCATGTGTTTCCCTGAGTGCTGCTTCAGTGAGGCTGAATAGGGATAGATGCAGAGGTTTCACAAGTCATTGTGCTCATGTTCTTTGTACTATTGCCTGGAGCCAGTTTTATCACTACCTGCTGTGAGCCATAGCCTTTCACAAAAGCTGTGTCTGAGCTGCAGATAGAACATGAAATATGAAAATGGAACCACCTTAAACCAGTTCCTGCATATTGACAGTCAGATTAACATCCTCTTTCTAGGAAGCTTGTATACAAGTTTGGCCCAAACTGCACCACTTGGTTTCAATTTCTAGTTCTTCAAGACCTAGGAAAGGAGTTCTCCGCAGAGCACTTGAAGAACTGCTGGAGTCCAGGGCTGATGTCAGTGGGACAGGCAGTCTCCCAGAGGTGAGGGGACATCAACTGAAGTCTGAGCGTTATGCTGAAATATCTGCGGGTCTGGCTGTGACCTGGCTGACCTATTGAGAAGGGGAAGAAGCATGCTTCCTGTTACAAACAGTCTGTCCAGAAGAACAGACTCTTTACAGAAGAGTAAACAAATTGAACCTGAGTTTGCCTGAAGGCCCCGGTCTTACTGGGTTTTTCTTTGTTTAAACAAAGTGAGCTGAACCAGCTCCTGCCCCTCACCCCTACTCTGCCTGCTCCAGTGACTACCATTAAGAACGACAATGGACTTATGCTGACACCCTACCTTCGGAGCACCAAGATGAGTTTCTGCCCCACAGACCAGACGACTCAAGCCACTTTGGGGGTGTTGGGACCTGCCCAGTTGGAGCGGACTTATCCAGGGCCGTTGAACATGCACTCAGCCCTCCGTGAAGACAAGAAGAAGAGTTGTTGCGAACGTATCTTCTCTTCTGTGGCCTGAACACTCATACTTAATGCTAACCTGCCCCTAACTTCTCAGGTAAAACCCTTTACGGAACTGCACATTGGCTGTGACATTTTCTACAGATTCATGTGGGATTCATTCTTTAACAGTAACCCTGCTCAAAGAGAAAGGTCCAGTAAAGGAAATTTGGGCTGACCAATGGGTAAGAGAAACCAGCGAAGAGGCTCATCTGCACCCATAATAAATTTGCACCTCCGCTTTAATCTTGTCTACAGATTTTTGAGTAGCTAGTCCTCTAGTAAACTTAGTATGCAACCTTGCTGTGATTAACATTTTTTGTCTGTGATATCTAATTTTGTCATGATTAAAGTACTTCTCTGTTTGCTAAAATAAAAGCACTGGGCTGGACAATGAATTATTGTGCCTTTAGTTTGACAGTTCTTAGTCACTGCCACCCCACACTATCGTCCCAAGAAGCCTGCGACTGCTTGCCTTCACTGCCCGGGGAGGGAAGTGTGAAAAGGGTGCACTTGGCCCAGTTTGCAGAACCATAGTAGGACAGACCCCAGGGCACAACAGGCACACTGCCCCAACCACGACGGTTCTGGCCCAGTTACACTGGTTGCCCTGTGGTTTCCCCTTTCCTTCTCTCCCTATTACCCCCTCACCCACCCAAATGGGGTCTGACACCTCTATACAATAAATGTATTAAACTAAGGGAAGACGGGATCATGTGTGGACACAGCACATATGTTGTGGAAAACATGCATTTCTCGGTTCTCCACGTATTTCTTAGCTCTAAAGATTTGGAACACTTTACACATTATCGGCTAATTTTCTACCTTCTGGAATTACCTACAGATTTTCTGTTTGTACCTAAATTACCAGCAGAGAGAAAGTGCACAGTAACATCAGAAAGGAAGAATGAATGACTGGGGCCATGGAGATTGAGTCATAGTCAGAGTGATTACCATAGACTAGAAACATGACAGGCACCGCCTGAGGTACTGATTTATTTGAATTAGCGCTCAACTGAGTTGCAGGCTGGGCTGAGCAGTGAACACTTCCACAATAAGCCTTTGAAGGCCATTGGCCCTGCCACTCTTTTAGTCAAAACTGCATGCATAAGCACATGTAAGTATGAGGGACGGGTGTGGGTGGCATCAGAACACAAACACTTCTGAGAGATGCGTACGAGGGTTGTGATGTAGGCATCAAGATTCACAGATTGTAGTTGAAATGACAGATGCTGGTGTGACAAAATCACTACATATTTTCCAATTTGTGTTGTCTAACATTTGTGAATAAATACATGGAGTTTCATATACTTGTCTAATTTTGGGGATGGGTCAAAGAAACATTAGTATGGTTTCTCACTAACATGTCCGCAGATTTGACCTCCTCCTCTGAAAAGTTTAAAAATATCTGTAGATTTTCACATTTTTCCACAGTTTATGTAATGTGACAGCTTGTTATAGCTAGATTCGTATTTTTCTAAGGAGTACCTCTTGGTTCATTTTCATGGGGCTTCATGAAATGGGCAGTGCAGGCTGGCCATAACCATGAAAAAACATATAATATTATCTTGACGCTACACTGTGGTATCGTTGGACAGAGCTGACATGCCATCTTTATCGGTGATCAGATACAGTTCTTTTATTTGAGGCAATACTCATCTATGGGTGAAGCCGTTTGTGTTCACAAATATCCTGCTGGCGGTCTCCTCGTCACTTGCTTGAAGTGTAGCTTATTTATTTATTTCTTGCTGCAGGCTTGGCTTTGATGCTCTGCATCTGAAGACACATCTGACTGATGTAATGATTGCCTGTTTTGCTTTCACCTCAGGGACTCTCCATCCATTGACTGAAGTACGATGTATTTATACGGGCAGAGACATCTTAAGAGAATTGTTTTGGCATGTAAATAGGATTCTTGTATTTGTGTTTGAATGCAACTGTTGTAAAATGCATTATGGATTCACATGCCATGTGCTGCATAAAAAGATACAATATAGGTTTCTACAGATGGAAATCCTCACACCGACTCATATTTGAATAATCTTGCTGATGTTCTGTTTTTTCCAGTTGACCCTCAATATAGCTGATGTCTCTAGCTTCCTTGAGGTGCTCCACGTGCTTTTGTCTACTCCTCAACCAAACACAAGGCTCTGTTTAAGGAGCATAGACAGTAAGTCAACAGATGCAATGACATCTGTCCAAGGGGTGTGAGGGACCCACTGCACCCAAATTAAGGCTCTTATTTACTCATCATCTAGGTTGGAGGGAGCCATTTTTCCTTGTTTGCATTATGATTAGGGCTCCCGGTTTTATGATATATTGTATTTACATTTCCATCTGTATTGATCCATATTTAGTTTTTGACCATCTTATTGGTATTTATCCGAATTTATTTTGGGTTTTGCGAATATTAGGAGTCACAAAAAGGTATATTTCCACACTTATTTAACTAATAAACATACACTCATACTTTGCTGCCTGTCGCATTTTAGCACATTAAGGGCCATATGTATGACTACAATTTCCCATAAACACAGAATGGGTAAAACTATTTGATACATCTGGCCCTAAGTAGCCTAACATAGCAAAACACTACACCTTCAGGTAGATATGAGAGTTATAATACAAATATATATTACCATACACCTGCATTTATGGAAATCTTTTAACTTCCCATACTGCCAAGCTGCTCAGCTGTTGACTTAGAAATCACGAACAACAGCACGGAGAGCAACCCACAATAAGCACACTTTTCTACATTTTTCCACTTTTAAAAATAAATAAATACAGGAAACACTTTGTTTTCTGTCTGTAATTATCTGTAAAAATCTGTAAAAATGGAAAACCGGGAGCCTTAATTATGATCCATGGCTCCCTTGCTCCATTATTGGTCTCTTTTACTGGTGGTACACCCAAAGTGCGCCCTCTCCCATTGAGAAGGGTACATACTTAATTAACAAAAACTTCAAATTCACCACCATGACCTCTCTTATTCTCCCGGAGTTAGAGAATATGGTCATAAAACTTGACATGGACTCAGGTTCCTTGGTATTGGTTCTCATTTACCGCCCCCCTCAGGCAATGCCCACCTTCCCTACTTCCCTGAGTGAGCAAATGGCCACTCTAGTGATAAATTATGCTAAGGTGCTTTTGATCGGGGACCTGAGCTGTTGGTTCAACGAGGCCTCCGGGGGACCTCATGCAGCTGAACTATCAGAACTGTTATCTAATCTGAATTTAGTCCAGCATGTACACTTCCCCACCCATGAAAAAGGTCATATCCTAGATCACATATGGTCCCATAATATCTCGCTTTCTACTCCTGTAGTCTCTCCATGTATCTGGTCAGATCATCACCTGATACAACTCACAATCACTTCCAGTAGCCTTATAAAGTCCACCCCCTTGGTGGGGGAGGGGGGTTACTAGGAAGTGGAAATCATTAAACAAAGTGGATTTCATCAACACTCTGGAGAACTCCTTTCCCACCTTCTGTCGGGATGTTAATTCCATGGAGGGAAAAGTCACTGAGTGGTTATTATCAGCCAGCAATACTCATGCCCCTATTTATAAATTCTCTCATGCCCGCCACTCAGATGCTCACAAATGGTTTCCCACTGATCTCAAAAAACAAAAGCTCAAGTTGCGCCAAATCGAGAGAAAGTGGAGATCAAGATACTTAATTGTTATTGTTATTGTTATTGCCAGTTTGTATAGCGCCAATTCACCTGCAGGTCTCAGGGCGCTTTGACCGCAAAACACAACAACCGAGTTAGCCGAAAGGGAGTGGAGGAACTGGGCAAGACTATGCTGGGCTGAGCGTTGCTCTGAATAGAATTGTTTTTAGGGCTTTCCTGAAATGGAGTAGATTGCCATCCTTGCGGAGGGCCTCAGGCAAATCGTTCCAGAGCTTAGGTAGTAGGACGGAGAAAGATCTCCCGCCCTTTGTGGCCAGTCTGAACCGGGGACATACAAGCAGTTGGGCGTCGGAGGACCTGAGACTTCTTTCAGGTCTGTAAATCTCCAGCCGTTCCTTGATGTACGCCGGGGCTTGTCCATAGATGGATTTGTGGGCTATACAGAGGCTTTTGAAGACTGACCTGTGCCCAACTGGCAGCCAATGAAGGCTCTGTAATAGTGGGGAGGCATGTGCTCTTCTTGGGAGTTTGAAGATGAGTCTAGCTGCGTCGTTTAAGACCACCTGCAGTCTGTTAATTAAAGTTTTTGGTAGGCCCAGGTAGAGCGCATTTCCGTAATCAAGCCTCGACAGTATGGTGGCAGAAACTACCGTGCGAAGCATTTACTGGGAGAGGAGTGGAACTAATTTGCGCAGCTGCCTTATGAGGCCAGTGCAGGTTCCAACCACAGTGGAGATCTGGCTGACCATTGAGAGGGCACTGTCTATCTTAATGCCTAGACTTTTGACCGCGTCAGCTGGCTTAGGGGTCGGGCCCAATTCCTGAGGCCAGTACAGATCACTCCAGGGCGAGCAATTTGATGAAACTATCAGCACCTTAGTTTTTTCGGGGTTTATTTTTAGGAAGTTCGTGGACATCCAATGGACTGTGTATCTGAGCACCTCCTGTGCGTGTGACTGAGCCTGTGTAGTGTTGTCTATGCTCAACAGCAACTGTGTATCGTCGGCATAATAGAACACACGGCAGCCCATCTCAGCTAGTGTGTTTATCAGAGGTTGAAGATATAGGTTGAACAGGAGTGGGGACAATGATGAGCCCTGGGGGACTCCACATGTCAGGTCTCCCACTCCTGGTATCCTGTCTCCCAGCTGAATCCTCTGTGTTCTCCCAGATAGAAAAGATTCCAACCATCGGTAGGCTGAATCCCGGACCCCAAAACCGGCCAACCTGTCCAAAAGTAGGGTGTGGCTGACAGTATCGAACGCCACTGAAAGATCTAATAATATCAGCGCGCTCGGTTTTTTCCTGTCAGCCATCCCTCTGAGCTCGTCCAGCACCGAGAGCATGACTACCTCGGTGCTGTGATGTGCACGGAAACCTGCCTGCATCTCATGGAGAAGATGGTTGGATTCCAGGAATGATGCCAGGGATTTCAGCACATGTTGCTCGAGCACTTTTGACAGGAACGGTAGCTGGGAAATGGGCCTGTAGTTTTTCAGGACTTTGGTGTCTGCCCCGGCTTTTTTTAGTAGTGGTTTCACTTGTGCTTCTTTGAAGCTAGTAGGAAGCCGTCCAGTATCTAATGATTTATTTAGTATAGTCAGTATGTGATCCTCTAGACTGGGGCGGGCTAAGCAGAACACACTTGGAGGGCATGGATCTGCTGGGGAGCCAGACTTTGTCTTCCTCATCAGGGATTCAAGGATTAATGGGTCAATCAGGGGGAAATTTGACATAAGAATTCTTGCCGGATTTATGACAGCCTGTTGCTCAATGGGATCGGCCACCGTACTTTTTATTTCTTGTAGAATGATGTCGACCTTTTCCAGAAAGTATTTCTGGAAGGTGTCGCAGCTAATATTGGTTTCCGTATCTTGGGTTCTTTTGGTTAGTTCCGTGAGGATTTTAAATGTTTCTTTCTGGACATTGCCGCCTTATTTATGCGGTTTTCATAGAATGTGGCTTTGGTGTCCTGAGTGCATTTTTTATAAATACGGAGCGACTTCTTGTATTGTTCACAAGTCTCGACATCTTTTTTCTTCCTCCAGTTTCTCTCCATATTTCGCAGAGTCTTTCTATGCTCCCCCAGAGCAGGTGTGAACCAGGGGGCTCCCTTTCTGCCACTATTCGCTCTTTGGAGCTTCTCGGGTACGATCTGATCAATAGCTTTGGTCAGATAGCCCATCATATCCTTACACTCCTGATCTACATCCTTATCAGATGCTATGGGTTGGACAATTTCCGTGAATGTCGTGGTCAGTGTTTGTAGATCAACATTTTTCCACTGACGAATCATTTTTGTTTTTGGTGGTAGATGTGGAGACTTTGCATCTATAGGAATGTCACAGTAGATCAGATGGTGATCTGACCAGATGCAGGGGGGGATTTTCACTAATGTCACCCTGGGATCTGTGGTCCATATTAGGTCGAGAATGTGACCTTTTATATGCGTAGGGGCATTTACCAGCTGTCTGAAGCCCAAAGAGGACATAGTTGTTTCCAAAGAGCTAGCTGTTAACTCTTTCTTCTCTTTGTCCCAGTGCAGGTTGAAATCTCCCGTAACTAGTATGTTCTTGTATCTTGAGCAGATGTCGGATATGTTGGCCATGAATGAGTCATTGAAACCTGGGGTGGTGTTAGGTGGACGGTATACGGTGAGAATTGTAAGGCACAAATTATCAAACATGATTTTGACCGCCAGCATATCAGCCAGATCAGTAGATTCAGCCAGTATTTTAGTTGCGGCTAAGTTTTTCTTAAATAGTATTGCCACTCCTCCCCCTCGGGCATTTCCTGTGCGGTTGTGCCAATAGATATCAAAGCCTGATGGAACAGCGGCTATGATATCTGGTAGAGAGGTTTCCCCAAGCCATCTCTCGGTCAAGATGCCTATGTCTTCATCTTGTAGCAATGTAAATATCTCAAGGCTGTGGCAGTGTAAAGACCTTGTGTTTAAACTAACCAACTTCAAGGTGTGCGAGTGGGGCGAGGACCTACCTATATGTGGTCTCCGGATAGACAGCTCGTCCAGAATGGCTAGTGTGGCCGGGTCTGGAGACAGATTTCCCTCATTCAGTTGGTGTATTTCATCCCTAGAATAGGTGATCCAGTAGTCAGGAGCCCTAGCCCCTGCGCCCGGTCGTGCGCGGACGGGCGCAGACGGGCAGGACTCTGGCACGACTCCGGCGCAGATCCGGCGCAGCCGCTGAACGCGTCCGCTGCGCGGAGACATGGCCGTCTGTTTTTATACTGGCGACTAGAGCGCTCAGTGTGTGGGGCCCAACCCAAGATGGCCGCCATGGAACCACGAGCCGGGGGCCCGGGGGCTTGACCAACCCTGCCAAGCCCCACCAGGGATCGGGGGGAAGGAAATGAGCTACCTCGATGTAAAGCTAAGCAGGCAGGAATAAAGGTTTCCGAAATGCTGCAAGTGTGACTGGCAATGTGTGTGCAAAATAGCGCTAAAACTGATAGGGGATCGGACACAAAGAAGAAAATACAAATTTAAAAAACAGCGTAATTTAAAAGCGTGAACCACCCGGTTTCAGCCTCTGGGGAGCAATGGGTGCAATCTCGCGACTAAAGTTCCCTCCTTCCTTTTATACTGGCGACTAGAGCGCTCAGTGTGTGGGGCCCAACCCAAGATGGCCGCCACGGAACCACGAGCCCGGGACCCGGGGGCTTGACCAACCCTGCCATGCACACCCAGGGAACGGGGGGGTAGGAAATGAGCTACCTCGATGTAAAGCTAAGCAGGCAGGAATAAAGGTTTCCGAAATGCTGCAAGTGTGACTGGCAATGTGTGTGCAAAATAGCGCTAAAACTGATAGGGGATCGGACACAAAGGAGAAAATACAAATTTAAAAAACAGCGTAATTTAAAAGCGAGAACCACCCGGTTTTAGCCTCGGGGTGCAATTGAAGACAGGGAACAATTTTCTATTGCCCGTCAAGAGTATAAGAAAATGATTTTGACCACCAAAATGGCTTACTTCTCTGCAAATTTACCCAATGCCCACAAAAAACCCAAAGAAAATTTCAAAATAGTGAATGACCTATGTAACAACGCTAGATCCTCGCCTACTCGGACCCCCACTCAAGAACTCTGTGACACCCTGAATGATTACTTCTTGGACAAAATCTCTTCCATTAAAGCCAGTCTTCCCAATACCATCAATTGGGAACCACTGGATGATACTTCTTGTAATCAATGTACGCTAGATACCCGTCAACCTATTTGTCCTACAACACTATTAGAACTCCCGACCCGTGTCAAATCGGGATCGCCAAATGATTGTTGTCCTCCGCACGTCTTAAAAGAGATATTTACCGTCCTGCCTCAGAGTGTGCTTCCTCTTCTTAATGAATCTCCTGCCCAAGGCAAGGTCCCTAGTGCCTTTAAGCATGCTACTGTCGTCCCCCTTATAAAGAAACCAGGGGCTGATCCTATAAACCCAGCCAGCTACCTCCCTATTTCTCTCCTCCCCTTCCTGGCAAAAATACTAGAGGCTCAGGTAGCCAGGAATGTGTCCAGCTTCATTGAACGCTCAAATTATTCAGAGCCAAATCAAGCTGGCTTCCGCCCAGCGCATTCAACGGATGCCGTGATCCTTGCAGTTTTGGACACGCTTAGAGCAAATGCAGATAGGGGTGACCATCAAGCTCTGGTGCTCCTGGATTTGTCGGCCACGTTCGACATGGTTGACCACACCATCCTGTTGAACCGTGTTGAGCAGGCGGGACTGCGTGGTCCTGCACTTGGTTGGATTGAATCCTTCCTCGCTGATCGCACTCAGGCAGTAAGGCTTGGGAACTTTACCGCTCCCAAGCTTACCTTCACTTGCAGGGTCCCACATGGTTTTTCTCTGTCCCCGCTGCTGTTCAACCTATACTTAAGACCATTGATTCAATCATTAAAAAATATAAATGTCACCATCTTCAACTATGCTGATGATCTTCAGCTCATTTTCCCACTTAGTTCCCATAAAGCTGCAATTGAGTTTCAGTCAACCATGCTCCACATCCAGTGTTGGATGGATGCGAACCATCTGAAACTCAACCCGGGAAAGACAGAGTTGGTTTTGCCTGGGAAAAGTGAGAATAGCTGGGGCACGCATTTTTGGCCGGCAGAATTGGGGCCTCCCTCATCCCCACTTCCTCAGTGAAAAGTCTAGGGATCACCATCAATGCTGACCTCTCGCTCCGTGAACAGGTGGGAGCTGTGATCTCCTCCAGTGTCCACCAACTTCGGAAAGTTAAGAAAATTGCACACCTACTGACTTACTCAGCTTTAACTCAGGTGGTGCTAGCCCTCATACTCTCACGGCTTGACTTCTCTAACTCCATATACCTTGGACTGCCAGTTGGTCTACAAAAAAGACTTCAAATGGTCCAGAACCAGGCAGCTAGATTGATTGGAAAACAACCCAAATGGGTGTCTGCCAGACCGGGTCTGAGAAAACTCCATTGGCTTCCGATAGCCCAACGAGTAGCTTTTAAGACTGGCTGCTTAGCCTTTAAGGCTCTGCATGGCAATAGCCCCAGATTTATTAGCAGCATGATAACATAGAGTAATCTTTGCTCAGACCATCTTAGTCTGTTAACCACCTCTTCTTTCAAACGGAAACGACAGGGAGGATGTTGTTTCTCTCACCTGGCCCCCAGATTCTGGAACACGCTCCCCTGGCACTCAGAAGTTGTGACAACCTTTTCAGCTTTAGGAAGGCCTTAAAAACATGGTTGCTTGAGCAAGTGTATGTCTTGTAACCCTGCTGCTTTAGTCTCCGGTTTTCTCAGCCCCATGAAACCTATGGGTGTACATGCGCTCTACAAGTGCTTACTAACGTAACTTAACATAACATAACATACTGCTCTCCCATGAGGGTATGTGAGACTACAGACCTGATTTGGATTTTGGCGGACAGGTTAATCCGTCACTACCGTGACTGAAATCCCCTCCGCTGAAATATAAATTCCATAGGATATTATGGGATTTATATTTCAGAGAATGGGATATCCATCATTGTTGTGACTGATCACAACAATCTAAATCTGGCCCTAATTTTGTTTTGCACGCAGTCTCATCTATCTGAATATGATGGCCACAGGTCTTTTTTATTTCACCCACCAGTCTGCTTTTAACTGTCCAATTGTAAAAGACCTCTTATGGTCTATACACGGGACAACAGGAATTATGTAGCAGGTGAAGACCAAATTATGAGGCAGGGGATGGCCAAATTGTATGGCAAGAGCAAGCAAATTATGTGAGAAAATGCAGACTTTTTTTTATAGTTTTACTTTAATATTGTGTAATTTCTACACAGGCTAACATAGTCTGAGCAAAGGGTTCACCTCATAATTACCAGCATAACACACAAAAACAGTAATAAGCAACAGAAATGGGAGCAATCAACCTTTGCAAAGTACCTTCTACTGCACAGCAAGACGTTTCATCATTGTTTTAGTGACTTTTGTTTCGTAGAAACAATTTTGATTGTTAAAGATTACTCAGTCAATGACAGATTATGTGCCAACTCCATATTTATGTTGAAACCCCACAGCAGCAAAATTGCGTTATTCCGGTGGCCCTGACCATACCAAAATGTACGTTCACTTTTAGTCTACCATTACTTACCACTGGTTGGCTTTATTGTCACTTTCATTAGCTTACTTCTTACTTGATATTTTTTTTCTCCTTTTTTTGTGTTTTTCCTTCCCCTGGAACATTTCCTCTTTACCATGCTTTTGATTAGCTGACTTGTATCCTTGCACTTCTACTCGTTTCTTTCAGCACACCACAAGAATGTACGTTTTCTAACTCTCTCTCCGTTGAGTGATGCTTTCTCCCTCAAATACCATTCCCTTCGTTGCTGCTATACCCCTCACTGCCATTCAAACAACGTTTGTGGGGTTTTTAGGTCTCGCTATTATACCCCGCAGGGATTAATAGGCGAGTATATAGTAGGCAAAACAAACTCTTGACCAAGTGTGGATTACGTCCAGTTCATGTGATCCAGTCGTGTGAGACGCGCGTGCACGTCAAACCCATCAGCCTCGCACCAGACTTCAATGGAATGCGCTCCCAAGCTGCTCCCCCTCCCCTGCCATCAGACTTCAAAGCAATGCACTCCCGCCCCCCCCCCACAGCAATGCCAAGAGCTTGTTGACAATAACGTTCTCGTGATGAACATTCCCTCCCTCCCTTCCACCATTACAGGGCAGAGATGAATGCTGTTTTTTTTTCTTATTCTTATTACCTCCCTCATGTAAGTTTCTTCGATGTTGCTCTTTGTCACCCAGTCACCAGCCTGTTGCGCTCGCCAGTGTGCTTCTTCCCACTGTGTTCCTTCTAAGACCCCCTCAATCTCCCCCATGTTGCTTTTATTTATGTTTTGCTGTTTTATATAGTGCGAACTCGACCCGAAGATATTAAAAGCATTTTACATCAGTACCAGTTACATTATTTATTTTATTTTTTAGACAATGATTTGCCCAGAATGACAGGATGTTGAGCCAATGCAGAGACTCGAACTTGGTTCCTCCCCTTGCAAAGCCAGAAGCTCTGGCCATTACACCACATGCTTTACCCCAAAGTTGCTTTCACTTTCAACCTCACAACTTCACTCATTTTGCTTTGGCGTGCTCCCCCCCTCGTTACTCCCCTCCACCACCATTATCTGCATTCACCTCACATTGCTCCAGGAACAATACATTACTGTCGGAAATGAACGCTGTAAACAATAAGATGATATGTCGGCCTAATGTAAACGTTACGCTGCAAGGCATTGTGTCAATCCTTTAAAGTAAACTGCAGGTAATGTGTAATATTTGTTCCGGAAAACGTGTGTGTGTCCTCCAGACATGACTCACCTTGCATGTATGTTTTAACTTTATTTTTCTTAGAGTCCGAGATAGTTGCCTACTGCGCTTGCATAAACTCCAACCGTAACACCGGTTTTGTTCTGACCTGTACGTTTCTCTGTCTGTGTCTTCTGTTTGCTACTGCTGGAAGGTTCCCATGCATGCACCACAGCTTTTATTTAAAGCTAGTTAGGTAGCTAAAATGGGACAGTGGCAGTGCTATTTAGACAACAGAGAAGGGACACAGCTTGTAAACACTCGACTTGTTAATCCTCCTTGTGATAAGACCAGCCGCTGCCGCTCCGAAGGAAAGTTTGCTCGAGCTGTCTCCTTCACTAATCCCCACCTCTCGGTCTTGTCTGTCTCACCTACCTCCAGCGAGCTGTCTCCTCACTAATCAAATGCCTATATTTTTTTAACCTTTACTTTCAATGATAATATTCAATGAATATTTTTGGGTTAACAAGGCTTTTGCTTAAAAGCACCATTCCGCTTACAATTGATCGTAATTCACACTTTTTACTGCACCCCTGTGAGACACTGCTTATTACATGTAAATATTTTATAAGTGCCTGTTTCATATTTAGCCCTAATTTTACTTTTTGGTCAGTTTTATATCCTGTGAACTCGCATTCAAGGTACTGGAGTAATTCTTTATCATTTTTTTTTTCACTGTTTTACCTCAGGCCGTGTTTAGCTGGGATTCCATGCTCCCGTTGGGTTGGTGTTAATCTTGAATTGCTTTCAGTCTTCAAAACCAACACTTGCCCTTACCTTTTCACCATTGCTTTTAAAGTCTGCATATTTTATGGAAAATTAATGTTTTGAGGTCAACCAGGCTTTCGCTTACAAGCACCATTCGCTTGTTCTTTGATGTATAGAGGACACGCACCACAGCTGTTGTAGTGGACAAGCAATTGAAGTCCAAGTGATTGTGATATTTTCAGAGCAATAAAAGGCAAATGATACATTCAGCAAGTGAATTTTTTTGTGAGAATAAGAGAGCGATATGGTATTTGGGAACAGCAGTTGTTTCATTATGTGCTGAGGAACAGTATTGCTCTGTAAATGTCCATTACAGTACAAAATGCCCAGCTTTGCCAAACTACTAGCAGAAATAGAGTTAGCTGTTGACATCTGTTTCTGAAGTGATTGTTTTTCACGCGCTCTGCAGGTCACCATTTGCCAGCATGCGGCCGCTAGCGCTTTCATCCCTATCACTCCCCCCTCTCCTACTTCCCCTCCCACCTCCCAAACAGCATCAAGCTGTGAAGACTTGTTTTAGGTCTCGTATTATTCTTTCTAGCATGCCGCATTAACATTCGTTCTATTATATAAACAAGCACACACAGAGAGTTGTACAAACATAACTGATAAGGTTGCACTACAAGTTATGTGCAGGCCTTTAATACTTTGTTAGTAGCCTTTCTTTTTTGAGCGTGCCACATTAACACACGTTGTCTTACATGGAGAGGCTGGCACACACACACAGAGTTACATAAGCTTAACTGCACACATACACATATGCACAGCATCCCTCAGGGCCAAGTATGCATCACTCAGCACCACCACAGCATCACTCAGTAACACCACATCATCACTCAGGGCCAAGAATGCATCACTCAGCACCACCACAGCGTCACTCAGCGCTACCACAGCATTACTCAGCACACAACAATATCGCTCAGGGCCAGCACAGCATCACTCAGCAACACCACATCATCACTCAGGGCCAAGGATGCATCACTCAACACCACCACAGCATCACTCAGCACCACCACAGGATTACTCAGCACCACCGTATCACTCAGCAACACCCCAGCATCACTCAGCAACAACACATCATCGCTCAGGGCCAAGAATGCATCACTCAGCACCACCACAGCATCACTCAGCATCACCACAGCATCACTCTGCACCACCACAGGATCACTCTGTACCACCACAGCATCACTCTGCACCACCACAGCATCACTCAGCAACACCACAGCATCACTCAGCAACACCACATCATCACTCAGGGCCAAGAAGGCATCACTCAGCACCACCACAGCGTCACTCAGTGCCACCACACCACCACTCGGTGCCACCACAGCGTCAACTCAGCGCCACCAACGCATCACTCAGCACCACCTCTGCATCACTCAGCACCACCACAGCATTACTCAGCACATAACAATATCGCTCAGGGCCACCACAGCATCACTCAGCAACATGACATCATCACTCAGGGCCAAGAATGCATCACTCAACACCACCACAGGATAACTCAGCATCACCACAGGATCACTCAGCACCACCACAGGATCACTCAGCACCACCACAGCATCACTCTGCACCACCACAGCATCACTCAGCAACACCACAGCATCACTCAGGGCCAAGAATGCATCACTCAACACCACCACAGCATCACTCAGCACCACCACAGCATCACTCAACACCACCACAGGATAACTCAGCACTACCACAGCACCACCACAGCATCATTCAGCACCACCACAGCACCACCAGAGCATCACTCAGCACCATCGCAGCATCACTCAGCGCTACCACAGCATCACTCAGCACCACCACAGCATCACTCAGCGCCATCACAGCATCACTCAGTGCCACCACAGCATCCCTCAGCACCACCACAGCATCACTCAGCACCACCACAGCATCACTCAGCACACAACAATATCACTCAGGGCCACCACAGCATCACTCAGGGCCACCACAGCATCTCTCAGCATCACCACACTATCACTCAGCACCACCACAGCATCACTCAGCACCACCACAGCAACACTCACCACTACCACAGCATCACTTAACAGCACCACAGTATCACTTAGTACCACCATAGTATCACTCAGCAACACCACATCATCACTAAGGGCCAACAATGCATCACTCAGCACCACCACAGCATCACTCAGCAACACCCCATCATCACTCAGGGCCAAGAATGCATCCCTCAGCACCACCACAGCGTCACTCAGCGCCACCACATCGTCACCCAGCGCAACTACAGGATCACCCAACGCAACCACAGGATCACAAAGCGTAACCACAGCATCATCCAGCGCAACCACTGCATCACTCAGTGCAACCACAGCATCACTCAGAGCAACCACTGCATCTCTCAGCATCACTGGTTCAAATATGTTCTCTCAATGTTTCAAGCTTCATTACAAATGTCACAAAAAGATGTTAATATTTCCCTTCTGTTCTTGGATTTTCGTCACAATAAAATACACTGAACATAATCTTCACAAAAGTTATTTACAAAAGTTTAAGCTATTGCCATTATAAATTACAAAAACTTTTATTTAAGTATTAATTATTAAAAAAGTCAAAGCCATTGTTATTTGTAATAGCAATACATGTAAGTCACGTAAATACAACACATATTGCATTACAAATGCTATAGGTTTCACTTTTGCGAAAGTTATAACTATTGGCATTGTAAATGACAAAGCTATTAATTTCGCAATTTTCAAAACCAACACATAAAAATAATGTGTCATTTACCAGACCAATAGCTCAAACTTTCCTAACGCGAGACCTATTGCATTGCAAATGCTTGTTTGGAGGGTGTTGTAGCTGGCATTTGCTGCCGGGCTGTCCGCATTCCAGAAAATAGGGTTTGCATGCCTCTGTTGCTCCCTCATACACATGCACTCCCTATTGCTTCCCTCCACCCGCACCCCCATTTGGTCCTCCACCCCTTGAGGTCCTGATATTGCAATGCTTTAAACAATATTTGGTAGGGCCCAGCAACTGCTATTTCCTGCCAGACTACTACGCACCCTAAAAAGCTTTTGCACACATAAACTTCTTTTGCCTCTGCCAATCGATTTAAAGGAAAATGGTGCTGGTGTCATTCTGCTGGTGTGGAGACGCATGCCAGGCAGTGAATGGCACGGCCGCCGGTAGCAGCCATGCCAACATGCCTTTTGCTTCTTCTTTTCTTTCCAATTTATTTTTATTTATAATGCTGCACGGCATCAGCAAAGCCAATAGGTCAAAAAGGGGAGATTTAATGGATTTGCCAATGCATGTTAATTGTGAGCATGGCACAGGGGGTACAAACTCATTGTGGAAAATCGATTCAGATCCAACTTGACTGGTGCCCTTCTCTACCACCCATGTGAGAGGCCCGGGCTCTGCCCAGCCAGTCCTTTTGAATATCTTGCCATGCTAAATTCCCCTGACATCAGGCAGGTAAGGGAGGTACGTTTAAATTAACTATCCAGCTCAAGTTCCTTCACCTCGAATAAGTAGAGCATAAGGATCTCCTCTAAGCTGGAAAAACATCACCAAAGCAGCACACCTTCACTTTCAACTGAGCATGATCTAGCTTTCTTTTCTTTGGCTTGTTTAGTTCCCACTTTTTCTGCACAGGTCCAGGGTTGTCTGCTGAATGATAGGTGCCTGAGCACTCCTCCTAATATGTCATCTCTTCTTTCGCCCTTTTATGTCTATATTTCCCTCCATTTCCCAGCAGGACGTTGCAGCTCTCCATCTCTAACTGTAACATGTTTCCTTAAATCCGCCCTTGCATCGGCTTTTGAAAAAGGAGTAAGAAAACTGCCCCTTATGGTCACCTAACAAAACCAGAGGGTAAGATGGGGATCTGAATATGGAAAGATGTTAATACTGCCATAGTGAACAGTGAAATGAACAAATGGGGTGAACTTAATTAAGGCAGCTTGGTAAATCTCTTTTTCTTAATTGTGTATTTTTCTATTCAACAAAAAACGTTTTTTCCAGAATAATTTTCAGTATGTATTTTCTAAAATATTTATCATCCTCACCTTTTTTTCACTCTGCACTACTCGATTGGTCAAACATCCTTATGGCCTTTCCATACTCCCCTTCAGTTTTCCGCTTAGTGCTTCGAAGTGATCCATGGCCAGCATGCACCCTATTTAAAATAAAAATATGACAGTGATCCTACTGGAACTGACAATGATACAGGTGAACTAATTCTGACAAAGGGACACCAACAGTGGGACAGTGACCCAGGAACGCTGACACTGACATACTGACACAGGAACAAATACAGAAGGGGAAATCACTGGCACTAGGGAACTGACACAGAGGCAAGGGCACTAGGACACTGAATGGAGGCATTGAGACTAGCACAGCAACATGGACTCTGACATAAGCACATCAACACAGAGCCACAAACAATGCGAATTGACACATAAACAGTAACATCTGACACACTTGCACCCAGGTACTCAGGAGGGGGCACTAATACTGAGATTGGTACAGCAAGGTAGGACACCTACAGTGGACTAGGGAACACTGACATTAGGACATTGGCATTGTGACACTGACATGGGGACACTTGGATACTCAATTCATTCAGTAAGTCTTTATTCGTTAGATAAAATCACCATACACGAATACAAATCCGTGAAGATAAAATAGAATTCATGAAATGACAATAAAAACAAGCAATACAATTAATTAGAAAACAGGGAACACATAAAATAGTGAATCAGATCTCGATTCCCTCGACGTCCAGACAGCCTGTAAAAAGGATAAAACAGTAAGAATCACCTGGGCCGTGGGTAACATCTGTAAGTACATCAATGCAGGCCTAGCTTGTTTAAAATGCAATGTTTTCAGTAAAGAGATAAAAAAAAGATTCCTTGGCCAGGTAAAATTAGATGAACATTTGGTAAAAAGAAGCAAATCCTGTGAAGACACAATGTCGCAACCACAGGGTGCCCTTTCCTCAGGTCGTACCCACCCAAGTGGGGAAGCCAAAACATGATGCAATTGATTGTATCTAAACCTTCCCAATAAGAACCTATCATGTTGTGAGCTAACCAAGCTCATGTATGGCTCCAACCCCTGTGTAGTATTTAAAAGTATATAGCCCCTAAATACTGGCTTCTGAAGTGCTAAGCTTTCTCTCTCCAAGCAGGAGCATTCCAGAAACAATCTTTTAACACACCCCAACTCATAGGCGGAGAGATCAGTTGGATTAAAAAAAAAATCAAGCCTGCCTAAGGAAAGAAAGGATGCCTTGACATGGGCAAACCATGGAATACACAGTACCAGACCTAGAAACAAACAGTCCTCAATAATCAGATGACTTCGCTTCAGCTCCTCCCTACTCCAAATCTTTATCCAGTAAAGTAAAGGACTTAGGACGTTTAAGTCCGAGACATAATCGAGGCCTAATTCAGTATGCACAGAAAATGCAGGGGTGGACTAGGGGACCTGGACTAGCTTGCTCAGAAAATTATTCACCATAGTCTGAATCCGATCCACCTTAGTGTACCACCAAACCTTGCTGTCATATTGCAACTGTGCAATGCACTTAGCTTGACAGATTTTTAGAAGGTCCCTTGGTACCCTAAACCCAGTCCTATGCAAAACTAAAAACCGCCCCCATAGTTTTTATCAGCAAAAGACACACAATTGATGGATGGAATGCAGAACAAATCAAAACATTCACCCCCAGTCATCTGGGTTTAATCCATCATTCTTTTGCTCACCATACCACCCCAGTTTAGACCTGGCCATATGCAAATCAGTCTTGACCCTGTCCATCAATTGTTTGTCTTTTGCTTTCTCGCCCTAAGTGCGCCGGGTATGCCCAGACGTGGGTCCCAGGCTCACTGTGCCACTGGAATCAACATATCCTGGCTGAAGAGGGGTGAAACCCCAAAACCGATCCTAGGATGCTTGTTTCCGGTCCAGGGAGGACCTAGCTTGGCAGTTCGGGCTGGACTATTCCCATGAGACACAGGGTGAAGTCTGATTTGCATATGGCCAAGTCTAAACTGGGGTGGCATTGTGAGAAAAAGAATGATGGATTTAACCCATATCTCTTGACTGGGGGGGAATGTTTTGATTGGATCTGCAATCCGTACATCAATTGTTTGTCTTTTGCTCCCATAGTTGGCCCCTACCAGGGTTTTCCAGCAATTTTTGGCATCAAATAAAACTCCCAGATGAGGGAAGGCATTGACTTTGGACAGAGTAAAATTAGATACCTTAAAGCTCTTACTGAGGATAGATTTGGGGCCCACTACTATTACATAAGACTTTAGAAAAATCGATTGAGAGGTCCAGAAGTCCCATAAAAGACACATACTGGGCCAACAATAAATCAAGCCCTTGTGCAGTCCGAGCCATCAGCACCGCATCGTCCATGTATAGCAGAACGGTGAGAAATCTGTTCATAATTTTAGGGCAGTCGGCCGTCACCGATACGAGTGTGGACTCTAACCCGTTCACATACACAGGGAACAAAAAAGGTGCTGTGCACCCCTGGTGGACTCCACAGTCTGTGGAAAATGAACGAGTACATGCTGCTCTCTGAGAGATGCGCACCGAAGATGAGGTCGTTGAGTGCAAATCAGATAATAATGCCACAGTACTAGAAATCACCCCCAGCTCGTTATGCAGTGCCCACAGTTTAGCTCTGTTAACCATGTCAAAAGCAGACATCAAATCCATGAATGCAAGATGTAGGGCTTCAGGCCAAGCCACCATATATTTATTGATAATTAGATAGAGGTTGAGGTATTGGTCTGCTGTCGACCTCTCCGCCCTGAATCCATACCGGACTTCGCTCAAGATGTTATTCTCTTCTGACCAGTCAGACAGCCCATTTAGAACCGCCCTCTCCAGGCCCTTAATCGTAGCATCCAATAATGAGATTGGCCGATAGCATTAAGGGTTCTCTTTGTCCCCCTTCTTAAATATGGGTTCGATCACAGCGGTAGACCAGGAGGGTAGCAATCACTCCCGTCCAGCTGCTTTTAAGACCTGGGTTAAAATCGGAGCCCAAACATCAATATTAGCTTTGAACAGATCTGGAGGTATATTATCTGGGCCCGGGACCTTATTTCTAGACAAGGCAAGAATTTCTTGATGGATTACATCTAGTTTGAACACCACCCGGTCAACGGTTTTAACAGATGCCCCAGGGATTGTATTTTCCATCCCGTCCCCATGATTATAATACTCTCAAAATGAGCCACCCACTGTAGCTCCAGGATATGATGACATAGAGCAAGCCATAACCTTCAGAGAAACAAGGACTGTGTACAACACTCCAGAAAAGGATACTATTATGCGTTTCACAGGCTTGACATAGCTCCTCCCAGGCTGACTCATATCTACACTCCTTTCGAGCCAACTTGTAAGCCCGCCTGCAATTTCTAATCAGTTGTCTATCCCTGGGGGACTGCTTCAGGGTTGCCTTCAAATGATGCAGAGTTTTTGAGCAATCCCTAGCAATTCATTTTGGGATTTATGTCTCCCAAGTGCTAGTTGTTGTGGCTATCAAGAGTTTACAACCCCCCGAGCTATGCCTTCATATGCCTCCTAAACCTCCCCCCTGTCACTATCCAAACAGATATCAAAATAAAGCAAACTGGAAGTGAAAAGAGACGTTTGTAGACTCTAAGAGTCCATCTGAGTCCAATTCAGCCTTTTCCCTTTGTCCAAAGCGAACAAACTCATAAGGGCACCACTTGACTGTGGTTTTTCACCCACGGCAATATCCAGGGTTAAGGATAATGGGTTATGATCGCTGAAAGGGCTGGAAAAGATTTTAAAATGAGAAATTAGGAGATATAGTGGTGCTGAAACAAATGTGAAATCATGAGCGAACCACTTCCTCTCCCTTTAAATGATAAACAAATTGGAGAATTCAGGGAGGACGCCACTTTCTGCATTGTGAAGACCAGATTGTAAGTGTCTAAAAGCTCATTTAACTCCCGCCCATCCTGTGAGTGAAAAAAATGTAAGCCTTTATTCAACCAGCAGCTACCATTGGTGGCACCACCCTCTGGAGAAAAATTGCATAGATGACAATTAAAATCGCCAGAAAGGACGATTTATGGTTGACCATCGCCCGTCACTAAGATAGAACTCAAGGTGCAGTCCAGACCGGGTTACAGGGGGCTCAGATCATCTACCATTATTATTGTAACAATTCATTAAGACCATTGGGGAGTGACCAGGCAATGTAAGTTGTACCCCCTGCAGTGTATGAACTTGTCACTTAAGATCCAAGGTAAACCCGCTCAACTCAATTTTAACAAACATAATTAAGCCCCCCTTGACCCTACCAGCCATTGAAGGCACCACAGGTACAAAATAAGTTTTAAATACCTCCAGGCAAAAACTATTGTTAGTTGCCCAAGTTTCTTGACGACAAATCATGTGGAAGGGTTTGACATAAGAAACCCACCTAGGGTTGCTAAACTTGGAAACAAGGCCTGCAATATTCCAGGGCAACACCATGAGTGCCTTGGGTTGCTGGGGTGGGACTATCTGGGGGGCTTCCTATGTTCTATGTGACTGGGAATGTCCAGTTGGATCCAGTCAATTATCGGACTCCAATCCACTCAGAGGAAGACATCTACTGACTTTAGGTATTGGAGGGGAAGCTTGGATACTAATAAACGGACAATGGAACTGAGACATTGATATAGGGGGAAGGGGCAGTGACACTGAAGCAGCAACACTGATATTGGGCACTGCCAAGAGGCACCAAGAGCAACCTGGGGACACTGACATAGGGACCAAGACATAGTTGACACTAACATAGAAATGCTGACACTAGGAATGCGTAAGAATCAGGTTATTGTTTGCAAGGGGCGGAAGCACCACTCAGCCAACAACCACAATCTTTGTCAGCATGAACCACAAATGTCACTAAACTAACCTGTGCTTAACCTTCTGGTAGGTTTGCACAAAAGCAGTCAGGATTAAATTAGCGGCAATGTGTAAAGTATGTATGCAGCACACAAACAGTAATAAAGTGAAAACACTACACAATAAAAATACCAAACCAATTTAGTAAAACAATAGTACATTTTAATGAATAAAATTATACCAGAAGGAGATAAATCCAATCAGTAGAACCGGAGATATTTAATTTCAAAGATGTAATTAAATATAGCAGGGGGGTCAAGAGGGGCAGAATTTGATTAGTATTGCTTCTGTTAAAATCCAATAGCTCTAGATGAGAATTTTCTCAGTGCCACAGTTATTGCCTATTCCAAGTTCAGCCCTGCAAAATGTGGCTTAACATGTAGATTGTGGGACTTACTGCACCTAAATCCACATGCCCCAGTATTTTCGGGCTATTTTCCCTATGCTATATTTCGGCAAATTTGAACCCCCAAAATGCAACTCTATGGGGTTGGTAAAGTCTGACAAACATATAATTGTGCCCCTGTACAAACAGGTTTTTGAACAATGACTGCAATTTACTGGGCATTTAACAGTGAGGACCATCAATTCTGGCAGGTCTAACCTGGTGAAAATTATGGAGAAGAAAAAGTTCAAAAACAAAAGCAAAATACTCTAACCTTAGTGTGATTTCGAGTGTTATACCTCATCTAAACATGGAATAGGAGGCATTTACTGTACCGGCAAATATCTCACCTGGGGGAGTGGGGGTAATAGTATTGAGCTTAAGAATGTAGATCATTTTTATAAAGCTTGAGTGGTTTACTCCAAGTTACCTAATACAATGATGCATTAATATTGCACAGGGATATATTGATATAGTTGTATTCATTTATTCCTGGGAGCAGTTTGATCATGTCGCTATGAGTTCTGTAGTTCAAGAAATCGTAACAGTGGAAGTTTTGCTTTGTTCTGAACCTCAACGTTTACAATGTTGTAGTTCTTCCTAGCAAATTGTTTTCCTGTATTTAGCCCACTAAATTTGTATGGGAAATATGGCCTGCTCTGTGCGGTAATGTTTCACAAGTTGCAATCCTGACATTCGTAAACATTTCCATTAGCATCTGATGCTGACTCCATTTGCGACTGAATCGGGATAACTACCACAACCAAAATAAAGGCCCTGATTACAATGTTGTGCGGAATAGGGTTGGGCATTTGCCAAACCTGATAAATACCGTGACCCTAGTGTGATGTATTTACTCGGTGTGAGAAGTTAGCCTGGCATATGATGTCCACTATTCTAGTGGGCACCTTGCACCAGTCTAAACGACCCTTATTGATGGTAGTTGTAAAGTCAACCTTATAGACAAGCTATCCTAGTGGTAGCAAGGACCAGCAGTCTTAGGCTAAACTCTAAAGAGCATTTGAAGCTGTTTGTTTTACAATTATAATCACTTGAATACCACATGAAAGCACACCACACAAGGTATATATAAAATATATATGTATTTATTTCTAACACAACCCCTCTGCCTCCTTTATGAGGTCAGAGATCGAAGTACATCACAAGTTACTCAATTAGCATACGATAAGTTGCACAAATACAGTTTTTCCCTAGGGGCCTCACAAACCATATACTAAGTAAGTGGTATAAGAACCACTTCAGGAATAGGGAATAGGCCCAGGGCCTAGGGAATCACTGGGGCTACACTAGACAACCAAAGGTTAGGAAGCAGGAGACCCACGGGAGACGAGTGCAGTGTCTAAACACAGTTGTGAGTTACCTTTGACTTATAATGGAGAACAAAGAAATTACAAAGTTACTGATTAAGGGCCCTTCCAGGTGGACTACGGTGAAACCCCTTTTAACTAGGACACTTGAAGAGTCAATACCCATGGGAGCACTGGAGTACTCGAGTTACCTCACCCAGGGAAGCCAGGTGCATAGGTGTCTTTTCGTGTCGGGTTTCGTCGATGCTTTCAATGGAGATCTGAAAAAGAAGTGCTGCAGGCGGACAGTGGAAGAATGTCCGGGTGGATCCAAGGGTGGGTCGAAGAAGTGAAGAACCTGAAAGCAGAGGAGACAGAGTCTGGGTCACTAGCCAGTGACCAGGAAGGAACCAGGAAGGAACCAGGCGATGTCGAGTGATTTCAGGTGAAGATGCAAAGCTTGTCTCTGCAGCCACAAGGAGCAGGAGGTGTCAACAACAACCAGGAGCTGGATTCGAGCTGTCCCACAAAAGATCTAGTTGACTGCGGTGTCGGTATCCGGATTGGACCCAACAAGCCTTGGCAACCGCAACCCACGCAGGAAGTGAAGATTGGCTTCAAGTCAGACCAGCAAGGTCTGGGGAGCTTCTCCTTTGCAGGGAAGCTGGAGCAAACCTTGAGCAACCAGGCCAGCTGTGTAAATTCAAAAGGAAGTCTTCAGAGGGCTAACTAGCCAGCGGGCTAGCAACCTGGAAGACGAGTCAAGCTGAAATGCAGGAGCAGGCCCCACCTGGCACTCGTGGAGTGTGGAGGGCTAAGCTTTGGTGCAAATGGAGCTCGAATCTGGGGCTTCACATACCTTAATGCACAACTGAGAGGGTACCTCGGGAATCGAGCAGTTAGCAAAATGCAAGTAGTCCAGGGTGTCCAGTCCCAAGTCTCTCGTGTCCGCCACGGGTCTCAGCTTTGCTGTGGATGTGGGTCAGAGTCGGAGAAGTCAGGAAGTCCAGTTCCTGAGTCACTGAGACTTCAGGTTCCGGCAGGAGCATCGACAAAGCAAACCGGCAAGTTACTGGTGGTGCCTGTTTGCACAGGGTGGTCACTCCTTGACCACAGGGGAGATGTCTTCAGTCTTCTAGTCGATGTAGAACGTCGAAGGTCCAAGAGTTTCATTTCAGAGTTTCAGTCCAGGATAATCTAAAGTCTCTAGACATAGCTCCTATCTTTATACTGATTTTAGGTGCTGGATTACCTGCTAGGTCCCTCCTGTGGGTGGACCTGGGAAGGGGGTGGTTACACCCCTTTCCCTTTGTCCAGTTTTGTGCCAGAGCAGGGCTGGAGTGCCCCAACAACTGGTTTGAACCGGGCTAGGCATGGAGCACCTTGTGTGCCCCAGGCAGTGTCTGGAAAAGCATCTTTCCATTCAACCCACCCTGCCCCAATACACTACAGGCTGTCTGGGGAGGTGCTAGCACCTCCCCTGACAGGAAACCTATTGTACAGGCCTCCCTTGCCGGAGTTTCATCCAGCAGCAGGAGATCAGACTTGTGTCTGTGGCAGCAGCATCCATTTTGTGATGCTGAGGCTCTGTTTAACTTTAACCGGGTAAAGCAGTAACTACATGTCTTCTCCCTCTACAAGGGTGGGATGCTACCCTACTGCCAGAACTGGCGGGGGTAGTATTCCAAAGTGTTTGACACCTTACACAACATGTTTTGATAAAGCCAAACCAAAGTTAGCATTAACCGCGAGGATTATAATGCACTTAAGAGTATATGGTATGGCTATATCATAGATCAGCTATAAGGACATGGTTCCGAAAGCTGCAGAGGGGCTCAGCTCATGCTAGGGCATCCTCTCACATAAAACCAAGCACTCTGCCTCCAGGATTGTTAAGACCTGCCATAGGAGTGACTTATAGGTTACTATGTGTCTATATAGAAGGTGGATATAGATATACTATATATAAGTAAGGGGTGATTACACCACCTTACCCAAGCTGAGTGATCAGCCTATGGTGTCAGCTTAGATGGCCAGCCAGGGGTGGCATAATACATGCTGCAGCCCCTGGTAGGCCTTGGATGCACCTATACCCAGGGTACCTATGGTACACTATACAGTTGCTCACAAAGGTGACCCAGTATCCAATCTGGTATGTACCTAAAGTACATGGTATCAATTTAGAGAGAGAACAGCTTGGCTGTGGGTCTGATTAGCAGGCTCACAGCCACACTAAAGTAAAAAAAACAGAGAATCACAGCAAAAAGTGGGGGTGACCATAGGAAGCAGACCCTACTCTCCTACACTTGGGGACTCATTAGGATCGCGGACGACCCCAGAGTAGGAGGGAACGTCCGCATGGGCAGCGTCCCTCCGTGCAGATTAGGATGCGACCGCCAGGGTGGCGGTCACATCCTCTATCTTTAACATTGCGGCGGGTGCAGCTTCAAGCTGCACCCGCCGCAATGTTAAAAATGCATACATTGCATTTGTATGCAGAAAGCGGCAGGCACCGCGCGGTGCCTGACGATTTCTGCATACAAATGCAGGGGGGTACCATGGGTACCCCCCATGTGCACCCCCCACTCTCCCCCCCCTTCACCCGGGGGGCCCGCAACGGGCCCCCCAAAGTCAAATTCTGTATGCTTTTCCACGACAGAAAAGCCACCGTGGAAAAGCATCTCTTTCACTCTATCCTAATATGGCTGGCGGTGTCTGATAGACACCGCCGGCCATGTTACAGCTTTTTCGCCGCCCGATGAAGTCGGAGCAGCGTTGAGGGGAAGGCAGGCACACTGGCCATGCAGTAACCGTTACTTGTACTGAGCAGTAAGGAAGGGATCCCCCCAAAACCACGCTAAGGCTCATGAGGTCTCCTAACCCTGAACTATAAGTTCTCTTCAACGCCAACTGGGCGCAACTGAGCATATTCATTGAAACATTGATAGGTACATTTCACCTTATCTTTTTTTTTGTAGAATACACTTTGGCATCTCTTGTGAGTAAGGGGAGGATAATGTGCATATCCTTGTCCTAAAGAAGGAGTCTTTGACTCCGAAACATGTTGACACCCTTTGGTTGATATACCCTAATACGTATATAATCAACCCCACCTTGCACCTTTTTAATAATACCAGCCGAGGACATAATAAATTTATTTTTTTCCTACGAGCCAGGTATTTTTTAACTCCATTTTTTCACCTCACCTCACTTACTCACTCCTAAAACCACACACCCTCACATAGTTCACTACAAAGTGCTCCTACGTATCCGCAAGTCGTAGCACGCCGCATCCCGTAGAAGGGTGCGAAGGCCCCGATGATGAAGCATGACACCAAGGGGCCTGTTGGTGTGTGAGGGGCATTTAAACAACAGTGTGTGTTCCCCATCATCTTAGGGACCACGACCACTTTCCTGAGTGGATTCTTTTTTGTTTAATCATAGTAAACGTTCTTAGTCAGGAAGTTTGCATTGCATTGTGTGCTGCTATTGGAAGTACTTTATGCACTGGGTTACGCCGGGTGAAAGGCTGAGAGAAAACATAATTTTAAACAGCTGAATTTAAAACATGAATCGCCACCAGAAAGTATTTAGGCCCAAGTCTGTCTTGAAGCACCTTCAGTAACCCTTGCTCTAGCTCATTTGGAATACATTATTGTTTTTCTTATTAGGACGTCAACTGATGTGATAAAGATAGATAAGAGGCTAAAAAATTCTCTGTTTAAAGCCGTTTCTTTTTCTTTAGCACAAATACTATGTTTTCGCTGTTTCGTTCTGAGAACGGAGAGGAAGGAAGTCGCACACAGGAAGCAAGCCAGCATGCCAGTGCAATCCTAAACCTGATTGGTAGGAAAACATCATAAATTATGGATCCCCTGCAGCCGCCTGCAGTCTGTCATGCGGACGGCCTGTCTCCATTGTGCGGCACTCCGGAGTGGGCGAGACTATTGTGCATTAACGCGGGGTGAGCGCCATTCGCTTAAGATCGCTGCCCGCTGCTTGAACAGGGCCCTGCCTCCCTGTACAAACACTCCATGGGAAACCAAATGTTGTGTGTAATTGATAGTGGCCGCGATAGACAGCGGAGTCCTTGTGGAAGGGGATGAAGGAGAAATGGATTTCGGCTGACCCTGCTCACTGAAGCTTGGTCCTGGCAGCAGCTCGCGCTGCTGTGACAGCAGCAGACACAGCCACTGAGCACAGGCCTGCTTTTGTTCCCTCGCGCACTGGCTGAGGAGACAAAGGGGCAGAATGGCCTCCCTTTGAGCAGCATAGTCTGCACGCCGGGACAGCCTCCCCGTGATATTTATTGCCAAATGCAAACAGCAAAAAAAAGACAAAATCTCCGAAGGTCATTGTCTTGCCTGGAAAGTAGATAAGCTGCGACCTCCGTCATTACTCTCGTGTCTGCACGTAACGCACTGGTGTGCGCATGCCAGGCCATTTTTAGTTATCAAAAGTTCATTATCACAGCTCTTGTGACGCATGGTACCGTGAGGTTGTGAAGCGGCAAGATCTCTCATCATTAATTTGTGGGTGTTTGTGCTACTGCCAATTGATCTCAATGAGTTTATTTCTGTATAAACTGGTAAGTTGCATAATCAGAAGCTTTAAAAAAATGTCATACTATTCTGCAAAGGCAGTGGATGGTAGTTTAGGAATGTTCATCAGGTAAGCAGACAAGTTTGACGTGCATACTGCTAAAATCACGAAAGCCATCGGCGTCCCCTCCAAGTTACTCAGCTTCCTTGGCCTCTGGTAAGTGATGGCAAGTGGCAAGATGAAGGTTCTGGGACTGGACGACGAGCTGCTCCTTTCTGAATGTGAAAGCTTGAATAAAACCTATCCAGAGGCTGTGTTGGCTGGCACCCAGCTCGAGACAAGGGTGCAGAAGAAATGGTTCACATGTATGGCGTGGTAAGAGAAATTCCCAGTCGATGGGCTCTGTTTCGTTCCCTTAGCTGCTGGAGTAGTTGGAGAGTTGTTCAGCTGGATCACTGGAATGGAGATCACGTTTGTTCTTAATTGGAGGTAGCTTTCCCACAGAAATCCCAAGGGACAAACCTAGCAAATGATAGTCCCAAAGGAATCCCAGGCCAAAACCAGCAAGTAAACAAACGGCAACATGGGTATTATTACATATAGCACGTGCTTTCTCTGGCCTTTCCTACAATTCCCCTTCCACTGCCTTTGCTACTCCTGGTCTGGGTCTAATATCCATGTCAGTTTAAGTATCGATGTCCATGTCTGCAAAACTTTAGTTAACACATTGTAACTGTGTCATTAGGTCAGTTCCCATGTATGAAACTGGAGGCGGGGGCACAAATACAAATGGGAGACAGCCCAACAGAGAAGATGCCCTTATTAGTAAGTAAACATAATATTATTTAAACAGGTACTTACAGCACACAGAAATGCACTCACTCATGCATGCAGAGCAGAATTGGGGAGATGCCCCTCAATAAAATAGAAAAGTGAGCCATAAAAGTTGCATGCCCATCCCACTGAAAGTGACACAAAAACTATCACTCCTAAGCTCACAATACCTTGCAATATAAAGCTAGCACTAAAGAAAAAAGAATGATGAAAACCCCAAATATTTCCCTCATTTCATTTTTATTTATTTATTTGTGTGTTTTATAGAGCGCGAACTTGACCAGTGAGGGTATCAGAGTGCTTTACACGGTATAAGGTGGTGAACAAACAAAAAGTTTAAAGTGCAGGGATATACAAAATCAAACAACCGAAAGGATGGCGAGTGGCCGGGGTGCTGAGAATATAGGGGAAAAGGGGATAAAGGTTTATGGTTAAAATCAAAGTTTAGAGTCAGTAAAAGAAAACAAAGGTCCCATAAATTCTCGGCGGGGAGAATTGGTGATCTGGGGAAGGAGTGATAGTCTTAGATTCATCTTGCACTGAGTGGTGGTTGTGGGCAGGTATTAGACGAGGAATTTACCCATGAGGAAGGTTTTGGCCTCCTTCTTGAAACATGCTAGAGAAGGGATTCTTCTGATGGCAGGTGGGAAAGAGTTCCAAATTCTTGGTGCTGCTTCGGTGAACGCCCTATTGTAGGTTCTTTTTTTCTGAAAGAAGGCGGGTTGGAGTAAGATGTTTCTAGCGGACCTGGAGTTCCTGCTTCCTCCCGATACCACTAGATTCTGTGCCAGATAAGCAGGGGAGTTTGTGTATAAAGCCTTGTGTGTAATGCAGGCCAGTTTCAACTGAATTCTGGCCTCTAGAGGGGCTGCTGCTGACCTAATTGCCCTTTGCTTTTAAAAGCTTGATTTGGTTTTCTTTCGTTGCGCCTACTGTTTAGCAGACTACTGCATTTTTAAGGCTCCCCACTTATTCACATACCAGGTTCGAACCGGACTGGAATCGCTAACGCGGGGCTCGGCTTCTTTCACCGACCCGCCTTAAGAGTAACGTTCCAGTTCCGGGTTCGCCTGGCAGCTCCTCCCCCAGCCTGCATATAAGCAGATCACCAGCACCAGCGCGGCCATAAGGTAACCGGGGATGCTGCTGATCTAATTGCTCTTTGCTTTTAAAAGCTTGATTTTGTTTTCTTTCGTTGCGCCTACTGTTTAGCAGGCTGTTGCATTTTAAGGCTCCCCACTCATTCACATACCACTCCCCCCTGGCCAAGCTAATAAAGAATCTGGGTTTCAAGCTGGTGTCATATGCTGATGACACTCAGCTGATCGTTTCCGTGTCCCACCCCGTGGATTCCATGGCTTCTGACTTCGCCGGCTGCATGTCCGAAGTCATGCAATGGATGAACTCGAACTTCCTAAAATTTAACACTGAAAAGCGTAAGTCCTAGAGTTCGGACAGAAAGAGTCTATCTGGAATCATAACTTGTGGCCTACATCAGCAGGAGTCTGTCCGGTCCCAGTGGCGAAAGCAAGGAACCTGGGGTTTATCTTTGATAAAGATCTGTCATGAAGCCCCAGGTGAATCAGGTGGTTTCCTCCTGTTTCTTCATGCTTAAGGGGCTGAGAAAGATCCTGCCCTTTATTCCTTACCATCTCAGGAAAACGGTTACCATTGCCACTATCTTTTCCAGATTAGACTATGGAAACGCTCTCTATTTAGGAGCAGGGTGTGCTCAATTGGCCAAAATGCAATCAATCCAGAATGCAGCAGCCAGAATGCTCCTCCACCTGCCTAAATACCATTCCACCTCACAGGCTATCAGGCAGCTACATTGGCTCCCTGTTCAGAGACAGATAGACTTCAAAGCGCTCTGTCTGGTGCATAAAGCCTTGGCTGGTGTGGGGGCCTCAGATCTTCAACACCTAGTCACGAGGTATCTGCCAACCCGACCCCTGAGGTCTGCCTTGCAAGGGCTGGCCACGGTCTCTAAGATCAATAAACAACGATGGCGCGGGAAGGGCTTCTCCCATCTAGCCTCGAGGCTTTGGAATTCATTACCTCAGCAGCTAAGACAAATTGCCGACCACAGGAGGTTCAGGAAGGAGGCTAAGACCTGGCTTTTTATTTCGATAGGACAGTGGCCAGCGCAATCTCAGTTACTCTGCACAGCGGCAAGACGCCTCAGCATTAGTGCGCTTTAGAAATACCATCACTCACTCACTCATTCATTTTCATCTTTATTTTGACATAGGGAGTGTCATAAAAGAATGCACAATAAAATACATTGTATATCATTACAATTGTTAAAAGGAAAACAAGTTCCATTAATGTTAAAATTATTCTATAAAAGCATTGTCAAACAACAAATCCTAAAGTAATCCCCCAGAAGAGGCCTAAGATCATCACAGACCCCTGAACACCTAGGTGGATTGCACAACGGTATTGGATCTCATTTTGTCCAAATATTTTCTTCTAGTATTCCACATGGCAGCCACGAATTTCGTGACTGCAAAAACAATTATTGGCGACAAATCAGTTTTTAATATTCAATAGGAGTGAAAACACTGCCTAATGCCCAGGTTTTTGCAGGTAGGGATAATCCACTTCTTCCTAGAAATCTTATAGGAAGGGCAAAAGAAAACCATGTGTAACTCAGACTATTTCAGCGCTACACGCAGGACAATTTCTGGGGGCATTAGGATGCCAGCGTGAGGTCAAGGCTCTTATCGGTAGGGAGTCATATCACCATTGGAGATATAGCTTCCTATGGCCATTAGGGCTGATAATGTCAAAACAAGCATTGGAAATGCAATAGGTCTCGCATTAGAAAAGTTGGAGCTATTGGTCTTGTAAATGACAAATATTTTATTTATGTGTTGGTTTTTAAAATAGCTAAATGGATAGCTTTGTCATTTACAATGCCAATAGTTATAACTTTCGCGAATGTGACACCTATAGCATTTGGAATGCAACATGTTTTGTATTTACGTGACATAGATCGCAGCTCTGGTCATTAGGCCACATCTCTAGAGAGCACGAGAGTGTAGCAGGGGAGAGCAACACAGAGAGGGAGAAGAGAGTGCAGCAAGGAAGAGAAGCATGGAGAGGGAGCCCAAGAGTGAAGCAAGGGTGAGATGCACGAACAGGGAGCCTGAGAGTGCAGCACGGGACAGAAGCATGGAGAGGGAGACAGAGTGTATCAGGGGCGAGAAGTACGGACAGGGAGCCCAAGAGCGAAGCAAGAGAGAGAAGCAGGAGAGGGAGTCTGAGATTATTAGTCTATGCGCATTGAGAGGCGAGACCTAAAAAAGAACCAGAGTGATTGTAACTGGCCATGTTTGTTTGTAAAAAGGAGTAATATGCTAACATTTATATTCTTGCTTTGGATAACAAAGCTGACTGGAAGCCAGAGAAAGCATTGCAACTCTGCGCCTAGTCACAGCAGGTCTGTCTCTATTTAGTCACAACCATCCCAAAACCAACAAAGAAGTGTGAACTCTATATTTATTTATTTTATGTGCTTCTATAGCGCCTGAATAGATCCCCGAAGGGATATCTCTGCGCTTAAGATGGAACAAGAGTGCTTAACCCCGGGCTAGTCATAAACAGAAAGGTAAAACACAAACTGATTAAATGGTGGTGAAAAGGTGGGTTTTGAGGTTTTTACGAAAAGATAAGTGGTTGGTGATGAGTTTGAGTTGAAGGGGAAGGGCATTCCAAAGGGTGGGTCCTGCATATGCCAGAGCGCGACCTCCCTGGCGGGATTTTTTTATTTTAGGGACCTGTAATAGGTACCGATTACTCGATCGAAGTGATCGGCCTGGCACGTAGGGAAGGAAAGCTTTTGTCAGATATTTAGGACCCTTTCCTATCAGAGACCTATGAATGGTGCACAGAATTTTGAACTTTGTGCGTTTAGCATACCTATGGGGCTGGCTGACAGTGAATGCTTGAATGTAACCTCCTATTCCACCCCTAATGGCCCATTAGCATTTCAAAAAGTTTGGTTTGATGAGAAGATTTCAGAATGAACTGTGGGGAAATCCGGGAGGCTATTTGTCTACACAGAAAAGATGCTGCATCCCGTTACCTTGAACGCAAAGTCGGAGATGTATAAAGGTTGACGGAAGAGGCCAGTATCACAATGCGGACCCTATGAACCAACTCACCAGTGACACAGATCAACAAGAGAAAACAGCGACTATATAGTTATGCAATGACTCCGGGGAACATGCCATGTATCCAAAACCACCATTGTCGGATCGAATCTGACAGCCAAGGCACAGATCGTGTTCCAATTAACTCTCAGCTAAGTGCATTACGCGCGTCACAATACCCGGCTTACTACAGCACCTTCTTGCAGTCCTATGCTCCAGCCTCCAACTGGTATAGATGTATCTTCCTGAAATCAGTCAAATGCAGGAATGTCATGACGTTGCACTAGCCCAGCTAAGCCACTATTTAAGAGATCCGATCCGATGATAGCAATAATACTTCGTTGGCAAACCCATCGTAACGTCACTCCTATCTAATTCAACAATTTTAGTACCGCTCTACTCACCTTGCGGGCTGCCACCTCCGCTGCGGCCCTGCAACCATGCATTTTCGGGTTTGTTGTCTTTTCACTGTTCAGATCTGCAGATCTTTCTCGCGCACAAAAAGGATGCCGGGAGGAAAGTTCAAATTGCCTGCCCATGTGAAACCGGAAATGACGCACTCAGGCGCCGTAATGTAGAGTCTGACAGGGGGGCGTATACCATTAAACTAGGGAAGTAGTGTATGATGTTTTCTGAATCTATCGTGGGACTAGACAGAGCATCATCCATTGTTGTTAAGCTTGGGCAGACAAAGCGAACCTATTCACGGTTGTCGTTCAAAAATGTACCCTTCCGATAAAGATTTTGCCAAACCTAAATAAACTGTCGGACATTTTAGAAGCTGTACCTCGAGAGTAGGAACGGGCGACCATGTTAGAGTGACTTTTCCTATTTAATGCAACGTGGGTCCCGGAGTGAAACTAACGAATGGGCTGTGTAGGCTACAGAAAGACAAATAATCGAGGATTACACTAGGGCATATCAAGGAAAACAGATGCAAGCAGCAGAAAGCAAGCGTTAACAAGCTGGGCAGACACGGCCGGCCGTGAAACTGAAAGCACGGCCGGCCGGCCGTGAAAGCCTTTGATGCTGCAGGGGGTGGAGCGGCAACAAGCTGGGCAACAGATGGCTGACAATTTGATGCTGTGCACGCGCATTTTAGGTCAATGCGCTTGCGCATTGACCTAAAAGCGCACGGGCACAGCACCAAATCGCCAGTTAGTTAAACTCTGTTTAAAGCCCTATAGTCTCGCTTCTCTCAATGCGCATGCGCATTGATAGGTCACGAGACCTAAACAGACTCCAGTTTGTAGTAGTCCTTTTGACCCAAAAATGATCTCGTCAATGTTCCAGTTTTGGCGTTGGTTAGACAGGCAAACATATTTTTTTCATAATACAGGCTAACCAATTCCCGCCGGGATAAACCTCTACAGGCTTCTTCAGGGTTATTCCATAATAGAGGGCATCCTAACCTATTGAATACTTGCCTAATGTATTTCAGCCAGGGCAAGTTCCAAACATTTCGTGTTTTTAAGAGTTCTGCAAGCTCTCGCCTCTAGCTGGCAAGTTCAGTTGTTACCCAGAGACGTCTCCAGAAGGTAAGAGGTTTAAGTCCCAATTCTTCCTTGAGTGGTCTGAGTCCCAAATCCATCCTAAGGGGATGTAGGGGCGTGCTGGCTGGCAAGGATACCAGCTGCCTAAGAAACCTGTTTTCTATAGTGGTGATTTCAGGGTGACAATTATAGCCCCATAGCTCACCACCATAGATCACCGCTCCCGGTGCCTGCATCTTATAGATTTCAAGGGGTGAGGAAATAGGTTTAGAGACAGTTTGCTTCAGAAGTTTAAGAATCCCTCCTGCTTTTTGGGAGAGTTTTAATTGGGTTTTGATCTGATGTTGTACCCAAGTCATATCCTCATTTAGGGTTAGTCCCAGATATTCAAACGTTTGGACTCTCTCTAAACAAACACCTCCTATAGCAGGATTCGGGCGGGATGTTTTCGGTGAGTTAAAAATCATGAACTTCATTTTGGATTTATTTATTTCTAATCCCCGATCATGACAAAATGAGACAAATGCATCCAAGACTCGCTGTATGCCCATTGGTGTCTTAGCCAGCAACAGGGTATCATCTGCGAACATAATCGCAGAGATCCCTTCACCAGCGAGCCTTGGGGCGTCTCTGTTGGGGACCATGTTCAGGTGGTTGATTACTCCGTTGACAAACAGGCAAAACAGGGTTGGTGCCAAAACACAATCCTGCCTTTAACCGTGAGCGCAAAATCCGTTCTGCTCGCGGATTTTGCAAATTTTCGGTAAATTCGCGATCTGCGAACTCCCGCGAATTTACCGCGAATTCGCAAATCCGCGAGCGGCGGATTCCGGGGGCAAAAGTTGAAGCCTGGCTGGCCTGTCAACTTGTAACTATTTTACTAACGCGCCGGCAAGCTGCCAGCGCCATCCTAAAATAGTTACTAAGTTAGCTTCAACAGGAAGCTCTAATAGATCAAATAAAGCAGGTGCTCGTACCTGCTTTATTTTATCTATTAGAGCTTCCTGTTGAAGCTAATTTAGTAAGTATTTTAGGATGGCGCTGGCAGCTTGCCGGGGCCATCGTAAAATATTTACAACATGCCCTTCCTGTGAGCCCAAAAACAATCGTGAGCGTCGTCGAGGCAGGTGTGCCTTCTTCCCAAATCTACCGTGGAAAATTAGCTGTGATGCTGTATAGAGGCTTTTGCATCCTTGACTTTCACGAGCGCAATACCCGTGCTGTTCCTGTGACCAGGAGCTTCTTTCTCTTCATCTGCTGAACTGATCTTTCTCTGACCTTTTATACACACAAGAAGCATGTGTGAACTCGCATGGAAGCCCTGCCCGTTTGGCCCCGCCCACACACTCGCGGTTTGCACCGTCTTCCACCCATTCACCCACTATGATGGACAGCTCACTCAAGGGACCCCTGCGCCCTTCGGGGCGATTGCATAGTAACACACACATGGTCGCTCGAACTAGTTGATGCTCAAATTCAGTGACTCATTCATTAGCCCAAAAACAATCGTGAGCGTTGTCGAGGCTGGACAGGTGTGCCTTCTTCCCAACTCTACCGTGGAAAATCAGCTGTAATGCTGGATAGAGGCCTTTGCATCCTTGACTTTCACGAGCACAATACCCGTGACACAAGAAGCATGTGTGAACTCGCATGGAAGCCCTGCCCGTTTGGCCCCGCCCACACACTCGCGGTTTGCACCGTCTTCCCGCCATTCACCCACTATGATGGACAGCTCACTCAAGGGACCCCTGCGCCCTTCGGGGCGATTGCATAGTAACACACACATGGTCGCTCGAACTAGTTGATGCTCAAATTCAGTGACTCATTCATTAGCCCAAAAACAATCGTGAGCGTCGTCGAGGCTGGACAGGTGTGCCTTCTTCCCAACTCTACCGTGGAAAATCAGCTGTGATGCTGGATAGAGGCCTTTGCATCCTTGACTTTCACGAGCACAATACCCGTGCTGTTCTTGTGACCAGGGGCTTCTTTCTCTTCATCTGCTGAACTGATCTTTCTCAGACCTTTCAAACACAAAAGAGGCATGTGCACTTGCATGGAAGCCCCGCCCCAAATCCGCGGATCCGCAAATCCGCAAAAACCGCGGATTTTGCGGATCCACGATCCGCAAATCCGCAAAATCCGCGGATCGTGGATCCGCAAAATCCGCCCATGCTTACCTGCCTTACCCCCCTGCCAACGGAGAAGCTAGATGACAAATTGCCATGTCTCCCACACCTTACCCTCGCGAAATTCTGAGAATGGAGGCAAATTAAAATATGTAAGAGGGGGGTTGGAATACCTAAGTCCCTCAATACGCTCCAAAGTTTCCCCCGTGGGACCAAATCAAAGGCCGCATGGAGGTCAACGAAAACAGTATAAAGCGAACCGCCCTGGACTTTGACCGTTTTCCAATAGAGCATGTTTAATCTAAAGATCTGGTCAGTGGTGGATACATTCCTTCTGAAACCTGCCTGATAATCAGTCAGGATTTCTGAGTCCTCAACCCAATCTAAAAGACGGTCCAAAATCAGCCTTGAGAAAAGTTTTTGGGATACATCTATTAGGCTGATTGGCCTATAGTTGAGTGGGAGGAGAGGTGATCCCTTCTTGAAAATTGGGACCAGCTCGGCTCCCAACCAAGTATTTGGAGGTGCCATTCCCCTGAGAGCTGCGTTAAAGATTTTTTGAAGATAAGGGGCCCATATCTCGGGTTCCTGTTTATAAAGGTCCCCCGGGACCTTATCCAACCCCGGGGCTTTTCCCATAGGTAGCTTAACTATGGCCGCACGGACCTCAGCTAGGGAAAACCTGAGGTCAAGCGGGTCAGAGGCCAAAGTGCTTAGTATATCAGGCATGTGGGCATTTATGCCATGGGTATCTTCCCTATAGAGGTCGGCAAAATGTTGTTCCCATACCTCAGGAGCAATATTAGGTGTTACTGCCTGGTCTGGCTCAAAAGAGCCAGTGCTCACAATTAACCAGAACTTACATGCGTCTTTGACCGCAAGTGCTGAGGTTAAATTTACCCATTTCTCATTTTCCCATTTGTCCTTGGCATGACGTATAAGGTTCCTGTATACTTGTCTCCTGGCTTTTATGAGGTCCCTATTGTTATTCTGCTTTAAAGCCTCTAGGAGGTCACCTTTCGCCTGCCTGCATGCCTTATTATACCAGGATGGATTCCTGTGAAGCCCACCATTGCTTAGTCCTATGGGATTTAACATTTCTTTAATGGTGCTTAATAATACAGTATGTAATTCTCCCAGTTTTTCATGAAAGGAATCCAAAGGATGCTCGTTTGTGAGTTCAGCAACATCCTCTAATACTGGGATTATCTGGGTATACAATTTGGGTAACCCATTGGAATTTTTAGCCAACTTGTCCCATCTTACCCTACGTCTGTTACTTGATAGAGTGGACGTGTTAGGAATGTCAAGTTGGGGCGATAGAATGCCCCTGTCAGGACCCGGAATTATAAGATCTAGGATTAGTGGGTTATGATCACTCTCCCCCCTCTGCATAAATCTAAAATCTAGGATTCTTTTCCAAGCCCTGCACTCCACAAAAATATAGTCAAGGAGTGCCCGCCTCCCTGACTGGTGGAAAGTAAAGGCAGGTGGTGTATCAGACTTTAAACGCCCGTTACACCCCCTTATCGAATAGGTCTAAATCAGATGATGTAATTTGTAGAGCTAAAGGAGTCCATGCTCTTGCTGAGGGACCTGATACTTGAGGAATTTCCCAGGCATCATCCTCCTCCTGATTTATGGCATCCAACAGACCGACAAGTGGTTCGAACTGGGAGTTAAAATCACCTCCCACCACAAACATAAGACCCTCAGGAATGTTGGTTAAAAAGGAGGATAGTTCCTCAATGGTTCCAGACTCAGACGAGGCACTCACAGGTCATGAGTAGATATTAACCACTGCCAATCTGAATCCATTCGGCCACTCCAAAATTAGACACTGGACATCATCTGTGGCTGTGTCCATGATTTTAACACTGCCGCCCAGATGGGTTGCCACCCAAATTGTTAGCCCCCCGGACGGGCGACCTTTTCCCGCCCATTTAGCGGCAACTGAAAATGAGGCGAATCCCAAACGATGTTGTTCCTCCCGTGCCCATGTTTCTTGGAACAAGCATATGTCATTCAAGTCAATGTATGACCCCCAGTCCGGGCAGGCCAATTTATTACATAGACCTGCTATGTTCCAAGAAAGAATTTTTCACTCACTTTCATATGTGGGGAGATGTGGTTGAATTTTATGGTGCCTGTGATTAGTCTGGCGGCCGCATTGAGGCAGGCTTTTAGAGGTGCTAAGGAGATCTTGGGTAGTCCTGTGAGGGTGGACCAACCATATTCCAGTCTAGAGATGACTAGTGCTTGAACTGCCATTTTTAGGTCAGGAGCCTTGATGAAAGGTTTTAGCTTTCATAGGTAACTCAGGTGGAATCTGGCTGCTTTAGCCATTGAGTTATTGTGGTCTTGCATGTTCAGGTTACAGTAAGGATTATGCCCAGGGATTTGGCTGAGTCCACAATTGTCGGCGGGCAGTTCAGGGCTGTGATGGCCTTAATCCACATCTGAATCTCCGGGTTGGCTTTTGAAGGTGAAATCAGGAGTCATTCAGTTTTTTTTGCGTTAAGTTTAAGTTGATTATTGGCTAGCCATTGGACGGTCAGTTTCAGGGTCTCATTCAGGGAGAGGATCCCCTCGAGCGAAGAGATTGATGTATATTTGGGTATCATCCGCATACATATGGTGGGAGATGTTAGCGGTACGAAGAACTTCGGTGAGTGGCTCTAAGTAAAGATTAAAGAGGGTGGGGGACAGGGTTGAACCTTGGAGGACTCCGACCATGACCGTGTAGGAGCTGGTAGGTTGCCATTGATGAGGAATCTCTGAGAGTGGTTGTGGAGGAAGGATCTGAACCATTCTAGGACCACGCCATTCAGACCCATCCTGAATTTGAGGCGTTCAAGTAGTTTTTCATGGTTGACCGTATCGAAGGCGGAGGATAGTTCAAGGAGGATTAGAAGGCAAGTTTTGCCTTGATCTAGGGCTTGGAGGGCATCGTCCACGATGTGGAGCATAGTAGTTTCAGTGCTGTGCCCTGGTCTGAATCCGGATTGGAAGTCGTCAAGTAGGTGGAAGTTGTTGATGTGCTGACTTAGTTGCTGTTGTACACACTTCTCCAATAGTTTGGCTAATAGTGGGATATTTGAGATAGGTCTGAAATTGTCAGGGGAGGCTGGATCCACTGATGTTTTTTTCAAAATAAGGAGGACTTGGCTGGCTTTCAAAGGGTCCGGAATCGAGCCCTGCTGGAGAGAGGAGTTGATTATTGCAGTCCAGCAAGGAACAATGCATTGGGGGGCGGCAGCGAGGCAGTTGGCAGGAAGCGGGTCATTAAAGTGTTTATTTGGGTTTAAAGTAGAGAGGATTTTGGAGATAGAACCTTCATTATAGTAATCAATGTTAGTCCAACGGGCTTGGTTTTTAGGTGAGGCCAGGGGCGGTGGAGTGCAGAGAGGGGGGTAGGTCAGGAAAGGGTTGTGAATAGGTTGCGGTACTGAGTTCAATTTCTAATGCCGTGATTTTATCAGCGAAGAAGGAGGAGAATTCCTCTGATGATATTAGAGATTTGGGTGATTATTTCGGTGTTTTAGGCCAATTTATTAGATTGGTGTTTCACCAGTTCAAAGAGCTTGCGGGTCTATTCTTGGCGTTCCCCAGTTCCGATCTGAAGTATTCTTTTTTGGAATTGAGGATGTGCTTGTTGTAGGCATCTCTCGCCTGGCGGAGAAGTTTTAGACGCGTAGCAGAAGGGTGTTGTCTCCAGATTCTTTCAGATTGCCATAAGGATCGCCTCTCCATGTTGAGGGAACCAGTGAACCAGGGGGTTCTGTCTTTGATTTGTGTTATTTTTAGTTTTAGAAGGGCAAGGTCATCTAGAATGTTTTAAATGAACAACGAGTAATGTTCATTGAGGTCGCTGACCGTGGTCATGTGCGAGGGGGGGAGGTTAGTCATTTCCTTACATTGTTTGCGCATTTACCAATAGCGCTCCGCTCTGCTCCTCCCCCCGCCTCCATTTTGTTTGTTTGTTGTCGTCCTCGTGTGCCCGACCCGCCTCCCAGCTCAGCCGCCCTCCCACTGACTTATTATAGTGCTCCTTCGCCCTGTAGACGCTGTGACTCGCTCTTCCTCACAGACTGAGTGGTCGCTCCCTGTGTCCCTGGCTGACGCGTGGTATCGTAGCGCTGCTCTGATTAACATTTACTTTCAAAGCTGCTTTTGTATTTCGACTGCCGTGTGCTTTGTTTAGCGCTTTATGTAATTAGCGCTCTAGCTTACAATTTAGTCATTTCCCTGGTATCGTAGCGCTGCTCTGATTAACATTAACTTTCAAAGTTGCTTTAGTATTTCGCCTGCTGTGTGCTTTGTTTAGCGCTTTGTGTATTCAGCGCTCTAGCTTACAAGTTAGTCATTTCCTTACATTGTTTGCGCATTTACCAATAGCGCTCCGCTCTGCTCCTCCCCCCGCCTCCATTTTGTTTGTTTGTTGTCGTCCTCGTGTGCCCGACCCGCCTCCCAGCTCAGCCGCCCTCGCCCCTCCCCCTCCACTATCCATATATGACAGTTACTCCCGCGCGCAGCGTCCACGCGCAGCGACCGCGCCCAATCCGCGCCGAAGGTGCGCCAAAGGTAAGCCCGTCTACGCCCGTCCGCGCCTGGACCGCGCCCAGCGCCAGACCCCCTGCCCCCGTCCCTCTCAGCCCCCCCGCATTACCTACAACGCCTCCACCCTCCTAGCCCTTAACCCCGGTCGCGCCCCCAACTGCGTCCAAGCTGCTCCTGGACACACCCATGGACCTTTCTCCTGCTACTCCTGCAAATTCATCGGCACCGACAACATCTCCGCTATGACCACACCACAGATTCCTGACCCCAACCACCTACAGTGCATCCTCCTCAACACCCGCTCGGTCCACAGGCACGCCATTGACCTCTGGAACCTACTAGACACCATCTCTCCAGACGTCGCCTTCCTAACAGAAACATGGATGAACGCTTCCTCCGCCCCTGACATCACTATTGCCATCCCCGAAGACTATAAGATCACACGCAAGGACCGCCCCGACCACACAGGAGGTGGAATCGCTATCGTCCATAAGAAATCTATCCGCATCTCAACCAGCTCCGACGCCAACCTCAATAACTCCGAACACCTTCACTTCCAGATCCACATCGACCCCAAGACCACACTCAGAGGCACCCTCCTCTACAGACCACCAGGACCCCGCGCAAAATTCAGTGAAGACATCACGGACTTCATCACTCCACACGCGCTCCCCTCCAAAGACTACATCCTTCTGGGAGACCTCAACTTTCACCTTGAAAAGAACAACGACCGCAATACCACCACCCTCTTGGACAATCTCGCCAACCTCGGACTTAAACAACTGGTCACTTCCCCCACCCACATCGCAGGTCACACACTTGACCCCATCTTCACCTCCAGCAATCATGTCTCCTTCAGCCACACTACGGATCTCCTCTGGACTGACCACAGCTGCGTTCACTTCACCTACAACAAACCCAAACCCACCATCCACCTCCAACCAACTCTGCAAAGAAACTGGAACAAAATCACCACGGACCAGATCTCCGCATCGCTCCTTCTAAACACCCCAGCCCACTCTTCTAACGCTAATGAAGCCGCCGCCAACCTCACCCTATGGTTATCCAACACCGCCGACACCTTAGCACCACTGAAGAAACGTCAAAGCAAACCTGGCAGCAAAAAGGCCTCATGGTTCAACGATGATCTTAAGAAGTCCAAGAAACTCTGCCGCTCCCTTGAAAAGGCATGGAAAAAAGACCCAACCACTAGCACCAAGGACGCCTTCAAAAACGCCACCCGCACTCACCACCAACTAATCCGAAAGGCCAAGAAAACAGCATTCAAGGATCGACTTGACAACAACGCCCACAACAGCAAGGAACTTTTCAACATCGTCAAGGAATTTTCCAACCCCTCGGCCAACTCAAACGACATCACCCCCTCTCAAGCCCTCTGCGACTCCCTAGCCTCATTCTTCCACAACAAAATTGCGGACATCCACAACAGCTTCGACAACGAACCCGGAAACCAACCCACCCTACCATTTGCTGAACATTCTCCCCCCGTGAACACCCTTATCGACTGGAACCCAATCTCCACTGAGGACACAATCCGCCTGATGAATTCCATCCACTCAGGATCCCCCACAGACCCATGTCCTCACCACATCTTCAACAAAGCAGACTCCGTCATAGCACCGCACCTCCGAGACGTCATCAACTGCTCCTTCAACTCCGCCACCTTCCCGGAAAGCTGGAAACACGCTGAACTCACCGCCCTTCTGAAAAAACCCACAGCGGACCCCACCGAACTCAAAAATTACCGCCCCATCTCGCTTCTTCCATTCCCGGCCAAAGTCATCGAGAAAGCCGTCAACAACCAGCTCGCCGCCTTCCTCGAAACCAACAAATCCCTCGACTCCTCACAATCTGGCTTCCGAGCAAAACACAGCACTGAGACCGCCCTCATCGCAGCAACAGACGACATTCGAACTCTACTGGACAATGGAGACACTGTCGCCCTCATCCTCCTCGACCTCTCTGCAGCATTCGACACAGTCTGCCACAGCACCCTTTTACAACGCCTCAATAACATCGGAATCCAAGGAAAAGCACTTGAATGGATCACCTCGTTCCTCACCGGAAGAACCCAGAGAGTCCGCCTCCCACCATTCAAGTCCGAGGCCACTGAAGTCATCTGTGGCGTGCCACAAGGATCCTCACTCAGCCCCACCCTCTTCAACGTATACATGAGCCCCCTCGCGGCCATCGCCCGCCAACACAACCTCAACATTATCTTTTACGCGGATGACACTCAACTGATCCTTTCTCTCACCAATGACCCCAGCACCGCCAAAACTAACCTACACGAAGGAATGAAAGAAGTTGCCGAATGGATGAAACAAAGCCGTCTGAAACTGAACTCAGACAAAACAGAAGTCCTCATCCTAGGTACATACCCCTCTGCATGGGACGACTCCTGGTGGCCGAAAGCCCTCGGAAAAGCTCCCATCCCGACAGACCACGCACGGAACCTAGGCGTCATCCTGGATTCCTCACTCTCAATGAACAGACAAGTCAGCGCCGTATCCTCTTCCTGCTTCAACATTCTTCGCATGCTCAGAAAAACATTTCGCTGGATCCCCACCGAAACAAGGAAAACAGTCACCCATGCTCTGGTCACGAGCCGACTGGACTACGGAAACACCCTCTACGCAGGCACTACCGCTAAACTCCAGAAGAAACTCCAACGAATCCAAAACGCCTCAGCCAGGATCATATTAGACATTCCACGCTACGAACACATCTCTGGTCACCTTAAAGACCTCCACTGGCTACCCGTCAATAAGAGGATCACCTTCCGACTGCTAACCCACGCACACAAATCACTCTACGACATCGGACCAGAATGCCTCAACTCACGACTGTCCTTCTACACCCCCCCCGCCAACTACGTTCCTCCAACCAAGCCCTCGCCACTGTACCTCGCATCAACAAGACCACCATGGGAGGCAGATCCTTCTCATACCTGGCTGCTAAAACATGGAACTCACTCCCCGCTCACCTTCGCCTTACCCAGAACCATCTAGCATTCAGAAAGCAACTTAAAACGTGGATATTTGACAAGTAATCCTCCTCCCCTTTCTAAGCGCCTTGAGACCCTCTGGGTATGTAGTGCGCTATATAAATTCTCTGACTTGACTTGACTTGACTCGGATATGCATCGAGCCTCCAGTTTCATAAGGTCGAGGTTCTTAGTGTCTCTGGTCCAGCGTTTGGGAATCACCGGTTGCGGTGTCTTTGTCTTGCGGGACCCGAGTAAAATGAAGGAGATGGAGTGGTGGTCAGACCAATCACATGGGTCTATGGAAATAAGTTTGACTGAGGATTCCTTGGAAATGATCCAGTCAAAGATGGCCTTTTTTGAGTGGGTTGGAAGAGAGCAGGCTGAGTCAGGGCTTGGTCAGTTAGGGGGTCTTTGATGGCGTTGACGTTGGGATCTTTAGTGTCATTCCAGTGTAAGTTGAAATCACCCAGGAAAATCTCAGTGGCATTGGAGGAAATCTTAGTTGTGATGATTTCCAAGAGGTGATCGTTGAAAGAATCATTTACCCTAGAGGGTGGTAAAAAATGTGCAAGTTGCAAAGGTGTAATGAGTTGCTGCAAATGGAGTGCGAGGTATTCGCATGAGTGGGTGGAGTCCGCCAAGAGTTCTGTGACAAGAAGGGAGGATCGGTAGATGCAGGCAATGCCTCCTCCTTTCCTGTTGGAATGTCTGTCCAGTCTGACGATGTTGTAATTGGGAGAGACTAATAGGTCCAGGGAAGAGTATTCATTGAGCCAAGATTCTGTAAGTATAGCTAGGTCTAGGTTTTTATTCAGGATGACGTCAGCAATATCAGCGGCATGCTTGACTCCTGAACAGCAGTTGATTAAAAGTCTGGATGGGGGGGGGGGGGGGGGGGCAGATGGCGGCGGAGTAGGACGTGCTTTTCGGTCCCTCCGGCGCCTGGCCTTCTACAGCTTTGTCTTAGCACTCAACCCCGGTGTTGGCGCCTGCCCTCAGAGTCTCCCCGCATCTCTTGGTGCTCCGTGCCCCACTACCGACCCCCCGCTGTCTTACCGCTGTGCCCCGGGGGCGGAGAGCGATACCCGACGAGATCGGTGCTGGTGGCCCACATACACGGGCCGCGGCAGAGACGACTGTGGCCGTGGCTCGGCTGAGAAGAGCTGAGCGCTGAGGCTGCACTTCGGGTGACACCCGGGAGTTGCCCAACGGTGAGCAGTGCTGCATTGGGGCTAGCGGCGGGCCTTGAGGGTGACTGCATGACGGAGGCCCGGCCCAGGTGGGGCACGACTTCCGGCCTCGCGAATCACGCGAGCCCGAGGCTTGTGGCCTAGGCTTCCCGGTGGTGGCTGCTGGTAGGAGGAGCCCACCCGACAACTCGGCTCTCTAGATCTACGGAGCTGCGGTTGGAGGCAAACGAGCGCTGGACGGCGCGAGGCAGGGGAGGCGTGCGCTGGCCCAGGGGCGCAAAATTCTGGCCTGGGACACCCCGATCCCTATCGCGGACTGCTGGCGGCCCGACCGGCCCTCCTGAAGTGCCTTTCACTCCCCCACCGTTGCTGGGGTGGGGCGGCCTGTGAAACCAGAGAGGCGGTGCTCTCCCTAGCGTAGGCGCACCTGAAGACTGTGCGGTCCTGGGAGCAAATCGAGCCCGGGGATCGCGGGCCTGCGGCAATAGAATCAGGTCAGTGTCTCCCGAGGACCTGCGAGGGGTGGAACAGAACTGTCAATCACCCCAGACGACTGCGGTGAGTGCATCCCCCCTGCGTGGTGAATCTGGGGCCCCTGCGCCTCGTGGGACTGCTGGAGTAGAGGCCTCCGGTACAGACATTGGGCCCGTGGCTCGAGGGCCTACAGCACATGGGAACTGGCCCTACACCACCTGGGGACCCACGAAGTAGGCTGTGAGGAGGCAGACACTTCGGGGCATTGCTGAGAGGGGTGCTGCCCCTGGACATTCTGTACCTCTTGCACTAAGGAGCCGCCGACAGTGGGCTTGAACCCACCGGTGTGGCGCTGGGCCATTGGGGCACCCCCCCCCCGTCGGACCGTGCTTAGACCGGATCCGGCGTTGCCGTCTGGCAACGTATGCAGTGGGATCGACTTGCACAGGCATCCGGGCAGAGTGAGTAGTGACAAACGGCCTGTGCCACGTGGTGAGCTACATACCAGCCGGAGGACCACGCAGCGCTTGCGTCCTGTACAGGTGCCAGGAGCAGGATTGTGAAGGTGAAGGGTCTGACCGTTGGAGATAACTCCGGGGGGTCCGAAGCTGAAGTGGTGGAGAAGTCGATCCCTGATTTGACATCAGTAGTGCTCACTGCCGAGTGACGGTACTTGCCAACAGTCCCGTGACGCACCATCTCGACGGGCCGGGGCTGTCTTTCGCCGCTGGAGGGTGGGAGACCCGGCGACGCCACAAGGTCCGCATCGCAGCGTAAAGGGAAACCCGGTAGGGATGCGCCTCAGAAGGGATCCCAACAGCCGGCGTCCCCTGGGCCCAGCATATCACCTAAACCTAAGGACGATGAGGCCCCAGCAACTAAGGCCTTTATGATGGAACTTTTTGCCGCCATTAAGGAGGACATCTCCGAGCTCCGCTCTCAGCTGGCTTCGGACCTTCGCGAGGTGAGGAGGGATGTGAATGGCCTCGGAGAACGGGTGGCTACCCTGGAGGACCATGACCTCAGCGTGGCGAACGATGTGCACCAACTGCAACAGGATGTAATACGACTTACGGAACAGAACCTGGACCTGCAGGCACATGCGGAGGACTTGGAGAACTGTTCCTGCCGGAACAACATCCGTATCCGGGCAGTGCCGTGGGACGGGGAGTCTGGTGACCTCCGGGAGTATGTAGGAGCGCTCTTCTTACAGATCCTGAATGACGAAGACGTGAGTGCCATCTGGATGAACAGGGTCCACAGGGTCGGCCTGCCTAGATGCGGAGGGGGACCTCCACCCGATATCTTGGTTTGCGTTCACGACTTCCAGCTGAAGGAGCGCATTCTACGGAAGGCTCGGGAGACCCCATCTTTGCTATTCCGGGACCATCACCCCCAGTTATTTCATGATAATATGAGACGAGTGATCCACCTGATAGAAAAAGCCAATAGGTTTCTTATACCAGCAGTGCTGGTGGGCCTTGACACGGAAAAAGCCTTCGACCGCGTAAATTGGGGCTTTTTGTTCCACACCCTGGTCGCCTTTGGCTTTTCAGATAAGTTTATAACAATGATACGGGCAAACTATAACGATCCCCGCTCTCGTGTGGCGGTCAATGGACACCTATGCTCCTTTTTCTCGCACACTCGCGGTACCAGACAATGCTGTCCCCTCTCCCCCCTGCTCTTCGCGCTGAGCATTGAGCCATTGGCAATGGCAGTAAGGGAGCATGAGGGGATCCGGGGTCTCCCCTTTACCGGTGAGCAGCACAAGATCTCCCTGTTTGCGGACGACGTTTTGTTATCCGTTGGGGATCCGGCACTCTCACTCCCCCACGTCCAGGCGGTCCTCTCTCGCTTCGAGGGAGTGGCCGGTTTCAAAGTCAACTTTGATAAGTCATATATCCTCAATCTCATGCTTCCTCCTGTTGAGGTGGAACGTGTGCGGCTACTGACCCCTCTGTCCTGGGCGACTGCCTCTCTCTTGTATCTGGGTGTTCGGCTAACGCCCTCCATAGAGAAACTGTTCTCCGCGAACTACCCTCCGTTGCTGGCATCGGTGCGGGCAGACATAGATCGTAGGAAACCAAAGTATATCTCATGGCTGGGTAGAATCCATGCTCTGAAGATGGTCCCCCTCCCCAAATTTTTATACCTCTTCCAAGCTCTTCCCATCCCGATAGACGCAGACTTCTTCCGGCGCCTCAAGGCCTTGATGCTGCGCTTCACCTGGCAGGGGGGGCGAGCGCGTTTTTCTTTCACTACTCTGCGACGACCGCGGAAAGAGTGGGGGTGGGCTTCCCCGATATGCACTTGTACTACAAGGCTGCGCAGCTACGAGTGCTGGTGGAATGGTCCCAACAACTCTCGGAAAAACACTGGCTGCACATGGACAGGAGTGTTGCAGGTAGGTCCATTTGGGACCTGGCTTGGAAACCTAAGGTGGACAGGCCCAAGAACGCTTACATCAGTACGCCCACTAGCACTGTCCTGAAAGTTTGGGACACGGTCTCCAGTGATGATCGCTGGACTACATTTCCACCCCCTTCACGCCGATACACTTCAACCCGGCTTTCCCGCCGGCGATGCAGGAAGGCCCCTTTCAACTGTGGAGGGAGGGGGGCTGTAGGGCCCTTACACATCTGTTCCACGGATCCGCGCCGCTCACTTTTGCCAACAGCATGAGGGACTATGGAATCCCGGCCACGGAGTGGTTTCGCCACATCCAGCTCCTCCACTGGGCTACCTCCTCTGGGGTTAATGACGCAGCCACTAGACCCCTGTCCCCATTTGAGGCTTTTATCCTGCGAACCGACACTATGAGAGGCGCTATTTCCTTCCTTTATAATCTGCTGCTTACCACTGCTGCAGCTCCCCGTCCCCGCTATATGGGGCACTGGGAGGAACTTCTTGGGAGGGATATTACGGATGAGGAGTGGTCGGGTCTCTGGCGAGACGTTGCGTCGCACAACCACTCAGTAGACGTTCGGGAGGCCCACCTCAAGGCTCTTATGGATTGGTACTTGTATCCGTCCAAGTTACATCGCATATTCCCAGCCACCTCGGACCGGTGTTGGAGGGGCTGTGGTCTGTTAGGTGGTCTGTTAGGTGACTTCCGCCACATCTGGTGGGACTGCCCGATCATCCGCCCATACTGGGATGAGATTTTGTCCCATATTAAAGACATTCTCGGATACCTGGTGGCTGACTCCATGGCCCACGTCCTGCTGGGTCTCCGAGACCCAGCTCTCGAACATCAGACCAGGGCTGATAAACAGATATTGTGGCTCTGTCTTGGAGCAGCCAAACTCACCCTAGCAGCGGCCTGGAAGAAGCCTGATGCCCCAGCATTATCCTTGTGGCACGCGAGACTGTGGAGACTATTGAGTGTGGAACGAGTAACGGACATCTTTCTAGGTAACTTCAAAAACTTCATGTTCCGATGATGTCCCCTGGTCCGCTTTCTCTCACGGGGCTTACCTTCTGCAGTTTGCCCGTCCTCACTACGCGCACTACACCTCTTTCAGATATAACCAGGGCCGTATGAATGTAGGACTGAATGCATCAGTTGTCACTGCCACCTGGGGGGTGGGTTGGGAGGGGTTATGTTGTTGTGTTAATTGTTGCGAAGCCCACAGGGCAATCGGAGGCCTCGGAATTCTCCAGCACTGCATCGCCCGCCTTGATTCCGCTTGCCTCTACTCCTCTGGAATTTTGGAACAGGACTGACTGTGGATGCCCGTTTCTCTGCCCTCAGGGACTGATCTTTTGAACTGCGCTGTGGTAACTTTCAGACTGCCTTCAATACCCCCTGTGTGGGAAGCAGTGCGGGACTGTCGCTTGTTTCTTCTCTTAGTTTGTTTCTTTTTTTTTATTTCTTTTTTTTCTCTCTCTCCTTAAAATACAAAATAAAGATTTTACACAAAAAAAAGTCCGGATGGGGGGTGTCTGGGGGAGTGTCAGGAGTCTGGACGGACAGAAATACAGGCGCAAGGTTGCTTTTTACCACATTTCTGTTATGGAGGGTAGCTAGCCTGTTGGGGTTGATGGTGACCGTGCTGATGGGGTGTTCAAAACATCTAGTGGATGGGGGAAGGCTTGGACAGAGTTATGGTCTTGGAGGACGGCAAGGATTTCATTTCCCGTGAGGTCTAGAGGTTTAGATGTGGCAGTGGTAGGATTGTAAGAGAGTGCGAGAGCTCTGGATTCCTCCTCTGAGAGGTGGCAAGGTAGTTTGCGTGGGCGAAGATGTCTCAGAGGTAGCGGGTGTGGGTGCTTGGGAGGCGCGGTGTTCAGTGGGGGGGAGGTATGAGGTGGCTTGAGGTTAGCAAGGGAGAGCTCGGCAAGGTGAAGGAGATTAATAAGGTCCAGAATGGAGCTATGGTTTCTCTGGGTGAGTTTAGCCGCTCTGGAGTGCAGAGTTTCCAGATCAATATAAGCTGGGGATGCTAGAGGGCAGGGGGACAGAGGTTCAGGAGCAGTCCTGGGGGCATGTAAAGGTGGAAGGGGAGATAGATTGGTTAGAGAAGACTCCAGGGTCTTTGGAAGAGTACCTAGCCCGCGATATTGGTGGATGGCTGGCAGGGGGCGGTCAGAGGTCTAGGGACAGCTCTGTTAGAGGTGTCGGAGGACGAGGTATAACGGTCAGGGTGATCACTGGTGGGTGCCATTGGAAGACTGGCGGTCATTGGGAGCGTACCCATCTCCCAGTCGGTGGGGGGAGTTGGGAGGGGGGGTAAGGGGTATAGGGGAGTGTCCATAAACGGGGTCAGTGGGAATGCTTGTGGGGGGGTAGGGAGAACTACAGTGGGAGCCCTAGGAGAGGGGTATGCAGGTGTCACCAATAGAGGCAAAATCCACTGGGTAGCCCAGATAAAGGCACAGAATAAGATGAAATGTTACTTACTGCTGGACTGTACTATTGGAAAGCAGTCTCACATGTGCAATAGCAATAAAAACATGAAATAAACAAATGCTGACCAAATATCGTATCAGCAACAACAGTTTGGAAATAAAGAGCACTTAACATGGACAGACCTGGAAGTTGGAGTTAGGTAGGTTCTGTAAGCATTGCTACATGGAATTTTTCAAAGATGTAACCCATAGAATACAGAAAATACGGAGATAAAAAAAAGCACGGTCATTGACATTTTTCCTCCTCACACTACAGCATACACCATGGGGCTTTGGATCAACCCATTTCAGTCACTGGCTAACTTCACTGTGAGTGATGGAATTCTGCTCTTTCACAATAGCACATCAATACACGAAGTAGTTCCCTTCAGTGTCACAGACCACTATAACTGTACCAATGTGTGCTTTCTGAGACCCAAAATATGCTTTGGCTTATAGGCTATATTTTTTTACATTGGCTTGGAATGCAGAGATCCCCAACATTAAAGTTTTACAAAAACCATAACAAAGCAAAAAAAAGGAAACACGCACTGACAAAAACCAGAAGGGTGGTAGCCAATACCAGACGAATTGGCTGCCCAATACTTGTTTAAAGGTGAGTGATGAAAAGATGGAATGCTCCAAAATAAAAAAGTAAACAGCAGAAAATAGCAACAGAATGTCTGACAGCATTTGACAATAAAAAAATATTCAAATAGATACCATCATTGGCAAAGGCAATAGGTCTTGCCTATGCAAGAGCTATTGCCTTTGCCAATGCGTTTAAGCCATGTTGCGCACTAACTTGGCTGCTGTTCAGTATGACTTGAAGTTGGTGCTGTAGAGGAGAGTGGAGTGTCGTCGAGTGGAATGGCGAAGAGTGGAGGAGAGTGTTGTGGTGTAGAATGTTGTGGCATAGTGTTATGCATTGGAGTAGCATAGAGTGGAGTCACATAGAGGGGCATACAGTGAAGTGGCATAGAGTAGAGCGGACTGATGTAGAGTGCATTAGCATAGAGTGTTGCATAGTATATTGGCATTGAGTGGAGTGGCTTAGTATTTAGCGGCGTACAATGCAGCATTGTAGAATGTAGCTGCGTAGATTAGATTGTTGCATAGTAGAGTGCAGTGGTGTAGTGTACAGTGTTGCAGGGTGCAATTGTGCAGAGTAGAGTGGTATAGAGTAGAGTGGCATAGAGTGCAGTGTGGCAGAGTAGAGTGGCACAGAGTGCAGTGGCATGGAGTGGTGCACATTAGAGTGATGCTGTGTAGAATATAGTGCCATAGGGTGCAGTGGTGTAAAGAAGAATGCCACAGAGTGCAGTTGCACAGAATGGGATGATGCAGAGTCAAGTGGCTTAGAGTGCCTTGGCATAGCGAACAGTAGTGCAGAGTAGAGTGGCATAGAGTGCAGTGTTGAAGAGTAGAGTGTCGTAGAGTGGTGTAAAGTGCAATGGCATAGAGTGCAGTAGTGCAGAGTTGAGTGGTGTACAGTTCAGTGGCGGAGAGTGCAGTGTTGCAAAATAGTGTGTCACAGAGTACAGTAGTGCGTAGAGTACAGTGGCGTAGAGTAGAGTAGAGTGGCATAGAGTACAGTGGTGCAGAGTAGAGTGCAGTGGCATTAGTGCAGTTGTGTAGAGTGCAGTAGTTTTAAGTAGAGTGGCATAGAGTACAGTGGCACAGAGTGGAGGTCTTCAAACTTTTTATGCCGAGATTCCACAGTTAAACCGTTTTAGGCCTAAGGACCCCCTCCTGGCAAAAATTTCTAGAGCTTCATTGACAACTATCAACTACCATAAACGCTCCCAATTTCCACAGGAAATCATTTATATAGTGGGGCAATAATTTTAAACTGTGTTTAGCAAATCAAAGGTCAGTGAGCATAGGGGCATAGCCAAAGGTGTGGCTAAAAACAAAGGGCCTCATTTATGAGAAATTGGCGTAGGGCAGCGCCGCAATTCTTCTTGCAGCGCTGCCCTGCCTCAATGTGAAAGGGCAGGAATGCACATTATTTATGAAATATGGTGCATTCCTGTCCTTCCCCCCTGCATTGGTGCACAAATTGCTGCCTAGCACCAACGTAGGCAGGATTGTTTATGTGCAGGAAGTGGCACCTTCCTGCACTAAAACAATCCAGAGAAGGGTTTTCCTCTTTCTATGTGTGCTGCAGAATACAACACACATGGAAAGAGGAAATAACATGGAGAATTGAAAACATTTCTCCTCGTTACGCCTAATGTGGGGAAGGGTAAGGTCCTGCCGCTGCCGTAGATTTACATGGTTTTGTAAATCTGGGTCAGCGTCAAAATCTGTGGTTGCTGCATGGGAAACCCACCACAATGTCCATGGAACGTCTACTTGATATAGAGTAAGGCAACACTGTGACTGGCGCTGCTATGTCTTACTCCACATCTATGAGGCTATGCAAAGCCATGCAGGGTGACTTTGCATCGCCTCATAGATATGATTGAGACGCTTCAAAAAACGCAACACTCCAGCGGCGCAAGAATCTCATAAATCATCCCTAAAATATTTTGTTAGTTCTTTAGGTCTTTCACCATCAGATAGCTAAATATAAAATAATGGGTAGCTTAAATGAAAACTAATTTTAAAAAGTGGTTATTCAGTGGGAAATGCACTGTAGTACATTATGAACCCTCTATTAGTTATTGCACTGCAGAGGTCTGTGTGTAGCCAGAGAGCCACAGAATTAAATCTTGGTTGGTGCAGGGGAGACTAGTGACTTGTGTATTTTTAGTGCTATGAGGTCACAGCCTGTGACAGAATGCAATGTGAATGTGTAAGTCTTTAATGTATGCTTGCATTACACACATTATAGGATAGACCACTACAAACTGCAAATAGTTTTAGGATAAAATGGAGCTACCAAAATTTAGATTTTAATAATACATGACCATAAGTAATACAATGAATTTTTATATATTTTTTGCATAACTGTCCCTTCAACACCTCCTCAGGGGTACTAAGCACTGTGTAAATACAATTAGGATTAAAAGCATGCACTTCACATCCCGGTTGGTAACTCTTCGTACTGCCACGCAAAAAAACAAATCTTTGCCATCACAGTGCTTGGAGTGAATAGACCAATTAAAGCAGAACTGACCCCAGGCACCCTTTACATTTCAAGATTAACTCATAGCGCACATTTGCATTTAATTCAGGAAAGCAGGCACCCTAGCAGAAGAGCTGTTTTACCTGTCTGCCCAGCCTCTTCATTTTACAGCACAGAACCCTCAATTAACTTCAGCTGAAGCATGTTAAGGATCAGAATAAAACATCCCAGACGTTGTCATTTTTTTCAAAAAGGAAGAGAGCATGTTTTGCATTCCAGGCAAAAATGAGGCCTAGAAATGTGCAACCCCATTCCCAAGACTCCACGGCCCCCCTGGGGGTCGCACCTCACAGATTGAAGACCTCTGATGTAGAGTAAAGTGGTGTAGAGTGCAGTGGCAAAGAGTGAAGTGGTGCACAGTAGATTAGAGTGGCGTGCAATGCAGTGGCATAGAGTGCAGTGTTGCAGAATGGCAGAAAGTGGAGTTGTGTAGAGTACATTGAAGTGGTGTACAGTGCAGTGGTGAAGAGTGCAGCGGTGTAGAGTAGAGTTGCGTAAAGTGCATTGGCATAGAGTGGAGTGGTGCAGAATAAAGTAGTGAGGGGTAGAGTTAAGTGGTGAAGAGTGGAGTGGTGCAGGGTGGAGTAGAGTGCATTGACATGGAGTGGTGTAAAGTGGAGTGGCGCAGAGTAGAATGTAGTGCCATGGAGTGGAGTATGCATGGTGTGGTAGCACAATGCCATTATAGACAACACATTTTCAATTATTGAAATTACCATTACATTTACACAGAAATACAGTTTAACTAATAAAACTATACAACGCATAAACAACAGAAATACAGTTTTACTAATAAAACTATAGAGCGCATAAGTGGAGTTGTGTAGAGTACCTTGAAGTGGTGTAGAGTGCAGTGGTGAAGAGTGCAGCGGTGTAGAGTAGAGTTGCGTAGAGTGCATTGGAATAGAGTGGAGTGGTGCAGAGTAAAGTAGTGAGGGGTAGAGTGAAGTGGTGTGGAGTGGTGCAGGGTGGAGTAGAGTGCATTGACGTGGAGTGGTGTAAAGTGGAGTGGCGCAGAGTAGAATGTAGTGCCATGGAGTGGATTATGCATGGTGTGGTAGCACAATGCCATTATAGACAACACATTTTCAATTATTGAAATTACCATTACATTTACACAGAAGTACAGTTTTACTAATACAACTATACAACGCATAAACAATAATGTGTGGAAATGGCACCACCTAGTATTGATTTGTTTTGATCATAATAAAGTATTTGTTTCCAACACACTTCAGAATTAACAAATAATTTACTTTATTTGTGCGTACCTATATCTTATCTATTCTAAAATAACTGCACAGTTCATTTAAATGTTGTTGTGTACTAGAAAAAACCCTTCCCTACCCCCAGTATCTGGCAAGATTTTCATATAAATCCACGCACTTTGAAGTCAGAGAAGGAAAAGTAAATACAAAGCTACCTCGGAAGACAGTGCCTGACATTTGGCTTTTGCCTTTGAATGCACAGCAAATTTGACATGATAAGAACAAGATTTACAGGCCTGGTTACAGAAAGGATCACTCATGGAAGGATACAAGGGAAGTTGCTGGAAAAGGGCTTTGCTCCTTAGGAGGGATGTATTCACCCTGGACACCCTAAAACAAACAAAGCCAGAAAATGTGAGTTACAAACCACAAAGCCAATAGTAAGCAACTTGCAGAATGCATTCCTAGAATGTGGTCTGTTAGGTTTCGACATAAAAAGGGAATATATGACCAACTGCTTCCTAAATCCAGCATAGTAATCTAGTATAAAGCTCCATATAAAACTGATAACTCCAGAGCACATACTACCGTGATATATGGAGGCCACAATGTACAACCAAACTTTGGCAATACTATTTTAGTCATGCATAATAAAGCATAACTTTATACTGCCTTACCCATGATTCCTTCTGGGTCACCAAAGCGGAATGTGGCCTGGGTGTCTACTAATTCAATTTGTCACTGAGCAGCTCAGGAAAGTCAGGGAACGGACCAGCAACACAAAGAGATTAGTAATTCAATAGTGATGGGTCTGAAAAACATTGAGACAGGAAGGAGTAGTAGCCAGGCATAAAAAGATTAGGCGGGGGATGAGGATGCAGGACAGAGGTTGCTGTGGAAGCAGAGAGACTAGTTTATTATTCGCAGTCTTGCTGTTATAACCAATGTATTATCTCCAGGAACAATGCTAATGGAAAAGAAGGGCGCTGTGTAGTTTCACTGAAACAAAAAATCCCCAAGAACGTGGTTCTGAAGTAGCATCTCAATCTTCAGCTACTACTATTCGTCAACGAGCAAAGCACCACTAAGGAAAAACTTAATTAACTGAGGTAAGCGTACCACTTGCAAGGAAGTACCTCATGCCAAATGCTGAGGCGAAAATAAATACATGTTGAAAATAAATAAATGTGGACCAATATACAATTACTTAAAGCAAAAGTATTAAAGACATTCACAAATACATTAATACTGTTCAAAGGTCGCAATTCAGTTTAAGTACTGCAATATTGTCCTTGTAAATATGGGACAGAGAAATGCGGCTGCCAGTGCGTCACAAAAAGTGACGTACTGGCAGCACAAGGAGCTTGTAAATCTGCCCGAAGTCATTTAAATGTGACTTTACCTTACTGCAAACCTTTAACCTCTTGAAGACCAGCTTTTGGGTTGAAATCTAATTTTAAAACAAAGACACATGGAAATAAGCCATATCTGCAACAGGGAAATAAGCCATATATGCAGATGTGCAGTGAAATATTACATTTATTGCCATTACTTGGGGATGGAAATAGCATCATATAGTGCTTAAGGCTTCACCTCTCAAGAGCCATGGCCCCCCTTACACTAAAAATGTATTTATTATTTGTACTGTGCAATAAGTGCCAGGGGTCCAGCTACTAGGGGCAGCTTACAATTAGCAAGTAACTAAAGATATAACAATCAAAGGAGGCACATTTGGCATACCGGTGAGGTGAACATACTATACCATGAGAACATAGCAAAAGGACATGTGAAACCAGGGGCGGCTCCTCAGCTGTGGTGGAGGAGCGGCACCCAACTGCTTTCTCGTAGTGCGAGAAGCAGAAACATAAAATAGAAATGACTCTAAGTTATTACCATTTTATGTTTGTGTTGCAGGCGGGCGGGTGGGCGGGGTTGCTCTGCTCTCCGAACAGGGCAGGGGAGGAGTGGTGTGTCCACTCCTGAATACACAAAGACTGATTGGTTGGCCCTCTCGGGCCACCTAAACCAGTCTTGTGCACTCTGTCCTTCTCCATGCAGGCTGAATTAGGTTTGTTTAATGTTGGAGAGGTTCTTGGTAAGTTTGAGGTCCATGGGGAGGATGTACCATAGTTTTTCACCTACTAATTTCAGGGATCCGATTTTAAATGTGGACCTGAGTCAGGGCCGGACTTGCCGTAGCGGGCACCGGGCAATCCCCCGGTGCGCCGCACAGGTGGGGGCCGGTTTTGGGCCGTTTTTGTTACAGGGCCGTTTTTGCAGCATAGCTGCAAAATCGTCCCTGTAACTAAATCGTCCGAAAACCGGCCCTTTCAAAGAGCTCGGCGGCACCCCCAAACCCCCCCCCCCGCCCCACAGTGTGCTTCAACGTTTGACAGCCTTCAGAAATATGATCCAGTGGTCTGATGTCAATCTACAAACTATCCACTCTGAAACCTGCTGCCATCCAACTGTCTTTGGGAGATATCTTTCACCTTTATTCAAGCAATGACATGCAGCGACTGTCATGACTGGCTATAACCCATCGTTTATATTCCATTTCAAGATGTACGCACTATGACTTGTTGGGCTTTGATGTTTGCTGCTTCAACCCACCACCAACCCAAAGTCAATAAAAAAATCAACACTCGTAATCTGATACTTTTATTTAATTGAGGAGGCCAAGTGCTGGTGTTGTTCACGTTTCCTATGAGTACTTTCTCAATTTTTAGTATTTGCGCATTGCGTGTGTGAGTGTGTGTCTTTCCCCTGGCAGTTTAACCGCTTCCACATATTCAAAAGAGGCCTCGAGCACCCACAGAGCCCATGCACACTTACCTTTCTCCTGCTGCGTTGCGAGACCTTCCTCCACTCCACTGTGACATCTGGGAAATCTTCTTGGTGCTGATAGGCGTATTTTGAGCACGGTGATGCCAGGAGCGTTCCGGCGCGGCGTCACCAGTGCCTGTCGCCATCTTGTGCTTTACGCGCTCCATCGAGTCAGATGCAACTTCCAGCATTGTACACTCCACGCCAACCACCTTTGTTTATCGTTGCATGTCAATAAAGTTATCTTGAACGCCGTGCTCATCTATCATCTAGACATGTTTCTGTTGTGAATGTATCTAGGACCCTAATTAAATATTCCTGATTCATGCCCTTATGCGGTTATGATAAATCATGTCCTAATGAAGGCATAAGAATCTTACCCATATTCAGTCATAGCCCACGCAGCCCAAATACGGCAAGGCTACTTCCTTAGATTCCTAGAGAGCACAACGAGTTCTTTCGACACACCAAACCTTCAGCAACCTGGGAATTCCCCATGTCTTTGTTTTGATTTGTCATTGGACTCCTGCGAGCACTAAAGGAACAGTCAGTTCTTAGTGACATCTTTTATTGACGTCTTATGTCCAACCTTACGTCAAACACGGCACCTTCCAGGTATAAATATACCAACACTTGCCTTAAGCAACACAGGGTGGTGTGGAGCAGAGCGGCTATCTACTTATCCGAAGCCCAGCTGAGGCGAGAGCCGAAGGAAGCCGCCCCTCCCCTTTGACACACTGGAGAAGCTGCCTTTTTTCACGCCGAGAAATCCAGCTCCGGTGTTTCCAGTCATCCTTGCGGGTTACTGGGAGATCGAGTCCTGAGAAACGAGATACAAGACCTCCTTCATTCTATAACCAAAGTACAAGGTGGGACGCTGTTAAGTGCGAGAAGAGGCTCACCCTGATTGTCGAGGACTTCTGAGGGCAGTTCCGCCCAGACGGCTTGCCGCTCCCGCTCCGCGGGAGCCGCTGCGCACAGGAGTGCGTGTGTCACCACCAGCACCTGGTTACTGGAAGCAGAGGCAGGGGTAAGAGGAAAGGCGTGGGCTGCGAGTGTGCAGGGACTCCGTTATCCAGGAGTCCCTGCGAAGACCACGGATTAACATCCGGTCCGCTCTCCCCGCCGGCCCTCCCCCCGCCCACTCCGCCCCATACGGCCACTATATTTTGACTCGACTCTCCCGCAGCGCGGGACGCAGCACGGGCGAAGACAGGGCTAAGACCGGGCCGTTTGAGGCCGTTAGAGGACGGTAGAGGACTGGACTGGCCCACTCACTATCGTTCTACCTATAGATATTCATCCCCTCGCTCTACACGAAATGAGCACTAGAGCGACTCGGAGTAAGACCTCCAAGGCAGCCACACAAATTAGCGGCCCCATGGATGATTTCATCACCCGCACTAATATTGCCATTGACAATGAAATATCCAAATTGCAAACACGGGTGTCTTTGGAATTGGATGCTGCTAGACGTTTGTCGCAAGTGATAGCGCATTCAAAAAAATCCTCTTTAGGCCACATAGCAACCGCGGTTACGCCAGAACGCCCTGTTATTCCCAAAGGCATATTCACACAGGCTGTTGTACACAAGATCGCCAACTCTACCCCTTCCCCGTCGTTAGAGCGAAATATTAACGTAGAACAAGTCAAACCCCCACCTGCACCCACGCTTTGCGCCCAGACTATGACCCCTAACTCACAGTTACCCCCAAACCCCACCATTAGTAAACCACCCAAAAGGAAGCGTCGAGCAGGCACTGCTTATGCCCGTAAAAAGGCGAAAATTGTGCTCCCTCAAAATCTAATTTTAACGAAATCACTTAATGTATCACCAAATGCTTCCCAAGGAAATAGTATGGGGCCACAATCACCAAGGGAGGGTGGTATAGTCGCTCCTGAAGTCGTTCCTGAAGTCATCTTAACCAGTATGGCTCAAGAGACCGAGGGCTTGCAAACTGAGGGGTTAGGCAACAACGATGGGGCATTCATAGATCTAGTTTGGACAACCCTAAAGAAACTTCTTTCCCCTCTCGACCTTAGACTCTCGAGAATAGAGAACAACTTGCTCGAGATGGAAAAAAGTATCATCGCTCTGGCCACTCTTGGCTTGAAAACCCTCGAAAACCAGGGGCAGTTTGCCGCTGACACTACACCTCCAATTCCCCAAACACAATCACAGGCTGCTCCTCCTCGCAATCATGCCACACCATGTCAGGATATCCCGCCTCTAGCACCGCCCCCTCCCCGCCCGATACCTAAGCCAAGGTCTGTGGCAGTGAATGATATTCTTCCTGCCGCTAAATCTAAAGCTTCTCAACGAGCTACAGACCTTCATCCAGGTAAACCCAAATCCGATGTTCAGCCCAAATCTACTTTTGGCACTGCCCAGGATCCGCCTTCGAAGGCCAACTTCAGAGGGGGATACATTGATCTTCCCCCTGAGGCTAACGATTATGTGGTGGTCCTAACGGGTGTACCCCAACTTGGTGTAGACCAATACGAGAACCACTGGTCACTAAAAAACAAAATAATGTATTGGCTAAATAACAATAGACCTATCCCTAATGGCCAGAAAAGCCGAGTATTGATGGTTCGTAGAACTAGTTGGGTGGGCCCCACGAAGAAATCTAGTCCAGGGGACTGCATAGTGGTGACCTTTGAGGATCCGCATACGGCACAATTTATCTGCTCCTGGCCTGGTTCCGAAGGGTCACCTGTAATACCAAGACCCCTGTCTTTCTTTTACCCACCCCGTTTCCACCATATCTCGGTGGATAATTGGTCCATAGCTCATCACCAACCCTGGAAAGGCCACCCCAAAGCTTACAATCAATCCCAGCCCCTTTGGAACGGCTTTCCCATTTCTAATAGATACGGTGGTCTGGAGGAGGTGGATTGACTCTCTAGCCAATACTCCCAGCCTAATTTCGAAAAATCTTTTGCCTCGTCTGCCAGAAGCCCACTAGAGCACGTATCCCTAGATCTCGCAGTGGCCCTAGCGGGATATACCAATGGCTCAGATAATAGGGTAGGGTTGTCGTCCTCTGCCACCTCCGAATCGGTTACGACGGAAAGTGACAGAGTCCTATCCTTTATGACCCCACAACCATTAAGCCGAGGGAGTGCTGCAGAGGTGAATGGGGCTGGCTTATTTAAGACTTCTATTTCGCAGCATTCCAAATCAAGTCCAATTGTCTCCGGAAATGTTGCATTTGAAGCCGCTCCGTCTATCCTTGCCTCTCTACAGCATACCTGTGATCCATCGGTAATAAAGGTCTTGAGCTGGAATGTGGCTGGGCTTGACCGCAATCTCGACAACCAAGATTGGATTGCATTCCTAGATCCATATAGTATTTGCCTCCTTCAGGAAACTTGGTGTCAGGAACCAAGGCACAGAGTGGGGTTCACGACTCACTTTGTCCCAGCGGTACAGCTTCCTGGATCCAAAGGTCGCCCTTCAGGCGGCCTTATGATTTGGATTAGCATCGCCTTAAGACTGGATGTCACCCAAAGGTCTACCAAATCACTTGATCTACAATGGCTGTCATTGCACTGCAAAGGAGGGAGGTCCCTTGAAATCTTCAACATCTACTTGAGGGGTACTAATGGAGGTACATCACGATTATCTTCAACAGGCCTTAGCAATGAACTAGCCTCATGTAACATTGATTCTTATGTCCTGCTGGCAGGTGATTTTAACTGTTGCTTTGAGCCACTGTCTAGGGATGACATTTTGGACACCTTCGAAGAGGATTCTAGGAGAGGTATCCCCATTTTAACCATCGATCCAATCCCCAAATGGACCCAGAGTGCAATAGAACTCAATGCCCTTTGCTTGGAACACAATTTAAGATCAGTCAATGGTCGCTCAAAATCTGACCCCAATGGAGCCCATACTTATAACAGAATTGGACGGACCTCAAGAATTGATTTTATCATGCTCAATTTTAATCTGTGGGCATTCCATCAGGACATGGAGGTCATTGTGTCTAGCGACAGCGATCACAATCCACTTTCTATTGTGTTGACTAGCCCTTGGAAAGAGGGGACCTTTGCTTCTTCAGATCGCAAGTGGAAAACCACTCGCGAAATTGTTCCCTCGAACTGTAGTAGGCGCTTGAAGTGGGCAAGAGTCTCGGCGGACGAAGAGAGGCTTTCAGAAGCTGCGTCCATTCTGTTAGAGACTGATTCCAGGCTGGATGCATTGATCCCTACGGACGGAAGGACCCTGCCCCTGTTTATAAAAACAATTGAGGCCTTGAGCGATCTTTTTCTTATTTCCAAGACAAGTTTCAAGGGCGCCCGTAATGGTGCTCATTCGTCCAGGACAGTGTGGTACTCTTCGAAATGCCGAGAAGCCAAGGGGGCCCTTATCTCGGCAGTAAAAAACGAGGAGCCTGACCAAGTAAGGGCTGCAAGGAAGAACTATAAAAAAACCATAACAGCAGCAAAAGAAGCACATGACCTAAACTTCTGGCGGGATTTGGCCGAAGCAAGCAAAAAGAAAAATGCGAAAGAGTTTTGGGACCTATTAAGAGCCAGGGAAAAACCTATCGATCAGCAAATAACCTGTAACATTTCCGGTGCCGCATGGTTTGATCATTTTTCCAAGCTGTACTCCATCCCACTGGGGGTTTCTGATGACATTTTGGCTCCTTTATCCCGACTTACATTAGCTCCTATGAGTAGCGGTGACCCTTTCTCCAGGCTGGAGGTAGAAAACGCAATTAAGGGCATTGTTGCTAACAAAGCTGCAGGCCCAGACGGAATCCCGGGCGATCTGTTAAAAGCCTATCCAGCGTGGTGGAGCAGACTGATCACTTCCCTCCTAAATGAGGCATTGCTAGGAGGCGCTTTTCCCGACTCCTGGAGGGGAGCGGAAGTGGTCCCCATCTTTAAGAAAGGCTCCAGAGATGACCCAGCAAATTACCGCCCCATCAGCTTGCTGGACTCTACTCAAAAAGTGGCGGGCAAAGTTGTCCTAAATAGGATATTGCAGTGGGCGGAAGAAAACCAGATACTCTCCAACCTTCAAGCAGGCTTTCGGAAGGGGACTGGCACTATTGAACAGACATTTCGCCTCCTCATCCTTTACTGGAAAGTGGTGGTGTTGGGAGGGGGGAGTTTGTATTTGGTTTTTATTGATCTACGTACAGCTTTTGACCTGGTCCCGCGAGCATCACTTTGGAAAGTTCTCAGTGAGTTAGGCTTACCTCATTACCTACTAGCCTTACTGATAAAATTCCACGATAGCAATTTTGCCCAAATTAGATGGGGCTCACAGGGTGAAAAAACATCACGTATTCCGGTCAATAGGGGCGTCCGCCAGGGCTGTGTGCTCGCCCCCACTCTGTTTTCTTTGTATGTTAACGGAGTGGTGGGGCACCTCTTACAAGATCCATCCGATGCTCCAACCCTGGCGGGGAATAAAATACCAACGCTCCTGTTTGCGGATGACACCCTTTTAATTTCTAAGACCCCAATGGGTATCCAAAAATTGCTATCCAGTTTTAAGTCTTTTTGTGATGCAAAAGGTTTGGCCATCAACATAGCGAAAACCAAATTCCTTGTGCTTAACCCCCCAAAAAAAACAGTTGCCACTCCTGTCCTTGACTCTGTGTATTTAGAGAGAGTCAAGGAATTCGACTACCTGGGCATTCGGTTATCCGATTCCATGAGTTGGAGGTCACATCATCAGAAGGTGTTTCTGGCACACAAAAGGGTAGCTGGAGCCCTGCTTAAACAACAGCGAGCTTCGCCACTGAAACCCATCGGGGCTGTTCTAGACATTTATAGGGCAAGGGTGGTAAGCGCGGCACTATACGGCGCGGAATTGTGGGGCTTACAGAAAGTTGATACCTTAGCCTCCCTAGATAACAACTTTCACAAAGACCTTTTGAGGCTGCCCCACAGTACCCCTACAATCCCTATTATGCTTGATGCTGGGTCACGTCCGATTTGTGACCAAGCAAAACTACGCCCGCTCCTATTATGGTGTAGAATCTGGAATGTTCCAGAACTCCAGAGCTATGCAGAGGCCCTGGATGATCTTCTGTCCCATACAGGATGCCATAAAATCCCTTGGCTTAGAGATGTTAAATCCCTCCTGTTTAAATTGGGGTTAGGAGATTTTTGGGCTAGCAAAACCTCGCCCTCAAAACAAATAATAAAAAAAGCCTTCTGGACGTGGTTGGACAATGAAATGCTGTATAAGTCTAATCACTGTAAAACTGTTTCCCAGTTCCTGCTAATTAAAGAGCTCCCATTTAGGGAACCCTATCTGGACTCCATTCACAACTCTGGAGACAGAGCACTGTATGTAAAATTTAGGTTAGGTGTTCTCCCTCTGTGTCAATTCACTTCATCCTGGAAACCACCCCTACAAACTGTGCCATATTGCCCCTTTTGCGATACTAGGGTTGAATCTGTTGCACATATGTTGTTTGAATGCAAGACCTATGTTGCACCCAGGAAGTTGTGGTTGAAACCACTATGTAGAACCCTAGGAACAAGATCGCATGTAGAAGCTCTACGCATATTGTGTACTGATCCAAGACCCTTTTTCGCCTGCTGTCTGGCAAAATTTTTGGGCTGGGCCTGGCGCATACGAACTGCAAATAAACTGTTGATACAGTAGTATGCTTTTATCCCCTCTCCTCCCCTGCTTACAGTATCCCAAATGACTTTCTAGTTTTCTGCAAAAATTGTATTTTAATGTATGTGCAATTAACTGTTTTTATTATTGTAAAAATGCAGCTTTTATGATATGTTTTATATCGAAATAAAGCTTATTCATTCATTCATATAACCAAGGTACGGAGCTGATTCAAACCTTAGAGAGAATTCTTGATTCAGATTCTGAAGAACCGGGTTTTAGAACCCAGCAGTGCCAGGGAAAACACTCGAAGTCTTCGGATTCACCTGCCTCGGCAAACAGAGACACGGGGCACTTCTTGATGACGTCAAAGACCAAAGTTTATTGGCTGCAACCAGGAACAGAGGTCTACGAAGTACAACACAGGTGGTTTGCTAGAGACTGCACAATTTCAATGAGCGAAGCATGGTCTTTTATGCCAAAAATCACATTCCAAAGTAGCATCGGTAACATACAAACTAACCAATCACAGTGTGACATTTCAAAAGTAGCGCATGACGACAATCCCATTTTCCGTTGTCCAGCCCACCAGAAATGACCAAGCACATTCCAATATCCTGTTCGATCAGACCGGACAAACCCATCATAAAACCTCAACCCAAATCAGTGATTATGTCGTAAAGGAAGGAGCAGAAACAGATGAGAAGCAAGATAGAAAGTTGGGTGCAGTGTACTATAAACTTCGGCATGTCCTGCTCTTTGATCTTTATCTGCCCAGCTGCTTAACAAGGAACTGGCTCAGCGAGGTCAGCCTCGGGCAAGGGAGTCATTCCGGCCAGGTCATTCAGGAGTCAGCTAAGGTGTACGTGTCCCAAAGACTCGTTCGGCCGCAGTCATCGGCCTATGTGAGGGCAACCACACAAAATGGCTGCCGTACACAAACTGGAAACCGAGGCTTCAAACAAAACCCCTGAATACGTAGTGTTCTCATTGATCGATTAAGACGAAAACACTCGTACACACCGCACTCGTGATTTGCGGTCCGCTGACACCAAAATCGTCTATGTCCGACGACCTTTATTGAACGGGTTCGGAACCACCGAACCACTTGCCCTCGAACTACGGAACTACAGACCCTCCTTTTGCCCTTACATAGGCAACAAACCCAAACCCATGTCAGTCTGAATCTAGGTCTATCTTCATCAGATCATCAACATGTTGCTGTAGCATCATCCTAGTACTTAGTACCTCTCTCTGGACAGGTCTCCTCGCACACGAAGTAGCACAGAGGCCACAAATAGCAGGAGCACACTGTACACAGAGACAGAACAGGAAAAGGATAGCTAAGACCATCCCAATGACCATCAGAATCTTCCATCCCCAAGTGGATATCAATCCCCAAAACCATCCCATCAACGACCAATCTCCTTTGTCTATATGTACAGAATTAGAGATCTTATGGAGCTTGGAAATGGCCTGGAAGACTGATGGAGCGTTGTCTGGAATAAAAGCACAGCAGCTCGATTGAATCAATTTACACACTCCACCTCGGTCTGCTAGTATGACATCAAGAGCAACTCTATTCTGAAGTGTCATAAGTCGATCCGACTGGAGCTCAGCAGTCAAGTTACTAAGGGCACCGGCAGTTTCGACTATGGTGGACTCAACCACTCTCGTCAACTGGCGAATGTTCCTGCTGTTAGCCATCGGTCCCCAGAACGGCAGAAAACCCGTAAAGAAATCTCCCAACTCTTGCCCTGCGGTATCTTCCTGACTGAAGACACCTCTAGCAACTCTCGTCTTATGGTAATCTGCCGCAACTGTAAAAGTGGGAGGCAACAGGAAAGAAATAAAACATGTGCCCGAAAAGTCAGGGGGCAACCATGTATACGCTTTGTCATAGCAGATGAAATAGGTACCCTTTGCTGCTAGAAACGCTGGGGAAGTCTGAGACGTAAATACATAAGACCCAGTGCAGACACTCTTCCCTAACTGAGCTTTCGGATTCTTGCCATTACCCTGCAGACAATAGCGACCCTGATGGGGCACTATCCAAATCGGTGGAGAACTTTTCGCTCGCTGGTTAACACTCAGACTAACTCCATATCCAGTAACGTCCCAACCACTATATGGTTCTTTCTCATCTTTCGGAATAGACTCAACCGCATTAGTCCCCTTAGCCATGTCGACTATACCTCTAGCCAAAGCACTATTCTTCAGATTGTATTTCGGTGAACGTAGAGGATAGACACTGTGAGCATAAATGAACATCGTTCTATCTTCCCAAATAGAACCATTAAGGCTGAAAGGCAAAACCAAGTAAGGAATACCTTTACCGGTCGTATGGGGCATTAGGCCACAAATCCAACAATTTGTCGTGTTCATAACTAACTGGTGTTGGTGTAAAAGTTGAATAAAGGAATTGTTAGCAAATTCCAATCTTCTGAGTATTTCATGTTCGGGCAGAGGGTGAAAAGAATGAGAAGAAATAGTAGGAGGAGGTGTAGGTTGCACAGTGGGCATGAGCTTCACTTTAAAAGAAAATGTCACATAACCAATTAAAAATATCATTAAACTCAGTAGCAAAATTAAACACAGTATTAAAAATCTTTTTCGGGTGATTAGTTTGTATATCTTGCTCTTAAAGCTTATTGTCTCTACAGGTCTCTCCAACTCGAAGAACTCCATCCTCGCGGTGGTAGGGTGTTCTATGCTAAGGAAGGTCTCTGTCAGCCCAGGGCAACTCCCTTAAGCCAACCAGAACCTTCGACCTAGTGTCTCAGGCTTGCACTCCGAAGACTTGTCGACCGCGACCCTACAGCTGAACCCGGATGGCGGTTCGAAAAACAAAAATCAGTAGTTCCTCGGAGGAGAGTTAACCTGCAAACAGAAAAATCATAAAAACTTCGTTCATTTTTTATTTGTCCATGACTCTCGGTCGCAAATTATAACGGTCTTTGTCTGGCAATGTCTGTTCCTTAAACAAGAGTTCAGGCTCAGTAGTGTTCAATCGATTCAATGGAGGCACAGCTTCTTGCAGAAGATCGTCACTTTCTTTCTCAGTGTTGGTTCCAATCAAACGGGCATCGCTGAATGGCAGAAAACGAGGCACAGAGTCTGGAAGTCCCTTCTGGACCCACCGGTCGTACGGTAAGGGCAACGGAGCCCGTTTGCAATGTACGCCGTGGATCCAGTTTTTCTTGCCTTGCACTCGAACTGCGGAACGTGTAGATAGTAAAACTAGGTATGATCCTGTCCAGCGGGGCTGCTCGTTCTTGCACCGCTGAAAATTCTTCATGAATACCCAGGCACCGGGTTCAATGGCGTGGCCTGGACTTCTCTCTTTGTCGTCTGGACACTCATTTTCGCAATAGCTTGAATTCTTTCTGGGGTCAGTTTCCTTCCCCCCTTCGATAAGAGGTGACCTAAGTATGTTACTTCTTGTCGACAATATTGCAACTTCGAAAGAGAAACTTTGTGATGGAAATCAGACAAGTGGAGTAACAGCGACAAAGTAGCCTCTCTACAAATCTCTTCATTGTCAGCAACAACTAACAAGTCGTCAACGTATTGAATAAGAGCAGCACCATCAGGTAAAACCAACAGATCAAGTTGCGTTTTCAAAGCTTGGCTATAGATCGATGGACTCTCGCAATAGCCTTGAGGAGCGCGCTTGAAGTGGAAGCTTCGTCCTCCTAAAGAGAATCCAAAGATATCTCTACTTTCCACGGCAATCGGGATGCTGAAGAAAGCATTCTTCAAGTCTATCACAGAAAACCACGTGGCTGTAGCCGGGATCAAAGTCAACAAAGCGGTGATATCAGGTACAACAGGAAATTGCGGAAAAACGATCTTATTCACCTTGCGAAGATCTATCACAAACCTATATACAGGAGGCTGTGAAGAATCAGTTCTCTTCAGAACAGGCAAAACCGGACTATTGCACACATTACCTCTCGTTTCCTCAATCACACCCTTTTCAATCAGATCGTAAATGATCGCCAAAAGTGCTCGCTCACAATCACTCGAGATACGATACTGCGGAATGCGCGGTAACTTAGCATTCGCCTTGAGTGTCACAACATATGGTGGAATCTCCAAGAGGCCTAAATCGTTCGGACCAGTAGCCCAAAGCGAATCAGGGAGGGAGGACAATTCAGGTGGAAGTCCAACTTTAGACACATACAACGGTGAGATCACTCTCTCGCCCAATGTAATATGTACTCCTGACGGAGAACAATACAGCGTCGTATACAATCTCTTCAACAAATCCAATCCCAACAAGTTCTCACCACAACCGGTCATCAAAATGAGGGGTGCTTCAAATTTACGAGGTCCAACAGAAAGAGGCAATGGAATAGAAATTGGATTCGTAACCGGGGCGCCAGAAAAACCTACTGAAACGTTCTCAAAGCCAGACAAATGTGCGCCAGGGAGTTTAGAGTGTATTATAGAACTCTTCGTAGCACCAGTGTCTAACAGAAAAGGCTCCGACACACCTGATGCAATCACTTCAACATAAGGTCCACTCTGATCTACTGGAACTGAAACAACTCCCTCTCTGTGTCTATGGCTGTCCTAGCAATCATTACCATCCACTTCCTCACCTTCGACATAGTAATCGTCCGTATAGTACTGTGGCGACCTACCAGACGCACTATTCTGCTGATCAAAACTATTCATAGAATTCTGTGGAGGCAAAGAACGCGTTTTCTGACCACGACCTCTACCTCTAGGCGCTTGTTGAGCACCTCGACCTCTAACACCAGAAGCACCATTTGTGCGCTGTAACAAAACCGGACAACTATTCTTAAAATGGCCCTCTTCTTTGCAATACGCACACTGATTAGGCCCATACGGAAAAAGTTGTTGAGAAGACTCGTTCCTTTGCGAGTTTCTCGAATATTGCTGATTCTGCTGATAATCGCGTTGATTATTACTACGGGGTGGATAAGCTTGTTGTAGAAGAACTTTAGTCTTCAATTCCTTAGTCTTCTTATCCGCTTTCTCTACCTCATCCTTATGCCTATTTTAATAGTACTGGGCAGTCGCTAAAATCTGCGCTGACGAGGAAACAGCCCAAGCACTCTCAGAATCCTTCAACTTATTGCATAATTCAGGAAGCAAATTATGTACGAATTTGTCGATGAACAATCTCTGGCCACCCTCGGTAGCCATATCCTGACCACTATGATCTACAAAGGTCTCTTGGAACCGCGTGAAAAAGTCGGACACAGTTTCATCTTTCTTCTGCTTGCATGCAGACAACTTGTCCCAATTGACACGCACTTCAGGCATCAAAGTCTTCATATAAGTAATAATCCTACCAGGGAGTTCAGTAATCACATCCTCAGGTTTAGCGCCACCTGCTTGTCTCTCATTCGCAGCACTAAGATTATTCCATGTATCGCCCAATTCTTGTGCATGATCCGTGTGACGAATCTTACCCCAAATAGGCTGTGGGACAACATTCCCAAACAGCATATCTATATCTGCCAAATTCATGATGCATGAACCCACAGTCTGAGTTAGCTCCATATAATATCCCGCCGGATTTTTGCACGGATCAGGCAAAGACTGTTTAATAGCCAAAACTTCAACACGCTTCCAAGAAACATGTACCTAGACACGCTGAAAGTGTGCAGGAATAGGTGGATTAACAGTTGCATCAGCAGGTCTCCAAACTGGAGGAACCTCACGCATCGGATATTGCCGCTCTTTTCTCCCAACTGACGAATCAGGCTCAAACAGTCGCTCAGAAGGAGTGTCACTTCTGAATGATAATAACGTTGCAACAGCTTTCTGAATCTGAAGAGGACCCACAATTGTCCCTTTGGTAAACTCGGAACGTATTCGGTACAACTCAGAAGGAGCTTGTCCTACTTCTTCAATCTACTGTTCAAGAAGGAACACACACATCATCTCAAAGACGTACCGTTGCTTTGGTGCTTCCCATTGATGGAAAACATCCATAATACCCTCAAGATCATACTGTGTAGAATACGTAACCCATTTACGCACCATGTGATCCAACACTGTCCTTTCATCAATATTAGGCAATTGACTACGCGATTGCCTACGCTCAACAACAGGAGACATACCCAATGATCCCAACAGGGGAGAAAAGATACTAGAAACTGCAGCAGTCATTCTTTGTCTAGCAGAAGGAAAAGGTGAAAGAATAAGAGAAGACGGAACAACATTAGAAGAATCAAAAGCCGGAACAGGAGGAGTATACAAGACAGGCGTAGGAGTAGCAGACGAAGGAGAAGGCAAAGTTGGTGGCTCTGGAGAAGGCTGCACCGAAGGAATAGTAGCCAACGGAAGAGGAGCTGGCTGTAGAGGAATCACAGGTGGCAAAGCAACCGGAGATTGTGCAGCTACAACTGGTGGTGGTGGTGCCGTAGCATTCTGTGCATAAGGGGGTGGCGAACTCAATAGATGCGACGTTAAAGGATCTTTTTCAAGATCTTTCTTTTCTTCCTGCTCTTTAGGCGGCAAAACTGGATAGCACTTATCTACTGCTAATTTCCTGATCCTAAGCATCTGTTCGCTCCCTTGCTCTTCCTCATTATTCCTAAACTGTATAGCAGCTTCTACCATTGACAAACCTCGTTCTCGTTTATTCTTCTTCGCTAACTTAATTTATTTCTGTTTGGCTTCTTTGCGCCACATGCGGAAAGAGTCAAACATTGCCGGCCGGGCTTTCTTCTTGAACAGTTTAACTTCGAGATTGTCTAAAATCTCCGTTTAAAAACTACCATAACGGGGCCACTGTAGGACACCGTCTTTCCTCGTATATTTAACCCAGATGTCATTATATCCGATGGGGCCCACACCATGTTTTATATAGAGTTCATAGGTTGGAGTTCAAATCGGACGAACCAGACACGAATCCTCCAACCGGGAATCCCTAGAACAACCAAAACCAAATATCTTTCCAAGTCTGCCAAGACCAGGCATCTTCGCTCACTAGTCTAGCTTCAAACGTCAAGAGAAATCTCAATACGATAGTCTCGTGAATACACGAGTCCCTCGGCTTTGGGGCCTGCAGGTACCAAATCAAAGCAATCCTCGAAGGGATACCAAAACAAACTAAGGACTGGGAGACACTCCACTCATACTTAACTGAAATGTCGATGGAGTAACCAGAAGACACGTCTATCGTCTCGCTCTACAAATCATCTAATGGCTCCAAGACAGGGCGACAGTCAGGGCAGCAGTCCTTCGTAGCCGTCGGAAAGCGGGGAACCTCGCAGCAAAGACTTTTGGACCACGACGACATACAGGGGTCGATGAAGTGGCAGGCCTTCCTCCAGAATTTCCACACGAAGCTCCTCACGATCTTCGGGCTTGGACCGGTACCGCTGAAGTCGCCCTACGTTGGGCGCCAACTGAAGAACCGGGTTTTAGAACCCAGCAGCGCCAGGGAAAACACTCGAAGTCTTCGGATTCCCCTGCCTCGGCAAACAGAGACACGGGACACTTCTTGATGACGTCAAAGACCAAAGTTTATTTGCTGCAACCAGGAATAGAGGTCTACGAAGCACAACACAGGTGGTTCGCTAGAGACTGCACAATTTCAATGAGCGACGCATGGTCTTTTATGCCAAAAATCACATTCCAATGTAGCATCGGTAACATACAAACTAACCAATCCCAGTGTGACATTTCAAAAGTAGCGCATGACGACAATCCCACTTTCCGTTGTCCAGCCCACCAGAAATGACCAAGCACATTCCAATATCCTGTTCGATCAGGCCGGACAAACCCATCATAAAACCTCAACCAAAATCAGTGATTATGTTGTAAAGGAAGGAGCAGAAACAGATGAGAAGCAAGATAGAAAGTTGGGTGCAGTGTACTATAAACTTCGGCATGTCCTGCTCTTTGATCTTTATCTGACCAGCTGCTTAACAAGGAACTGGCTCAGCGAGGTCAGCCTCGGGCAAGGGAGTCAGTTCGGCCAGGTCATTCAGAAGTCAGCTAAGGTGTACGTGTCCCAAAGACTCGTTCGGCCGCAGTCATCGGCCTATGTGAGGGTAACCACACAAAATGGCTGCCGTACACAAAATGGAACCCGAGGCTTCAAACAAAATCCCTGAATACGTAGTGTTCTCATTGATCGATTAAGACGAAAACACTCGTACACACCGCACTCGTGATTTGCGGTCCGCTGACACCAAAATCGTCTATATCCAACAACCTTTATTGAACGGGTTCGGAACCACCGAACCACTTGCCCTCGAACTACGGAACTACAATTCTTGGCAAAAACCCAACTTAACTTAAAACTGCAACTTACTTACTCCTTCCCATGTATTAGGCTTAGGTCAGGTACACCGGGGTAGGCGTATCTTAGAAGCACCAGTTGAGTTTGTTAGTCAATGTTTTATGTATGTAAATATTTTATCCTTTTTAAAGTATCATATGGCTAAGAAACCATATCAATGCTTTTACAGTATTATTTCATAATACTCCTTTTACTGTACGCACTTTACTTCATAATAAGTATTGCAATTGTGGCAATTAATTTCTCTTGCACGAGAAAGAAGACTGCTCAATAAAATAACACCTTTTATTGAAAACGCCCGTCTTTCTATTTCTCTGCACCCTGGTGAAATTAAGCATGCACGATTGACTGAGTGAAATAGCTGTCTATTGTTTTCACACGACTCGGGAGATACACTCCGTATTCTGGGGGAGCAAAGTTGTCATGTTATATGGTTGTCAGAAGCTAATCCCTTCTTGTTCAAATCAGGGAAGTTAACCCCTCCCTATTCATTCGAGAAAGTTTCTAGTGATCTCTGAGCTAGCTGGCAAAACTAATTAAGTCTAACATAGTCAGTAGAGAACTAGATGACCTCAGTCCTACGTCTACACTGCTGTTTATGTTATTCCAATGCGCAGAGCCTATTGGGAATATAGGAACTACACTACACTTCAGTTTCTCCGTCAAGTTTTACAGCATTTTCTTCTTGGCCTGCATACCCCTGTGCCCTTGAGCGGTGCCCTTGTGGTGGCATTCTGGTATTGGACAGCGTTTTGCTATCAGCGTGAATTCCTGGCACTGGACGTGTGGAAGCAAGACAGTGCAGCCCTATCAACAGACCTACTGAAATGGCGCAACAATTTTTTGGGCAATCTCACAACTATTTCAATGATTGGATCATGTGGCTGTCAATTGCATATGGGAATTGGAGTGAATCATTCATTTGTTTCTGATCCAGGACTGAGAAACCGTGTAATGTTATTGGTGATGATTATTTTTCATTTAAATGTCCCATGTTACCATCTTTCAATAAGATACTCAGTGCAATGTGTTTTACCCAAGAAGCGTGCAAAAAGTTGTGTTTTTCTCAGAGTGTGCAAACATGGGCGTTTGCAAGGGGGGGGGGGGGCAAGGAGGGGGGATTGCCCCCCCCTGACTCCAGGCCTGGTTCTAGAAGGTAGGACAGGCCCACCCAAGGCCATCCAGAAGTGGAAAACCAGGTCCACATACTGGCGCCGACTTTCCTGCTGGCGCACAATCCGAATGATACAGATTGGCTGTGACTTTTAGCAAGCCAGTCAGGGCGTTCCATTGTCATGGGCAGAATGACAATGGACCGACAGTGGAGGCACAGCATGGCGCATCTCCTCCCACCCCAGGACTCAGGAGGTGAGGGAGACCTCGGGGAGCTGCTGATGCTTTTAAGCAGTACAGGGGACGTTGGCTTTAGTCCCTCGCAGCAGGCCACAACGATCTTTAGTAAAGCTGCAGGAGGAGTTTGGGGGGCGGGGGGCTAATGCCAGCTGTCTTGGTTTAAAATACTGTGCAGTGACATACCAGCTATAGGTACCAGATGTAGATTGGGAATTTCATTCTAATGAAATTCCATATGTTTATAAAATGAAATAAAACACACTTTGTCAAAATCGAATTTTCCTTTTACCCATTTCTGGTCATATTTTTTTTCCAATGTAAAGTTAAATCAGATAACTTTACATTTGAAGAAAAATATGACTAGAAATGGGTAAAAGGAAAATTCGATGTTGACAAAGTTTCAGTGAAATAATTAATTAACCTATGTTGGGGCAAAAGAAGAGGCGAGAGGAGAGGAGAGATAAAAAAAAAAGAGAAAAGGAAATAAGAGGGGGAGTAGAGACAGATGTAGAGGGAAAGTGGGAGAAATGATTGACAAGAGAAAAGAGAAAAAGAGGCTAGAGTGGGGGGAGGGAAATAATTCTAGAAAAGCACATTAAGGGAGAAGGAGAAAGAGAGGGAAACAACAAAGGAAAAGATGAAGTGAGGACAAACTAAGTGGAAAGAAGGGTGAAACAAGAGTTTGGAAAAGGTAGGGAAGGAAACAAAAGGGGAGAGCAGGGCAATGGCAAATGGAGAAACCGAACACTGAATGACAAAGTGAAGGATTGATGCAGAAGAGGGTGTTAGAAGTTTCCTGGTCAGTAATAAGAAAAGGGTTGAGCAAGCCGGGGTGGGGATTTTGTATCGCTCGACGCCCTGGACATGAGGATTCTTGTTGTGGACAAGAAGTTTTATTGTCTAGTTAGTCCTCCGGACAAGTAGACATTCTCTTTAACCCTTGTGCATCTAATATAATCACAAACCAATTATTATCTGATTGGAATCTGAAATCTTAGTGAATGCGCCTTTTTGTAGGTCATTATGGTAACCAAGCTAAGCCTGGCTGCAGCTGTGAGAAAGTTGTGTTCACTGTCAATCCGAGAGGCGGAGACCTCACACTACAAGGATGCCAGTTAGCGATGCCGGGTGTTCCGTCATTTTAATCTCCCTATCGGAATGATCTCCCCTTCGCATCTGCGCATGCATATTTGACCCGCATGTGCATTTGTAAAAATTTACCTTTGACATGTTTTTTCTGAGCTCCCAGAAAAGCCAAAAAATACCGTCATTGCTCACTGTATTTGTAAGGCCCGTGTTAGAACACCCACTCCCATATTAGTTATGCTTCTGGGTGCTAAAAGTTACTGCACGTGCGCTCTTAGTTAAACAATAAAGATATGCCACTCGTGGTGCTTGGCGGATTCCCCTGCAGTGGTAGATGCCTACGTGAGCGGGGTCAGGAAAGGTGCATTTCGTACATTATGATTCCTTGAGAGTGTAGAGGAATGCTGTGTATGCAAATTCTCTGAAAAAGTAAGAAGTCAGAGGAGCCCTGCGAGCTGAAGTTGAAGGGAAGGAAGCTGAACAAGGAAGATGTGGTGCCACTGGACGCCCTCAATTACATAAAGGGTTACGGATAGAAGATGTACTTGTTTGATAAAACATACACAGATTTCTTACTGTTTAAAAGACCCTGAAGTCAGCTGGTTGTGAGCCTCAAAACCAGTAATGTAGGAAGTATTTGATGCACTTGTAGAGTTCTGGGGCCCGATTCACAGAATGAACTTAAGACTCAATCCTAACCTTACTACTATTTTGGTATTCACAGAATGTACTTACTACTTTTGGTATTCACAGAAGTTAGGATTTTGTCTTAAGTTTGTCTTAAGACAAACTTAAGACAGACTTAAGACAGACTTAAGTTAGGATTTTGTCTTAAGTCTGTCTTAAGTTTGTCTTAAGACAAACTTAAGACAAAATCCTAACTTCTGTGAATTCCAAAAGTATTAAGTTCATTCTGTGAATGCTGAAAGTAGTAAGTGCATTCTGTAAATATCAAAATAGTAGTAAGTTTAGGATTGAGTCTTAAATTCATTCTGTGAGTGGGCCCCTGAAGTCCCCGACTCAAGGAACTGCTGGGACATTCCTCTATTTACTGTGCAGAAAGAAACATGCTGCCATCTGAAGGCATTTGTGATGCCATTTTCCACAGGAAAGCCGTTTCTGTCAAGGGGAATAGATGGTCTTTAAAGTGCCATCATCCCTCCTTCTGTTCGAGTATAATCCTGGGTGGAAGCTATCTAGATCCTAACACCTAAATAATGGGGAAACAAAGGCACACAGCTTGTTATCACTTACGTAAAAAAAGCTAAGATTTGGAGGCTAGTTTTTGATTTTCTGTAGCTGCTACATGTAACACATATGCATGCACTGTAAACTTTTCAGCTGTATAAGTACGTATGAGTATTTATAGGAATAACAAATTAAATAGCAATTCCTAATTTTTTTAATTTAATACTTTAATAGCGCTACTTATCCCACTGTAAGGTGTCAGAGCGCACACACATTATACACTGACTATTAATCATACAAGTGTGTAGTGTCATAAACTGTCTACTGCTAGGGATAATATGCCACGATTGTATGGCTGGTAGAAAATTGAAAGTTGGGGTTTAAAATATAACAGTGCCTGGGATGGTCTATTAATAATGCTCAAAAAAACTTCTGAGCAGCCTTATAATAAAAGATTGAGAACAAATAAGGTTCTATACCCATGTCTTGTAGTTTACATGCAGGTGCTTGATGCCAGTTTATAGCTCACTAAATATTGCCTGGTGATTTTTTCAATAATTTGCAGCTTTGATGTCTGTTCTGTCCACCTCAATCCAGCCTGGTCCCCTTGAGGTCTGCCTCAGTGCTAACTGTAAGTCTCATAACATTCCCTTCATTGATTCGGGTATTATGCTATTGAAATATCCACTCTCAGAGCTGTGTTGTCCAGGCTTCTCAATTTTGACTCCTTCCTCTGTTTCTGTGGAGGCAGTTGACAAAGCTGATGGAAGGCAGGAAGCAAAGTGAGCTGGTTAAGGTAAAAGGGTTGCTCAGAGCACTTAGATGAGATCGCAGAGGGGGGTAAAGAAGGCTGAGCAGCCTGTGATAAGCTGAGGCAAGGTGGCAACAGTAGACAAGAGAGGGATTTGGAAGGGATGAACCCTCTGGTGAAACTGGAGAGGGAATAAAACCTCTTCTGAGAGGGGAGGAGAACCTTTAGTGAAATGTGCAAGGGGTACAGAGCCTGTGATGAGGGAGTGGAGAGAAAGTCATGGGATGGGTAGTGAGAGGGATATCCATTCCAATGTAGATAGTGTGAAGGTATATTTGTAGTAAGGGAGTGGTGTAATTTAACAGTAAGTGTGTGAAGCCCTTTTTGTGAGCAAAGAGAACAGGCGGGTTATGAACCCTATGATGAAGATGTGGAATTGGTATGGGCCCTATGGCTAGTTAGTGGAAAGGCACATGATTACTGCTGATAGCGAGAAAACAGTGTGGTAGGTAATACTTTATAATAAGAGAGTTTGCAAGGGCAAAGAGGCAGAGATGGTCAGGTATACTTTGGGTTTTATAGTTGACTAGTAATAAGTCCTTGCTAGTATGTATAGGTTTTAGTTTTATAGAGTATGTGGGACTAGTGGATTTCTTTACAGGGCTAGAAGATTATTGTATCGCTTTGTCCCTTGGACAAGTACAGTTTTTCAAAAATTCCACACCCCTGCCAGGGCTCACAAACACTTCTTATTCTGATGTCCCAGCAGCCCACAGCCTGATTTAGAGGTTGATGCATGGTGTAGAAAATGTTTCATGTGATCCTTATCAGCAGTTTTCCTTGTATTAGTTTATGAAATGTGTAGTGTACTGCAGATTTATGTTCATGAATGTGGTATTTTAAAACCATACTCCTTATGTTTTGTAAGGATTTAAACAATGGACATTGAAATGGGTTCCCTCCGGGCCCTGTAGTCATGTCCTTAGCTTTTCAGGCAAAAACACTTATTGATTTCTAAATAACGAGTGCACAAGCATTAAGGTAAGCATGTTGTTCCTGCTTAAATTTCACATACTTTACTCAGTCCAGCATTCCCTGTATGTATTTGCTTTTTCCAGGAGGTTGTTACTGTTTTTTTCAGACAGAATATTACTCGTCTAGTACATAATTTGAATTGAGTTGTTCCAAGACGATTATAGCGAAACACCATTGTATTGCATCTAAAGTTTCTTTTAGTGGAAGAGTATGGTGTTCAGTGGGGGAGAAGATGTGGCACTATGGCCAGAGCTGCCGAATTTGGAACTGGGGAACCAGGTTCAGCCTTCTCTCCTAAGGGAGCACATTCCCATGCTAGACCTTAGAAGGTCCCACTAGACCTTAGAAGCCCTGGTGTCTTAGCACCAGCATGTCCCTAGCTGTGGCAAGAGTGGGTTATCCTTGAAGGTATGTCCCCCACAATCCATACCGAAGTTCACCTTCAGTCTTCTGGGCAGGCCTACGAAGCAACACACACTAGAGCGACAGAATCACTGAGGTCACAGAACCCCGTGCTAGTCCGCCTCACCCATTGGTACCTCAGTTGGCCTTGTTTCTGCAGAAGTAGTGCAACGCACCAGGGATCGGCAATGCAGGATTTGCGCGCACACCAAAGTAAGTTTTCAAGCTTTAGGGTCTCTGCTTCAAGCACAAGTACTTTTAACGTGAGCTGTCTGCTTTAGGGCCACGGAATTATGCAGCAATGGAGGATACAATTATGTCACAGTGTTAACTAAATTATGCAGCAAAAATAGGGCTGCAGCGTAATGCAGTACATTTTCTGATGCCAATTGCTAGAAGGTGCGAGTGATATCTACCAAAAGCCACAAAAGAAAGAGATGGCTGCGGCATAATAACCCTATGGTGTATGAGATCATATGCAGCCTGTTCCCTGCCCCTCATGGCTTCTCTTGTGCCCCAGTGTTTCTTGTGCCCCACCTGGCACACATCATGTCGGAGGATGGTGATGAGGTTCTGTAATTTCCAAGTACACTAGATTGCACAACTCCATTTTAAAATATGGGTTCCATTTTGTACTGTGCCACCAAATTGTATTGCCCTCACGTAGGCTCATGAAGGCAGCCTGACGAACAAAGTGACCTGGCCTTCTTGGTTCATGTACACATTAACTAGGTTTCCTTCTGACACTGGAGTGAACTATAGAAACTGACCTCTTCACCTGAAACTGGCCTCGCAATACCAATTTCCCTGATCTATCTCGTTTTGAAATTGCCAATCAATGTTCAGGACATCGTTAACTTTTAGGTTCTTTACACATGCCTTATCTTGCTTGTTATCTGTCATTGTTTCTTTTCTATGTTTCTTCATTACATGCATTGTGCTTTCAATTATGGGTTAGTCTGGCTTGTGGATATTGAATTTGGGATATTCCTAATCATTAACTTTTGGGTTGGGCTATTGCAAACTGAGTTTTCTGTCATGTGATACTTTGTTTGAAAATGTTTTCATATTGGCTAATGTTTGGCAGATCTTGCATGTCCATGTTAGGCATTTTGCATGCTTGCAAAAGCTAGGACTGCCCCTTACTTTTATGCTGAGTTTTGTAACCCTAAGCATATATAAGGCCTCTCTTTTCTGTACTCCTCAGACTGCCTCATTCAGTTGCTAAGGCTTCTGTGTGACGTAGCCTCACTCATTTGAGTTTAATAAAATGTTCTCTTTATATTCCAGCTTCTGTGTCAAGTTCTTCTTTCTATTAGTGAGACCCCTGAGAAGGAAGATTTGAGTTTCTTCAGTGAGGACATTAATATTTTGCCCCCCGCCCCTGGAAAAGTTTCTGCGGATGCCCATGTGTGCAAAGGGTCGTTGTCATGATGAATGTGCATATTGCTAGTTCATTTCTATGTTCAATAACCGCTGTTAATAGTATCCTGTCGTTTGGAAGAGTGTTTTACAGAGTAGTTCTTACTTTCTTCTTGATGATGCACATCGTGTTTTGTGTGTAAAGGGTTGTGTACCCTATATTTTTGTTTGAAGTGTGCAAAGGGTTGTGTACCCTATACTATTGTTTGAAATGTGTGAAGGGTCATGTACCCTATATTTAGTTTGAAGTTGCAGAGGGTCGTGTACCCTATATATGAGTTTATAATGTGAAAAGGGCCGTGTATCCTATACTTTTGTTTGAAGTGTCGTACTTCCTATACAATTGATGTGTGTGAGGGGTTGTGTACCCTATACTTTTGGCTCACCTAGGAATTTGTTCAGGGGATGTGCACCTACTTAACCTATGGTTGAGTTTATTCATTGCTGTGTGTGCACATGAAATTTCTTTTCTCAGGTAAGTGTGGTGTGTAGAAGGGGGTGAGTGTGAGGGATTTACACCGCCTTGGTGTCCTCCATTCTCCCAGCCCTGCACAATATTACCATGATATTTTTTCCTTGTGAAAGTGTGGTGTACAGAAGGGGGTGAGTGGTGAGGAACTCACATCTTTTTGATGTCCTCCATTCTCCCAATCCTGCACAGGATTACCATGTAATGTGTGTAGAAGGGGGTGAGTGGTAAGGGATTTGTATCTCTTTGATAACCTCCATTCTCCCATGCACCACAAAGCAAACCCTGAATCCTAAAATTAATCTTTGAGACCCAGAACACACCAGAAAAATCATATTTGACACAAATGCAATCCCCAATTTTCATTTTTTTACCCAAATGCTCAACCACATTTTCATGATTGACCCCAAAACACACCCCAAATTTCAAATTTTACCCCATGACACACCCCAAATGTAATCTCTGACACCCAAAACACATACCCAACCTACAACTTACAAATACCGCATCACTGACCTCACAATGCGCTGTAATGGAATGCAATGTAATGGCACCTTCATTGTTGGAGGTGTGCTGTAAAGGCATTACTATTGAATGCCTGCGATGTATTTGACGTCTCCAGTGCCAAAGGCAAGCCTTTCTTTGTCCTTCTGCCCCTGGACCAAGCTCAGCACCAAGGAGCCTTCCTCTCAGACACTCCACCACTGTGGTGCTAGCACCCTCCTCGCCATCAACCTTGACGCCCCATCACCTGCAAGGACCAACATCTGCTCCGGACCGGACATCGCCATCACCATCACTGACGGCTACCAAATCCCCACCAAGAACCACCCCAACCATCCAGGAGGAGGCATTGCCATCACCTACAGAAGCACACTCCAACTGATCACAGACTCTAATGACCCAACGGTGACCATGGAGCACCTCAACTTCCAGATTCGGACCAACCCCAACACCATCCTCTGTGGAACCCTCATCTGCAGGGCCCCGGGCCATGGACACCCATTCTCCGACACCATTGTAGACCTCATTGCACACCATGCTATCCTATCAGCCGACGACATCCTACTCGGTGAACTCAAGTTCCACCTGGACAACCACAGTGACCAGAAAACCAGCCCCTCCTGGGGAAGCTCCCCAACATCAGACTCAAGCATCTAGTCACCGCAGCAAGCCACATAGCAGGACACACGGTGGAGCATGTCGCCTCTGCCAGTGGCAACTTCAACTACAGCCACACCACCAGACTCTCCTGGACCGACCATCATTGTATACATCACGACTTCACCATGCCCACCGTACACCATCCCCATCAACGCCCCCATCGCAGCTGGATCAAGGCAACCGAAGAATGTCTTGTCAACTCCCTCAGCACTACCACTCCGCCAATGCTTACAGACGATGAAACCACAGCGTGCAACCACCACCGATGAATCTCAAACTGCGCCGACACCCTGGCATCCCTCAAGAATGGACCAGGCAGAACAAGCACCACGTTGCATCGTATTTGCAAAGTGACGCATGTAGGCATATGCATGGCCTTGTGAAACTCAGTGCCACATCATACCTGCATCAGGTATGATGTACCCAGGGTGTGCTTTCCCACGCGACAAGGCCTCATAGGAGCAGCACAGTGAAATCCCTTGGATATCACTGCAACAATTGTAGGACGGCACTGCGTCAGTACCTGACGCCTGGCTGTTGGCAAGCGCTAGGGTGACGCAGAGCCACAGGTATAGGCTGGCCCCATGTATTGCTGGAGGTGCATCATGCTTGTGACACGACTGCAGCAATGTTACTTTAGCGCAGACAGATACGTCAGGATTTCAGACTTATCTGTCATTACTTGCGCCATGGAGCGCTGTCCAGTGAATACTGCACATCAGTTGTGTCTCAAGAAGGGCGTAGTGAAAAGTGTTTCAACGCTGCCTTGTCGCAGCGCTGCAACACTTTTCATGACTGAGGCCCAGGAATGCGCACTTATTGATGGTGCGCATTACTACCCTGTATTTTTGTTGCAGGGCAGCGTTGCAACATTGCTTGCAGCGCTGTCCAGCACCAAAACCTGCTGGAAAGAGGCCCCAAGTGTTATCTCCATTTTTAAATCCAGCTATTTTTCTGGTATTAAAAAACTGACTCTGACTGCAGTTAGAGGCATTTTTTTTGGTTCTCCAAAGTTCAGAAATCCCCTTGTAAATATTGCGAAATGGGGTTAGTGGCGTTTTTGCACAGGAACACCTCCCTTGTATGTCATTATCGCAAACAGAAGTGGTGATCTTTAGAATGGACATTTTTTCTGGAAAACTGCAGCTAAAAGAGGTTAGCGACAGCTTGTACATATGGCGATAAAAATATATCGCCGCAAATCCATCAGAAAAGTGCTGCTAAGGCAGTGTTAGTCCCTTATACATATACCCCTAAATGTATAATAGTTGAGGCCCAGATTTTGCGTTAGGTTGCATCAATATTTTGGCACTACCCCAATGCAAAATGTTATTTGTTACATATTGTAATTCTCTCAAATGTACTCATGATAGACCTGCTAAACATATGTGAGATCTTAAGTTCTGATGTCACTTCCTGGGAGTTCATGGGTTTGTGATGGCACTTCCTGTGATGCCACATGCAATGTTGCACACCGTGATGTCCATTCCTATGATGTCACTTCCTGTGATGTCACACACAGTGATGCCACTTCCTGTGATGTCACGTGCAGTGATGCCACACGCGATGATGTCACGCCCGTTCTGCCTTACTCAGTGAGTCCCCCCACTTCTTTTTTTTGGATTTGAGCCCTGGCTAGAGGTGTAGAAAGAACTACAACATTTTGCTATTACATCTCTCATATCCTCTCAGTGGTGAGTGAAGCAAAGCATATTACAAACTGGTGTAAATTGGTTATCACTTAATAGCTTCTTCAGGACCAGGTGAGTGAATTAGTGAGTGACAAAGGTGAAGGATGCCACTTGAAACCTGTGCCTTTGGTCTCAGTGAGTGTCCCGATTCAAACCTGATTCAGTCCCCTGTAGTCCCGGCTGGTGACTACGGGAGACTGAATCAGGTTTAAATCGGGACACTCACCGAGACCAAATTGGGACTTCAGAAGAGCACCCCCGAGCCTCGATAATCTGCCTAAGTACCCTAAACATTGTTATTTTTCGAGTGTCAGTGAGTACGCCGACACTTACACCGCATAACTTAGCGCATGTGTAGGTACCGCACAGGTTTCATGTGGCATCCGTCACCTTTGCCACTCACTAATTCACTCACCTGTTCCTGAAGAAAGCCCTTTCACTTTTTATAATGGGCTGAAACAGAAACATGTAGACAGCCACACATAGTCAACTAATGGTAATAATCCCTAAATAGTTGCACTACACATGTTGCTTTTAACCATATCCTGAGCCGCCAATATTAAAATTTAAGGCAAGGACTCTCAGAGATATTTTTAGTTTGAGTAATTCACCTCACATTACATACCTGCACAACACCAGCTCTGCTGCAATCAGGCATCGTAGCAAACCGGGGGGCACTCAGCTGCCCGGTTGGGACTCCAGTGATAAAGCATGACACCAACCAGGTTGGTGTGTGAGGGATCTTTTAAGAACACCTAATGGGTCCATGTTCATACTACACATAGTGATTGTAAAGCATACACATAGTGGGTCCGTCCACATTGTTTAAGTCAGGCATCATTTTGGGGACCGGGACAAACCCCCTGTCCTATCCCTCGCTCTCCCCTTGGTTTTTTCACTAGTCTATTGTTACCACAGACAAGCTGGGGCCAGAGCAGAGGTAGAAAATTGCAAACACATCTGGGAGTGGAAACCTCCAGAACCTTCTCCCACTTCAAAGTGTGCACCATATATAAATATTGGACTCTCAGACCTAACTCTTCAGTTCACCTCTGGACCTGTGGAAGACTCAGAAGGATTGCTGAGCTGCACTGCCAGAAGGACTGCTACTCTCTGCGCTGCTGCCTAAGTTAGAATGACTTGACCTGCACTTTGCTACCAGGACCATCAGAGTAACTACAAGGGCTAGTTGGCTGGCCTCCTGATCAGAAGCCTCATGGACAGAAAAGGCTCTAACCAACCTGAACCCAGCACCTTGACTCTGTCTGATATGAGTTTTGCTCCCAAGTGGTGCCACCACAGTTCTGCAGCATTGGGAATGGGTCTGAAGGCACTCTGCCATCCCAGCTATAGACTTGTGGGCAGAACCAATGCAGAGTGACACATCTCCTTGCAGCTCCTCTAAAGAACTGCCTCTGCGCTATGCATCCCCGATGGAGGACTTCACACCATAGCCTGCAGAAGCTGCGGTCGTCCATTGAGGCTGAGGGGCAACACCGCCCCAACCCTTTGCCCCTCCGGAACAGTGTCTCTCAGGATGATCAGAGGTCAGCCTGACATACACTGTTCATTTTCAAGTCAAAAATCAGAGATTGTAGTTGTGGCTTGAGTAGTGTTTTACCCCCCTCAACCAGTAACCCAATTTCCAACACTCACCATTTAAGGACTCTCAATATAGTGAAGAAGGGGTTCGAGCACACTCAACCAGCATCCTTAGTACTTGTTAGTTTTCTGCTGAGTGAAAACAAGCCATGGGTTCTCTTTTAATTCCATTTCACTAAGAAACACACACTGTATATTACAAAACTACTCACAAAATGGTTTGCATGCCCTCTTCCATCTAGCACAATGCATATTCATGTTATGTCATTTCTTGGTTAGTCATGAAATGCGATGCTGTACGTTGAGTATATTTGCATAGCTCATTACTACCATCTGTGAAGCCCTGGAGCACTTTCCGAATATCAGTACCTTTTATGATTTTGGAATTCTTGTTGACCACAGCCATGGGTGTCTGTTGGTATTGTATTTGGTTCTGCTTCTTACTGTTTTATTATGAGTCCTACTGGATAGTGGCATGCAGTTTTAAGTAGAATATTATACTGATTAGAAATTGATTATATAGTCTACTGCCCATCTAAATTCTGTTGGAGATCTTTAGTGAGCACTGTGTGCATGGATACATGTACGAAAGGACATTCCCTTTTATTTCATTCTACATGGGTATATATGGTTGTTGATTGCTCAGCTTTGGGTGGTTGGAAAGTTTCTTGGCAACTTTTCCCATTATGAGGCTGTAATGCCATTCTGTGTGTTTGGGTATAGTAGGTTTATGTATCTAGAGGGGGAAGGCAATGGCTGTCCCAGGAACGAAAGCCTGGAATACCTTGCCCTCCCGGTTGAGATTTGCGCAATCTGAACCTAAGTTCAAAAAACTGCTAAAAACCTGGATCTTTGCTGCCCCAATCCACACTGTGCTATCTCTCATCTGACACATATTTCAGGTGTCAGCCTAATCTCTCCCTACCACAGATCCCATAGGTCTGCTCCGCTAGCACCAATATGCTCCTTGGAGTGAAAGCAGCGCTTTACAAATATACCCATTCATTCATTCATTCATGTTAACTTCCTCAAAATGGTTGAGCTGTAGATTGCTGAGAGGGTATAGATTTGTCAGTATACCTTGAATGGAGGTACCATTCAGGGGCCAAATGCTTAGCGGACTAGATGGCCTCGAGCCATGTTGTGCACACAATGGTGATAGGTGTTTTGTCTAATGAGTACTGACCAGTCTAATGAGTACTATTATTGTAGGCCAATGTGTGGGTATAGCTTTGCCTGCATTTGCGACTGACATCCCAAATGCATAGGCAACTATATGGGTTTGAGAGTTGTGCCTGTGATACCAGGAACTCAGTCAATGTGCCCTCTTGATTTAGCACAAAGCATGAGTATAAATTGATATGGCTGTACCACAGAGGTGGCCACCACTTAACCAACTATATGGCTTGGACCATGTTCTGTAGTTGATGGTATCAGAAACGGACTAATGAGTACTGTGAAGTATGAGTAAAACACGATATTGATGTACTGCTATTGTGGCAAACGCTTTGCCAACTGTATGACTTGGAACCATGTTGCATGCATGATGGACTAAGGTGTTGTGTTCAATGACCACTGTAACAGAGACATTCTGCCCCTTAGGATCTGTAAGATGCAGGGTTGCTTCAGTGGAGAGAAGCACCAGAAGAGACAGTGCTACTCTTATGGTCCTTGGGTTACATATCTCATAGCAGTCATCTGGATCGGCTTAGGGTAACAAACAGCACTCAAGTAGAACCACAGCCGGAGGGCAATAGTTCTCCTACCCCTCCCTGCACACCAACGACTGACCCAGGACCACCTCACCTTCAGGAAGCACCCTTCAGCGCCTTGAGACCCTCACGGGTGAGTAGCGCGGTCTATAAATGTATTGATTGATTGATTGATTGATTGATTGATTGATAATCCTCACTCATTACCCTCCTTCTCTCCTTATCAAAGTCTGACCCAATCATCTGCCTTCTGCTCAATTTTCTCTGCCTAGTCCTAGTGCATGGAAATTGATGCAGTTGAAAGATCGCACACTGGCAAGGAGCATTACTGTGTGATGTTGTTGGTGAATGCCAACAAGGGAGACTACTGTGAAAGGATGTCATTCCCTACAGATGATAGGACCAACAAGACAGGTTTGCAGGACGGTGACGAGGCAGGACACTTGACCTCTGGCAGCAGAAGCATAGCTGTAGAGGAGTCAGGATGTAAGAGAAGAAAAGGCCAGATTAGAAAAGTGGTTGATACACATATTTCTAGTTGTTGTCTGAGGGTGTTATTGTAAAAGGATGTAGCAAGTTATAGTTGTAAAAACAGCAGGGTGCATTTATGTGTTTTAGTGCTGGTTACATAATTTTAGTTAAGCAGCCAGACTAAGTGTATCAATAATTAGTCCCCTGTTGGTCAGAAGTATTTTCTGGGCTAGCTTGGGCTACTTATTTCGTACTGCCTGTTTTAAACGTATTTGTATGGATGATTGTCTTTCTTTTCGGTAAATCTGACCTAAGACAGGCCTGCACTGCAAATGAGAACTGTCATGGCAACTTGGAGTGGAGCTACAGCCCAGACACCATTTCCTCTCCATTTACAATTCCCTTCCCAGCAGCATGATAAATGGAGCCCACACTCCTTCTACTCACCCCCATGTCTTCTCTAAAACAGTCAACCTACCTCAGTACCTTCATTTCTGATAGACTGTTGGGCCGCTCATGTCAACCCGAATCTCACTGACCCACCGCATCTTTTGAAGAACTTATTTATGACTTTTTTCAGGCTATTTTCCACAACTGAAGCATAAACCAATGTGCCATCCCAACTCCTTGATTTTTCTAAGAGTTGAGACCCCCATATCACCTCCAGGGATCAATTGTATTTTCTTACCAGACTCACCTCACTCAGTACAGAACTCTCAAACCTTTCTCGCAAAGAGCCAGCTCCCAACTGCTCATGTTCGAGCTATTTCTCCCCTTCAATGTCCAAAATTAATTTTACTATTAGATTCAAAGAAGGGGTCCCATTCATGACATCCCCACACCAGTGCGTAACCTCAGAGAGTTGTCTATCTGCCACAGTTTGGAGGCAGATCTACCACAGTTTGGAGGCAGAGCTTGAGGAGCAGAAATTGGATCCGGCAGCAGGCTTGAGAAGCAGTACTAGGGAAATCCAAACAAGGTGTGACTGGAGTTAGGTGTTAGCTCATGGTGTATGGGTGATCAGTGTTACCCAGGGTAACATCTCATTTCCAGCACACAAACGTTCAAATTGGTTTCTAATGGCATCGGCCCCTCACCGAGTAGCAGAGCCACAATGTGTTTGTGTTCTTCTAGCTGCTGTAAATCGGATGTGCCCACTTCCCCTGCCGCACCTCGTAAGTGCTGAGCTTCTGGGTGGGTAAATGAGCAAGGGTTTGTGCCGACCCGTCTCCTAACCAAGTCAAAGCAGTAGCAACAATCCAAACACAGCTTTTACCCTTTCACTACAGAATTCATCATCCCAAGTCATGGGGCATGCCTGGTGTGTTGTACCTGGCCTTCTCTAATTTGATCACTAATGCCTTTACCTGCCTAGGTCATGACACCCCTCCTCTGACATCAGCAGTGCAATTACATCTCTGCTAGAGCCAACCAACTGCTCTGGAGGAGCACCCTATACCTCCCTCACTGTGTAAAAAGGACACCGTATAATTTGAGAACCAAAGCATTCTCGTGAACTTGAGAACTGACACTGATACAGCGAGGAGATAAAGGGCCATGCCAGGGAACAAAAAGCACATCCTAAAATAGACACACCAAGGTGCAGAGGTGGGAATAAACAACAATCATCCATGTTCACTCTGTGAACACTAAAATGGTGTTGGTAACAGAAGGTACGTGTTTTGTTTAAGTCCATTTTATTTAAATTGGTTTGAGTGGGTGAAAATGCAGATAGGTGTGGGTAGATCAGGTAATTTGTGGGAGGAGCAGCTGGCTTGGCCACCATCATGGATGTGATAGCTTACCGATCTAAGATTTCCAGCACTGGCTGAGGAAGTACTGAGTGTGAAAACTATTAAAATGTGAGCAAAATTAGCTGACTGAACTTCCTAAATCCTAATGCAATGGATGGACAGGTGAACCAAGTTCAGTGTACAGCCACAGCAGTGACATCTTCAAAGAGCCCCTATGCAGGTGGCAGTGGGCAGTCAATGGGTTGAAGCAGTATGATGAAACTATACTTGATTTAGTGTATTAACTTTAAGTATTTAAAATCGCATTTAAGCACCTGATATCACAGGCGTGCTCTTTGGTAAATGCCAAGAGCCATGAAACAGATGTTTAGAGATTACCAGCACTGACTAAGAAAGTACAATACCATGAAAAGTAATGAACTGCGTTTCCCATAATAGGTTGAGAGAACTGGTTTAACATGTTCAGAGCGTGTAAATCGCACAAGTAGACTTACATTTGGAGACGGATTGCTCAACACTTCCATCAGTTTCTGTCTCCCTTAGGGTTCCTTTAGGCATCCACATCAATCTGCCTTCAAAGGATGTCTTAATGGTATGTACCGGCCCGTAATTTGCGCTCCTCCCTGGCCAGGGTGGTGGCTGTACCTAGGTGTAAAAGATCTAGAGCTGGAGGCAGATCATTTAGTGTGGCTGCGGCCAAGCTCTGGAAGTCTCTGCCCATGGAACTTAGGCAGATTGATTGCCTGCCTGATTTTAGAAGACAGCTAAAAACTTGGCTTTTTCCACGCTTGCCGTAGCCCTCAGGCGCCTCCAACTGCCCTTCCTCTCCACTTTTTGTCACTGCCAGCGCCAGGATGCCTCTTGAGGTGATAGCGCGCTTTACAAGTGCAATAAATAAAAAATAAAAATAAAATCCATACTTGTTTCCATTCAGTACTGGGAGTACAACTCAGCCAAGAAGACATTGCAATCCACCAATAAGCTGATGACTCACAACTATACTTCAAAATGCTGTCTACTAAAAGCATCCGTAAACTCAGATGCTAGCAGGACTTCATTCAGACTTGAATATCACAGTGTATTTCCAAGTAAACTGAAAAAAAAGATTCAGTTTGCCTTCATAAGCGAAGGAGCCTTCAAGACCCTTATAAACAATGTTTCAGGGGGCGTGGCTTGGACGGAAGTGGCGATGGCTGTCTAACCGGGTTGCTCCGTAGAAAAGGGAATTAACACCTCGACATCCAGGCTCCAATCTGAGTCTCCCGCCACAAATCCTCCGATTGCCGATTTGCCAACACAAGCGGCATGTGTGGAACAGAAAAGCGGAGCTGTTAAAGCCCTGATTTGCCCGTCATTTTTGATCACCCTGGGATGAGGAGCTGAGACGGACAACACAAAATGGCACCATGTCCATACTCCGGATCCGCTTCAGCCTGCAATCGGGCGCTGAAACTAATCTTCGACGCAAACCTTCCAGGAAACAGCTGAAGTGGGATCGGAGGCAGCGGCAGGCACTGTTGCACGGTGAGTGCCTTTAACGTTTGCCAGTTGGCAGCCGATTTGGACATTTGCTGGAAAGTTGCCCACGCTGGGACTGCCACACATCAGTGAAGGACGCCCTTGCCCTCATATGCCTAGGGTGGCCCCATGCTCACTCCAGCTCAGCTGACCAGCGGCCTACTGTGTTCCTCATGCGGCAACACTTTTGCCAGCTAGCCCTTCGATACCTCCGCTCCGCCTGACCCCGAAATGGTGGCTGATACGGACATTTGCTCTGAAGATACCTGCGTTGGGGCTACAACACACCAGTGAAGGACGTCCATTGCCCTCATATGCCTAGGGTGGACACCATGCTCACTCCACCCAGCTGACCAGCGGCCTACTGTGCTCCTCATGCGGCGACACAGCTCCTTTGCGCCCAGCACTATATCCTTCATCTGCAGCTCGAGCCTAAACCACTGCAAGTCTGTTGAGCTTCCTAAATAACCAAGTGCAGAGCCCATCTATGCCGGAGGGGTAGTCTAGAACTGATCCCACACTACAGTGGCCAAGTCCACTACGTTTCCAGCCCACCAGGTCATCGACCCATTGTGGCTTCCATCATGGCGCCGCAACGCCTCTATGCCTAGCCCTTCCACGGATCACTGCCTGATCTACAAGTGGCGACACAGCTCCACCGCCTAAACCGTGTACCGAGGCCACCGCGAACCTCAGTTGTTAACCTCCTGGTAGGAGCAAGAGCTTCCAACCGTCCAACTTCTCTGCAGATACTGTAGACCTGTCCTGACATGGTGGAAAGGGAAGCCAGAGGCAATATCAAAAAAGTACGGCTGGAACCAACTATCTCGGACTCTCCCATTAAAGCCAGGTCGGACATTACAGCCACCATGGACATGATACTTAAAAAATTGGCTGAGGTCCATGACCTGAGTAAATCTACCAAAAGTAGCACGGACTTCATGCAACTCGAGCTCACGGCGATTAGAGCAGACATGAGCACCATGAATAAGAACCTAGGTGAGGCGGAGCAACGTCTCAGTGAGGTGAAAGACATGTCCTTTCAATCAGCGAAAGTTATAAAATGCCTGGAACATACCACTGACGACCTTAGAAGACATAACGCAGAGTTGGAGGACCATAACAGGAGAGAGAACATCCGCATCTTTGGCGTTCCGGAGAACTCTGAAAAGGATGCAAAGTAGTGCATATCATTCCTAGAATCATGGATCCCCATGATAACCAAAATTGAATTTCAGCATGGCTTCGAACTAGATAGGGTGCATAGAATTCCCACCTTTATCAACAAAAAGAGGAAAGGCCCACGTCCTCTAATATGCAAGCCTCTCAGATTTCAATATGTTGAGGCCATTCTTCAATTTGCAAGAAAGAATCCACATATATCATGGGAAGGCCAGCGCATTATCTTCACTCAAGATTATTCCAAGGACACGGTTGAGCTACGAAAGGGGTTCCTCCACCTGCGAGACAAACTAAGAGCAAAGAACATTCGCTTCTCTTTTGCAGGGCCTGCTAGATTTAAAATCATTGAAAATGGGAGACTGCTCTTCTACACAGACCCCAGAGACTTGGCTTGCCACCTAGAGTAGTGCCCGTCACAGAGTATGGACAAATCAAGTGGTGCAACGAACAAGAGGAAGACAGTCCGCCATGAATCCCAGAACTCTGCTCCTGCTTGAATGTTGCCTTATGAGTACCTTTCTCACCAGATGAGGTGGCCCCACCCGTCGATCAGAACGCCATGAGTGACCCGAAGCAGGCCGTCCCAGCAAGTTTAGATGATGCAGAGGATGCCTTATAGAGACTTCTAGAGACTTCTAAGTGACTATCAGTCAGTATCATGAGTGATTACTCATGATACTCAACAAGTTCTCAACAATAGGTTTTTCAGCAAAGACAGTAATATGTTACAGTTTTCTATGTTTGGTAATTGGTTGCCATAAGAATTTAGATATCACTTTATACTGTATTGTTGGCAGGTCTACCGATGCTATTGTCCCAGAGGGATCTTGATGCATTTTATATACCTCTGTAGGTCCTTTATGGACTTTAAGCTGGGAAGTGCTTAGCCCAACACTGCCGATACAGCCTTTCTGTCAATTCTCACCTTAGTTGCCTTAAGACTAGCTCTTTAACTCCAGCGTCTTTAGACCGGATCTCCTGCCACTGGTTTCATCATGTGTAGATCCTGTCCTTGATTCAGGCTGCTTTAACCAACCTATTCTTGATTTACCTGATGGCTACTGTTGTTATTATGTTGGTTACCATCCCTGTTCTGCTTAGTGACGGTACTGCCGTCGTACTTCCTACGTACGTATGTTGGGGAAGGGGGGGTTGGGGCAAAGGAAGATGAGACGGGAAGGGAAGGGGGGAAGGGAGGGGTTAAGAAGGGAGTTGACATGTACAGTATTTGTTTTTTTTCAGTTAGGTTTCACATTCTTTTCAGGATGCAGTATCTCACACACATGCACTATCGCACGTCTCGCGCACTACTCTGAGTCACTGATACAGACTATCTTCCAGTTCCTCCTTGACGATACATTCCGTACCACTACTCTGCTGTCCCAACTAGCAACAACATCATCTGCCGATGGGGGACACTAAGTCATTATCAGAAAACCTCAAAATAGTCTCCTTGAACGTTAAGGGCCTTAACCACCCGGGGAAAAGATCAAACGTCTTTGACTATCTCGCTAAATCAAAAGGAGATATCATCTTATTACAAGAAACCAAACTCTCAGAAGAAGACACACGGTTCATTAACCTCAATTGGGTTGCACACACAATCTGTTCCCCCACTGACCACAAAAAAGGTGAGGTGATTACACTGATTGCAAAAAAATCTAACCTCTCTGTTATTTCACACACACATGACACGGAGGGCAGGTTACTCATCACACATCTGTTAAGAGAGGATGACCCTATCCACGTGGTGAACATATACGGCCCCAACACTGACAACCCGGAGATCTGGGAGTCGGTCTCCAGAGCCATAGACAATATCCCACAAGATGACATGCTAGTGGTGGGGGGCGATTTTAACCTCCCCTTGGACCCTGTTCTCGACCGACAGTCTAATTGCTCATTCCACCCTTCTCGCTCACATGAGGTACTCACCCGTCTTTGTAACCTATTTCTCTTAAAAGGCTCCTGGCGCCTACAAAACCACAAATGGCAGGGACTATACTTTTTACTCCGCCCCACATAACTCATACTCCAGAATTGATTTTATCCTTATCTCAAGCTCCTTCACCCACCTCATCGAGGAAACAGACATCGCCCCAAAATTAGTCTCCGACCATTCATGTATCAGCACCAAACTTGCTGGCTCCCGATCGGTTCTACCTCCAAGGTGATGGCGTTTAATGAAGAAACCCTGTCAGACCCTATGCACAAGCAACAAATAATAGATGCCATAGCGGAATATATCTCAGTAAATTACTCTCCTGACACAGCTCCATCCACTGTCTGGGACGCACTTAAAGCAACAGTACGGGGAGTTCCAATTAACATAAGAGCCAGAACCAATAAGAAAATGAACCAGGAGCTGGAAAAGCTCGAGCAAGATATCAAAACATTAGAAACTGCTCACAAGTCTAACCCTGAGAACACCGCAACCCTTGAACTTTTGGTAAAGAAAAAATACGAATATAACACGGTCACCAGCCAACGGGCCTGGGTCTGGATCAATAGATTCAAAGCTCTAAAGCTATGTGATGGGAACAACGCTGGTAAGCTCCTGGAATCTTATCTCAAACACAAACAGAAATTGTTCACTATAGCCTCAATCAAAGATCCCACAAACAAAATTCACACGAGACAGACGAAGATTGTTGGAACCTTTAAATCATTCTATGAGGACCTCTACAGAAATGACACGACCCTTGATACAGAGGCCTGTATTAAATATCGGGAATCCCTGAATCTCCCCGGAGTAGGATAGAGCCCGCATAGGTTCTCCCATTTCAGACACAGAAATCTTGTCTTCCATCAAAACTCTTAAAAGTAACAAGGCCCCAGGCCCAGATGGGTTCCCTGCAGCCTTCTACAAGGCCTTTGACAAACAACTTGCCCCCATCCTCCAGAACCTCTTCAATTCAATTGCCACCCGGGGCAGCTGAGGTTCCGTGAATTCTGAACCCGTTTCATAAAGGTCATGGTTTCGTTACGAATTTGATAGTAGCGAACCTTAACTAATGAGTGCGGCAAGTACGAGTGATTTCGCCATGTTAGACTGATGGATTCACTACGTATTTGGGGATTTCGTTCTTAACCCTTGTGTTCCATTTTGTGTATGGCAGCCATTTTGTGGTTGCCCTCACATAGGCCGATGACTGCGGCCGAACGAGTCTTTAGTACAGGTACACGTTAGCTGACTCCTAGATGATCTGAGTGAACCACCCCCATTGCCTGAAGCTGACCTTGTTAAGCCAGTTCCTTGTCCGGTAGCTGATCGAGATTAAGGATCAGAGAGCAGGAGATTGTAAAGTTTGGTATGCACATACACACCCCTTATCTTACTTCTCATAAGTTTCTGTTCCTTCTTTTATGGCCTATTTATGGTATGGGTTGTGGTCTTTTATTATGGGTTTGTCCGGCCTGTTCAAGAAAGAATGTTGGGCTTTCCCGTGTAATTGATGATGGGCTGGACAACTGAAAAGTGGGTTTGCCGTCATGCGATACCTTTTGTATTGCTACCTTTGATTGGGCAAACTGTAACTAGTGGGCGCTTGTCCGGAATGTGATTTATAGCATAAACGACGATGTCTCGCAATACGAAAATTGAGCAGTCTCTGACGAACCTACTTATGTCGTACTTCGTAGACTTCTGTTCCTGGTTGCAGCCAATAAATTTGATCTTTGACGACACCGAGAAGTATCCTGTGTCTCTGTATTCTAAGACAGGTGAACTCGAAGACTATGGGCATGCCCCTGGCGCCGCTGGGTTCTAAAACCCGGTTCTTCAGTTGGCGCCCAAAGTGGGGCGACTTCAGTGGTTCCGTTCCAAGCCTGAAGATCATGAGGAGCTTCGTGAGGAAATTCTGGAAGACGGCCCCCACTTCATCGACCCCGGCATGTTGAACGTGGACTGAAGGTTTTTGCTGCGAGGCTTCCCGCTTTCCGACGGCTACGAAGGACTGCTGCCCTGACTGTCGCCCTGTCTTGGACGATTCGTGATGATTTGTAGAGCGAGACGATAGACTGGTCTTCTGGTGACGTGATTGATACTTCAGTTAAGTATAAGTGGGTCGCTCCCAGTCCTTAGTTTTGGTTTCCTTCGGGATCTTTGATTTGGAACTTGCAAGTGCCAAAGCCTAGGGACTCGTATATTTGCGAGACTATCGTTTTTGGTAATCACTTGGTATCAAGACACAGCACTTAACTAGTGCTCGGTTGTCGAGTTACGAATTGACCTTGTTAGCGAGTCATGTGCATATAAAGAGATGCAACACGTTGAATCCAGCTACATTGTTGCCGATTTAAGCTGAGACAGATGTTACTGAACAGCATGATTGCTTCCTTAGGACAGAGGAAGAAACGAAAGGGAGGATAGACCTTAGGGATACTACTCTTCCAGAATGTGATGGTATCTTATGGGTTGATGGTTCGTGCTTTAAGCTTCCGAATGGTGATACGACTGCGGCATATGCTGTTACGACTTTGCATACGATTTTTGAAGCTGCACGTATCCCACATAATTCAGCGCAAGTAGCAGAGTTGATTGCATTGACAAGAGCATGTGTGTTGTCGAAAGGAAAACGAGTGACTGTGTATACCGATAGCCAGTACGCGTTTGGTGTGGCTCATAGTTTTGGACGTTTGTGGAAAGTGTGTGGGTTCCTGACTTCGCATGGAACTAAGATTCAGCATGGTTAGTTGGTGAATGAACTTCTTGAATCTCTTACTTTGCCGTTGCAATTTGCGATTGTGAAATGCAGTGCGCATAAGAAAGTTACTGATGATGTTGGCCATGGTAATGCGTTTGCAGATGAAGTTGCGAAAGAAACGGCGAGAGATGTGATTAGTCGAATGTATGTTGCGGGTCCGGCGAGATGGGTTCCGGATAGAAGTATATGTGAAGATACGATTGAGAGTGTGAAATCCATCCAAGCTGAAGCTACAGAGAAAGAGTTGAATGAATGGAGAGAAAGTAAGGGTAAATTGGATTCGAATGGTTGTTGGTTTGAGTTGTCAGAGCATCAGAGATGGTTGTTACCCGATGCGAATGTACTTCCAGTGGTTACGATGGGTCATGGATTGGCTCATATTAGCGTGAAAGGGATTTGCAAGTTGTTAGCTCCAGTATGGCAGAATGCTGGTATTCCTAAGTGTGCAGAGAATCTGGTTAAGAACTGTATGGTGTTAAGATGTACAATCTGGTAAGGGAACTTCAACTCCACCTGGTCATTTTGCTCCTCCAACGTATCCGTTTGAAGCTTTGCAGCTAGATTTCTTCCATATGGAGAGGTGCAACAACCTGAAGTACGCGTTAGTGGTTGTTTGCTCTTTTTCGAGATGGGTGGAAGCCTACCCTTTGAAAGATAACACTGCCCTGTCCACAGCTAAAGCCCGTATTAAGGATTTTTTCCCTAGGTATGGTTTGACGAGAATGATCTGGAGTGACAATAGGAGTGAATTTGTGGGTCAAGTGATGAAGAGAGTCTGTGATGGATTAGGACTTAAGCAGAAGTTTCACGCTGCAAATCATCCCCAATCAGCTGGTTTAGTTGAGTGCTATAATTGCACTCTTAAATTGAAATTGGCCAAGATTCAGGCGAGTTCTGGTTTACAATGGCCAGACGCCTTGCCATTAGCCCTTTTGTCCACTAGAATGACTGTGCATTCACAAATGGGTTTGAGTCCGTATGAGGTCGTGTTTGGTCGCCCGGCAAATATTTGGGGAGTGCCGCAGCCGACAAAATTTAGTGAAATAGAGCAGCCTGTATTGCTTGACTACCTGTACGAATTGACGGCTAAATTGTGTGTTTTGCATCAACAGGTTCATGATACACTGCCACAAGCTTCTGAAGATCCAGGACACGCCATCGAGCCTGGCACCTGGGTGCTGGTGAGGAATTTCCAGCGGACCAAGAACGAGCAGCCCCGCTTAGTCTTTTTGGCCACCCGTTCTGCAGTACGAGTGCACGGTAAAAAGAACTGGATCCACGGCGTACATTGTAAGAGGGCCCCTTTGCCTCTGCAGTACGACCAGTGGGTCCAGAAAGGACTTCCTGATTCTGAGACTGAGACCGTGCCTCGTTTTCTGCCTTTCAGTGATGCCCATTTGATTGGAACGAACACTGAGCAAGAAAGTGACGATCTTTTGCAAGAAGCTGTGCCTCCGTCGAATCGTTTGAACACTTCTGAACCTGAGCTCCTATTCCGTGAACAGATATTGCCCGGTAAAGAGCGTTATAATTTGCGACCGAGAGTCGCTGGACTAATAAAGCATTTAAGTTTTTTTTACTGATTTTGAAGGTTTAGCTCTCCTCCGAGGAACTATTTTGATTTTTGTTTTTTGAACCACCATCCGGGTTCAGCTGTAGGGTCGCGGTGTCAAGTCTTTGGAGTGCAAGCCGAAGACGTTAGGTCGACGGTTCTGGTTGGTCTAAGGGAGTTGCCCTGGACTGACAGACGCATTCCTTAGCACAGAACACCCTACCGCCGCGAGCAGCAGATAGAGAGGGTGGAGTTTTTCGAGATGGAGAGACCTGTTGAAAGAATAAGCTTTAAGAGCAAAATTTGTAAATTAATGAGCAGAAAACGTTTTTTAATATTGTGTTTGTTTATGCTGTTTAGCTTAATGATGTTTTTAATTGGATATGTGACATTCTCTTTTCAAGTGACGTTCATGCCCACTATGCAACCTATGCCTCCTCCTACTGTTTCTTCACATTCTTTTTACCCTTTGCCCGAACATGAAACTGTTAGAAGATTGGAATTTGCTAACAATTCCTTTGTTCAGCTTCTGCACCAACACCAGTTGGTAATGAACACGACAAATTGTTGGGTTTGTGGCCTCATGCCCCATACTACCGATAAAGGTATTCCTTACCTGGTTTTGCCTTTTAGCTATAATGGTTCTATTTGGGCATACAGAACGAAGTTCATTTATGCTCATGGAGTCAATCCCCAACGTTCCGTGAAAGATAGTCCGAAGACTAGTGCTCTGGTCAAGGGTATAGTTGACATGATTAGGGGAATTAGTTCCTATGAGACTATCCCGAGAGATGAGACACAAGCATACATTGGATGGAACGTTCCTGGATAAGGAGTTAGTCTGAGTGTTAACCAGCGAGCGAAGAAATCCCCTCCGATTTGGATAGTGCCAAATCAGGGTCATTATTGTCTGCAAGGTAATGGCAAGAATCAGAGAGCTTAGTTAGGGAAGAGTGTCTGTACTGAGACGTATGTTTTTGCGTCCCAGACTTCCCCAGCGTTTTTAGCAGCAAAGGGTACCTATTTCATCTGTTACGATAAAGAGTACACATGGTTGCCCCCTGACTTCTGGGGCACATGCTTTGTTTCGTTCCTGTTGCCTCCCACATTTACAGCTGCGGCAGATTACCATAAGACAAGAATTGCTAGAGGTGTCTTCAGTAAGGAAGATACTGCAGGACAAGAATTGGGAGATTTCTTTAAGGGTTTTCTGCCGTTCTGGGGACCTATGGCTAATAGCAGGAACATTCGACAGTTGACGAGAGTGGTTGAGTCCACCATAGTCGAAACTGCCGGTGCCCTTAGTAACTTGACTGCTGAGCTCCAGTCGGATCGCCTTATGACTCTTCAGAACAGAGTTGCATTAGATGTCATACTTGCAGATAGAGGTGGGGTATGTAAATTGATTCAATCTAGCTGCTGCGTTTTCATTCCAGACAACGCTCCGACAGTCTTCCAGGCCATTTCCAGGCTACATAAGATCTCCGAGTCTGTACATATAGACGAAGGAGATTGGTTGTTGATGGGATGGTTTTGGGGATTGTTATCCACATGAGGATGGAAGATTCTGATGGTCATTGGGATGATGTTAGCTATCCTTTTCCTGTTCTGTCTTTGCGTACAGTGTGCTCCTGCTATTTGTGGCCTTTGTGCTACTTCGTGTGCAAGGAGACCTGTCCAGAGAGAGATGCTAAGTACTAGGATGATGCTACAGCAACATCTTGATGATCTGTTGAATATAGACCTAGATTCAGACTGACATGGGTTTGGGTTTGTTGCCTATAAAAGGGCAAAAGGAGGGTCTGGGGTTCCGTGGTTCAATAAAAGTCGTCGAATCTAGGCGAATTTGGTATCAGCGGATCGCAAATGACGAGTGCGGTATGTACGAGTGTTTTCGTCATAAACGATCAATGAGAACACTACGTATTCATGGATTTCGTTTGAACCTTCGGGTTCCATTTTGTGTACGGCAGCCAATTTGTGTGGTTGCCCTCACATAAGCCAATGACTACGGCCGAACAAGTCCTTGGGACACGTACACCTTTAGCTGACTTTTGTGTGACCTGAACAAGCTGACTCCCTTGCCCGAGGCTGACCTTGTTGAGCCAGTTCCTTGTTAGGCAGCTGGTCAGATAGAGATCAAAGAGCAGGACATTGCTGAGTTTATGGTACATGCACACACCCTTCTATCTTGCTTCTCATCTGCTTCTGTTCCTTCCTTTATGGCTTAATTACTGATTTGGGTTGAGGTCTTTATTATGTGTCTGTCCGGCCTGTTCGAGCAGGAATGTTGGATTTTGCTTGGTCATTTCTGGTGGGCTGGACAACGGAAAGTGGGTTTGTCGTTATGCGATATGTTTGAAATGTCACCGTTCGATTGGTCAGTTTGTATGTAATCGATGCTAGCCAGGAATGTGAATTTTAGCATAATAGACAATGCTCCGCTCTATGAATTTGTGCAGTCTCTGGCGAACCACCCGTGTTGTGCTTCGTAGACCTCTGTTCCTGGTTGCAGCCAATAAATTTGGTCTTTGACGTCACCGAGAAGTGTCCCGTGTCTCTGTTTGCCAAGGCAGGGGAATCCGAAGACATCGGGCGTTTTTCCTGGCGCCGCTGGGTTCTAAAACCCGGTTCTTCAGACTTTTGTGTCACATTCTGGAGAAGGCCAAGACTTCCCCAACGCCAATGGTTGCCATAACTTTAGACGCTGAGAAAGCTTTCGACAAAGTATCATGGGCCTTCCTACAACAGTGTATGCACTCCTTTAATTTAGGTCCCTGGTATATTAACATGGTAATGGCCCTTTATTCATCACCTTCTGCTAAAATCGTCATTAACGGCACCCTCTCAGACTCATTTTGTTTACATCAGGGTACTAGACAAGGATGCCCTCTCTCCCCTGCACTGTTCCTCCTCGCCTTAGAACCCCTTTTGTCAGACATAAAACGCAACAAGGAGATAGCGGGTGTGCACTTTAGGGATACTCAGGTGAAGCTAGCGGCTTATGCCGATGACATTTTAATTGCGACATAGTACCCGGAGAAAGCTATAAAAGCCCTCATGGCGACGATTGACAAATATTCAGCCCTTTCTGGATACAAATTAAACCGGGACAAATCGGAGGTAAACCCCTTAATGTGCATACCACCAGGGAGGTCCTGGGCAACTCTGCGTAATCAAATATCTAGGAATCGAATTTGCTGACTCCCTTCTCGAGACGCTTAAACACAATGAGTCTGTCACCTTAGACAAGATCAAACGGCTCCTTGATGGTTGGTTTCCTCGATTTATCACCTGGTGGGGACGTGCTGAAAACATCAAAATTATGATTTCCCCCTTGGTCAACTACCTCATCTCCATGCTGCTCCTCACTCTATCAGGGGAATTTCCATCACAAAGTAGACACACTAATCTCCACTTTTCTATGGAAGGGGAAAAGAGCTAGGATCAGCCTAAAAAAACTACGACTTGACAAAACCTTGGGAGGAGTTAATCTAGCGAACTTCGAACTCTACCAGACTGCCTTTCTAGCCAAGCAGGGTTCACACTGGTTGGCGCCACAACCAGGATACACCCCGGTTTGCCTTTCAGTAGAAAAGGCCCTCCTCTAGAACCTTGACCCCACATCTATTCTTACCATTGCTCTAAACACCTCCATCTGTTCCAGATCCATATTTAAGAATACAAAAGTAGCCCTTCTGAACATAGGCAAACACCTACCGCACCAGTTTAAACACTCAAAATGTTAATCCCTATGGCACAACCCTGCACTGACATACAAAGGGAAGCCGCTACACAATGCAACTTGGGTTACAAAAGGGATATTCTTTCCACACCAACTTTTTAAATTCCCCAAACCATTCTCCTTTGCTGAACTACAGGACAAATATGGCTTAAAGGCTATAGAATTTTACAACTTCTTGAATGTCAAAGTGGCACTATACAAAGCGAAACTCACCAACCAATCGCCCTCCCTCCCTGGCTTCTTAGCTACCCGTTATAGACTAGGCCACCAAGTTTCTAAACTCTATAAACTCATATCCCCGCAACAGTCCAACCTTACTGAACCTTTACGACAATTTTGGGGATCACATTCCTCTATACCAATCTCAGATGTGGAATGGGCCAGAACATGGGAGTCTACTACACGACACAAAATTAGCCCTACTCTCTCCCAAACTAAACTCTGGCTCCTCCACAATGTCTTTTGGACCCCTGCGCGACTCTTCCTACACAACATTAGAGACAACAACATATGTTGGAACTGCTCAGACGAGAGGGGCGACCTTGAACACTTAGTATTTAAATGCGAATGCGTCACATCCTATTGTGACAGAATCTTTGAATTCATCAATAAGGTGTTCTCCGTCTCCTTTGCAAGAGAATTTTCCACCCTAGTAGTGGGTTTCGCAAAAGCCAATACACTCAATGATGACGACAAAGCCCTGATTGACCTCCTACTCACTGCTGCTGTTAAGGTGATCCTGAACAACTGGAAAGACACAGGTAAGGCGTCTTTCTCCCACTGGCTGAACTGGGTCTCCAATTTGAGGGGTGCTGACAACATCCCACTCCTGAACACCCCATGGCGCCCCCTCATAGAAAAATGTGGGCCTCGCTAGACAATTACTTTAGCCTACACAAACGCCCATGATCACCCGGAAAACGCCCTGATCTCTGGGACCGAACACTTCCTAGTGACCCTACACCGCCTACCAGTACAGCCCCGGCAATTACAGCTTACACCTGTTGACCTCAGAGTGCGCCTATCAGCGCGCTTATCATGTGAACAACATCACTCCTCTCTCAATGTGGATACTGTTTGTGATGATTACCCTTCATGCCATGTCGCTTCTAGCAGCTACTTCTGACCTGCATCACTGTGTCTGTTTACTCTATTTTATTATTAATACTATTATTATTATTATGTTTGGTTGTGATTTTGCATTTGTTATTAATGTACAGCGATTATGTATTCTTCTTTCTTTTCATTGGTTAGTTTCCGTTTTCATTTGTTATTATTCTGTATGTATTGCTCTGTTTATGTTAAAACTCCCAATAAAAATTTGTGAAATCGATAAACAATGTTTCAGAAATATGAGTTAGATCTATCATCTGCTTAATCCTTGGGGTTTCTCATTCAGCCCCCTCTACCCTTTAAAGATCATTTTAAAAGGAAGCATTAACACCATTCTTCCAGATGACATCACAGTATAAAATCAAGCACTTCCTCCCTCCTACGAGTATAGGGTCCACAATCCAGATCCTATTGTCTTGCCACACATCAGGCGAGACAACACAGTTCTCTCTACCTGGTCTACTAGAGTCCTCATTGACACCAATTCAAGTTGTGTGTCATGCAGCGGCTATATTAATCAGCAACCAAAGAAAGTTCAAGTATTTTTCCCCCACCTACTTAGAAAGAACTGCATTGGCTCCACATCGATGCCAGAATCAACCTCCGAGTCTGCTGCATGATTGATAAGGTATGCCAATGAATCAACCTTTTTCTAAACTCGTTGGCCCAATTCACAAAGGTAAACTTAGACGTTTGTTCTAAACTTAGACCTAAGCGTCTAATTTTAGGACTTTGGGAATTCACAAAGGGCATTTACGTATACTATCTTTATCTCTGCACTCGGGGAAGATCTCCGTCCCAATCGCGGACATAAAGATAATACTCATAAATGACTTTAATGAATTCCCAAAGTCGTAAACTTACACATATAAGTTTACCTTTGTGAATCGGGCCCAATATGTACACTATTATGAGCACATTCCTAGCTAGGCTGGAAAACCAAAATACTCACAAAAAAGCATGTGCCAATGCTAACAGGCTTTTTTTTCAAGCCGACCGAGACTCACTGCACCACAGATCTGATCATTTGTTACTGTAATTTAGGAAAGGTGTTAAAAACCTTCTCTTATCAACATCCCAACATCCACGGCCAGTGGTGCTGGAATTATTTTCAGATTGGGGGGGTGCTGCCATCAATGTTACATCACAGAAGTCCTAGGGATCGTGAAAAAAATCCAAGCATTACACAAAGAACAGGTGTAGCAAATGAGAGAGGTAAGGCTGTAGTTTGTGTCTGGTGGTGCATAGTGTCACAACTATTTCACTAAACCATGGTGTGGCAGCGCACTGTCATTTACAGACGACATATTTTCCAATGAGTTGGCCATTAAATTTGCATGGACATGCAGTTTAGTGATAAAACGATATGCAAATCTGATAATGTGTGGACAACTAGTTCATTCGCGCATAAGGTAGTGTCTTGATTTGTTTTGACCTTATTAAAATCATTGTTTCAACCACACTGCAGGTTTAAAAATGCGCCTCATTTGTGCTTTTCTTGCTACTGATACATCTTGAAATATGTGTGTTAGAAACAAAATGGCATCCTACAGCCTTTCCTTTCATGCTCAACACACCCCAACAAGATTGTCACAGATTTCCCTTTCAAAGTCCTCTTACTTAGCAGCCAAAAAAAGAAAAGTATACACCAATATCCAACTCAAAAGAATAGGCTGCAATTTGTCAAAAGACAGCCTGATATTTGATCCCTTCTTTTGAACACATTCCAAATTCAACAAAATATGAACCAACATGAAAGGCACCTTTATTGCTCATTCACCTTCTGAACTACGGCATGGTTGTTATAGGGGTGGTGTAGCACCTCCCGCACGCGACTTCTAGCGCCGATGTTCAAGACTGTATTCCTCACCCTCACCAAGTATGACGTTGTGTTTCGAATTCTTCTGTACTTGTGCATACTTTGTGTCTCGCTCCTCTGACATTTCCTCAAAGGCTCCCCACACTCTTTGAATTGAAACTCCTTCATGCGTTTGTGCCACACACGCCTAATGCGTCAATGCCTCTCCACAGTGCACATGAACTTGACATCCTTTTATAGCCTATGCAAGTTTATTTGGAAGACATAGACTCTAATGTCTTTTCAAGGATCCTTGGACATAGTGAGTCACAACATCATGTACACAATTGTAGATGAATGTCTTCTCATGTCTAGAATAATATGAGGTGATAAGGTGTATGTCATAGGACAGCAATCATCGGGAAATTGTTCTCCTCCTCCGGTTATCTGGATCACTACTTCAGTAAGTGTAGCAGGCAATGTCCATGGTCACCCAGTATAGGAAGGAGTTGTTCAACATCAGATCTACCTTCAATGGATGTTGCAGAGCTTCAAATACTAAGGCTTCAGTGGGTCCTGATGCATGTAGAGCGGACAACACAACATTATTCTGTTCATTCAAATGAAGTGTTAGTTGCTTAAGTCCCAGTCCCTTTTGTAATTGCTGTTACTGTGCAATTGCCTTCAACCTGCTTATTTTCTCAATATGATAAACATCTTCATTTGATGATTGTGCTATTTTCTGATGGACACCCCATTTAGCAGTTATATCCCTCTATTATGCCCTTGTTTTTCGCTTTAAACACCTGTATAGCAGCCCGGTGCTCCAAGGTAGAAAGCTGGATACATGAGGTCTGCAGGTGCACAGGGAGGGCACACATACCCCATGGAGAAGGTAATTAACAGGGACTAGGGAGGATGATTTGTAGCTGTTATAGTTCCTCTAAATCTATAAACCACAGCAACTGCTAATGCGTGCTTATGAGAAGCATTTGGGGTTTTGGAATAACAATTATTTTCCTTGGCTGCCTACTTAACCTTTGGCAGACATACATATTACAGTTGTTAGGACATCTTAAGGTTAAGCATAATGTTATTCTTTTGAATGAATTCCAGCTTATTGTGTCACCAGTGAATGATGAGGCGCTTAAGGATTCTTTTTTACTTAACTGATGGGTAATTCCCATTTTCATTATTATTATTATCATTTGGGGGGGATTATTTCAGAGCAAATTCAGAAATACATCGGTCCTAGTGATATTACAGCAACGCCATATCGATTCCTTACTGGTCTGGAGGGTACCTGATGTTTGCTCAGCTCATAGAAATTATAGCTCCTCGCCTTGTGCTTCAAGACTTCATTTCCAGTGAAAATCACTTTGCATTGCAATTAGGGGCTGTACTGGCAGTGTTTCGCATTTTGGGTCTGCGTAGTATTTTTGGTCCCAAAAACGTTAATAACTTTAGATAGCAGTGACTCTCTTTTATTCTGAGGGCACATATTCTTATCACAAGTTGCCTCCTGACCTTTTTTACTGCTTCTCATAATATTTGTGGGAAACACGATTCTGGTGCCAATGCTCGCAATGTAGCAAAGCACTGACTTCTTTGGATTGAAACTGCATTGCCTTGAATCCACATTTACTTGTGTCTCACAGTCATCCTACTGTAACACAGTATATTAGATTGAATAGTGAACAGAAATGAGAATTTGGGATCCCAAAAGTTCTGCATTTAAAGTGTAGGTGTCTGGGAATTACCTATTAGTGAAAATAGTAATAACTGAAACCTATAACCCCTTTCCTTTGGATGCAGTAGTTTCCAAGTGCCTTCTATGCCATGGTTGTATATCAAGAAATTGAAGGTTCATCATTCTAGTGTTTGTCTTGGGTATAATCACCCTGATCTTTTTACTCTTGTGCCAGACACCTAATTCCACTGATTGCAATGTATGCCTTCTTTAAGAGCCCTATCATTGTCTGATTCCGTTATTTAAAATATCTGGGGTCATCTTGATTGGGGGCATACACCAATATCAAGCTGACGTATTCTCAAAAAATCACTCACCAACCTGGTTGGTGACATGCTTCATCATCTGGCCCACCAGGATAAGCCGAGTGCCTCCCTGGTGTGCTACAACGCCAGATTACTGCGGAGCTGGATTTCGTGACAGTGAGTGAAAAGTGATGTTAAAAATGTCCAATACTGTACCAACCAAAATGATTTATTTACTGGTCAGTTTAGATATGGTTAAAAAGGTTATGTGTGGAAAAACTACACCAATTATGATGGGAGTTTCCACTTAAAGTGGGGTCAACATGTTTCTGCCCTTTATAGGTGTAAGTATTACGTGGGCATTCGTCAGGACCGTGTAGCGTGTACCTTGGCGGTATGGGCGCGCTAAGGCCCACCCTAACCAAAGGACGTGAAAGTTAAAAATTTGTGCTATGTGTAAAAAGGTGCAAAACAAAACACAAACCACAAGTTGTGGGATTTACCTCCACTCAGAGGAACCTGTATAGTTTGTGTAGTAAAAGATACACGCCCCATGGGTCTCGGGAGGGGGTGGAGGCGAAAATGGCACACCGCCCGCAACGCCTGGCACCCGCTCGGGACCTAGCTTCTCCTGCTCCGGACCCCGTGGATCACGGGGTCCGGAGCAGGAGAAGCTAGGTGCCACAGTATCTGGCGTTGTAGCACACCAGGGAGGCACTCGGCTTCTCCTGGTGGGCCCGATGATGAAGCATGTCACCAACCAGGTTGGTGAGCGAGGGCTTCTCACAACACCCTTGAAGGTTTCCAATGTGTCAACAAGGGGTTATCTTTCTATAGACTTTCCTTACAGTCTTTGCCTCTGTGGCTCTTTTCAGAGACACCTTGCATATGACACTCTTCTTTTGTTTTGTACAACTAACCCGGGGGACTAAGAGTGTCTCTCACCCTCTCTCTCTCTGATTGTTTTTTGGTATTCTCAAAACAGTCTGCCCACCACTTATCACTACTGCCTCTGCTGTGAAGGAGATATTCCAATGAACCAGGTTTGACACCATTGTCTATTTTCTGACTGTTGGTCTGTATAAGCTTCCACTCCTTCTCTAGCTCAGTTTGTTACCTACTTTTCCTGGGAGGTCAGGTTTGCAGAAAGGAAATATATGAATTTTTGAGGGACTTGAGTATTTGTAGGACATTTGCTTTTTTGTGTGGTCATCCTAGATTTTACACATTTTGCTGTACCCTATATTTTTGTCTGTTTTGCAGGTCTGTACATGCAATGCTTGCTAACCAGTGGTAAAACATCTGTGCTCCATCTTAAACCATGGTTTAATTGGCTTATTCCTGATTGACACATTTAACTTGCCTGTAAGTCCCTAATATATATTATAACAAGTGAACCTTGGGCCTGAAATTGAAATGCCAATGGTGAACTGCAGCACCTATTATGACATTCATTACAGTGGCAATGCAAACATAACGTTAAGCTTACCATGTGTACCTGACTGAAACAATGGAAAACATTCACCGCAGCTCTTCACAAACTCCTTTTAACAGTTAAAAACCTCCTTTTTAAATATCAGTAAGTCACCCCTATGTAAGCCTTGAGGCTCACATGTCCCTACAATGACAATGCTTTTAAAGGTATTTTGACTTTTACAGGCCTAGCTGTCCTATGTAGAAAACCACAGTACAGATTAGAATACTAATACTTTATATTAGGGTTAGATCCAGTTGGAAAAATAACTGAACACCTATCTTTAATAGTTATTAAAAAATCCAATTCAATGGTGAAGATGGATTTTTAATAAATATTAAGGAATTGTAGTTTTCAGAAAGTTACCCTTTCCCTGCCTGAACTGTCAGCAGGCTAATTGGCATATGTCTCAGCTAGCTGTCAGCCCGTGCTCTGGCTTGAATAGGTGTTAAATGTCTCCCAGAAGCAAACAATAGGCTGACTTGAATAGGCAGAGATGACTCATCTGAACTCCACAGAATATGTCTGGTAGGGCTGTGGGTATCCTTCTTGATAATACAGTGTTAACTCCTGCTTGTCGGGTCTGTTGAGCTACATGTGATACTTGAGGCAAACTTGAAAGGGGAGACTAAGATGTCACGGAAATTCTTCTGCATCCATGGTGTAGTTGCTGGAGGATCCTGCTTTTGCCCTACCAGATTTCTGTCTCTGGGTTTGTTGTGAGTACAGTGCCTGTCTCAAATTAGAATTTAGTGTCAGATATGGGATCACACTAGGATTATCACAGTACACTCTCCACACTCACCCAGGCTTCACAGCCCAATTTGGGTGTGGTAGAAGACTTTTGTCATATTGGATTTTACTTTATGCACTGCCCTGTGGGCGTCATTCCCATCTACTAGCTAGTAATAGTTATAAACCTGGCACCTACAGGCTCTCACGCTACAACACTTTATGGACTATCAGCAGATTATAAAAGGACTTGACCTGCTGTCTGTGACCTGAGCGGAACCATGAAGGACTGGATTTACTCCCTTTTGTACCCAGGATATAGAAGTGGACTCCAAGGATCAGTTGGCTGGCTTCCTGAGTGGCTACAGGGGGACAATAAGCTGCAAGAGGCCTTTTCCTGGAAGTACCCAGCTGACCAGTGGCATCTGGACTTGGACTGGGCCTTTCTTTTGGCCTTTTTCTGACAAACTGTGAGGCTTTAAAAGTCTATGAGGTACTTGAGGCTTTAAAAGTGTACTCCTGTGGGGGATTGAGACTTAAAAGACTATAACCTGATTAGGAGCTAGGGGGACAGGGTTACTCCATCACAAAAAAGATGGATATCCCGCCCACCTAAGTACAATTCCATTATATCCTATGGAACTTGTAATGGGGTGGGCAGAATATCCATCATGTTTGTGACGGAGTATGCCATCCACCAAGATCCAAATCAGGCCCTGATTCAGAAAATAAAATCTTTGACCAGGATGAACCCGGTTAGTGAATCCATCCCCTGCTCCATCACTATCAGCCCCAAACGGTGCTTAGGTCTCGGTCTTCGGCAAACATTGGTGATTTGTGCTTTTTTTTAATTTCAAATAAATTTTATTGCGTTTTCAAAAATGAGAACAGTAATGAAAAGGAAGAGATACATCAAAGTGAATGTGTTCTTTGTGGCGCTATTTCTACTTAAAAACTTTAAAAATTCATAATTTTGGTTTCCCATATTGGGTTTTCATCATTTTGGTGACTTTGTGTTTGTTAAATGTTACACTAAGTTTCTAATTCCTTTTGATATTTTTATTGTTTTGCATTATGACTTTATTGCTGTTTTGGTATTGCATAAATATTTTACACATAGTCCATAGTTAAGCCTCTCTGCTCTGTGCCATGGCTACCATAGGTCTGCGCTCAGGTTAATTTGGTGACTTGGGGGGCTCTCCTTAACAAGGATTGCAAGTATTCCCTCAAGTGGCAGTCCCCTACCACAAATACAGTATGTTATCCCTTTTTCCCTACTACCATTCTTGTTTACTTTCCATGTATTTTAAAAGGGTTTATTACAGTGCCTCTGTTCTTTCTCAATGTACTGTAGTTACATCAACATCAGGCTTTAGGCAGCAGAGTTATCTTTTTACCCTCTCCTGCCTGTGGGCCACGTTTAGACTTTGACCTGGCTGGAATGAACAAATGAGGATTTGTGTGAGCTCCAACTTGATATATATATATGAAATGCACCACCAACTGGAGGGTTAAAAATTGAACATTCGTTGGTAAACCACAGGTCACACAAGGCTCGAAAATGGAAGTGAATCCAAATTTTGGGCGGAACCTTCGGAAGGAGGCAACCATAAAAACATCTCAAGCTCACCTGTGGCAAATGAACGACTGTTTTGGAGCAGGCACACCTTGGAAGAAGTTTCAAGTCGAAACGAAACATGTTGGTGAAGATGCTGTGTCCCGTTTTTCTGCACGAAATAAAGTGATGGAGGCAAGTTTGTGTGCGACTCGTTTTTCTCCTGAGGGGGATTATTGCTGTGATAAATGTCGGCTTGGTTCTGCCGAGGAGAAACGCACAGCCATAACAGAGCGCCAGGCATCCCCGCACTAAACCACGCTGTTGGACCCGTGCAAACGGACTTTAGGGGATTGCGGTGCTCCCGGGGACTGGACTCCGGTACTTGGCCCTCAGTCAGTCCTAAAAATTTGGCTGACAGTGAGGGAACTTGCAGCGAAACACAGCAGAAGGAAAGCGGTTTGTGACCTAAACGGGATGAAATGCACCACCCACTGGAGGGTTAAAAATTGAACATTCGTTGGTAAACCACAGGTCCCACAAGGCTCTAAAAAGGAAGTGATTCCAAATTTTGGGCGGAACCTTCGGAAGGAGGCAACCATAAAAACATCTCAAGCTCACCTGTGGCAAATGAACAACTGTTTTGGAGCAGGCACACCTTGGAACAAGTTTCAAGTCGAAACGAAACATGTTGGTGAAGATGCTGTGTCCCGTTTTTCTGCACGAAATAAAGTGATGGAGGCAAGTTTGTGTGCGACTCGTTTATCTCCTGAGGGGGATTATTGCTGTAATAAATGTCAGCTTGGTTCTGCCGAGGAGAAACGCACAGCCATAACAGAGCACCAGGCATCCCCGCACTGAACCACGCTGTTGGACCTGTGCAAACGGACTTTAGGGGATTGCGGTGCTCCCGGGGACTGGACTCCGGTACTTGGCCCTCAGTCAGTCCTAAAAATTTGGCTGACAGTGAGGGAACTTGCAGAGAAACACAGCAGAAGGAAAGTGGTTTGTGGCCTAAACGGGATGAAATGCACCACCCACTGGAGGGTTAAAAATTTAACATTCATAGGTAAACCACAGGTCCCACAAGGCTCTAAAAAGGAAGTGATTCCAAATTTTGGGCGGAACCTTCGGAAGGAGGCAACCATAAAAACATCTCAAGCTCACCTGTGGCAAATGAACGACTGTTTTGGAGCAGGCACACCTTGGAAGAAGTTTCAAGTCGAAACGAAACATGTGGGTGAAGATGCCGTGTCCCGTTTTTCTGCACGAAATAAAGTGATGGAGGCAAGTTTGTGTGCGACTCGTTTATCTCCTGAGGGGGATTATTGCTGTAATAAATGCCGGCTTAGTTCTGCCGAGGAGAAACGCACAGCCATAACAGAGCGCCAGGCATCCCCGCACTGAACCACGCTGTTGGACCCGTGCAAACGGACTTCAGGGGATTGCGGTGCTCCCGGGGACTGGACTCTGGTACTTGGCCCTCAGTCAGTCCTAAAAATTTGGCTGACAGTGAGGGAACTTGCAGCGAAACACAGCAGAAGGAAATCGGTTTGTGACCTAAACGGGATGAAATGCACCACCCACTGGAGGGGTAAAAATTGAACATTCGTTGGTAAACCACAGGTCCCACAAGGCTCTAAAAAGGAAGTGATTCCAAATTTTGGGCGGAACCTTCGGAAGGAGGCAACCATAAAAACATCTCAAGCTCACCTGTGGCAAATGAACAACTGTTTTGGTGCAGGCACACCTTGGAAGAAGTTTCAAGTCGAATCAAAACATGTTGGTGAAGATGCCGTGTCCCTTTTTTCTGCATGAAATAAAGTGATGGAGGCAAGTTTGTGTGCGACTCGTTTATCTCCTGAGGGGGATTATTGCTGTAATAAATGTCGGCTTGGTTCTGCCGAGGAGAAACGCACAGCCATAACAGAGCGCCAGGCATCCCCGCACTGAACCACGCTGTTGGACCCATGCAAACGGACTTTAGGGGATTGTGGTGCTCCCGGGGACTAAACTCCGGTACTTGGCCCTCAGTCAGTCCTAAAAATTTGGCTGACAGTGAGGGAACTTGCAGCGAAACACAGCAGAAGGAAAACGGTTTGTGACCTAAACGGGATGAAATGCACCACCCACTGGAGGGTTAAAAATTGAGCATTCGTTGGTAAACCACAGGTCCCACAAGGCTCTAAAAAGGAAGGGATTCCAAATTTTGGGCGGAACCTTCGGAAGGAGGCAACCATACAAACATCTCAAGCTCACCTCTATTTCTGTGGTAACTGCGAAGGCTTGGAATGCTCTCCCTTTTAATTTGCGTACCGCCCAGTGTCTATCCAAGTTTAAGAAGGATCTCAAGACCCATCTGTTTGTTTGTTAGGTCTAGGCTGTCTCTCTGTGTTATGTTTGGTCACCTCCGCAACGCGCCAGGATACTCCCCAGTAGCAGAGCGCGCTACAAAACAACCTATAACATAACATAACATAACCTCTGGCAAATGAACGGCTGTTTTGGAGCAGGCACACCTTGGAAGAAGTTTCAAGTCGAAACGAAACATTTTGGTGAAGATGCCGTGTCCCGTTTTTCTGCACGAAATAAAGTGATGGAGGCAAGTTTGTGTGCGATTCGTTTATCTCCTGAGGGGAATTATTGCTGTAATATATATATATATATATATATATATATATATATATATATATATATATATATATATATATATATATATATATATATATATACATATATATACCCGCTCACTCTCCACCCTTTCACGGAGCACTCTTAGGCAGGTGCGGTCAGCGGTCGTGGACTCCCGCTAAATATCCAGCTCAGTCACAGCTACATAGAAGCAAATGAATCGCACTCACAGGGGGGGAACGTTTTCAATAAACTTCCGGGTGCAATGGACACTGAAGAAGGCTTGACGCCGAAACGCGTCTGTCCATATCGGAATAAAGAAGTTTATTGAAAACGTTCCCCCCCCTGTGAGTGCGGTTCATTTGCTTCTATATAGCTGTGACTGAGCTGGATATATATATATATTCATCAAGGTGCCCCGGATCATGAGAACGCCACTCCACAAGGATGAATGCAATTCCTTTAATTGCAAAATCACTGTAACAGCCCGTACTGATATGAGTCCCTAACAAATCTTAAGAAAAAAATGGAAAATATTACAAACTGACACTGTCATAGGTAAGATGGTAGGGTAGAAACCATCAATTACATATCGCAGGGGCAGAAGCTTACGTGATATGTTGGTAAGAAGTGACATCACAGAAAACAGGACAGGAACCACTCACAATCTGAAAGGATTTTATCCCTGTGGCAATTGTAGAGCGTGTACAACAAGCAAAATGGTGAGAGAATTTACAACACCAGGGACAAATAAGAAGAAAAGTATCAGTCAATTTCTCACTTGCAGTACCACCTATGCAATTTACATCCTTGAGTGTCCCTGCAAATTAAGGGATGTAGGTAGTACTACATGTATGGTGAAAAAACGGGTGCAGGAACATTTGAGGGCCATCACTAATCTAGACTTTCAGTACCCAATCGCAAGACATTTTCATGAAAAACATGGATCTAACAACTCTTTGTTAAGCTATTTTGCAATAGAACACGTAATGGTTAATAAGAGAGGTGGTAATAGAGAGTTACAATTGAGAAAGAAGGAATCCAAATGGATAATAGAATTAGAGACAAGGTTACCCGGAGAACATAACTTGGATGAGGAGCTAGTAACACACTTACATCCTGATTAATGATGAGTATCCATATGTCCCTACATCACTCCCCTTTTCATGGTGAATATGTAACTGTGTAAGCCAGCTGAAGAAGATCATGATAGAATGAGTTCAGTTCTACTGATAGAAGGTTTTAAATAGTAATACTTTATATTTTTATGATTAATTTTACAGATGGACAGGAAGACATCCTTCATTGTCTCGGTTAAACGACAGAAAAGGGCTCACGATCTTCCTGTACCTCTATTGGATTCACGTGCACTGGTTATATGAATTGGGAGCACTATTTTTGCTTTTTTTCTTATTTTGTGATTGACCGGAATGAACTATGGTGATGGGGACTCAGTAATCCATTTGGTGTAAAATTTATTCCTTCAACTGTTCGTCTGCCGCATAAAATGGATCAAGTTGATGTTCTTAAATCTCGTAGGCACTAGTCCGAAAGCATAAACATTTAAAGAATAAGAGTTAATGTATAACAAAATAATGTCAAAGAAATCAACATAGCAGGTTAGAACCTCAGGTCTGAGGTTTCTATACTGTTCACACTGAGGTTTGAATTTAGGATGCTTTATTAGTATAAATTTAGGACATCCTCGTTTCTCCGCAGAAAATGTAAAAAGCAAATGTGTGATTAACGTAAAAATGTATATGAATTCTTGTCGCGTGAATGGCGATAGATGAAACACTGTACAAATGCTTTTTATTAATGCATGTGGCAACATTGCCAAGGGGAGAAAAATACAAACATTTGGCCATTCCAATATGGTGGCGAATGTACGAAGGGAAAGATAACCCCTCTTCTATGCTTATGTTCAGGTCAATACTATGTATACAAGGTGGCTAATACGGCATAACATGGCGTGATCAAGACACCAAGGTGTCAAAACGCGTAGCGGTGTTGCGGTACTAAAAGTTCTGGCTAACTTTCCTTACCTCTGAGTGTGCATTTTTTTGAAGAAAGAGACTGCGAATTATAAAAACGGCAGTAGTTCTAGCCGGCTGATGCACCAACCGACATGGGATGTTTTCCAATGAAGAACCTGTGAACGAGTGGATTAAATATATATATATATATATATATATATATATATATATATATATATATATTCACAGAAAAAACCATAGGTTATAGACCATATATAGTTAGGGACATATGTAAAACACACTCCATGTGAGAGTTGACATATATAAATAACTGAACATAAGAGCCAGTGAATGTGAGAGTGGCTGTATGAATCATTGTGAACTTGTATCAGTGATTGTATAAGAGAGTAAATATGTGTTAGTATATGTTTGAATAAGTAAGGTGTGTATAACTGTATAGTTGAGGAAATGGAGGTGTGATTGATTCTTTGCATGACTGACTAGGTGTGTGAGTAACTCCATGGATGTGTGACAGTCTGTGAGTGCCTGTTTACACTGAGTGTATCTAAGGTTATATTAGAGTCTGAAGATGTATTATCACATAAATGATATCATCAGTGATGTAATCAGTAATGTCAAATGAGATGCCAGTGATGTCATCAGTGATGTCATTTGAGATCTCATCAGTGATGTCATCAGTGATGTCATTTGAGATGTCATCAGTGATGTCATCAGTGATGTCACTGACCATGTCATGAATGATGTAATATGTGACATCATTAGCAGTGGATTGCGGGTCCGCGATATATAGTTAGTGCAACTAACTATATATGGAATTTCAATGGTTTTGTGCAAATAAAATAAGGTTTTTTAAATGCTAATCCCTAACTATATATGGTCTATAACCTATGGTTTTTTCAGTGAATTTTCAAGGTTTTGTAAATGCAAATTCCTAACTATATATGGTCTATAACCTATGGTTTTTTCTGTGAATTTCATTGGTTTTTTAAAAGCTAATATCTATAGCTGTAAAATATATTCTTTATTAAGTGACGTATCACGTAGCCCGTGAGACGCCTCATGATGCATCGCATAACCGTGACGTATCGTCTCTGCAGCGCAAACCAAACCCAAGACGTAAGCGCGCCAAAACACGCTTAAAGATATATATATATTTTTTTAACCTTAATTAGACAAAATCCACACGTGCACATATCACAAACGTTCAAAAAACACAATATGTCGGACTCCCATTACGCTGCCGGTTAGCTGCCCGGTTAACGTACCAGGAAGCACCTTTACCGCGAAAAATCGCATTTTTTTTTTCACCCCCCAGGGAACTTTAATAGCCCCCTCATCAATCCTAGGGGTTCAGGAGGGGTCTGCCTTACCCCTTTCATTTATTTACACCTTTTTTCCACCTCTTGTCTCTCGATCCCACAGAGAGACAAGATGGCGGCCGCTCCAGACTGTTTACAAAGATAACAGCCAATCAGCTTCTCCTCAGACTCCCGTTACACTGCCGGTAAGCTGCCCGGTTCGCGTACCAAGACGCGTCTCTACGGCGAAAAAATCGGAATTTTTTGTTTTGGGCCCAGCGTGGCTCTATAATATCCCCTCATCAATCCTAGGGGGTCAGAAGGGGTCTACCTTGCCCCTTTCCTTCATTTCCCCCTTTGTTTTGGCCTCCTCTTGTCTCTCTATCTTACCGAGAGACAAGATGGCGGCCGCTCCGAACTGTTTACAATGTTGACAGCCAATCAGCTACTCGTCAGACTCCCGTTACACTGCCGGTTAGCTTCCCGGTTAGCTGCCCGGTTCGCGTACCAAGACGCGTCTCTACGGCGAAAAAATCGGAATTTTTTTTTTGGGCCCAGCGTGGCTCTATAATATCCCCTCATCAATCCTAGGGGGTCAGAAGGGGTCTACCTTGCCCCCTTTCCTTCATTTCCTCCTTTGTTTTGGCCTCCTCTTGTCTCTCGATCCTACCGAGAGACAAGATGGCGGCCGCACCGGACTGTTTAGAATGTTGACAGACACCGGAGAGCCAATCAGCTTCGCTTCGCAAAGTTCCGATAAGCGAAAAGTACGCGAACCGGATCGCTGCCCGGAGCGCTGTTACAGATATATATCTTGATTTAAACGTTAATTTCTCAAAATCCACTGAAGCACATATATTGAGACCTAGCAAAGGCACATCGGGCTAACAGTCCCTACAATTTTGCCAAGTTTTGTGCAAATCCATTCAGCCGTTCGAGCTAAAAGTGAGTCCAACCGCCCTATGGAAAACTCAATGTTAAAAACGTGTTTTGGGACCCCCTTTTTTCTCAGCCCCCCCTTGACGAAACCCCCCCATATTTCCAGGAGCTGCTCAGAAACAAAATGTGCCATTTTCCTGAAAATTTCAGCCGATTCCGTCCACAAACGCCAAAGTTATTAGACATAGAATTTTCAGAAATCCCATAGGGAAAAAATCCTAACTATATATACCTACTGGCGACCGCCAGTAGGTAATATATATATATATATATATATATATATATATATATATATATATATATATTTTTCAAAGTTTCCAAAATTAAGGGTGCTCTCGGTTCGCAAAAAACAAATGCAACTCCACTGCTACTCCAAGGGTGTTTATTCACCTAACAACATGTTTCGGCTGAGGACAGCCTTGTTCACGTTAGGTTGTTGTCAGTTTCAACCACTGATAAAGTATCGGTGAGAAAACATAGAAACAGGACTTTCTGAGTCAGGACCATCACATAACGGTAAATGCATAAAACACTTATATTCTATACTCGAGGGTCATGTACGAAATTGTAAAGCCCAACAGAGTGTCCCGGCATATTTTACAGATTATATACAGTAAAAACGCAAATTGATATAAGCCAACATGATTTTCAAACAAAATTAATCATGTGATGTATATGCACACAGCGGCAAGGAAACATGACATTCACAGTGCTTGTTCTATGGGCAATGCCGGCTATACGTGGCAATCATGCGTGGTCTGATAACATTCCCAGCCGGGGGTATCTCTGCCTCTCTATTTCTTGGGACCAGTGCAGTTTCACGGGATATCAGTTGAGTCCTTTTCTGTGCAGACTCAACTAAGGATCTAGAATATCCCCTGGCAAGGAATCTACTTTTGCATGCCTCCTGAGCTAACTCGCATTCCTCATCACTGCTGCAAATACGCTTGATACGCAACATATCCCCGTAGGGAATGCTGCGTATCAAGTGGCCAGGATGGTGACTAGCCGCATGCATGGAGTTGCGTTTGTTTTTTGCGAACTGAGAGCACCCTTAATTTTGGAAACTGTTTGTAGCTCCAGAGATTCCACTTTGAACCTTCACAAATATCTCTCTTTGTGCTCCTGCAATTTTTATCTTGCCTCAAGGAGCATTCTGTGCTTATATAAAACCCTGTGCTAGCTCTTCAAAAAAGCCTTCCTCCAACGGCGGCTCCTCCTTTATGGTGGAGAAGCGTTGCCCAACTGACTCAGCAGCATAAAATCATGTAAACGAAAATGATAAAGTAGTTTTATTATTATTATTTTATTTTTCATGACAGGAGCCGGAGGCAAACTGAATCAAGGAGGTGGGGCTAAGGCAAGCATGGAGGGCACTTGCAATGGTTGGCACTGCAAGTGCGCATATTGATTTGGCTGGCTGTCTTAGGATGGCGAAACCATCATGTGCACTTAGATGTCTCTAGGCTGGTGCATGGAGTGAAGTTGGCACAGGCTCCCAGCCCCTCTTGGAACGTAAAATCAGCCCACTTTGTGCAATTATGACACTGCTCTCATGCTGGGTAATAGTATTACCAGCATGAAAGCAGGATCTGGATTGACGCTGGGAGTCTGGGAGCCTGTGATCAGGAGAAGAGCTGCAAGCACCGAGGCTGTGATCCGGCAGGTAAGTTTTAACTTAAATGTATTTATTATTGCTTCACCACTTTTTCCCTCCTGGTAGCCAATACTGCATTCTTTGTGTCATATTTCCATCATTCACCCTTGCTAATTGTTTGATCTTCTCTTTAATGCTTTACAACAGCAGTAGTATTATGAAGGGACTAGGCTTTATACCAGGCTTGACCCTCCTGTGCTCATGACAAGCTGAGCTCGTCATGAGGCACGGTTGCGCTGTGCTGATGACGAGCTGAGCTCGTCATGACATGCGCAGCGTTCACACGCGGGGCTAATTCCCCCACTGTGCTGAACGTTCTGAAAAATGGGCGTGGTCATGACGTGCTGAGCTCGTCATGAGCACAGCATCACTGTGACGTGCTGAATTCATCTAAAGCGCTGTGGCGCTGCGCGCCGTTTAATTGACATTCTGTTTCTGCATAGTCAGTTCTGTGTATCTACAAGGTGTTTATCATACATTGTATCATAACCCATTATCCCTACTTTGCTGGGAATGCTGAATACCACAACATTATTTCTCCTCTCAATTAATAGTCATCCAGTCTCTATATTAACATATCAGGACTGTTCGGTAGTCTCATTGGGCGAGATTTGGTTTTTGGTCATGTCCACTCAAAGTTATAAGGCCCATCTCCAGCCTAGGGCCTGACTTAATGTTTGGCAGATACAGTACTCTATCGAAAATGCTACGCAGTACCCTGTCCGTCGGTCCATCAGTCCGCCCACCTCTTTCATAGGGCGACGGGATGCCGGATGTGCAATGACGGAGGTTCCGTGAATTCTGAACCTGGGTCATAAAGGTTATGGTTCCATTATGATTTTGGTAACATCGAACCGTAAATAGTGAGCTCAGCAAGCATGAGCGTTTTCGTCATGTTGCATCGATGGATTCACTGTGTATTTGACGATTTCGTTCTGAACCATGGGTTCCATTTTGTGCATGGCAGCCATTTTGTAGTTGCCCTCACATAGGCTGATGACTTTAGCTGACTGCTGGATGACCTGAGTGAACTGACCCTGTTGCCTGAAGCTGACCTTGTTAGACCAGTTTCTTGCCCAGTAGCTGATCAAGATTAGGATCAAAGAGCAGGACATTGTTGAGTTTATTGTACACGCACACACCCCTTTATCTTGCTCCTATCTGTTTCTGTTCCTTCTTTATGGTCTATTTATGATGTGGGCTGCGGGCCCTTTTATTATGGGTTTTGTCCAGCTTGTCTAAAGAAGAATGTTTATCTTGGGTTTGCTTGATGATTAATTATGGGCTGGACAACTGAAATGTGGGTTTGTCATCATACAATGCTTTGGTCGTGTATACATGGGATTGGTCAAACTGTAATTAAGGAATGTTGGGGTTTTTGCATGCTTGCAAAAGCTAGGACTGCCCCTTACTTTTGTGCTGAGTCATGTAACCCTAAAACATATAAAAAGCCTCTGTTCTCTGTATTCCTCAGACTACCTCGTTCAGTTACTACGGTTTCTGTGTGACGTGGCCTCATTTATTAAAATTTAATGAAGATGTCTTTTCATATTTCAGCTTCTGTGCCAAGTTCTTTATTGATATTAGGAAGACCCCTGAGAATGGAGATTTTGAAATTCCTCATGACGAGTCCCTGTTGGCTCCATTTGCAACAACCTTCCTCCGATGTCCCGACAGAGTAGGAGTCATTGGAGGAAGGACATAAAGTCTGCTCTATTTAGGGTTGACTGTGTAATTGGAATGTATTTTTCCTGTCCCTCACTGCCCAGTTAAAAATAAAAAACTGGTACTGAGGATCAGAAACAAAAAAGCAAAAATGACACTGAGAGAAAAATCCCAGGATGTCTAGGGTTATTATTGTTTTGTTCTTCCATAGCAAACTTCCAGATCGCAAGTTTCCATCTCATTTTCGCAGCACTCTTTCTACAGTCCATGTGACAAGCTTGAAGTCGGGCTCTCCTCTTGATCCTTGCCCGGTCTCTTGCCTTAACAAAATAGCCCCTGTGCTAAATGGCCCCATCAATTCCATTCTTAATTCCTCATTGTCTTCTGGCGTAGTCCCTCAGGCTTGGAAGAGTGCTCTCATCCTTCCACTCATAAAAAAACCAGCTTTGGATCCCATCATACATGCCAACTACAGGCCTATTTCTCTCCTCCCTGCTCTGGCAAAGGTGGCGGAAAGACATGTGCACAGATCTATCTCTGACTTCATCGAGAATAACAATCTGTTGCACCCCACTCAATCTGGGTTTCGTGCGAATTACAGCACAGAGACCGCGCTACTTGAAGTCACCACTGCCATCAGAGAGGTCTTGGATACTGGAGGAAAGGCCATGTTGGTCATGTTGGACCTGTCGGCGGCGTTCGACACCGTTCCCCATGATACCCTCCTAATTCGACTCTGGGATTGTGGTCTCCGGGGGACGGTGTGGAACTGGCTCAAATCATTTCTAGCTAGCCGTCGACAAACGATCTGGGCGCCACCTCACTCCGCAGCTATGGCAACTCTGGAAGTGGTGGTCCCTCAGGGGTCTATTCTTAGCCCCCTGCTCTTTAACATCTTTCTGGCCCCCCTTGCAGAGGTTGCGGAGTCGTTCGGCGCTCAGATCGTGTCTTACGCTGACGACACCCAGCTCTTGTTCACTTACGACAAGAATGAGGTGTTCGATGGGATCCGCATCAGAGGCTGCCTAGAAGCAGTCTTTGATTGGTTCAAAAGACACGGCTTAAAATGCAACTCCGATAAATCGGAGCTGCTTTTTTTTGGATGTGTCTCTGAACCAAACTGGAAAAGTTGGTGGCCACAAGACCTGTTTCCACCGGTTAATGCAAGTACCAAGGCTAAAAATCTAGGTATCATTGTTGACAATGAGTTAACCTTTGGGCCTCAAATATCCTGTCTTTCGGGGAAATGTTTCGGGATCCTGCGGATGCTCAGGAAATTCCTCCCCTTGATTTCTATGAACCATCGAAGGGTCATTGTCCAAGCACTTGTCGGGTCGCGTTTGGACTATGCAAATGCCCTCTATCTAGGACTCCCTAAATATCTCGTGAGGAGACTTCAAGTAGTCCAAAATTCAGCTGCCAGGGCTATTTATGGACTCCCTAGATGAGCTAGTGCTTCTGACTTGTTGAAGGAACTGCACTGGCTTCCTATAGCCAAGAGGGCTCTCTTTAAAAGCCTGACGCTGACCTACAAGGCCCTTCATGACTCAGGCCCTAGGTACATTAGGAAGCGCCTTGCTCTTTACAAGCCGAGCAGAACTTTGCGATCTGCCTCATTGTCTAAAATGGTTGTTCCAACCATCAAGCGAACCAGACAAGGGGGGCGCTCTTTTCATTACCTGGCCCCGCGCGCCTGGAATGAGCTTCCCATTTCTCTCAGACAGGCCCCTAGTCTGATGTCGTTCAGAAAGGCATTAAAAACCTGGCTGTTTACCAGTTAACTTCGCTGTTCCTTTTATTCTGCAGTTATGTTTCCTCTTCTTAAAGGACCTCTTCGCTAAAGCGCCGGGACACTCCTACTGGAGTAGCCGTTGCGCTATAGAAGAACCCTAATAACATAACATAACATACAGTGTCTGTTGCAGCCCTAACCAATTTTCCACAAGGTCTGGTAGTGCCATTTATAATGCTCCTATTTTTTATATGTTTCATTTTATTAATTACATTTATTTATTTATTTATTGTATTAGTGCTTTTTTAAAGTGCTAAAGCAACCAATGGAAGCTCCAGCGATCTAGCAAGGAAGGAAAATGATGACATAACAGTGACGTGAGTCATTCAAGAGTAAGTGGGTAATTTAGAGTTTGGTGGGGTGGCATATCTACTATAAAATGGCAGATACAAGATTACTCAAGTGCATGCTTTCCCAATTACATTCTGAGGTGGGAACGGCTGTGTTTTTTAGGGTGGAGGTTCAGCCTGCTCCATTGGCAGACAGTCTTAATTTGTAAGTCCATCTACCACAGAACAGCTGAGTCATATTTTCAGTCATACAAACACCAAAACTGGACAGTCGATCAATTAGCCTACCATAGGCACCAACCTCAGAGAGTATACCAAATATTTTTAGCAGAAGACAATATTGTGTGCAAACTTCAAAAGTGCCCTCTGTCCCAAGGCACCACCCTTATCCCTCAGGGTCAATTGTATATGTAACTTGTATCGAAGTTGCACCACATTCCAATTCGTATACAGTCAACTTAAATCATAAACAGTCCGTTTTCATGAGATGGTTCAGATGTCTTCTTTTTTGTTTTCATTGTCTCTCTTTTTTAGAAAAGCAACAGCCAACGCATTTCGTTCTGTAAACAGAACTTCTTCAGGGCATTTGTGAATTCCAAGATGTCATTAGATAGATGGTTTTAATATCACTCCTAGGTTTATCTTTTTAGTAATGTACTCATTGCATATTAGCCTTATTAGTTTCATATGTCAGTCAAAGTTGATTGTAGGGCGTGATGTCATGATATAATAATCACTCAAAGTGTTCTAGGGTATATGTGTTTCAAGCCCAGCGCATCGCATACCTTGCTAAGGCGGTCAATCCACCCGGAACTCCTTGGCGTTTCACGGTTCCCGCCCGTCCCTGTCTGGCCGCAGCAGGTGGAGAAGCGGGTCCTGAGAAAGCACCAAACTGCAACCCCTACCCAGATCCCCTCCAGGGATTCATGGAGTTTGCTTTCCAGAATCAGAAAGTACAGACTTAGAGGAAATCCTCCTCTTACAGTTAACGCACCTTAGCAAGTGCTTCACTTAGGAACGCATATATTATATATAGCTCCTTATTAATTCACTTCTCACACAGGTCCTGAAGAAAGCCAGATTTAACATGAGGCCTGGCTGTAACTAGTTGACCACACCGGATGTGGGAGACCATAAGTCTCTCCGGCCACGTCCACTAGCCTTGCTTTCAATACTGCCAAGGGCCTATGAATAAATTATCCATTGGACACTGGGACCCTTAGGACAGTTTTTATACTTCACTCTTAACACCATCACTGCACACTCATTAACACTATCCGCTCCGCTGTAAACAGACGTCGCAGCACACCTGAGGCACACTCAGTGCCTTGGGTGGGGCCCGATGATGAAGCATGCCACCAACGAGGTTGGTGGGTGAGGGCCTTCATAAAAACGAATATGTTTTTCTGACACAAACTACATGAGCATCATTAGTATAGCTAGCTCGTTTTGCCTGCAAACTCTGCTGTGCAGTGTAAGCAGAGTTTTTGCCAAACTCCACCCTCGAAGCAGAGTGCAGAGTGACAAAAACTCAGTGAACCCTGCTAGCATAGTGGAGTTTACCGCCACCCCTACTAAACAATTGCTGCAGGGATGATATAAGGAGGCTCTAATGTGCTTGATTCCTACTGATTTCAAAATTCCCCTGTCTCCCTAGAAACAAATTGGGTTCCATTGTCAGTTACCAGCTGCTCTGGGTAGCCTTCTCAAGCAAATACCTCTTGTAAAAACTCAATGACTGGTGTAGTATTCACTGTTTCCACAAACTTCAGCTCAGGCCATTTTGGCATATGATCTATTGGGATCAATACATACTTAGGAGTAGCAGAATGAATGGCCAGTGTTTGGTTCTGTAATTCTCAAACCTGACTCCATTTTAGTCTTGCCCTCACGTAGGCCTGTGAAGTAGGCCCAACGAACAAGTGGCCTGGCCTTCTGAGTACATGCATATATTAACTTGGGGTTTTCTGACTCTGAATGAACTGCAGAGAAAGTGACCCTTTTCACCTGAAACTGACCTTTTGCAAAACCAGTTTCACTAGCTGTCTGAGTTTTTCAATCACTGTTCAGGACCTCGTTAACCTTTAGTTTCCTTGCACATATCTTATCCTAATCAATATCTAAATTGTTTCTTTCCTTACAACTTTTCATTACATGGGTAGTGCTTTCAATTATAGGCTTGTCCGGCTTGTGGAAATTGAATTTGGGACAGTCCTAATAATTAACTTTTGGGTTAGGTTACTCTAAATTGGGTTTTTGTTATTGTGATACTCAGTTAGAAAATGTGCCCTATTGGTCAGAATTTGGTGCAGTGGGTGTACATTTATAATGAGAATATTGTGTATAAAAGGTGATGTCTTGCTCTATGAAAATTGAGCAGTTTCTTGAGTTGTACACCGTGTCGTATTGCTGGGATTTCTGCTACTAGCTGCAGCTAATAAATTTGATCTCTGACGCCACCTAGAAGTATTCCGTGTCTCTGTATACCAAGGCAAGGGAACCCAGAGGACTTTAGGTCGTGTCTCTGGCGCCGCTGGGTATGTGGTAACCCAGTTCTTCAGTTGGCGCAGCCAACGTGGGACGACTTCAGTGGTACCGGTCCAAGCCCGAAGATTGCGAGGAGCCACGTGAGGAAATTCTGGAGTAGGGCCCCCACTTCATCGACCCCTGCATGTTGACGTGGACCAAAGGTCTTTTCTGTGAGGCTTCCCTCTTTCCAACGGCTACGAAGGACTGCTGCCCTGACTGTCGCCTTGTCTTGGACCCTCCGATTGATGTTTGTAAAGCGAGACGATAGACGGTCTTCTGGTGGCGTGACAGATATTTGGTTAAGTATAAGTGGGTCGCTACCACGACATTGTTTGGTTCCTTGGTTTTGATTTGGTTGCTGCAGTACCCAAAGCCGAAGGGCTTGTATATTTACGAGTGTATCATTTTTTGATTCCTTTGAAGTTTGAAACCAGACTAGTGAGCAAGATGCCTGGTCTTGGTAAATTTGCTAATTGGTTTCTGTGTGGTAGTAATAGGGATTACAATTGGGGAATCATGCCCGATACCTCCGGTTGGAACTCCGACTTATGAGCTCTATTCTAAACACGGAGTGGGCCCTATTACTTATAACGAAGTATGGGTTCGCTACACGAAAAAAGATGATGTTTTGCAATGGCCCCCACATTGTAGTTTTGAAACAGAGATTTTAGACAATCTAGAAGTTAGGCTATTTAAGAAGAAAGCCCGGCCGGCAATGTTTGACTCTTTCCGCCTTTGGCGTAAGGAAGCCAAACAGCGAGAAATTAAGCAAGCAAAGAGAGATAAGAAAGATAAGAATATGCCAGTACTACAAGCTGCTAGACAGTTTAAGGAAGATGGAGAAGAGCGTGCGAGTGAAGTCTTAGATAGACAGCATTGCATGGCCATAGATAAATGTTATCCGGCCTTGCCATCTTCTCCTCCGAAAGTGATGGAAGACCTTGAAAAAAATCTCTCATTTACTGAGATTGCCTCCTCCCTATGTGCAGGGTGCTACTGCACCTCTATTACCCCCGGTTGTTCCACCCTTTGTTGTTCAACCTCCTGCTGTTGTTCAGCCACCCGGTGCTCCACAGATGGTTTTGCCTCCTCCTGCGCAACCCATTCTAGGGTCGCTAGCCTTGCTACCAGCTTTGCCTCAAACTCCTTTGCCTTCTGCTTCTGCATCTTCGACTTCTACTGTTCTTGTCCCTACACCTTCCTTGCCTCAGAATACTTATTCTCCTGTTCTTATGTCTACTTCTTCCCCTTCTGCTCGAAAACGAATGACCAAGACTGTTGTTAATCTGTTGTCACCATTGGGTCACTGAATATGACCCCTGTTTCGGAACGTAAACAGAGTCGTAGTCAGCTTCCTAGTTCTGAAGAACGGACAGTGTTGGATTTGTTGGCTCGTAGGTGGATTTTAAATGCCCCGAGGTATGATTTGCCAGCAGTTATGAATGTTTTCTTTCAGTGGGAACCGCCTAAGCAAAGGTATGTTTTTGATATAATGTGTACTTTTCTGCGCCAGGAATGGGAAGATAACGAGTTGGGTCCGATTTCTTAGGATGTGCTCGATGTTCAGTCAGATTTTGCTAAAGGGATGATAGTGGAATCTGATGTTACAGATGCCGTAGAGACAATATTTGCTTTCAGATCAAGACTTTCGCCTCAGACATTGTATGAACCTGATTCCTCTGTTAGGAGGAAAGTGAAACAGTACCCTATGAGAGAAGTTCCTACTGTATGGAAAGAAGCAGTTCAGGCTAATGTAAATTTGGGTATTCAGGCCGCTCCGGCTCATTTTTAGCGAGTTTGGGTACTTGTCCCTTGGAAGAGAGCAGAGGTCTTGGCTCTTAAGCAGACCTTACCTGACCCTCGTAAGAATCCTGCTGGTTATTACAAGGAGTTGTCCCAGACAGTTGAAGCGTGTTTAATGAATTTAGCTGATATCGATATGTTGATGGGTAATGTAGTCCCTCAACCCTTGTGGGTGAAGATTCGTCATGAGAATCATGCTGCTGAATTAGGTGATACCTGGGCGAATATTGTTGCTGCAGATGGTAGACAGGAGGGAGGTGCTAAACTTGAACATTTAGTTTCAGAATTACCAGGTAGAATTATTAATCTGATGAAAACGATGATGCCCGCTTTCCGAGTGAATTGGGATAAGTTAGCAGCATGTAAGCAGAAAAGGGACGAGAGTGTATCTGATTTCTTCACTAGGTTTGAAGAGAAGTTTATTGATCATAGTGGTCAGGATATGACTACGGAGGGTGGTCAAAGGTTGTTTGTGGATAAATTTGTCTTTAATTTGCTTCCCGAACTTTCTAATAAGTTAAAGGACTCTGAGAGTTCATGGGCTGTCTTTTCGTCAGCACAGATATTGGCTACTGCACAATATTACGAGAAAAGGGATAAAGATGAGAAGGATAAAGTGGAGAAGAAAACTAAAGAGTTAAAGACAAAAGTTCTTTTGCAGCAATCTTATCCGCCTCGTCAGAATCAGCCTCAGTTTCAGCAACCTCCACAATTTCAGAGATTGTTACAGATGCTTGAGCCTTATGTTCAGCGATTCTTTCCTGGCCCTAATCAGTGTGCTTATTGCAGAGAGGAAGGTCATTACAAAAATAGTTGCCCGGCTTTGTTACAGCGTGCGAATGGTGTATCTGGTCAGAGGGTCGTGGTAGTTTTCAGCAAGCTCCTAGGGGTAGGGGACGTGGTGTGATCCCTCAGAATGAGCGTTGTAAATGTAAATGTAATGTAAATGTATTGCGACTTATATAGCACACGTATCACCCGAAGGCATCAAGGCGCTTGCCTTGGGAACCCGTCCTGGTTTTTTCCCTGTGAGATAACCCCTACTGGGCATCCCCAAGGTGAAAGCCAGGCATCCCGCAGCGGGTGGGCCGCCGTAGTGGAGATTAAGCAAGCTATTGCCCAGAGTTGCAGCGTGGGACCCCATGATTAGAGTAGGCACCGAGGCGAGAATTATCGAGTCCGTGGACATTATTGGGCTCAGGACCCTGCCGCGTCGGGAATTGAACCTTGGTCCCGGGCCAGACCTCTGCATCAGGGTCTGCCGCTTTATTCAGTGAGCCACACTCCTCCACCTCCGCGTTCCTCTTCCCTACAGAATTCTGCGAATTATTTTGATAGACAGAATGTTCCGAGTGGTCAGTCTGCCCAGTACTATGTTGAGGATTACTATGTCGAAGGTGAGAGTTCTGGTTATAATGATAACTAGGACAGCCAAGGACAAAGTGAGGGAGTAGTGTCAGTTCCAGTAGATCAGAGTGGTCCTTATGTTGAAGTGAGTACATCAAGTGTGGTAGAACCTTTTCTTTTGGATACTGGTACGATGAAGAGTTTTATTATGTACTCTAAACTTCCTGGCGCACATTTGTCTGGCTTGACCAATGTTTCAGTAGGATTTTCAGGCCCCCCAGTTCGTAATCCGGTTTGTAGTCCTTTGTCCCTTTCCATTGGCCCTTGTGAATCGGAAGCTCCACTTATTCTAGCGACTGGTTGTGGTGAGAATCTGTTGGGTCTGGACCTGCTGAAAAGATTGTATGCAACATTACATTGTTCTCCTTCAGGAGTACAACTTACCCTCGGTAAGAAAGTGATTTCCCCAATGTATTTGTCAAGGATTGTTTGCCACTGGAATTGCGTTCGCTTCCTGATACACTTTGCGCTACAGGTCCAAATGATGTTGGTCTTTTGCAGATTCCACCTTATGTTGTTACCCTTAAGTCAAATGCTAGGCTACCTCGTATTCCCCAATACAAGATCTCGAGTGATGGTGAGAGAGCTCTTTTAGCGATTGTCTATGATCGGGTTGAGAAGGGTGTAGTTGAGGAAACGAGAGGTAATGTTTGTAACAGTCCTGTTTTGCCTGTCCTTAAACGTACTGATGCTTCTCAGCCACCTGTGTACTGGTTTGTGATCGACCTTCGAGAGGTAAACAAGATTGTCGAGCCACAGTTTCCTGTGGTACCTGATATTACTGCTTTGTTGACTTTGATTCCTGCTTCGGCAGCTTGGTTTTCTGTCATCGATTTGAAGAATGCTATCTTCAGTATTCCTATTGCTGAGGAGAGCAGGAATATTTTTGGCTTCTCATTAAGAGGCCGAAGCTTCCGGTTTAAGAGAGCTCCCCAAGATTATTGTGAAAGTCCCTCCATCTATAGTCAGGCGTTGAAAACCCAGCTTGACGGTTTTGTGTTACCTGTTGGTGCTACTCTTATCCAGTGTGTCAATGATTTGTTGATTACTGCTGATGATGAAAAGATTTGTAAAAAGGCTACTCTTTCTTTGTTGCGGTATTTGTCTGACCTTCATCATAAAGTGTCACCTTCAAAGTTACAATATTGTCGCCAAGAAGTGACCTACTTAGGTCATCTCTTGTCGAAGGAGGGAAGGAGATTGACCCCAGAACGAATTCAAGCAATTGCGCAAATGAATGTACCATCCACACAGAGAGAAGTGCGTGCCTTTTTAGGTATTACATCGTATTGTAGACAGTGGATCCCCAATTTTTCACTGTTGGCAAAATCTCTGTTAGCATTGACTCTGAAAGATACCCCGCATCCTCTTCCTTGGTCTGACGAATGTCAGAAAAGTTTTTCTGAACTACGCGATGCATTGTGTTCGGCTCCTGTGTTGGGTACTCCAGACTATAGTAAGCCTTTCACGTTGTACGTGCACGAGAGAGAAGGTTGTGTGTTGTCAGTGTTGACACAACCATTTGGGGACAAGCAGCGTCCATGTGCGTATTTTTCAGCAACGTTAGACCCAGTTGCTAAGGCGTTGCCGAGTTGTCTGAGAGCTACAGCTGCAGCGGCTGTTTCTATCCGACAGTCTGCTGGTTTGGTATTGGATAATACATTGATTGTGATTGTCCCACATGCAGTGGATACCTTATTAAACAGGACTAAGACACAGCACCTTACTAGTGCACGTCTGTCAGGTTACGAGTTGGTATTGTTGGCTAGTCATGTGCACATTAAAAGATGTAATGTGTTGAATCCAGCTACGTTGTTACCGATCTCTACAGAGACGGATCCTCAGCAACAGCATGATTGTTTTCTTCGTACAGAGGAAGAAACGAAGGCTAGAGTTGACCTTAGGGATACTCCCCTTACGGATGTTGATGGTACCCTATGGGTAGATGGTTCGTGTTTTAAGCTTCCGAATGGTGAAACGACCGCAGCGTAGGCTATTACAACTTTACATACAGTTGTTGAGACAGCACGCATACCACAGAATTCTGCGCAAGCAGCAGAGTTGATTGCACTGAATAGAGCATGTGTGTTGTCAAAAGGAAAGCGAGTGAATGTTTACACCGACAGCCAGTATGCGTTTGGTGTTGCCCATAGTTTTGGGAGTTTGTGGAGAGAGCGTGGGTTCCTTACTTCGCACGGAACAAAAATACAGCATGGGCAGTTGGTGAATGAACTTTTGGAATCTCTCACTCTCCCAAAGCAGGTTGCAATTATGAAGTGTAGTGCGCATAAGAAAGTTGTGGATGATGTTGGTCGAGGGAATGCGTTTGCAGATGAAGTTGCGAAGGAAATGCCGAAAGACATGATGAGCCGTACGTATGTTGCAGGCCTAGCTAATTGGGTTATGACTGGTGGAATGTGTGAAGACACAATAGAAAGTGTGAAAATGATTCAGGCTGAAGCGACTGAGAAAGAAGTGAGTCTTTGGAGAGAGACTACGAGTATGTTGGATTCGACAGGTTGTTGGGTTGAGTTGTCAGAACACCAGCGATGGCTGTTGCCAGATGCGTATGTGCTCCAAGTGGTTACAATGGCTCATGGAATGGCTCACATAAGTTCGAAGGGAATATGCAAGTTGTTGGCTCCAGTTTGGCAGAATGCTGGAATTCCGAAATGTGCAGAGAACGTGGTGAAACATTGTATGATTTGTCTGAAGTATAATCCTGGTAAGGGAACTCCAACTCCAGCTGGTCATTTTTCTCCTCCGACGTATCCGTTTGAGGTAATACAGCTAGATTATATACATATGGAGAGATGCAATAATTTGAAGTATGTTCTTGTGGTTGTTTGTGCCTTTTCCAGGTAGGTAGAGGCCTACCCCCTAAAGGATAATACTGCCTTGTCTACAGCCAAGGTTTTGCTGAGAGAGTACTTCCCTAGGTATGGTTTGCCGAGAATTGTATGGTCGGACAATGGGAGTGAATTTGTGGGTCAAATCATGAAGAAAGTATGTGCTGGTTTGGGAATAAATCAGAAGTTCCATGCAGCGAATCACCCCCAGTCTGCTGGACTTGTTGAATGTTACAAATGGTACCTTGAAGATGAAATTAGCTATGGTACAAGCGAGCACTGGTCTTACATGGCCGGATGCCTTGCCGTTGGCTCTTTTGTCAACAAGGACGACTGTGCATTCTCGAGTGGGACTTAGTCCGTATGAAATTGTATTTGGTCGTCCTGCAAATGTTTGGGGTGTGCCTCGTCCTAAAGAATACAGCAGTATTGAGTACCCTATGTGGGTGGATTACTTACATGACTTGACTGCTAAATTACGTGTTCTCCACCAACAGGTCTATGACAGTTTGCCGACAGCTACTACAGATCCAGGGCACACGATCCAACCTGGTGATTTTATCTTGACAAAGAATTTTCAGCGATCCAAGAATTTGGAACGGAGATGGACTGGTCCCTATTTGGTATTGCTGGTCACTAGAACTGCTGTTAGAGTAGCTGGTAAAAAGAACTGGGTGCATGCCACCCATACGAAAAAAGTTCCTTTGCCTTTACCGTATGATCAGTGGGTGAGGGATGGTATAGCTGACACAGATTGTGAGTGAGTCCCCAAATTTGTTCCATTTAGTGATGCTCATTTGACATGGACACGGTCAGAACGCGAGGATGATGATGTTCTGCAAGCTGCTGTGCCTCCTCATCTAAAGATTGACACCACCAATCCGGAACTTTTATTTAAGGATCCAACTGTACCTGATAAAGAACGCTACGATTTGAGGCCAAGAAAGCCTGTTGCTATGGACAAATAAAAAGAATTTTTTTATATAGTGAATTACACCTTGTCAGATTAAGAGACTTTTTTGCTTTTTCCTTTTTCGATTCACCATCCGGACTCAGCTGCAGGGTCACGGTAGGAAGTTCTTATGGGGTGAGCCCCGTATTGACACAAGGTCTGTGGTTCAGGGTCGTTAGTGCGATCTTGGCGCACACTTAAGTAAAGAAGGAAAATTCCCGTAAGCAGCACGTTAGAGGATGGAGTTTCTTGAGTCTGATAAATGTGTTAGGAAAGCGGATTCTAAAGTCCGAATATGTATATTGATTCGTAGCAAATGTTTTTTAATAATGTGTTTTCTTATGCTTGTGAATATTACGTTAGCTTGTGTGGGTTGGATTTTCTATGTCACACAATTGCCACTTACATCTACCTCCCAACCTACTCTTTCTTTTTCTACTGTTTCTCCACATGAGTTTCATACGTTACCTGAACATGAACAGACACGAAGATCAGAATTTGTGAACAATTCGTTTATACAGATGTTGCATCAGCTAGTCATAAATACCACGAATTGTTGGGTGTGTGATCTTATGCCACATACTACAGATAAGGGAATGCCATATTTGGTTTTGCCTTTTTCGCCTAACGGGTCAGTTTGGACACTCCAATCAATGTTTATCTATGCGAATGAAGCCTCTCCTGTACGTTCCGTCAAAGGCAATGCAAGTAATAATGCCTTGATACGGGGAATAGATGATTAGAGTTATTGATGCGTATAACGCTATCCCTAGAGATGAGGTACGAGCATATGTCGGTTGGAATAAGACGACATATAGTGTTAGCTTGTCGGAGAAAGAAAGGCAGCGAAGGTCTCCTCCTATTTGGATTATACCCCACCGAGGTCATCTCTGTTTGCAAGGTAATGGTCAGAATCCGAGAGCTCAGCTTGGCAAGAGTGTGTGTGTTCACACATATGTTTATACGTCCCAGAAATCTCCTCCATTCGTGCCAGCCAAAGGCACGTATTTTGTTTGTCACGATAGAGCATACACATGGTTGCCATCTGATTTTTCCGGCACATGTTACGTGGCATGTTTGCTTCCCCCTACATACACTGCTGTTTCCGATTACCATAAGACAAGATATGGTAGAGGTATAATCGATGCGAAAGATACTGTCGCACAAGAAGCTGGAGACTTCTTCAAGAGTTTCCAACCCTTTTGGGGTCCTATGGCTAATAGTAGGAATATTCGTCAGCTTACGAGAGTGGTTGAGGCCACTATAAATGAGACTGCAGGTGCCCTTAGCAATATTACAGCTGAGCTTCAAGCGGATCGCCTTATGACATTACAGAACCGTTTTGTTTTAGATATTATACTTCCAGATAGAGGTGGGGTATGCAAATTGATTAGATCTAGTTGCTGCGTTTCCATACCAGATAATGCCCCGACAGTGTACCAAGCCATCTCTAGACTACATAAGATCTCTGAGTCTATTCATGTGGACGAAGGTAACTTGTCGTTGATGGGATGGTTATGGGAATCGCTGTCCAAATGGGGATGGAAAATTCTGATGTTCCTTGGTATGGCGTTAGCTATCCTTTTCTCGTGTTGTTTATGCATCCAGTGTGGTCCCGCCATTTGTAGTCTTTGTGCTACGATCTGTGTGAGAAGACCAGTCCCGAGAGAAGTGAAGGATAATAAGATGATTTTACAGCAACACCTTGATGACCTGATGAGAATAGATATAGACCTAGATTCAGATTGACATGAGTTTAGGTTATTCCTATGTAATGGCAAAAGGAGGGCCTGTGGTTCTGTAATTCTCAAACCTGACTCCATTTTAGTCTTGCCCTCACGTAGGCCTGTGAAGTAGGCCGAACAAACAAGTGGCCTGGCCTTCTGAGTTTGTGCATATATTAACTTGGGTTTTTCTGACTCTGAATGAACTGCAGAGAGAGTGACCCTTTTCACCCGAAACTGACCTTTTGCAAAACCAGTTTCACTACCTGATCGTTGTCTGAGTTTTTCAATCACTGTTCAGGACCTCGTTAACCTTTAGTTTCCTTGCACATATCTTATGCTAATCAATATCTAAATTGTTCCTTTCCTTACGACTTTTCATTACATGGGTAGTGCTTTCAATTATGGGCTTGTCCGGCTTGCGGAAATTGAATTTGGGGCAGTCCTAATAATTAACTTTTGGGTTGGGTTACTGTAAATTGGGTTTTTGTTAATGTGATACTCAGTTAGAAAATGTGTCCTATTGGTCAGAATTTGGTGCAGTGGGTGTACATTTATAATGAGAATATTGTGTATAAAAGGTGATGTCTTGCTCTAAGACAATTGAGCAGTTTTTTGAGTTGTACACCGTGTTTTTTTTTTAGTTTTTTTTTTTTATCCTTATTTGCCGTCTTGCCGCCCATATCTTTGTTACTTTCCGACCTCTGGGCTGTTATTGTCTCTTGGGCTGGTCTAGAGTAATGGGGCGTGAACCGCACATATTTTTGAGTCTGGTCCCCTCTCAAAGCTCCTTCTTGACCATCTGACCCAAGATGTGTATTCTCCACCATCACTATTCCTTGCTATCGATTCCAAATACCAGCGAGACAGGCACGGGCTTAATCATTGGACTTTCAACATAAATATAACTTTAACCAAAATTTAGCAGGAAGGGTATCCAAAAACCTCTATTCCTTTTAGAGGTATCTAACATATCTAACTTTGCTGTATATCTCATAGCTAGTATCCAGTCCAATAAAGTTGGACTGAGTGGTGAGACCCATAACTTACATATCTCTCGACGTGCTAATAACATAGCATAAAAGATGAGTCTTACATTGTTACCCAAAACTCTATTTTGCAAATCATATCTCCCAGAAATAATTAATTCGGGGCTTACCTCAATGGGTTGATTCAGTGCTTTGGAGAGGGAGTTACTTACGTCAATCCAAAATTTTTTGATATTCGGGCATGATACAAACATATGGAGGTCATCAACATTTGGGGCTTTGCATTTTGAACATTCCACCAATCCTCCATTCTTAAATTTGGAAAGCCTGTAGGGGGACCAGTATGCCCTGTGGATAGTAAATAAAACGTTTCGCCTTAGATTGGCAGGTTTAACAATTCTATATAGCATGCTCATAGTTACTTGCCATTGGTCTTCTGTAGCAATCCTTGGCAAGCTATTCTTCCACAGGGTTTCTGGTAGATCAAATATCCCATCCTCCTTCTCCAATATTTGCCAGTACCAGCAAGCAACTTCCTTCTTAAAGACCTCTCGTTCCAGTTTTAGTTCAAATTCATTTTCCTGTCCAATCTCTGATACAGCGTGATTTGCCCAACTTTGAATTTGTACATACTTGTATCTTGAGAAAACTAAGCCCCAATTTTGCTGACATAAACTCCATGAAATTAGTCTTCCATCTTGAAATAGATCTCTCCATCTTTGTAAATCTGGCTCCTTTATCAAGTTTGAAGCTAAAGCATCCCTTGTCCAGGTCGGCGCTCCCGGTGATTCCCATATTGGAGCCATGTAACTAAGGTAAGGAATCTTAGTAATTTTTCTTATTTTGTACCAAGTCTCAGCCAGATCTTTCAGAGTCTTGAGTTTCACTTTTTTAAAAAACTTAGGGTCTCCAAACTTATATAAGTAACCGAACTCATGATAACCCGAAACTTTCAGCATTATCTTAAACAATTCACCTATCTGTGAATAAACGAGAGAACCCAATAACATCCTGCAATTTTTCAAACAAAAAGCCCATGCATATATTTGTAGATCAGGAGCCGCCAATCCTCCTTTATTTACACTTCTTCGTAATTTCCTCCATGAAATTCGAGAGGATTTAGATGCCCAAATAAATGAAATTATCATGCTTTGTATTTTCGCCAACCATTCCTTTTTAAAACATAATGGAATAGCTTCATACAAAAAGGTAATTTTTGGAATAATCATCATCTTTACTAGATTAGATCTCCCATATATCGACAGAGGTATATTCATCCAGCCCTTTAGCAAATCTCCAACCTCTTTTTTTACTCTGTCAAGATTAGTTTTAGCCAAGTCCTCAATCTTCTGTGTAATCCTAACACCAAGATATCTCATTTCTGCTGTTGTTTTTACAGTTCTTGTGTCGAGATTCCAAGTCATTATCTCAGTCTTTCCTTGGTTTAGCTGGTAACCAGAGATCCTACCAAAATCTTTTGTTATTTTTACTAGATTTTCCAACGAACTAACTAAATTAGTAGAATAAACAATAATGTCGTCCGCATATAAACCCAGTTTCTTTGACCAGTCCATTACTGCAAAAGGGGGTATCTCTTCTGATTCTCTAATTTTACAGGCTAAGGGTTCTATATATATATTGAAGAGTAAAGGTGATAAGGGGCATCCTTGCCGGGTACCCCGCATTACCCTTATGGGAGATGTAAGAGTGCCATTTATAAGTACACGTGAAGTCGGAGCACTATATAGTGAAAAAATAGAGTGGGTAAATTTATCTCCTAGATTGAGATATTGCAGAAGAGTTTTTAAATAAACAAAATTAACACGATCGAAAGCCTTGGCAGCGTCTAATGCTATCGCTGCCAAGGGATAATCATACTTAGAGGCTAAATCTATCATACCTATCAAAGAATAAGTAAGATCTTTTAAATACCTCTTCTTAATAAAGCCTCTTTGATCTTCATGTATTAATTTATGGATTATTTTACCGAGCCGATCAGCCAATATTTTTGTATAGAATTTATAGTCGCAGTTTAAAAGCGAAATTGGCCTGTACGCATCCATATTTTTGGGGGATTTCCCTGGCTTCAGAATTAGAATAATATTTGCCTCATTCCATGAGTTTGGGATTTTCACTTCCCCCCGAAATATTTTATTATATAAATGGCAAAGAGTAGGGACCAATGTAGTATCAAGAGCTCTATAGGCTTCTGCAGGTAGACCATCTGGTCCAGGGGAGTTGTACTGAAGGACTGGGTTCTTTTGGACCCAGCGGTGCCAGGGCACAACACCTGAAACCTTCGTGGGTAACCTGCTCCGGCGTACAAGTCACAGAGACACGGGACACTTCCTTCGACGTCAAAGATTCAAGGTTTATTTGCTGCAGGGAACACAGAGATCACAGGAAGTACATCGAGTGTAGTTCGGGGAGACTGCTTCAAATTGGTTCTGTGGATCGCTCCTTTTATACAGTTTTTACCCATAGGATAACATTGAACAAAAAGTTTACAACCCGGTTCCCACAATTAGCCCCCAGAGGGGTCACTTTGGTCACTTAGAAACACATAAGGTCCGGAACATAAGTGCGGAAACATTTGGTGGTTCCCAACTGTAAAAACCATCTTCCCACCATTAGCAAATTCCAATCAGCAGTAAAATAGATCGAAATAGGAACGAAGACAGGTGTAGAGGAAGACAGAGACAGTGGGGAGATCGGAAAGGGTGTAAAAGGGGAGGTATCGGGAAACACGAGATACAGGCATCAAAGGGACGTGCCTAATGAGATGCACGGCTGAGACAATAAGTCCGTGCGGCAAGATGAGCCTCGAGCGGCGCCATCTGCCCTACAGCAGCAACCCCCTCGTCATAAAGACACTTACAAAGAACATGTGTCTTCCGCAAATATCTTGGGAGTCCCAGGGTCGCGAAGCGGACAGCGTCCGTTCGCTGGCTACTTGAGGGCAAGAGACAAAATGGATGCCGTATCTAAGATGGAACCCGTGGGTACAGATGAAAAACCCACATAACAAACGAACGGTTTAAGTTAGCACAGTGAAACTGCGCACACTTACTAAACTCGTCATTTGCGGTTCATAGATACCAGACTCGACCATATTCGTGCGAGTCGAAGACACCACTTACAATCGTCACGGAACCTCAGACGCTCCTTTTGCCCTCATGTAGGCAAGCACTAGTCGGAATCATATTCGATATTCATCAGACCATCGAGATGTTGTTGTAGCATAGCTCTGTCCAACCGAGTCCCCTTGGTAGCAGATGGTTGTCTCATACACGTTGTAGCACAGAGGCCACATAAGGCAGGACCACACTGCACGCAAAGGCAACACGTGAACAGGAACACTACCACAACCCCGATGATCATCAGAATTTTCCAACCCCAAGTCGACATCAGGCCCCAAAACCATCCAAGTAGCGTCCAATCCCCTACATCCACGTGTATGGATTCGGAGATCTTATGCAACCTCGAAATGGCTTGATAGACGGTAGGAGCATTATCTGGAATGAAAATGCAGCAGCTCGAATGGATCACCTTACATACCCCACCGCGATCTGCTAAAATGACATCTAAAACCATACGGTTTTGTAACGTCATAAGTCTCTCCGGCTGAAGTTCTGTGGTGATATTACCAAGGGCACTGGCAGTAATATTAGCTGTCGATTCTACCACTCGAGTCAACTGTCTCAGGTTCCTACTATTAACCATAGGTCCCCAAAACGGGAGGAAACCCTTGAAAAAGTCTCCTGCCTCTTGACCGGCAGTGTCTTCTTCGCTAATTACGCCTCGTACAACTCTAGTCTTATGATAATCGGCATCTACAGTGAACGTCGGAGGCAACAGATTTGCAATAAAACATGTGCCCATGAAGTCAGCGGGCAACCATGTGTATGCACGATCATAACAGATAAAGTATGTACCCTTGGCAGCCAGAAACACAGGGGACGAGAACATAGGCAGAATGTAATTTTCAGTGCAAGCACTTGCTCCAAGTCGGGCTTGCGATCTTCGACCACGACCCATAAGACAAAAATTACCAGTGTGGGGTACGACCCATATTGGAGGCGAGCTTTTAAGCTGCTTTTCACTAGTGAACACACTATATTCACCTCTACTTAGGACCTTATAGGCTTGTACCTCTTCTTCAGGGATAAGCGAAGGATCATGGATCTCACTATCCATATCCTCTATTGCTATCGATAAAGGCTTCTGATACGAGGTAGGGCCGGAGTAGGGGGAACGTGGTTCTCGAATGGGGTGGAAACCCAGTGCGCTTCGAAACATTGTTTGAAATGCTCGAGCTGACCCTTGGGAACTATACGGTAACACCAGATATGGAATTCCCTTATCCGTAGTGTGTGGCATCAACCCACACACCCAACAATTAGTAGTGTTAACCACTAACTGATGCTGATGGAGGAGCTGAATAAAGGAATTGTTGCGGAATTCTACACGTCTAGCCTGCTCGTGTTCCGGTAACATGTGAAAGGAATGGGGAGAAGCAGTAGAGGTAAGATTAGGGTAAGGAGTAGGAGTAGGTGTAGCAGGCAAGAAATAAGACATGGTGTAGTACACCCCACCCGCCAATAATGCAGAAGCAGTCAAAAACAACACAAACATTTGAAATATGAAACATTTGGTACGACTGAGTTGCTGCAGCTTGAATCTGTGCGCCTGAACTCCCTCCAAATCATTCAGCTTCGAGAATGCCATTCCCTACGACCGTCCGCAACGTTTCTTGACGCACTTCGTTCTGTGCAGCAATAGTCAATCCCCAGGAGTTCCTAGGAACCGACGGTCTTTAACCTAGCGTCAAGACCTACTGTCCAGAAGGAAGTACGCGCGCGGCCCTACGGCCTTCAATACACAATATGTATATATATATGCACAATGTCTCTCAGCTGTGGAAGTAAAAAGATACAAGGAGGAAGCTTGATATATGTACAAAAATTTTCAATGATACGAATGTTCAAAACTGATCACGGGAAATCGGGGATAATGCAGTTGTCAATTTCAGCAAAGCAAAAATATTTTATTTGTCCTTAGTGTGAGATCGCAGAGAATATCGATGTTTCCCGGGACGTGTCTGCTCGTCGAACAAAGGATCCGTTGAAGAGACAGCGTCCTGCTGATCAGTTGATTGTTCTGGTCTTGAGTCTTTTGCTGATAAGTGTTCAACAGTGGCTTTCTGCTGCGCTGAGGATTCTCCAACAAGCTGTGCGTCGCTGAAAGGCACAAACGCCGGCAATGTTTCTGTTTCTGTTGACGCAATGCCTTTCCTTACCCACGGGTCTGCCGGCAAAGGAATAGGGACTCGTTTACAATGGGTAGCATGTACCCAATTTTTCCGCCCCTCAAGACGAACGGCAGTCCTCGTGGCCAGGAGCACCTGGTAAGGTCCGGTAAATCTAGGGTCCAGATTATTCTTGCGTGAAAAGTTGCGTGTTACCACCCAGTCTCCGGGCTGGAGCTGGTGGCCTGGACCCTCCGTCTGCGTCGGCAATGCGTCGTAAACCTGTTGGTGAATTAACCTCAGTTTAGCAGTCAAGTCATGTAAGTAGTCAATCAACATCGGATACTCAAGATCAGAAAATATTCCTGGCCTAGGAACCCCCCACACATTCGCAGGACGGCCGAACACTATCTCATAGGGGCTAAGCCCTATTCGGGAGTGTACAGTCGCCCTAGTCGACAGTAATGCTAGAGGCAAAGCGTCAGGCCACGAAAGACCAGTCGTAGCCTGAATCTTTGCTAGCTTTAGTTTAAGGGTGCCGTTGTACCCCTCAACTAATCCAGCTGACTGGGGATGATTGGCGCTGTGGAATTTCTGATTAATTCCAAGGCCCTTACACACACTCTTCATCACACTTCCAACAAACTCACTTCCGTTATCTGACCACACGACTCTAGGCATTCCATACCGAGGAAAGTATTCCTTCAGTAGGATTTTCGCAGTAGACAAAGCAGTATTGTCTTTGAGGGGATAGGCCTCGATCCATCGGGAGAATGCGCAAACCACAACTAAAACGTATTTCAGGTTATTGCATCGCTCCATATGGATGAAGTCCAATTGAATCACCTCAAAGGGATACGAAGGAGGAGCAAAACTGCCAGGAGGAGTTGGGGTTCCTTTGCCAGGATTGTACATTATACACACCATACAATTCTTCACCAAACGTTCAGCACATTTCGTAATGCCATCATTCTTCCACACAGCAGCCAGCAACTTGCAAATGCCTTTCGCGCTAATATGTGCTAACCCATGTGCCATTGTCACAACGGCCAGCACATACGCATCAGGCAACAACCATTTTTTCTGATCCGACAAATCAATCCAACAACCATTCGCATCCAACTTTCCCGTACTTTCTTTCCACTTCGTCTTTTCAGTCTCAGTGGCCTCATTCTGAATTGCTTTCACGCTCTCAACAGTATCTTCACACATACTTGATTCTGTGGGCCACCTAACCGAACTTGTCACATACATTCGAGTGCTAAGGTTCCGGGCAGTCTCCTTAGCAATCTCGTCTGCAAACGCATTACCACGACCAACATCATCCGTCACTTTACGATGCGCACTACACTTAACAATCGCAACTTGTGTAGGCAAAGTCAAAGCATCCAAAAGATCATTCACAAGCTGGCCATGCTGTATCTTCGTACCGTGGGATGTCAAGAAACCACGCTCTCGCCACAATCGTCCAAAACTATGCGCTACACCGAAAGCGTACTGGCTATCGGTGTACACATTCACACGTTTCCCTTTTGCTAACACACATGCTCTAGTGAGAGCGATCAGCTCTGCAGCTTGGGCAGAATTCTGATTTAACCTTGCAGTCTCAACAACAGTATTCAATGTTACAACAGCATAAGCGGTAGTCACATCACCATTCGGTAACTTAAAACATGACCCATCCACATACAAAGTACCATCCGGATCTTCCAATGGGGTGTTTTTAAGGTCCACTCGACCTTTCGTTTCCTCTTCCGTCCTCAAGTAGCAGTCATGTTCTGCTACTTCATCTGACTCTGCACTAATTGGTAACAAAGTTGCCGGATTCAGGACATTACAACGTTTTATCTGAATATGGCTTGCCAAGAGCGTCAATTCGTACCCAGACAACCTCGCACTCGTCAAGTGCTGAGTTTTCGTACGATTCAGCAGAGTATCGACTGCATGCGGAACCATCACCGTAAGCATATTATCCATGACCAATCCTGCTGATTGTCGGATGGAGACCGCAGCTGCCGCTGTTGCTCGTAAACAACTCGGCAATGCTCTAGCTACTGGGTCTAAGGTCGAGGAAAAATATGCACATGGACGTTGCTTACCACCAAAAGGTTGCGTTAAGACACTCAAAGCACAACCTTCCCGCTCGTGAACATATAACGTGAACGGCTTGCTGTAATCAGGGGTACCTAACACAGGAGCCGAACACAATGAATCACGCAGTTCAGAAAAACTTTTCTGACATTCTTCCGTCCATGGTAAAGGAGTTGAGACATCCTTGCACGTAAGAGCCACCAATGGTTTCGCTAGCAATGAAAAATTTGGAATCCATTGCCTGCAGTACGACGTGATACCTAGAAAGGCACGTACATCTCTTTGGGTGTTTGGCACAGCCATGCGCGCAATCGCTGCAATTCTCTCTGGGGTCAATCTCCTTCCCTCCTTTGACAATAAGTGACCTAGATAGGTGACTTCTTGACAACAATATTGGAGTTTAGAAGGTGACACCTTGTGATTCAACTCACAGAGATGTTGCAGCAACGACACTGTAGCAATTTTGCAAATGTCCTGAGTATCGGCAGCCACCAATAAGTCATCGACGTATTGGATTAAGGCCGCACCAACCGGCAACCGAAACGCATCCAGTTGACCCTTCAAGGCTTGACTGTAAATCGATGGACTTTCACAGTAGCCCTGAGGAGCGCGTTTGAACCGGAAGCTACGTCCACCGAGAGAGAAACCGAAAAGGTCCCTGCTCTCTTCGGCAATCGGGATGCTGAAAAACGCGTTTTTCAAATCAATCACCGAAAACCATGATGCAGTAGCTGGAATCAGAGTCAGTAGCGCCGTGATGTCAGGCACAACAGGGAATTGAGGAACCACAATTTTATTTACCTCCCGTAAATCGATAACAAAGCGATAAACAGGCGGTTTTGTAGGATCTGTACGTTTAAGAATGGGCAGTACAGGGCTGTTGCACACGTTTCCCCGAGTCTCCTCAATAACATCTTTCTCGATCAAGTCATAGATGATCGCCAACAATGCTCGTTCACCATCAAGGGAGATACGGTATTGGGGAATACGTGGCAATCGTACATTAGCTTTCAGCTGAACAACATAAGGGGAGATATCAAGTAGGCCCACATCATTTGGACCCGTCGCCCACAAAGACGCAGGAACAGAACTCAATTCCGGTGGAAGCTTATCGAGAGACAAATACATGGGAGAGACTACTCTCTCTCCTAACGTAAGCTTTACACCCGCAGGAGAACAATACAAAGTTGCATACAGACGTTTAAGCAAATCCAGACCCAAAAGATTTTCACCACAACCAGTAGTCAAAATCAACGGAGCTTCTAGCTCACGTGGCCCAATTTGAAGGGGCAAAGGGCGCGAAACTGGATTGCTAACGGGGGCGCCAGAGAATCCAACGGAGACATTTGTTAAGCCAGACAAAGGTGCGCCAGGGAGTTTCGAATGCATGATAGAACTTTTCGCTGCACCAGTGTCCAACAGAAAAGGCTCAACGACGCCCGATGTAGCAACTGCGACGTAAGGCCCTCTCTGATCAACCGGAACTGATACCACTCCCTCTCCTTGTCTTTGGCTGTCCTAGTAATTACTATCGTCAGTTCCCTGATCGACGTAATAATCGTCTACATTGTACTGCGCAGATCGTCCTTGCGATGATCCACGTTGATCGAAACAGTTAGTAGAATTTGATGAATTGTCAAAGCGATCGTTCTGAGCACCACGACCTCTACCACGAGATGCCTGTTGTGAGCCACCACGGCCTCCTTTAGATGAATTACCACTATTACGTTCATTTAAAGCAGGGCAATTGAATTTAATGTGTCCCTCCTGTCTACAATAAGCACATTGATTGTACCCTAACGAGGATCTTTGGAAAGAGGAATCATTACGTGGCTGCGATCGATTCGATTGCGACTGTGATCTATTCTGTTGGGGCGCATTCTGATTAGAACGCGGCGGATACGCTTGTTGCAACAACACTTTAGTTTTCAGTTCTTTCGTCTTTTTGTCAGCACGGTCACTCTCCTCTTTCTCTCTATTCTCATAATATTGAGCCGTAGCCAATATCTGAGCTGAGGTAGAAACTGCCCATGCACTCTCTGAATTCTTTAATTTATTGCTCAAATCGGGCAACAAGTTCGACACGAATTTATCCACAAACAACCTCTGTCCACCCTCAGTACCCATATCCTGTCCACTATGGTCAATGAATGCTTCCTCAAACCTCGTAAAGAAGTCGGAAACACTCTCATCTTTCTTTTGTTTGCAAGCGGACAGTTTGTCCCAATTTACTCTCATAGCTGGCATAAGAGTCTTCATTAATGTTATTATCCGCTGAGGAAGAGCAGTAATCAATTGATCGGGTTTAGTAGCAGCCACTTGTCCAGCATCTGCCGCTGTAATGGCAGCCCAATCACCACCTAATTCATTTGCGTGATCTTGGTGACGAATCTTAGCCCATACCGGTTGCGGTACGACGTTGCCAAACAACATGTCGATATCGGCAAGATTCATTACCGTAGCATCTACGAGCTGCGATAATTCCTTATAATACCCAGTAGGATTTTTACGAGGATCGGGCAAAGATTGTTTCACCTGAAGCACTTCCGATCGTTTCCATGGGAGGTGTATCCACACTCTCTCAAAATGCGCCAATACCGGAGGTTGAGCATTAGGATCAGCTGGTATCCAAACCGGCGGAACTTCACGCATAGGATATTGGCCAGACTCGTCTTGTTTTTCAATATCCTCAACAAACAGTGCATGAGGAATAGGAGCGGGACGAAGAGATAGCAACCGCTCAATAGCCCGTCGGACATTAGTATCCACTATCAGTCCAGTTGCGAACTGAAGCCGAAGGTCGGACAGGGCGGTCAGCACCTCGTCAGGCGCATCGGCCGCTATCTGATCATGTAGGAACTTGCACATTTCGTCAAACACATATCTCTGAGTCGGTATGTTGAATTGACTAAATGTTTCGAGGACAACACGGGGTGGATTTCTCTGAGGATTTACCATCCAACCCGTCGCCATATTATATAGCGCAACACGTTCCCTGTTTCCAGGAAGCTGGCTACGTCTCTGAGGACCATCGGAACCAGCAGACCCATGAACAGGTCCGAGTGACTGAAAGAAACTTGTCGCAAGGGGAGAATTACGATTACGGGTAGAGGGAGAAGAGTAAGACACAGGACTAACAAGAGAAGGAGTAGAAACAGTAGCAACAACAGGGGTTAACAACACAGGAGCAGTAGCGGGAGCAGGAGTATGTGGAAGCGGAGGAGCAGTAGGAATAGAAACAGACAAAGGAGCAGGAACAGTCGGAAGAACGGGTGCATGTTGAGGAACAGGCGGAGGAACAATAGGTGGAAGAACAGGTACGGCAGGGACCACAGGAGCTGCGGTACCCTGTACGTACGGAGGTGGCGACTTCATAAGATAGGACATTAAAGGATCCTCAACTGCCTCTTCCTTCTTATCCGACTCCGTAGGCAAAGCAGGATAACATTTATCTATGGTCATACGCTGTAGCCTCTCAAACACTTCCTTATCCTTATCCTCCTTATCACGCTGGAACTGCTCAGCTTTCTTCACTATGGTAGCAACAGTATCTCGCTGACTACGTTTATTTTGTCTGATCTCTTTCTGTCGGGCTTCTTTGCGCCACAACCGAAAGGCATCAAACATGGCCGGCCTTGATTTACGTTCGAACAACTTTATTTCTAGATTATCTAAGATCGACGCCTCGAAGCTACCGTGAGGTGGCCAACGAAGGTCGCCGTCTTTCTTTGTATATTTTATCCAATAATCGTTAAAAGCAATCGGGCCTAGCCCATGTTTGCTATATAAGTCATAAGTAGGAGTTCCAACCGGAGGTATCGGACACGAGTCCTCCAGCAGGGAATCCGCACCACAAGGTCTAAAACAGCTAAACAAAGTACTGCGACCAGGCATCTTGCACGCTAGCCGAGTTTCACAAACTTCAAGGGTTACGGGATTTACCAAGTCCCAGCAAAGAACAAAACCCTCGGTTTTTGGCGGCTGCAGTCGTCAAATAATACAACAACAAAGTACGCTAGCAAAGTGTCACCGACAAAAACACTCACACAGCGTGAACAACAAAGACACTCGCTAAAGTGTCAACAACCAAGAACTCTGGGAGCGACCCACAAATACTTAACTCAAAGATCGATGGCGTCACCAGGAAGGCCCGTCAATCGTCTCGCTATACCAAGGTCTACGCCAGGCGCCAAAACAGGTCTACAGTCAGGGCAGCAGTCCGTCGCAGCCGTCAGGAGGCGGGAATCTTCGCGGGAAAAGTCTTCGGGCCACTTATTTCGACAACAGGATCGATGAAGCGGGGTGCACCTTCCCTCGGAGATTTCACACGAAGTTCCTCACGATCGTCGGGCTTGGACCGGTACCACTGATGCAGCCCCACGTTGGGCGCCAACTGAAGGACTGGGTTCTTTTGGACCCAGCGGTGCCAGGGCACAACACCTGAAACCTTCGTGGGTAACCTGCTCCGGCGTACAAGTCACAGAGACACGGGACACTTCCTTCGACGTCAAAGATTCAAGGTTTATTTGCTGCAGGGAACACAGAGATCACAGGAAGTACATCGAGTGTAGTTCGGGGAGACTGCTTCAAATTGGTTCTGTGGATCGCTCCTTTTATACAGTTTTTACCCATAGGATAACATTGAACAAAAAGTTTACAACCCGGTTCCCACAATTAGCCCCCAGAGGGGTCACTTTGGTCACTTAGAAACACATAAGGTCCGGAACATAAGTGCGGAAACATTTGGCGGTTCCCAACTGTAAAAACCATCTTCCCACCATTAGCAAATTCCAATCAGCAGTAAAATAGATCGAAATAGGAACGAAGACAGGTGTAGAGGAAGACAGAGACAGTGGGGAGATCGGAAAGGGTGTAAAAGGGGAGGTATCGGGAAACACGAGATATAGGCATCAAAGGGACGTGCCTAATGAGATGCACGGCTGAGACAATAAGTCCGTGCGGCAAGATGAGCCTCGAGCGGCGCCATCTGCCCTACAGCAGCAACCCCCTCGTCATAAAGACACTTACAAAGAACATGTGTCTTCCGCAAATATCTTGGGAGTCCCAGGGTCGCGAAGCGGACAGCGTCCGTTCGCTGGCTACTTGAGGGCAAGAGACAAAATGGATGCCGTATCTAAGATGGAACCCGTGGGTACAGATGAAAAACCCACATAACAAACAAACGGTTTAAGTTAGCACAGTGAAACTGCGCACACTTACTAAACTCGTCATTTGCGGTTCATAGATACCAGACTCGACCATATTCGTGCGAGTCGAAGACACCACTTACAATCGTCACGGAACCTCAGTACACCGTGTTGTATTGATGGGATTTCTGCTACTAGCTGCAGCTAATAAATTTGATCTCTGACGCCACCTAGAAGTATTCCTTGTCTCTGTATACCAAGGCAGGGAACCCAGAGGACTTTAGGGTGTGTCCCTGGCGCTGCTGGGTATTTGATAACCCAGTTCTCCAAGTGGCCCGGCTATGTAAAATGCTAACTTGCTCCATGATATATTGCCGCTTTGGTTTGACAGGATCAGGCACAATTACTTGTGTTTTGTCTTTCAGAACACATGCATAACACTTCCCTACATGATGTTCAATATCCAGGTCTACACCACACTCTTCACTTCATGGCACGTATGCCTAAATGGCCTTCATAAGCTAGATTTAATATCTTACCACGAAGACTGCAGGGTATAAATGAAACCTCATATCTGTGCATTACTCCATTCCTTATAGACGATTCTTCTGCAACTCTCCAAAAGGGAATTAGGGCATCATGCATTTTGTTAGAACAGGGCCATGTGCCAGACAAATACTGCCCAACTTCTTGCATCATCTCATCATCCAAGAATGCTTTCTTCCACTCCTCCTCTGAAAGTGCACTATTCTGTTGTTGTTGTAATACTTTATTCGATAAATATTTATCATAAAAGTACATACATACATACAAAATACATAAAAACAATCTGCCCAAAAGTACTACATTTTCAACAGAATAACACAGACAATTTAAAAAGAAGGAAAATTAAAACTATACAGTTATTTCAGATAAGTTTGGTACATTGCCTAACAACCTAGATCGAATTATCCAGGCACCCGCAAGATATTTTGCCACCCCACAAACGATATACATTGAGGCGGTGTTGGTTGACATAATGCGCAGGGCTGATCTATGATCTTTCACACCCAGGATCCTGACGTGCTTATAAGCTAGGCATGCAAATAAAAAGTGGCCCAGGGTTTCCTCCGGGCAACTACAACCTGGACAATTTAAGTCATGCCCCCCATGCCTTTCCAACCTTCCATGATTTTCTTAAGGGGCAAAGTACCATATCTCAATTTCAAGAACAAGGTCCTATCTCTGGGTAGCTGAATAAAGTCCAAAAAGGGTTCCAGCTTACACGTTGGTTTGTGTTCAAGGAAGTTGGTCGTCAGGGATCCCAAATTGGGGTTGACATAGACCTTAGTCTCAACCCAATCCCAATATAGCTTTTTGACAAGTTGTTTAGGAGGTGGGCATTGCGAAACCCAAGACTCTCCCAAACCTTTAGAAATTACCAACAGCTTAAGATTGTTAAGCCACTTTATCTTATTGTTAACATTAAGGGAGATTAATTTGTCCAACACTCAGGCATATTCAATTAATTCTTGAGTCCTTCTGAGGCGCACCCAAAATAACAGGGGCCTAAGATGGACTTTATCAGCAATAGATTTTTTGCCCATGTCAAAAAATAATGGTAACAAGGGGGTTGACACTGGAAGTGATACCAAATCTCTGATAAACTTGTTCTCTGCAACCATCAGAGCCCTGATGTTTTCAGTACCCCATAATTCAGAACCGTAGACTGCTGAGGCTACAGCCTTCCCCTCATAGACTGCCAGGGCTGGAGCAACCGTCCTACTAATGGAGATGCGCTGTTTTTTTAGTATCGCTCCAGACACCCTTTTGAGATTAAGTACCATTTTAGATATATGGGGGCCCCAAGACATGTTGTTGGATAACCTAACCCCCAGATAGTCAAATTCATTTACCACCTCCAGGGGTGACCCGAAAAGTGAGATATGTACCTTCCTAGACTTTCTTTTTGCAGATAAAACCATTAGCTTTGTTTTCGCAGTATTTATTGATAGACCACGCTCTTTACAAAAGAGAGAGAAACGGTCAAGCAGTTTCTGCAGACCCTTCGGGGTCTTGGACATCAGGAGGGTATCGTCCGCAAAGAGGAGTGTGGGGGTCATCTCTCCTGCAAGGACGGGCGCGTCCGCAGGGTCCTCCCTTAAATGGTCCACCACCCCATTTATAAAAAGGGAGAACAACGTCCGGGCCATCACGCATCCCTGCCGCACCCCTCTGTTGACTGGTACCCTCCTTGTCAGTTGCCCCTGGCTCCCCCACCGTATCCTAGCAAAATTGTCCTCATGGAGCTTGATGACAAGTTGCAGCAAATAGCTAGGTAGCCCCATGGCCAATAAAACCTCCCACAGTTTAGCATGTGGAATGACATCAAATGCAGCTTTGAGATCTATGAAAGCCAGATACAGGCTGCCCTTATTAATAGATACTGACTTCCAATAGACCGCACAAAACCGAAACACCTGGTCCATTGCTCCGACATTCTGCCTAAACCCGGCCTGCAAGTGTGTTAATACCCCTTTTTCCATAAGCCATGTCTCAATTCTGTTTATAATGACCCTGCCAACTACCTTTTGTATTGTGTCAATTAAACTAATTGGTCTGTAGTTGGCAGGGTCCTCTCTATCTCCTTTTTTATAGATCGTGATTACCTCCGCCCCTTTTCATGAATCTGGGACGGGTAGACCTAGCTGGATTAAATTCATTAGGCTTGCTATAAAGTCTGCTCATATTAAGGGATCGTGGGATAACAAATCTCCAGGCAAGCCATCTGGACCGGCTGCTTTACCAGGGAGGATTTTGGAGATAGCATCTCGGACCTCTCGCGCAGTAAATGGGATTGCCTCGGTAGGTGAATCTATTCTTAAGTGGGACTAAGCTAATGGTATTGGATGAACTTGAGCCTCATCGTCACAATATAGTTTTAAAAAATGGGCATGCCATTGCTGTTCACTTATATGGTTTAAAATGGGATCAACTCCTCTACGGTCTAAAATATTAATTAATTTGCAGAAGGTAACTGAATTCTTTTCACATGCCGCGATTTTGAGCTGCTGCCAGTGGTCCTCCTCCCAGTTCCTTTTAGCTAGGGTGATGGTTTTGCGATAATCCCACCTGGCCAGTCTCACTGCTCTGGGGTCTTTTAGTTTTACTGCTAGGGCAATAGCCTTCCTCTTTTTCCTGCAGTCTGCTGTATACCAAAGATTAGTCTTCGGTGTTCGCAGCTCGGCAGTGCACTATTCAATACTTCATCAACTGCACATACAAATACCACAACCTCTGAGTCCTGATTAATTTTGTGGAATTGTTCTTCCAAGGGCAAGCTGAATAAACAGTCAGTGGCAAAGTTGCTTACCCCAGGAACATATTGCAACTTATATTGGAACTTCTGTAATGAATATTGCCATTTGGCAAAGCATAGATTTGTCCACCCATGACATTTGATTTTGAACAAATCCGATAGAGGCTTATGAGCAGTTCTCAAAAGAAACTCATTGCCCCAGATAAAGTTCTTAAAGTGCTGGACACCCTGCCACATTGTCAAAGCTTCTTTCTCTATGGCAAAATGAGTTTATTCAGCACCCCGTAGGACTCTTGAGGGAGATGCAGTGATCTCTTCTGCCCTGCTACTTTCTGCATAGGACAGCCTCAAAGCCATAATTCCTCGCCTCAGTAGTAATAATAGACACATCACCAGTGTCAAAAGGTTTTAGGGGACCAGCTGCAATAAATTCCTTCTTAATGGGTTTAAATGCCTTATCACATTCCACAGCCCACAAGAATCTGGCATTTGTTGTCAAAAGTATGTGTAGGCACAGAGTTTTGTAGCAAAATTTTCAACATCTTCGAATAATATTCAATGAGCTTCAAGAATGATCTTTATTGATCTTTATCTTTAGGTGTGGGTGCATCCTCAATTGCTTCCAGGATCTCAATTTTAAGCTAAAATCTCTTACTAAATATCTGGTGTCCCAAATAGTCTATATCTGGCTGACTACATTTACATTATGCCTGTTTAGTGTAAGCCCACTTTTCTGCAATACATCATTTAGACTTAAATCGTGTTCCTTCTAGTTTTTACCATACACCAATATGTCGTCTTGGAAATATGCTACACCAAGCATACCCTTAAATAAATTCGCCATCAACCTCTGAAATACAGCTGAGCCAGAATCTAAACCGAATGGCATGCGCACATGACGGTAAGCTTCTTCAGACAATACCAAAATATGTTAAATGTCTTGATTCCTTCCATAATTCTATTCAGTTGTAGCCTGCCGACATATCTAGGATGTAAAAACCTCAGCCCTTCAAGAGTGTTTAACGTTTCATTTATATTTGAGAGAAATTGCTGATCCACCCAAATACTTGTATTCAAATCACACAAATCTATGCATAGCCTCACAGACTTGTCAACTTTGCACTCTAGAACTATGATGCCTCAATTGGATGCAATTATATCTAATGTACATAGGGGCATATGTACAAGCCCCTATCGCCACCACAACGTCACTTATAATGATGTTGTGGTGGAGATAGGTGGCTTAGCCTTATTTACAACGGAGCGTTAAGCCACATATTGTGGCTTAACGCTGCCTTGTAAATAGGGCTTACAGGTTTTTTGTTGTTGTTTTATTTTTGCATGGAAATCAGTAATTTTACTTCCAAATCTCTTCAATAGGAGTCCGCCATGTTTAAATCATTTCTTTACAGAACATACTTAGTCATTATTTTTCAAATGCAACGTCCTTTATTTTCTGCTCTCTCTCTCACATTCTTTTTTTAATTTTTTATTAATACATGAAAGTTATCACAAGTTACAATGTTTATTTTTCTTTAAAAAAAAACATGGTTAAGAAATACAGTAAAATATCTTTTAAAAAACCCACAATATTTCATAGTTTATAGAAAATAGTGGCATTACTGAATACATAAGGTTCCTTAAAGTGCAAGTGCAGGTTTATAGGATCAGCTATATCTCGGCTCTATCTAGACCACATTCATTCATATAAGACACCACTGGTTCCCAAATCACCATGCCCAGTTTCTTCTTCCGAATACCCTTAATTTTATATAGGCTAAATTCGATATTAAACATACACAAAAATCATGCCCTCCAACAGGGGCGGCCTTAGGTATGTGCAAGCTGTGCACATGCACAGGGCCGCCAAACCCCAGGGGCCGTCTCGCCAATATATACCTTAATATAATAATCCTCTGAGGATGGATACATATTTGTGTGGCGGCCCCTGGCAGGGATTTGGCGGCCTCCAGCTCCGTCCCACTTCCACACACCCTGACCCCCCCCCCCCTCTTCACTGGCCTCCGCGCCTGCGTTCCCCTGGGGGCCCCTCTCTATGCTACCTGCCCATGGCCGCCATGAGCTTAGAGCCGCCCATGCCTCCAAAGTTCAAAAGAGGGTACGTCTTTTTGGAGCCATATTGAAGCAGTTTTATGGTATTTATTTTTTGACATTTCCATCTGCATTTATCCATATTTATATTTTGCTAATTTATCTGTATTTATCCATATTTATTTTGGGGTGTGCAAAAATGAAGCTGGAATCAGTATATTTCTTCATTTTTTAATGGTATATATGCACTCATGCTTGAATGCCTACTAGGTTTCAATGCTATGTACATCTGCAGAAGATAAATCAATGCACTTATAAGATATGCACATTTCAGTTTCAACATTGTACAAATCTACTGCTGCTAAAACCTCTTCACCAAAATTCCTTTCGTTTTTAGCCCCCTTGCCAATCAATCCACACAGCTATTGGCCTGGCAGTAATGGGAGAGAATATTTGGAATTACGCAAAAAGCAACCCAACTTCCATTTTATCCACATTTAATAATAAATATAGACAAGAAAATACATGTTTTCTGTCATTATCTGTCAAAATCAGTAAAAATGGAAAACAGGGAGCCTTACATGTAAATAAGGTCCCCTTTCACGCTAAGCGTAGCGTGAAAGTGGTAGGCAGTGGTTGTTGCAGTGGGAGTTCCACCGCAACATCCATTGATTTTGACACTGGCAACTATGTACAAGGGCAACGTATATAGGAGGCAGCGCCAAAATTAAGACCAGGTACAACCTGGTCTTAAGTAGGCAAAACTGGGAGAAATGCATTATTTCTCCTCGTTTTTGCTTTTTCCATGTGTGCTGCCTTGTGCAGGACACATGGAAAAAGAAAAATGCCTAGGATTATTTATGTACAGGAACATCCCACTTCCTGTACATAAACAATCTAAAAGAAAATGCCATTTTGTGACTTTCATGTGTGCTGCATTAAGCAGCACATATAGAAGTGACAAAATGGCATTGAAATATTGTTTATGCACAGGAAGGGGGACCTTCCTGTACATAATCAATCGTTCCCCTGCACACAGACACCCTTGCACTATGGTGCAAGGGTGCTTGCTTTGGCGCTACACTGCTAAGCGTCAGCACAGGGGGAAACGCAAGGTTGCACCATATCCTTGTTAATATGGTGCAGCATTGCGTTTCTGAAGTGGCGGAGGGAGGGGTTAAGACATGAGGGCTAATACATCACCCTGCTACTTCCTCGTACATATGCCCCATAATCTCTCCAACTCTTCTTTCAATTCCTGCCTCAGAGGCACCTTGTGCACTTTGTTCAACACCGGGCAAGTATTCTTTTTCAGAACAATTTGATGTTGAAATCCCATCAACTTTCCTAAATCATTTGTGAACAGAATGGGATACTGATCAACTCACTCGCAACCATCAACCAATTACACACTTTGGCACTTATTTAACTCTTTTTCTTGCCTGTCCCTCAAAATAACTTGTTCGGGATGATTGAGGTTAAGTAAAATATTGAGTTCCCCTTGGTCATCCCACCCTAAAAGATTTGCTCCATTTTTCATCACATATATTGTGCACTGTGTGGAGTTGTTCACAAATTCAATATTAGTCCTAAGTATAAGTAAAACTTCCACTCTTTTTCCCCCATAGGCAAAAAAAAATATTTGGGACATCTCAAACAGGAATAGTCTGAAATCCATTAAAGTCATACATACGCACTACAGTATGAAGGGAACCGATTTGATCATTACTTTAATCTTCTTACCATTCACCAATATGTCACCTTGAGATATTTTTTTCTTTCTCATTTACTGAGATGTTTTTTCTTTTTCATTTACCCTACAGAAGCAATTTCTACAAGTGTAACTTCCTCATCTTCAGGAGTGGATAACGGCAATATGAAGTTCTCATCAGATTCAATCTCCACATCATCTACTTCATTCACTGTTCAATTCTTTTGATTCATCCCTGAAACACATACCCAAGCATAATGGCCTTTCTTACCACATTTATAACATGACCCCCTACGGATGGACAATTCTTGCTCTGCCTAGATGATTCTTGCTCCCACATCGAAAACAAGTATGCTTGCTCCTTCGCTGAACAAATTCCTCATGCACACCAATACTTTGGGGTGACCGATTGCCATAATTTTCTTTCTATTGTGGCTTTTCTTTCTCTCGTGGCTTTTCAGTTTGTTTCACCAATAACTTCTCTTGACGCATACTAGCATTTACACGCATCTCTTTGACACAGTATTCAGAATGCTTACTACTTCTGACAATTTTAAGGGTGTTTTCTAAATCTGAATCATCAGTAGATAACGATTTCTCTTGGATTTTCCTATTGTTAATTTTTACAATCAGTTGATCACATATAATTTCATCTTTAAACTCCCTGTAATTACTCGCTGCTGCAAGTGATCGCAATGATGCCACAAAGTTGTTGATTGGTTCACCCATAGGTTTAAATCGTTGTAAAAACTTGTGTCTTTCTAAAACCATATTTTTCTTTGGGTTAAACCTTTTGTCCATGGTTTTGAGAACAGACAGGTTTTCATCGGCAACCTCATTAGCATCCTCACCTATGTCCCCAGCCCCTGTATGTACTCTCACACCTTCAAAGGGGAGGGTTTTTAACACACTTGTGCCTTCAGGCCCTAGGTTTTAAACTAATAAAGCCTTATTTTTCTTTGAGGTAAAAGTGTCACCATAAATGGCATCAAAATATGCCCTGAACGCCTCCTTCCATTGTTCCTAACAAAATGGAGGAGTACCGGGCACTGCTAGGAATGGTTGAGGTGCAATATTTTTGTACATGGTTAACGCAATATAACCATAGAAACGAACATGGGTGAGTTGCTTCCGCCAAGAAATTTGGCGTGCCTATTACCATTTAAGCAGCCACAAATGTAAAGTAAGAATAAGGGTGCAAGTCAATGGACACATTATTTGCAAGAATGATTGTGTGCCTATCATACTGTAAAATAGGAATAGAAATAGCTGTCTTATATATTTTTTCATATGGTAATTGCTTTTCCTTAATAGATGACACTTATTTTCTTGCATAGAGTGCCCAATCATAAATAGCTGCCAATTTTTTTCCAATTTAAAGATGACCAACCAAAATGTGATCTGTAAAGCCCAAAATAAATTGTTTGCTACACAAATCAGGAACATTTCCAATACTCAAATATGTCTGTTGAGTGTGACGTCTGCTGCCTAACTATGCACATGAGTTTCTGATGCTCTAAGATGGCCGCCGAGCATGACATTTACTGCTTATTGTGTGCACGCTAGGCCTTTAAATTGGCTGCTGATCATGAGTCCTGTCACCTGTATAAATCCTGACTCTTGATAGTCACTGAAGCTCGCCATAACCTGCCTGAATAACCTCAGGCACACTGGAACCTACAATGCATTGAGGCAACAATCTGACCCGACGGCAATGCCTGGCTGGACGGCATGGCTTAGCTTCATCTGGAATCACAATTTTGTAGGTGTCCGACCTCAGGAAGCTGTATACGACTACCAAGAAGTCCAAATATGCTGAACCCTTTGCTGTTGGCGCTCGTCACCACATGAAGAGGAAGACAACTAGTAAGGTGCAGAGTACCCTTATTTAATTACCAACGAAACCAGGCTTTAGGCAGTAGCCATCTTGGAACCCAGCACCTTATATATGCAAATCCCCAATATTCCACCCACAACATCACAACTCCCAAACCCCACTGCAATAGATGAACCCACCAAAATGAAATTCCAACTTCAAGTAGGATCATACACTTATTTCATTGCTTGGTGTATATACAAGTTTATCTAGATGATGACCATCCTACTAAAGTGTTGCATTTATTTAGAGGTCTACCATTTAAATTCCCAAATATTTTTTCTACATGCCTTAATGCTGTTTTATCTACAGTCAGCTGAACAGGAACTCCATAAAATACGGTGTGCTATGCAATATTTATGTTTAGCATATAACCAATAGGGGTGGGCTTTACCAAATCTTATCTATATTTCTGCTTTCAGTGGGAAGACAGCTCACCAAGTTATCATTTTAAAAGCCCTTCACTTCACACTATTCTTCACTTCTTACCAGTCATATTTCTTAATGCAAAACTTTAGCACCAGGTTTCTGCCTCAAGAATGACAGAATACTAACAACTGCAGCGCTCAGTGCAGTTGGATGGATATTGCAAGGTAATGTAAAGCCATCAAAGAACACAGTGGTTCTCTACTAACAGGTAATAATGTCTTCTCTTCCATATTGGAGCTGCAGTCATGTAGGAATTTGACAAAGACCTCACAACGGTTTGACTTTTGGATTTGTGAGGACAAGTAAATTAAGAGTTTTCCTGACTTGTAGAGCCAATACAAATTACAAATTATCTGGGATGGTTGGGTCAAAGCTTGGAAGCAAAAATGTCACTATAATGCTTGGACATAACAATGTCGGTGGTTCTCTGTATAATAATTGTAAGACTATTTGTTTTGTTCTGTTGTAGAATGATGCTGCCATTATTTTCTGCCCAGCTTAGCAAATGTGTTACTTTGGCAGTTGGATACAAGTAGATGGTAGCCAGTGTAACATCAACAAGGTAAGCAGAGAATTCTATGTAACTTTATGCCTACCTGAAAGAACTGAAGCAGGTGATCTTACATCTCATCCATAATGTAATCGCAGTCCACGGACAACCAGAATGCAGTCATTGCTAGTAAATGGAATTGTTAGACTTCTGGAGTTGTCTTGGTGCAGGTGCAGCGTGTTTAACTATTGATCTTGCGTTATTGACCGCTACGTTTACGGATTGATGTGAAAATTTTGGGAGTAACAGAAGCCCTTGGCAATTCATAAAAAACAAACCAACTCATTGGCTGTAGGGAACATTTCTGTACCAACGCAGGCTAGGTCTCACTCCTAAAATAGCATTTCCTCGATTGATTGATTGGCAGAGCGCTGGGTTTTAAAGTGTGAGTAGCACATCATTTTCAGGGTTGCTCTGAGCTCTCACTTTCAGTTTGCATTGAAGACCTTTGCTGAGCCACTAACACTGCCATGGGCGGCACAGATACAATGTAATGTGCTTAGAATAACAATTTGTTACATTATAGTCCACATTTATTTATTTTGTTGAGCGACAGATACACTGTATTTTATTTTGTATATAATACAATACAGTGTATCTGTCATTCAACGACAGTCCTAATTTGTGATTACGGTGTAACAGATTGTTATTCTGAGTTCATTACATTGTATCTGTGTCGTCCCTGGCAGTGTTAATTCCTCAGCAAACGTCTTCAATGTCAACTGAAAGGGAAACTTCAGAGCAGGCCCTAATTTACCATTTAGTGTACTGGTCAATCGAGGAATAAATAATCAAGAAATAATAGAGGTATACGTTACAACCTACTATTGCCTATTATTGTAAACCACGAAAGCCCACATGGATTATGCCTACATTGAAATAATCAATTTGAATATATAAACATATATAAGAAATACAATACAGTGTGTCTGTTATTCAACAATAGTCTTGTTGTTTTTACTACATTGTAACAAATTGTCATTTAAAGTGCATTACATTACAAGTACTTGCCACAAAAAGAAAGAGCAGAAACAAAGAAAACATGCCACCACCTAATCACGTGGATGCTCCCTAGCAGGCCGGTGAACATTCAATATGTATAGAAACCCTTTTTTTTTTATTTTAATGCACATTAAAGCAAAGTATAATTCCTACTGGTGCAAAGAAAACATACTATTGGTCTTGAATATACTGTAACCTTAAAACATAATTTAAAAAAAATTAAATAGTATAAAGAAAGGAAATAAAACCATTAGAAAAATAAAATATTGGCCCACCAGCTCTAGCCTTCAAGTGCACTTCTTTTTCGGCAGTTGTGCACATGTGACACAGCAAAATGGCATAATTAACAGTGCAAGAGAGCCAATGGCTGAAGTGAGCACACCATTGTCCCATGGTGTATGGTGTGGTGAAGGAAAGCTAACGTTTATTGGCCAGACCAATGGATGAAGAAGGCTTACTCAAATCCCCTTTTTGTACGTATGTTTTGTTTGCCTGTATTTTTTTATTTATGATTTCTTAATACTGGAAACTGACAAGGCAGCTGAAGCTGAGTATAAGCAATACATTTCAAATGGACTTTTTCTCCAGGACATTGGCAGACAGTAAGTCAGTTGTGTAGGTGGGATTAACTTAACATTTGTGTATATTTGGGGAATATATCTGTTCTAGGTCTTAAAATATATTTTCCCTTAGACCCCCCTGTCTATCTTTCGTTTATACTTTATTAAATTAATATTGTCACATATTACACATACTATTTGGAAATGTGTTTGACTGGATGTATATATTTACAGGCTTTAGGAAAATATAAATGCAATTATAATCACAAGCAAAAAAGTTTTTCTGTTACAGGCCTGCAACCACCTACTATACAGCAACTGTTATTTTTAGTACTTCAGACTTTCAAACGTTTTTTTTGCAAGTGCTTACCCTTTACTAGCCTGCCCGGGGGTGCTGTTCAACTGACTTCTGCAAAAAGGAAAAATAGAAGACTGTAATGCCTTGTGCCATTACTTCTCTTTGATGTCCAATCATTTTCCTAGGCCATCTTTTGAATTTAATCTGTTCTGCATTTTGCTTTGTTTAGTGGACTAATTCTGCACTGGAAATCAGGCTTTTAAATTACAAGTACATCTGTCTCTTCACAAATGAGTGTTTTTCTCTTCCTTAACATAAATAATGATGATGATTTTGAAACGATTTTCACTCCCTCCATATTAAATACAAAATGACCACTCCCATTTTTGTTAAGGTTCTCATGAAGATGCATGGCAATTGTAGATTATACATGCATTCAGAGACTACAGTTTTCATTTTGTGACACACTCCTCTTGATATCCCACATAATCGGTGCTTAGTTTGAGCTGGGCAGTCATTTTTTGCTCAACAGCCTTTAATCCAGAGCAAGAGAGAGAACAAGCATTTACAATGCAATGGTCTCGGCAATATTATAGGTAGAGCTATTGGTATTGCTCATTATTTTTTTATCTTTTTTGTATCCCTAAATAAATGGCATTGTAATTTCTATTGGCATTAGCTTTTTTTGCATATGTGGTACCTATTGCATTAGCAGAGAGAGAGTGAGGTAGTGAGATAGAGAGAGAGAGTGGGGTATTGACATAGATAGAGAGTGAGGTAGTGAGAGAGAGTGAAGTAGTGAAAGAGTGAGGTAGTGAGAGAGAGGGATGTTGTGAGGTAGTGAGATATAAGCATAGAGTGATGTTGTGATGTAGTGAGATGGAGAAAGAGGTAGTGAAAGAGAGTGAAAGTGAGTTAGTGAGATAGAAAGAGTGAGGTAGTGAGATAGAGAGTGATTGAGGTAGTGAGTTAGAGAGAGAGAGAGCGCAAAGTTGTGAGCTAGAGAGTGAGGTAGTGAGAGAGTGAGGTAGTGATGTTTTGAGAGAGAGAAGTTGTGAGGTAGTGAGATAGATAGAGTGGAGTAGTGAGGTAGAGAGAGTTATGTAGTGAGGGAGAGGTAGATAGAGAGTGAGGTAGTGAGAGACAGAGAGTGAGGTAGTGAAAGAGTGAGGTAGTGAGGTAGTGAGGGAGAGGGATGTTCTGAGGTAGTGAGATAGAAACAGTGAGTGAGTGTGTGAGGTAGTGAGATAGAGCGAGAGTGAGGTAGTGAGATAGAGAGAGAGTGAGGTAGTGAGTTAGCGAGAGAGTGAAGTTGTGAGGTAGTGAAATAGTGAGTTAGTGAGAGAGTGATGTAGTGAATTTTTGAAGTAGTGAGTCGTAATATAGTGAGGTAGTGATAGTGTGATAGAAATAGATAGAGTGAGGTAGTGAGATAGAGAGAGAGTGAGCTAGTGAGATAGAAAGAGAGTAAAGTTGTGAGGTAGTGTGTTTGAGAGTGATGTGGAATGCATGCTAACAATAAGCAACAAACAAACATGCTACAAATATCCGCCACCCCAAGACCGGCACTTACCTCTCATGCCGCTGATCAGCACACATAAGCTGTCAGGAGAAATAAGAACAATCTATCCCAGGCTCATTAGCGCTCGTTCCACTGCCCATCATGGACCGGGCATAAAAGGCAACAGTTTCCTGATACACCGCCAAACTCTCCAGGCACAAGAGAAACGAGAGCTGCGACCTCATCAGCGGGAGGGGGCGGGAAAAAGACACGGACTGCGGGAGGGGAGCACCCCTGGGAGTTGGAGGGCCCGCTTTGGCCTGTCTCTATCGAGAGAGCCTGCTGTCACTTGGGAGCAGGCCTTGGGTCAGAGGCTGCAGCGCCTTTTGTAAAGTGATCTCCCCCAAACACATTCCCAAAACCCCAAACAGGAGGTGAGGAAGGACCAGGGCACCACAGCGAACAGGCTAGGCCCAAGCTAGTTAATGGGGCTTTAAGGGGAAACAGAGGCCCGGACTGTATCATGTCTTCAGAGGCATGAGAAACATAACTGAGGCTATTACTCCAACAGCCACAAACAAGCTTTCCCCTACAATGTTTTTTACTGTCTTCTTCTTTGCCTGACACTCAAACAGTTGCTTCAAATAAAACACTTAACACCATAATATGCCACCTTTTTTGATAAGGATTCATGTATATCAAGAAAGTTGAGTTTTTTGTTCATGAAGAAAAGATGCACCTGCCTTGCCTAAATAACCAGAAATCATCTTGCAAAATGTTGCTAGGCTCAGGAAAGCCAATTTCGATGAAACTTCAAAATCTTTGTATCTCCTTATTCACATTCCACCTGTCCTTCTCCACTGCATTATGCTTGATCACCCAGTGCGCAAGCCTTTGGGGTACAACCTCTGTCAACACCACATGCGTCGCTGACCATAACCTCCATATCCTCTTTTATTCGCCGTTCATTATTTTCAGCAGAGCTACACCAGACCATTGAACCAAGTCATTTTCACCTAGGTGAACTAAAGGAACATCTAAGCATGTGGTTTGCCTGAAGCCTCTTGCGGATTCAATAGTTACCCCTCCCCCATCTACTACAGACGTGACCGGTCACTGCCCAGTTGGCCTCACCCTAAAGACCTCTTGCCGGTAACAGGACAGGCTTTGCTCCAATAACTTCGGCCCCTCTCCACTTCACACTGAGAAATACCAAATTCTACCCAAAATCCAATACCATATTCCAACACACACAGTCCCAAACCCCCTCTACGATTCTTCAATCAACCTTATATTCCAACATTAGTTACCGACAACGCTCCTCCAAAATTCGTTACCGACTAAGCTGTTATCATTTCTCATACTGCTTTTCTGTAAACACAATTATCACACTCGTCCTCTACACCTCCGACCGTACCTTATGGATCCGTTTCAGCGCCATGCTGGGTTCGTTCCGGAGCTGCCTCTGGTCCTAGCTCTGGTGAGTGCAGGGGAGGGTCAGGTGAGGTCAGGGCACCGCGGGAGCCGGCAGCTGGCCTACCGGCGGCGGGCAAGCATGGCTCCTGCTCACGGAGCTGCTGCTGCTGTTTTGAATTGGCGGGGGCTGCTGCACGCGCTCCACCGCCTCGCGGCCCTCGGACTCCGCCGCTGACAAGTCACCGCTGCTACGGGCCGCGCGCCCTGCTCCTCCGCCGCTCTTGCCTCTTTATCAGCGGCGCGAAAGGCCTCTCTTGTGTTTCTAGAAAACGCACGTTCTGCCGTTTGACCAGTTGGCCTCGCTTGGAGTTGAACTGAGTTTTCAGTTTGCCTTTCATAACTCGGATTACACTGAAAGTATGCCCCTCCGGCATGTTCTAACTTGTTTCCGATTGCATTCTTTCTCCAGGTTTTGGTGGTGTTCAGCTACATGGGCGAGAAGTTGAATTAAAAAAAAAGATGAATTCAAACAAATATATTCTGGACGATTTAGCAAGCTTGTTACCAAAAATGGCCTTCAGTTCCTCCTCCCTCTCCTACCGCGCGGACCTAGCCTCCGCGGTGACGTCACCTGAAAGGCCAGCGCTCAACCCCAGCAGGCTGCCTGGTGTGCTAAACAGACAACAGTTAGGAAGCTTACCTGGGGGCAGAAGGCAAGAATGAGGAAGCGAGAGTTTGTGCCTCCGACGCCTGGAGCTCGGAACGGGAGGAGGGAGAGTGCAGGGCGACGAGAAAAAATGGCGCCCGCCAGCTTCTGAATTTTTCGGATTCGGGGGCGTGGTTTTGCTGTCCTGAGTGACGGACGACGTCACTGTCTAAAGAACAGCAAAATCTACGCCCCTAAATCCAAAAAAGACGGAGCCTATTCCAAGGGACAGCTCTCTCCTCCAATGGCTGGCCTCCGTTAAGGAAGCCAGCCAATGGAGGGAGAGCCAAAAAGAGGGAGGGATAAAGCAGCCCTCTTACTGACAATAATTCTCGGACTTCCGGTCTGCCGAAAAAAGGCAGACCGGATATTACCGAGACCTAAAAACTCAGGAGAGGAAAAGACAGAGGAAGAGAAAGATGGGAAAGCATTGAAAAAAGGTAGAAAACCCAAATGAAAAAGAACCTTCAATGGTGGGATAAAGGGGAAATGGAGTATCTGGAAGTGAATCAAATAAGCATGAGGTGGAATCAAGACTACACAGCCTTGATATTCAGTGCCCCAATCCTCAATTGCACTGGACGTGGGCTTCTCCCAAAACTTTGGGCACTGGTACTTCTTGATTTATGATTTAAGCACTGCATTTACTGCACTGTTTAACCTTTCTGTGGCATAAATCACTAATGGAATAACTGTAAAACCTCACAGGGATTCATGTAGTAAATTACTTGTAAGCAAAACGAAGGTGGTGAGAATCATTTGTTTGATAACTAAGCACTTGAGACTGCCAAAAAAGAAAAAGACTCACTGTGAAGAACTAGAGAAATATGTTCCTGCTTACTGCCCACAGACCCCACTGTTACATTTATTCTAAAATATTTAGATGACGGGTATCTCACTTCTCAATCAATGGAGTGATCCCACTTCTCAGTCATTTTGAATCCTTGGCATAGATAGCATCTTGAGATTGAGTATGCCTGCCAAGGGTCTGGCTGGCCTATGCAGTTGATTTGTCTGCTGTTATCAAAAACATGAAGATTGTGATAATATGAGATAAATCAACAATAAACTCCAGCCCACCAGACTTCCAGCCAGCACTAATGCATGGCTTGTCTTTCCACGTTTAATATTGTCCTCAATTACAAACGTAGGCCACTGTATTAGATATCTGATTCGCTAATGGAGTCCACATTAATTTGGCACCCAGGCATATTTAATATCTGAGTCTGACCCTGCACCTGCTTGAGTTTATAAAAAAACTAAATAAGTATGCAAAAATAATTGATACACTCAACATACAGGTAGTTGATAATACTGGACATAGCTTATGTGTTTGAGCACCTGGGAGATATGTTTTAACATTCTCCACCTTGTGCGATCCTGCATAAATCTCCTGCCTACCTTCTCCTCGGTTCCCATAACTGCCTGCTTGTGGACACTCAGTCCAATACGCCATTTGAAACAAAATATGATACTTCTGTTTGGAAGATCTTTGAAGCATATCAGAGTGCAATGTTGTTCAATAAAGTCTTCTTGTACATCTGATGAAAACTATGTGAAAACGCAATGTAAAACGTGGGCCTCATTTGCACAAAAAATGGCGCAGCAAGCCATTTGCTGTGCTGAGTTGCCTCATTTTAAAAGTACAGGGATACATCGTATTAACAAAAATACGACGCATCCATGTGCATTCCCCTGTGCTGGTGAACAACTGACTGCTATGCGTTAGTGCAGGCATCCTTGCATCATGTTGCAAGGATGCATGCGCTGCAGGGATGTTTTTTTTTGTGCACTAAGTAACTCCTTCCAGCACAAAAACAATAATTGTTGGTATTTTCATCTTTCCCTGTGTACTGCGGAATGCCGCACTAATAGAAAGAGGGGGAAAGGAGGAGAAATAAAAACATCTGTCCTTGTTGTGCCACTCCGATGCCTTCCTGGGAGGCGTAGCATTCTGAAGCATTCCCAGCTTTACAAAAAAACTTTGTTCACCTGGGAATATGTCAGGTTCCATGGAGGTTGCAGGGGAACAAGCACAGCTTCACTCATGAAACGCCCCTTTCATGCAGAGTAATGCGTGAAAGGGGCCCACATGTACATGGCCATGAAAAATCATGCAGGATGACTTTAAGTAGCCTTGTAAATATGGGCAGGCACACTGCGCCGGTGCATTGGCCTTGTAAATAAGGCCCCTTGTGTGCAAACTGGAGGTCATATTATCTATCTAAAGACCATAAAAAATGCCAATATTAAGTTATTTATTAACACAAAAAGGTCATGCTTTTTGTAACGTGTAGTATGAAATCGATAGTTGATAAATGTAAAATGGTTCTTCTCATATTATTAATAACGTTTTAAAAGTAATTTCTGTCATATGACCGCGGCCTCTCAGTCCAGGGCACCCCGTTAGTGTTCTCCTTGTGTTCTGGTGTTATTCTCTGACCATGGCTGCAATGTGGTCCGGTGTGGGGGTCGGACATCTGGAGTAGTATTTTAAGGCCCTGCCGGTACTAAATCCCATCGCCTCCAGAAGGGCAGGCGCGCACGAAGGCGCCAGGAAGTCAGTAAGGCCTCTTTGTTTCCTTCTGCTAGAGACACAATGAGCACAACACAGTCACACTGTTCAGCCCAGCGAACAGCTGCTACCTTAGCGCAGCCCAAAGTATACTGTGGGATATCAGTAACATCGTCATTTGGCAGTCCTTCTGAAAAGGTAATTGCTACTTAGGCGAGCGTGGTGGGACAGAATCCAAACCACAAATCTCTGCGCCTCACAAGCTGTATCCCCCTCCATGACAGATTACAGGCGCAGCGCTGACGGCTTCCTCCCGGCCACGGGCCGTTGTCATGGTGATGAGAGCGCGCGGAGAACTCCGGCTGCACAGAAGCCCGAGTCCTGCCGCAGTGTGACCTGGGAAGGGCAGGCCACGCCAGGGCGGAATGACACCCGAGATAGGATAACAGCAAGAGCGGCCTTTTCTTTAGAAATCCAAGAGGAATAAAACCCCTCACCCCCACCCCGCCCAACTCCTACACTTGCTATTGAAGCTAGAAACCAGGGGAACACATCAAAGCAGACCCCCGCTCCCGAGCCCCCGCAGTAGGAGAAGAAAGGCATCAAAGGCGTGCGTGCCTACGGAAGGAGCAGGCTGCAGGTCTGCGGCGGGAGCGCCAGCTCGCGCACCTGCCCTCTGGAGGGTGCGTGCCCCACAAAGCCAGGCCAAACCGGAGCACAGGTGCCAACCTGTGGAGGAGCTGGGTGCACCTGAAAACATTCAGCACCCGCCGCCTGTCTCACCAGACACGGACTCGCAACAGCATTTAATCCGTCTGTTTATTTATTTGTGGGTCATTTGAAAGGCACAACGTGCAGCCAAAAGGTCAGCCCATCAATTACGTTCGCAGGTGCACGTCCGCGCCTTATTACCACAAAGCCACTGTGCAGAACATTGAAGAGGGGGAGTTGAAATGATTATGCAACTGTGCACTCGGTGCATTTGCATGGTCTGTGCGCATGAACTTCATCACCTGCCCTACATTTTGCAAGCACAGCAACTACAACCATGTACCCAACTTCGACACGTTAAAGAATGCATTCAAGAAACCAACATCGATTGTACTGGAAAGAAGAAACAAGTCAAGGCCTGATTGAGAAATGCTCGGCCCAAGTTGTGTTTTTAAAGATGCATTATGGAATGTCGTGGCAATAGAAATTTGGAATATGATAAGAAAAACATAGGAAAGTACTGAATGTTATTCCATGTCATTATATTATGCTAGTTGGCTTCACTTCTGAAATTATGTTTTGGTGGGGAAAGAGTATATTACCCCCGAAAAAACACGTATGCCATCCTCAGATTACATATGATCCGAATCTGTTTGACTTTCTTGGACCAACGAAAATACAATATTTAGAGACTTCCTTGCCTCTCCGAATTATCTATTGCAATGATTAAATCTGTATTTATTGAACTTTTTTCTCGAAACAGAAAACAACACCAGACCTCATTTTCCATTGAGCATCTATCTGATTACAAGTGACAGCTCCAGAGTGCGGATAGAAGAGACTGTGCAGTTCTGATACAGATGTTGGACTTGTCTGCTGCATTCCACCCCATTCACCATGCTGTGCTCCACAACAGACTGCAAACAGATGGAGCCTCGGATAAGGCTCTTGGTTGGCTTACTTCAGTTTTGAAGAACAACCACTAGAGTTTTTAGGAAGGTTTGCAAAAGCCTTTTTATTGAACTAAATGGTGTATACATCAACGTCTGGTGGAAAGAGATGTGGCAGTCCACAATTGCACTCATAACACACACAGATTGACTTTAATCTCACTGTTAACTATAAATTTGAATGTCCCCTGAAACACTAGAAAAAAGTGATTTGATGCAAGGATATCGGAGCCCAAAGCCAATAAAATGGAGCTAGTGGTGGCTATCCAGAAATGCGTTCTCAATAAGTTGTCTCCATTGTATAAATCATATTTGATGGGAGATTGCAAACTCATAACATTTGCAAAAAGCACAAAATTAGGAGTGGTTAATGATCAGCTTGTCATTATGGCATGACACATAAATACAACTACATTGGCCAGAATACGAGTAATCGGAAGTCGATACAGAGATTTGTGGTGGGGGCTGTAATTTTTGATCCTGACAGGAATCTCTGCGTGGAATTCCTGTAATTATGACTTCAACCACTCAGAATCCTGGATAACTGTGCAGAAACACATTTGCGCACAAATTCTGTACATAATTTACGATTCTGTATGTGCTCAATGAAGATATTTACCACTTGGTGGTCAATTTCTGCAAAAACTCAAGTGCGGAACAGGGAGGGAGAGCCTAGTTGAAGGAGGGGGAGGAAAGGGGATAATGGTACCAGGCAAGTAAGGAGCATTACGAGCACTAAGCACAACAATTGTAGCAGCGGACCTTGCAATGCCGCACCTAGAACCCAGTTCCAAACGGTTTGTAAGATTCTGTGCTGCCTCCCCCGACGTCAGCTGCTAATTGTCATCGCTGTGCTTTCCAGATCACAGGTATTTTGTTTCGTTTTCTACGGGGGCGAACCAAAAAGAAGTCTAAAAGAATTATCACTGAATATATAGAAAAGTTTTTTATTTGTTATTGTTCATTCTTTAAAAAGCAGTCACCGTGCAATTCACAACAAAATCAGCCAACGCGTTTCACTCCCTACCAGGGAGTTTCTTCAGGGCTGAAATCAAGTAGATAAGGAAACCTCAATAAGTTTTACATATCATAGATAGCTCTTGTTTTTAGACATAATTTAACACATACATTTCATTATCATTCTGATTAAAAAGTCATATTACAGGTAAAAACACACTACTAGAAAAGGTACAGTGACCAATAAAGACAAAGACAACTACAACCTCAGTGCAAAATTCAGTATCAAAAACAGAAAACATATATATATAAAAATAATGAAGCTGGAGTTTATGTATTGGGTTGTGTGGTTCCGTAGTTCGTGGGTCCGTGGTTCGTAGATTCTGAACCCGTGCAATAAATGTCGTCGGATATAGACGATTTTGGTATCAGGGGACCGCAAATGACGAGTGCGGAGTGTACGAGTGTTTTCGTAATAATCGATCAATGAGAACACTACGTATTCAGGGATATCGTTGGAACCCTCGGGTTCCATTTTGTGTACGGTAGCCATTTTGTGTGGTTGCCCTCACACAGGCCGATGACTGCGGCCGAACGAGTCCTTGGGACATGTACACCTTAGCTGACTTTTGCGTGACCTGGCCGAACTGACTCCCTTGCCCGATGCTGACCTCGCTGAGCCAGTTCCTTGTTAAGCAGCTGGCCAGATAAAGATCAAAGAGCAGGACATTGCTGAGTTTATGGTACACTGCACCCACCCTTCTATCTTGCTTCTCATCTGTTTCTGTTCGTTCCTTTATGGCTTAATCACTGATTTGGGTTGAGGTTTTATGATGGGTTTGTCCGGCCTGATCGAACAGGAATATTGGAATGTGACCAGCTGCACTAGTTCCATAGCGGTCGCTCCCCCACGCTCCCAGCCACGATCTCCTGGCTGATTGCTCCACTCCTCCCGCAGAGTTTGCTGGTTTTGCCGACTGCCTGCCCCAGCTACTGTTCCTGACACCCTTTGCCTGCCTGGGTGAGCGCGCTCCGACATCGCCTGCATTCCCGGAGTGCCTAGAGGCGAGCATAGCGCCTGGTATCGTTTATCTTTGATTCATTTCATTGCATATTGCGCTGCATTGACTGTTTATTTATTTACTGTATTCTTGCTTTGATTGTGGTCCCAGTTTCGTTTTAGCCCGTCCATTTTGTGTTTGGTCACTCGTGGACCGTGTCTCCTCCCAGCAGCCCCTCCCACCCACAAGCAAAGCAGCCCGATCCTCCCTACACCCCTCTGTGACCAGCTAGACTAGTTCCATAGCGGTCGCTCCCCCACGCTCCCAGCCACGATCTCCTGGCTGATTGCTCCACTCCTCCCGCAGAGTTTGCTGGTTTTGCCGACTGCCTGCCCCAGCTACTGCTCCTGACACCCTTTGCCTGCCTGAGTGAGCGCGCTCCGACGTCGCCTGCATTCCCGGAGTGCCTAGAGGCGAGCATAGCGCCTGGTATCGTTTATCTTTGATTCATTTCATTGCATATTGCGCTGCATTGACTGTTTATTTATTTACTGTATTCTTGCTTTGATTGTGGTCCCAGTTTCGTTTTAGCCCGTCCATTTTGTGTTTGGTCACTCGTGGACCGTGTCTCCTCCCCGCTCCCCGCCTCCCAGCAGTCCCTCCCACGCTCCGCCCCCCTCCACTATCTATATATGTCAGATGCTTTTACGCGCAGCGTCCACGCGCAGCGGTCGCGCCCAAGGTGCGCCAAAGGTAAGCCCGTCTACGCCCGTCCGCGCCTGGACCGCGCCCAGCGCCAGACCCCCTGGTCCCCGCCCCACCCACCCCACCGCATTACATACGACGCCTCCACCCTCTTAGCCCTAAACCCCGGCCGTCACCCCAACTGCGCCCAAGCCGCTCCTAGACACACCCATGGACCCTTCACATGTAACTCCTGCAAGTATGACTGCACCAAGACCAACTCCTCATCCACTAACACCAACCAGAGATCTGACACCAACCACCTAAAATGCATCCTACTCAACACCCGCTCGATCCACAGACACGCCATCGACCTTTGGAATCTACTAGACACCTTCTCTCCGGACGTCGCCTTCCTAACAGAAACATGGATGAACGCCTCCTCAGCCCCAGACATCACCATCGCCATCCCGGAAGGCTACAAGATCATCCGGAAAGACCGCACCTACCAAACAGGAGGAGGCATCGCTATCGTCCATAAGAATTCCATCCGCATCTCAACCAGCTCTGACGTCAACCTCACTACCGCTGAACACCTTCACTTCCAGATCCACACCGACCCCAAGACCACACTCAGAGGCACCCTCCTCTACAGGCCACCAGGACTCCGTGCACAATTCAGTGAAGACATCACTGACTTTATCACCCCACACGCCCTCCCCTCCGAGGACTACATTCTATTGGGAGACCTCAATTTTCACCTGGAAAAGAGCACGACAGCAACACCACCACCCTTCTGGACAATCTCGCCAACCTCGGACTCAAACAACTTGTCAATACCCCCACTCACTACGCAGGTCACACACTCGACCCTATCTTCACCTCCAGCAAACATATCTCCTTCAGTCACACCACAGCTCTCCATTGGACGGACCACAGCTGCGTTCACTTTATCTACAAAAAGACCACAACCCACAACCATCCTCAACCTACTCTGCGAAGAAACTGGAACAAAATCACCATTGACCAGATCTCCTCATCACTTCTTCAATACCCCCCTACCCACTCTTCGAACCCCAACCAAGCAGCCATTAACCTCACTCAATGGCTAACCAACAGCGCCGACAACCTAGCACCTTTGAAAAAATGTCAAATCAAACTAGTCAGCAAAAACGCCCCCTGGTTCAACGATGACCTTAAGAAATCCAAGAAACTCTGTCGCTCCCTTGAGTAGGCCTGGAAAAAAGACCCAAACACCAGCACCAGGGACGCCTTCAAAAACGCCACTCGCATACACCACCAACTGATCCGGACTGCCAAGAAAGCCGCATTCAAAGACCGACTAGACAACAACGCCCACAACAGCAAGGAATTATTCAACATCGTTAAAGAGTTTACCAACCCCACTGCCAACTCCAACGACATCACTCCCTCTCAAACCCTTTGCGACTCCCTAGCTTCGTTCTTCCACGACAAAATCGCAGACATCCACAACAGCTTTGACAACCAATCCGGAGACCAACCCACCCAACCTTCTGCCGTACCTTCACCCCCCCTTGAACATCCTTAATGACTGGAACCCAATCTCCACAGAGGACACCATCCGCCTGATGAACTCCATCCACTCAGGATCCCCCACAGACCCATGCCCTCATCACATCTTCAACAAAGCAGATTCCATCATAGCACCACACCTCCGAGACGTCATCAACTGCTCCCTCAACTCCGCCACCTTCCCGGAAAGCTGGAAACACTCCGAACTCAGCGCCCTTCTGAAAAAACCCACAGCTGACCCCACCGAACTCAAAAACTACCGCCCCATATCGCTCCTTCCATTCCCGGCCAAAGTCATCGAAAAAGCCGTCAACAGCCAACTCGCCGCCTTCCTCGAAAACCAACAAATCCCTTGACTCCTCACAGTCCGGCTTCCGAGCCAAACACAGCACCGAGACCGCCCTCATCGCAGCAACAGACGACATTCGAACTCTACTGGACAATGGAGACACAGTCGCCCTCATCCTCCTCGACCTCTCCGCAGCCTTCGACACGGTCTGTCATAGCACCCTGTTACAACGCCTCAGAAACATAGGAATCCAAGGAAAAGCACTGGAATGGATCACCTCGTTCCTTACCGGAAGAACTCAGAGAGTCCGCCTTCCAACATTCAAGTCAGAGGCCACTGAAGTCATTTGCGGCGTGCCACAAGGATCTTCACTCAGCCCCACCCTCTTCAACGTATACATGAGCCCCCTCGCGGCCATCGCACGACAACACAACCTCAACATCATCTCCTACGCTGATGACACTCAACTGATCCTCTCACTCACCAAAGACCCCAACACCGCCAAAACCAACCTACATGAAGGAATGAAAGAAGTGGCCGAGTGGATGAAACACAGCTGTCTGAAACTGAATTCAGACAAAACTGAAGTCCTTATCTTAGGTACCTCCCCTTCCGCCTGGGACGACTCTTGGTGGCCAGAGGCCCTTGGAAAAGCACCCATCCCGACGGACCACGCAGGGAACCTGGGCGTCATCCTGGATTCCTCACTCTCGATGACCAGACAAGTCAACGCCGTTTCATCATCTTGCTTCAACATTCTTCGCATGCTCAAAAAAACATTTCGCTGGATCCCCACCGAAACTAGAAAAACGGTCACCCACGCACTGGTCACGAGCCACCTGGACTACGGAAACACCCTTTACGCTGGTACCAACGCAAAACTTCAGACAAAACTCCAACGCATCCAGAACGCATCAGCCAGACTCATACTAGACATTCCGCGTAAAGACCACATTTCTGATCACCTGAAAAACCTCCACTGGCTCCCCGTCAATAAGAGGATAACATTCCGCCTCCTAACCCACGCACACAAAGCACTTTACGAACTTGGACCCGAATGCCTCAACACACGACTTTCCTTCTACACTCCCTCCCGCCAGCTACGCTCTTCCAACTAAGCCCTTGCCGCTGTACCTCGCATCAACAAAACCACCATGGGAGGAAGATCCTTCTCCTACCTGGCGGCTAAAACCTGGAACTCACTTCCCACTCACCTTCGCCTCACTCAGAACCACCTAGCATTCAGAAAGCAACTTAAAACCTGGATATTCGACAAGTAATTCCCCACCCTTCATCAAGCGCCTTGAGACCCTCTGGGTATGTAGCGCGCTATATAAATTATTTGACTTGACTTGACTTGACTTGGTCATTTCTGGTGGGCTGGACAACGGAAAGTGGGATTGTCGTCATGCGCTACTTTTGAAACGTCATATTTCTATTGGTCAGTTTGTACGTAATTGATGCTAGCCTGGAATGTGATTTTTGGCATAAAAGACCATGCTCCGCTCATTGAATTTGTGCAGTCTCTAGCGAACCACCCGTGTTGTGCTTCGTAGACCTCTGTTCCTGGTTGCAGTCAATAAACTTGGTCTTTGACGTCATCAAGAAGTGTCCCGTGTCTCTGTTTGACGAGGCAGGGGAATCCGAAGACATCGGGCGTTATCCCTGGCGCCGCTGGGTTCTAAAACCCGGTTCTTCAGGGCGACTTCAGCGGTACCGGTCCAAGCCCGAAGATCGTGAGGAGCTTCGTGTGGAAATTCTGGAGGAAGGCCTGCCACTTCATCGACCCCTGTATGTCGTCGTGGTCCGAAAGTCTTTGCTGCGAGGTTCCCCGCTTTCCGACGGCTATGAAGGATTGCTGCCCTGACTGTGGCCCTGTCTTGGAGCCATTAGACGATTTGTAGAGCGAGACAATAGACGGGTCTTCTGGTGACGCCATCGACATTTCAGTTAAGTATGAGTGGAGCGTCTCCCAGTCCTTAGTTTTGTTTGGGTATCCTTCGGGATCCCTTTGATTTGGTACCTGCAGGCCCCAAAGCAGAGGGACTCGTGTTTTCACGAGGCTATAGTTTTGAGATTTCCCTTGAAGTTTGAAGCTAGACTAGGGAGCGAAGATGCCTGGTCTTAGCAGACTTGGAAAGATATTTGGTTTTGGTTGTACAAGGGATTCCCGATTGGAGGATTCGTGTCCGGTTCCTCCGATTGGAACTCCGACCTATGAGCTCTGCGTAAAACATGGAGTGGGCCCCATCGCATATAATGACATATGGGTAAAATACACGAGAGAAGGCAGTGTCCTACAGTGGCCCCGTTATGGTAGCTTTGAAACTGAGACTTTAGACAATCTCGAAGTTAAACTGTTCAAGAAGAAAGCCCGGCCAGCGATGTTTGACTCTTTCCGCTTATGGCGACAAGAAGCCAAACAGAAAGAAATTAAGTTAGCGAAGAAGAATAAACGAGAACGAGGTATGTCAATGGTGCAAGCTGATATACAGTTTAGGGATAATGAGGAAGAACAAGAGAGCGAACAGATGCTAAGGGTCCGTAAATTAGCGGTAGATAAGTGCTACCCAGCTTTGCCACCTACACAGCAAGAAGAGAAGAAAGAACTTGTGAAAGATCCTTTAATGTCGCATCTATTGAGTTCGCCACCCCCTTATGCACAAAATGCTACGGCACCTCCGCCACCAGTTGTATTTGCGCAACCTCCGGTTGCTTTGCCGCCTGCGATTCCCCAACAGCCAGCTCTTCTTCCGTTGGCTACTATTCCTTTGGTGCAGCCTTCTCAAGGGCCGCCGACTTTGCTACCTCCTTCGTCTGCTACTCCTGTGCCTGTCCTGTATACTTCTCCTGTTCCGACTTTGGCTTCCTCTCATACTGTTCCGTCTCCTCTTCTTTTGTCACCTTCTCCTTCTGCTCGACAGAGAATGACTGATGCGGTAGCTAGTCTCTTTTCTCCTCTGTTGGGTTCATTGGGTATGTCTCCTGTTGTTGAGCGTAGACAATCGCGTAGTCAATTGCCTAATGTTGATGAAAGGACAGTGTTAGATCACTTGGCGCGTAAATGGGTTACGTATCCTACACACTATGACCTTGAGGGTGTTATGGATGTTTTTCAGCAATGGGAACCACCGAAACAACGGTACGTTTTCGATATGATGTGTTCTTTCATTTGTGAACAATGGGAAGATAGCGAGGTAGGTCAGACTCCGCCTGAGTTGTACCGTAAACGTTCCGAGTTTGCGAAAGGGACTGCTGTGGGTCTCGAGATTGAGAAAGCAGTTGGGACGTTGTTGTCATTACGGAATGCATCTTCTTCTGACCGATTGTTTGAGCCTGATTCGTCCGTTAGGAGAAAGGCGCTTTGGGGTAAGATTCGTCACACGGATCATGCGCATGAATTAGGTGATACAGGGAATAATCTTAGAGATGCAGATAATAGACAAGTAGGTGGTGCTAAGCCTGAGGATTTGATTACTGACCTTCCTGGTAGGATTATTAATTATATGAAGACTCTTATGCCTGAAGTGCGTGTTACTTGGGACAAGTTGTCTGCGTGCAAGCAGAAGAAAGACGAAACTGTGTCCTATTTTTTCACACGGTTCGAAGAGACCTTTGTAGACCACAGTGGTCAGGACATGAGTACCGAAGGTGGTCAGAGATTGTTCGTCGACAAATTTGTTCATAATTTGCTTCCTGAATTGTGTAATAGGTTGAAGGATTCTGAGAGTGGTTGGGCTGTTTCCACGTCAGCGCAGATTTAAGCTACTGCCCAGTACTATCAAAATAGGAATAAGGATGAGATAGAGAAAGTGGATAAGAAGACTAAGGAATTGAAGACTAAAGTTCTTCTATAACAAGCTTATCCGCTCTGTAATAATCAGCGCGATTATCAGCAGAATCAGCAATATTCGAGAAACTCGCAAAGGTACGAGTCTTCTCAACCACGTTTTCTCGTTGGTCCTAATCAGTGTGCTTATTGCAAAGAAGAGGGCCATTTCAAGAGTAGTTGTCCAGTTCTGTTACAGCGCACGAATGGTGGTTCTGGTGTGAGAGGTCGAGGTGCTCAACAAGCGCCTAGAGGTAGAGGTCGTGGTCAGAATACGCGTTCTTTGCCTCCACAGAATTCTATGAATGGCTTTGATCAGCAGAATGGTGCGTCTGGTAGGACGGCACAGTACTATGCGGATGATTATTATGTTGAAGGTGAGGAAGTGAATGGTAATGATTGTTAGGACAGCCATAGACAAAGAGAGGGAGTTGTTTCAGTTCCAGTAGATCAGAGTGAACCTTATGTTGAAGTGATTGCATCAGGTGTGTCAGAGCCTTTTCTGTTGGATACTGGTCCTGCGAAGAGTTCTATTATGCACTCTAAACTCCCTGGCGCACCTTTGTCTGGCTTAAAGAATGTTTCAGTAGGTTTTTCTAGCGCCCCGGTTACAAATCTGATTTCTAGTCCGTAGTCTCTTTCTGTTGGACCTCGTAGATTCGAAGCACCCCTCATTTTGACGACCAGTTGTGGTGAGAACTTGTTGGGATTGGACTTGTTAAAAAGATTGTATGCCACGCTATATTGTTCTCCGTCAGGAGTCCATCTTACATTGGGTAAGAGAGTGATCTCTCCGATGTATATATCTAAAGATCGACTTCCACCTGCATTGTCTTCTCTCCCTGATTCTCTTTGGACTACTGGTCCGAACGATGTAGGCCTTTTAGAGATTCTGCCATATGTTATGACATTGAAAGCGAATGCTAGGTTACCACGCATTCCACAGTACCGAATCTCGAGTGATGGTGAACAAGCACTTTTGGCGATCATCTATGATCTGATTGAAAAAGGTGTGATTGAGGAAACGAGAGGTAATGTGTGCAATAGTCCGGTTTTGCCTGTCTTGAAGAGAACTGATTCTTCACAGCCTCCTGTATATAGGTTCGTGATAGATCTCCGCGAGGTAAATAAGATAGTTGTTCCGCAATTTCCTGTTGTGCCTGATATCACCGCTTTACTGACTTTGATCCCGGCTACAGCCACGTGGTTTTCGGTGATTGATTTGAAGAATGCTTTCTTCAGCATCCGGATTGCCGTGGGGAGTAGAGATATCTTTGGATTCTCTTTAGGAGGACGAAGTTTCCGCTTTAAGTGCGCTCCTCAAGGCTATTGCGAGAGTCCATCGATCGATAGCCAAGCTTTGAAGACGCAACTTGATTTGTTGGTTTTACCTGATGGTGCTGCTCTTATACAGTACGATGAAGAGATTTGTAGAGAGGCTACTTTGTCGTTGTTATGCCACTGGTCTGATTTCCATCATAAGGTTTCTCTTTCGAAGTTGCAATATTGTCGACAAGAAGTTACCTACTTAGGTCACCTCTTATCGAAGGAGGGAAGGAAACTGACCCAAGAAAGAATTTAAGCGATTGCGAAAATGAGTGTGCCTACGACACAGAGAGAAGTACGTGCGTTTTTGGGTATTACGTCGTACTGTAGACAGTGGATCCCTAATTTTTCGTTACTGGCGAAACCTTTGATAGCTCTTACTGTTAAGGATACTCCAAATCCTATTCCTTGGACTGATGAATGTCAGAAGAGCTTTTCAGAATTACGCAATGCGTTGTGTTCGGCTCCTGTGTTGGGTACTCCCGACTACAGTAAGCCTTTCACATTGTATGTCCACGAGAGAGAGGGATGTGCATTGTCAGTCTTGACTCAACAGTTTGGCGATAAGTAGCGTCCATGTGCTTATTTCTCGTCGACTTTGGATCCGGTAGCTAGAGCGTTGCCGAGTTTTCTGAGAGCTACAGCAGCAGCAGCTATTTCGATTCGACAGTCTGCTGGTTTGGTTATGGACAATACACTAATTGTGATGGTTCCACATGCAGTGGATACCTTGTTGAATTGTACCAAGACACAGCACTTAACTAGTGCTCGGTTGTCGAGTTATGAATTGACCTTGTTAGCGAGTCATGTGCATATAAAGAGATGCAACACGTTGAATCCAGCCACGTTGTTGCCGATTTCAATTGAGTCAGATGACACAGAACAGCATGATTGTTTCCTTAGAACTGAGGAAGAAACGAAAGGGAGGATAGACCTTAGGGATACTCCTCTTCCAGAGTGTGATGGTACTTTGAGGGTTGATGGTTCGTGCTTTAAGCTTCCAAATGGTGATACGACTGCGGCATATGCTGTTACGACTTTGCATATGATTGTTGAAGCTGCACGTATCCCACATAATTCAGCGCAAGCAGCAGAGTTGATTGCATTAACGAGAGCATGTGTGTTGGCGAAAGGAAAACGAGTGAATGTGTACACTGACAGTCAGTATGCTTTTGGTGTGGCTCATAGTTTTGGACGTTTGTCGCGTGAAGGTTGGGTTTTGACTTCACATGGAACAAAGATCCAGCATGGGCAGTTGGTGAATGAGCTTCTTGAATCACTTACTTTGCCATTACAAGTAGTGATTGTGAAATGCAGTGCCCATAAGAAAGTTATGGATGATGTTGGCCGCGGAAATGCGTTTGCGGATGAAGTTGCAAAAGAAACTGCGAGAAAAGTGATGAGCTGAATGTATGTAACAGGTCCGGCGAGATGAGTTCCAGAAAAAAGTATGTGTGAAGATACGATCGAGAGTGTGAAATCCATCCAAGCTGAAGCTACGGAGAAAGAGTTGAATGAATGGAGAGAAAGTAAGGGTAGATTGGACTCGAATGGTTGTTGGACTGATTTGTCTGAGCATCAAAGATGGTTGTTGCCCGACGCGTATGTGCTTTCAGTTGTTACAATGGCTCATGGGATGGCACATATCAGCGTGAAAGGGATTTGCAAGTTGTTGGCTCCGGTTTGGCAGAATGCAGGTGAGGTGCCGGGTTTTTAGGAACCCGGTGGTGCCAGGGGATAACACCCGAAGACCTCTGAGTTCTCCCTGTTCCGGACCACAGAAACAAAGAGTCTTCTAGGTGAAGTCAGAGATCGAGTTTTATTGGCTGCAACCAAGTAACAAGTGTCCTAGAAGTACAACAACACAGGATGTAAGTTCTCAGGAGACTGTTCGTTTTTACAGAACCAGCCTTCTCCTTTTATACAAAATATTACACTTCAGGCAAGAATTCTTTGTTTTATGATGCAACCATAGACATTTTGTTAAACAAAAGAAAAAGCAAAGTCATGACGACAAGCCTACAATTTCGTGTGTATAGTTTGTGATAGATTACCCAGCCCGGCCCAGAACTACCATCAGATATCGATGAAACCCCAATAAAATTGGGCACCTCCTCATCGTAAAACCGGCCATAAACAAGAGACATGGACAGGTGTATGTGTGTGGAAAACATGGTCTGTATGTAGTGAATGGTTTATGGCATGTTGTGCCTTGATGCTATCTTACTCGGCCACTGGGCGAGGGACTGTCCGAACAGGTTTGGCTGGAGGCAGTGGAGTCAGCTCGGCCAGGTCATGGGGGAGTCAGCTAAGGTGGACGTGTCCTTTCAGATCAAACTCGGCCTTAATCAATTGACTATATGAGGGCAAGCCATAAGATGGATGCCGTTCCCAAAATGGAGTCCGAGGGTTCAGAGCGGAAACCATGATTTAAGGGTGATAGCATCACTCAATCAAGACGCAAATGCATGGGGATAATGTCCTAATCATTACCGGTCTGCCGATACCAAATTCGTCACGGTACGATGATATTTTGTGACACGAGTGTCAGACCTCGGTACCATATTACAGCAGGGTCCAGAATTTCAGAACCACACAGGTATTCCCAAATGTGCAGAGAATTTGGTTAAGAACTGTATGATGTGTTTGATGTACAATCCTGGTAAGGGAACTCCAACCCCAGCTGGTCATTTTGCTCCTTCTACGTATCTGTTCGAGGCTTTGCAGCTAGATTTCATCCACATGGAGAGGTGCAACAACCTGAAATATGTTTTGGTGGTTGTTTGCTCCTTTTCTAAATGGGTGGAAGCTTATCCTTTGAAGGACAATACTGCCTTGTCCACAGCGAAAGCCTTAATCAAAGGGTTTATCCCTAGATTCGGTTTGCCGAGAATTATCTGGAGTGACAATGGGAGTAAATTTGTGGGTCAAGTGATGAAGAGAGTATGCAAGGATTAGGTATCCGGCAGAAGTTCCACGCTGCAAATCACCCCCAATCAACTGGTTTAGTCGAGTGCTATAATGGCACTTTGAAGTTAAAGTTGGCCAAAATTCAAGCGAGCTCTGGTTTGCAATGGCCAGATGCTTTGCCTTTAGCGCTCTTGTCCACAAGAATGACTGTGCATTCGCGAATGGGTTTGAGTCCGTATGAGGTTGTGTTTGGTCGCCCGGCGAACATTTGGGGCGTACCAAGACCAACAAAGTTCAGTGATCTTGAATACCCTGTGTTGCTTGATTACTTGCACGAACTGACGGCTAAACTGCGTGTTTTACACCAACAGGTTTACGACAGTCTGCCACAAGCTTGTGAAGATCCAGGCCACACCATTGAACCCGGTGCCTGGGTTTTTGTGAAGAACTTTCAGCGGAGCAAGAACGATCAGCCCCGCTGGACAGGACCACACCTAGTTCTCCTGTCTACACGTTCTGCAGTTCGAGTGCAAGGCAAGAAACACTGGATCCACGGTGTACATTGCAAACGGGCTCCGTTGCCCTTACCGTACGATCGGTGGGTCCAGGAAGGAGTCCCACACTCTGAAACAGAAACTGTGCCACGATGTTTGCCATTTAGCGATGCCCGTTTGATTGGAACGAACTCTGAGAAAGAAAGTGATGATCTTTTGCAAGAAGCTGTGCCTCCTCTGAATCGATTGAACACTATTGAGCCTGAACTCCTATTTAAGGAACAGGCATTGCCTGCGAAAGATCGTTATAATTTGCGACCAAGAGTCGTGGGACTAATAAAATAAATAAAGTTTTTATGATTTTTCTGTTTACAGGTTAACTCTCCTCCGAGGAACTACTAATTTTTGTTTTCATCCGGGTTACACTGTAGGGTCGCGGTAGACAAGTCTTTGGAGTGCAAGCCTGAGACACTAGGTCGAAGGTTCTGGTTGGTCTAAGGGAGTTGTCCTGGGTTGACAGAGGCATTCCTTAGCATAGAACACCCTACCACCGCGAGCAGCATATTTAGTTAGGATGGATTTCTTCGAGTTGGAGAGACCTGTAGGAATGATGAATTTTAGAAATAAGATACACAAGCTGATCACACGGAAAAGATTTTTTATATTTTGCTTATTTATGCTATTGAGTTTAATGGTATTTTTAATTGGTTATGTGACATTCTCTTTTAAAGTGACGTTTATTCCCACTGTGCAACCTACACCTCCACCTACTATTTCTTCTCATTCTTTTCACCCTTTGCCTGAACATGAGGTAGTCAGAAGACTGGAATTTGCCAATAATTCCTTTATTCAACTTTTGCACCAACACCAGTTAGTTACGAACACAACGAATTGTTGGATTTGTGGTCTAATGCCCCATACGACCAATAAAGGTATTCCGTACTTGGTTTTGCCTTTCAGCCTCAATGGTTCTATTTGGGCTCATAGAACGATGTTCATCTATGCCCATAGTGTTTATCCCCTACGTTCACCGAAGGACAATCCGAAGAATAATGCTGTAGCTAGAGGCATAGTCGATATGGTTAAAGGGACTAATGCAGTTGAAACTATTCCGAAAGATGAGAAGCAACCATATAGTGGTTGGGACGTTACTGGATATGGAGTTAGTCTGAGTGTTAACCAGCGAGCGAAAAGTTCCCCACCGATTTGGATAGTGCCCCATCAGGGTCGCTATTGTCTGCAGGGTAATGGCAAGAATCCGAGAGCTCAGCTAGGGAAGAGTGTTTGTACTGACACCTATGTATTTACGTCTCAGACTTATCCAGCATTTCTAGCCGCTAAGGGTACTTATTTTGTCTGCTATGACAAAGCGTATACATGGTTGCCCCCTGACTTTTCGGGCACATGTTTTGTTTCCTTTCTGTTGCCTCCCACTTTTACAGCTGCGGCAGATTACCATAAAATGAGAGTTGCTAGAGGTGTCTTCAGTCAGGAAGACACTGCAGGGCAAGAGTTGGGATATTTCTTTAAGGGTTTTCTGCCGTTCTGGGTACCAATGGCAAACAGCAGGAATATTCGCCAGTTGACGAGAGTAGTTGAGTCCACCATAGTCGAAACTGCCGTTGCCCTTAGTAACTTGACTGCTGAGCTCCAGTCGGATAGACTTATGACACTTCAGAATAGAGTTGCTCTTGACGTCATACTAGCAGACCGAGGTGGAGTATGTGAACTGATTCAATCGAGCTGCTGCGTTTTCATTCCAGACAACGCCCCGTCAGTCTTCCAGGCCATTTCCAAGCTACATAAGATCTCCGATTCTGTTCATATTGACAAAGGAGATTGGTCGTTGATGGGATGGTTCTGGGGATTGATATCCACTTGGGGATGGAAAATTCTGATGGTCATTGGGATGGTCTTAGCTATGCTTTTCCTGTTCTGTCTCTGTGTACAGTGTGCTCCTGCTATTTGTGGCCTTTGTGCTACTTCGTGTGCAAGGAGACCTGTCCAGAGGGAGGTACTAAGTACTAGGATGATGCTAAAGCAACATATCGATGATCTGATGAATATAGATCCAGATTCAGACTGACATGAGTTTGGGTTTATTGCCTATGTAAGGGCAAAAGGAGGGTCTGTAGTTCCGTAGTTTGAGGGTCTGAGGGTTCGGTGGTTCCGAACCCGTTCAATAAAGGTCGTCGGAAATAGACGATTTTGGTGTCAGCGGACCGCAAATCACGAGTGCGGCGTGTACGAGTGTTTTCGCATTAATCGATCAATGAGAACACTACGTATTCAGGGATTTCGTCTGAACCCTCGGGTTCCATTTTGTGAACGGCAGCCATTTTGAGTGGTTGCCCTCACATAGGCCGATGACTAATGCCAAGCGAGTACTTGGGACAAGTACACCTTAGCTGACTTTTGTGTGACCTGGCCGAACTGACTCCCTTGCCCGAGGCTGACCTCGCTGAGCCAGTTCCTTGTTAAGCAGCTGGTCAGATAAAGATCAAAGAGCAGGACATGCCGAAGTTTACAGTACACTGCACCCACCTTTCTATCTTGCTCCCAATCTGTTTCTGCTCCTTCCTTTACGACATAATCACTGAATTGGGTTTAGGTTTTATGATGGGTTTGTCATGCCTGATCGAACAGGAAAGTTGGAATTTGCTTTCTGGTGGGCTGGACAAGGGAAAATGGGATTGTCGTCATGCGCTACTTTTGAAATGTCAGGATCTGATTGGTTAGTTTGTATGTAACCGATGCTACTTTGGAATGTGATTTTTGGCATAAACCATGCTCCGCTCATTGAATTTGTGCAGTCTCTAGCGAACCACCCGTGTTGTGCTTCGTAGATCTCTGTTCCTGGTTGCAGCCAATAAACTTTGGTCTCTGACGTCATCAAGAAGCGTCCCGTGTCTCTGTTTGCCAAGGCAGGGGAACTCGAAGGCATCGGGCGTTTTCCCTGGCGCCGCTGGGTTCTAAAACCTGGTCCTTCAATACACGATGATAGAACGAAAATGCTTCCAGTAAACTTACTTTCATCCAGGCGACTACCCTCTGCTTAACCTATTCGATGCACATCCACGGTGCGAATACGCAAAGGACGCAATGCTGATCGTTTTTGAAAAAACGTAATTTGCGTCAGTTGCGTGACCGCCGATCTGTCTTAAAGGGACAGGTGTTGGAAGAGTATGAAAACGTATTTCGTCATTGTTTTTAGGCATGTTGATGGGCAAGAAGCTTTATCAATTAACAATTAACAAAAACAAATGACAATACGAACATTCCGAAAACCCTTGGTAGAGGTATGAGATTTGCATCAGTTGTGTGACCATGAATCTGTCTAAAAGACAGGGGTGGAAAAGTACAAGGATGTGTATAGTCATTGTTTTTTAGCACGTTGCTGGGCAAAAGAGCTTTATTGATTCACATAAAAAATATAATAAGTAACAAATAGGTATATTCCAAATTTCTCATATGTTATGTGAGTCAGCATACACTGTTGTGGGCAGAGAGCTCATAGCTTATATAAATATCGAAATGGTCAGTATTCTGCACAATCAGTAGCCGCTGATTGGAAGTGAAAATGTAATAGCTTACGGTAACATGCATCAAATGAAACGGACAAGGTGGCGAGAGAGGTATATATTCATGCGACACGTCTATAGATAATATTGTTACTATGTCATACAAATCTAAGAGCTTATCGTCGCATTACAGAACCCGAAGGTATGGCATCATTCAATCCATGTAAATGTGTGGAGAGACGGTAAATCCATCTTTGTTCCTTTTCAAAGATGCTACTCTCATTGCTTTGTTTCAGTTGCTCGATTACCGCCATCTCATGCATTAGGGCAATGGCATCGTTCCAAGAAGTGGGCAGTTAATTTTGTGGTGCTTTTGTGGCATCTCATGTTATGTTATGTTATGTTATGTTATGTTATGTTATGTTATGTTATTCTGAATTTGTTAAGCGCACGGGCACCCAGAGGTTTCATGGCGCTGGTAGTGAAGAAAGAATGAAAAACAGTTAACCTATCCCGAAGCTTGCTTGAATAGCCAGGTCTTCAGTGCTCCCCGGAACTCCATGAGGTTGGTACATCTCCTGAGCAACAAGGGGAAAGAGTTCCACACCTTTGGGGCAAGATAAGCAAATCGACACCCGCCTAGACGCTTCCGTTTGAAGGAGGGTAGAGTGAGAACGGACTGATGAGCAGAGCGGAGATTGCGGGTCGGCTCATGTTTGATCATTAGGTTGTTGATGAACATGGGACTTTTCCTGTGAAGAGCCTTAAAGGCCAAAGTCAGAAACTACAAAGATGATGGACCCTTTCTAGGCTAAGCACCTGACTGTCTTTCCCCCATGCAATATTTTAACCCTTAGAATCAAACAAGGGGACTATGTGCACACTGAATGGCACCCATCATCACTGTGCCTTATCCCTAGGGAATTATTTAGAATTCAAACAACAGCAAAGGTGCACCACAGAAATTGTAACAGTTGTGATAATAATGATCAGTCTCGTAGATGTTGGAGTTCTTCTGCAAATCCTTTATTCAAAATATTTGGTCAAACATAAACAGCCGACGCGTTTCGTCCCAAACTGGGACTTCTTCAGGGCTTTAATTTGGTCAGACGTCGCGTGCCTGGGGGAAGACAGTTGAAGCGTGGTCCTGGGATCACCTTGTCAGCTACAATATATCCTATTGTTTAGGTTCTTCCCGACACTATTAATATATTATGAAAGGTATAGCGGGCGACAGCAATGCAGGTTTCTTAGGAATTCTTCGGAGGTTAGATTGAGTGTGCCCCCTTACTGTAAATACTGTCTCAGTCCAAGTGCTGAGTTAGAAGTATCAATGAAGTTGGACTGGAGGTCCTGTAAGTCCTTTGGAGGAGGGTGTGGGCACTGTATCCCAGCATCCCTGACAAGGTGATCCCAGGACCACGCTTCAACTGTCTTCCCCCAGGCACGCGACGTCTGACCAAATTAAAGCCCTGAAGAAGTCCCAGTTTGGGACGAAACGCGTCGGCTGTTTATGTTTGACCAAATATTTTGAATAAAGGATTTGCAGAAGAACTCCAACATCTACGAGACTGATCATTATTATCACAACTGTTACAATTTCTGTGGTGCACCTTTGCTGTTGTTTGAAGCCTTAAAGGCCAAACATCCTACTTTGAATATTACCCGTTGGGCTATGGGTAGCCAATGAAGAGTGGCCAGCAATGGTTTCGCCGAACTCCCACCGCGGTTCTTGAAGATTAATCTGGCCGCTTGGTTTTGCACAATTTGCAAGCGTTTCAACAGGAACAGGGGGAGGCCTAAATAGATAGAATTTGAGAAGTCTAATCGGGACAGGACCAAGGCGAGAACCACCTGAATGAGGGCAGAGTGAGTGAGTAGATGGGCAATTTTTCTGATTTTGCGCAACTGAAGGAAGCTGGACGAGATCACAGCTCCCACCTGGCTTTTCAGAGAGAGATCGGAGTTAATGGTGGTCCTGAGGCTTTTCACTGAGAGAGAGGGGGAGGGAGGGGATCCCATTGTTGACGGCCAGAAATGAGGGCCCCAGCTGATCGAGCTTCTGCCCGGGAGTACCAGCTCAGTCTTCCCGGGATTGAGTTTTAAGTGGTTCAACTCCATCCACCATTGAATATGCAGCATGGTTGCCTGGAATTCCACGGCGGAGTCGGTTGAATCCAGTGGAAAAATTAACTGCAGGTCGTCAGTGTAGTTATAAATCGTGACCCTCCTGTTTTTTAAGGAATGTAGTAGGGGTTTGAGATATAGATTAAACGGGAGGGGGACAATGACGAACCTTGCGGGACGCCACAGGTGGTGGATAATTTGGGCGCTAAAAAGTTCCAGAGTTTAACTGCCTGGGTCCGGTCGCTCAGGAATGACTTCACCCAGCTGAGGGCCGAGCCTCGCAGACCAGCTTGTTCGACATGGTGTAATAAGATGGTATGGTCCACCATGTCAAACGCTGCGGACAGGTCCAAAAGCACCAAGGCCTGATGTATACCCCTGTCGGCATTGGACCTCATTGTGTCCAGAACAGCGAGGATCACAGCCTCGGTTGAGTGCGCCTGGCGAAAGCCGGCTTGGTTAGGCTCCAAATAATCCAATGTTTTAATGAAGTTGGAGATGCAGCTAGCCACATGGGCTTCCAAGATCTTTGCTCCAAAAGGGAGGAGGGATATGGGCCGGTAGTTAGAGAGAATAGACGGATCGGCACCCGGTTTTTTAATTAACGGGACCAGCGTTGCATTTTTAAACGAAATGGGGACTAATCCCTGAGCTAGGGACTCATTCAAGAGGGGGAGTATGCCTAGCGGGAGAGCTGAATAGACTTCCCTCAGTACGTGCGGGGGGCAGCAATCGTTAGGTGAGCCGGACTTCACACTGTTCATCAGTTCCACTAACCTAGATTGATCTATCGGAGGGAAAACCTCGAATTCAGATGGGTTTCTGCAGATGTCCTCGATGGCCGCCATGCTAGGCCTTTCCGGGATGCTTTCTTTTATGGTGGCTATCTTGTCCTTGAAGAAAATATTGAGCTGAATGCACAGCTTTTGCGTGGGGGCTTTGGGGGGGGGGGGGGGGGGGTTCTTGCATCATTACAGAGGTCGTTCACAACCCTGAAAATTTCTCTAGATTTATTGTGTGCGTTCAAAATTTTGTCGGAGAAGAATGCTACCTTAGTGATTAGAATGGAGTTCTTATCATTCCTACGGGCAGTTGTATATGACACTCTGTCCACATCTGAGTACCCATGTCTCCATTTCATCTCGAATTGGCGCAATTCCAATTTTTGTTTTTTTAAATACGCCGTGACCCACCTGTGGCATCCATACGACGGGCAAGAGAGAATTTGGAGAGTGGAACATGCTCATTGCAGGCTGCCAAGAGCCAATCAGTGAGATTTTTTTCCATAAGATTAATATCTAGGATGGGTGCTGGAATTGAGTTAGCCAAGGAAGACAAGAAGTTGTGATTGTTTAGTGATCTCCATTTCCTTACTACCCCTCCTGCAGGAATGGAGGTCTTCGTATGGAAGTGTAGGAAAATTGCAGTGGATGGTGATCTGACCAAATGCAAGGGGTTACCGTCGGGATAGACAGTGGGACATTGCGAGACCAGATCTGGTCCAGAATATGTCCTTTTTCGTGAGTAGGGGTCAGGACTGTTGAGAGAAGTTCAAATGGAGGAGGAGCTCAGAGAGTTCAATGGCCTGGGGCCCTGCTGCTGGGTTGCTTCGATGTTCAGAGATACGCTGTTTTATTTTTCTCTTGATACTGGATACTAGCGTGCTTGCGACCTGGGGTTTGCCCCCAGTTAATGGCCATTTTCCTTGCGGTAATTGCAGCGATTGCCACTTAACAACAGCAACAAAAACTTTGAATTTAGAAGTAGGCAAACTTTGGCACCTTAAAGGTCACACTAATTGCAATTCCAGCAATGTCATTTACTTAATCAACTGCCCCTGCCACCTGAAGCATGTGGGTATGACCACAAGAAAAATAAAACAGCGTATCTTTGAACATCGAAGCAACGTGAGATGCCACAAAAGCACCACAAAATTAACTGCCCACTTCTTGGAACATGGCCATTGCCCTAATGACATGAGATGTACGGTAATCGAGCAACTGAAACAAAGCAATGAGAGTAGCATCTTTGAAAAGGAAAAAAGATGGATTTACCGTCCCTCCACACATTTACATGGATTGAATGATGCCATACCTCGGGGTCCTGTAATGCGACGATAAGCTCTTAGATTTGTATGACATGGTAACAATATTATCTATAGACGTGTCGCATGAATATATACCTCTCTCGCCACCTTGTCCGTTTCATTTGATGCATGTTACCTTAAGCTACTACATTTTCACTTCCAATCAGCGGCTGCTGACCATTTCAATATTTATATAAGCTATGAGCACTCTGCCCACAACAGTGTATACTGACTCACATAACATACGAGAAATTTGGAATATACCTATTTGTTACTTATTATATTTTTTATGTGAATCAATACAGCTCTTTTGCCCAGCAACGTGCTAAAGAAACAATGACTATACATGTCCTTGTACTTTTACAACACCTGTCTTTTAGACTGATTAATGGTCACACAACTGATGCAAATCTCATACCTCTACCTAGGGTTTTCGGAATGTTCGTATTGTCATTTGTTTTTGTTAATCGATAAAGCTTCTTGCCCATCAACATGCCAAAAAACAATGACGAAATACGTTTTCATACTCTTCCAACACCTGTCCCTTTAAGACAGATCGGCGGTCACGCAACTGACGCAAATTACGTTTTTTCAAAAACGATCGGCATTGCGTCCTTTGCGTATTTGGACCGTGGATGTGCATCGAATAGGTTAAGCAGAGGGGAGTCGCCTGGATGAAAGTAAGTTTACTGGAAGCCTTTTCGTTCTATCATCGTGTATGGCATTTGCTTCACGTATGCACACCTAACGGGAAATATGTACCCTAAGTAAACGAGATATTCCAACCTCGCTTCTTTGATTTTCTAGCGTTTTCCGGGTGTGAAGGTTTCCCCTGCCACGCGTCCATGGGGATTATTTTCCCTTTACTGACAAGTAAGCCAACGGCTTTGAGCCTTCTCTTCTCTTTTCTCTGACCGAGGGTGTAGTTTAAACTTTGTAAGTTTTTCATGGGCACTTTTGACAAATGGCAACACTTCGAGGCGATTATATCAGAACGGGAAATAAACGCCTAACAAAGTTGTTTTTTCGCAGGCTAACATGCCGTGCGATATTTTCCAAACAAAATATGTTTGGTTCATTTTTGACAATTCTAAAATCTCAATTGTGATGACATATCCGAGAGACAGCGGGTTTGTTTTTTTCACTTGGTATTACTTGATGAATTGACTTGAATAATGCTATTCACATATATTAACCATTGGGTGAGTTTAGCGTCTTTCACTTGAAACTAAACCATTCATTTATAATGATGATAAGAGTGGGTTTTGTTTTATTTGTTGAAAAATATCTTTTTATGTTTGTGGTTTCATTTCAGATTCAACAGCCCTCACGTGCCGGAGGGGTTACACGCAGGAAGTTCCTGTGTACCGGTTACATCCAAGTTTGTAATCTTCTTTTCCCCGCCAATTTGAGTTGGCGCCTTAGCGAGCGGCACCTACAGGCGAGGATTTCTATGGTCCTGATAAATGCTGAGCTGTCTATTGGCTCATTTAAAGCAGAAACATGTCGACCTTTATATTTTTATGTTTAGGACACTTTGGTTCAAACTAACACAACCATTTGCATGTCCGATCTTCACTCTTTTAATGGAGTTAGAACTTTCCCTACATTAAATAAATATTTTTCTGATTTGAGGGATAGTCCACCCTTTTAAATCACTTCACACTGTTGGGTACTATCGCATGTACTTACAACAAGAACCCAATGAAGACAACTGGCTACCAACTTTCAGCTGGTGCCTGAGGGTTCTTTTTTTTTTCACTATGTCTGATAAGCTCATTTTTTGTTCTTCTTCTTGCTACTTTTAGGTGGTGGTAACTGATTATTGTTACCCCCCCTCTTTCTCTGCTAATTTTGCTTCAGTCACTCTTCTGTTGTTTGATTGTTTACTCCTGATGTCCAGTGGCTCAACTTACTAAACAACTATGCGAAGTACCTCTTCAGCCCTGGATTCTCAGTAGTAGCATGGGTCAAGCAGCCCTATACTTCTCGTGGGGAGGTAGATGTATGGGGGTGAATACAGGCTCTCAAACCAAAATACATTCAAAAGTGCAATAAATGATTATCCATTCAAATACTTGCTGTTATGAGAAAAGGAGAATTTATGTACGAACGCGAAGTAAAATATGGCATACACAAACAGTACACAGTGTAATGAGGTTAGGGCTCTAGTATTTGATTTGATGGAGCAAAAGAACAATGGATTCAATCCAGATCTTTGTGATCAGGGATGAATGTTTGCATTGTTCAGCATTCCGTCCATCATTTGTTCCTTTTGATCTTTTATTTGATAGGCAGGTCTCTGATCCCTCTCCCCACTCACTAATGGAAGTGGTTAATCTCCATTCACTATAGGTGATATTCAGGTAAAGCCCCAGTAGTAGCCCATGTCTATGGCATCCCACTCTGAATCCTCCAAAGTTAGTTCCAGCACCCGAAGTGCTATGTATTATAACAAGATCCCCTTGGCCTTCTAACTGTGCAATCAGTCTTACCCGCTCATGCAGGAGTTGTGTTACTGGAGTCCCCGGGAGCAGTTCACTCTCTGGCATTGCGGAGGGCTGCAACCGTTGCTGACAGTGAATAGCACTTGCGGCTCTGCAGGGGGAGCAGCTGGGCATCCAAGGCGCTTCCTCCAGTTAGACTGTAAGTTCCTCTGATCCTTTCCAAGGTGGGGGGAGGGCAATTGCTCAAGATCCAATCCTTAGTCGGGGCTTAGACATGCACAAGTCCAAACAGCATCCTCCCCTCTCAACGATGGCAGAACCATGCACCACTCCTTGTTTTTCACAGTGGTCCCCTCTCACTTTTAGAGTCACCAACAACACTGCGCACATGGGCGATGGCCTGATGGGCATGGCAGTAACTTCATCATCACAGCAGCCCCGTCTGGTGCACAGGGTCACTGAACTCACTCCACATACAGTTTGTGGCCCAATCAGCATGGCAGCAATGCAATCTTCACAGCTGTCCCCTCTGGCATACCAGGTGACTGACTTCACTCCGCGCACTGGCTACAGCCCAAAAGGCACAGCAGTCATGCAATACTTAAAGTGGCCCCCTCTGGCATATGGGATTGACGGTTTTACTCTGCACATGGGTGATGGCCTGATTGTTGCAACCACGGCGAACTTCACAACAGGCCCTCTGGCATACAGGACAGCTACTTGAATCAGCACATGGTCGACAACTTGATCAGTGTAGCAGCTGTCTTCTCAAAACTTGCTACAGGGATTCACTCGCTAGCATCCACCAGCTGGACCTTGCTCCCTCCAAGCAGTCTCCTCTTCCTCACAGGACAAACTGGTCTTGGCAAACAAGCAGACACTGTTGCTTCAGCCTCCAGGTGGTCTTGGATTTCCCTGGGTGATATCCCCTCACCCAGCTGGAAGACTAGCCCCCAATCCTGTTCAAAGTCAGAAGTCTTGCAGAGCTTCTCCTCCTTGTAATATAGCCTAACAGGCTGCTTGACAGTTGACAATGTTGAGGGCTTTGAGCCCCCTTTTTACTGTCCATTTCCAGGCACCAAATGTGGTTTAGAGTAGGAGTTTTTTCAGTTTGTGTAAGTAGACAGACTGCTTCCTTTTGAAGTGCCTACTGCCCTCTCCTCAGTGGTATCCTCCCACAATGATAGACTTCAGAAAGCCGTTTTTAACTCCTTTATGATCATCTACTCACTTAATCTCAAGAAATGCGACCACGTACCACAACCACAGATTACTAAAAGAATTCTGAGACACTCACCTCTCCGACGTCTACTGCTGCGTAAAAAAAGGATGCCTGAAAAATTATCAAATCTTCTTTATGTGCAGCACCTCCAAAAGGAAAGATCTATTTTCAAGTCCCCTCTATGTGGCTAACACAACTACAATTCCTTATGGATACAAGCTCGCTATCTCACCTTCATCCAGTTTTCAGAGCTGAAGTTTTGCTATCCAAATACAGAAATGGCAACATCCGGATCTAAGCCTTGGACAACAACCCAAAAATATTTGATCACCATTTCTTTATACTAATGAAGCTCATAATCTCAAAGTAGATCAGGCCAGACGCTCCCCAGTCTGCTGTCCACCTCTCTACCAAATCCCTGTCAACTACCATCCGCAAAGCTCCACCCTCCTCCCCCGGACTACTTGTGTTTTTTTCAGTCACTGTTAAATCCTATCTCCGGTGCGCAACTCCCATAGCTTTGCACCCACAATCCTCCCTTCCCTCTCTGTCTTATCCCTCACCACACCCAGCTGACCTACCACCCTGGCCCAGGTCACCCCTCCTAGGGTGTCACTATGCCCAAATACCCACATCTCCTCTATCTTGGATCACAGTATTTCCCCAATCCCGTTGCGATTAACCCTACATGTTAGCTACTAGATTTCATTTCCCAAGTATGAACTACAATCACCTGAGTCCCACTTCACCAAAGTTTCTTTTAGCGAAGTCTTTGCTAGTCTATGTCACCCTACCCAGCACTCAAACATCTGATAGTTCTTACTCTCTCTCTCCTCAAACTGTACCCCTCCAACCAAAAGCCACCCATTCACACTCACAGAGTCCTAAACTCCACTCCCTGCCCTTTTCCACAAATGCCCACAGGCCTCCACATTCCAGCTTCAAATAAATCCTCCTCAGCCAGATATCTTTACCCACAAAGGCACCTCAGTGGCAAACTAGGAACTACTCACTCCCTTTTCTCTTCCTCCCCTCAACTTCTCCCTCTCTTCCTAAACATGAAGAGCACACTAAACAACATATAGAGGAAGTGAAAACTAATTTAGCTAACTTAAAATCCAACAGCCTCTCCACTGCGAAAATAGTTAAGATCCTGCACTTAATCAAAAACTAGGTAAGTGTCTGCACTCTATTATGACCACTAGCCTAAGGAATACAACTTCTTGCCACCCTTGGCCCTCCGTTTCCTTAAACAACAATGCCCACTGACAAAAGAGAACTCTCAACTATCGCTCATAGAAAAACATGTTTACTTTTACAATCCTATTATTTGATCATCTCAATTTACACACACTTGAGCTTCCACATTATCCCATGAGCCGAAAAGCATATACCATGCCTACACGAAGCAAGGCCAAAAATAAAAATGACCTCACCATTGTCCCTGTAAATCTGGAATGAGCTACATTTGCTACCAAATCCAGCACAGAATGCATGCTGTACCACTGCAGATGTGGCAGTTAATTATATCACATAGATCATATCACATGATATAAAAATCATATTCCTAACTGAAACCTGTCTGAACAGCCTCTCCACCCCAGTGATCGACCTTTTTGTTCCTCCAAAAGTTTCCATCAAGCACATAAGCAGAAAGGGGTGCTCCAGTGGTGGTATTGCTGCTATCTATAGACTCCCTATAATTTAAAGACCTCAAAGTTTTAAAAAATAACTCCACCTTTGAATGTTTAGGGGTTAGGGGTGTTTGGGGGTGAATTCACAAATGCAAAATCGAAGCTGACCAGGTTCCCCATTATTTACCACTTCCAGGCAAAATTAACTCTTCATCGAACAAGTGATGGATCATCCAGGCTGCCTACTAATAACATCAACTTCTACTGGAATTACTTCAGACCCTCACAGATAGCTCAACTGGGCGATTGCTTTAGCGGCAATGACTCACTCAAATCTGTGCAGGTCTGACCTGAATGAAAGACTCTACACCTAACCTATTGATAGCAAAAGGGGGTTCCCTTTCTAAGGATTTCACGCAATTGGTGGACTGATCTGACCACCACATCATCGTTTTCTACCTCACCACCAAAAGGCTGGTAACAAAGGGTCACACCCTCAGGCCTAAACAATGGATAAGAGACAATAAACAAATTAACACCAGCAAGCCATCTGCACAAATCATGTTGCACCTCCAAAATCTTTAATGATCTATGCCTGGGAATAAAACCAAGACTTCCTACTTATAATACGATGAAGATTTTAATGAAGAGAGGTGTTGGCTCTGATTGTTTGTTGGAAGCGGAGACAAGCATTGCATCTGACTCAACTTCAGATAGAAGCTATTAGAAGAGTCACATTTTCTAAGCAAAAGCCTTCTTCTTTAGATCTCAACTAGAGAAGGCAAGAAACCAGACAAGCCCTTCACAATCATGAGGAAACAAATGTGTCCACCATCAAAACAGTCATTGATTCCTCACAGGAGCCATTTGAGTTCTCTAACTTCTTCACCAAAAAGATTACGGAGATAGAGCACTCACTGGCTTTTGAAACAGTTGGCAAACATCCCATAATTTCTAACCCAAAGGACTGTCCTTACAGGAACACACTCTGTGAATCAGTTGGCAAGCACCCCCTACTGCCTTACCCAAACAACAATGCCTCTTGGAACGAATTCAGGGTAGTGAGCTACAAAGTGAGTGACACACGTTGTTAATCCAATCCCCTCCCTCCTTAATCAAAAAGATACACTACCTCATCTCCCTCCTCTGGACACAAGTGATCAGTTTTTCACTAACTCAAGGTTCAGTCCCCAACTTCCTGAAGATAGGACGAGTCACCCTACTTGTGAAGAAATAAGGAGTCAAAACTGAAGACCTGAACATTTTCCATCCAATGACCAACATCCCTTTTGTGGTGAAACTACTAGGGAGATGCTTCCTGAATGAACTCAGGCAATTTATTGATCACTGCAACTTCCTAAACAAATTCAACGCATGCTTCAGGCCTGGCACAGAAACAGCTATCCTTCAGATCATGAATAATGCATTTTGGGCAAAGGTGACCCTCCCTTCTCATACTCCATGACCTTTCTGTAACAATCGACACAGTCAGTCATGACATCCTTCTAAACACTCATAAAGAATGAATGGGGATAGATGGCACGGTTCTAGGCTGGTTCTCCTCTTCCCTTAACCACCGATCCTAAAAGTGAAACTATATGGAACCCTTTTGAATCCGGGCTCGATATTAGCCCCTACTGTATTTAATCTCTACATGCAGCCCCTGGCTTCATTCTTGCATTACTAAAATCTTGCATACCAGACCCTAATTGCAGCAGCCGAACGGGTCTCAAAAGCAAGGCGTTTTGACCATATTTCTTCTTCACTCTTCACTCTCAAATTACTCCAGATCACAGCCAGGTGTATCCAGAAGATTGCCTTTATTACTCTACACTATCGCACCCCAAAATACCTGGCTCAGAAACGTATCCAATCTGGAGGAAGCTGCTCTCTGACCAGTGCCAACTCCAGTTCTGGGCCTAACTAGGCTCAAGCAAGAAAAAACTCCTCATGGCCCTTCTCTGGAAACTGTCCCAGAATATGGAAGTCATTACCATCGGAGGTACGTACCAACCACTCCTCTGTTGCATTCAAAACAAATGTTACAATTATTCTTGTTGTAGGATACCTAATGATCTGATCCACACTATAGTTTGTGCATTAAAAATAGATTCTGTTTTCGCCTTTACAGACGGTGAGCTGCTTCCTCCCCAGTGATAACTTTGTGTATAACATCTACCTGATAAATTAAAGATAGGACTGTTTCTGTTGGAATTCTTTCTCTGATTCTTAGTGTGTGGTGCAATGCGTGAGCACATAGTCCCGCTCATGCAGGTCACCTGCCCGCTTGCTGAGTACTTTGTATATAGCCTATGAATGTTCACCCTACTCTAACGTGGGTTGTTTTCTTTGTAATCTGTTGTTTTATATGTATTGTACAGTGCTTCGATATCCCTGGGTTTTGTAAGCATTTTATAAAACCTCTAATGAATAAATAAACAAACAAATAAATAAAAAAAATACCATCGGGTAGAACATGCGCATGATGATCTTTCATATGCACATGCTCTTGTAAATTCTTCAACCTCTGTTTTGCATGCTCAAAATGGAAGAGCATAAACAATTGATGTAGTGGAAGTGTTGAAAATGTGTGCTGTATTTGTGAAATGTAAACGTAACTGGGGAAACCCAATAAACCCTTGTAGGCTTGGGCAATGGTTATTTCAAGTCGAAGAAATGCTACAAGGGATTTGTTTATGTAATGTTAAAACTCAGTTGGGAGTCGTATCAATAGTATCAAACTCCTGTGTAACAAGTATCACATATTTACTCAAATAGAGACCAATCTTATGGAAGGCAAAGGAGACACGGAGAGGTTGTGAAATCTGTTCTTCAAAAAGTTTTATATAGATTCAGTAAAGTGAATTTTGAGTCAAAATATGGGGAGACATACATAAAAGGCAAAAAAGAAGTGAAAAGGGGTATATATCACTTCACCACATCAATTCACAACTTAAACATCAAACTCCAATCAATTTATAACAACAACCAAAAGAAATCAATTAGTGATGGTTGTATGCCTGTGCCCAAGCAACAGAAAAGGAGATGATGTAGCTGTCGACGTTTCGGTCTTATATTGCTGCCGTCGTCAAGACCATCATCAGGACCATGAAGTTCATTTGCAGGTAAAAAAAAACCCTGAAAATTCCAGTATTTATATTCACATGTGGAATTCAGTATGTTAAAAACGATTCTCATACGAAACGTATGTGGGATCAGCGATGGTGTAAATTCTACAACTGAGATGCAAGGCCAGTAGTTGAAATTTGTAGTTTAGAGCCGATGGCAGGATATCTTCGGGTCACGTCGCGAACAGTCTGTATCGGGATACAGACTGTTCGCGACGTGACCCGAAGATATCCTGCCATCGGCTCTAAACTACAAATTTCAACTACTGGCCTTGCATCTCAGTTGTAGAATTTACACCATCGCTGATCCCACATACGTTTCGTATGAGAATCGTTTTTAACATACTGAATTCCACATGTGAATATAAATACTGGAATTTTCAGGGGTTTTTTTTACCTGCAAATGAACTTCATGGTCCTGATGATGGTCTTGACGACGGCAGCAATATAAGACCGAAACGTCGACAGCTACATCATCTCCTTTTCTGTTGCTTGGGCACAGGCATACAACCATCACTAATTGTTTCTTTTGGTTGTTGTTATAAATTGATTGGAGTTTGATGTTTAAGTTGTGAATTGATGTGGTGAAGTGATATATACCCCTTTTCACTTCTTTTTTGCCTTTTATGTATGTCTCCCCATATTTTGACTCAAAATTCACTTTACTGAATCTATATAAAGCTTTTTGAAGAACAGATTTCACAACCTCTCCGTGTCTCCTTTGCCTTCCATAAGATTGGTGTCTATTTGAGTAAATATGTGATACTTGTTACACAGGAGTTTGATACTATTGATACGACTCCCAACTGAGTTTTAACATTACATAAACAAATCCCTTGTATTTGTGAAATAGCCACAGTTGGGAGTTGTGATGCGTATGATTGTGATACGTATGCCACAGGTTGATGACAGGATTCTATGAGCTCTTGGCATCTGAGATTATTGGCATACTCTTGTGATGGAGCAGAGTCAGCCGTGTACAAATAGTTTGTGTGGGAGTAGTTTCACACCTGTGAGTATGTCAATACCTGGTGCAAGGGTTAGGTTTGAATAATAACACGGACTTATTATGTTGTCCCTTTCTGCTGATTGTGCTCAGCTCATACCCATCATTCAGATGTTGTTTTGGCCAAATGATCAGGATGAGTGGCCAAACCTTGGATGTCGATAAATCCTTTAGTATACTGTGGATGCACATGCTTCATTGATATTAACAAGATGGTTGGTTTCAGCTGTGGGAGTGGCTAACCCTGCATGAGTGCCATTTTCGCATTCTCAAAGTGCACAGTCATAGACAGGCAATGTGGTACATTAATGCAATATACTTTGTGTGATTTCAGAGTGGGATTGGGCTCCATGAAAAAGGTACTCTTGTCATCAGTGAATCAATAATGATGGGATGGCTTGGTTTTGTCAGTGGTGTAAGATGTGGTTGGACCTAACTCTGCCCTTCTGTGATTGTTGCTCAACATTTTGAATGCCAGCTTCATTGTGTTCGATGAACAGTGCAAGAATGTAAACCTGTGAATGTGTGCACACTAACTTATATAAAACAACAAAAGGAACGCTACTTCAGCTTTGTCATTCAAAAATTACCCTGACTCACAGTTTAAAGACAATTAGGTAATTAAAAACAAAATAAACTCGTTTGTAATCTAATTCACTCACACAGTATGTGACTAAAGGTCTAAAACTTATGCTAAAATATTGTAATTGCATTTATAGAGTGCGTACTACCACTGAGAAGGTGCTGAAACACTTTACGGCGAGTACACGCTACTGCAGAACCTAAGGTTTGTAGTTAATGCAGTGGTTATTGTTGGTTATTGGGATTGGTCATGTGCTCTCAAGTAAAAAGATTTCCCATGCAGTCACTGCAGTTTCTTTGCAATAGATTAAAATGAATACCATTTAGGTTTGATCATTAGTGGGGGGCTATATGATTTCAGGCAAATGGTTGGTGGGAAAGATAAATAGGATGGAAGGGATTAGGTAGGGTTCTGTTGCAGGAATAGGATTTTAAAGAAAGAGAGGTTGTGATCTATGAAATGAGGTGTAAGCTAATTACAGTTACAGTAGGAGAGATTAAGGAAAACAGGCATGAGACTGAGAGGAGGCAATACCCGGAAATAGAAGGCATGTAGAAGATGGAAGATAAGGAGAGCATTGCTCCAAAGAAAGGAAGGACAGGAATCAATCAGAAGTAACTCAGGATCAATTTTTCATGCAGGTTTTTAGGAGTATAGAGGGTTAAAGAATTCTGCGCTAGCAAGCAATTTGAAGATAACAGCTGTAGAAAAATAACTTTATATATAGTACTTCATGTCCTGGGAAGACAGCTTAAACATGCAAGTCCAAGTGTACAAATCATTTAAACATCCTGAGCCAGAATATGCAGTGTGTCAAGCCGAAAGCAGGCCTTATAAACATAGTGTGGAGTATACCAAGCTTGGTACAGGGTCTATACACTGTACAAATGGTGTTGAAGCAGGCATCTTCTTTAGTAAAAGTCTTGTTTAATGGACACCACAAGCATAATATATGCAAATCTCAGATAAGGTGTCATAAGTGACCATCTAAAGCACGTTATTGTCTTTCCACTCCTCACAAAAACCACACTAAGACTCAACATCCCTGCTAATTATAGACCTATATTTAACTTTCCCTGCATCAGTAAGCGGAACTAAACCATTCCAAGAACCACATTAGACCCATGAGATGATCCCAAAAAAGTGGAAAAAAAGCCCACAACCCAAAGGCTGAAGATAAGATATCAGCTGTCAGACTCCATGACCTAACAGGGAAATATGACATTGTTGACCACAGAAAAGTGATGGACAGGCTTGAAAGATTGAAAAGGTCCCAATCTTCTCTGTCCAACAACAGTTTTAAAACATAGGAGGACCGTCATAGCTGCATTTTGCACACAACAAATATAACTGACAACTATCTTACATCAATGTACTCTCCCTGGCATAGAGTATCAAACAGTATTGTTGTAAAGTGACCCCATTTTGAGAGGTCAACCTCAGTTTTGCATTTTTTTGGGCACTCACCTGCTGTAAATCTTGAACTCTAATGTTGGGACACAGTTATACAGTGCCCAGTTTATGTGCTCTGACCCTTAAAACATGTTAAAATGTGCCTAAAACCTAAGGGCACGTTTAATTTTTCTATATGGCCATAATATATAGTGCAAATGCACACCCATGGCATTGAAAGTTAAATATCGCCTGTGGACTGCAGCACTTAAAAAACTGTAACCAAGGTATCCCGTCAATTGTCAGGCACAGAGGATAAAAACACACTATCCAAACGATCCCATGGCTGAGTAGTTCTAAATACGTATAAAACCTTAAAACCGCAATCATACTTGAAAATCGGAATAGTAACAATCACCAAGGAAAAATTCTTAAAACTCCGCTTGGGTCACGGAGGAGCCAAGATGGCGACCTGAACGGACGTGCGGTCGCTCGGCTCCGCCGGCTCTGGATGCCCGCACCCACATCCTGCCTGCTATCCTGCGGATCCTTTTGCCTGAAGTGTGCGGGAAAAGGAGCCGACTCTGACGGTGTCCCTCTGACCTCTCCGCCCGCCCGGAGTCGGAAGTTGCTGGAAGGATCGCTTCTGCCTGGGTCCCCGCCCGCTCCTCAGCGCCTGCCGGACCTCGCGTGCCCCGAGGTGATTGTTTTGCAGTGCAACACGGGGGTGCTTTCACCCGATTGCTGCTTGGCTGACACCTGCCTTCGCTACCCTGCCGAGAGCACACGGAGCTGCACCGGGACGAATGAGAGAGGGCTCGCCTGAGGTTCCTTTGTTCGTGGCCGCCATGATGCTGGTCGGCTCCCGTTATTGTGCCTATTACCGGTGAGCTCCTCACAATCCTGCCTGCCTACCTCGCAACCGGCTGTTCTCTGATTGCATGTCAGACAGGAGGGAATACAGTCTGCTATAGGGACGACAACTGCTTACTGATCGGGTCCCGCGGCCCCCCTTTTCTCCCCCCCAGCACTCCGTGGACTAAGGACAAGATGGCGGTGCCTGCTCTCCGTCGCTGTGGGGATGACTATGTGCCTCCCTCTTGGGAAGACGAGTACACCTTCGTGCAGGGGGCTGGATCTGATTTCTCCTCCAGGAGTGAAGAGCTACGTGACTTACAGCCGGAATGGACCTACAGGGATGTGATGATGATCTTGGATGAGGTACGATCGGAGATGCTGCACAACTACAATGTACTGAGTGAGACACTTGATGCATGTGCCCATGATATATGCCGAGCGCAGGGGGTTTACCCCCGACAAGGTCTGGAATTGACTTTGCTACAGTCTGCCGGCCCACCGCCGCCTCCGAGTGCTACTGTAGCGATTGAGGGAACCACTGCTGAGGCTTCTGGAGATTTGTTGCCACCCGTCAGAACTGCTGCTGCAACATTGTCTCCCCTTTGTTCTCTGACTGGCTGTCGGCCTCATGTAACAGTCTCGCTGCTTTGTTCACTGCTAGCCTGCTCTCCTGCCTTGTCCTCTGATCCTTCCTTGGAAATTTTGACTTCCCCATCTCGTGACTTTTGTCGCCTGTATGCCTCGGATGAGTGTTTTAATAGGGGAGTACTATCTACGGGGGTCAGGCGATGCTCTTTCAGCGACTGTGCACCTCCCCCATCCTCGGAGCGGCCATGTTTCTTTGTCGACTCGGACTGCATCGGACTGCCACGTAGGGTGGGTGAGAGAATAAATCCCAGGTCGGGCCAGGGCTAGGCGGTCCCCTCGCTGCATTGATATACTGGCGGTTGGAGACTGCGAGGGACCCTGACTTTTGCATATGACATTGTGTGCTGTTTGTTGACTCTCCCTAATGGTTAGACCTTTGGTGAAGCTATCTGTTACCGGTACTGGGGTAGAGAATGTTTAATGAGCCGGCGGTGTCCGAGCGTGTATGGTGTGGCCCTCCTCCCCGTCGTTCTCTAGTGGGAGTTCAGGGACAGATTTCTTTCCTTGCTCCCTATATCACTGGTGAAAATTTTTTCTTTCTTTCCTCTTTCTTTTCCTCTCTCTACTTCTCTTCTCTTCCTAAATTTCGGGTTTTTGGGGCGACAGACACTCTGCTGGGGGGGGGGGGGGGCGGGGCAGGCCGTAGCCTCTGCATGTGTGTAGGGTGGGGGGTTATATTTAGTTTTAGTTAGTTTCTATGGTGCCTATGTATGATCTTCTCTTATAATTTTCTCTTTCTTTCTGTTCTGGGTCTGTGATAGGGGTTTAGTGGAGAGTGGGTAGCACTGTGGGTGGTACGTAAATGTGAACTGACTCTCCTGTTGATTTATACTGTACTGCCGATTAGATGGGGGGTTCCCCAATACTGTTGTTACTTCTTAATGCTGCCTGCCCATGTGGTGAAGTTAATGTACGGACTCAGTTCTCCTTGGTTTTATTCTTCACTGATTTATTTTTAGACTAAAAATTTAAAAATGTTGACCTTCAGTGCTCCTTCTCCCTAGCGACATGATTCCGTTCAGTGTAACTGCTGTTAATCGTTGCTATATTGCCTGATGGCGCTGGGCGACCGTATTGCTTGCTCATGTGCTTAAAAGTATCGTGGCCGGCCGGACGGTTGTAGGCCCGTATTTGTATCATTTTTCATGCGCAATAAAGGTTTTCAAAAAATTATAAAAAAAAAAAAAAACCTCCGCTTGGCGATTGGTGCAATTAATCAGTTTCTTCCCCCTTGGGAGAGAAAAGGCGGTGACCAGCCTTGTTGCCTCTGTGGCCGCGGAGTGGAGGACCTATTACACGTTATCTGCACCTGCAACAACCTAAGGGATATAAGAATAAGCCTTTTAAAACCTATGTTCATACAGTATGGAGTTAGGACCTGCAGACAAGTGGCACTGCAGTGTTTCAACCCAGAGAGAGTGCAGCTAAATTGTCGACTCACAAAGTTTTTCGACATAATAGCTAAGAGATTGAAAAATCATGCACGCTGCCCTTGGAACATTTAACAACAGCAGCTTTGCCAAATGGATTAATCTACCAAATAGAATAAGTGGGAGAAGAGTTATCAACTGAGCCAATGCCCTAAAAACTCTTCTCCTTTTCTTCAATTTAAAGCAATAACTAGTGGTAAAAAAATGAAGGCCTGCCTAAGTGCTTTTCATCATAATCATTCTGTTGGGTTTTATCCAGACGGAGTGTTGCAAGTTGTCGGCGGAAAATATGTGTTAAGGCAATGACACTGAAGAATCTCCCTATGATGGCTATGGTCTTCTTTATAACAACACTTTGATTTTTAGGAAAAATGTTAGATGGTACATTGGAAAACGTCTAATAGTTATGGCAAATGTCCTGCTTCTCCCCCTTTTAACGAGTAACTGATGTTAAATAAGTGGCCTTTTTAATTGCGCTTTTAAATACACATGAACAAGATGTTTTTAATTGTGTTTTAATGTATGCAACGGTTTTAATTAATCATGCATAATAAATTCTATTCTATTCTGCAGTACTTATTGTGCCAACCACTACAAATATTCAAACCTTTTAATCATTTTTTTTCTTTCCCCCAAAAAAATATAACGAGAAAAGTATCTGTTTGTTATGTTCCAAGATAGTAAATCCTTATTGCTGGTTATATGGAAGGCTGGTCTCATAACATTTATGCCCATAACAAAAATAAAATGAAACAAGGTTTTCAAGACCCATCAAATCATAATTCAGTGTCAAGAATGATCTTATTCCAAACTCTGTAACCTGTCCAGACTGTGCCACTCATTACAGAACTATGGTCTTGGGTTTAAATCAAGGGACATTGTAATTAATTTCTTATCTTGTGCTGTTGATGCTGGCTCACCTGTGGTATGTTGCTGAGAAACAGAAGATAGATAAAAACTAGTATTTTGTTTTTGTTGCAGGTAATTAGCACTTGGATTTGCACACAATCTACAATTAGTAAGGTATTGCAACGTCTTTGAGTTATGACTTTAAAAGGGTTTCCATCAGACCAGAGTTGCATTCGGTTTTGTGAGTGTGTCCAATCACTAGAGTGAGTGTGTCAGTTTTAAAGAGTTTTGGCAGAGGAGATTAGAATTCCTTTCCATATTGCTTTCTTGGTTGCTCTGTTGGAACAGTTACCCAATGCCCAGCAAATGTGTAAGTAGGTGGCATTATCAAGGGTTGTTGGATGCCTTTAAAATAATTATTTTGCATATTTGGGCGGTGTTCGGTTATGGTACATTTCTACCTTAATGTGTACTGCTTTAAGGTGGTGTGCGGTACTGTTGTGAATACATTGTCATCCAACTATATGGTATGTCTTCTTGGTTGTTGGTACATAGTTCGGTCTAAACTATTCTGTATGATGTTGTGTTATTTTGTAGTGCTCTTGGTGCCCCTTGGCGGCCGTTTAAAACATATCTGAGCTGTGGCGAGTGTGTGATATGTTTTGTTCTAAATGTGCCCTTAGACTAGCCTGTGGAGAGTCCAAAGGAAAGATAGCGTTCAGTTGAATCCACTATGCACTGTTGCATGTGTTTGGAATGTTGGGAACAATTCACAATGTAAATATACATGTGTATATTTACTTGTGTGTAGATCTACTCCTACGCCTAAGTTGAACACTACATTTTTGTCTACACCATTTCCGAGCAGAGATTTACACCTAGGTGTACACTTACCTGAATCCACTCAGCAAAGGAGGGGGTGGAGTCGCCTACAATATAAATTATTAGCATAAAGCTACTACTAGTAATTTTTCACCTGTCAGTGTGAATCTCCACAGCAGTGGTTGAGCTCTCTCTATGATAAAGTATAGGGAAATTTAATTAACTTTTTTTTTTTAACTAAACTTATTTTATTTATAATTTCAATGTACAATAGTGTCACATAATTAACATTAACCTGGAGCTTCTAAAATAACATTTTACAGAACAGTAACTCCTCAAATTAAAGGTATATTAACACCTTCCGAGCGTCGAACGTTCAGTGCCCAGTGCTGAACGTTCGAATAACGAATGCTGACCCGTCTGCCAACGGTCGTGCACAGCACTGGCAAGGTAGTGCTCGTGACGACCGTTGGCCGACGGCAGCACTTAAAGGGTTAAATATAAAGAAAATGTAAATATATATTTATATATTACTTTAATTTACTTTCATTTATACATATGAACAATTTCTAAAATTACCCACCTTCACAAAAAATGTATTTAGTATTTAGTAAACTTGGTTAAAAGCTATGTTTTTAATAAATGTACATCTATTCTTTTTTTAAGTCTATTTTTTATTTATTATTACAGTGAAAAACCAATAGTTATGTATAATTTCTGCATAAAGGTTAAACTAATTTAATTAAGTTAACATTAATTCCCTTGGAGTGTTATTATAATTCTCTGCATCCACTGTTTTGTATGGGACTGTGCTGCAATACAAGTGATTGGCCGTGTGTAGTGGTAGACTTACTTTATTGGAGTACATTTACATCTGTTTTTAAACCTTTTGGCAGTAATAACTTTAGAAGTTTATTTTGTGAATTGGACTTTTTTGTGGATGTGTGTTTTTGCATTTACATGTGCCTCCCTAACTTCTCCATAATTTTCCCTTAATAGCACCCTTTTATGAGTAATTATTTGCCATTTTCCCACCACTCCCCCTAACTTTTACTATAGCCTTATAGCCCGCCGTAGAGGGCTATACCAGCTATTAAAGGCCCTCTCCAGCGTTAAAGGCCCCGAGCCGAAGGCGAGGGCCTTTTACAAGGGAGAGGGACTTTAATAGCGGTATTGCCCATCTACGAAGGGCTATAAGGCTATTAGAACATTCTGCCACTAGAGGACAGAATGTTCAAACAAAAAAAACAAAGCCTTTTGGGAGCGTGAGGGGATTGGAATCCCCTCAGTTTCCCTGAAGCCTTTGTTGACAGCCAGAGCTGTGAACAAAGAACCATTGAAATGTTGGAGCTCCAGGCTTATACAAGCCATTATAAGCCCGGAGCACTCCATTGTTTTGAATGGAGCTCCCAACATTCAAATGTTCTAATATAAAGTAATATACTTAGGTTGTGTAGATCTCCGATACCGTGGTGGAGATCTCCACACAGACACAATGGGAAAGGCGGAAGCGGTGATCTTTAGCTGTAGGTTTATGCATTACATTTTGTGAGACAAGACAGGGCCACGGGAGTTAATTGACAGAGAAGGACCAAACTATGCTGCTGGGAAGGACAAAACTATTTGGGAAGGACAAAACTATTCAGCCAGACAGGGCAAATATGTGGCGTAATGAGCACATTTTGTGATAGTATTGCTTTATTCATGCTGTGCACAACCCAATAAAACTGGTACTTAAAAAAAGTCTGAAGATTTTGCAGCAGATGATGAATTAAGAGGCAAATGCAACAAAATTATAAATCTGTGAAAAACACTGCAAAATTGCATAACCAGTGGCCCTGGCATAAGGATACAAACCATTTTATGCAATACAAAATGCAGTTGTGAACCAGTCCCACTATGTCTAACATGTATTGTTGGCGTGGGTATGTGTATGATTTCATAACTCTAATCACAAAGGGTATGCAGTCCCTCAAGGCAGACAAAGTGATAAAGAGGTGGGAGGAGGGGGAGCCTCCTTGTCGGAATTAGGTTTTCAGCGAGACGGGGTAGGTGTATCAGCATACATCCCAACGAGGATAGGACATGGCGATACTGGTGTCTAGAGCCGAACACCGAATGGAGTGACACTCTCCCTCAGTTAGGTCACCACTTGGATTGGCAGAACACTGTGCTTGCAATCATGATGCTTGGTAGGTAGAAACTCTTTTACCAACCACTGCGTGTAGATAGTGCACACATTAGGTCCTGATGAAATGCCACGGATCACACCTGACCACTGTGCATGAATGTCGACCATGAAAGTTGAGCCTAGCTCCACTGGACCATAAAGTCAGAGAGCGGCCACTCTAATTACTTTTAAGAAGGTGGATAGCTAGCCTGAATAAGAGTTTATTTGGACTATCCAACCTTTTTTAATGTCACTCACATTCACCACATCTACACTATCTAGACCCCTCACACCCACAGCACTTTATGGCAAGGAACAAAGGATCTCCACCAAAGAGCCCCTTTAGGGGTGCCCATCAGGTATTGCAGCACCGACCCGACGAGGAAAAAGTTCAAATGATGAAGCATGACACCCAGCTTGCTGGGTGTGTGAGGACTCTAGTTCCGACAAGGAGGATCCCCCTCCTTCCACATCTTTATCACTATTTCCGCCTTGAGGAACTGCATACCCTTTGTGATTAGTTTGACTGGGCATGTATGCTGGACCTCGTAAATAAGCACTAACAGTCCCCTCTTTTGCCTATATTCGTATGATTTCATAAAAACAAAACATGTAATTGTAGTGCACATTCTCCTATAGACATCTTGGTGCTGAATAACAGATGTTTATTGTTACCCAACTCAATGGTACTCATTTTATCAACCGCAGATGGATGAAAGGCTGAGTGGAAACTCAAGCATCTGAACCTGTGACCATGAAGGTCAAACACAGGCCCCTACAGTGGACGCATTAGTCCACTGAGTCACCAGACCCGGCTTTCATGGTGGCAAGTATTTGGATTTCTCCTGTTGAGTTTATCTACAAAGCAAAAACTTTCTGGTTGTTGGCTTACCTATTTGTATCTGCTGAACTGTTTTGCCATTTTATCAACGCTGAGGGATAGCTTCCCCTTTGGGAAGCTGGCAAGGGAGGCTCGCTAGAAGACAGCATCCCTTTGGGAACCTGACTGGCCACCTTGATGTATTCCCCAAAAATTATTTAAAGCAGAATCTTACCCTTTAAGGAACGGTGTATGTATGTATAGGCATTTATATAGCGCACTACTTACCCGTAGGGTCCCAAGGCGCTTCGACCGCTGCGAAACCCTTCCTGGCTTCCCTGAGAGATGGTCCCTTAATGGGTATCTCCAGGGTGAGACCAGGCATCCCCGGCGGTCTGGTGGGGCCGTTAGTGAAGATGAGGCAAGCTAATGCCCAGAGTTGCCGAGTGTGATCGCTGATCAGAGTGGGCACCGAGGCGAGAGAATTATCGAGTCCGCTGACCCTGGTCCAGAAACCTGCCGCGCCGGGAATCGAACCCTGGTCCCGGGCCGGCCTCTGCTCTCGGGTCTGCCGCCTCTAACCAGTGAGCCACACTACTTCACTTGAGCCACACTACTTCACGGTGGGATGTCTGTTGTCCCTTGCAGGCCTCCATCCCTACTTTTGAAGCCATTCACAGGTAGTCAAACACTGTGATCTACCTAATTAATATTAATTAGGCAAGTTGTTTTGCAACCCCCTCTGAATAGACAATTTGCAGTGCAACTTATTAATCCAAAGGTTGCAACAGAATTGTACACCCATTTGCAAACCAGTCAGTGTTCCAAATTAATTGTACATCCACGTTTGCAAATACATCTCTGCACCCCTGTCTTTACCACTCTCAGTAGTGGCTAGATACACAGTCCCTTATGTTCCAAATGCCGGAGTTGATACAAGGTTGTAGAGAGACATTATTCTCTAAACTTTGGTCAGTGGTTTCTGGAACCTTCTTTCAGGAGTGTAAATGCTTTTTCCCTTGCTGCGAACTAACTAGACTGAAACATGTGCTGTGTGTTGTTCATCTCTTGGCTGATCAGTAGACTGGACTGGTATATTTCAGTGCAGGTGCCAGGGGTGGCTGCAAGCTTGGGGGTGTCTACATATTCTTCGCTCTTCTACTCTGGAGGACTCGCTGGAAGTTTTTGCATGGCACACGCTGTATGGATTATAGCAATTTACAAACTATAACTTCATATATTGCCTTAAATGCAAATTTATGAAACACCTATTACACGAGTAAGTATTTTGTATTTCATTTCCTTTCTTTGTTAGGGCATATTTAATACAACACCAACAACATTTATTGTCATTTAGCAATTAAATAGAATGGTTGTCAATCTGGAGGGAGTGGATGTGGCACTACGGCCAGAGCTGTCGACCAGGTTTGAGTCTTGGCGTCGGCTCAACACATTGTGATTTCGGGAAAATCACTTAATTCCCCTGTGCCTAAAAATATATTGTGACATTGTGCAATGTAACTGGTGCTCGTGGAAAACGTTCCAACATCTTCTGGCTAAGGGCGCTCTCTATAAAACTGCAAACATAAATATGAGGATGATATATTTTACTAGCGGGAGCATAATTTTAGAATGCAACAAAATGCAAATTAAAGGATTTTTGGAACAAGGCAAATCGTTCTTTCCTTCGTAGATAGTGCGTTGTATTAATTTTCATCTCAAAGTGTGCGCATACAACAGGGCTCTCAGCAAACTCTTATAAGAGGATGCTGTCGCCGGTACCTCTCTGGCGTTTGTTCCGCGACGAGGAAGGCGCGCCCGTCTCGACCGTCAGCGCACGTGGGCAGCGCGCGCTCTTGTAACAGGAGCTGAACACAGTCCAATCAAAGGCAGAAACAACTCTATCGGCACTCAGCTTTTGCTGTTTACCATTCCCCGAACAGTTTATGGTTTTCTATTTCCACTTTAAATTAAGTGTTTCTAATAAGCCCTAAAGTGGCATTTAACAAGTGAGTTATTGCAAGGTAATTGCGTAACAGCGCCTTGATTAACACCATATCATCGTTCTTGCGTGCTCTGCCTCGAATCGTTGTCATGCTCGCTCTTGCCGCTGTATTTCCTGCTGCGGATTACACGGATTTGTTCAGGTTTGATGGGTTCTCTAATTTTTGTATACATCAGCATGGCGTCAGAGCCTGTACACATGGCTTCCTGTCCGCGTGGTTTGCAGACTGCAGTGTACCACACTAATAGATTTCTGTGTGAGGTCCAAGTAGCTATTGACGAGATTTACCATGTTTTTCTGCTGGTGCTTAAGTAACGCAAGGAAGTGCTACATGATGCAAGTCGGTTTAAAATCAACTTTCCCGTACAAAATGTATTTAGCCTAACAGTTTATGCGGGCGTCACGCTACATTGTGCCATTCCGCGCCACGCTGCTTTGCTTGTCAGGTTGTACCGGAGGCGTATCTTAGTCAGTGAGATTCGGGGGCTGAGAATCTCAAATTTCCCAACTACAAGGCGATGTATGACCAAGGTTCCTGATGGCCAAGGCTTGAATCAAGATGGCCTGCAACAGAGTCAGTACTAATTTGCATTAGGTAGACTGCTGTCTAAAGTGGCATAGTTGGTAAAAGAAATAATGGGCTGGCATGAGAAGTGTCCAAAATTCCAGTAATTTGCTTTTGTCTAATTATGAGAAATGGGGGGCTTGGGGGAGGGAGCCGACCGAAGGGAGGTCTCCTCCCCCGGGCGGTTTGGGAGGGCTGCGAGGGGTTATTTCCAGAAGTTGCCAGAATGTTCTAGTTTTTGGGCTGGTCTAGTAGGACCAGCCAGCCCAAGTATAAATTCCACCTTTCCCGCTAACCGCCACCATTTTAGGTTTGGTGACCTGGTGGCTAGGTGCTTTAGCTTTTTTGTGAGAGTATCTTGGGTGTGTGTGCGATTCTTTTTCATTCTTTGCCTGTAGCGATCTTACTTCGAGCTTAGTAATGGAAGACGCACAAGTTCTTGAGGCGATGCGCTTATTGGCTGATGCCGGTCGGTTGGATTTGCTCGCAGGAGGTGGACAGGCTAGGCCTCAACGCCAGGCCTCCGCCGGTGTGGTGGCCGCAGTAATGGCATGTTCGTCGCCGAAGAGGAGACGTCCGAGTCAGGTAAGCGAGAGGGGCCGCTCCCGGTCTAGGAAGCCGGTCCCACAACGGTCGACTCGGGGAGAGCCCGGTGCTTCTGAGGCTCCGGAGGCCCCGGGTATGTTGAGTGGGGGGAAGGGTGTGCCTTTACAAGCCCCGGCGCTTCAGATGGGTGTTGCTTCTGGAGCGGGGGATTTTCCGTTAATGGCGGGACGGGGGCAGGGGTCGAAGAAAGGGGGCAGGAGTGGACGGGGAGGAAGCAAGAAACGCTCTGCTTCGGACCCGCTGTTTGAGCGGCGGGGGCAGTCTTCGGAAGGTGCCTCTGTGCGCGGAGGTCGTAGGAGTTCGGTGCAATTTGTGTTACAGGACTCCGAGCGGGACCAGGTTGTACTTGGGGCCCAGGAAGACATGTTGGTTGTTAGTGAAACTCAGTTCGCCCCTGAAGATGGTCAACGGTTGTTGTTAACCCCTTTAGGTCGTATTCCTCACAATGTTCGGGTTGGGGAGGGACATGAGGGGGGAGCAGTTGGGCCCAGGACTGGTTTGTCTTCTGGTGTACAGGTTGTGGCGCAAGAGGCTGAAGCGGGGGTGGGTGAGTTTGGAGGTAATGTGGGGAGTCCGTTATTGTTTTCGACCCCGGGCTCGTCGACTGGCGAAGTGGTTTCTGTGGGCGGTGGATCTAGAGGTGAGGGTGAATGGGCCCAAATGGGCGAAAGTGTTTCGTTTGGTGGTGCGATTTCTGGTTTGGAGCAGGGTGAAGGTTTTCGGGCGGAAGGTGGGGGTGTTTCATTTCTGAGTGGTGGGCCTTTTCAATCGGGATTACAGAATCGCCAGCCAGCTTTTGGTGTAGGTTCTGCGGTTTTTGGCACGTCTGGATTGGGTATGGGTAGGTTTCCGGCTCCTGGGGCCTTGAATGCGGCGGGGGTTAGCTTCCAGGGCACTTTGTTGGGCCCGGATAGAGGTTTTGGACAGGTGAGTGGCGGGCCTATGCAAGGACCCGGGAGTACAGCTCCGCACTTATCTGGGGCCTCTGGGGGTCCGTATTTCATGTGTGGTTCTCCAGGCTGGGAACATTTTGGCGCAGCGGGCCTTGCACAGCGTAGTTTTCAGAGGGATTCAGCAGGCCAGGACTCAGTCTCTAGAGCCGTTAGTCGCGCTTCCTTTTCGGCACCGGCACCTGATAATTTGGATCATAGTGAAGACGAGGAGGCGGTAGGTGGTTCTCCGATTCGGGTGGTTCCTTTGAGGCATGAAGCACGTGGCCGTTCTTTGGAGAGAGGTCAGAGGATGGCTGTTGATTCTACTCGGAGGGAGAATGTGTATGGTTGGTTTGTGGATGGTAGGAACCCTAGCACACCAGTCCAAACTTTTTCTTTACAGGACGAGGTTAGGCGCGGAGTTCCAGACTTGGCAGGGCGCAGTCCAGTCCCTTTTCGCCAAGGGGAAGTGAGGAGAGTGCCTAGCGCGGCCCTCTCTGTTCCACCGAGGGAGCCCGACGCGGCCAGCACAAGAGGGTCTGGCGTGACCCCGCTGGCCCTAACGAGTAGCAGGTACAGGTGGCAGGCCTTGCCGGCGGCTATGGAGCAACAGAGTCAGCGCCCAGGGAGGTACAGGCGTGTACAGTCTGCTCCCCCACCTGGAGTTCCAAAATCTTTTAAATGTACAGTGGTTGATACCGGGTTGGGTAAGACCCGTGGTGATTTGATGCATACTAGTGTAGACTCGGTGGTATTGGACTATGATGAGGAGAGTCCCGAGGAAGGTGAACTGCGGGATCTTGAGGGGGGGTGCCCTCTCATGCTTCTCATAGTGTTTTACAGGCTCCAGTGGTCCAGAGGCAACTGCAGGGGAGAAGAGAGCGCGGCCCATCGGGTAGGGCACCTCGCAGACCGGATGCATTGTCCTCGGCGCCACGGGCGGAGCCATCGAGAGCTGTATCTCTGTTGCCAGGTGAGCAAACGGCCCCACAGGCCAAACCTGTTATGGTGTCTGTGGGTACCGGTGGTGAAATTGATGTGGTCATTACGGATGGCCGTCTGGTTAAAGGTCGTTATGTCAAAGACACTGCAGTGGGCACTGACGAACTGTTTATATCAAATAAAGGGGACAGTGGTATAGCTGGTGCTTCCAGCAAAGTTACACAACAAGGGGACAGTGGTGTTATAGCTGGTGCTTCCAGCAAAGTTACAGACAACGTGGACAGTGGTGTTATGGCTGGTGCTTCCAGCAAAGTTACAGAGACAGGGGACAGTGGTGTTATGGCTGGTGCTTCCAGCAAAGTTACAGACAAAATGGACAGTGGTGTTATAGCTGGTGCTTCCAGCAATGTTAAAGAGCCAGTTGCTAGTAAAGAGTTGAAAATCAAAAAATTGCCATACATGGGGGTTACGAAGCCTCTGGGTGCTCATCTAATGCTTAGTACTAAGGAAAGAATTTGGAACGGTGAGTATGTGGAGCTCCTTAAGCTTCTCCACCGGGAAGTCCGGTCTAAGGAGGGTTCTAAAGAGGAGGAATTCGAGTTGGCTAAACGCCCTAAAGTACCTTTAAATATTGAAAATTGGACGGCTGCGTTTTTGATTTATGCCAGTGTGTATTGCGAAAAGTTCCCTGAGCGCAGCGTTTCCCTTTTTAAATATATGGATGTGATTCGTAAAGCTCAGATCACCGGGGGTGGTTTTGCCTGGTCTCAATACGACGAGGAATTTAGGGCCAGGATGGCGTGGGACCCTGAGGCGAAATGGGGTGAGCTCGATATGGATTTATGGCAACACACAATGGGGTCAGCAGCTGGGGGGAAGACTGTTTTTACGGCCAGTGGTTTACCACTAGTTTATCGGCCCTTTCAGGGGAAGCCCACCCGGGGAGGGGTGGGGGCCAACACAAACATTCAATCAGGATCTGGTTTCTGTTGGGAATTCAACAGGGGTTCCTGTATTAGAGAGTACTGTAAATTCAGGCATGAGTGTTCAGGTTGCGGGAGGAAACACCCGTTATCCAAATGTTGGGACAACCAGCCATCGGGCAGCCAACAGGGGAAGCAGTCGGGGTCAGGAAATTCCAACTCGTCAACACAGTTTTCAGGGGGTCGGGGATCCAGAGGTGCTAAGGGTTCTGGGGCCAAAGGCTCGTACACCGGTTAAATTGGACAGGTTACGGATTGCCTTGCACGGTTATGACGATGAGTCTGCAAAAATAACATTATTAGACGGTTTTCAGTTTGGTTTCCGACTGGGTTATCTAGGATCCCGGGAACGGAGGTGGTCTGCCAATTTGAAATCGGCGTCGGAACACGCCGCAGTTGTCCAAGACAAACTTACTAAGGAGGTTCAGGAGGGTAGGATGGCTGGCCCGTTCAAGGATTGGCCGTTACTCAATTTGATTGTTTCTCCAGTCGGTGTTGTTCCTAAGAAAGAGTCAGGTCAGTTTAGACTCATTCAACATTTATCGTGGCCTGAAGGGTCCTCAGTTAATGACTTTATTGACCCGGAGGCAGTGTCGGTCTCCTACTCTTCGGTTGACGTAGCCATGTCACTAGTTGTGACCGCGGGCGCAGCCGCTGAGATGGCCAAGTGTGACATCAAATCTGCCTTCCGCCTGTTGCCTGTCCACCCGGACGATTGGTGCCTTCTTGGTATACAATTCGCGGGTAACTGGTATGTGGACAAAGCTCTACCTATGGGCTGTTCAATATCTTGTGCTCTGTTTGAATGTTTTAGCACTTTCTTACAGTGGTATTTTTCACATCAGTCCGGTCATTCCCTGGTGACACATTACCTTGACGACTTTTTCTTTGTTGGATCCCCGGGCTCCGCGGAGTGCCAGACCGCTCTGGACACATTCCATGGGCTCATGGAGGATCTGGGAGTTCCTTTAGCTCCGGAAAAGACAGTGGGCCCCAATACGGTCCTTTCCTTCTTGGGTATCGAAATTGATTCTGTACTTATGTCTGCTCGCTTGCCTGAGGATAAAAGGAGCAACATGGTGCAACTGCTAGAGACAATGTTGGCCAAAAAGAAAGTGTTGGTGAAAGAGATTCAAGTGCTTTTGGGTCATTTGAATTTTGCTTGGAGGGTGGTGAGAGCAGGTAGGACTTTTTGTAGGAGACTGGGTAGGGCATTAGCAGGACATCACTTGCCTCATCATCGTGTGCGCTTGTCTGCTGGTGTGAAGGAGGATTTGAGAATGTGGAAGTTCTTTCTGACTTCTTTCAATGGTGTTCCCTTGGTCAGAGACGTTGATTTCCAGTGGGACGTACAGATGTTTTCTGACGCGGCTGGCAGTGATGGTTTTGGCCTCTTCTGGAATGGCAGATGGTGTGCAGAACGTTGGCCGGATGAATGGTTGAATGGTGGTCGCAGCATCACTTTCTTGGAATTGTTCCCTCTTTTGGTGGCCTTGACACTGTGGGGGGAGGAATTGGCCCACAAGAAGGTGTTGTTTCGTGTGGATAACATGGCTGTTGTGGAGATAGTGAACCGACAGTCTGCCAGAGACGAACAGGTGTTGAAACTGATGAGAGTTTTCGTTCTGGGTTGTTTGAAACACGACATTCATTTTCGTGCTTTACACATTCCTGGCGTGGACAATGACATTGCGGATGCTCTGTCTCGTTCACAGTGGGGGAGATTCCGTGGACTGGCGAGGGATGCAGACAGATCCCCGACTCCGATGCCGACTCATCTGTGGCGCGTAGGCGAGGTAGGGTCGTACAATTGGTGGTAGGTTCTTTATCTGTGTCCACGCGTACTGCTTATTCCTTGGCCTGGAGGGAATTCCTGGACTCTGGTGCTGTCAGACGGGAGGATCTGTCTCAGCGGTCGGATGATGTCGTTAATTTTATACTGGACCTCATGGATAAGGGCCTCACTAAAGTGACTATAGCTGGGAAACTAGCGGGCATTGCTTTTATGGGAAAGTTGTTATGGGGTTACACCCCGTCAGCAGGAGAGATAGGCAGGAGGATGCTTGAGGGATGGGCCAGGGAACAGGGACATGTTGTTCGATCCAGGGCTCCATTATCTTGGCAAATACTTGCTAGGTTAATCACAGTCTTGCCTTTGGTATGTTCAGACGATTTTGAGGCATGTGTTTTCTCAATGCTCATGGCGTTTATGTTTTTTGGTGCTTTTAGGGTCTCGGAGTTGTTGGGGTCCAAACATAAGGGTGGTTTACATTGGAGGGACGTTTTTTGTTATGATGAAGGTGTTCATGTCTGGTTATCCAGCTCCACAACTGATCAAACGGGTAAAGGGAAAGGGGTTTGGTTACAAGCGCGCGACCCAAAGCTCACTTGCCCTTTATTGCTGGCGCGGCGCTGGCGTTCATTGTGTGGAAGCGGTGATGAAGCCCTCGTATTCCAACACATTAATGGTTCCCCTGTCACAAATTATCAGTTACGGATGGTTTTACGTAAAGCTCTGCAACACATTGGTCTTGATAGCAATTTATATGGTACTCATTCTTTCCGCATAGGTGCAGCCACGGAGGCCTTTCACAGAGGTTGGACTGAGAGGGATATTATGCGGTTGGGGCGCTGGTCTTCTAATTGTTTCCAGCGTTATGTGCGGAGCCCGGCAGAGGAAGCGCAGGCGTTACCATCCTAGTCATGTGTTCTAATTGTGTTTTCTTTTTCAGGATCCGTTGCTGGACCTCGCTCACCAGTGGTAACGGTCTGGATAGTGGGGCATTCCTTCGTTAAATGGGCCAGAGTCCAGGCGGCACGGAGCTACTTTGGAGAACAACTTGGCTTTAATGATCGAATGTTTAACGTTGTATGGAAGGGTAAAGGTGGGATGCTCTGGAGAGAGTTAATCCCTTGTTTAAACAGTAACATGGTGGGCGGTTTATGCCCGGATATTTTGGTAATTCATTTGGGTGAAAATGATCTTTGTGCCACGAAAGGGGTTGTCTTACTGCGTGCTATGAAGCGGGATTTAGGCCTTATTAAGGACCTCTGGTCTGGGTGCCATGTGTTTTGGACAGAGTTGATACCGCGTAGGACATGGAGAGGGGCTGTGAACCCCAGGGCTGTGGATCGGGCAAGGAAGAAGGTGAATTCAGAGGTGTCTCGTTGCTGCAGGGGCCATGGTTTCAGCAGGATATCGCACAGGGACATTAAATTTGAGTCAGTTGAGTTTTTCCGGGATGACGGAGTCCATTTGTCACGGGTGGGCATGGACCTTTATCTATTAGAGCTTCGTGAGGTGTTAGCACGGGCATTGGCCATGCAGCGTTGATTCCAATTATCTTTCCGTTCGCTACGCGGTTGGGGGGCGGAAAGGGAGGCGCCGTGTGTTCACCCCCCCCCCACTTGCCTACCTTTCTGGGTGGCGGGGTCTTGGTGTATCAGTTCGGTTTCAGGCAGATTGTTGGTTGTATTTTCGTTAGATTTTTCTTGGACTGGGGCCGGGGCAGGTTGGTCATGGTTTGACCGTTCAGTTTGAAAAAGGGGTATCTGCAGGAGTGCAGGGTCAGGCAGGGTCGATGATTACGGAGGACATGACAAATGTTAATTCAGTTGTGGTTTGATGAATAAAGTTTTATTGGTGACGTATGTTTTATATATATGACGTAATGTTGATTGATGATGTAATGTTTTATTATGACGTAATGTATAATGATGTTATAATGTGTATTGATGTATTGTGGGGAGGGCCCAAATATGTTAGGGGTGGGGGTTGGGGGCCCGTTTGGTTAGTTATTTATTTATTTAGCGAGGTTTAGTTTTGTACGGCGTTTGCCAAGGTTTGTATTTGTAATGTGCACCTGTTTCCTAATAAAGCGGCCTTTTACACACACACAAACAATTTTTGGTCTACTTTTCTCTCACCCCCGCCCTCCCTCCCAAGGGGGGCTTGGGGGAGGGAGCCGACCGAAGGGAGGTCTCCTCCCCCGGGCGGTTTGGGAGGGCTGCGAGGGGTTATTTCCAGAAGTTGCCAGAATGTTCTAGTTTTTGGGCTGGTCTAGTAGGACCAGCCAGCCCAAGTATAAATTCCACCTTTCCCGCTAACCGCCACCATTTTAGGTTTGGTGACCTGGTGGCTAGGTGCTTTAGCTTTTTTGTCCCACCCTCCCTCCCTATTTTTCTGTAAGTTTTTTCTTCCCCCACGCTCCCTCGTTTTTTGCCCCTTTTTGGGGTTTTTTCCCCTTTTTAATATTTTTCTTTTTTCAAAAGGCTGTTTTTATGGGTTACCGGTGTGCAGGGGTTGTTTCTTGTACTTGTATTTGTCGCTAGGAGCAGGTGCAGTGCGGGGTCTTGGTGTATCAGTTCGGTTTCAGGCAGATTGTTGGTTGTATTTTCGTTAGATTTTTCTTGGACTGGGGCCGGGGCAGGTTGGTCATGGTTTGACCGTTCAGTTTGAAAAAGGGGTATCTGCAGGAGTGCAGGGTCAGGCAGGGTCGATGATTACGGAGGACATGACAAATGTTAATTCAGTTGTGGTTTGATGAATAAAGTTTTATTGGTGACGTATGTTTTATATATATGACGTAATGTTGATTGATGATGTAATGTTTTATTATGACGTAATGTATAATGATGTTATAATGTGTATTGATGTATTGTGGGGAGGGCCCAAATATGTTAGGGGTGGGGGTTGGGGGCCCGTTTGGTTAGTTATTTATTTATTTAGCGAGGTTTAGTTTTGTACGGCGTTTGCCAAGGTTTGTATTTGTAATGTGCACCTGTTTCCTAATAAAGCGGCCTTTTACACACACACAAACAATTTTTGGTCTACTTTTTTCTCACCCCTCGCCCTCCCTCCCAAAACAGCGAAATTACACGTAATTACACCAAATGCATATTTATGGTTTTGTACTATATTTTAACGTAACATGCATGCTCACGTCAATTTTTGGTGCCACAATGCATTTAAAGAAGAGCACCGCGAACAACAACCATTGAGCTCTGTTGTTTCGGTGGCACATTTTTGCTGGAAATTGCACCATTGGCTGCAACTTTTACTGCAAATGGGGCATAATCACGCAAAGTGGAGTAATAGCATCATTTTGGGGATTTCGTGTAACAAATGTAAATTCCCAAAATTATGCTGATGTCATTAAATTCTCACCCTGGCCTACTTGGAATACTACCCGATACAATTTACAGTTGTTAGTCAATTTCCAAGCATTTGTCCCATCATCTTTTGGGCATCTGTCAGTAGTTTGCCTAGAAACCTGAGAACGGTCCACCTTTGCATGTGTACTACTTCAAACGTTTGTAAATTTCATAAAGTAGTAAATTTGCATCCATTCAATGAATACTTCTATGTTTGCAGAAGTACTACTTTTTTTGGTAAACCACTCCTAATAAATATTTAAGTTCCCAATCCAAAAAATAAGGAAATGAAAACCTCCCATTAAAATTAGAACAGGAAAAACGAACATAGACATAGCAGGCCCGACTCCAGGCCCCCAGACCTAACAACCAAGCCAAGAATACAATTATTTTTTGGGGGTCACACCCCAAACACCCCATCTGAAGTTACACCCCTGCGTAGCACCATTCCTCTGATAATGAATGGAATGAGGCACACTTAGTTCGACCAATGAAGAATGACCTGGATTTGCATGGCATTAAACTGTCAAAGGAAACCTGCCGCAACCAATGGGCAAGTGCAATATTGCCTAACATTCCCAAGCCTATCATGTAATTTCGTGAAAATGTTACACAGCTGATCCTTGGACATTTGTGACTGCAGAGAAAGTTGTACTGAAATGTGTAACGCTAGTACAAATGTCACAGAAGAGATCTCTATTTCGCCTTTGCACTGTGGCGCAACCCTTAGCATTGGGGTCATTGGGGCTTATGACACGAACATGCAACTTGCTTCAAGTATGAATCTGCTCATTTTTTCTGCATTGAAGCAATACAGCACTTCAGATTTTCAAGCAATGTTACTCAATTTCTAAAACCAGGCCAATGTATTCCTCAGACACTGAAAATAGCATTTATACAGAAAGCAGTGTTTTGGTCCTGTTGTCAACTTGGAACTCAAATCAGTGGCTAACCAGTTACAAAGGCTGAAAAATGAAAAGGATGGCGCAAGTTGGTTATAAAGCAGTCACACAGTCTATGATAGGCATAAAGTTCAGGACACAAATTCCGATTTATTTTCCTTCATCACTGGTGGCCACAGGTGCAGTTGTTAAGGATGAGCAGCTAGTTACATGGGGCAGCCGACACATGTTTAGTCCTTTCGGACTTTATTAAGGCTGGTAGAATGAATATCAAGTAAAGTTGTAATCATCTTTGCACTTAAGTAAACTAACACCACACACAGTGAAGCAATCCACAGGCCTCATTGAAAACTATTATACTATAGTTGCCCTAGAAAGCTGTTCCACTACTGCAGTACCTGCAAAAGATAGTCCCAACCTCATAGATAGTACTCTGAAAGTAACTACTGAGACACGGAGGGTAAACTCTCCTATGACATTGACTAATGAGCTGCCGCAGACGCTACCTAGATTATCTACTTCGGTAACTTCTGATAAACAAGTCACCTTTCTTTTTTGGAACATAGCAGGTTTAGCCTCTAAGCACACGGAAACCAGTTACCTGCAGACTGCCAACTTAAGCAATATTATCTGCTTACAAGAAACGTGGCTTAACGAACCGATACATCTTCTAGGCTATAAAACCTACTTCTCTCCAGCTAAAAAGTCCACTGCTGGTAGGAGTAAGGGAGGGCTAATTACTTATATCTCAAACCTTTTGCCCTGCTATGATATTACCCCTGTGAAAGTAGAACTTAATTACCAACTACTTACCCTCCAAAGACCTACCCAGGAAGTGTATTTCTTAATTAATTTTTATAATAATCTGAACCCACCCGATTTCATATTATTGGTAGCTGAGATCTTTGATCTCCTTCAAGCCCTGCGTTTAAAATACGCAAGTAAGACATACACTTTAGTCTGGGGAGGGGATTTCAATTTGCACTTGTGCACAAAAAGTAATACCCCTAACTGTGAGATTATTGATGAACAAGATAATGGGCTCACACATTTCATAGACACGCTTGAGGGAATAAAAAAGTAGGAGACAATGGTGGAATTAGAGATGGGCTTTGCCAGTGAATTAAAAACCCCAGCAGCTGTATTTTCCCCAACTTTTAATGGAAGAGGTGCACAAACTGTGATCGATTATATTTTAGTTTCCACTAACAAAGCCCCTCACATTAAGACCTTTTAAACTATTAACAATGCACTCAGCGATCACTCTCCTTTAAGTGTGACCCTTCAGACTGGGATAAGTCAAAAAAACGAAGATTCACTGCAGTCCAACGTCCTGGACCATCAAGAATTAGTATTGGATCGCTTGAATGGTTACACTTTAAAATGGGGCAAATTAGACCAGAAGGCTGTAGTGGCAAACATAGTGGAGGCAAGCAACTCTCATATAATGAAGTGTCTTGACCCTTTGGCTACCTCGGTCCAAATTTTAGCTAGCTATGCTGCGATAGTTGAAGTTATAAAGAAGGAACTGACCAAAGTCTGCAAACATAAGAAGAAGCCTAGGAAGGGATGGTTCAGTCCCGCATGCACTAAAGCTTACACATTATTAAGAAAGGCCTTAGCTAAGGAAACAAGAGATAAAGACGAGATTATTAGCTTAAGGAAGGCCTACTCCTTAGCTATAAAAAAATAGAAAAAAGGAAATTAAAGCCGATCTGTGGGACCAATTACAGAAGAGCAGCGCCCTAAAGGATAGTTCTGCCTTCTGGCAGGTAGTGAGATCCCCTTTCCTCCTTGCTCAGACAGACGTTCCAACTTTAGACGTTGCTATTGACGCCAGAGAATGGGTTGAGTACTTTTTGGAAGTCTTTCATATGGAGAATCCCCATCAGATGGCTTCAATCGAAGCTCTCCCCCATGTTAAATATCCATTAACTCTCTGTTTTGATCACAAAGAGGTACGAAACGCATTAAAATTATCTAAAGGGGGGAAGGCACCAGGTCCAGATACAGTCCCAGTAGATCTCTTCAAACATAATCCAGACCTCTGGACCCCGATCCTTACAAATGTATTAAACACAGCCAAAGAGGTTGGCCTGGTAAAGTCGTGGTCAACCTCGATTCTGGTCCCCATTTACAAAAAGGGCGATAGGAACAGTCCATCCTGTTATAGACCCATTTCACTCCTGGACTCGCTCGGGAAGATGGCTGGACGGATTCTTCTCGAGCGACTCCAGGAGTGGACAAATCAACAAAATGTGATCTCGGATTTGCAATACGGGTTCAGGGAGGGACTGGGTACGGTTGAACAGGCACTGAATCTGACGCTCTTGGCTGAGAAATATGTACATGCTAAAGGTGCCTCTCTCCATATGGTATATGTTGATTTGTCCGCAGCCTTTGATTGCGTTGTGCACTCAAGGCTGTGGACAATCATACTACAGATGGGCATTGATCCATCGATTGTAGATTTCCTGCGAGAGCTGTATACGGGGGCTACAGGGAGAGTTAGATACGGAACCAATGGCCAGTTAACGGATAGCTTTCAGGTAGAGAAGGGGGTCAGACAAGGGTGTGTTCTGGCCCCCTTCCTTTTTACCATGTACACAAATGGGCTTGAGGCTGCTCTACTCAAGGGCACGGATGGCCTTCCAGCCATTGGTCGTCGGCATATTCCAGCCCTATTATATGCCGACGATGCGGTTCTCCTTGCCCGAACCCCAGTACAGCTTCAACGGGTCCTGGACAAGTATTGTTCATTCATGGCCGGCCTGAACCTAAAAATAAATATTACAAAAAAACCTATGTGATGCATGCTGGCTCAAAACACAGAAACCCGAAGACAATTTGTGTCAACAAAGTGCCCCTTGAACAAACATTAACATATCCTTATTTAGGAATTTTAATTGATAATAAATTTAAATGGAGGGAAGCTATTAATTCTCGTACATTAGTATTTCTCAGAACTGTAACAGCGCTCAAATCCTTTGCGCAAAAGCTAGGGAAAAAACCACTGTCAGAAATGATTAAAATATATAAGGCAAAGTGTATAAGCGCAGCAACTTATGGGGCAGGGGTCTGGGGAGAAGCTAATACGGACCAGCTCCAATTAATTGAGAACTCTTTTCTAAGGTACTTGCTATCGCTCCCGAGAAGCGCGACTACATATGGATGCCATAGTGAACTGGGACTAGACTACCTCTCGGATATAATAAAAATTCAACCACTTATGTTATGGCAGCGAATTTGGGTTACGGACCAGTGCCACCTGAAAAGGGCAATTGTGCAGGATTGTCTGAAGCTTGATAACATGAGGAGGATCAATTGGCTGGCCTATGTTAAGACATTTCGTACGGACATGGGCCTCGAGAAATACTTTGACCATCCCCCTGCAATAGCGGACATAACAAAAACTGAACTAAGAACAGCTTGCCTGTCACACTTGAGCGAATTGCGCCTATCGAAGGAGGCCGGGAAAACATCAGTCCAACACTGTCTGTTAATCCAATCTGCGCCCATAATTCAGCCGTACCTAAATTACAGTATAAATCAATATGGGAAATTTTTGTTGACCGCTTTAGATTTAATTTGCTACATCGTTTGCTTTCCTTTCCACTTCAAAATGATTGGTCCCCAAACCTATGCCCCTGTCCCTGTGATTCCACCTCCTTACAATCTACCATTCATGTGGTATTTTTCTGCAAGTTTTATACGGCTCCGCGCAAGAGGTGGGTTGTTCCTATTCTGAGGGTAATGGGGTTGCGGCAGTGCCGCCCAGCATATCTGGCTCTCCAGCACTTGGAACATGAATTGATTGCTAAATCCCTAGTTTATTTCCTCAAATTCTGTGTTAGCCATCGTCGCAACCTATGATGTTTGTTCGCCCATAGTACCCTGTGATGACACTAGTATGAGTTAAGTGCTTCGTGAATAATTTTTAAGTGTAGGCTAAAGTAGTTTTTTATAAATGTATAATATTTTACATTTTTCATCCGTAGACTTATGTATAATTAGTTTTTAAAAGCTGTGTAAAATCCAAATCGCTTTTTATCATTTTTAAACATCTATGTAAAAGTTGCAATGTATTTTATGTACTTTTATGGAATTTCAATAATTACGGAAATCCGAATAAAGACAATTTGATTTGATTTTGTAAACCACTCATAATAAATATTTAAGTTCCCAATTCCAAAAATAAGGAAATGAAAACCTCCCATTAAAATTAGAACAAGAAAAACTAACATAGACATAGCAGGCCCGACTCCAGGCCCCCAGACCTAACAACCAAGCCAAGAATACAATTATTTTTGGGGGGTCACACCCCAAACACCCCATCTGAAGTTACGCCCCTGCGTATCACCATTCCTCTGATAATGAATGGAAATGGGGGTAACAGGATGGGAACAGTGCAAATATCTGTAATATATGAGGCACACACAGTTCGACTAATGAAGAATGACCTGGATTTGCATGGCATTAAACTGTCAAATGAAACCTGCCGCAAACATTGGGCAAGTGCAATATTGCCTAACATTCCCAAGCCTATCATGTAATTTCGTGAAAATGTTACACAGCTGATCCTTGGACATTTGTGACTGCAGAGAAAGTTGTACTGAAATGTGTACCGCTAGTACAAATGTCACAGAAGAGATCTCTATTTCGCCTTTGCACTGTGGCGCAACCCTTAGCATTGGTGTAATTGGGGCCGATGACACGAACATGCAACTTGCTTCAAGTATGAATCTGCTCATTTTTTCTGCATTGAAGCAATACAGCACTTCAGATTTTCAAGCAATGTTACTCAATTTCTAAAACCAGGCCAATGTATTCCTCAGACACTGAAAATAGCATTTATACAGAAAGCAGTGTTTTGGTCCTGTTGTCAACTTGGAACTCAAATCAGTGGCTAACCAGTTACAAAGGCTGAAAAATGAAAAGGTTGGCGCACAGTCGGTTATAAAGCAGTCACACAGTCTATGATAGGCATAAAGTTCAGGACACAAATTCCGACTTATTTTCCTTCATCACTGGTGGCCACAGGTGCAGTTGTTAAGGATGAGCAACTAGTTACATGGGGCAGCCGACACGTGTTTCGTCCTTTCGGACTTTATTAAGGCTGGTAGAATGAATATCAAGTAAAGTTGTAATCATCAGTAGCTAATTATTCATGTAATCCAAAATGAAGCCCAAAGATCACTGTGACATGACACGTTTTGAGACAGTGAAAGTATGTCTTGCCTATCCAATTCTGAAAGCATAAGTCCAGTAGATTACAGGAATTCAGTATAAAGCCAGGCCATGATAAGCCATCCAGAAATGAAATACTGGTGGTTCAGAAGCACACCATTTTTGTGTGGTCTTTATATTGGATTACATGAATAATTAGCCACCCATGGTTACAACGTTACTTGATATTCATTCTATCAGTTCTCTTCAACCTTGATAAAGTCCAAAAGGAAGAAACACGTGTCAGCTGCCCTGACTGACCTATGTACCAACCCGTAATGAAACAAAGAAAATAAAAATGTATGGGCAGAATTTTATGCCTATCTTAAAGTGTATGACTCATTTGTCACAGACACTAATGTGCTCCAACCTTTCTTTTTTCATGCTTAGTGTGCCTCCAATTCTTATGAAACCCACGCATGACAACTTGGGTAGCCTGGTGTTTTGGTTTGTTCAGAGCACTGAGTTGTTATCTAAGATCGACGTGTTGTTGCTATGATACCCGCCTTTCATTAAACAATGATGCGTACTTGAAAAGGGTGTGCAACTGGTATTGACACTGCTACCAGTGCAATTGCGAAGACTTTATAAAGCTCTCCTACGTAGATTTCAGAGGGCAGTAGTAGATCTTCAAAGCTGTTGTATACTATTGTGGTATCACTCCAGCAGACATTGAAAACTGTGCAAAGCTGTCATTTTCAGGGCAATGGAAAACGATTTTCCACTGCTGCATCTTCTAATTGGATTTAAGTTCTTTTTTTCCTAAGAACATTTTTATTGATTTCCAGTACAACAATTATGTCTTTCACAAAAAAGGACACTGTTAACAGAATATCATACTAATGCCCACCTTCCCGTTCAATATCACATGTATGAAATGCACAGCGACATCCACAACCCAGTTCTGCGGGTCCCCTCCAAGCCGTAAAAAGGCATCACTTGCCCCAGACCTTGCCATACTTGCGGGGACATAAGTATGCAGTATATATAGTCTCCTCCAATTTTGCACACTAATCCATTCCTCTATTCCAGGCCATAATGGACGGAGCTCTGGAGGAGTTCCAATGTTAGGCTGCATCCCTCTTAGCCAGAAACATGGCCAGTCCCACCAGCGTCCTGTCCCCACAAGCCCCCCCATGTTTTTCAAAATACCTAACAGAGCAGTTTCAGGCCTGACCTCCACATGGGATGCAACCACTTTGGAGAGTTTTGAGAGTATACATGATCAGTACTGCAGTATAACAGGGCAGGCCCAAAGTGAGTGGAAAAAAGTCCCCTCTCAGCATTAGGCAACGAAGGCATGCAGGCTATGGAGACACCTGGGCACTCCAGGTAAGGTGTAAGGTATGCTTGGTGAAGATATATAAACCGGAAGAGCCTGACCTGCACGGTGATCATCAATACACAGGGCACCACACAGGCAACACACCAGTGTGTCTCATCTAGAGGGCCCTTCCATTCTTCCCATCAAGTTCTAAAGTGACCCATCAGTTCTGGGGAGTGTACAACCAAGGCTTTGTAAATTTGTGAGAGCTCCCCTTTTTGCAGGGGACCCATAAGTACTCATACCTCCAACGGGCTGTGTTCCGGGACCTCCCCAAGGTCATCACGATAGTTAGAGAGAGCTAGGATGCCTTTGGGGCCCTTGTTACTGAGGTTCCGTGAATTCTGAACCCGTTCCATAAAGGTTATCGTATCGTTATGAGTTTGGTAATAGTGAACCGCAAATGACGAGTGCGGCGTGTACGAGTGTTTTCGTCATGTTCGATCGATGGATTCACTGAATATTCAGAGGTTTTCGTTCTGAACCTTTGGGTTCCATTTTGTGGTTGCCCTCACATAGGCCGATGACTACGGCCGAACGAGTCTTTGGGACACGTACACCTTTAGATGACTCCCAGATGACCTGAGCAAACTGACTCCGTTGCCCGAAGCTAACTTGTTGAGCCTGTTCCTTGTCCGACAGCTGGTCAAGATAGAGATCAAAGAGCAGGACATTGCTGAGTTTATGGTACACGCACACACCCTTCTATCTTGCTTCTCATCTGCTTCTGTTCCTGTTTTTTATGGCCTATTTATGGTTAGGGTTATGGTTCTTTTGTTATGAGTTCGTCCGGCCTGTCCGAGCAAGAATGTTGGGTTTTCCCGTGTAATTGATGGTGGGCTGGACAACTGAAAAGGGGGATTGTCGTTATGCGATACCCTTTTGCAATGTCACTTGTGATTGGATAGTTTGTAAATAATTGTTGTTTGTCAGGAATGTGATTTTTAGCATAAAAGACGATGTCTCGCAATACGAAAATTGTGCAGTCTCTAGCGAACCACCCGTGTCGTGCTTCGTAGATTTCTGTTCCTGGTTGCAGCCAATAAATTTGATCTTTGACGTCACCGAGAAGTATCCTGTGTCTCTGTATTCTAAGACAGGAGAACTCGAAGACTTTGGGCGTGCCCCTGGCACCGCTGGGTTCTAAAACCCGGTTCTTTATTACGACCCATGGCATCGGTCATTGTGGCCAGCGGGAAGTCCTTATTGATGCAAGCAGGCCTCCGCCCCTTGGCCACCCCTCCACGTTGCAGGCCTCCAGCTCCCAGAGCAGGTGGTGGGTGTGGATGCAACCCACTTGCCCCAGAAACATAACTCTGAGAAGTCAGATCCCAGTGGATGTGGCCCTGGTGTCCCCACAGGCACGCTGACCCAGGGCCTCCTTTTGCCACTCTTAGGCTGTGTATCAAAGCCCCATGGTCTTCACCCCAGCAGCCCAGGGGTCCCTCATCAGCGTGTCCTCTGCACATTGTGAGGGACTCACTAGGTCTTCCAAGAGCCCCACTCTGGCCGCCAAGTCCAAGCCCTTGGTGTTCCCACCAATGAGGGGTCACTGCCCCACCTAGAGGTCCCAACTTGACCCCCACAGACAAGTCCCAAACCGCGTCCCCGCAAGGTGGGGACCACACACCGTGAAAAATCTTGGAGGACCTCACCACAGGGCCTCCTTGTCTGAGAGAGCGCATCTGCCTGCTCAGCCACCCCAAGCGCCGAACTACGGCTCCATCTCTTTCTCTGTGATAAGGACCTCCGGGCAGACTACCTCTCTCACCAACCCCTCTGGCCAGAGAAACTGCAGCTGGGGACTGCCACGGCCCCCACTACAGCTGCCAGGCCAGCCCAGGCATGAACTTCACCTCCCACCTGCCATCTTGCCAAGGGTGCAGTCCGTCACTATGGCCGTGCTGAAACTGCACAGTGCCCAGGCAAAAATGTTTTGAAAACTTTCACAAATTGCAATTCCAAAAATGTAATTTACTGTATTGTATGCCCGTGTAGCCCGCGCTACATTGGACAAACAACACAACAGGTCAAGGCCCGAATCTCGCAACACAAAAGCAGGATCAGATGCAAAGTCCTCACAGCACCACTTGTGGAACATTTCTTGGCGCTGGGTCATTCAAAAAACGACTTCACCTGGCAGGTGATAGACAGCCTCCTACCCAACAACAGAGGAGGTAACCAACAAATCACTCTAAACTGTTTGGAGTGCAAATGGATTTTCAATTGTAGGACCATTAAAAACGGACTGAACTCCTTTAATGAGTGGAATTCATGCATATAACAATTGGAAGGCTGCGTTCTAGCACTGGACCAAAAAATCCCTGCTTTTGTCATTTCAACAGCACTGAAATGTGATTTATGATATGTATTGAGTTTCGGAATGGTGCACCCTCCCATAGGACCCATCAGCACAACCCCAAAAACTTTTCTTCTCCAACCCCCTTTCCAACATACCCCCCCTTTCTCTTCCTCTCTATTTCTCCCACCTTCGACCTCGAATCACCATTCGAATTGTAAGGGTTACATGACTACTCCCCATACTTATACTACCTTTGATGCAAGCTCTCATGGATTCTCACCACTCAACTCAAGGCACTAGCCAAAATCTACCAATGTACTCCGCCTTTCAACTGAAGGCCCAAGCCAAACTTTACCCGGTACAACTCACTGCCCTACACTCCTCCTTGTGGGGAACTTTATTCATACACAGCGCGCAATTAATTTGACACGCACCGCGCATTGCCGACACTGTTGCATACGGGACAAGGTGCCCTTTTAGGGAATAGGGCTACCCACGCGTTTCCGCGCATGCCCGTAGCTGCACCACTATGTGATAGGCAGGTTACGGTTTCAGTATTTAAGCCCCACCCACCGTACTTCTGCTTCCGCCTCCATTGCAGCGACCCTGAAGAAATCAGAGCGCCCTGGATGCCCTAAATTAGTAAGTGCAACCCTCTGACCCAATCTTCTTCCAATTCATCAGGCACATTACAGCATGGCGCCTAACCTAGCCATATTTCCTTCATTACAGACTCCAGAACCAGAGACCGCCTAAGAATAAGTAGAAAAACGCCCCCGCCTGTAACGCTGTTTATATACTACCTGACCCTTAAACTACATTTCGTTAAATTCACAGCACAGATCATGCATCAGTGCAATTGACTCACCTTGCTTTTACGGCTCGCGCCGGGACTCCCACCGGCTTGTGAGTATTGTGTATACAACTGCATAGTAATGTCACTAGCTCTCTCCCATTTACACTGACTTACAATTAAAAATTTGCTAACATTCGTGCCAAGAATTTTCAATTCTATTAAGGACAGGAGGCGAGGATTATGCTTTCTCTATTTCTTTACTGGAAAACACAGCAGCCAATCAGCACACAGTAAAGAAAAAACGAACTACAATACACATGAACCTGGGTAACCATAGAGTACATGACAGTATATAAAGGAGCATAGAGATAATAACTTCCTCTTTCTTTGTCCATAACCATCAAGGAAAAGTTCAAAACGGCAAACTGCAACAATCCACTAAGGGCGTCCTGCTGAGAGGTCATCATCAGGCTGAAGAGATGAGGGAACCTCCCAGATCCACAGGAACAACAAAAGACCAACCAAGAGAAGAAATTCGAAGCACACTTCATTTAAGGTCGGAGCCTGGAAGAAGTAAAACAGAGCCTTAAAATCCATCCCAAAATGGAATAAACACAGAATCCATGACAGGGCGGGAAACATTTCATAGAACAATCAACATTATGGCACAGCAGAAATGCGTAAAACAATACAATCCATCATAAAGAATGAAATAAGGGTCGGATAATCCTCGCCTCCTGTCCTTAATAGAATTGAAAACTCTTGGCACGAATGTTAGCAAATTTTTTATTCTATGTCAGGACGGAGGCTCCGATTATGCTTGTTCAAAGCTCATCCACCACTACTGAAGCAACACTTACAATAGGTTTAAAATAGAACTTTTTAAAAACAGAGTCAGAAGACCAATCCGCGGCCTTCATGATGTCATGAAGACTGACACGCAATACCCATGTCCACTGATACATTTCTAGATTTACGAGCAATCGTAAACCTGGAAATGCGTCAGAAGGCTACGTCACCCTCAGGGGTGGCGTAGAGAGGGGCAACGAGGAGAGATGTTTTAATTTCTCCTAATTTTTTTCTCTTTCAATCCGTGCTGCATTCTAAAGCACGCATTGGAAGAGGAAATCCCCTCAAGTGATTGTTTTAGTGCAGGAAGGTACTCCTTTCTGCACATAAACATTCTCTCCATGACACAGGCATCCTTGCACCATGGAGCAAGGGTGCCTGCGCTGACGGATGGCCTTAGTTTGCACTCAGTGCAGGGAAAAGCACAGAGATTCAACATGGTGCTGTAAGTACGTTGCATCCCTGTGCCTCGAAACTAACGCAGCGTGGCGCAGCACATTAATTTGCGGTGCCGGGCTACGTTTGCTTCGCATAAATAAGCCGCTAGGTTTTTAGTTTTGGTATAGTGGCACTTTAACATAGAAGGGTAAACGAGCATTGAGGCATGGGGCCTAAAACAACATTAGCTTTAACATTTTAGCCTCAGCAAAAGAGTGTGTTCATTGATGTAAATCATGCTGTTGTGCATTTTGGTATAGATACAGAAACCGGAACCTGTTGTATGCAATGAAACGCGTAACAAAAAATCCAAACTTTTTCACCTTGTGTTTTATAGAATGCATAATCATTGAGGACTGGTCACATTTCTCACCTTTCTCATGCTATCCAAGCATGAAAAAGTGTACCCATGGACTCTGTGTGAGAATACAAAATTATGAAGCACACAAATAAAAGTATGCTCTTCTTCCGTATGGAGCCATCCAGAAGTTCCTTCTTCTCTCAGCATCATTCTTCCAGCTTGGGCTGTAGTGAGAAGAGATATATTTTTGGTCTAATGGTATGAATTTCAGTCTCTAAAATCTTTCTCAGTGTTCCCGTTCTTCACTTTTCTGTTGTTTTGTAGACTCATTATTGTAACTGTGTGCAGTGGATCCAGATTTGTGTGTATGTATTTTCTGATTGATGCATGAGTGGCCCAGAACTAGCCCTGGTGAGTTTTGGGGTACATGGCAGACTATGTATAAGATGTGATCATTAACAGTGAAGACATTTTATTTCAAATGGAACAAAAATAACCATACAGAAAACTGAAAGTGATATTGTTTACCGCAATAAGGGTTTTCATTTCAAAATACCTAAACACAGAAACTAAATATTGTGTCTAGCACAGCATCTGTTCCTATGAAAAGTGATGAAGGGTTTCATTCATAAATCAAGCATCAGCTCAATCCCTGGTGAATCAATCTTCACAATTATTTGTTGAAATAAATGGTTTCGTTTATTCAACATAGAACAATATAGTCTATCAATTTTGCATTAGGTCAACACAATATAGTCCAATTACTGTACACACTGATCCCATGGCACCTTGAAACACAGTAGAGTTCCCCTTCAGTGCTCAGTACCCACAAACATTGAATTCCGGCACATCCATACGCAGTTTCAAGCATATTCATCATTCTACCCCTGTTTGGAGCTGTCCCCAATTAATCTTTCAGCCCCATGGTTTATTTCATAGTGGGCTCTCCTTCTACCCCATATCTTTTCAAATTTGTTTGGGCATTCCCTTCCTTCGTACACCACTCTCTCCACTCCCATGCATATGTCCAAGTCTAATAGCCACAACTGTTAGGTCGGGGTATATGTTTGTTACCCCATTCCCTTGTGATATTTCTCTTAGCAATTATGAACCTCAACATACACAACACCAGGTTGGCTCTGGGTAGATAAGCACTGTTAGGGCTACCCAGTATAATAAAATGGGGGTTGCATTGTACACCCTTGCCTAGTATTGCACCTAATATTATTTATTGCAAGAATATATGTGTTTTATGACATCCCCAGATTGTCTGTAAAACATACTATCTTCTTTGTTGCATCTGCTACATGTTGGAATCTGTACTTTTCTCACTTTATAGAGTTTACGTCTATCGTAGTTAAGCATGGGCGAATTTAGCAAATTTGCGGTTTGCGAATTTGCGTATTTGCGAAGTCGCAATCCGCAAAATCCGCGAACTCTCGCAAATTTGCGGATTTAAAATTTTTTTGTGTTCGCAAGGGTTTCTGCCAGTTCGCAAGGGTTTTGTACCAGTTCGCAATTGCGAACTTACTTGTCGGCTCGCAACGGCTGCGACTATGTTGTTTCTACGTCTGGCTCATCATCACAGGTTCACAGCACCCTCTGTTTCACCACTGCCACCCTCTGGTCCACCCATGCCACCCTCTGGTTCATCACTGTAGATTATGGGGGTGAAAAGCAAGCACACCTGCCCTGCTTCAACTGACATGAATTAATTTGGGGTTGATTAATGTGTCACTGAATTTAAACTTCCAGTCTGGCACCTACTTCCTTATCTGTAATTTGCTTTCTGTTGCAGGGCAATTTTTTTTCACAGGACCTTTGTGGCCTACTTGTAGCTATTCTATGAGCCTGCTGTGAGGGTCAGAGCAGGGTCATGGAATAGTTGCAAGTAGGCAACTGAACTCTGGAGGGGCCCCTCAGGAAGCACTATAGGGAATGGTTACTAATGATGAGTTTGAACTTTTGCACCTGCTTAGTGCTTTCAGTTTTGCAAAACTCGTTTTTCTGCAATTTCGCGGGATTCGCGGGGCGCGAATTTGTGCGAGATCGAATTCGGAAGCCGCGAATTCATGCGAATATGCGATTTGTTTTTTGCGGCGTGTTAGTTCGCAAGGTTTTGTGCATTTTAGCGAGCCGCTTGTAGCGCAACGGCGCGAACTTACCCTCACGGTCATTCACGGGTGTGGACATCTTGTTTGCATGACGTATTTCCGTTTACGGGCGCGATGTATAATCTCGCAAAGTGTGCGGCTCGCTAGTACAAGTTCGCGTGTGATCGCGAGGAAAATCTCGCGCGAACTTACCCGTACGGGCGCGGCCATCTTGTTTCTCATTCATTGCTATGGTTCTGGGCATGCTTTCTGTATCCTCTCTGAATCTCTGCCATCCTTTGCTTGTTTGAAGTTTTTTTTAATCTATTTTACTTATTATCTATCCCTCTATTTTTCTAGCTCTATATTTTTGTGTTTTCTGCTACTTATGGTTAATTTTAAACTACTTTTTTTAACTCTTCTCTTTTCTTCTTCCCTATTCTATTTCTTCTTTATTATTTACCTTCCTTTCTGCCCAGACCATGGAAAAGGGAGCCGGGAAGCATCCTGAGAAGGGGAAGAGTCCGACACCCCATGCCCGGCTCCCATGCGGGCGTTTGAGGGGGGAGCAGGTCACAGCCCGGGAGATCTTCAGCGCGGAGGAGGTGCCCGTACTAGTTTTTTATGTTCAGCGCCGCCTCCCCAGGACCATCATGGCAGGCGGCAAGATCGCTAAAGGGTACGGGATCCGGGAGCGCCGGAAGCGGTGGGAGAAGGTGTGCCGGGCCATGTACCAACACTCTCGGGTCCGGCGCACCTACAACCAGGCCACCCACCGTTGGACGGATCTCCTGGATCGGGGAACACGACTTGATCAACCTGCTCGGCCTTGAGATCCCCGGGCTTGGTGAGTAGTAGTAGCTATTTCTTCACTACTCTGTTTTCTCCTGCTCTGTGTGTTATTATATTGCAAATGTTTGTTTTTTACCTAGAGCAATAATGCTGCTGATTACATTGTAGGTAAATTATATTTCAAAATCTCCTTCTCAGTAGCGTTGCTACTATGCTTATTTGTTTTCGATTTTGTGTTCATTTCATTGGCCTGAGAAATTATGTAGGAGTGTAGTTTAAAGAACTGCCTAATGCTAGACACTAGGGGTCAGATTTTTAATTACCGGCGCACCGGCGTTACGCATCTGTGCCGTACAGGCGGCGCATTGCTGGAGTTGTGTCGCAACGATGGCGCAGCTCCAGCAATGCTGTGGGGTACCCTATCTCCCCAATGCTGCGTCAAGCCGTACGTCTGCTTCAAGCAGGCGCAGGGTTTGAGTCACGCATCATTGTCCTAAAAGTGACTGATTGAAATCTTGTAGATTTCCCTCAGCCACTTTTAGGATGCGTTCCTGCACAGGAACGCCCTCCCTTGCGCCGGAATGCCCCCTGATGGCGCAGGGCTTTACAACGTGATGCATCTCCAGTCCCATATGCGTCACGTTGTTAATATGCGCCGCACCATGGCGCCTCTTTTGTTCTGCCGCTGCGTCACAAAAGTCACGCAACAATGGAGCAAAAGAGCCGCAAGGGGCTTGTAAATCTACCCCTACAGACTCAAGTCCAGTCCTTCCTTTGAACACCTGGCAATAAGAAGAAATAGTGGTGATGGCTTGATAGTTTGAGTATTTTAATGACTGGTTAATGTAGTAGGAAACTTTTTAGTGTTGTCGCTGATCTGCAATCACGATGGACTCTGTCTGGCACTTCGCATGGTGCGGACTGCTGCCTGCCAGTCCTAGGCGAACCTTTTTAGTAGTTTGTTTAGTGAGTTACATAACTTTCCAAGTCGACGGTCCGCAAATCAAGCAATACTAATATCGTAGTAGACCACATGAGATAGGTCAATATATCCCGTGGAATAGTTGTCTATTTGCTATTTTGCCAAAATATTTTGTTATTGTTCTTTTGAAATGTTGGATTTGGTTGACAAATATCATCCATGTTTTCTGGTCTTTCTTTCTTTCATGTTGTACATCAGCTCCCCCCAGGGGCAAGAGGGCATTGGAGGAGGCTTCTGCTGCTGCTGAACAAGGCCAGGATCGGGCAGGCGAGGGCTCCTTTGCTGGCCCCGGTAAGTTACTTTTAATATAGAGTACCTATTTTTTCCTAGCGTTTCTCATTCGATTTTTTCTAAATCGTCTTTGATCTTCTTGTAGACTGTATCTAAATTCTTATCCTGCCTTGACTATGACTCCCTGTGGTATTACTAGATTATTCTTATTAGTCTGTCTGTGTAGCTAACTAAGATTGCACATTTGGCAAAAGGTGTACAACGAAACTCCCATTCTAGTCAGCAATAGCTCTATGCACTGAGTGCAGTCCTCTGGGATTGTCCATAATGTCTTTTCAAGTCTTGTAAATGTTTATGCTTGACAATTACCAACAATAAAACGGTGAATGACCAGACACCAAGAAAGAATAAGGTACTACTTTACTTTTGGTTTGGATAGGAGGACAATCCATACTACTACTGTTGCAGGGACAAATCTGCACAAACAGAACTATGGGCACTAAATAGTGCATTGTTTATCAATTATAATAGGCGCAGGTAGACTTTCCACATACCTCAGTGATATCAGACTTTGAAGAACCCCCAATCTCCTTACTGACTAGATAGTGTGGCAGAGTCATTTAGCTCCCGAATTCATCGATGATTGATCCCCATTGATGATTATCCAACGCAGGACAAGAGTACGGAGTCAGAGTCCAGAAGTGTCAGAGGCACGGACTCATGCTTGCAAATTGCAAAACCTTTTGCTCATTCACTCATGACCAAAAACCACAGAGCCTATTTAAGTTTTAAAGCTTTATTAAAAGTAAAAATATTTATTAAAATCAAGCTTGTCATAAAACATAAACCGTTGATTAAAAATGGAAAAGTGCTTATAGTCATTTTTTATTTCACACATTTATTGTGGGCAAGCCGAGCCCTCACCTGGTTTGAACTTTCATTTTTCTTTTTGGTGCTGAATCAGTGGTCCCTTCGTCCTAATGATTTGTTCTTAGAAGTGAAGCTTCTGTCTGTTATGAGAAAAATGGTGCGTGTTAAAAAGCAACCATTCATCAGTTGTACCAAAAAGTGCAGCAAGACAACACCCTTCCCTGGAAAAAGGGAAATTTTTACTTTAGAGTAGACAGTCACAAATTATTAGATTGGTTTCTGTATTCACATTTCTTCATTCCTAGACAAAATACTAGTGAGTGGTGTATGTCTATGACATCTAACATTCTTAAATGTACTTTGTAGGTGGAACATCTGGTGCTGGGCCCAGCGCGGAGGTGGAGGAGGAAAGCTCTGGGGAGGAGGCGGTGCAAGTGCCGGACCAAACTGCTGTGCGGGTTGCCATGGTAGTGGCGGACAGTGGTAAGCTCTTATATTCCTTACTTATTGAGATTGCAGACTGCATAGTGTGCTGCTCCTCGTGAGAAAACGTAAGGTTTGTCCAGATGAGAGACATGAAGAATAATGATTGACATTTAGGGGCCTATTATGAGGGCGGACGGACCTGAGTCCGTCCGCCACCATAGAGTAGGAGGGACCGTCCGCAGGGGCAGCGGCGGTCCCTCCGTGGTAATTAGGATGTGACCGCCACCCTGGCGGTCACATCCTGTATTTTTATCATTGCAGCGGGTGCTGCTTGAAGCAGCACCCGCCGCAATGATAAAAATGTAAGTTGTGCATTTGCCGCTTTGTGCAGGCAAATGCAGGGGGGTACCACAGGTACCCCCCATGTGCACCCCCCAACCCCCCTTCACCTCTGGGGGCCCGTAACGGGCCCCCAAACAAAAATCCGTATGCCTTTGCACGTCGGAAATGCCGCCGAGTAAAGGCATGTTCCTCCAGACTGCTTTTGACGCTGGTGGGTGGGGGTTTAACAGTAACTTTGTTTTCGTGAAACTTAAGTGGCATCTTGATTCAAGTTGTGTAATTAATTGCCCAAATGTTTTCAAAACTAAGTGCCTCTCACAGAGTAAGTGAATTCAATAGTCCTAGGACTTTACTAGTACTAGCGTCAGTCTCTCGTCTCTCCAAATACTCCATTATACTTCCTCCCCCAAACGCTTGTCTTACCTGTAATTTGTGTTTGGAAATAGGGCTAGGCACAGGGCTGGCTGCACGGCAAATGGCGATTAAGGTTGGCAATCCTGGGCGTATGAAATGTCATCATTGCGTTGGAACTAGTGGTGTTACACAGTGGCAGTTGCAGCATCTGAAAAAAAAGAAAATGAAACCTTGTTTGTCCTTACCGTAGCATTACAACGGTACGATAGAGAATATAGCAGGTGACAGTACACTAGAACAGTGCCACAATGTAGCCTAACAAATGGTAAAGTATTGAAAGTATAACTAGTACTTGCGTTAAATTTCTTTGACATTGGCTACTACTACAAGAAATAGTACCGAAGGTGTAGGACACAGCAGCGTAATAATTTGCCACGTCTAGGAGGAGGATGTTCTTGATGACCTATCAAGTTGATGGCGCACATGAAAATCTGCTTTCATTTGCCAATAGTGACTGAGTGTCAAGCTGAGTAAGAATAGAATATATCCTCGGATTCCTTCACCAGCCTGTTGCTATGACCTTATCCTCCCCAGCAAGTGTGTGGAATTATTGCTGTCATTTAGTCACACATCAATCAAACCCCACACAGCCCGGGGGAAGAGGGTTAGGGTTTGGAAAATGGATGGGAATGGGGATTTTGGGAAAGTTTTGTTTAGAGAAGAAAAAAAAGCCACAGCATGGACAAACAATAATTGAAGATAAAGAAATCTTTGGGTACAAAGCTAACCATAAATCTTTTAAGTGACATAAAGGAAGTGTATGCACTACTGCATGCATGGTTACTGAAAAGTAAGTAGTACTTTCGACAACCGTGAATGACAGAATGCGACAGTAAAGGGCTGCAGCGTTTTCACTTGCCTATCTTTGCACTCAGAGAAACACTTCTTACATTAAATGAGGTTTAAAAAATAGCAGAAGTAAAACCTATAGAATGGCTGTAGGGATGAATTTAGAAGCAGAGATCCAAGAAATGCAGAGTCACACTCATAGAAGTTCACAGCAATAACATTACTTAAAAGATAATTAGAAAAGAACGGATACTGTATCTGTATGTTGTTGTAGTTGTCCTGTTGAATTTGGTAAGTTGCACGCATAAAACCATTCCTCTTGTTAGCGGGACTCCTCCATTCCAGCTGACGCTCGTCCATCAATTTTGGTGACCAGAAGACACCCTGTCCACTGCCTGCCTGGCGGATGCTGAATTGGGGCTCGCTAATGTGAAGCCTTTTTTTCCCATTGCACAGACTGAAACCCGGCCTGTAATTATTGATGTAAAAACAGGAAGTGATATTAGAACACCACTGGCAAATAAATATAAGGTATGTACGCTGCGCAGTGCAAAAAGTCACACTTTGAGTTTCCAAATAGAAGACAGTACAATATTTTTGAAAGTGCGTACTCTGTCTGAGTCTCCTTTTGAAGGATAAATAAGTATGGGCAAATTAATTTAGCGGATCTTTCCCCTCAAGCTAGGTGTACTGTAAACTGTGTTTTAGAACAAAATTAGACCTTCCCAGCAGTGCTCCCACCCAGACCCTTACTAAAGCCAGTCGCAAAAATGTAGAAGACCCCCAATCAGATCTCAAAAAACGAGGCCTAGTAGAAAACTGGTGACAAAACGTACTTTGAAAGTAAAAGTAGGCCCAAATCCCCCCTTACCCACCATGGATTGTATTCAAACCACTTGCAAACAAGCAAAAGTATCCATACCCAGCATCGCTCCAAGACTCGCAAACCCCCCCACAAACAGCCCCCCGCCCAAACACATGCAATACAAATACTGTTAACCCTAACAAGCCCTAAGTTAAGAATAGTGGCAAACGCTTTCTTTAACTATGCCAAATCCCCCCTCTCCCATGGATTTTCTTCAAATCACTTGCAACCAAAATTACACATTCCCACGAGTGCTCTAAGACCCCAGAACTCAGTTGCAAAAATCTAGAACACCCCGAAACACATGTAAACACATGTAATCCTGCTGCTAGTGCTAACCCTAACGAACCCTAGGTTACAAAAAGTGCCAAAAGGCTTTTCGGCATGGATTTTCTCCAAACCAGTTTTATCCGGTATTAGACCTTCCCAGCAATGCCCCAAGACCCGCCAACCCACCCGCAAAAAAGCACAACACCCCCAAACAGCCAAAAAGCAAAATTGGAAAATCTCATACTTAAATATTTTTCGGCCTTCTTTCAATTCTGTCCAAACGCGCTGTGCAGCTAGGCCATAACTCCCGTTTTCCACCATGGATTTCCTGAAAAGCAAATGCAATCAAAATTAGACTGTGCCAGTAGTGCTCCCAGACCCCAAAACCCACCCACAAACACCCGGAACCACCCCCAAAGAACACCTCAAAGACAAGCAAGTCAGCAAAAACGCAAAATAAATGTCGTCTCCGATTTGGTCCAACCCAGTTTTATCCGGTATTAGACTTTCCCAGCAATGGCCACAGAGCCGTCAACCCAGGCGAAAACAAGTAGAAGAGACAAACAGCCAAAAAGCAAAAGTACAAAAATGGGGGCTTAGTCATTTTCAGGGCAATTTCCAAAATTACTCCGCGTGTGCTCTGCAGCTAGGCCCTAACTCCCTCTGCCACCATGGATTTGCTTCAAACCTCTTGCAATCAAAAGTATCCATACCCAGCAGTGCTCCCAGACCCCGAAACCCACCCACAAACACCAGGAAGCCCCCCAAAAAGGCCACCAAAAACATGATAGTGAGCAAAAAGGCAAAAACTTTTTCAAGTCTGATTTTGTCCAAACCAGTTTTATCTGGTATTAGATCTTCCCAGCAATGCCCCAAGACCCGCCAACCCACCCGCAAAAAAGCACAACACCCCCAAACAGCCAAAAAGCAAAAATGGAAAATCTCATACTTGCAATATTTTTCGGCCTTCTGTCCAAACGCGCTGTGCAGCTAGGTCATAACCAATGTTCCCTCTAATTATTTTCCTCTGTGTGCGGCAGAGTAAGGTCTCTGTGCGCTGCAGCCAAGGCTCTGTGCGCCAAGAACGTGACCGCGCGTGTATACCAGGGCTTTGAGTGGGATGAAAATACTCGGGGATCTTTCAAGGGGCGTAACCAATGCAATTAAGGGTGTGGCTTAAAAGTAATTAAGCTATAAATATGTGCATCACATAGTGTGCCACCCTACTGATATTTTGCTGCCTCTGTCATTACATCAAGATATATAATACAAGTAACATTACACCTACAAGAAGCCAAGACTATTGGCTTTGTCAATGGTTGTTTTTTGCATCAAGTTGTATATAATATTAGGAGGATTCGAGCTGACCAATATTAACTCTCTAGGTGGGAAATTCCACAAGGTGTGATTCAACTAGGTGGAAAATCACCACCAATAAGGCAGGCAGAAATGTGATTTGGACCTTAAACTAGTTTGTTTTCTTTTATAGGCAAAACAGAAACTCAAAAAGTGGGGGCGTCTGAGAAGCCTTCTCACAATATTAAACGTAACCCTACAACTAGGCATTCTGGTCCATTTGCCCTGAGCGGCAGAAGTTAAAGGGGCTGAAACCCTGTTATTACAGTCTGTTGTCAACTCCACACCCCCTTAACAGACCAAGCCACTAACTCTTCATAAAAACATACGAGCAGTTAATTGTATTTACTCTGTGGCAGTGTGAATACTTATTTACATGGGCGACCTAAGGTATTCTTCCTAATTTTTAAATGTTTTCACTTTGAGAAATTACCGAACCCAGTTTTTCCTTGTTCATGAAAGGGGTAGATAGGATTTACAGTAGGAGAAAGTAACTCTGGAGCCAATGATACATTTATTACATCTTAGTGAGTAAGTTGATGTAAGGACTTTGGTGTACATCGCCAATGGAAATGTTCGAGAATGTCCGCAACGGTCCCAGATTGTGGGTGTTAGAAACATTTTTAAGGGCGACCGCTTTGCCCCTCTTCCTGACAGCATTCATGTTCCCACCTTGGGACTTTTGCAGCAGTATAACATCTCCATTAATAGTGCAATGTCCACCCCTCTGAGCATACTTTACAAGTTCTAAACTTCCCTTCAGCTCATTTTGAGAATCAGAATGTGGAATTTGAAAAGGAAAATGGCTTTTCTGCACAGCAAAATTACACGCAGGTGTGCTGAACAAGTAGGGATCAGGCCTGTTGCCTTTAGGCAGTGTTTGTGAAACTTTAGCCAAATGTGAAGTTTCCTCATGCACCTCATTGGGGGCTTCGCAATGCACATATGATCATGTTGATTCTGTATACAGGGCTTAGCTACTTACTACCTTCACACCCTATTAATTTACAGCCTTGCAACCTGTGTCCTGCGTGCGTGCTGTGTTTCAAAACACAAACAGGCAAGTAGGAAAATCACGTAAAAAACGCATTCATCATCTGATATTACAGTACTGATGACAATTTTTAATAATACATTGTTCCTGCGAAGGACTTCAATACAATGCCTTCCCTGTAAGAGGCAGCCATGACAGGGCCGCTCAACAACAATACTGCTGCGGAGTTCAAAGGTCAAAGTCGACAATAAAATGTAATCCTCTCAGGAGAATAGTATTGCTTAAGGTGTGCAATATTTTAAAATTGAAGGGAAGAGGAAATTGAAAACTGAAAATCATGATGGAAAAATGGAAGTAACTTAGGACACAACCACACTACCCAAGGAGGTGTATTTTAACGTTTAACCCCTAAATTAAATTATGGTCAAGCGATGAACCACACATTCAGTGGGGCCGCTGCGAGGAACTACAACTGCCCCCACTCTGCACATGCTCAGGAAAACAGAAGAACGCGGCTTTTCAGTAACAACTCCACGTACACTCTGATTTGAAGGCCAATCCCCGGAGATGCAGTATTGTAAACGTATCTATCCCTTCTCTGTATAGCAGTACTGTTATCAGGTGTCTGTGTGACCCGTGCAGCGCATTGATGCCTCGTGGCAACAGGGCGCTATATATAAAATGATTAATTCCATAAATAGATTAGGAAAGGGGTGGGTGTTTAAGGCAGGAAGTTGGACGTCGATAAGGCTATACAAAATAAAAGACTGCCAGTAGATACTTATGCCAGCCTGTGCAGAGATTGCTTCCAGGTCATGAAGGCTCTTCTTCGAGGCATTGACTGTGTCGGGAATCTGATCTAGGCGGGGTTATTGAGCAAGAAACAACCTCGTCATGTGCAGTTCGAGCCCACCCCGTCCTGGTAACTCCTGCGACTGTCAACAAAAATAACTAGAGTCAATTTTGTCAAATCGCAACAGTGCAAAACAATAAATTGCAACCGGCTGTTGGGATGTTCTGATGAACAATTAAAGCTGTGCTTCCCTGGCCAGGATGCGAGAGGGAGGGACAGGGCCTCTTCCCCTCAGCCCCCACCACTGCACTGGAAGCAGGGCATCTCGCTGTCTAGCAACACTGACATTCAGAAGTAAGTCAGTCCTAAATATAAAGAGACTTAAAGCCTCAGTTTCCGAGGAATACCTGATAATATTTAGAGCAGGATAAGAATAACACCACAGCCATAAGAGATGCATCCTGGGAAGAACCCTTATGGGGTCACTGGGACTGTGATTGTGTCCTTGTTTGCACTAGTGATGGTCAGGAGCTGAATGGAAACTGTGTTTGCTCCAGTGTAGCGCCGGTACTTTTTGGAAGTTGTCCGCTTAAATATTAAAAAGGTACAACAGAAGCAAAACGGGCTTTAAAGCATTAGCACAATTATACCATTTTTGCACGACAGGGCTAAATCGAGCACAAAGCATTCTGCACAAATATCTGCCCTAAAGCATTTGCACCCGGAATCTGCACAACGTGTGCTTTAAACGTCGTGCTTTTGCACTTGCTGCATTTTTAATGGATCACGGCTGGGGCTGATTGCCGGCCATTGTGAAAATATTCCTGTTAATCGCAGCGCCCGTCATGCGCTGCAATTAACAGGAATATTTTCACAATGGCCCACAATCGGCACCCAGCCGTGATCCATTAAAAATGCAGCAAGTGCAAAAGCACGACGTGTGCCTAACACGTCGTGCTTTCAGACTTGCTGCATTTCTTTTCTCAATAGAGCACAGCTGGGTGCTGATTGTGGGCCATTGTGAAAACATTCCTGTTAATTGCAGCGTATTACGGGCGCTGTGTTTAACAGGAATATTTTCACAATGGCCTCAAACAACCAGCAAATTGACATTTTTCGCCGCTCGCGTTTTAAAAGCGGGCGTCAGCGGCGAGAACGTGTGCGCGCTCCAGAAGTAGCACTGTGCGCTCGCTACCTAAAAGGTGCGTGCGAGCGCAGCCGCGCACGTTAGAGGGAACACTGGTCATAACTCCAGTTTTCCCCCATGGATTTCCTGAAAAGCAAATGCAATCAAAATTAGACTGTGCCAGCAGTGTTCCCAGACCCCAAAACCCACCCACAAACACCCGGAACCCCCCCAAAGAGCACCTGAAAGACAAGCAAGTCAGCAAAAACGCAAAAAAAAATTCGCCTCCGATTTGGTCCAAACCAGTTTTATCCGGTATTAGATCTTCCCAGCAATGGCCACAGAGCCGTCAACCCAGGCGAAAACAAGTAGAAGACCCCCAAACAGCCAAAAAGCAAAAGTACAAAAATGGGCAATTTCCAAAATCACTCCGCGCGCGCTCTGCAGCTAGGCCCTAACTCCCCTCTGCCACCATGAATTTGCTTCAAACCTCTTGCAATCAAAAGTACCCATACCCAGCAGTGCTTCCAGACCCCGAAACCCACCCACAAACACCAGGAAGCCCCCCAAACAGGCCCCCGAAAACGCTAAATTGAGCGAAATGTCAGAAAAAGCAAAAACTTTTTCCTCATGGATTTGGTCCAAACCAGTGTTATCCGGTATTAGACCTTCCCAGCAATGCCCCAAGACCCGCAAAAAAGCACAACACCCCCAAACAGCCAAAAAGCAAAAATGGAAAATCTCATACTTACAATATTGTTCGGCCTTCTGTCCAAACGCGCTGTCCACCATGGATGTCCTAGAAAACAAATGCAATCAACATTAGACTGTGCCAGCAGTACTCCCAGACCCCGAAACCCACCCACAAACACCAGGAAGCCCCCCAAACAGGCCCGCCAAAACATGATAGTGAGCAAAAAGGCAAAAACGTTTTCAAGTCTGATTTTGTACAAACTTTTTCCTCATGGATTCGGTCCAAACCAGTTTTATCCTGTATTAGACCTTCCCAGCAATACCCCAAGACCCGCCAACTCACCCTCAAAGAAGTAGAACACCCCCACAAGTGCAGAGTCTTTCTTCATTGGGCGTAATCCAGCCCTCTGCTTTGAGGGAAATAAGAGTCTGGAGGAGGAGGATAGAGGAGCATGTTCTTGTGAACTTGTGAACCTGAGGAATGCAGACTGCGGCACCTTCAAATCAATAAGTAAATAAGTGAAGGCAGTTCTGCTGATGGGCTTGTTTTTGTGATTAAAGTTTTAATTATAATAACTGTGCAAAACAAAGAAAGACAGACACACAGGAATAAAAGTGAATAAGGACGAAAAAGAAAGTTATTGATTTATTGGCTCATTTTCAGGGCTCGTGTCAGGGAATAAGAGTTCGTCCTCATACTCTGCGAATTCAGGCGGGAGTAGGTCACCTAACAGAGAAGAAATTTCCTCATCTAAGTTGCTGTCCTCCTCGTCTTCTTCCGGCGTGTATTCTCGTACTTTGTAATCTGGTGGTATGAGGTGCTGATTCATCTTGATCATTGTTAACCTCTCCACATTTTTGGGCGAGAGGCGGGTCCTTTTGCAAGTTACAATGCCACCAGCAGCACTGAAAACACGTTCAGAAGACATACTTGCGAGTGGGCAAGACAAGTAGTTTATAGCCAGGTTGGAGATCTCTGGCCACAATTATTTTTTCCCATGCCAATACGCCAATGGGTCAGCATTAACATAGACCTCTGTTGAGTCATTCAGATAGTCCTGCACCATCGACTCAAGGTTCTCCATGGTTCCTCGACTTTGCTTACTTTTTGCTGGGACCTTTTGAGAAGTAAACCAAAGCTTAGTTAGCCAATCCTCTTCTTCACCCAATGTTACTGTTGTGTCTGGTGCAGATGATCCGGTTGCCGGTGTCTTTAACGGCTGAGAGGTCACTTCTGCCACAGCCACAGGTGCAGAAGTGGATTCTTTTGACTGGGGATGGCCTGCTGATGCTGATGTACTGCCTTTTCCTTCAATTTTCTGCTGTTCTCTTTCAAACCACATGTCTGACATAGCTAGCCAACGTTTGTACTTTGAAAGTTCTGGGTCACCAAAAGGAAAGAATGCTCTGCCTGCCAGTGCCTTTTTGTAGCGTGGATCCAGAATAGTAGCACAAATGTAATGCTGTTCTGAGTGGATCATTTGAAGACGTTCATCGCCAAGTAGGCGCTGTAATAATTTCTCTGCCAAAACAAAAGCTTCTTGCATTTTTTCATCTTTTTGAAACATAGAACACACCGCCTTCAGTTGGTGCTCTAGCATGCGCAACAATGGGATAGCTTTTCCCAAATTACAGTCCTCCCTGCTGACTGCACGCGTGAAGACCTCAAAAGGACGAAGCATGTCTATCAGGCTTTTAACTAGCTACCGTTGCGCCGCATCTAGCCTCAGGTCCTTCAGAGCTGTACCCAGTGTTAAGAAATACTGATCGAGTACCGTAAACTGCTCATACAGACGCTCAAGCATGTAGAAGGTTGAGTTCCAACGTGTTGGCACCTCCTGGATGAGTGCTTTCACTGGCATTCGACGTTCATGTAGCAGGCCCCTCAGATGCTTCCGGGCCTTAAAAGAATGGCTGAAATGGTTGCACATTCTTCGGCAGGTGGTCACTAACTCGCACACACGTGCCAAACACGGCACTCTGAAATATTTACCCAGATTCATGGCCTTAACTACATTGGCGCTATTATCCGTGGAAACATAATCAATCATGCGTTTTTTTGGGGACAGCCATTGAAAGACCTTTGTGTTAAACTCCTTCAAAATGTTTTCTCCTTTATGACTTGTCTCCATGCCAAACAAGGCTAGTGTTGTATGTTTCCGAGCAGCTTTAAAAACGTCCGGGACAACACCTGCGTTTAGCTTTGCTTTAACCCCTGAAAAAGAGACCCAGTGTGCAGTGATGCACATGTAATCAGTGCCTGCGCCACTGGTCCACATGTCTGTTGTCAGATGTATAGTGTGAACAGCACTCTTCTGCAAAGCTGCCCCAATCACCTCCAGCACATCTTCATGTAGTGCTGGAACCGCAACTCTGGCAAAATAGAACCAGCTAGGAACCTTCCATTTAGGGCTGAGCGTTGCCACTAATTTTAGAAAACCAACCCCTTCCACAAAAGAAAAAGGGAGAAGGTCCAGAGCTAGCATTTTAGCCAGCTTAGTGTTATACAGACGCGCCAGTGTGTGGTTGCGATCAAATGGCGCTTCTGAAAACAATGGTGGGCTGGACCATTTTACGGGATGATGATGACTTCTTTGACCCAGTTACGCTCAATGATGAACTTTTTCGCATTGGTGTCTCACTCTCTCCCACACTCTTAGTGTGGCTCACAGGGGGTGTGCTCCTGACAGGGGTAATGGGTGTAAGTGAAGTGTTTGACACTTCTTCCTCCTCCTCATCATCAGATGAAACATCAACGTGTACAGTTTGTTGACTTCCAATTCGGGCTTTCTTGATCTCCTTTAGGTGCGCAAGCCATTGGACAGTGTGCAGTCTCTCAAGATAACCTCTCTGGCCTCCGGTACCATAGTTGGTACCAAGCTTACCACGACTAACTCCAAGCTTACAAATGCTACAAATGGCTATGTTTTCCCTTTTTGGGCAAACACTAAAGAAGTCCCAAACTCCGGACTTGAAATGTCTGTGGGTGGCGGAGGAGGCGATACTGGTGGTGGTCATGCTGCTAATGCCAGATGAAGTGGAGGATGTGTGTGGCCGAACTTTACTACGTTGTGCACTTGCACCACCACTAATTGAGGTCGGGGTGGATGGAGGTCCCTTCTGGCGAGAAAGAAATATGGAAGCGGTAGGTGGTGGTGTACTAGTTAACTCCAATGATGGTGGTGTTCCCATTGCGTCCTTGTCGACAACATCACGCTCAGCAGCTTTTCAGCCTAGGGTCAAAATGTCTGTTTGCTGCATGCCCGCTGAGGCTGGAGTGACATCTATGATGACTTCGTCGTCGTCGTGAGAGTCTTCATCAGCAGGAGTATACGCCACTTCTTGTTCAGCATCAGCATCACACTCCATAACTATGATAGTTTCGGGGACCTTCCTTTTACGCTTAGCTACCTTTGTCAGATCATGGTGTGCCTCACTCTCAGACGGCAGTGGTGGTTCCCAAGTTTGATCCGTATCATCAGAAGGAGGTGGGCTTGAAGAAAATGTAGACACCATCCTTGATCTTTTCCTTGCTAGGGATGTGGAAGACAATGAATGATCATCAGGAGGAGTGGCTTCCTCAAATGATACCTCGGCTTGAATGTCGATTTCCTGATGTGCCCCTACTTCGGGAGGAACAACTATTGTGGGCACTTGTGCCCCTCCATGCACCTCTGCTTGCGCATCTCCTTGCGCTGCCTCTCCTTCCACATGTACTTGGGCTTGTACTTGCACATGTGGTTGTTGTTCCGGCTGTGGTTGTTCAACACTCGTCAGATGAATTACAACAACCTGTGTTGATTGAGGGACATTGCTGCTACTTTCTTGCGATGAGCCAACATCACTGCTCGATGGTGATTGAACAAGAAGAGTGGCTGCCTCTGCAGCACTCAAGGGCTTGGACTTAAGTTGGCGTGGTGGTAGTGGCACTGAGCCCAATGGAGCGGGGGTGCTGCTCCCAGCTTGGTCCCCAGCAAATCCCGCTGCTGCTGCAGGCGTACCTTTTTTTTATTCCCAAAAAATGTGGCGGGCGGCACTCCAGTCTCCTTGGTAACTTGCTTCTTCTGCTCCTTACTGGCAACCTTCTTGCTAGAGGAGCTACGGGGAACTTTTTTTGGGGCCATCTTCTTCAGAGGTCAGAAAAGCAGGCCGCAGTTGCACGAGTTGCAGAGTTGTCTGTGGCCAGACTTGACGTCGTGTGACGTTATGCTGCACACACACACCGCTGCAGGACTTCTTCCTAGCACTGGTGGTTCTCTTGAGGTTTGTGCACCTAAAAGAAACGGAAGACAGAGGAACATCAGTTCAGTTATACACCCCAAAAACTCGGAAAACACATAAAAATCAGCACAATTGCATGCCATCCATGCCCTCAATGATGTTTAAATTCAAGACACCCCACAGAAAGACTAGGCCCATGCACCCCTGGGCATAATGGATGAAAGCATGGCAGACTGGGTGCAGGCCTATGGCACAACAAAGCACACTGCCTGGCTTCAAAATGGCCTCTAGACCCCCACCACATGGCCAGGCCAGGCCTGTACCAGTCCTCGAAATGGCCCCCACCCACATGGACAGGCCCATTAACACCCCAAAAAATTGAAAAAACACACAAAAATCACCACAATCCAATGCCATCCATGCCCTCCATGATGTTTACATTAAAGAGACCCCACAGAAAGACTCAGTCCATGCACCACTGAGTACCCCTGGGCAAAAGGCCCCAACAACAGCCCAAAAATCGAAAAACACACAAAAATCCCCACAATCTCATGCCATCCATGCCCTCAATGATGTTTAAATTCAAGACACCCCACAGAAAGACTAGGCCCATGCACCACTCACTAGCCCTGGGCAAAAGGCCCCAACAACAGCCCAAAAATCGAAAAACACACAAAAATCACCACAACTCCATGCCATCCATACCCTCAATCATGTTCAAATTCAAGACACCCCACAGAAAGACTAGGCCAATGCACCACTCACTTGCCCTGGGCAAAAGGCCCCAACAACAGCCCAAAAATCGAAAAACACACAACAATCACCACAATCCAATGCCATCCATGCCCTTTCATTCACGTTCAAATTCAAGACACCCCACAGAAAGACTAGGCCCATGCACCCCTGGGCATAATGGATGAAAGCATGGCAGACTGGGTGCAGGCCTATGGCACAACAATGCACACTTATCAAAAAGAAAGGCTAGGTAGGGTCTATACACAGGACTGAACTCTCAGAGTAGTAAGAGTGAAAAAAAGAGTTAGATATGTGTGTGCAAATAGGTGGAAATGAATCCCATCAGCCCACCCATATGGCGGAGCCTCGTCATCTGGGATTAGTTGAAGGGTCCTGGTCCAGATAAGTAGACACACCTGATGAATTGTGCGTTTACTCCAATTCTCCAGGACCACCCAGGCGGATCCAACCTCAAGTACAGAGAGTGGGTTCAATGGTGTGAGAACTCAAAGAAGGTTTGCAGTGCAACAATAAATGTGAAAACAAAAGTCAAAAGATAGTGTAGGTTAAAATTGACTACCATGACATAAGGAACATTTTTATTGGGAAATAAATCATGGGGTCAAGATTAAAAATGGAGTGTAAGACAGTGCAAAATAATAACTGCCCTAAGAAGATGATATAGTGGTCGACATGTTTCTGCTATCTCAGGGGCAGCTCCCCTGCTTAGCTTTCATCAGGACCAAATCTTAGTTATACACTACTGCAAAAGAAAAGGTTCCACAAATATTTGTTTGTGATTGTTACCCAAAATGTGAAAAAATAGGTACCACAATTATTGCATTATAAATGTTACCCAATGATTATTCTGGCTATAGCTCTCTACGCAATGTACTCACTGCGCCGGTTCTACCAGAATTTGTCTCAAGGGATTCTTTCCCCAGTAATCTAGGGAGCAAGCCTCTTCCTCCCCCCTAGCCTCAGGAAGAGGCCAGAGGTACCGACAGACAGAGCGGGGCCTCCCATCCCTGAGCCGGTGCCAGGAGAGGTGAGGCTTACTCCCTAGATTACTGGGGAAAGAATCCCTTGAGACAAATTCTGGTAGAACCGGCACAGTGAGTACATTGCGTAGAGAGCTATAGCCAGAATAATCATTGGGTAACATTTATAATGCAATAATTGTGGTACCTATTTTTTCACATTTTGGGTAACAATCACAAACAAATATTTGTGGAACCTTTTCTTTTGCAGTAGTGTATAACTAAGATTTGGTCCTGATGAAAGCTAAGCAGGGGAGCTGCCCCTGAGATAGCAGAAACATGGCGACCACTATATCATCTTCTTAGGGCAGTTATTATTTTGCACTGTCTTACACTCCATTTTTATTCTTGACCCCATGATTTATTTCCCAATGAAAATGTTCCTTATATCATGGTAGTCAATTTTAACCTACACTATCTTTTGACTTTTGTTTTCACATTTATTGTTGCACTGCAAACCTTCTTTGAGTTCTCACACCATTGAACCCACTCTCTGTACTTGAGGTTGGATCCGCCTGGGTGGTCCTGGAGAATTGAAGTAAACGCACAACTCATCAGGTGTGTCTCCTTATCTGGACCAGGACCCTTCAACTAATCCCAGATGACGAGGCTCCGCCATATGGGTGGGCTGATGGTATTCATTTCCACCTATTTGCACACACATATCTCTTTTTTTCACTCTTGCTACTCTGAGAGTTCAGTCCTGTGTATAGACCCTACCTAGCCTTTCTTTTTGATAACTGTTTATGTTGGGGGTTCGGGCTGATAGTGGTCTATAAATATTGTCACCCCTTGGACCCTTCCTCATCCTGTTGTGTTACACAACAATGCACACTGCCTGGCTTCAAAATGGCCCCTAGACCCCAACCACATGGACAGGCCCGGCCTGCACCAGTCCTCAAAATGGCCCCCACCCACATGCACAGGCCCATGAACACCCCAAAAAATCGAAAAAACACACAAAAATCACCACAATCCAATGCCATCCATGCCCTCCATGATGTTTACATTAAAGAGACCCCACAGAAAGACTCAGTCCATGCACCACTGAGTACCCCTGGGCAAAAGGCCCCAACAACAGCCCAAAAATCGAAAAACACACAAAAATCACCACAATCCCATGCCATCCATGCCCTCAATGATATTTAAATTCAAGACACCCCACAGAAAGACTAGGCCATGCACCACTCACTAGCCCTGAGCAAAAGGCCCCAACAGCAGCCAAAAGAATCGAAAAACACACAAAAATCAGCACAATCCCATGCCATCCATGCCCTCCATGATGTTTACATTAAAGAGACCCCACAGATAGACTCAGTCCATGCACCACTCACTACCCCTGGGCAAAAGGCCCCAACAACAGCCCAAAAATCGAAAATTCCAAAATTGTAGTTGCAGCAACTGTAATGCCCCAAACAAACTTACTTGTGAAATTTCTAATCCAAAAGTGATCCAAAGAAAGTAAAAAAGGCCTCATATCCAAATATCCAGCAGCATCCACAAAAAGTAATCCTTCCAGGTCAAGATCCGAATGAAAGTGAACAGCACATGAAGAAAGCACTGGGAGGAGCCTGCTGGACAGGAACAGGAAGTTGGAGACTGTGGGGCACTTCCTTCCTCCCACCTCCCCCCACCCAAAATGGACTCCTTGCAAAAAAAAGTACAGGCAAATGGCAACCTGAGGAGTTATTCTGACAAAATCATCATTTTCAGAAGGTTTATGCTGCTTGCTGGTGGATTTCTTGTGCAGAATTGCAAATTTTGTAATTTCGCGAGTGCGAGATTGTTGCTGTCCGCCACATCTACGTGTTCCCGCGATACGTGATCACTGTGTACTCGCGTTGACAAACTCTCGCTGGGCAAGGTGGCAAGCCGCGATGACGTAATCGCGGTCGCCAAATTCCAGCGGGATCCCGCAGCAAAATCCAAAATGGCGCAACACTCGCAAAATATCGAGAAAAACAACTCGGCAAACGCTGAATGACAGTAAGTGAACGCCGCGCACAGCAATATTGTATCACCAAGCAAAAAAATCCGCCGCGTGCGAATTTGCGGATTTTCGGCAAATTCGCGAGAGTTTGCGGATTGCGAATTTACCGAAAATCCGCAAAATCCACGAGCGGAACGGATTTTACGCCCATGCTTAATCATAGTAAGCCTTGTGCAGACTTTATAGTTGCATTAATCTCAGTCTTTGCTTTGTAGTTACCTCCCTCGATGCATGAGTGCAGCTTCCCAATCTATTTCTTCTTTTGGGTCCCTGTCCCTCTCACAAGTCACCTTTTGTTTCTCTGAATTGTTCAGTCTTTTAATGTGGAATCATTAAATGAGCTTTGTTGTTTATCTCCCCGAGGAGATGTTTATTTTCCAGGGGGTCAGTATATATTCCTCTTGCAGTGTATCAAACACTTTCAGTCCTTCTCCATCCACCACATCACCTACTTTAGATATCCCTTTGAGATCCCAATGCAGAAAGCCCATCAGCTTGTTTACTTCTTTCAGTGTTTCTCCATTCCACCGTGAGGTTTCTCTCATTATCCTTCCCAGTAAACCCAGGTTTCTTGTGGCTTTATCTCGTGGTATTAAGAGCCACTTAGTTAGCCCCAGAAGATCTTCCCTTTTCTAGTATTCACAATCATTAGCAATGTGTGAACTAGTGCGTAGTGTAATGTCAGACTACTTCTAACAGGTGAGTAAGGAACAATAGTGCTGCATGGTTCTCTTAACTCCTGCATTTCATGTCTGCATGTCTAAACAGTCAGCCTGCTGATGTCTCTTAGTGAAACCTTCTGTAATTGCTGTCCCACTTTTTTTTATCTCTCAGACTACCGCCCTCCCACCTGTTAACCTCTTTTTTAAACTTCTTTCTTTTAATTTTCACCCTGCCTTCTTCTTTTCTCTACCACTTACGCCTACCTATTGGTTCTCTTTCACCAACCTGTTGCATTATCTTGCATTCTCACTAGCTTCCTCTTATCTCTTCTTATCATATCCACCAAATCATCCACTTTCACTCCCCCCGTAACCCCTTCTTTTTTGGTAGTCCCCACTTTCTTCTTATTTGTTTATCTCTATCTTTAAAACGGTGTCTTTTGACGGTCTATCTTAATCTTTCTCATTCCTCCCTCTTGATCACTATTTAAATTAAGTAGTATGTTTCACTCTTTTGCTCTTCCTTTCCCACCTTTCTTCTCGCTAGCTGTGCTCTGTCTTACCCACTTTCCAATTGTTCTTCTTTTGTTTTATTCATCTCTCCTGCTCTTCCATCTCCAACTCTCCTGATGGCTAGCCCCCATTTACTATTAGCAGTGGACTGCAGCTGCTACGAGTAGAAGTTATGGCCGCGGCCAGGAATTAGGTGAGTGTTCATTACAGCACCCTGTTACAGTTGCCTCCTGCAGGCATGATTCTTATAGGACTGACTTAGTCAAATGACAATCATCCAAGCCTATTGTCAGACACTTTCCCTTCTTTAAACCTTAACTTGTCAGGGTAGCTTGAAACAGCTACTTTTGTGCAGTAAGTAGGAGGCCCGGGAGAGGGTAGGAAAAGTTATGAAAAAAAATGGGCGAGAGATAGTTTCACCCGTAGACTATAAGTAATTAAGGTGCAAAGTGGTGCCACAATTATGATAACAGACAACAGTTCTAAAGGGGAGGAGGAAGAAGGTCTCCTGCATCTTTGATTTTTATAGTTGCAGACCTAGTTGAAAGGTCTTTTAGAGGTCTAAACTGGGAGAGTAAGTCTTCATCGGCCTACATGGCACCACTTTAGATCTGGAAGATGGGAAGTAGGAGAGAATCAAAGGCAGACTCTCATATTACACCCGTAACAAACCAGTTGGTACTGAAAGACCAATTCCAAATGTGAAATAAAGTCTACCAAAACAATTCTGGGTCTCACATCCTCTTAGACAGCAGGCATTGCAATACTTTATAGGCAACACATTAGATTGGTAAGCTCCAAAATACTACGGGGCAAATTTACGTTGCCTGACGCATCTCTGCAAATCGGCAGAGATGCGCCAGGAAAGATACGTCACGGAAATCCATCCTTGTGCCACCCATGATGCGCTGCATTTACAATGCGGCGCACCATGGTGCAAGGAAGGGCAGATGCGTGACGCATCTTTTGGCTTACGGCGGCGCATTGCTGGAGTCGCGTCGCAAGCGCGACGCAACTCCTGCAATGCACAGGGGCCACCCATACATTACATGGTGCGTCACTACTTACGCCTGCTTCAAGCAGGCGTAAGGAATTGGCGTAGCAGCTTTGGGAAAGTGACTCAGTGAAATCTTGTAGATTTCACTGAGTCGCTTTCCAGGGGCCTTCCTGCGACGGAACGCCACCCCCTGCACCGGAACGCCTACATGAAACCTGACGGAGGTTTCATGTGGCGCAGGGCCTTACACCGTGACGCATCTCCATAGATGCGTCACGTTGTAAATGCCTCGTAGGGATGCACCACGTTTACGCCACCTTGCGTGACGCAACAGCGGCGTAAACGTGGCGCAAGGGGCTCGTAAATCTGCCCCAAAGGGATCAAGATGGTGTTACATTATAGTTTAGTAGCTATAGCTCAGTCTTTCTCAGTGCTGATACATGTGCTAAACTCAGCTCAGATGACCTTCTTAAAGCATGTAGGTGACAGGTTAGTAGATGATTTAGAGGGAAAATCCTCTCAGGAGGAGACTTGAGTCTATCGTTGGACTCAGAATTGGACAGGAACAGCCCATAATGTAGCGAAGACTGACTAATATCACAAGGGGTTTTAATGAGCAGTTAGCTAACACCTGACAATAGTGTAATGAGCTTTGCCATACCCATGTTTGTAGACCACTTCTGCAAAACCACATCGCTGGAACCAAAAATGTAGTTTGTCAGGCAGTTTTATTTGCCGGCCTGCATTCTGTGGCATTTCCCCCTACATTATTTTACGCAGGCTGTAAATTTCAAAGAAGGGATGGCATTGATTGCATATGAGGTTTTCACAGCTTTTTATGAGCGTCGACGTCGAATTCCTGACCGTGTCTGATTAACAGATCCCTGTTGTTTGCTTTGATGCACAAACTAATAGCCAGGGTGACAATAGTTCTGCTTAGTCCTGAAGAGGCCATTAATTGTACGGTCGAAACGCATCCATGTTCCAATACTCCTACGTCATCGGACGTTTCTGCGATTTCAGGTGGGGCAGAAACATTTCCAGTTAAAAAGTGTTGCCATTTGGCCTTCGTTCCGCCCCTCGAGTTTTTACCAAGATGTTGGCTCCTGTAATGGCCTATCTACGACTCCAAGGTGTCCAGATATTCCCATTTCTCGACGATTGCCTCCTGAAATCGCAGTCTCGCGCACAGCTGCTTCACCATACATCCCTTTGTCAGAGGGTGTTTCGCTCCTTGGGACTGTCTCTCAACCTGGAAAAGTCCCAATTAAGCCCAAATCATTGCAAGGATTTTCTAGGGGCCACATTGGATACCACGCTGGCAAAAGCATTTGTGTCCCTGGAACGTCAGCAAAGGATTCTTCGTCTAGTATCTCTTCTACTATCAAAGCAGTACGTTTCAGTTCGGCTGCTGAAGTCATTTCTGGGGATGGCGTCATCGTGCATCGCACTCATCCCACATTGCAGACTGCGGACACGTCCCATTCAAGAAGAATTAGAAGCACAGTGGCGTCAGGTCACCGGATTCTTCAACGATCTGATTTGTGTCACGACTCGCATGAAAACAGCGCTCAAATGGTGGTCACAGCCAGTAAATCTTGCAGCAGGGACGTCATTCCTATCTGATCTCACACTCACGACGGATGCATCTTTGGAAGGATGGGGGGCACATCTCCAGGCCCTATCAATAAAAGGAAAATGGACTCTGCCTCAGAAAGCCTGGCACATCAACAAGTTGGAGCTCATGGCCAATTTTCTAGCGCTCAAGTCTTTTCAACCCGTGCTTGAAGGAGAGTCTGTCCTTATACAAACAGACAACACAACCTGCATGCATTACATAAACAAGCAGGGCGGAACAAAATCTCCGGTACTGTCTCGACTGGCACAGTCAATTTGGGACTGGTCACTCAAACACCAAATCACAATCACCGCAGTTCATCTCCCATGGATATCCAACCTCCTGGCGGATTCCCTCAGCAGATCCCGATCATCAACTCAAGAGTGGGAGCTACATCAACCAACACTCGAAATGATCTTTCGTCGCTGGGGTCACTCGACACTGGATCTCTTTGCCACACCAGAGAACCGGAAATGCCCAGCTTACACAAGTTGGCATCCCCACAAAGGGTCACAGGGCAATGCCCTTTTGATGAACTGGTTCAGTCTGTTGGCTTACGCCTTTCCTCCGATCCCTCTAGTGCCTCGGGTGCTCTGGAAGATACGGAGAGAACCCTGCCACATCCTTCTCATTGCTCCCAGGTGGCCACGACAGGCATGGCTCTCGGAGTTGCTTCTTCTGTCCCAGTGCGAACCCATCCTTCTACATCCTCGGATGGATCTTCTTTCTATGGACAGGGTTAGAGGCGGCAGACCCGAGAGCAGAGGACGGCCCGGGACCAGGGTTCGATTCCCGGTGCGGCAGGTTTCTGGACCAGGGTCAGCGGACTCGATAATTCTCTCGCCTCGGTGCCCACTCTGATCAGCGATCACACTCGGCAACTCTGGGCATTAGCTTGCCTCATCTTCACTAACGGCCCCACCAGACCGCCGGGGATGCCTGGTCTCACCCTGGAGATACCCATTAAGGGACCATCTCTCAGGGAAGCCAGGAAGGGTTTCGCAGTGGTCGAAGCGCCTTGGGACCCTATGGGTAAGTAGTGCGCTATATAAATGCCTATACATACATACATACAATTTACCATCCGGACCCATCGTCTCTGAGCTTATCAGCCTGGAACCTAAACACTGTGAATTTGCCCATCTAGCCATTCCACAAGAATGTCGAGACGTCCTTGCTCAGGCCAGAGCTCCTTCAACTATAAAGACTTACAAGTTGAAATGGAAAAGATTCTGCCATTGGTGTGCTGCTGCCGGTGTTCATCCCATACGCGTAACACCTGCTCAGCTCCTCCCTTTCTTCTTTCAATTGGCCCAGTCAGGATTGTCTCATGCCACTTTAAGAGTTTTTCTGGCGGCAATTTCACGCTTCCGCCACGATGGCTCCACCTCCCTTTGTTCCTCTAGAATAATACGCCAAAATTTCCACCGATTCGGCGCCCTCCTCCTGCTTGGCGCCTTAACATCTTTTTAACACAATTAATGAAAGCTCCATTTGAGCCAATACATAAATGTTTTAAAAAATGTTTTAAAAAACATATAAAGCGCTCGATTGCCGTGGCGTCTTGGCGCTAGTGTGGGTGAGTGCAGATCCAAAGAGCCCTAGCTTATGCCAAGCTAAGCTACAAAAAGAGTTGTTTTAAGACTCTTCCTAAACAGTCTCATATCCGATTGAGATCTCATGCTAGGAGGTAGTCTATTCCACAGGTGTGCTGCCCTGTTAGATAGTGTCCTGCCTCCCCACCTGGCCCGTTTAATCCTAGATATCTTAAGGAGTCCTGAATTGGTAGATCTCAAAAGACGTGGGGGAGCTGGTTTAGCTATAGGTGAGATGGGCCGTGGACTCCCTCCTTGGTCTTCACCTACCCAGTCAGTCTTTAGACAGACTTCTTTTTGTCTCTCCGTACCTCCTCTTCCCTTATCCTCCCTTTCTCACCTCCCCTGCCCCCTCCACTACTTTTCTCTCTCCTTATCTCCTCTCCTAATTGTATTGCATATTTTTTTGTGTGTGTGGGGGGGGGGGGATTTATTGTGTAATTGTTGAACTTTTTAAGTTAAATTGTTAATTCTCATGAAAAGCGCTCTGATACCTCCGGGTCTAGCCAGCGCTATATAAAACTCTTTAAATAAATAAAATAAATAAATAAATATCCCCTAAGATCTACGCCAAGCAAGAAGAAACAACAGATAATCTACATTTGTGTAGACCAGCATTTGAGATATAGCTATACGCAATTGATTTGCGCACTACTTGAGAAGGTCTATTATTATTTGGTGTATTTCCCTAGAGACAGCAAAAATAACATGCTAATAATGGTCTTTTGTCTGTCATCGTGGTCCTAAGTTCCCCTGTGTTCAAACACTTTAATTTCCTGCCCTTGACGTATAGCAGTAATACATTTTGAAAGTTTTTGTAAAATATGCAAGTTATATTAAAAAAAGTAAACATGCTTATGTGAATGCAAGTTTGGTGTTTTTGCCTCTCTTGTTTGCAGCACAACAATGCCGCTCATAATGATTACATTTTTTAATTGAACATATGAGATTTATTCTTAAAAGGTGATTTCAGCCATAGTGAGGCTACAAATAACAGGTCTGCCTCTTTTTGAAAGGAAATATATCTACCCTGTTAGAGCATTTATTAATGTTTCCCTTGTTTAGTGGTGTAGCCCAGGCTCAAGAGGGTTATAAGGCCCTCCCCCTCTTTTTGGTTCACAGTATCACAAGGACTGCAGAGGTGGCCTAGAGGGCAGGGATTGGAAGATAATTGGTGTTTCTGCATCCTGAGATGAAGGATTACACTTCCTAATCACACATGCCTAGAGCATAGAGCATACTCAAGTATCAACTATATCTTTATGCACAAGGGTTGTTGCATTCACTTCATAAAACTGGCTTTGCCGATATGTGTGTCTCTGGCTATGGTCATGTTGAGATTGAAAGGGAAACATACTAAAGGCATGGGGTTACCTAAGTGGTTAGTGGAGGATAAATGGGAAAATATTTAGGGACTCGGTGCACAGGAATGCAATGACGCGTGAAATAGAGCAATTCTTTTGGGTCAGTTTCAATTTGGGCACTTACCTTCCAGTTAGCTGGGCTACATTTAAAGCCATAATATGGATGTAGCCTTAGCAATTTCACCTAAAACAGCGAGAAAAAACGGAGATAAAATTAATGACTGACCTGAAAGAACTTGAGAGGTCAAATAATCAAAGGAATACTCAGGTAATTTACCATAAGATCTCAATATCCAAATGGCAGATATACATTTTGTGACCAAACAGAGCTTAACGAACCATGATAACTCTTGGGTAGAGAGTGTACGAGAAAGGATAAAAAGTGGATACAAATCGGAGGAGGAGATTATGATTATGCAGAGCCTAAGTACATTTTGTAAGCGTAAGACTGCCTTTTGCTGTGGGCTAAGACATCAATCAAGCATTTGGGCATATAGATGACTGAGTACACTGAACAGGAGGTACAGAATAAACCGGTTGAAACTCCAAAAGAAAAAAAAATCATCTAGGGAGATGGTGTTTGTTGCATGTTTCATGGCTAAGCTATGTAAACGTCAATAACATGACTATTCTCACCAGACATCTATATCTCTTCCACGTACTTCTTCTAACACACCTGGAATCAGAGCTGTAGTTTCTACAAGGCGAACTGATAGCTTTCATATGGGGAGGTGGAAGGGCACAGGTTGACAAAAAACTACTTGTGACCCTGATACAGAGGGGGCGAGTATTGGTGTGCCTTGATATAGTGACGTCCGATCATGCAGCTCACTTTCGGCTTGTAATAGAGTTGATTGTGAATGAGTTGTAAATTACATTTATCCCAGTGGAACATGTGTTGGTGAGCCAACCACTGTAGGATCTAGAGTGATTAGCAAAACCCCAGCAACCCCAAAATACGTATTTAGCTACCTCTGTCAAAACAGCAATGGAGGTGTATGATTGGGCAATAAGTTAGGGTAAATGAACAATTTCCAAATGCATAATTGTATTATAATATTAATTTCACACCAGCCCTCTAAGGAGACAATTTTAGATCCTGCATATAAGGGGAACGTAGGACCCTCTCAGATATGTTCAAGCAAGGGTGGGTGAAAACACTTTAAGAATGTAAGTTGGAGTTTGGGGTGAAAAAATCTGATAGGCTACAGTACATGCAGCTTCAGCACTAGGTGCTTCATCCATTGAATGAAGAGGCCCCCACAATCGAATTGACACCCTAGAAAAGTTAGTTTTACCATGAAATATATGGGCAATAGAGGGCTTGTATCCTGCATTGATTGAATCCTATGTGAAAGTACATGTGGTGAAAATGAGGCTACCAAACTGAGTGGACTAAACACCTGATTAAGGAAAGTACAGACAGATGCTGAATGAGAGCTACTGTGGTGTGACATTCCTAAAACATACAGAAGCCTGTGGCGGCCGCCAATATCAAAGGGGGGCAGTGGGGGAAAGTGGGGGAGAGCAAGCGTGGCAGGGGGCGACAGGTTAATAATAATTTTAAAAACGTACCTGGAGCCGCTGCCCAACTCTCACGTTGCTCCTGCTGGCCTCTTCCTGGGTCCCAGTAGCCCCTGGGATAGACTCCCAGCCAATCCCTGTGCTGTAGAGCAGCACAGGGTATGGCCCGAGCAGGCAGGAAAGACGCTCCCTTCAGGTAATTGAGTCTGTGGGGGTTCTCCAGCCCTGCTGCTGAACACAGCCATGCTGGAGAAACCTAAGTGCGCATGTGTGTTTTGTTCAACCTGAGATGGCTGGCCAAACACGCATGAGCAATTAGGGAGTGCGCAAGCACTCGTCCTCCACCCGCCCATGCCCTGCCCCACCATCCACAAGCTGGCTCAGAGACAGCAAACAAAAAATAAACCAATGCTAGAGCATTGTTTTATTTTTCGTTTGCGCCAGCAGTGGGTCAACACTCCTCTACCGTTGCTGGGGAGCCGCCACTGATAAGAGGCCCCCTTTACAGAGAGCCAGCATACAACATATTGTATCAATAGTACTTGACCCTGAAGAGATTGCACAAAATTCACCCCACAAAGCCGTTCGTATGTTGGAGACTCAAAAATGATACACATGTTGGGCTACTGTTCTGGACTCAAATTGTTCTGAAAGATTGTTTTGAGCCACATCGGAGGAATCTTGGGTACCCTATTCCTGAAGACCCTGATGTTGTGCTGGTGGGGTTAGCAGACATGGCCTTGGATTATATGTGTGCTATTGATAGATCACAGCTAAGTCAGATGAGAGGGGCTGCAATGATGCTAACTGTCCTGCACTGGAAAAAAAGGACCCCCGAGCATTGTGCAGTGGTTGTACAAACTGTGTCAGTTGTCAAATGCGAAAGCTACTCGCAACTTGACGCATATCAGAAGAAAGTTCTCCAAGTTGTGGGGACCTTGGAATCCATACCTCTTACATCCTAGATTAAGAGCATTACTCCTATTTGACAGAGGTGTGGTACGCATGGGGAGGTTGTCTTTGTTTTCTGTCTGATATTAATGATAGGGGAGAAGGATTGTGGCATATTAGTTAAGTCCTTGCTTAACAGATATATGTAACCTGCATCAGGATAGATGAGGGAGAGAGAGAGCTGGGGATTGTTAGAAGTGATTATGTCTTGAATTGAACAACTATATTTTGTGATGCTCTGCAAATATTAATAAAAAAGTTACAAAACAATTATCCAGGTTTACGCAAAAAACGCTTCCTTAATAAATATTTATATAACTATGCATTTTAATGGAATGTTTGAAGAGGACCAGCATTTCATTTAGAAATGACCAGCACAACCTTAAGAGGTAGAGAGGTATATCCTGACGACCCCGGCTGTAAGGTGTTTATACCCAAAGTAAGCTGTCTGCAACATCGCAACAGTTTACTATATTAAAACAGCTGCCTGTGCCAGCACCTGTTTATTTGTGTCATAGGTATGGGGAGAACACTTCCGCAGAACAGCAGCGGTCCCTCTTTTAAGATACAGGTGCTTCGCCCTCCTACTGCCAACACAGCAAAAATGAAACCTGAAAAGGTAATAACTTGAACTTATTACAATTGTATTTTTCCCTTTACCCAGTCCGAGACGGTGTTTGGGGGTGGGGCCACTGCTGATAACCGGCTGCAGGGGAGTGGTGCTCACTCCAACAATTTACACTGAGCATGTTTCTGTCCTGACTCCCTGATGGAGACGTCGCATCCGCAGAGCCTTAATATCCCTGGAGATGACAGTGCTGCGATATACAAATGCACATTGATTGATTTACCGCACGTGATTGCACCCACGAACCACCCATTTGCTTGCCTCACTCTTTAGGTTTAACCTGTCGCCACTGCCACACAGAGAGGGACAGCAGAAAATGATAAGTAATTGTTCTGGCTCGCTACAGAAATGGTAATTGTTGCTTCCATTCCTGACCTCTGCATCACAGCTGATTTTGACACTGTCAATGCTCTGATTTTGGTATGTCTTTCAGTTTCATTTGACACATTCGATCTCAATATTGTTCTGTCCAATCTCAGAAAATGGGGAATTGCAGGCTCTGTGCGCGATTGATTCTCTTTCGTTATGGATAAACACTTGCAAACAATGATACTAGGTTCTTTTCATTCTGCATCTTCGACATCTAGATGTGGAGTCCCTCAGGGACCCCCACTCTCTACCTTTCTTTTCAATCTTCATGTCAAGCCAATGTCTTCCCTCATCCACTCAAATGGCTTCCAACTTTACACATTTGCAGACCACACTCGAATTTTGTTCCACTTGTATGGTTAGCCTAACAATGGCCACGCGCTGAGTACCTGTATAATAGATGTCAAGAGATTGACGGACAAGCACTAGCTGATATTAAACCCCAACAAGGCAGAGGTGCTTGTCCATGGTGTGAGGGTCTGTAGTCCTCTGTAGTTTGGCCCTTTTACATGGATCTAAGTTCTGCACCCTCTACATGTGTAAAGAGACGAAAAATCAATATTGATACCAATCTCTAGCTAACAAATTGGATCCCATCAGTTGTTTATTCGGGCTCTTCCCCTTTCCAAGCATTTGTTGCATTTTCCTCTAAGTGACCTTTCAAGGTCATTGCACAGATATCACTGCCTTAATAAGATCTAGACGTGACTACTCTAACCCCATTTTCCTTGGCATTAAATCCACTCTTCTTCGTTGGCTATAAATAATCCAGAATCGTGCAGCCTTAACCCAGTGCTTTCCATCTGCTCCCCAGATATGCCAGAGTATCTTTTAAAGTCCTTTGTCTAGTCTAGAGATCCATCCACGGATCTGTGCCATGTTTCCTTTCCCAATGGGTGAGAACATATCGCCCCTCTCGCATGCTTCGATCTCCTAATCACTTTTTACTTTACATCCCCTGCTTCAGACTCTCTAGGACAGCTTAACACTCTATTCCAGTTCTTGTACCATTTGCTCTAGAATGCTCTGCGCTGGAGCTTGCATTACTACCACTATCTTCTTTTCAGAAAAGGCCACGTTTTCAACTTACACCTGATATAGCCATGTGCTTTCTGTGCCAAGAGGCATCCATATGTTAGTGCATTGTACAAATGCATCACAACAAATCACATCCTGTGCAATCTCTGCAGTCTTTTGGTAGCACGTTTCTGTGTTTTTAATGGCAATCATAGAGTTTCCGGAACCTTTCTTCCCTACTAGGCCTGCTGTGCATCTAGTCTGTCCCAGTGGCAGCTCCTCTGCTATGGCGGAGGAGCATCGCCCCACTGAACTGAAGGAAAACTAAAATGATAATAACTGGCGTTATTATCATTTTTTTTCCCATTGCAATCAGTGGCTCTCGGGCGGGGCTGGGCACAGCAGCGGAGAGGAGTGATTTGCACTCCTTAAGTGGGCATGCCTGCTTGAACAGCACTTTCGGGCCAGCCAAACAGTCATGCACACTTTGAATCTTCCCCACCAGGCTGTATTATGCAGCCTGGTGAGGAACATACACAAGGTCCCTGTCCCCATCTGAGCGCCAATCCATGGTGCTCAGCCTCAGACCCATCAAAACGCTGCATTGAAGCGTTGTGATTTGCTAAGAGGAACCTGGGAGCTGGGTACTTCTTCCTGCTGGTCGGGACAGGAAGAAGGAAGAGGATGGAAAACAGAGCAGAGGCAGCTACCGGACATTTCAGGTAAGTGGTTTATTTTTAATTTTTTGTTCTTCTTCCTCGTCCCTCATCTCCCTCTTTCCCCGACTCACCACCCGAATCTGGTAGCAGCCGCTACTGCTCTGTCCCCCATTTTACCGCTGAGAAGTCCTCAACGTTGCATAATAGAAGCAGCCACCACAACATAAAGCAATACAACACAGCATCACATACCACAACGTAACATTTCAAACTTATATCCCAGCACAAAATAAGAAAATACTATTATACAACATGTATTACAAGATTAGATGCGTCAGGACTGCTCATTCACTGCTGACATCTGCAGTGAGCTGCAGGCCACGAGTCTGAATTCTGGCATGGGTGGCTGAGCCTTAGTTCTGAGATTAATGCTTTTATTACCATTACATAGTGTAATAATAACAGCTGCTATTTGCAGTGATTAGTTATGGCAGCAGAGATACAAAGAGTTATATAAAAAATATGTAATTGAAATTCATAGACAACACCTTGTAACACAAACAACATGAGTTTTAAAAGCACCAATAGTGATAAACGTTGAGCTCCTGGTGTCAATGATTAATCAAGGTAACCTTTTTCATATAGATCACACTGTACAGGAAACGGTTCCTTCTAGCCACCCTTCTCGCTGGAACTAAGGGCCTGATGTACCAAACACTTTGCTTTTGCAAAGTCAGTGTAAACGACTAAACAACTGCTAAATCTTATCTTGCAATGTGCAAAGGAGTACAGATTCAGAAAAGGAACCATAATGCAAAGTTAACAAATGTTTGAAGTGTATCTCCTTTTTGGAAAAAGTGCTAAGTCAATCACGAAGGCTTGGCCACTTTGTGAATGGATAATCAAATGTACAAAAAATATAAAATGAGAACAAAGTGCTAACCACAGCGAACATTGGACCAGGACAACTTGAGTGCAACCAAACTGCAAACTATAAACTTTACCGTTTGCATATCACAAAAAGGCGGGCGACAGTGCAATGTTTGCATCTCTCTGAGACCAGGCTCATTCTTTGCAGTATGAGGGATGTTCAAATGTTCGCAGAAGTCACAAACTATGCTCATGGAGCAGGTATTGGCTTGCATCTTATTGCCTTTATGTCAAAAAAGAAGATTCCCTTTGGGCACCTTAATAGAGAGACACCAATTCTTACTACTTACATACACAACTCAAACATAAACAATTATCTGTTGAAACAATGTCATCATCATAGTAACATAACTCTATAACAACAAATAAATTTGATCTGCACAGTTTATTCAAATATCTTAAAAAAACATTTAAAATAGAGACATAATTAAAATTGGGAACACAGACAATATATAAAGGAACAAAAATGTACAAAAACCATAAAACACTTCCTATTACTAGAAAAGGAGGTACAACATAAGAATTAATATTCCGCAGCTGTCAGAATAATCCTTAATAAATGTACAATGTACTTCTTTTTTATTTCAACGCTTTTCGACGGACACATGTATAGTAGCCGCCTTCATCAGGAATATATTAGCTGTCTTCCCAAAGACTTCTTAAAAACAATATTGCTTTAGCGTAAGGGGTTAAAAAGCCTCCTTTCTTGGTAAAAGACCACGAACAGCGTGGTGCCCAGTGATAGATTCGATTTGCACAAGAGTGTCTTAATCGGGTTTCCACAAGGTATCTTTCAAAGATTATTTCCAGCCACAGTCAAATGAATTTGGGATGATCCTTATCACTGAAAGCTACTTGGAATTAGTGTTCAGAAATCCGTAGCCTATGTGTGATCTGTGGTTCTATGGGAATTGGAACTTTAAAAAGCATAATGCAGTGATCAGAATGCACACGGTAAGTTGGCCGTATGGACGAAAAATGGTGTGTTGCCTGTATTGACACAACGTCTCGACGTTCGCAATATAAGTGATCTTCAAATGACGGGGTTTATACTTGATAGATCAAGAGCTATATCCAGCCTCTCAATTCAGATCCGTTACAGTATCTGGCTTCTTCGATAAACGTCCGCCAGCGTCCCGTGTGCAGTCCCAAAAGATTTGATGAAAGAATTATTGCAAAAGGTTTTAAATAGGGTCGGATTGGTAACGCGGGCACTCGGGAAATGGCAGAGGGGCCGGTAGCTGAGTTCTAGCTGTGGGCTGCTTTTTGGGCAGCCTGGGGGCTGTCTACGCTGTTAGGATGCCGCCAGCGGCCCAGTGGGGGCCCGAGTGTCCTTTCTAGAGGCAGATGGGTCGAGTTATCACTCACTTTCTCTCGCTGGGCTGACCCATTAATGGATGCTGATTGAGCGGTGTCAGGAGGCCTGAGCAGAAGTGGTCTCACTTGCATTAATGTGTGGCTCAGCAGTGTGAACTAATCTGTGCATGTTTTTTTTTATCTAAGTGAAGTTAATAAAACATGCCCCTAACCCCCTTACTTTTCATAAAACTTTGCTGAAGCAGTGTTTTGCGGAAAAGCAGTAGGCAAATGTGGGCCACTTTTTTTTGGTGTGCCCGGACCGAGTTTTGATCCCAATCCAGGCCTGATTGTAAATGCTTGGACGGTGGCTTGCATGGGACAGAAGGCCTCAGTGTCCACATTTGTAAGATTCTCACCCAATTAACTTTAATGAGGTGGGCAGATTGTGACTTCTTGAGCCCAGTTTTTTTGCATTAGGAGGAGCCCGGTCAGTCCAGTGGAAAACACTGCACTGCAAATAGTCTACCTTGATCATCAGTCCTAATTGATTGCTTCATACAGCATTTGTGTAGTTTCTAAGCGCTTTAGACAGCTTTCTGTTAGACCCGTCAGCCCTTTGGGTGGTCCCTCCTTATTTTTCTCCCTTTCTGCTTTCTATTTTTGCGCCCACTATGTTTTTTGTGGTGTTGACATTAAATGTCTGGGCGCCCCATTATTACCAATTAATAATGAGGCGCAGGTGCTTCTTTTAAAATGGAGAAAGAATAGGTGCACTTATACAAATGGTGGCCTGTCATCTGTCACCTCAGAGCCTTGGGCCATAAGATGACATGAGGGGTTCCAGAACCTTCTGGTCCACTCTAGTCATTCAGGGCCCAGGCTATATTTAGCTGGAATGTTCGACGGCCATTTTGTATGGAGAGTGATAGGCGGGAGTTCAGGCTACTTTGGTGGGGAGGTTAGTGCACTGAGGGGGAGTTGATTGCCCTTAAGGACTGCTGCCCCTTTCTACTGAAGCTACCCCCTACGCGTTGACCTAGCCCTGCTAACACCAGGCCTCTGGGACCACATCACCCCTTGTGCCTCCTTAGTTAGGGGAATCAGGGACTAACTATCTCTGGTGTGCGGAGGGCACTTGAACTGGCAACTGGGGGTGAGTGTTACTGTGCCCCACCTTTTCTCCCGGTGCGGGTTTCTAGACACTGCCGCTGACCCCGGCTTGACCGGCGCCCCTGGCACGAACCTTACCTTTCCGCCGCTGGCCTGCCTGGAGCCCCGGCAGTGGGATTGTTCCTCCTTGAGCACCGGAGTTGGAGGTGCTTTTGGTCCCGGTCTGGCGTGGGAGAGAGGAGTCGTGCAGGAACTACAAGTCCGCCGGGCCTCCGCTGAGGTAATTGCGGGGGCCGGCGGGGAAGAGAGAGCGGCGCAGGTCTGGCGCAGGAGAGCCGTGCCGCTTCCGATGCGAGGGAGCCTGTGTGAGGCCAAGCGGAGTCCCGCCCCAGCGCTGGCAGGAAAGAGCGCTGGAGGGAGGTAGGCGGGCTAAAAGCAGGCCGAGGGAAGAGTCTGACTTCGACGTGGGCGTGTGGGAGGCAGCGCGGAAACAGGCGGAGAGGCTGTAGCTGACGCGTGACTTGTCTCTCGCTGAGGAGCCAGCCTCCGCGCATTTGTCCTCATTGATTCGGGACTCAACTGCCTTCATGGAGCTGGTTGGGGAGAGGCTTGGCCCCTGTACTTCTAGCACCTGCCGGAACATTGACGGAGCTTCCACTTTGAAGTAAGCTGGGATCTGGGGCTGAAGAGAGGGAAGGCCCAGCATCCTGAGACTCTGGCTGGGCCCTAACATTGAATGGTCTCCCTGGCCCCATTTGAAACAGTGAATGGTGGGCCCAGGGTGGAAGTGAAGAGAGGATTCACATCACGTGATGGTTTCCCTAGCCTGTCAAGAGATTACTACCACCCGTCACAACCATCCTAGAAGTAGCGCTAAGCCAGTAATGAACCATGGGCATGTCTACTTACTGGAAGTGATGGGAAGCCATGCCCGAGTAGAAGGAGGAACCCTGTGACTTCGCTGGAGTTAAGAACTGTCTTCTTTAAGCTGATATATTACACAGTTAACCCAAAACTTGTTGATTTAATGTAGTGAACTGCCTTCTTAAAGTGAATGTAGTGCGAGCTCAGTGCATATATGACCTATTGTTTTAGCTTGTTTTCCTCACTCAAGGTATTCAACTGTTTGATTCTCTTACAAAGTACAATTGCTGTAGGACTGTAACTCAAATCTGCTTCCACTCAGTTGTGTATTGAAATGAACCCATATTGGTAACGTATCATTACACTTAACCTGCTTTTTAGAGTTGTGACTAAAAGATTAGCTGAAGTAAAGAAACTGTATACTATGACATGTGATTACAAATGCAGGAGATTCAGTGGTAATGTCTAAAACTTTGATTTATTGAATTGTGATGCAACTGAAAACCTAAGTGAAAGAAAAGATAAAGCTTTTCTACCTTTTCTTAAGACGGTGTGGTGTCATTTTTGGTGGAGGTACACTGGGGTGCTGTGTTGAGTGTGGCGCAAGTACAACAAGCTGCCCTGAAGTTAGGCCTTCCCACTTTGTGCCAAGCTACCCCACGTGGACCGGTGACCCCGGGTCCAACACTTTCTACTTTAACTCAATTTATTGGTGCTGAATTAACTGACTTCGGAAGGATGGAAGCCTGATTTGACCTTGCCAAGAGGCAAGCTCAGGACCTGCATATCATGTTTTACAGTGGCAACGCTTTCGCTTACGGACTGTATCTTATGGCTATGTTGGGGAACATTATATACGCACTGTGAACTGAATCTTGCATCCATAAAGATCTACACTTATTTAAAAGTGGGAAGCCAATGGCTTTCGAACCCATGAGAAATACATGGTCAATGTATAAACTATTCAAGAAAACAAAATCCATGAATTCCTTTGAAGAAATGACGATTTTAGCTTTCCGATCCCTTATCTAACTTGATAGATAAGATATTTATGAATTCTGGTCTACCCTTGTTTTGGCCATTGTAACTTCTCTATTGGAAAACATCCAATGCAATTTCTCTCGAAAGAACACATTCAACATAACTGTATTTGGTGACAGATGGGTGTCAGTTTTTTCAAAATATTTGTTCCAACCATTATCACAAAAGTCTCAACCACGCTTAACATACAGTTTTAAAAAAATGTATTTTTCTGGTAAACAGCACTATTCTACTGATAAATCAGTCAGTACTAGCTGAAAAAAACAGAGCTGCTTTAAAAACTGCAATAAAGGTACATCCATAGTGTGAAAGGCTGGCCTGGTATATGATGCCCACTAATGTAAATGTGTAACTGCAACAAATGATGGACGGAATACTGAATGATTCAAACATTCTTCCCCAGTCCAGAGATCTGGGTTAAATCCATTGCCAACTACGCCACCCCAGTTTTGACCCAGCCATATGCAAATCAGTCTTGACCATTTGCCTCATGGGAACAGTCCAAACCGAACTGCCAAGCCAGTTCCTCGCTGGACCAGAAACAAGCATCCTGGAACAGGTTTCGGAGTAGGTCACCCTTCATCAGCCAGGCTAGCTTGAATCCATTGTCACAGTGAGCAAGGGACCCACATCTGCATTTGTCACCCCAGGTGGGACGGGTATGCCCAGACGTGGGTCCCTGGCTCTCCATGCCACTGAGCTCAAGCTATCCTGGCTGATGAGGGGTGAAACCCCTAAACCGGTCCTAGGATGCTTGTTTCCCGTCCAGGGAGAACCTGACCTGGCAGTTCAGGCTTGACTGTTGCCATTAGGTTCAGGGTCAAGAATAATTTGCATAAGACTGGGTTCAAACTGGAACGGCATGGGGAGCAAAAAACACAATGGATTTAGGCCCAGATCACCATACTAGGGAGAATGTATGACAATTAATTGGGTTTTTTTTAAGCACGACTACTCACCCGTATGGGTCATAGGGTGGGTTGCAGGTTCCAGTCCATCAATGAGGGGTTCTGTCGAAGAGCCAGGTTTTGTGGTTTCTTACTAAGATGGGAATCGATGTTGTCTGTCTGAGTTGGAGAGGAAGGTCGTTCCAGGCACTGGCAGCGAGAAAGGATAAGGAGCGACATCCCAATCTGGTCTTGCTGGCGTGGGGGACCACAGCGTAGGAGAGCTGAGCTGATCGTATGGTCCTTTGAGGTGCGTGGAATTTGAGTCGTCTGTTCAGGTATGCTGGTCCGGTGTCGTGGAGGGCCTTGTGAGCGCGGGTTAGCATCTTGAAGGTGACTCTAGCTTCGATGGGGAGCCAGTGGAGTGTGCACAGGTGCAGGGAGATGTGGCAGTGTCTTGGCAGGTTGAGTACCAGTCTTACAGCGGCGTTTTGGATGTTCTGTAGCTTGCAGGTGAAGTTTTTGTTTATTCTGGCGTAGAGTGCGTTGCCTTAATCGAGTCTTCTGGTGACCAGGGCGTGAGTGACGGTCTTTCTGTCTTCGAGGGGGATCCATTTGAAGGTCTTACGTTGAAGGCGGAGGGTGTCGAAGCAGGAGGATGAGACAGAGTTGATCTGATGGTCGATTTTGAGCTCTGAATCCAGGATGATTCCCAGGTTGCGTGCTTGGTCCGTGGGGGTGGGTGGGCTTCAAAGGGCAGGGGGCCACCAGGTGTCATTCCAGGCATCGGGGTTTGGGCCCATGACATGATGAGTACTTCCGTTTTGTTAGTGTTTAGTTGTAGGCAGCTGTTTTTCATCCATTTGGCGACGGCTTCCATGCCTTCTTGAAAGTTGTGTCTGGCGATGTTGGGTTTGTTGGATCGGGAGAAGATGAGTTGGGTGTTGTCTGCGTATGACACAATGTTGAGTCTGTAGATTCTGACGATGTGGGGGCGACCGGAGCATGTAGACGTTGAAGAGAGTAGGGCTGAGGGGGGACCCCTGGAGGACTCCGCAGGTGGTAGGTGTAGGGTCCAAGAGGAAATGGGGAGTCTGACTCGCTGCGTTCTACCAGAGAGGAAGGAGTGGATCCAGTCGAGGGCCTTGTCTTGGATCCCCGCGGCATGGAGTGTGTGTATTAGGGTGCAGTGACAGACTGTGTCGAATGCCGCAGAGAGGTCAAGGAAGATGAGGGCTGCTGTTTCTCCTTTGTTCAGTAGGGTGCGGATGTCATCTGTTGCGGCGAGGAGGGTGGCTTCCGTACTGTGGTTTTTCTCTGAAGCCGGATCGGGAGGAGTCAAGGATTTTGTGCTCTTCGATGAATGTGGTGAGTTGGCTGTTGATGGCTTTCTTGATGACTTTCACTGGGAACGGGAGCAGGGAGATTGGTCTGTAGTTTTTGAGGTCGATGGGGTCCGCCGATGGCTTCTTCAGGAGGGGGTTGATCTCAGTGTGTTTCCAGTCGTCAGGGAACGAGGAGGTTGCCAGGAAGAGGTTGATGGTGTGGCAGAGCATGGGTGCGATGGTGCCGGCGGCTCTGTTGAAAGTGTGGTGGGGGCAGGGGCCCGTAGGGGCCGCAGAGTGGATTTGACTTCATTGTCTTCAGAGTGTTTTCGGTGGTGAGGGCTGTCCAGTAGTCAATCGTTGGTTTTAGGGTGTCAGGGGTGGTTGGTTGCCTTCGTCAAAGTTGTCGTAGATGCCCTTGATTTTGTGGTGGAAAAAGGTGTTGAGTTTGTCACAGACGTCTTGTGAGGGAGGGATGTTGGTGGACTCGCTGGTGGGTTGGACGAACTCCTTGATGATGTTGAAGAGTTCTCTGCTGTTGTGTGCCGAGTGGAGATTCTGTCTACAATCACTTTTTCTCTCTCGTTTCTCTGATTAATTGGTGGTGGGCGTTAGTGGCTGCTCTGAAGTTTTTGTGGCCTTCTGTGGATTTGATGTTCCTCCAGGGCTTTTCAAGGCGGCGGCAAGTGCATCTGGACTCTCGAAGTTCAGTGGTAAACCATCTAGTTTTCTTGGCGTGGGTGGTGTTTTTTTCTTGAGGGGGGCTATGGCATTGGCGCTGTCAGAGATCCATCTGTGCAGGGTACGGGCTGCGGTGTTGGGGTCGTATTTTTCTGCGATGGTTGGGGTGGAGTTGCTGAGTGATGAGGTTAGCTGGTTGTTGGTGATTCTGGTCCAGTTTCTTCGTGGGAGCAGGTACTGGTGTCTGTGGATAGTGGGCGTTCTGAAGGTGAAGTGGACGCATCAATGGTCAGTCCATGGGAGTTCAGTGGTGTGGCTGAAGGTGATAGAGTTTCCTGTTGTGAAGAGGGGGTCGAGGGTGTGTCCTGCTGAGTGCATGGGTTCGGTCACGATCTGGCCGAGTCTAATGTTGTGGAGGTTGTCCAGGAGGGGTGCAGTGCTGGGGTGCAGTTGTTATGCATTCTGTCCATCAATTGTTGTTTTTGCACTAATGTAGATGGGCACCATGCACCAGTCCAGACAACCCTTATGGTGACTTAAGAGGTCTTAGACAACCTTAGAAAGCTCTCCAAGTGGTAGCTGTAAAAAGCAGCCTCCAGGCTTAGTCTAGAAGGGGTGGAAAGCCGCTTGTTTTACCAGAATGCAATCTTATATGTATAAATTAAAATGAAAAAGAACAACACAAGGTATTTATAAAAATATGTATTTATTAAAAAATACTATCTAACACATTCAAATATCTCTCACCTGAAGATATGCACAATGCACACACAATACTTTGCATAGAAATTACGTAAATAGCACAAAATACACAGTGGACCCCAGGGGGGGACCAAACCATATACTAAGGAAGTGGTATAAGAACGACGACCCGAGTCAAGACAGTGTTGAGAGGACGTAGAAGTGCTCGGGACCCTAGGAACCAACCAAGGTAAGTAGATAGGGACCCCACAAAGAGCGTGTGCAGTGTGGGAACATGACTGTGTTCTTTGTACAAGTCAAAGTATAAGTCACGGTTGATAATTAAAGATTAAAGAGCCTTCACAGTGGACCATGAAGAAACCCCGTGGAAGACAGAAGTTGGAGAGCCACCCCACCTGTGGATACACTGGTACTCAAACCAGGAAAGCCGTGTGCATAGGTGTGAAGTGGTATCGGAAACCGCTATCGAACCCAATGGAGGACTTCAGACCCGGAAGCTGAGATCGGCCCTGGACCAGGGTTCAATTCCCCGCCTCGGCGGGTCTTGGGCTCAAAAAATTCCACGGACTCGATAATTCTCGCTCCGGTGCCTTCTCAACTCATGGGTTCACACTCTGCGACTCTGGGCAATAGCTTGCTTAATCTCCACAACGGCCCCTCGCGGCGGGATGCCTGGCTTTCACCTTGTGGATACCCTGAAGGGGTTATCTCATAGGGGAATACCAGGACGGGTTCCCTAAGCAAGCGCTGGGAAACCCTTTGTGGGTAGCTGTGCGCTATATAAGCTCAAATACATTTACATTTACATTTAAAGTGCCGCTGCTGGCGAAGGAGAAAGTGTCCAGTGGAATCCGAAGGTAGATTTAGGATCAGAAGTACATATAAGCAGAGGGGACAGAGTCTATGTCACTCAGGAGAGACCAGGTGATCTGGAAGACGAATGCCCACCGATGTCTGGTGTTGCAGCAGAGTTGAGAGTAACCTTGACTCTGCAGCTATGAGGACCAGGCAATGCTAAAGAAGACCAGGAGTCATGCACAAGCAGTCCCACGTCGGATGTCGTGAGTTGAAGGGTCAGTGTCCGGCAGGAGCACCAACAAGTCTTGGTAATTGCAAACAGCGTAGAAGTAAATGAAGGTGCAATATCGGGACCAGCAAGGTCCAGGGGACTCACCACAAGCAGGGGAGTCAGGATGGGCCCGAGCAATCAGGGGGGGGCCAAAAGAAGCAAAGGTGACCCTCAATAGGACCCACAGGCCGGAGGCACTGGAGTCGCAAGAGGACCTTGAGAAGCTCACCAAAAGATGCAAGCCACTGTGCAAACGATGCAATGTGGACATAGACTTTGGTCACTGGAGATGCTTGACGTTGGGGATACTTGGAGCCTGAAGATCTTGGTGGAAGGAAGTCAGCAAGCCTATGAAACTGCAAGTCAACGCGGTGCTCAGGGGTTCGGTTCCTGCGGCTCCCACAAGGGATACTGGCCTCAGACTTGGTGAGAGGGCAGGGCAGGCCTTGAAAGCTGTGCTGCAGAACCTTTCGGAGTCCGCAGAACCTCTGGAGCAGCAGACCAGTCAGCTTAGTTTGTGGTGCCTGCGAATGCAGGGAAGTGACTCCTTCACTTCAAGGAGATTTCTTCAGGTGTCTTGGATGCTCACAGGCCTTAGAAGGTTCCTGTGTAGTGCACAGGCACAGACAATGCAGCAGACTGAAAGGGGAACCAAGTCGCGCCCAAACAAAGTCCAGCGAAATCGAGAGTGCCCAGACGGTAGAATTAGAAGTGGTGTCTGAATTGAATCGTGTACCACGACGAATCTAGGGACCTACACCCAGGTAAGTCCTTAAGTACCCTAAGTAAAGGGTTGGGACGATTCAGGGGACCCTCCCAGGTAAGGGTTAGACAGGGGGGAGGTTACTCCCATGTCCTTTGTCCAGTTTGGTGCCAGAGTGGGTGCCAACCGCTCCCAGAGCTGGGTTAAACTGGACTATGCACGGCGACACCAAATGTGCCCCTCATGCAAACTGAATGGCACTGGAAAGCACACCCACCTGGCCCAATACACTAAAACCTGTCTGGGAGGTGGTCACACCTCCCTGTGACAGGATAGCTATTGTTCAGCCTTGCCCTGCTCAAGCTTGGCTCAGCAGCAGAAGGAGGGCAGAATCATGTCTCTGGTCGGCAGCAGCCATGTTGTGCTGTTTGGGTCTAGAAGACTGGTACCAGGAGAACAGAGAGCCTAACGGAGGGCTCTTCCAGTGCTTGGAATCATACCGCCCACATTGTTTAAGGTGGGAGGTATGATTCCAGCATGTTTGATACCAAACATGATAGGATTCGTTTCAGCCAATTTCGAGATGGTCTTCGCACCATTATGTCCTGTTCATGCAGGGGCTCCCTCACACTTAGAACCAAGCACCCTGCCTTTAGGATTGATAAGGCCTACTATAGGGGTGACTTATAGGTTTTAAGTGTGTTGACCCTAGATATAGGAAACCTATATCTTTCGGAAGTGGGCTTATACCAGCTTACACAGGCAACAATGGCAGGTCTGTAGTTACAGTTTGAAAGGTCTCCCATGGGTGGCATAATACATGCTGCAGCCCATGGAAGACCTCTGGGGTACATATGCCATAGGTACCTAAGTACCATATACTAGGGACTGATAAGGGTACCTCAGTATCCAATCTGGGTTGTACCTAAGTACTGAACATACCAATTTAAGGTAGAAAGCAGATAGACTGGGGTCCTGATTAGCAGGATCCCAGTCAGACTAGTCAATAACAGCTTAGCCCCAGGCAAAAAGTGGGGGTAACCATAAAAGCAGATCTGTCTTTCCTACACATAGCAGGTTCAAAAATTCATTTTTTTCTCAAGGCAATTTGGAATTGAATATTGAAAATAGAAATCTTGAACCGTCCAAAAAACTTTCATTCCAAAATAGCTTTTATCTATATTAAATCATTTTTATTTCTACAAAATAAGCGTTCAAACCATTATAATCCAGTTATTTCATAAGAACACTAACAACTTGGATAAAAATAAGTGCAACATGTTTGTGGAAAAGCAGATTAAGTTGTGGTTGAATTGAGTTGTTACAGCTCATCATGACAACTGTTCTAACATGGTTGTCTGAGGTGGTTCAGAAGATTTGGTTGCATGTATGTCGGACCAAGCCCACTGATGGCCTTGCTCTCATGTGACAACTTCGTATTGTCTCTGATCATAGCCACATGGACTTTGAAAATGAGGCATCCTCGAGTTTACAGCTAATGTGAGGTGTTGGGAGAACAACATTTTCCAGCCTTGTTATAAGGCATTAAGAACATCTGGGATTTTCCAACTTAATCAGGAGTCATCTTGTATTATTAGAATAAAAGACAAAAGAAATGTATGGAAATGTGCTTAAATATTAAGCTTTTTAGGCAGTTTGCTAAAGTACGTCCCGTGTCTGTACCAAAGGCAATGTATTTGAAATTCGGAAATGATTTCCATGTCAGCAAATTTGCAAACTTCCAGGCACATCATACCCAAAGACGGTGCTCAAAATAAGAGAAAAAATGCATTTGCTCTTTTATGTTTTTTAGTTGTCAGCCTATATTAATGCAAATATTGGTATGTTAACACATCGCATTTCAGTCTGAGGCAGGAAAATCCAATAATGGTTGCCATACCCTTAATAGAGTGGGTAAATTGTCGCTATGCCCTGGCAGTCCAGGAGCAAAGGGCACGGGCCATCAGTGTTTTCAATGATGTAACCAGCTGTGTTTCCTTCGGCGGAAATCCTGCATTTTCACCACCTCTACAAGGAATCCGCAGGATTGGTAGGGCAGGTAAAATTGCCAATTTAAGGGGTTTCACTCACTCAGCCAAAAACTCAATGAGAGTATAAAGGATTAAACATGTTGCTATTGACAAATGAAGACGAATGGGTTCAACAGATTATGCCCGCCCCTACTTCGCTGTTGTTTCTAATCCTGTGAAGACAGACATTCATCAACTTTAGTCCATTTTAAAACATTTGTATCACTTTAGCCTGGCCACTTAGGTTTAAATACTCCTCCTAACACCATATTCTTGGAAAACTTGTGGAGTCGAAACACCAGCAGCTAAAAGAGGCTTAACACTAATTTCAGTCCTGCACTTGCTACCGTGCACATTTATTTATGAGTTTGAGTTGCCACACTTCAAAATGTATCACATTAACTGAGATTTGTGCTTTCAGCCACTGGTTCTGGTACCTCTATGTAGTTTCACTGTACCTCCCACATAACCCTTAAGCGATTTTTATAAACCATTCCAAAAACGTATTAAGTGCCACTTAACACTGATAGCGATTGCACTTTTTTAGAGCAATATCTGGGCCTGGAGACATTCAGTTGGAGTCCATCCAATGGCTTAGCTGTTGGTAAATTACAGAAGATTCTGCTTCCTTTACACCATAATCTCCACCCAAAGGCTCAAGGTGATTCGGGGCCCTATATCTTTGAAACTGCCACTCACAGTTTCAAGGACATGATCCTTGGACTCAGGTGGATCGTGAACTCGGGTACCCCCAGAATCTCGCAAACTAGAAGGATATAGTAAAAGGTTCCAAACTCAGGCCAACTTCCTCTAGCTACTACCACCAGACGATGCACTAAAATTGAAGTAATTCACATGATCTCCAGCAGCAACTGGAAGTCACAAGCAGGCTTTCTTCTCGCAGACTAGGATGGGACGAAGGATGGTCACCAAGATATGAAGCAGGCAACAACTCTTCCCCTGGGCCACAGGTGATGTAGATGATGGAACATACTTGGGTGGATGGGTCCTTGAGCTGGTGCAGTTCAAGGGCGGCTCTTTCAGGGTTCTTTAGTTTAGATGCACTCTGACCTACTGGTAAGTGGGAATGTTTTTGAAATGTGAATCCAGTGTTTTCTCTTCAGGCAGCAATCTCTCAGCTAATCTTGCGGACCACCTGTGCAAGATACCTTTGGCCAGCTGAATCAGGAACTTCCGCTACACTTGAGAAACTACCAGCCTCTTGCTGGTTCCTGGCTCTGGACTGAAATGCCCTCTATAAAGACCATCTTCCCAAGCCACACAGAATTTTCTAAGCATTCATCCTGAGGACTGATCCTGGGTCACCTTCTTCAGTCCCACAAGTATACAACATTCTGTATGGGCCCTACATAACAGTGTATGGGACAGCCCTCCAGAAGCTTACAGTGCCTACTGCTCTGGAAGGCACCCAGACTCCCAGATGTGTTCTAACTAAGGCTCCTATGCCTCTCCATCTGGAGTAGGGGCCCAAGACAGGGTCATCTCTTAGACTGCCCTTATCTTCTGCTTATCCCACCCCTTCTTAGGGTTCTCCTCTTTTGGGTGGACCTCCACTTTACTTGAAAGGTAACATGCAGCCTGATTCCAGGTGAACACGTTAGAATTGAATGTACTATTGCCCCGTCCCCATGACGTATACTGTGTTGTGTTAGCATTCATGTAGCTATTTTATATTGATCCTTTGTATTTATCATGTATCTGTCAGTGTTGTTCTGATTGCTATTGATTGCACATTGATGAGTTGCCCCTGTAGAATAACATTTTCCGGAACTGTACATAACAGCTTTTTATATTAATATCTTTATGTGCCTTTTTAAATATTTTATAAATTTTATTTTCTGCAAACCCCAGTGGTTATCCTGTAAATAATCTGCCTTTCACCATTGTAATATGTGTTCTTTTGTATGCCTTGAATGCATCTTTTATGGCCACAATGTGCCGAAACAAAGATTAAATAAAATATTGATCGCTATTGCAAATTTGTGTGTTTCCAGCTTTTCGTAAAGTTGTGCTGGCAAAAGTTAGCATCTGAGACGCCATTTTCCTCTTCGGAGTAGTCATGTTACCCTGTAAGAAAAACCCAGCCTCTGTGCCCCCGCTCTCTGCTTGCTTCGGCAGAAACTGCTGTTCAGTAAGTTCCCTTACCTCATCCAAAGTTGGAACCCAGATGCACAAATAGAATAGTTTATTCAGCTTTGAATGCCTATCCCTGGACATAGTTATGCTCCCACACTAGAGAGAGCTGAGATCGAGTAAGATGGCCCTGGGAGCTTGCTAAAATGTAGCCATTCCACAGGTGGTAGCTCATCCCTCTGAGCCTTCTTTGTTCAGTTTTCTACCCAAGCAGCATTTTTCCATCAGGGGCGGGGTTTTGAGAGGTGTTGGAAGGCTTATTTTGTGTTACCAAGTGTTCTGAGGCCAGTCCCTTGACAGCTATCCCATGAGGTTGGTCAGACCGGGCTCCGCTGCAGTGTATTCACTAATAAAGGTGTTAGATTGTACTCTCCACTGTTTTCCCTACTCTTCATTTTTGGGAAGGCTGAGAGGTGGTCGCGAGTGACCCGGGTAGCCCATTTCGGGTCACTTCCTTCACATATCCGCAAACATTGAGCACGAGTATGTTTCAGAAGTTGGTACCAATCCAGGCTTGATCAAAGCATTCCAGGGAAGGCAAGAAATACTTTTCTTCTTTTGAACTCCTATGTCACAATGGTTGTCATGAAATTGAACTCCACCTCCAACCTGGCTAAGATGTAGGAGGTGTCCTCACCATTCTCAATGATGCCATACCCATGGGAATTAAGGATGATCTCACCTAGCAGGAGATAAGTCCACTTTACTTTAGTCCGCTTGGCAGCTGTATCTCTCAATGTAGGAATCTTCCTTCCATTGATAGCCACTTCTTGCACAAGCCCCATGGATATTGGGGTAGATGTGCTTGAGTATATCTGGACCTTGATCCGAGATGTCCATTGCCTCTATGTTGAGTTCCACTGGACCATCTCTGGTATCCTCTGTGGTTCTGTGAAAACGGGCCTCATTACGAAAGGTCATGGTTCCGTCAGGATTTTGGTGATGTCAAACCATATTTAGCGAGTGCGGCTAATGTGGAGTGAATTTGTCACGTTGGCTAGCGACTTCGCCATGTATTTGGAGTTTTCGTTTCGAACATGGGTTCCATTTTGTTTAAGTCTCCATTTTGTCTTGCCATCACGCAGGCCGACGAATATGGTCGAACAAACAAAGCAACCTGGCCTTCATGTATTGCTATACATTAACAGGGTCTTTCTTGACTCCGAGGTGAATTGCAAGGATCTGATTCCTTCACCTGAAGCTGACCCTGCCGAGTCAATTTCCCTGGTTTGATCGTTGTCTGAGATTGCCAATCATTGTTCAGGACATCGTTAACTTTTAGTCTTCTTACACATGCCTTATCTTGCTCACTATCAGACATTGTTTCCTTTTCTATGCTCTTCATTACATGCATTATGCTTTTCAATTATGGGTTTGTCCTGCTTGTGGAAATTGGATTTGGTGGCTAGAGTATCTCTAGTTACATCCCATGGTTGGCACTCATCAATGTTTGTCTTTCCCTATTGAAAGGAAACGACTTTCATACATAGTTGTAAAGTTGCTTTCTTTATTTTGTTGCTTTAGTTCAAAGTTCATAAATGTGGAGGTTCAATTTAGTAAATCATGTTGGATTTCATTTGCAGATCATAGCATACATTTTTTCATTCAGGCACTGTCTTTTTTGTGGGTCCAATGCATTTCGGGCATTTACTTATATGCCCTTCGTCAGGGAATTGACACTAAAAAATAATAGTAATAACATAAATTAATCTAGGACCAAAGTGTGAATATATTTCTATACATTACAAAATTCACGACATTTCAACATGGTAAAGTGGTTACAAAAGGTGGTTCATGGTGGATAACCAGTGTGATGTGAATTGTGTTCCATAAAAAAATGGTGCGAGTATAACAGCGCTTTGATTTAAGGTAACTGTGCTCGAGTGGTCTCGTTATATTATCAGGTTTAAAGGGCGGTGGTTCTAAAGTGACCCATTGTGTAGTTAAATGGGGGATTAGAATCAAAGATACAACACAGTTTTTGCTCAAACTGCAACAAATCAAACTAAACCCCACCGAAAAAGTGATCTTATGCACAGCGGATGTGTGTAGCCTATACACCAGTATACCCCACAACATGGGGATAGAAGCTTTGGAATCAGCCCTGTTAAACACTGACCTAGACCAGGACTTTCAACTGTTCCTAATGGAACTTATGCATTTTACCCTATACCACAGCTATTTCAAAACTCAAGACCAGTGGTACCAACAACTCACCGGGATGGCCATGGGCAATTCGGCCGCACCCGTATATGCGAATTTGTTCATGCATTGGTATGAAAGACTACACATTCTCAACAACACAAATTGGACCAACCACCTTAAAATGATAATTCGTTACATTGACGACTACTTCATAATATGGTCAGACACAGAAGAGTCACTGAGAACGGAACTTACCAAATTCAACACCATGGACCAGAGGATCCAACTAACCTGGGACATCTCAGAAACGTCGGTAAACTTTTTAGATGTGAAGGTTGCAGTCACACCTCACGGATTCATCACAGATCTTCATGTAAAACCGACCGACAGAAACAATCTATTACTACACTCCAGTTTCCATGAACCCAACCTAATACGCAACTTACCATATTCACAAATGGCGAGAGTCAAAAGAATCACTTCTGACACAACAACCCTCAAGCAAAGGCTCACAGAGATGTCACTAAAATTTTCAAACAGAGGTTACCCCAAAACCCTAATTGAAGAAACCACATCAAGAATTGATAAACAGGACCGATCCAAACTGTTAACACCAACTTTAAAAACTGAACAAACACGTACAGTAGTGGTTTCAAGATATTCTACGAGCAGTAGAAAATACAAACAGAGCATTATGAGACATTGGGCTATACTTAACTTGGAACCTGATTTCAGGAACTCTTTCACCCAACCACCCATATTTGCTTATACCAGGGCCAACAACTTGGGAGAGATCCTACAGAAGAAATTCAAAGACAACACCACCTTTACTGGAACAAAACCTTGTTTAAATTGCGGTAACTGCAATAATATAATCAAAGGGAACACTATTAACCATCCTAGTAAAGGCTACGCCATTAAACTAAAAGTGAACGCAACCTGTGACACTTCCAATCTAATCTATGGAATCAAATGCCCTTGTGGCAAAATGTACATTGGGAAAACCGAACGACGCATCAAAGTCCGTCTCACGGAACATAAGTCTAACATCCGACTGAGAAACTCAAAGTCAGCACTATCAGCTCATTTTGTAGAGCAATCCCACAACGTGACCCAAATAAAGTTTATCGTCCTGGAGACCGTAACCAAACAAGAAGGCAGAGACAATAACAAATTCCTATTACGCAGGGAGAACTACTGGATTCAGAAATTATCAACCCAGAACCCCACAGGACTCAATGAAAGAATTGAATTTGCATGCTACTTGTAAAGTATTTTGCTCTTGATGTCGCATTGATGTGTATTGTGCATGTTCCTGCATATCATTGACACAACACACTCCCCACCATTTAGAACTTTATTTTATTTTAGACTACCACAGGTTCCGTGCACCCCCCCTCTTTTGCCCCGTAAAGGACAGGCCACATATCTTTATAAATGGCACCGTGAATTTTTCTCCCACTGGCACATTGCATTTTTTTAATTTTGACATTTGTAACCTCAATGTGTACCTTTCTGCATCGAAGGCCCTCTTTTGTTTACTTTCATTACGAAACGGCGCTTCCCTAGTCTGTTTACCCTCCCTATGACACGTGATTAATCACGTGTTAACCGATCTTTGAACTTAATCAGCGCGGGAAGCCTTTGCTTCCACCGGCGTTTTGCAGCAGACGATCGACCGACCGAACTAAGCACAACCTCATTCCGTTTCAGGTTAGTGGCGGCAATCCCATATTTCTAATACGCGAGCATTACAGAGCACCGCACGCCCAGAGGCGCTGACGGCTCTTTGTTTATCTTCCTTTTACAGATTGCGCGATCACCAGAACAAACAGGCATGTAAGTGACGCTCGATTCTAATCCCCCATTTAACTACACAATGGGTCACTTTAGAACCACCGCCCTTTAAACCTGATAATATAACGAGACCACTCGAGCACAGTTACCTTAAATCAAAGCGCTGTTATACTCGCACCATTTTTTTATGGAACACAATTCACCTCACACTGGTTATCCACCATGAACCACCTTTTGTAACCACTTTACCATGTTGAAATGTCGTGAATTTTGTAATGTATAGAAATATATTCACACTTTGGTCCTAGATTAATTTGTGTTATTACTATTATTTTTTAGTGTCAATTCCCTGACGAAGGGCATATAAGTAAATGCCCGAAATGCATTGGACCCACAAAAAAGACAGTGCCTGAATGAAAAAATGTATGCTATGATCTGCAAATGAAATCCAACATGATTTACTAAATTGAACCTCCACATTTATGAACTTTGAACTAAAGCAACAAAATAAAGAAAGCAACTTTACAACTATGTATGAAAGTCGTTTCCTTTCAATAGAGAAAGACAAACATTGATGAGTGCCAACCATGGGATGTAACTAGAGATACTCTAGCCACACGTTCTTAATTATTTCAACCGGCGTCGTCGGACCCTCGACGTCTCCAGGCTGAGCACCACTAAATATTAACAACTCTTGAAACCTAAGACTATCTTATCATTAAACTAAGCTGTGCATCTTCCACAACAAAACGAAATTGGATTTGGGACATTCCCAATGATTAACTTTGGGTTGGGACATTGCAAGCTGAGCTTTTCGTCATGTGATACTTTGTTTGAGAATGTATTTCATTGGTTAACTTTTGGCGCAGTGGGAGTGTATGCTCGTAAAATGTGAATACTGTGTATAAAAAAGGATGTCTTGCGCTACGAATTTGAGAAGTCTCCTGAAATACTACCATGCAGTATTTTTAGGATCACTGTTACTGGCTGCAGCTAATAAACTTGGTCTCTGACGCCACCCGGAAGTATTACGTGTCTCTGTAACCAAGACAGGTGAATCCGAAGACTTCGGGCGTGCCCCTGGCGCCGCTGGGTTTTAAAAACCTGGTTCTTCAGTTGGCACCCAACGTGGGGCGACATCAGCGGTACCGGTCCAAGCCCAGGGATCGTGAGGAGCTTCGTGAGGAAATTCTGGAAGAGGGCCCCCACTTCATCGACCCCGGCATGTCGAATGTGGACTGAAGGTTTTTGCTGCGAAGCTTCCCCTTTCCGACGGCTACAAAGGACTGCTGCCCTGACTGTTGCCCTGTCTTGGACCCTTTTGTGATGATTTGTAGAGCGAGTTGATAGATGGTCTTCTGGTGGCGTGACAAGACATTTTGGTTAAGTATAAGTCGGTCGCTACCACAACTTGGTTTTGTTTCTTGGGTTCTTAGATTTGGTTTTTGCAAACACCAAAGCCGAGGGGCTCGTACATTTGCGAGTGTATCGTGTTAGAGAACCCCTTGAAGTTTGAAGCTAGATTAGTGAGCGAAGATGCCTGGTCTTAGCAAACATAGGAATTTGTTTTGCTGCAGTTGCAACAGGGATTCAACAGGGATTCCCGATTGGAGGATACGTGTCCGATACCTCCGGTTGGAAATCAGACTTATGAGCTCTATTCAAAGAATGGAGTGGGTTCCATCACGTATAATGAAGTATGGGTCCGCTATACACGTAAAGATGGTGTTTTAAAATGGCCACAACATGGTAGCTTTGAATCAGATGTTTTAGATAATTTGGAAGTTGCGCTATTCAGGAAGAAAGCCCGGCCGGCGATGTTTGACTCTTTCCGCCCCTGGCGTAAGGAAGCCAAACAGCGAGAAATTAAGCAAGCTAAAAGAGATAGGAAAGATAAGAATATGTCGATAATGCAAGCTGCTAGGCAGTTTAACCCTTTCGATGCTGATGACGAGCTCAGCTCGTCATCACCCACGGGTGTCGTGTGCTGATGACGAGCTGAGCTCGTCATAGAAGCACCAAAATTGTGATTTGCAGCACAGGGCAAAAATCCCCGCAGCAGCCATGTGGTTAAGGAAGATGAAGAAGATCGTGCGATTGAGGTGTCAGATAGACAACGTTGCATGGCCATTGATAAGTGTTATCCGGCTTTGCCACCTTCTGTCCCGATTGTGACTAAGGACCCTGAAAAGGATCCTTTGACATCGCATTTGTTGAGTTCACCACCCCCTTATGTTCAGAGTGCTACGGCACCTCCGCAACCCCCAGTTGTGCAACCCCCAGTTGTTTAACCTCCTGCTGTTATTCAGCCACAGGTTCTTCCACAGTTGGTTCTCTCTCCTCTGGCGCAGCCTTCTCTAGGGCCGCCAGCTTTGCCTCAAACTCCTTTGCCTTCTACTCCTTTGCCTTTAAGTTCCTTTTTTACTGACCCTATGTCTTTGTCGTCTCAGAACACTTTGTCTCCTGTCCTCATGTCGACTTCTTCTCCTTCTACTTGACAACAAATGGTTGAAACTGTTACTAGCCTTTTGTCTCCTCTTTTAGGGTCGTTTAATATGACCCCAGTTTCGGTGAGGAAATAAACGCGTAGTCAGCTCCCTAGTTCTGAGGAGCGGGCAGTGTTAGATCTCCTTGCTCGTAGATGGGTTTTGAATGCTTCCAGGTATGATCTGCAAGCGGTTATGGATGTTTTCCTACAGTGGGAAGCGCCAAAGCAAAGGTATGTTTTTGATGTTATGTGTACTTTCCTTCGTGAAGAGTGGGACGATACTAAATTGGGTCCGATCCCATTGGAGTTACTTAATGTTCAGTCTGACTTTGCTAAAGGGACGATAGAGGGTCCCAATGTTGAAGAAGCGGTAGAGACACTTCTTGCGTTCAGGTGTAGACTTCCTTCTCAGTTGCTGTTTGAACCTGATCCTTCTGTTAGGAGAAAAATGAAGCAGTATCCGATGAGGTATGGAGAGAGGAAGTTTTGGCTGACGCCGTTAATGGTATTGCTGCTGTACCGGCTCATTTTCAGTGTGTTTGGGTACATGTTCCTTGGAAGAGAGCTGAAGTTCTGGCTCTTAAGCAGACTCTACCTGACCCCCGTAAGAATCCTGCGGGTTATTATAAAGAGTTGTCCCAGATAGTTGATCTGTGTGTGATGAATTTAGCCGATATAGATATGTTGTTGGGGAATGTAGTCCCTCAACCCTTGTGGGCGAAGATTCATCACGAGGATCATGCAGTAGAGTTAGGAGATACGTGGACTAATATTGTTGCTGCAGATGGTCGTCAAGGTGGAGGGGCTAAACCTGACCCTTTAGTTACGGAACTCCCTGGTAGGATTATTACTTTAATGAAGACTTTGATGCCTGCTATGTGAGTGAATTGGGATAAGTTAGCAGCATGTAAGCAGTATAAAGACGAGAGTGTGTCTGATTTCTTCACTAGGTTTGAAGAGACATTCATCGACTATAGTGGTCAAGATATGAGTACGGAAGGTGGCCAAAGGTTGTTTGTGGATAAGTTTGTTTATAATTTGCTCCCCGAGCTTTGTAATAAGTTGAAGGGCTCAGAGTTCTTGGGCTGTTTCTTCTTCGGCCCAGATATTGGCTACTGCACAATATTACGAGAATAGAGATAAAGATGAGAAGGATAAAGCAGAGAAAAAGACTAAAGAATTGAAGACCAAGGTTCTTTTGCAACAGGCGTATCCGCCTCGTTTTAATCAGCGAGAGTTTCAGCAATCTTTGCAGTTTCAGAGAGTGTTGCAGAAGCCCGAGTCTCTTCCGCAGCGAATTCCGGTAGGACCTAATCAGTGCGCTTATTGTAAGGAAGAGGGCCACTTCAAGAATAGTTGTCCCATTCTGCTACAGCGTGTGAATGGTGTGTCTGGTGTGAGAGGTCGAGGTGTCCAGCAAGTCCCTAGAGGTAGAGGACGTGGTGTGTTCCCCCAGAACGGACGTTCCTTTCCCCTACAGAATTCTATGAATTGTTTTGATCAACAGAATGTTGCGTCTGGTCAGTCGACTCAATACTATGCTGATGATTACTATGTTGAGAGTGAGAATGCTGACTGTAATGATAGCTAGGACAGCCATAGACAAAGAGAGGGAGTAGTGTCAGTTCCAGGACAACAGAGTGGACCTTATGTTGAAGTGATTACATCAGGTGTGTCAGAACCTTTTCTGTTGGATACTGGTGCGGCAAAGAGTTCTATCATGCACTCTAAACTCCCTGGCGCACCTTTGTCTGGCTTGACAAATGTTTCAGTAGGTTTTTCTGGCACCCCAGTTTGTAACCTGGTTTCTTGTCCTTTGTCTCTTTCTGTTGGGCCTCTTGAATTGGAAGCACCTCTGATTCTAACGACAGGTTGTGGTGAGAATCTGTTGGGTTTGGACTTGTTGAAAAGATTGAATGCGGCATTGTACTGTTCTCCTGCGGGAGTACATCTTACATTGGGTAAGAGAGTGATTTCTCCGATGTATTTGTCCAAAGATCGGCTTCTACTGGAATTGCGTTCTCTCCCTGATACTCTTTGGGCTACGGGTCCAAATTATGTTGGCCTTTTGCAGATTCCACCATACGTTGTTACCCTCAAGGCGAATGCTAAGTTGCCTCGTATTCCACAATACCGAATATCGAGTGATGGCGAGAGAGCTCTTTTAGCGATTATCTATGATTTGGTTGAGAAAGATGTGATTGAAGAAACGAGAGGTAATGTGTGTAACAGTCCGGTTTTGCCTGTCCTTAAACATACTGACTCTTCTCAGCCACCTGTGTATCCGTTTGTGATCGACCTTCGAGAAGTGAATAAGATTGTGGTTCCGCAGTTTCCTGTTGTTCCAGACATTACTGCCTTTTTGACTATGATCCCTGCTTCGGCTGCCTGGTTTTCTGTGATAGATCTGAAGAATGCTTTCTTTAGTATTCCTATTCCTGAAGAGAGTAGAGATATTTTTGTCTTCTTTTTAGGAGGCCGTAGCTTCCGGTTTAAGCGTGCTCCTCAAGGTTATTGTGAGAGTCCATCAATCTATAGTCAAGCTTTAAAGACTCAGCTTGAATCTTTTTTTTTGCCTTTTGGTGCGACTCTTATCCAATACGTGGATGACCTGTTGATTGCTGCTGATGATGAGGAGATTTGTAAAGAAGCTACGCTTTCTTTGTTATGGCATTTGTCTGACCTCCATCATAAAGTGTCGCTTTCAAAGTTGCAATATTGTTGCCAATAAGTGACCTACTTAGGTCATCTCTTGTCAAAGGAGGGAAGACGATTGACCCAAGAGCGTATACAAGCGATTGAGCAAATGACTGTACCATCCACACAGAGAGAAGTGCCGCTTTCTTGGGTATTACCTCGTATTGTAGACAGCGGATTCCAAATACATTTTTCCCTACTGGCGAAACCTCTGTTGGCCCTTACTCTTAAGGATACTCCGAATCCTCTTCCTTGGTCTGACGAATGTCAGAAGAGTTTTTCTGAATTGCGTGATGCGTTGTGTTCGGCTCCGGTGTTGGGTACCCCCGATTACAGTAAGCCTTTTACGTTGTATGTGCACGAGAGAGAAGGATGTGCATTGTCAGTGTTGCCACATCAGTTTGGAGACAAGCAACGCCCATGTGCGTATTTCTCGGCTACATTAGATCCAGTAGCTAAAGCGTTGCTGAGTTGTTTGAGAGCTACAGCGGCAGCGGCTGTTTCTATCCGACAGTCTGCTGGTCTGGTATTGGATAATACGTTGATTGTGATGGTCCAACATACAGTGGATACCTTATTGAATAAGACAAAGACACAGCACCTTACTAGTGCACGGCTGTCTGGTTATGAGTTGACGCTTTTGGCGAGTCATGTGCATATAAAACGATGCAACACGTTGAATCCAGCTACGTTGTTGCCGATTTCTGTAGAGACAGATGTTCAGGAACAGCATGATTGTTTTCTCAGGACAGAGGAAGAAACGAAGGGTAGAATTGATCTGAAAGATACTCCTCTTTCGAATTCTGATGGTACCTTATGGGTAGACGGTTCATGCTTTAAGCTTCCGAATGGAGATACGACTGCAGCGTATGCGGTTACGACTTTGCACACGATTGTTGAAGCTGCACGTATTCCACAGAATTCAGCTCAAGCAGCAGAGTTGATTGCACTGACGAGAGCTTGTATGTTGTCGTAAGGAAAGAGAGTGACTGTGTATACCGATAGCCAATATGCCTTTGGTGTTGCTCATAGTTTTGGACGTTTGTGGAGAGAAAGGGGATTTCTCACTTCCCATGGTACGAAGATTCAGCATGGACAGTTGTTGAATGAACTTTTTGAGTCACTTACTTTGCCGACACAAGTTGCGATTGTGAAATGCAGTGCACATAAGAAGGTTACGGATGACGTTGGTCGTGGTAATGCATTTGCGGATGAAGTAGCGAGAGAAACGGCGAAAGATGTGACGAGTCGAATGCATGTTGCAGTCCCTGCGAGATGGGTTCCGGATAGAGGAATGTGTGAGGATACAATAGAGAGTGTGAAATCGATTCAGGCTGAGGCTACTGAGAAAGAATTGAATGTATGGAGAGAGAGTACGGGAATGTTGGATTCGACTGGTTGTTGGATTGAGTTGTCAGAACACCAGCGATGGTTGTTGCCTGATGCGTATGTGCTTCCAGTGGTTACGATGGCACATGGAATGGCTCACATCAATGTGAAGGGGATATGTAAGTTGTTGGCTCCAGTATGGCAGAATGCTGGGATTCCAAAATGTGCTGAGAATCTGGTAAAAAATGGTATGGTTTGTTTGATGCACAATCCTGGTAAGGGAACCCCAACTCTGGCAGGCCATTTTGCTCCTCCTACGTATCCGTTTGAGGTTCTACAGTTGGATTTTATTCATATGGAGAGATGCAACAACCTAAAGTATGTCCTTGTGGTTGTTTGCGCCTTTTCAAGATGGGTAGAGGCTTACCCTCTAAAGGATAATACTGCCTTACCTACAGCTAAAGTTCTTCTGAAGGTGTTCTTCCCTAGGTTTGGTTTGCCGAGAATGGTCTGGAGTGACAACGGAAGTGAATTTGTGGGTCAGATTATGAAGAAAGTGTGTGTAGGTTTGGGAATAAGGCAGAAGTTTCATGCTGCGAATCACCCCCAGTCAGCTGGTTTGGTTGAATGCTACAATGGCACCCTTATGTTGAAGTTGGCAAAAATACAAGCGAGCTCCGGCCTAGCATGGCCCGATGCTTTGCCGTTGGCACTTTTGTCAACGAGGACGACAGTGCATTCTCGTATGGGACTTAGTCCATATGAAGTTGTGTTTGGTCGACCGGCAAATGTTTGGGGTGTGCCGCGGTCAAAAAAGTACAGCGACATCGAGTACCCTATGTTGGTTGATTATTTACATGATTTGACTGCTAAATTGCGTGTTCTTCACCAACAGGTGTATGATACCTTACCTTCAGCTTCTGTGGATGCAGGACACACGATCCAACCTGGCAATTGGGTGCTGGTCCGGAATTTTCAGAGGACGAAGAATCTTGAGCCCAGGTGGATCTGCCCTTTCCAGGTTCTTCTGACCACTTGAACAGCCGTCAAGGTTTCCGGGAAGAAAAATTGGGTGCATGCCACCCACACCAAGAAGCTTCCACTTCCTTTGCCGTATGACCAATGCATTGCTGATGGTATTCCTGATTCAGAAAGCGAGAGAGTTTTGGAGTTTGTCCCCTTTAGTGATGCGCATTTGACATGGACTCAGTCGGAACGTGAGGATGAAGAAGTTTTGCAAGAAGCTGTGCCTCTGTCGATGAGACTCAACACTACGAATCAAGAGACATTATTTCAGGATCAGACTGTTTCTGGCAAAGAGCGTTATAATCTGCGTAGCAGAAAAGACTAATAAAGATTACGAGTTTTTTGGATATTTTTTAATGTATGTATATGTATGTATAAACCGTTTTGTAATGCGCTCCATTACTTGAGAGTATCCTGGCGTGATTGGGAAGAGGCAGAAGACAACAAACGGAAATCAACTTAGGTCACACTCCTAAACAAATGGGTTTTTAGATTTTTCTTAAATTGAGCAACGCATTGCGTGGAGCGCAGATGAAAAGGGAGAGTGTTCCAGGCACGAGCAGCGACTACAGCTATAGACTGGCCCCCTAATCTAGTTCGCTTGAAGCGGGGGGAGAGACATTTTAAACAAAGTGGATGATCTGAGAGCTCGAGTGGGGGCATAAAAAGCGAATCTCTTCTTCAGATAGGCAGGACCTTGGTCGTGGGTTGCTCTGAACGAGAGCACCAAAGATTTAAACAGGATGCGCTGGGATACAGGCAGCCAGTGAAGATTACACAAATCAGAACGAACACTCTTCCATCTCGGAACGTTAAGTAAGAGACGGACAGCAGCATTCTGAATGATTTGCAGGCGTTTAACCAAGTATGATGGAATGCCGCTAAACAGGGCGTTCGCATAATCCAGCCTTGCCAGTATGAGAGCACGAGCGACAGTCTCCTTTGCTTCTCTAGGGAGCAGTGGGAAGAATTTTCGTAGCATTCTCAGCGTGGCAAAGCATGTCCCAGAGAGCTTCTTTATATGGTCCTCAAATCTTAGTTCCTCCCGAACCAAATGCCAAGATTTTTCGTGGGGCCGCCCATCTCCTTAGGGCTGGGAATGTTCGGGGGCCATAGCGAATTCCTGAAATTGTGGGGGAAAGAGCCATAGAAGAGCACCTCGGATTTGTCCTCATTGCATTTCAACTGGGCCAAAGTTAACCAGCGAAAAACTGAGGACAAACACAGATGGACTGCTGTAGTATCCAGATTATCATCTGGACAAGGTGAACAGCAGCTGAGTCTCATCAGCATACCCTATAATCTTAGCCCCATACTGTTCCGCTAAATAAACCAAGGGGGTGATGTAAATGTCGATGAATGGACTATACTCTATCAGACAAGAGACTTTTTTTTGTCTTTTTCTTTTTTGAACCACCATCCGGGTTCAGATTTAGGGTCGCGGTATATAAAGACTCAAGGTTGTGAGCCGTGTGGACGCAAGGTCAGCGGTTCTGGTTTGTTCTAGGGCGTTCCCTAGACTTACAGACGCACACTTGAGCGAAGAGAAACTACTGCCGCGAACAGCACGGTTAGAGGATGGAGTCTTTTGTAAAGGATAGAGTTGTTGAGAAAATCAATTTTAGAATGAGATTGTGTACAATGGTTCGTAACAGATGTTTTATTATACTGTGTTCTTTTGTGTTTTTGAGTATCACATTGGCTAGTGGGGGTTGGATTGTATATGCTACACCATTGATTGCTGCACCCACCTCTCAACCTATGCTTTCTTCTACTACTGTTTCTTTGCACAAATTCTATACGTTGCCTGAACATGAGCAGACACGAAGATCGGAGTTCGTAAACAACTCATGTATACAGCTGTTGCATCAGCATCAGTTGGTAGTCAATACTACAAATTGCTGGGTATCTGGTCTTATGCCCCATACAGCAGATAGAGGTATGCCATATCTGGTTTTGCCTTTTTCTTCCAATGGGTTTGTATGGGCTTTTCAGACAATGTTCATTTATGTGAATGAGGTATACCCTATGCGTTCCATGAGAGACAACCCAAGCAATAGTGCTTTGATAAAGGGAATGGTAGATATGATCAGGGATATCGATGCATACAATGCTATCCCTAAGGATGAAGCGCAGGCATATATTGGCTGGAATGTCACTGGGTATAGCGCTAGTCTGACAGAGAAGGAGAGACAAAAGAGGTCTCCCCCGATTTGGATCGTACCCCATCAAGGCCACTTTTGTTTGCGTGGCAATGGTCGAAATCCGAGAGCTCAGTTAGGTGAGAGTGTATGTGCTCAAACCTACGTTTATGCATCCCAGACTTCTCCGTTTGTCCCAGCTAAAGGTACATATTTTGTATGTCACGACAGAGCCTATACATGGTTGCCACCTGATTTTTCAGGCACGTGTTATGTGGCGTTTTTTGCTTCCCCCTACGTACACGGCTTCCATGGATTACCACAGGACAAGATATGTTAGAGGTGTCTTTGACAAGGAAGATATCGCAGCACAGGAAGTAGGAGATTTCTTCAAGGGTCTCCTACCCTTTTGGGGTCCTATGGCCAATAGCAGACACAGACGACAGCTCACGAGAGCGGTTGAGGCCACTATAAATTAAACTGCAGGTGCTCTCAGTAATATTACGGTGGAGCTACAGGCTGATCGTGTTATGACATTGCAGAACCGTGTTGCGTTAGATGTTATACTAGCAGATAGAGGAGGGGTATGCAAATTGATCCAATCTAGTTGTTGTATTTACATACCAGATAATGCCCCAACAGTGTACCAAGCCATTTCAGGATTGCATAAGGTTTCTGAGTCTATTCATGTAGACGAAGGAAACTGGTCGTTGATTGGATGGTTTTGGGAATTGTTGTCTAAATGGGGATGGAAAGTTCTGATTTTCCTTGGTATGGCTCTAGCTATTCTCTTCTCTTGTTTTCTTTGTATCCAGTGTGCTCCCACCGTTTGTGGTCTTTGTGCTACTACATGTGTGCGGAGACCTGTCTCGAGAGAAGTAGAGAGTAATAGGATGATGCTCCAGCAACACTTAGATGGTCTGATGATGATAGACCTAGATTCAGATTAACGTGAGCTTAGGTTATTGCCTACGTAATGGCAAAAGGAGGGTCTGTGGTTCTGTGAAAACGGGCCTCGTTACGAAAGGTCATAGTTCCGTCAGGATTTTGGTGATGTCGAACCGTATTTAGCGAGTGCGGCTAATGTGGAGTGAATTCGTCACGTTGGCTAGCAAGTTCGCCATGTATTTGGAGATCTCGTTTCGAACATGGGTTCCATTTTGTTTAAGTCTCCATTTTGTCTTGCCATCACGAAGGCCGACGAATATGGTCGAACGAACGAAGCAACCTGGCCTTAATGTATTGCTATACATTAACAGGGTCTTTCTTGACTCCGAGGTGAATTGCAAGGATCGGATTCCTTCACCTGAAGCTGACCCTGCCGAGTCAATTTCCCTGGTTTGATCGTTGTCTGAGATTGCCAATCATTGTTCAGGACATCGTTAACTTTTAGTCTTCTTACACATGCCTTATCTTGCTCACTATCAGACATTGTTTCCTTTTCTATGCTCTTCATTACATGCATTGTGCTTTTCAATTATGGGTTTGTCCTGCTTGTGGAAATTGGATTTGGGACATTCCCAATGATTAACTTTGGGTTGGGACATTGCAAGCTGAGGTTTTTGTCATGTGATACTTTGTTTGAGAATGTATTTCATTGGTTAACTTTTGGCGCAGTAGGAGTGTATGCTCGTAAAATGTGAATACTGTGTATAAAAAGGGATGTCTTGCTCTACGAATTTGAGCAGTCTCCTGAAATACTACCATGCTGTATTTTTAGGATCACTGTTACGGGCTGCAGCTAATAAACTTGGTCTCTGACGCCACCCAGAAGTATTCCGTGTCTCTGTAACCAAGACAGGTGAATTGGAAGACTTCGGGCGTGCCCCTGGCGCCGCTGGGTTCTAAAAACCCGGTTCTTCACCTCTCCCACTGCAAGCACGCAAGCTGTCAGGAGAGTAGAGTATCTGTAGCAGTTGCATTTGAAACACTTTGGTGCTGATCTGATGATCCGTTCCTTTTAGGATTGTGTACGAGCTGAGAGCCATGGGACCTTCTGTGGTTTTTCAGAATAGTTTCCGGTCATTCTACTGGCAATTTGTGAGTTCTGTGGCCTAGACCTGTGCTGTTTCAGCCCTTTGTTTGTCCCCCGACCACTTGTCTGCCAAAATAGCAAGCAGCCTGGAATAATTTTCGATCAGATTAGGCAAGTACGAGTCATGCTGGAAACACCTTCCTGAGCTTCTCACATATGGTGATTCAAAACTTGGAAATACTTTACCTCAACTCTTTTTACTCTCTCATTCCAGTTTCTCTGCACATTGTGTGCCCACATTACATAAGAGACCTTCACACTCTTCTAGGTATCTTTAGAAAGAGTAAAGGCTTAAGGTAACCCAGCCCTCCTAATCACAGCCATTTATTACGCCATCATACAGTTATTCGCTCACAGGCAATTGGGTGTTGGAGTTGCAGACAACATCAAAAAGATTAATTCTGTATGGTCAGTCCAGCCTAAGGCTTGGGGGATCTGCTCCTAGTTCAGGTATGTTAGAGAAAATGGCACCCAACATGTGGCCCGCTCTATGAGTGGGGCCAGTGACTTTTGATAACAAGTCCAGAGATTCCATCGCTGCCTCTTAACTGGCAGAATCTCTAAATGATGGTTGAAATCTCTGATTACTAAGAGTTTATTAGTATTCAAAGTATGTGGAGCAAATCTGTCGAGTAATGATGTACAAAACTCTTTCTTGCTGCCACAAGGAGGGTGATAAACTAGTGCTCCTGCCACTCAGTGACTTGGTTACACTCTACTCTAAATATCAGGAGCTCTAGATTTAGGGAGGAAACTGTGTCAAGAGTCTTGATGTAATAAGGAAGTTGTGTGGCAATGGCTAATCCAATTACAAAGAGAGAGGAGCACTCAGGTTTATATCAGTTAGGCAAAATGAACTAAGGGTGCAAACTGCTAGACTATGTTGGCTACATAGTACCTAAACAGTGAATGGAAATGCAAGCGGAGCCTACACGCAGGATGCACTGTTCCTAAGAGAAATTTATTCTCACAAAGTAAACATATGATAAAATACTAATAAATCAAAAGCTCTCTACCTGGCTATTGTCAACATAAATTTTATTTTTCATAGTGATTATTCAATGATAATACTGTCTTTTCAACTGATCTTGCTGATCATACAGTGAAATCTTTACATGAATCTATGTGGTTCATAACACGAGCCAAATACAAATATATGAGTGACTTAATGCGCCACTATGCTTCAAGATAATCCATTCGAAGAAATAACATTAAATGTAGTTTCTTGTTGTCGCCCGATGCATTTCGGGAAGCCCTGTTCCCTTCTTCAGGGGCGAATACCTAAAGCAAATATAATACAGAGAAATGTATGTGTCATGAACATTGAAATAAAGATAAATTATATACACAGGGGGGAAAAAAGAAGCTTTAGCTTTCAAAATTTATCATTAAAAGAACATTCAGTCGTTATAGCATTCCAACTGTGTTATGCGAGAAAATCATTGTACATATCCCCTAGTGAAGATCAAAAAGACACTCATCCTATGTTGTTGTGCTGCCTATCTAATCGAGGAACAGACTGATAGTCAGTCAACGTAAGCCAAAAACCGATCGTTATTCTAGAACAGTAATACATAGAAACATCTAAGTATATGCAATTGGTCTGTAAATAAACATAAAACCGAGCAAACGACATATACGTGGGGTCAGTCTGTTGCCTAACCTACAGCAAAGGTCACAGAGAATAAATGATCATTAGTGCATTTATGGTAGCTGTAGTAAGATTGGGTGTGAGGGAAAAATTATAAACCTACCAGATGGAAGGTGGTGAATAATACGATCTTAATGTCTTCACTGGTATATATCACGTAAAAACACTGTGAAGAAATGATGAAGATGGATACAAAATGAGCTTACGTTGCCACATGCGACTGGGTTGCTAAAAAGACTATATGAACTGATAAATGGAAGATGCTTAGTGCTAGCCAGCATGAGCCAAAAAACGTGCAGATAGTGAAGCATTAAATCTTTATTTCAATGTTCATGACACATACATTTCTCTGTATTATATTTGCTTTAGGTATTCGCCCCTGAAGAAGGGAACAGGGCTTCCCGAAATGCATCGGGCGACAACAAGAAACTACATTTAATGTTATTTCTTCGAATGGATTATCTTGAAGCATAGTGGCGCATTAAGTCACTCATATATTTGTATTTGGCTCGTGTTATGAACCACATAGATTCATGTAAAGATTTCACTGTATGATCAGCAAGATCAGTTGAAAAGACAGTATTATCATTGAATAATCACTATGAAAAATAAAATTTATGTTGACAATAGCCAGGTAGAGAGCTTTTGATTTATTAGTATTTTATCATATGTTTACTTTGTGAGAATAAATTTCTCTTAGGAACAGTGCATCCTGCGTGTAGGCTCCGCAATGGCTAATCCCCCACCACGTTTGCATAACCTGCTGGAAAGGCCATTACCAGTGCCAGGGTAGCATCCCTATTAAGCCATGTTTCAGTAAAAAGACATATGTCAGGTTTACACTCATCCAGCAGGTCCCAGATCTCAGCTACATGCTTAGGGATCGATCTAGCATTCAGATATAGCCCTCGCATGTGTGGTCTCTGTCTATCCATGCTCTGTTCCTCTATACTCCCAATCTGTGTCCCATATTGTGGCCAGTTATAGGATGGAGGATAGGAGTTGGGGGCAACATGTTGCTGTTTAGCCAGGGCCCACCCACAACATGCACACTCCTCACGTGCCGTCGGCCGATTGCCGTTGGCTGCTTGAATATTATTATTACCCCCCAGACACGGGGATAGACAGATAGATAGAAGTGAATTTGTCTGCTATTTTGTGACGTGATTCGCAAGGGGTAAAAAAAATAGAAGAGGTGTGAGGCAGAGAGCTAGAGAAAGACAGAGGCTGAGAAATAAAATGATAGATGAGGTGAGCCAAAGGCCATGCCTAACGTTAGGGGTTATGCACGGCGGGGTTGGGAACCTGTGGCAGGTTGGGAGCAGGTTGGCCAACCCCTCCTGCACACGGCTAAAGGCTGGGGTTAGGAATAAAATGTATAATAAACAAAAAACATAGACATTCACTGAAAAATACACAGTTGAAATTGAATGCTGACTCTGGTTCAAACATGCAAAACCAGTGAAATTTGCCAGTTATATTGTGCAACGTACACCATAACGCCATTGCCCGCCATGCACTAAACAGCCATTTGCTAATGGCAGTGGAATAGGTAATTAAGCAAGAGGTAAGCATGATGGGCGACTGTGCTTCTTTATTTTTTCACATGTACTTTACTCCTTCCCATCTAAATCAATCAGTGACACAGCCACTGCCTAAATCATCTAAAATATGACTGCCTGTGATATCCTTCAGGAATAAGGGCCCTTCTCCCTCCTTTTTAACCAGTTTTTATCTGTAGGCGTAATTATCCTTAGAGGCATTGTGTATAGTTGTGGGTGCCTCTGCTGCCGACCTGCTCCTTCTACAACAGGTAAGGCTCCCATGGCTAGCTCCAGTGTGCATGTGATTTTTGGTGTATGTATGCCTGCCAATACTCTGTCACCTAAACATAACTATAAAGAAAAGTGTTTTCATCAGGCTCCTCAGATCCAGATACTTTAGTACTTTTGCCTATAAAGAAGCACACACAGATGGAAACAGGACATCCTCTGGTTTTTTTACCGCTGCAATAAAATCTGAGGGGTTCTGTCACTGTGTGGACCCACCAATAAACAGCACTAAAGGTTGTACCTTGCTACTTACAAGGAGGAAAACGTCCCCAACTCCAAGGTTTTCCAGTAAGAATGATCACAGCCATCAAGATAGCTGGGTCTGTATTATTATATAGCTCTCACAAACGGAATTGGTCTGCAATCACCACATAAATGAGGGTCCTAGTGACCCTTCTTCTCAGTGGGTTCTGCTTCCTAAGTTGATTTAGTTCTTTCTTTCATACCAGGCATTTGAATCCTTTCAAGCCATTTCCAATGTTTCTTTCCCATAGGCAAGCAGGGATTAAGTGGCTCTCAACTGACTATAAGGTTTAAACAAAATAAATAATGCAAAGATATAGTCATGTGAGCTGACCCACCTGCACCTCTCCTGGATTCACCAAGTGGTTGAGCAAGCCTATTTTCTCCCATCTTAAGAATGCTGGCTTTATTCGTGGTTCTGTGAAAAGACTAAGGCTTACTCATCCCCACTAGACATGAAAATGTGGTCTGTCCCATGATCACTGTCATGGTGACCGAGAGATGAAGGAATTGGGAACACAGGCCGCTCAGATAGCTCCCAAGCAAGCAACTGATTCCACAGACCAACACTGCTCGGGGTACACAGACAGTTCCTCGGAAGATGATCACTATGTATGTCCCAGGTCTTGAAGCCCTAGCTTGACTGAGTACATATTAAACTTGTGTTTAAGGCACAGCACCTGCCACCCTATGGCAAAAAGCTACGACTCTACTGAGTTATTTCTACATTGTGGGGAGAGCTGCCCCGTCCCATAAAAACTGGGCTAAGAACCTCTGCATCAGGATTGATCACAAATTATCAATGGAGGAGCAGGTGAAGACACTGTCAGGCACCTGCTCCACTACAATAAAGATGCTTAGGAAGATCTTTCCCTGGATTCCTCTCTCAGCAAGAAAAGCCCTTATCCAGTCGCTCCTGGTGAACCGACTTGATTACGGCAATTCACTGCTTGTGGGAATATGGGAAGATCTATTATCTAAACTCCAGCTGGTGCAGAACACAGCAGCCCGCCTCGCCCTCAATAAGCCGGTGCAGCCCCCCTCTGCCCCCTTTTGCGCCAGCTTTACTGGCTCCCGGTGAAGAAACAAGCTATCTTTAAGATGCTTTGTGTGGTCTTCAGATCACTACAGGGGAAAGGCCCCGCTTATCTTAAAAATAAACTCATATATTATCGACCGGCACGACAGTTAAGATCAAGCATCTGCAACATCTTGTGTACCCATAGAATACACAGGGAGAAGATGGGGGGAAGAGCTTTCTCCCATCTGGCGGCCAGCTACTGGAATAGTGTGCCGCAGAACATCTGGGCATGTGTTGAGCCAATCAGTTTTAAGAAACTACTAAAGACTAGGCTGTTTTAAGTTGTGCATTGGTTAGGAGTACCCATTTCTCGAAGCGCCGAGAGATCCCCCTGGGGATGATTCGTTTGCGCTCTATAAATGAGTAAAATAAAATAAATAAATAAAATAAATGCAGCAATCGATATTGCTATCTGATTGTTAGAATCACGCAAAGTTTTCGGATGTTTACATGCATCACACACAGTTTCCTGTATCTTTCAAGGTCTATGCTTTTGGTCCCACCTACCACTGCCCTGGGGTCAGACACGTTTTATAGTTTTACCTCTCCTGTGGGATTTTTTTTCACAGAGCAAAAGTCGCAAATCGAACTTGATTCATCATTTTCAAGATGGCAAAACAAGTCTACAGAGGCCTCCAGTGGAAAAGTACATTTGTCTTCAAATTCAACTGGGGTTGATGGGAGCTGCAAATGACTGATTTGCGACTTTAAAAGTCAGAGATAACAAAAGTGTTAACCCCTTCAAGCCTAATCAGCATGTTTTTCCAACTACTGATCAACTTTTCACCAAAACCAACAAAAGCATGCTTTTTGAGTGTAATTCTACTTTCATGCTTAGCTTGGTATAAATACATTCAGCGGTTTTGACAGAAGGCTGAAGTTAAATTTCCTCTGGGAGCTAAAAGGCAAAACACTTCTTTTTGCACTCCTTCCTTGACTCAACACCTTTCATAGGGTTATGGGGCAAGCAGGAGCTAGTGGACCCATCCATCGGGGTTGTGGTCTTTTACTCCTGATGTCCTGGTGCCCAAAATACAATCGGTCCAGAGTAAATGGACCAAGTACTGCCCCTTCAGCACTTGCCTCTCAGTGATAGCATGGATCGAGCAGTCAAAGACTCCTCGGGGATAGGTAGGTGCAAGGGATGTGAGGTCTCGTAACTCAAAAAAAACAACAGTGATCCCCCAATAAGATGATTGTGCAGTGCAATACTAATCTTTGGTGTAAAAAACAGTATTTAATATACATGCTAAACACAGCACACTAAATAATACATACAAGTAGTCTGTCAAGACCAGCGCACTGTTGCTTCTCAGGTCACTAGTCCCCCTTGCGGTCCTCTTGTTCCTCCCCTCTTCTCCTCCATGCTATACTTGCCATTCATGGTGGATTTTAGCAGGTGACCTCACACGCTGCTCGAACTAGCAATATACATTGATGTCTGGCTTTTGCTTTGAATCTTTTGATATAAGAAATGTATAGGTTAGTCAGTAAAGTAATACATTTAGGAACTAGTCATTGTTATTCCTTGGACAGTTATTTTGTGTGAGCTCTTGCTTTGTTCAATCATTTATTAATGCAATTGTCAGTTAAATCAATTCTTGAGTCACATTAAACATTAAAGAAAGACCAGCCAACAGGTTTTTCATCCTGTACTGTATGTAGTCCTGGGGCTTTACATTCAGGTTTAATAGAACAATATTATGGGCGGTTTTTCTGTAATCAGGATTCTGTAGGGGTAAGGAGACCAAAGGTTGAGTTATGTGTTGTTTAGTGGAAGAAACCCAGTCCTCTATGTTACACAATGGAGATGGAACAAGCTCGGTGATTCAGGCTGAAATATGATCAGTAAGCCATAGCGGGTGTCGACTTTGAATAAAGGAAGATCATGTCACATTTGGCAATTGGTATTGTCGGGTGAAGGGGTGGTAGTGTGGATCTGATATAATTCTCTGGTTCTTGGTGAGGCCATCTTAAAGGGTATTGGGAAACTGTCATGAGTTGACGTCCTGTGGCTAGAGTATATAGACCATAATGGGAATCGAAGGAGATGGCATACCTTAACGACCATATTCAGTATGGTCAGGGTCGCCCTCAGTTGTCAGTAAATCGGAAAAGGTGTAGAGCGAGAGCCCATATAGGTGCGCACAGGTTATAGGTAAGAGTAGGCCTTGGCATGGCTGTCTACGGTAGCAGGAGATGAGTGTAGTAAACGGTAATTTAGAAAAAAGCTCATAAGTATATACTGCTCGATTCGAGCATGGTGGTGTATCATGTTCCAGAATAAAGACGCACATACCTTATTCTTTGTAGTTAGAGTTATTTGAGCATACTGTAGTGAAGGACTGGGTTATTTAAGACCCAGCGGTGCCAGGGGACAACATCTGAAACCTTCGTGGGTAACCTGTTCCGGCGTACAAATGACAGAGACACGGGACACTTCCTTCGGCGTCAAAGATTCGAGGTTTATTCACTGCAGGGAACACAGAAGTCACGTGAAGTACACAGCATGTAAGTTCGCGGGATCTGATTCAATTTGCTACTGTGGATCGCTCCTTTTTATACAGTTTTCTCTCATAGATTAACATGGTACACAAAGGTTTACAACTTGGTTCCCATCGTTATCCCCAAGAGGGGTCGCTTTGATGCATTCAAGGTCCGGGACATAAGTACAGAAACATTCAGTGGTTCCCAACTGTAAAAACCCATCTTCCCACCATTAGTACATTCCAATCAGCAATAAACAGATCGAAGAAGGAACAAGGACAGGTGCAGAGGGAGGCAGAAACAGTGGGGAGATCGGAAAGGGTGTAAAAGGGGTGGTATCGGGAAACACGAGCTGCAGGCATCAAAGGGACGTGCCTAATGAGATGCACGGCTAAGACAATAGACCGGCACGGCAAGATGTGCCTCGAGCGGGGCCATCTGCCTTACAGTATCATTCCCCTCATCATAAAGACACTTTCAAAGGAAACGTGTCTTCCGCAAAAGTCTTGGGAGTCCCGGGGTCGCGAAGCGGACAGCGTCCGTTCGCTGGCTACTTGAGGGCAAGAGACAAAATGGGTGCCGTATCTAAGATGGAACCCCTGGGTACAGATAGATAAACCCACGAAACAAACGAACGGTTCAGGTTAGCACAGCGAAACTGCGCACACCCACTAAACTCGTCATTTGCGGTTCATAGATACCAGACTCGACCATATTCGTGCGAGTCGAAAACACCACTTACGATCGTCACGGAACCTCAGTAGGGGAACTCAAAGGGACTAGTGGTGGTCACGGGTAGTATGCTTATTGTGAGCTGAGGCTTATCCTATTAGGTAAAAGAGGTCAAAGCCACGATCTCTGTGGTCAAGGACAATTCGTATTAGTGCTGATGGTGATTGAGTGTAGGTCAGGAATGTCCAGATGGTGTATCGGAAGCTATGGCTAGGTCTTATGACGAGAATAGGTTCCAGGTTGAAGGCTGCAAGAGGAAAGCCTGGTCTGTGTGAAAGTGGCAGCTATTTTGAAATGGCTAACTTTGTATGTGTAAGGGTATAGGCGGGATGGTTAAATGCGGTAATATTAAAAGGCAAGTAGTATGTCTAATGAGGAGTGAAAAGGTGCATATTCTAATATTTGTCAGATGGATGTGTCAGAGGCTTTTGAATTTTGGCTGGGTAATTCGACGGTAAGTCTGTGCACTAGATGTTTAAGCATATATTTACAAAAGGTATACAAATAATTTTGTGATAACATGTATTATTTCAAAGGTAAAATGAGCACAACTTGTCATAATCTGGTTTGTTACAAAAGGGTCTGGTTAGGAGATGTAAGTCAAATCGTTACAAATTCACGTTTGAAACAATTTGTAATACTAGTTGTTCAGTACATTTCCATATACAAGATAGATATCACAAGATAAGTTAGTATATTCTAGGATCAGTGGTGTTCCATAATATACTGAGGAGATTCAAGACAGCATTGTAGGTTTATCTATCAGAGGGTATGAGTGTTTACAATTCAGAGAGTGTTGGTAGTTATTTAACCTTTTCCGTGCTGATGACGGAACCGCTCCGTCATCAGCCGCGGTGGCGCTGTGCTAATGACGGAGCGGTTCCGTCATGGCCTGCCCGACGCGCCTGCGCGGCGCGGATTCGGCGCCTGTGCTGGGCGTTCTGTTGAGTGGGCGGGCCATGACGGAACGGCTCCGTCATCAGCACAGCTCAACCGCGGCTGCTGATAGAGCGGTTCCGTCACCAGCATGTGCGCGCCGCGCGGCCCCCCGCCCCCTTAGCGCTGCGGCGGTATAGCTGCCGCAGCGAAGGTGTTAAGAAATGATACCTATTATATGGTGACATGTCAGACAGTATGGGACATGGTTCTGTAGGATACATGAACCCATGTCCTTTTGTAATTCTACCAGTTTATTGTATCAAGTATGACTGGTAATTAGTGTATCAGGGGTAAATTGTTGGGTGAAAGCAAGGAATCAGGAGGTCATATCATGGATTTTATGGCTCCTGCAACCAATAATGCATCTCTGCATCCTAATTCCATCCATTTTTACCTAAGGGTAAATTCACTTTCGCAACATCTCATTCTTAGCTTGCAGTTGCCACCTCTGGAGTGTTGTTTGATATGTTCCAGTCCAAAAAAGGTGACATTTTCGTTATGAGTGTTTCAACACTTGTTGAAAGTGCTCTGCAAAAGGAGGGCCTATTTATGGCTTGTTTAGTTTCCAGTAGTGTTCCTGTATTTGGGTTTGTAGGGATAGGATTGTAATGCCCATGCAGATTTTATTGCACAGGAAGTGAATGATGCAGGTGACGAAGTTGCTGTTGCAGCTGATCAAGTTGCAGATTTGTAATGTGATATTTGGTGCTTGTGAAAATACTTTAATTTTGTTTTGTCCCAATTTGCAGACACTACAGTTGTGACATGTGTAGATGCCATGGCCACTGGAAGTAGGGGTGCTGGGGTGTGCTAGAGCACCTCCGTAATAAACATGCTTTAGTTCAGAAGGTGAATGAGCAATAAGGATGTCTATAAAGTTTGTCTTTTGACAATTTCCTGCTTATTCTTTTAACATGGGGATTGATGTTTACTTTTCTTTCTCTGAATGTAAAGTTAAATGTATTTTGTAAAGTGCACTACCTGACAATCAGGTGGTCTGGGAGAGCGAACTGAAAGGATATAGGATGTACATTTTGTCAACACCCAGCAGCATTTAAATACCTGCAAACGAACTGTATAAATATTTTGAAATAGAACTTAGGAAAGAACAAATGAAGCAGATTTTTTTTAATAATTCTGAGGTGTGATAGAAATAAATATTTTACTAGGATCAAATCAAGTCACTTTACTTGGCAATGTGTGAATGATAAATATTGGCTGATAATTGATCTTCGCACATTATCGTTTGTGCACTATATAGCTTTATCAGTAAAACTACAACCATACTTTAGTAATATATTTGCAAAAGTGTGCTCCAAATGCACCACTAGCTATATACCATTTGTCATAATCCCTATGACTTCAGTGATATAACATTGATGGCACCAACCCCCAATCAATATTGTGTTCCAGCAGAACTGGTAAAAGCCCACTTGTTTGTCTAGAAATGTGTTATTGTTTTTCTTTTGCCAAATAATCTAATTTGCACAGTAATTTTTGCCTCTCTGGGAGCCCATTTGTGGCAAGTCTGAGATGATGGTGTTGATGGACAAATTGGCTTTAAGTAGGTAGCAGTGGCGTTTTAGAATGTTTCTGATTTATGAATGTCCCTTGTGAAAGTATGCCAAGAAACGTGTATTTGTCCATTGTTTGGTTTTCGGTGTTCCGGCCACTTTTTTGTTTTAGCAGTTCATGAAGGTTTTTTTGTTGATTTCCTGTACTGAATTCAAAAATATGTTTTTCTGGTATTCCCTGTGTGCTATGCACTACATCGGGTCTTTTGCTTTTGGTACAAAGGTCCTGTTCCAACCGCAGTTGTGTTGGATGCATTGTAGTTCTCCTTTGGGGATGTTCTTTATCGTGCTTTGTGGATGGCAGCTGCCTGCTCGTAGAATTGAGGTTGCTGATGTGCATTTTCTGCATAGTTTATTTGTATTTTTTTGTCCTTGATATAGATAGTGAGGTCCAGGAAATCAGTTTCTCTGGATGTATTTGATGTGATGTGGACGTTCTTGTTATTGATTTCTTGGAGGTACCTTTGAGTGTGGTTCTGGATCTTGTCAAATACAGAGTATATTGGTGATATATTGTCCCAAAAAAGTATGTAGGGTGTACATTCTGAAAATTGATAGTCCCAGAGACCAAAGTTTTCGACCTGTCCCATTAGAATACACGCGTATTGAAACACAAATGTTGCTCCCATCGCCGCCCATCAGAGAAAGGAACAAGAAAAACAGACTATCAAGCAAACAAATTGATGATTAATCTCTCCAAAACCAACCTCACTGAAAACACAATATCAAAGTTATTCACAAAGGACTGGCATTCTATCCCACTGCCTAATGGGGCCTGCCCAGACAGCATTAAAATTTGGGAGAGAAGCCTTGTTTGTGTCCCCCTTCCTGGAGGAGATTGAGAAATGCCACACTGTCTTTCTCGCAGGTTTCCAAAGTTGGTGATGCAACTAATAGATCGTCTGCATACTGTGCGGCATTACTACCAGCTTCCAAACTCAAACTGTCAAAGTCACTTTTGACTGCTGCAGCATATGCTATCATGCTCTCTGTACTACATTCGGGCAACCTGGTCCATGTCAATTGTCTTTTGGCATAGGTGAAACTGAAGAGATACTGGCTCTCAGGGTGTATAGACATAGAGAAAAATGCACAGCAGAGGCCTCTTACTAAAAGCACCTCACCCCCCACTGGAATGTCCGAACACATGGAATTGGTGTCATGTGGGCCCCACAACATTGTTCACAGTGTGTAAATATTGTATGAACCTTCAATCAGTGGAGTAACAAAACTTGAGGGAGCCCCCATGCAAGGTACATACAGGGGTGCCCCTAAGCTCTGGACCCAGTCCGGAACTCTCAGGCTAGGGACCTGCTTGTGCCAGAGGAGGCACCCGGAGCTCACCCCCCCTCGCACCGCAGTGGGTGCTGGGGCTTTATGTTACTCCACTGCCTCCAATGCAGAGATTTATACAGAATATAGGGATAGGGAAATCTGTGTGTTATAGGGACTGTCCGCATTGGTCAGCACATCATGCTCTAGTAGGGACTCTATCACCGGACTGATAAGCTCTTCAACTTGGGGAGAGTGTGGATACTGCTGGATCATTGATAGTTTTGAACCTTCCTTTACTGTCACCTTGTAGGGAGAGATGTTTGCAATAGTCCCACTTCTTGTGTTTAGCCCAGATGTGATATCTACGAGGTCCATAATCATCTGCGATACAGGCTTGTCATCCATTTTTTCAAAGATCGCTGATCTGTCCTATCTCAATAAGTTTATACAGTAAGCCCTTCTATCACTGTTGCCTACAACTCCTCACTGACAAACAGTCTCAAAGGTATACCATTTTGTTGTATGCAAGGACCGCAATTATTTCACCATAGGTCCCAAATATTTGGTCTCCTAACAAAAGACTACTGCTAGGGACACTTGCGGGCAGGAGTATGGTACCTTAAACAGAGGTTCATCACAGGGACTGAGATCTACGCTAACCCCTTCTGCTCTACAAAGTGTTTTCAGACAGTGTTGCGGTCCAACATAATTTCTGTTCTGATACCTTGAATTAAGCTGTGGTGCAGTGAGCTGGTCTAGCCATCTGTGAAAAGGTTAGTAACAGGGAGACCAAAGTTGGTTCAGTTGGCACCCCTTGCTTGACAAAGTCTTCCGTCCATTGATATCTAGTGGGAGAGAGGGACACCATAGCTGGACACTGATGTAACACCTGTTCCAGGTGGCCTGTTGTTTGCAAAGACATCAATAGTCACTCTTGGGGCACTTGGAGATAAAGGCCCTCCTCAGAGAAGTAAACCATTGCATGTAGTTTACACAGCACGTCCCTTTCCATACAATTGAGAGGAATATTGGGGAAAATAAGATAATTGGTGTGTGAAAGTGCGATGTGAAATCACTACAGTCAGTTGTACAGACAATTCAACCTCTGTAGTTACCTCACTAACCCCAACCTTAGTGATTATATCACTGCTGCCTGAAGCCACCTTAGGATCTCTAAGGGGTAAAGATCATGGCCCTTCATCTATCAAAAAATAAAAAGTCTTATTTCTTACTGTTAGTGACCATGTTGGGTTCTCCTCCGGTATTTCTGATAAACTACACGACAAAGTCTTGTGCCAATTATTCAGATTGAGGTCTCTCTCCACCTCATCATATAGGTTGCTGCTTCTGATTCTGAAAGGGTCTCCCATGGAGAATGGTGCCTGCTGGATGTTCGTCAGCATTGGCTGGTCGTCAGTTGCAATCCACTCGGTAGAACTGTCAGATGAGTCATCTGGGAAACCATGGAGTCTGCTTGTTTTAGCTGACCTGCCCAACACTCTCACTCGATGACCAAGCCTGCCACACCTAATGCATTTGTCCCTACTCTTATCTATTCTCTGAGTGACACGGTGCTGGGGCTGTTGATTCCCACCGAATAGCCCTCCTGATAATACATTCCCACCAGTGGTGCCACGGGCATTATTTGTGCTATGAAAACCCACTTTTTCCCTTTTGCATGATCTTTCCTGGTCAAGGGGAGGAAAGCCATCTTGTCCATGTTTATCAGCACATTAGATAATTGAACTATTGGTGGTGATTCATCTTACAGGCCATAGAGTCGCAAGGCAATAAGGCATTCCTATGCGTCTGCACCACCAAAGGCTGATATTCATCTATTGTACATTCAATCCATGCACTCTAGCCCCATGCTGCACTGAAATGCATTAGAAAATCAGACACCAGTTCCCCCTGTCTCTGTATGGTATCTTTTACTCAGGAGATGTCCCCATGTTTTACTGCTAGACCTGTTACAGTCTCTTCAATGAATGCTATCTACTCTAACATTTTAGCTTCTGTTCTCTATACACCCTCTCCACCTACTACCCGATCCCTATTGGTGGGCACCTTGAAAGTATCTTTCACCAGTGCCCACTCGCTACAATAGGCTATCTTAAGTAAGTGAGCTAAAGCCCCAGGCAAGTGATGGTAAATCACATCTTGTCTATATTAACAGTCAAAAATATTTTGGCACATTGTCGTGGGGTCTGGGGCATATTTAGCCATTGCTAAGGCCGCTGAGGTGTCCCAGATTTAAACATAACCATGCAACCCATCACTGTTTTAGGTGCTAGTTGCTTAGTGTGCTAAGGTTCAGCCGTGGGTCCTATCCCACCTAAGCTTGAACAGCTCTTGGTCAGAGGTGATAATGTGTGCCCTGTGTCGCGGCAAATCAGGATATTAGTGGGTATGGCAGAGCCCTTAATGTGTTGCCTCTGGTTTCTGATAGGCCCCCGTCTCACCCAGAGTTGTTTAAAATGTCTTCATCATCCTCTATCACTGTAGCGCCACCACCTTTCTAAGCGGCCTATGAGGACAGCATTACCTGCAATACCCTGTTTACTGTCCTTACAATCTTTGTACTGCTTTATCCTCTTTTAGCATTGTGGTGTTTCTATATTACAACTTGTCTCTGCTTTCATCTGGTGTGGTAGAAGGTGAATAGGACCGGGTGTGAGATACTGGAAAACTACTCACTTCCGCTCTAGAACTCTCTTCCTCTATTCCTTCCTTAAGGTGCAGTCTCTGGCCTTCTTATTCACTCTGCACCACTTGGGGATGAATGTGGTGTGGTAGCCTTTGATCTCTTCCCTTCCCGAGCCCTGTCAGCCCAGTCGATGGTTATACAGGTCTCCATGTCATCCCATTCTGTAAGGGGCCTAAAGTGACTGTAATAGAGGGTAAATGCCCAAAGCTTGCGAAGACATGCCTAATATTCTCAGCTTGTTAATGTCTATCTGCGCCTGTCTGTTAATCCAAATATGTTAGTCCAAATACACAATACTACCACCGCTGTGTGAGGGTACATCCTGTTTGGTATCCCCTTTAGTCGATCCACCTCTGCATGGTCAATCCATCCATACAGCACAAAGCGAAAAGGATCTTTTGTCCTTCACATAATTAGCTATTGCTAGTAGTTTGAAATGGTATGAGTCAGGTATGAGTCAGGTCTTGTCTTATGTAATTGTTGTTGTTTACTAGTGTATTTCCTAGTGACATGGGTTGCTGCCCTTTGTAACCCTGATCATTCTGATCCGGCATCAGTGTCTGTGTGCCTTTGTTCACTTCCTTCATCACATTTCAGCGCCCATGTGTCCTTTTGCTACCTTCTTTCAAGCTTCCAGGCATGAAGCCATAGATGCATGATCTCATTGAGGGTTGGTGCGCATGGTCACTGTCTAGGTCAGGAACTGTTTATCTTGGGAGGTCCCAAGATCCGCCATTGGACAATTTGCCTTCCGTTCATCGTGTACCAGGTGGACGAAGGGCAAAACTACCTCGAGTGTGCCTCCTTCCTTAATCATTTACAGGAAATCATACAGCTCTTATCTCCTTGCAGTTCTAGCGGCTTCCAACATTTGAAGTTCTCCTTCCCCAAAACCCTCTTGGATCCACAGGTCCCCATTATACTTCACCCTCAAACCTATCCTGTACCCTACTGATCTCCCTACAAAATGCAGCACAATTAGAAATAATTGCAGGACAAACCCGTTAGCAACAATAAAATGACAGTTACAATAATAGTTAAGGGTGCAGTTAGGAATGCAATCAAAGTCCATTAATGGAAAGAACGGTCAAAAAGGCAATAATTGAATACAAGTCGAACAGACAAATAATTCAAAACAGAGTACATTCAGAACATATCAAAAGCCAGCAAACAGTTAAGAGACGATTAAAACAACAATTTGGAGTGTTCAATTTGACCTGGACCAGTAGCCCGACACCTCCTCAGTCTATTTCCTTTTGTTTTCACTCATCACTGTCCTCCCCCCTGCTCGGAGTTAGGTCCCTCCAGAAGGAACAGCCACCATTGGGCAACTTCCCAACACAGAGATTCTTCTAAGCATACTCCTCAGTCACCTGCCTGAATGCATACCGAAGTGGAGGGGAAGTTATGTGGGAGATTTGCCGGAGGGCAGTCGCGGCCGGTATAATTTACAGAAGCGGGAGAGGAGGTCGCGCGGAGAAGTTAATAAAATAAAAAAAAACTGTATGTAAACATAACATCTCCTCCTGTCCCGCATTGCGTCTCCTCTCTCCTCTCTATACAGGAAGCAGGCAGCCTCCCTCCCCTAAGCCAATCAGTGTTGCGATTGGCTAGGACGATGACCTCACAGCCGTCTATGGGGAGGCCATTTTCTCTATGTAGGCTGCATGCAACCTAAAAAGAAACAAGCATTGGAAATGCAATAGGTCTCGCATTAGAAAAGTTGGAGCTATTGGTTTTCTAAATGACAACATTTTTTTATGTGTTGGTCTTGAAAATAGCAAAATTAATAGCTTTGTCATTTACAATGCCAATACTTTTAACTTTTTCAAATGGGACACCTATAGCATTTGTAATGCAACATGTTTTGTATGTACGTGACTTACATGTATTCATATTACAAATACAAATGGCTTTTAATTTTTTTAAATAATTAATACTTAAATAAAAGTTCTTGTAATTTATAATAGCAATAGCTTAAACTATTGTAAATAACTTTTGTGAAGAATATGTTCAGTGTATTTTATTGTGACGAAAATGCAAGAACAGAGGTGAAATATTGATTTTACAAATAACAATGGCTTTTAATTTTTTTTCGAATAATTAATACTTAAATGAAAGTTATTGTAATTTATAAAGGCACTAGCTTAAAGTAAATCCCAAAAAAACAAACCATAGTGTAATATGGAAACATTTACCGCCGAACTGAGAACAATGTAATGTGAAAGCTCTTCATATTAGTACAGCTGCAGACCTTCTAATGTTGATTAAGTGCACTATAAAAAGAAAACTCAAAGGAATAAATCTGTGTCACTCGAGCCCTGCGATTGGGAGAGTGATTTCCATATTTAGAGCATTACATTAATAAATGTCACGAGCTTTGTCTCTTGTGCCCGTTTACACAAGCGATTGAGGCATGGTCTGTGGCAAGCGAAAAACAAGGGGGAGGGGCATATCTGTGCCCAAATAGATGAACCCCCAGGACCAAACGCGAGGCCACCCCTTGATAAGCTGAAAGTCTGGGATCATTGGGAGTGTGTGGGGATGATTGCTAAACAGGACGTTCTAAATCCTTGTTTTGAGGTAATGTCTCTGTGCACAAACCAGCCTGCAGGCGCTGCAGCCAGGTCCTCTCCTAAAGTGATTGTAACATGGAATCTGTGAAGCAGAGATTTGTTTTATTGTATTTACTGCCCCGGAGATCCAGGTTTACAAAAGGACAACAGAAGGAGAAGGCCAAAAAACGAGCCAAGCGTGTAATGCCCAGTGGTTCGGCTTGCAGCAGGCTGTGCTTCTGCACCACAAAGGAGCCGGCTAATGAGAGTCCAATGCAGCCTGGAGAAACGCGAGAGACGGCCCGGCGGCCGTCAAAGTGAAAGTAAACAAGTTAAAAAAAATAAAAGTATTTTAACTTGTTCTTAGCTTTGTGCGCAGTGCACAGATATACATTATCCCCCGAGATGCTGCTTTCCCGAAAGCTGACACGGCGGGCAGGGGAGGGGGCGGAGCGGGGAGAGGTGCGACACGGCAGGCAGGGGAGGCGGGCAGGGGAGGGGGCGGAGCGGGGAGAGGTGCGACACGGCAGGCAGGGGAGGAGAGTAGGAGGAGGAGGGGGGAGGAGAGTAGGAGGGGGGAGGAGAGTAGGGGAGGCAAGGCCTAGCGGCCGTGCAACCAAGAAGTGAGGGGGCGGAGCTGGGGGAGGCTGTGAGAGAGAGAGTGGGCAAGGCAGGCGGCTGGGGGCATGTGCACGCGCTTTTAAGCTCAATGCGCATGCGCATTGAGCTTAAATTTCACGGGCACTGCAAGGAATCGCCACGATTCCTTGCAAGTTAGTTAAAGAGTGTTTAAGCCCCCATAGTCTCGCAAGCTCGATGCGCATGCGCATCGACAGGCGAGACCTAAAAATGCAGAGTGTGCATGAGTGGTTTGCTGACCAAAACAGTCAGCGCCCACAACAGTGGGCTAGCCAATCCTCCCCTGCCGGGAGCAGGACTGCCCACACACCCGCCTTCTGCTTTCTCACAGTGCGAGAAGCAGAAACATAAAATGGTATTTAAAATACAATTTTATGTTTCTGCTTCTCCCACTGTGAGAAAGCAGTGGAGCGACGCTCCTCCACCCACGTGGAGGAGCCGCCCCTGCCAGAGGGAAAGGAAAAGAGTCACTGACAAATGTTTGCTAAACCCTCTTGGCCGTTCTGAGAACCCTATTTGTGACACCAATCTGTCAGAGAAACTACAGAGCAAAACCAAAGGGGATGATGGACGGAGTGTTGAACATTGCAAGCACTCACCCCCAGCCAACTGACCTGGGCTTAATCCACTATCATTCTTTAGCTCACTCCACCATTGGTATCGCTTTGTTCGCCCTAAGTTGGCAGGGTATGCCCAGACGTGGGTCCATTGCTCACTTTGCCACTGGATTCAAGCTAGCCTGGCTGATGACGGCTGATTAGCCAGAAACCGGTCCCAACATGCTTGTTTCCGGTCCAGGGAAGACGTGGCTTGGTAGTTCGGGCTGAACTGTTCCCATGAGGCACAGGGTCAGACTGATTTGCATATGGCCATGGCTGAACTGGGGTGGTGGAGTGAGCTAAAGAATGATGATGGATTAAACCCAGATCAGTTGAATTTATCCCACTGCATCAACACAGGTGCAGTATTGGATACTTGAGCAGGAACCCATGACCACAGTTAGGGCCTACACATTTTTACAAATAGTGTAGGATTTATTCCTAGGTCCTGATGTAATGCTAATTGACCCTCCAGGCAAACAGGGTATGAAACATGTTGACTGTATTACATTTCCCACTTACTAGCTATTAAGGTCCATTGTGACCCCAAGATAGCACCTTGTTTTTACTGTGTCATGGGAACATCACTTTTTTTTATTTTTTTTTATGTAGGTTCCCTTAAACAAGTGATACTCAAAGTACGGCCCGGGGGCCTCTTGCCGCCCTCTTGACCTTTAAATGCGGCCCCCCTGGTGAACAGCAGCATCAGCTGCTGTTTATTTCCTAGCACTAAAATTTAGAAAAAAGATGTTAAATAAATGGGCAAGCGTTTATTAACCTGCAAATGCATTTTTGCCCGTTTATTTAACATGTTTTTGAACCTCCTTATACAATCCATGACTCACCCAGACCCCTTCCTACCACCCTGCTGGCATCAGTGCAGCCCTCGGGCACACCACAAACGGTACTTTGTCGCCCCTGGGCAAAGGTTTTGAGTACTTAAACTCTTTTAACCACATTTCCTTTTCACCACCCTATACATTTCTCCGACCTCTTACATGCATGCATCTTACAGCATTTAAAGATCAAAAAGATCTCCGATAAAGAGCCCTTCAGGCATGCAGCACCGGCTTGGCGAGGAGCGCCCTTTGATGAAGCATGACACTTTATTGGGTGTGTGAGGACTCCATGATCTGACCATTCAGGTCGCTTGTGACTCTAATGATCAGACCAGTAATTCCATGCTACACAGGGTTGAACAAACTCCACAAGAGGAACTACCCCATTGATTTGTTTATTTAAATACCCCATGAGGAGGCTGGGTGTAGGACCTTATTAAACAGATCTCATTGTTCCCTTATCGATTATAGAAAAAAGTAAAGCAGCCTTCTCATTTATGAAATAAAGGGCTCTAAGGATGGATACAAGGAAGTCAGACAACATGGCAATTAGCTGCAGTGCTGAAAAGGTACAAGGGGAGGAATGGGGCCACAGGCCGAAGGCTGCAATAAATAGTGATCTTACACTTGCAACTTCCCATGCATATCTAGTTTATCATCGAGCATTATGCAAGGTACTCTGCACTGCTCAAATATCATTTTCTGCTCAGCACATCAATTCCATGTGACAGATTCCCAAAATATTAGTGTGCTCAACAATTTTGACCAGAATAGAACCTTCTCTTTGAGGGCCAGATGTATTAAGAATTTTACTGTTACAACTTCTCTGATTCTTCATTTGCGACCCTAAAAATGCTTTTTCAGATGTAAATCCCAAAGTAGGAGTGTGAAAACAAAGTGTTTCTGGTTTATAAAATGGGATTGCGAATAGATACTGATTCGCTATCTAGATGGGGCAGATTGTAGGTGTTCCTTCCAAACCCGAATTCTGTATGCGGTATATTACTGTTTTGCCAACGAAATCCAGTTGTACAACATTTAAATGTTACTAAGAGTTCAAAAGAGCTAGTAACCCTTCCACTAAAACGAAGTTGCCTTCTTAGAACCCTTACGCCTTTGTGGATTAAAAAAAAAAACGTTTCTTGGGTTATAGGCAGTGAAGTACAGGGCCACTGCCAGTTCTTAAAAAAAAGAGCTTATCTTTTTGAACGCAGCCCCACTTCCTTTAAAGAAAATGGACTGCATTTAAAGAAAATATTTTGCTTTATTTAAAAGTGATCACAGACATCATGGTCTGCTGACCCCAGCAGGCCACCATCCTGTGGTCGACTCCAAACTTAGGGGCAGATTTATGTTAACTGGCGCATCCCGAGGGATGCGCCAGTTAACATGCGCCACAGTGTGCCACAGCTACGCCACCCATGGTGCGCCGCATTTATGATGCGGCGCACCATGGGGCAAAAACGGCACAGATGCGTCACGCATCTGTGCCGTAAAAGTGACGCATTGCTGGAGTTGTGTCGCAAGCGCGACGCAGCTCCAGCAATGCTATGGGGGGCCTATTCTTTCAATGCTGCCTCAAGCCTTACGCCTGCTTCGAGCAGGCGCAGGGTTTTGAAGCAGCATTGCCCTGAAAGTGACTGAGTGAAATCTCATAGATTTCACTCAGCCACTTTCAGGAGGCGTTCCTGCGCAGGAACGCCTCCTCATGGCGCAGTGCTGTACAACGTGACGCATCTCCTAGATGCGTCACGTTGTAAATAGGGCGCAGGGGTGCGCCACGTTTCCGCGCCGTTGCGTCACGCAACGGCGGCGTAAACGTGGCGCAAGCCCTTCATAAATCTGCCCCACTGTGTGTTGCAATATGCGACCTACGTTATCAAAATTCATGAGGTGGGTTGAACTGCAACCTACTACTAGTATGAATTTTTACAAATTGACCTATTAATACACACTTCGGTTCACAAAATGATTTACTGGTCGTAATTTGCAATCTGTATTTTGCGACCAGTCATTCGTACGTCTGGTCCTGAGATTCCGAAGTTCAAGCAAGCTCCTGTTGGAGATGGTGTCTTGTCAAAGCACAATCTGATATAGCGCTGTCTCTCTCTCTGTTTACGTCACCTTTCCAATCACCTACTTTTGAGAAAAGTGCAGAAAACATGTTTATTTCCCCGACTGTTCCAGTTCACATCCACTTTTTTGGTCCTAGCGTAACAAGAAGCCCAAGTGCACACGTGTACTTATAAAATTGTATTCAAATCAAATATAATTATCAGTCTCTAGCTCACTGTAAACCCAGAACACTTGTTGTTACTCCTGCATTATCCACAGCATTGGATAACAAGGCTCGCCCACAAGCAGACCCCCCCCTCAGTCATACACATCAACTGAGTGCGAGGCTGGTTTTGGCATTATGAAAACATGTTCATCGTACATTTAATTCACTTGTGATCCAAAACCTCTCACATTTCAATTAAAGGCTTATTTGAGAAACGCATTTTAGCAATTGCACGCCCATTAACTGCGGAGAGGCGGCCCAGCGCTGCTTAACATTCTATTAACAATCAGATGTTACCTAATTGACTTGCAACAGGTATTTTCTTTTTGGTAAATGCCAATTAAACTGTTATTTGAACCCGTGACTCCGAAACGATGCTATTATTTAATTTTAATTACGTTTTTAATAAAATCTGCCTCATACATTCGCAACTAAAACTGAAAAGATCCGCATTCGGGCAGCATTTTTTACAGCTTTGAAATGATAGTCCACTGCGCGAGATCTGGTGTCCGTGGAATATGTTGCTATTTTTATGCAATTAAAGCAAAGTGATGGGGTGCAGGCGGTAATTAAAGCAGCGTGCATCCCTACCTCTGCCGTCAGCTCTGCAGCCCGAGCGGCCAACCTGACATAAATATATTGCATATTGTAACCCGCTTCTACTGATTATTAACCTTGAGCCTGCCAACCTATACATCATTGCCAAAACAGCTGGCGCTCAGCTGTGCCCTAAAGGTGCCTGATTACGATCGTTTTATATATATCTTGGTATGCAGACATGAAAAATTCATCGAAGTGCTTGGCATTGTAGGACTCCTTGTAATGAATTTTCTCAAAAACATAGATCATGCTTAAAGCAGGTGTCTGCTTACTATAATACAACCATTTATTTCTTCCCGAATTACCTTGTCCATCTCGCAGCCGTCTCGTCTTCGAGTCACGCGGCGGGACAGCCGAGATTTACTATGTGGTCAGTGGGCTGCCCTGGGGGCGCGGGTATTGCCACATCTCAGGGCCTCGGTTATATTCGTGTACAGCCTCGATGTTACCGTTTGCATCCAGAGGCAAACGAGACTAGGGAAAGGGGCCACACATTTCTGAAGTGCCATTAATCATTTTCAAGGCTGGTTTCTGTTTTTTCCCCTCTCCCACTGAATTTCTTCATATCAGTAAACAAAACAAAAAAGTCAGGCGTCGGAACGCCACGCGCGTGGGGGTTTGCGTGTGGCATTCGGCACGCACAGCGTGCTGCGCGCGGGCCCTCGGAATGGGGGTGGTTGAAAGGGTAAAGCCCCTGAGGCCTCCACCCTTCCCCCAGCCTGGGAGCTGCAGTACACCAAGAGGTTTCCGAGCGCGCGCGGAAGCCGGGACTGGGGCTGAGCCTTTCTTTGCCGCGCGCCCGGCTGCGTCATCTCTCTCTCTCTCTCTCCTGTCATCCCAGCGGGCCCGGCAGACAGCCACCTGCGCTGCTAAGTGGAAGCAGGTTGCTTGCTTCGTAGAGTCGGGAGAAACGCATTCCTCGTGGGACACCGGCTTCCTGGGGCCTTCTTCCATTTCAGATTAAGATGGGAGAGACAGACCAATTCAATGTTCGGACGGTAGATGGTATTCTTGAAAGAAGTTTTAATGTACGGTATATATAAGAGGTCCTTATTTCAGCATGACAAGCACTGAGTGCAATGCATTTTAGTGGTTATGATGGGTGACAGCTTTGGAGACAAACGCATAAAATCAAGCTAGCGAGAAAAGTGTTTAGTATAGGTGTAGACCGGGGGTCACAACGCTCAGAAGGTCTCTGGGCCTAATTCATAAAGGCAAAAATTAAAATGCTTAGTATTAAGTTTCCGAATTGACTTACTATTCTGAATCAGTTACCAAAATGATGTTCATAATATTCTGTGGCATAGACTTAATATTGCGGTGATCAATGCATATGCTGTGAAATATTCCAAAAGGTGGGGAATATATAACTAAGCAGAGATAACCTAAATGACATAGACACAGTTAACAATCGGGACTAAAAAAATCCTAAATTGCAGCTCCTCAAACACTTACTCTCTTCGCTTTCTACTACACATCAATCCGGAGCCATGCTCACCAGATGGGGCGAGAAGGAGGAACTTTACAGAGCAGTCAGACATTGTGGTGAAGTTTGTGGCTTCCCCACTGTAGTGAACTTTACAGGCTGCCTCCACACATCCTCAGTATGGCTAATAAGCAGGCGGCATGGTAGGAAGTCGGTGATAAGGTGAATGTCGTGTGGGTGGAGATACGCACCGTTGGGGACATCAACAGGAAATGGTAGGGTGAGAAGAGGCTAGTGAAGTATGAGTTCACCAGAATACAGGTGGCAGCTCCACTTCCTGGTGACACATTGAGCATGTATCTGACTCACACTCAGAGGTCAGTACATTCTCGACAGCCTGCACTCCTACTAGCTACGTGGCCTGTCTGTTCCAGACACTACATTCGTCAGGCCACAGAAGGAATATTTTTCAAAAGCACACAAAAGATGCGAGGCATTATTGTAAAAACAACATTCATAGGGTTTAATCCCACAGAGGAAAAAGGAAGGCGATGACAGAAATAATCCTTCCTCTCTAGATGGTGTTGTAGATCCTTTTATTCATTATTTCATACACCACAGCCAACACGTTTCACCCTTGCAGCTTCTTCAGGGCAAGTAAATGGTCCACAAAACCGAAAAAAAGGATTCCACAGGCTATTAGCCTAAATCGGTTGGTGATTTCTTAAATTTATTTCTTTTTTTTTATTTATAAAAGTTTTTTATTGAAAAATATAAATGGAATATACATTGGCAGTTGTATACAGTACATTTGTGTTGGCTATAATTCTTGGCTTGTCTGGAAGAGAGAGAAGAAGAGAGAGAAGAAAGAGAGAGGGGGGGGCTATTGCGTTGTCTCTAAATGTTCATCGAGTGGGCCCCACATGAGCCCCTTGGGGGTGTGTTCTTTCGAGAAGTTGCCTGTTATATTGTCCACTCCTCTCAGGAAGGTGACCCAGTTGATCCATGCTTTGAAATTTGATTTCGCCGTATTTTTCCAGTTGGTTAGGATGATCTTTAGGGCAGCCGTTATTAGCAGGTCCAGTAGGGCTCTCTCTTCCCTGTTGTTTAGGTTCGCTGTTAGGTGTCCTGTCGCCAGGCTCGCATAGCTGATTGTTAGGTCTGTTTTGAGTCTATCGTTTATGAATGCGTTGATCTGTGCCCAGAACTTCTTGACTTTCACGCATCCGAAGATGAGGTGTTCGAGGGTGCCCTCCTCCTTTTGACAGTTCCAGCAGTCACCTGATTCTGCAATGCCGACTTTGTGGAGCCTGGACGGGGTCCAGTAGGCTTTGTGGAGGAGCCAATATTTAGTTTGCGCCAGTTGTGGGGTTATTTTGTTCGATGTGGCTAAGCTCCACATTTGTGCCTGTTCCTTCCCATTTAGCTGTCTGCCTAGAAGTGTCTCCCATGAGTTTGTCGTTTTTTTGTTTAGCGACAGTGTTGAGGGGCTCAGTAGTTTGTAGATCTTTGCGGTTTGGTGGCCTGCCGAGTTTAGGGTTTCTACATATTTGACGATGCCTGGTGTTTCTCTGTGTAGCTTAGCTCTAGTTATGGCAGTTCTGATCTTTAGAAAGGTGTATAGTTCTTTGTTGGGGAGCTCGTTTAGCTGTTGTATGTTTGAAAAAGTCAGTTGTTTCCCCTTGGTTTCCATCTGTTTGGGGAGGCTGACTCCTCTGTTTATCCATGTGTCATTGTTCATTGTTGCCCCTTGGTATGTTATTTTAGTGTTGAACCAGATGGATTCCCATGTTGTACCTCTCAGCTTCTGTATCATTCGCCTGTCGATTTTCATCAGCGCTTCTCTAGTGTGTTTCAGTATTGAGTTTGACCTTAGGGGGTGTTTGTTTGCCGTTAGTATAGCTATTGGGTGCAGACCTCCCAGGAGATCTTTCTCCAGCTCTAGCCAGACTGGTTTGTACTGTTGCGTTTCGTCGATCCATGCCATCCCTTGTTTCGCCAGGCACGCTGTTTGGTAGGTTTTAAAGTTTGCCAGGTTGAGGCCCCCGAGTTCTTTCGCTAGTCTCAGTTTGGGTAGGCCGATTCTTGGTTTTTTGTTTCTCCATATGAAGGTGTTTATCATGCTGTCCAATCTTTTGTGGAAGCTTTCTGTCTTTGGGATCGGTAGCATGTTTAGCGAGTAGTTTATTGCAGGTGTTATCATCATTTTTATAGTTTCTATCCTTCCCCACCAGCTGATGTATTTTGGCGACCATAGTTCTAGTCTTTCTTTCACTTTTTTTAGCAATGAGTCCTCGTTATGTTGTATTGTGGATTCTAGGTCTCTCCCAAACTGCAGCCCTAGGTACCTGAGTGGTTTTGTTTGCCAGGCTAGGCCCGAGTTCCCGAGCACTGATCTTGTGGTGTGGATGTTCATTGGTTTGCATTCCGATTTGTCTTTGTTGAGTTTGTACCCTGATGCCTCTGCGTATTCTCCTATTGTGTCCATGAGAGCTGTGATTGACGTTGATGGGCTTGTGGTTGTGATGAGGATGTCATCCGCGTATGCTGCCAGTTTAACTTTTTTCTCTTTGATCTTAACACCAGTGATCCTCTCATTGTCTCTTATTTTTGCTAGTAGGGGTTCTAGTGCCAGTAGGAAGAGGCCCGGTGACAGTGGGCATCCTTGTCTAGTTCCTCTTCCTAGTAAGTGTGTTTCCGATGTGCTTCCATTCACCACTATTTTTGCTCTGGGTTTGTTGTATAGGGCCATTACCATTGCTATGTATTTCTCCCCTAGGCCGAACTTTGCCATGCAGTTCCTGAGGAAGGGCCACGAAACTCTGTTGAAAGCCTTCTCGGCATCCAGCGCTATCATGACCGCTTGCTCGTTACTCTGTGTTGTGTGGTTGATTAGGTGGCATAGCAGCCTTGTGTTGTCTTGCGATAGTCTGTGTTTGATATATCCCACTTGTGAGTTGTGGATGATGTCCGGTAGGACTCTGTTTAATCTATTTGCCAGCACTTTCGCATAGATTTTGCAGTCGACTTTTATGAGCGAGATTGGTCTATAGTTCTGCGGGTATTGAGGATCCCGTGATCAGAAATAAATTTAAGAAATCGCCAACCGATTTGGGCTAATACCCTGTAGGATCCTTTTTTAGGTCTCGCGACCTATCAATGCGCTCAAGCGCATTGAGCGGAGCGAGAATTTAAGTAGCCAAAATCCTCGTCAAACAAGGGCTTTCTGCTGCGGTTTTGTTTAAGTTCACGGGAACCACGTGACCAAACAAGCACGCGCATCAGCCTCCCTCCCTCCTATCGGCCGTACTTTCAGTTTCCCGGCCGCTCATCTTCGCAGCACATCAAAGGGCTTCGCCCAGCGTGCGCTCTGCGGCTTCTCGGCTTCTCCTCCCCTAATTATTCTTGGATGGCCGGCCGGCCGTACTTTCAGCTCCAGCACCTCCCCTCACACAGCCTTCCTTGGATTTCTCCTCCCCCTCCCCAGCCAGCTTCCCCCAGGCCGTGTTCCCTCCCCTGCTACCCCATCCTCACTCATCCCTCGCACCCCCTCCTCCTTCAGGCCCCCACCATTTGCTTTTGCTTGTTTTTATTTATACGTGGGTACCCTGTGCTCCTTGTTTCTTGAATTATTAGGGTCCTGCAACATCTTCTAAGGTCTTCTTTAGCCTCTCTCGACGTCTTTCATGGCCAAACCCCACTTCAGACCATCAGACGGTCTAAGAACTGATGATAAATCCACGAATGCATTTGCACAGTGAATTGTTAATCAGCCGCATTCTCCCGCCCTTTCACATCTCCGCACTTACTACCGTCACTGTCTCCCCCAACCCCCACCAGCAGCGTGTATTATTCCAGAAGTCATTTTAACATAATTTGCTGTCCCATTCCATGCCACGTTTCTTTGGTCAATGGTTCGGCCTGTTTTTGAGTTATTTAATTACTCGTTATTATTTAAGTGTGCATATTGTTAGACACAGAGAGTAATAACGTTCGGCACTTATTGCCGTTAGCACATTTCTGATCTCTCCCAATTCTGTTAGTTTAGACCTCGACCTGTCCGGAGTATGTTTACAAAGCCAGTGCCCCATTTTGCTTGCCAGGGCGTTGTGCTGTGCAGTTGACCACAGGATTTCCCCGGTCAGCATTGTGGATTTTAACCCCCCCTCCCCCTTTCACACCTCAACCCCAGCTTCGATTGCGGAGCAGTTTAGTCTCCCACACCAACAGCTCGAGTGTTTTTATTCACGTGCAATCAATAAACTTACATTTAACCCTTCGTTGTGGTCAAGAAATCAGTATAAAAGCGGTCAAGAAATCAATATAAAAGCAGTTGTGCTCAGGATTGTGGTCAAGGTTTCAGACGGTCTAAGAACTGATGATAAATCCACGAATGCATTTGCACAGTGAATTGTTAATCAGCCGCATTCTCCCGCCCTTTCACATCTCCGCACCTACTACCAGCACTGTTTCCCCCCAACCCCCACCAGCTGCGTGTATTATTCCAGAAGTCATTTTAACATAATTTGCTGTCCCATTCCATGCCACGTTTCTTTGGTCAATGATTCGGCCTGTTTTAGAGTTATTTAATTACTCGTTATTATTTAAGTGTGCATATTGTTAGACACAGAGAGTAATAACGTTCGGCACTTATTGCCGTTAGCACATTTCTGATCTCTCCCAATTCTGTTACTTTAGACCTGGACCTGTCCGGAGTATGTTTACAAATCCAGTGCCCCATTTTGCTTGCCAGGGCGTTGTGCTGTGCAGTTGACCACAGGATTTCCCCGGTCAGCATTGTGGATTTTAACCCCCCTCCCCCCTTTCACACCTCAACTCCAGCTTCGATTGCGGAGCAGTTTAGTCTCCCACACCAACAGCTCGAGTGTTTTTATTCACGTGCAATCAATAAACTTACATTTAACCCTTCGTTGTGGTCAAGAAATCAATATAAAAGCAGTTCTGCTCAGGATTGTGGTCAAGGTTTGTGGAGAAGATGTGGTATAATGGCAGAGCTGGTGACTTTGGAACTTAGGAACCAGGTGCGAGTCTCGTGATTGGTCAGCTGAACGTCCTGTGATTCTGTGCAAATCACTTCATCGTGCTGTACCTTTAAAGTACAAGTGAATGTGTACTTGTGTAATGTAGCTGGTGCTCATGTAAAGTGCTCCAATATCTTCGGGTCTAGTTTGCGCTATAATAAACCTGCAAAAAAATGGGAGGTGGGGCCTGGTGAAGGAGCCTGTGGCCAGTGGAAGGACACTGGCCATGAAGCAGTACTTGGTCCATGATCCACAGCAGGGACAAGGACGGAAGCCCAGGAGGCAGCAAGAGGTAAGGCGGAGGTGTGACCTGTAGGAAGTAAGGAAACAAGGGTGACGTGGGAGGCTACCAATGGTAAGTAATGGGCGGTCTCAAATCCTCATTTGAGTTTTTTTTTAAATGACCAATAGCTTTCGCTGAAAGCCCATATAGTGTAGCAGACACTTGCGTGAAATGTCATAGAATGGAGTGTTGTAGAGTAGTGTGGAGTGATGAAGAGGGGCACAGAGTGGAGGAGTGTGGAGTGGAGGTGCATAGCGTGAAGTAAAGCGTGGTGCTGATTTGCATACCACCACACATTGAACCATACATACAACTGCACACACACAACCACACACACTACCACACTGACAATCACACACACACAACCACACACACTACCACACACAATCACACACACACAACCACACACACAGCCACAAGTCAGTGCACACTTTCAACAGGCACAGACACCATCAGTCGTCAGTGCACGCTTTCACCAGGCAAAAACATCACCAGCCGTCAGTGCACGCTTTCACCAGGCACACATACACCACCAGCCATCACTGCACACTTTCACCAGGCACACACCACCAGCCGTCAGTGCACGCTTTCACCAGGCACACACACACACCACCAGCCGTCAGTGCATGCTTTCACCAGTCACACACCACCAGCCGTCAGTGCACGCTTTCACCAGGCACACATACACCACCAGCCATCACTGCACACTTTCACCAGGCACACACCAGCAGCCGTCAGTGCACGCTTTCACAAGGCACACACACACCACCAGCCATCAGTGCATGCTTTCACCAGGCACACACCACCAGCCGTCAGTGCACGCTTTCACCAGGCACGCACACCACCAACCATCAGTGCACAATTTCTACAGGCACATACACCACCAGCCATCAATGCACACATCGATTTTTAACGCATCCACAATTAAGTATTGTACCAATCGCAGTATGGCGCACTTTACTTTTGAACATATTCATCTGAAGCGCAGCATGCCACCATTGCTACAAAAATAAATACACATTTTTTTAACATACAATTTATAGACTTTAGGTGCATTTGGTGTTGCAATATTTAGCAATGCCAATAGCTCAAACTTAATTAATGCGAGACCTATTGCATTGGTTGCCAATAGGTCTCGCAGTAGGAAATTTGGAGCTATTACAATTGCAAATAACAATGCCTTTTTTTTTTTTCATTTTAAAAACATAAAGGACTTTGTCATTTACAAAACCAATAGCTCCAACTTTCCTACTGCGAGACCTATTGGCAACGCCAGTGCTTGTTTCGGTTTGTGGACCATTTACTTGCCCTGAAGAAGCCCGCAAGGGTGAAACGCATTGACTGTTGTGTATAAAATACTGAATAAAAGGATCTACAATACCATCTAGAGAAAGAATGATTATTTCTGACATCGCCTTCCTTTTTCCTCTGTGGGATTAAACCCTATCAATGTTGTTTTTACAATAATGCCTCTCTCATCTTTTGCGTTCTTATGTTGTATTTGAGACCATAGTGGGTGGCTGGTTTCGAGAGGTGGGCATTTTTTGTTAGCCACTATACTAAGTATTATTGAACATATTGGGATTGATTTTGAACAAACACTGGTAGTTGGTGCAGCAAGATATATATACCCTGCCTCCGTGCCTGTATGTGTTATATTTTTCAAAAGCAAATGCCTGCATATTGCCTGTACCGGCTATTGGATTGCTGTCAACAAAATGCATTTCTCTTAATCAGACACAGAGGGTCAGTTGCAACAGAAAGTGTTACCCAAAAGCTATACACTGCCTGTATACCAATTTACAGTTCGAACTACATGAATTGTTAAAAGTACTCTACACTAGTGGCATTTTGTTTTCCATGCCCTTTGGGAACCATAAAACAGCCAACTTCGTATGTGGGGCAAGGGCTCAACCTGGAATGGCTAAACAGCCAATATGTTCACTTATCCATGTTTTTCCCCTCTCCCATGCTCCTCAGTCATACATCACAATTATGTGACTTAAGTCGGGTCTGTGTCTATCAAATAGCACATGTTAACTTCAATCATCACACAAAAGCATGCCTTTTCCCATGCACATATTAGTGTGTCCACCAGGCGTGCTGTACTTTTATTGCCCCAACCTTTGCCATCTGCCACCACCTCCATTGGTGGTGTTGCTGCAGTGCCCAAATGACAGCATGGTAGGGGGTGTCCATCATATCTGATACAGCTTGATGTTTCTCTCAGAGCTAGACCCTACCATTCAACAACATGTCGGCCAGACTAGTCATCAACATACTATCACAGAGCCATTCAGCCACTTGTGTCTCACGTGATACATCTACATTGTCCTCAAAACCCTTTTGCCCCTTTATAGACATTATAGTACTCAAGCAGACGTTCTATATCAAAGCAGCCCAAAGATGTGTGCATCTTCAAGATACATTGCTTACATTTTATGTATTTTAACATTGGGCTCTATCTGTCCCTTTTCTAGCAAGATCTGTGGTCAGTTGGTATGACAATTCTCTTTTGATTATTTATTGTGCTGCTTGCTATTTTTAATTAAACATAAGTTACACTTTGTGCTTCCTGATGTATTGTGTTTTATTTTTAACAGAGGGTGCATAAGCCATTGGGAATCACCTCAACGGACAGAAGACAGTAAGTGCTGGACGGGGCTCCACACGCCAACCCCAGGTGCCAGAGGGATGGGAGAAGTTTCAACAGGAGAACTGCAGTGGCGAACGGCCCAGGCTGGACCAGGTGAGTTGTTAAAAATATGAGCGCAAACTGAACCCACACTTTAGGTAATTTCTAACTGTGGTAACCATTTGATTTGTTTACATGCTTGCATGGCTTATATTGTCTTGTGAATAATGTGTTTTCAATTAAGGGTGCACACAGATGTTGTCTGGGTAGAAGGCAAGGGAGACTGTAGAATTGGTTGGGTTTGTAGCACTGGAAGGAGCACAGAAAATAGAAAATGAGTACAAATGTGAACCTATGGCATAGAGCGAGCAGGCTGTAGAAATAGAGGGGTAATAAGGAAGATAGTCAAGAGGGCCAGAACTCTAAGCACAGACCCTTAAAGAATGATTATGTGAGCGGAGGAGACCCTCTGATCTGGTGGCCCGACCCCTTCATGAGCCCCTCTGGGTGTTGACTGAAGGTCAGTCAAACACAAGATGTTTGAGTGTGAAATCCCAATACCTTCTTCCAAAACATCAATTAGAAGAAACTGAACAAAAAGAATCCTATCTCATTTTTTGTTTCTTTCCCTACCTCCCTCTATGGGATGAGCTGTGGACACAAGGCCTGCAGACCATATACACTGTTACCCAGGTGTGAGTGGACTGTAAGGACCAGCGATGGGGGCCAGACAAACGTAGCAATTCCTCACTGAAATGGACTCCTGCCCATACCATGTACCAATAATATGGTAAATGCACGTGCTAATATTTAGGAGAGTATAATCCACTCACAGATGAGGACAGTAAGAAGTCACTTCCTGAATATGGTACCTTCAATATAGAAAGATGAGCTAATTTACAGAATAAACCGAAGGAACATAAAATTAAAATAGATGCTGGACAATCGCCTCTCTTCATTCAATGGAATGAGAAGGCACATAAATGGAAGTATGAATCCCAAGTCTGAGGTATGAGAGATACCCAGGAAAAACTGAAATATCAAATCAGTCACCTTAGGGACTGAGTTTTAGCTTGTGCTCCAGGGCCTCCTCTGTATCTATTTCCCCAGATTAGTGAACCACAAGAGAAGGCAAAAGTGAGCGAAGACACAAAGGAGGAGGACATGTTCCCATGCCGGCCATTGAGGCTGGGAGTGCAGTTGTTGATCCAACTGGAAATGAAGTAGCATATGTTTGTTTATGCATGCTCATGATCAGCACATTGGCAATTCCCAGTAGGTAAAAAATAAACCTTACGAAAATGGAAGGTTAGCTGAGATACTATCCTGGTAGGACAGGATGACCAATCAGATGGACCACATTATTAAGAAGTAGTTTGGAGACATTGCCATGAATTTCAACAAGTATTTACTATATCTTCGTGGGTATAATTTCCTTTTCACATGTAAAAAAGTGGCCCATATGTCTTTATTAAATTGTCCCCAAGGTCCATAGTTCCCACTATAAAGATAGGAGGGTTTAAGTAACATCATGAACAGAGCCATAATATGGAGCAATATTTTACCTAATCTTACACAACAATACATGTGCAATGATCCAGTACCCTTCCTCGTGAGTCACTGGGAATAAATAATTGGCATCTAATCTGTTAGATAGAATGACAACAATCCCCTTATCAAGGCTGTAGCGGAGGGGAAAAACATTCCTTGGCGACTGATATTACAATTTATTCCCTTCTTTCCCCTTTATCAAGTGGGATTTTGCAAAAATATGATAGAGAGACATCATCTCTTTTCCGTCTATTATTCAGACCATTCATATTATGACGAACTATAACTTACTCCACTAATGCTCATCTTTCATAGTGGGAACTACGCAATATGCCGGGGTTTCCAATTGTGGGTGGAGATTTTAATGTTTTACCATTTCCTTTCTTTCATTCTTCGATTCCAAATAAGATTCAACATAAGAGGTGAATGGAACAGATATTTGCTGAATATTGTAACAGTACAACAAAAAGATGGTCACAGTGGAAACTAATTTAACACGAAAAGGAATCCAAACATCACCATGACAGATCAAATGAATACAATTTATTCTCTAATCATCGCATGATTATAAAGGACAGCATGATTGTCTGTACATTTCTAAAAGCGGTGCTCTAGAAAAAGGGGAGAGAGAGTGCTCAGGGAAGAATGTGTGCTTGAGAGGGTTGTAAAAGAGGAAAGGCTATGTGCAACATATACATCAAAGATCGCTGAAACCTATAATAATAATAAGCAACTTGTAGAGCGCACAGCTACCTCCGACTGAGGTGTCCCGGCACTAGTAGTGCTGATTGACCTGGGCATAGGGACAAGGAACAGAGTGTTTAGGGAAGGACAGAGAGCCATGTTTTTAACGCTCTCCTGAACAAAAATTCAGATTTGATCTTCCTTAGATGTTCCGGCATAGAGTTCCAGAGTGTGGTAGTTTTAACCGAAAAAGATCGACCTCTGTTTCTGGCCCTTGCAAATCGCGGAATGACCAGAAGATTCTGGTTATTTGATCTAAGTGCTCTATTGTTGCTGTATTTTCGAAGTCTTTGCCTCAGGTAGTGCAGACTAGTGTTGTTCATTGCTCTACGGGCCAAAGTGAGAGCTTTGTATTCTATTCTTCTTTTCACTGGTAGCCAATGAAGATTGAGCAAATGGGGGGTTATGTGGTGATGCCTTGGCACGTTCTGCACAAGCCTACCCGCCGCATTCTGGATAATCTGCAGCCTCCTGAGCAGATACTCAGGGAGCCCCAGATAAAGGCTGTTCACGTAGTCAAGTTGGGAAGTGACCAATGCGTGCACCACAGTCTTCCTACAGTCCATAGGAAGATAGTGAAGGAAGCTCCGTAGAGCCTTCAACTTCCAAAATACTGCCTAGAGAGATGGGCAAATTGCGCTTTGCTAGACAGTTGTGTATCAAACTTGAAGCCCTAATTCCTGGCATAAGTAGCCGGAAGAGGAGGTGGATTTAACTTAGCTGGCCACCAGAGCTCTGGCCGTGGAGTAATAGGTTGGTTAAAAAACAAGACCTCCGTTTTATCTGTGTTCAGTAGTTCTCTGTCATCCAAGATGAGATATTCAAAAGATACTGCTTAAAATTAGCACAGGCCGTCTCGCTGTGGTCTCTGAAGGAGAACACCAATTGTGTATCATCCGCATATGAGACGACCTTCACCCCATGTTGCTCAATAATTGCCGCCAGAGGGGTGAGATACACATTAAAAAGCTTGGGACTTAAGGCCGAGCCATGTTGGACCCCACACACAAGGGGGCTGGAAGTGGAAGCATGAGGGTGGAGGGTCACTTGCTGTGTGCGCCCCTCTAAGAAAGAGCGAAACCAGGCCCAGACCATTCCTGACACCCCGAGACCCTTAAGTCTGTTTAAAAGAATCCTGTGCGACACTGTTTCAAATGCCGCAGATAAGTCCAACAGCACCAGCACCGCACAGCTTCCTTGAACTACGGTTTCACAGATAGTCTCTGCGACTTCCAGCAAAGCAGTTACCGTACTGTATCCGAATCTAAAACCAGACTGGGAGTCGTGAAGATGATGGTTCGACTCCAGGAAGTCCCTAAGTTGTATCTGGAATTCATTTTCTAGAATTTTAACCGGAACAGGAAGGAGGGAGTTTGGCCTGAAATTTTTGGGGTCGGTTGGATCTGCATCTTCTTTTTTCAAAATGGGCTGGATAAATGCATTTTTCAAGCTGGAGGGGTACACCCCCTTCGCCAGCGAGGAGTTCCAGATGGCATTCAATACCGGGTGGAGCCAAGGAGCAAATAGCCTAAAAAATCTGGCAGGACAAGGTTCCCCCGGGGAGCCTAATTTTATTTTGTTAAGTTCCCTCAAAGATGCTTCTAGACCTAAGGGATGAAAAGCTGACCACATACTAGTCGCACACAGTGTATGAGGTGGTAGATCTGGTGGTCCCGAGAGTGGAAAAGAGGAGTAGATATCCTGGATTTTTGTCTGAACGAAGGTAGCTAACTTATCACTAAGAGTTTTGGAAGAAAGGATAGGGCTTTTCAGTGCCCGAGGTTTAATAAAACCCTGGACAATACTGAAAATGTCTTTCATAGAGTTATCAGAGGTTTTAATCTGATTGGCAAAAAATCCCTAATGGTGTTGCGCTTTAGGCTATGACATTTTCTTTGCGGTACTTTAGATGCGCATTTAGCTGCAGGCTCATAGTATTTACGCCAGGCGCGCTCCAACCTCTTGCATAGACTCTTCTCCATCCGGAGCTCATCCGTGAACCAAGGTGCTGAAAGTGTGCTCCAAACAAGTTTCCTATTTTTCATTGGGGCAGTTTTATCCAGGGGTGAAGTGACCCAATGGTTAAAAAGTAACGCATACTGACTGGGGTCTCCTGTAAGCCAGGGAAGAGTGTCCTGTAGCTTAGAGCCCATTGATTCAGAGGAGACCTTTCTCCAATTTCTCCTGACCTCCAAGGCTGGTCTGACCTGATCCTTGCAGGAAACCCTGCATACACTAAAAGGGATCAGCCAGTGATCGGACCAGGTCAGAGTTAGCAGGTTCTCGGTCTGTAGAGTATGGTCATTGGTGAAAAGTAAATCCAGCATGTGGCCAGCCACATGTGTAGATGCCGCTACCTTTTGCGTCAGATTAAGCCCTTTCAGGGTATCAGCAGCTGGACAGCTAAGGGGCAGTTGAGATTGTCTTTATGGGCATTAAAATCACCAAGGACTGTAAAGTTAGTGTAGTTCAGTGACAGATCATCAATACTGTCGTAGAGTTTCAACATCTGGGCAGGCGGAGTATTAGGGGGTCTATAGACCAGTCCGGCAATTTAGGAGGCTTTGGCAAGTTTCATGCAGTAGGACATAGCCTTAATCTGCCCCAGATTTCCAATTCCCGTATACATGATCTCCCAGTTCTCTCTCAAAATATTAGCAAGGCCACCTCCCAGTCTATTCTCAGCTTGATTCACCTTAGAGATCCTAAAACCTGCTGGAATGGCTAATGCCATATGTGGATTGGAGCTATCTCGCATCTAGGTTCCAGTTAGAAACACGATGTCCCAGGCATTCATCTTTGAGTTAAGCCAGATGTCATCTGCATGTTTGGGCAGAAATCTGCAGTTAACAAGGCATGCCTTAATGGAGGGCCTTGGAGGAGGTGTAGTCACCCACCATCTTTGTAGACAATGGAAGAGCGTTACCTCAGTGGGCTTTCAGGCCTCTTTTGTGGAGCCACGGATCTCAGAACTAGACAATGTAGAGGAGGCTCTCGCCAAGTACAACCAGGCAGTCCTTAGTGCTATTGATCAGCTAGCACCACTGAAATCTTTTCTCAGCACTCCCAAGCGCCCCCAGAATGCTTGGTATTCCCCTCTACTTCGGGCCCAGAAATGAATTTGTAGGAAGCACGAAAAACTGTGGCGAAAATTATGGCAGCACACAAAGCCCATATAGCACTACAATTATATCAGGCTCTAAATGACCCCAAAGTGCTATACCGTGTTCTACAGGCTTTTCCAACCCAAAAGCCTGTGAGAATCCTGTGGCCCCTACACAAAAACTGTGTGTTGACATCGGAATCTTCTGTACACAAAAAAAGAGAGCTAATTTATGACAAAATAGTTTTGTCAGGGAGGCATCCCACAAATATTATGCCCCATGATGTGCCAGCACAGATAGCCGCCCAATTGTTGGGAAGTTTCCCACCGGTCACACAGAAAAAGGTAGAGTCACAGATTTGTACTGTAAAATCAGGGTCACCTCTGGACAGCATACCGGCTAAGATCACGTCTTCCCTCGTTTGTCATCTATGCCCCTCCATTGCCCGCCTTTTCAACCTTTCCCGGAAAGAGGGCCTCGTTCCTTTCGAATGGAAAGCAGCACAGGTTATGCCTATCCGTAAGAACACCAAGGCCCCACTGACTGAGCTCTCAAATCTCCGCCCTATCTCTCTCCTCCCTTTTCTGAGCAAGCTATTGGAGAAGCACATAAACACACATCTCTCCAACCATGTTGAACGGCCGGGTAGTCTTGACCCTTTCCAATCAGGCTTTCGGCCTAAATACAGCACAGAATCAGCCCTACTAGTGGTCACCGATAACATCAGGATGACCCTAGACAGAGACCATTCCACGATTCTGGTGCTCTTGGACCTATCCGCCGCGTTCAACATGGTTTTCCATCAGATACTGCTCAAGAGATTGGAGGAGATTGGGCTTAGAGATTTAGCTCTTCAGTGGCTGACGAGTTTTCTTTCTTCTCGTTCGCATGAGAACCTTCGTTCATATCGTTCAGCCCCAACAAATTTGACCAAGGCAGTACCACAGAGCTCCTGCCTGAGCCCGACTTTGTTTAATATCTATGTGGCTCCCCTGGCCAATCTGTTAAGGAGTTGTGGGTTTACCACCATCTCCTACGCTGACGATACCCAGCTGCTCTTTCCATTTACAAAGTTTACTCCATCAGTGCAGGCCATCCTCTCTTCATGAATGAGAAGTATTTCACAATGGATGAGGAGTCATTTTCTCCAGTGCAACGTGGGAAAAATGGAGATCATGCTTTTCGGGGAGGCCCAATTATTATGGTCCCCCAACTGGTGGCCAACTGATTTGGGTACCCCTCCCGCCTCGAAAACCTGCGTCAAAAATCTAGGTGTTCACCTTGAACAGGCCCTTACTATGAAGGAGCACCACGCTCAGACAGATGGCTCCTGTTTTCATGTGCTGGGTCTGTTGCGTCGCATCCTCCCTTTGCTCCCGAATTCGACCCAGAAGACACTGACCCAGACACTTGTTTTAAGTCGCCTGGATTATTGTAATGGTCTGCTGGTCTCCGCCAATGAGGCTGCCCTTGACAGACTTCAGGTTGTCCAGAACACGGCGGCACGCCTGAATCTCAATGCCCCCCCACAGGACTGCCTCCTGGCCTTTGTTCTATCAGCTCCACTGGCTCCCTATACGGGAGCGAGTGTAGTTTAAGGTCTGCTGTATAATAATACATAAGGCCTTGTTTAAATCCGGTCCCACTTACCTTGCTGAATATTGTATCCCTTATACACCTGGGAGGTCTCTTCGCTCAGGAACTAAATCCTTACTTGAGGTACCTGGAATCAAAAGGACCAGGCAGGGCGGGAAGTCCCTATCCTTTCTGGGCCCCCATTATTGGAACAAGCTCCCTCTGCAACTCAGACAGTGCACAGAATATCTCCATTTTAGGAAACAGCTCAAGACCTCCCTCTTTGGTTTCTGATTCTCAGTAGACAGCTTTCTACAGGCTACCCATCCAATCGCAGAGATACCCCTCCGGGGGTCGATTCTGGCGCTCTACAAATAAATATAACTATAAATAGACCCAGCCCCTGACCCATCTTTGTCCTCTCCGGCTTTCGCAAACCTGAAATAGCAGGCGGTGCACTGGAACTCGTGGAGACTCCCCGCAATTCCTGCTTCAGAACAGAGGTCCAAACATTTAGGCCTCTGGCAGTTTATGGCGGAGAAAGCAAGTAGCTGCTCCTTGGACAAAACAAGTCTTGATGTTGGGCCCCCACGGGCAGCATAGCTGGCACTCGCCGCGGTCCGGGCGCGGATGGGTGCATCCGCCCCCTTTTATCCTGGGTGTGCGCAGTAGCGACCAGCAAGAACAGGAAAGCTGGACCGCTAACCTCCAAGCGGAAAGAGATTTAAGAAGTATGCCCCTCCGAGCATTGAACACAGCTCCTGCAGTGAGGTGCACACACAAAAGATAATTCAATTTAAAAAAAAACAGAATGCGGAGGTAAGATTTGTGGTTAAACGCCACTCAAGTCCTGCCACAGCTTAAGTAGTCAAAAGTGCTACTGCGCAGCCGTGTTGTTCGCCCCCTTTTATCCTGGGCTTGCGCAACAGGAAAGCTGGACCGCTAATCTCCAAGCGGAAAGAGATTTAAGAAGTATGCCCCCCTGAGCATTGAACACAGCTTCTGCAGTGAGGTGCACACAAAAAAGATAATACAATTTACTCTCCCTAAGATTTCCCAGCAGTATTGTTTAGGGGCTCTATGGTGTTTCTGAATTTTTAGGACAGTGACCGAAAAAAAAGAAACAGTGTATTGACAGAGCTTTGTTAAACCATGATGATTTTTTTAAACTAATGAGTATTCTACTGATTTAGCAGTTGTGTGGGAAACCTTCAAGTTTACTATTCAGAGCCATGCGATCTCTTTAGCTGCTTATCAGAAAAAAGGAGAGGGCAGAATAGGAAAACGTACAAAAGGCTGTCGATAGAGCATATTACAAAACTTTAGAAGACGAGACAGAACTAGTCATTTCTTGTATGGCAGGAAAAGAAAGAGGCTGTAAAGGATTTGTTTTTAAAAAGGGAGCTTCTAAATAGTTGTACTTTTTATAATCAAGTTTATGAGGAAGGTGAAAAATGGGACGTTTTCTGACGTGGTTGCAGAAAAAAATCGAATCATAATTTTAGTGCTGGGATTAGGGATCCTGTCACGGGGTTGGTGGTTCATGAGAGTCAGGAGATAGGAGACATTTTTGTGCAGTATTATTCCTCTCTCTCGCTAAATGCGAAGTGTTGTGTTTAGGTTTGGCCTCTAAAGACCAGTTTCTGCAGGAAGTTCAATTACTGGTGTTAGGGCAAAAGACAGAGAACTGGCTGGTCCGTTCAATTGAGGCGGGTGAAGTAATGAAAGTGATAAAGTACCTCCCATGGTTTAAAACCCCAGGGGTCAATGGCTTTGGGACAGAATTACCTAAACGTTTTTGCTCCTTGTTAGTTAACCCTTTGACAATTTTATTTAACTCTATCTTAGCTGGAGGGTGTATTCCTCTCTCTTTCAAACAAGCATTGGCATAGCCAATAGGTCTCGCCTTTGGGACCTTATAAGTGTTTAGTTATCCAGCACAATATCCTTGGTGCAACAACATCAACTATTGCATGGCTAAACACTTATAAGGTCCCAAAGGCGAGACCTATTGGCTATGCCATTGCTTGTCCTTTCTGGTGATAAGTTGGTACCGCAAACTTTCAAATGATTAATGAAAACCTCCTTCCAATTAACCCACATGAGTAGGAGTTCTCCAGAAGAACATAAGAAAAATGGGGGAGGCGAGGTAATATTCTGCGTGATAAAAAAAAATATGATCAATCAGTAAACATCCAACAGTTCAGAAGTAATAGTAATATGTTCAAGAGTAGAAATACCGAGATCAGTTACAGTAGGTAACGGATCACAATGCAGTAACCTCCCAACAGTGCAGCATCAAGAAAAACGTCAAAAAGTAGCAATGGAGAGCTCAATCTTTAATATCAATATTAACACAGAGTTAAAATTCATTATCTAAGGGTTTTGAAAAACCGCAGCCACGAATCTGCATGAGGCGCGGTAGTGCCAAGAACACACAGAGGCGCCTGCAGACTTCTCAGCTGCGAAAGTGCAAGCACTGTTCCAGCTCTCGACGCTGGATTTCCAAGAACACCCAGTGACGCGTCAGCTGTGAAGGAGAGAGTGCTGTACACCACGCGAAATGCGGAGCACGCATAGTAAAATAGAGAAACCAGGAAAGATGGCAGAGGGTACAACACGTTGGTTGCCAGGAAACCCCTGAGACACTGATGATAATGCTGAAATGTCAGCATGTCGGCAACAGGATAGCACAAATCCAAACTCCGCGAAGACCACTTTGGAGCGTTCAGAGTTGACCACTCGAGAATTCCAAGGATGCAGTTGTCTGGGAAACAATCTTGATGCCCACAAACGGTTGCCCACAACGGTTGCCAATGGAAACGGTTGCCAATGGAAACACAAGAGCTCTCTGAGGACGATCCACACGCGCAAGGTAAACTAGAACAAGCACGCGAGTGGTGCCACAGCGAGACATCTGTTTTGTATTATAGCGCACGCATCTTTGCATGATAATTGAAAACAGATGTGGCCCGTGCGAGAAACCGCATGCAATAGGCCGTGGGCGTAGCACAGGCGGGACATGCACCCGCCTTTGCCCAATGGCGTGCTGTCTTTCTTAGAAAGACGCACGCAAAGCCCAATAGCCCATGACACAAAATAAACACACGCACAAGCGTGTGGTGAGCTTTCAGAAGCCCTTACATAAAGTCTCGCTGAGCAGCGCATGAGCGCTGCTACATGCTCGGCCTAAAAGGGGTGTTTAGTTACTTTTTAAAGAAGGGGAAAGTCGAGTTGGTTCCATCTTCATTTCATCCCATTACACCATTTAGTAAAGATCACAAAATGTTTACGAAAGTTTTAGCTGATTGTTTTAATACTTATTAATAGTCTAATCCACACAGATCAGAATGTTTTTATTCAAGGACGCAACCTGAAGGCTTCTACGTTTTATTTAGAAGACTTGATTGATCTGGCTGTGGCGAATAAAATACAGACGGCTATTATTCTGCTGCATGCAGAGAAAGATTTTTACCTCATGAATTTGGATTTTCTATTTAAGGTTTTTGGAGAAATGTAAGTTTCCTCTAAAGTTCATGAGATCAATCTATCTACTTTATAAGAACACCTCGGTCCAAGTTATGATAAATAACGGATGCGCAGTTGCAGTATATCCAACTTGAGGTATGTGGCAAGATAGTCCCCTCTTCCCAATTTTTTTTGCTTTATTTATTGAACCATTAGCTCAATTTATTCACTCCCAAAAGAGAATTTACCACTCCATAGCAGGTGGGACTAAACTAAAAATATACGCTGATGACACAGCTCTCTTTTTACTTCCAGAAGGGAACTAATATGGAGACCACACTACTGGCTATACAGAGGTATACTCAGTTGGGGGATTGGCGGGTATAACATTAATGACTCTAAAAGGAGACTCTTGTTTAACACTACTCCAGATGTTTTATCATGCAAACTTAGGTCTAATTATGATCAGAGTCCAAAGACATATTTAAGTTGTGTATTATTCGTATTTAATGCAGGATCTTTACTATTTAATTAGGATCCCTCTTTTAAGCAAAATTATGTCATGTTTTGAAATTTGAAATCTCTTCCCTTTCTATAATAGATCACATCTCCCTTATTAAAATGTCAATTTTGCCTCTCGTGCTATTTTTACTTTTAAATGTTCCTTGTAAAGTAGAGAATAATTTTTGTACCAGATTGGAACGTATGATGACTTCATTTGTTTGGGGGAATAAGACCCCTCACTTGCTCTGATAGGATAATTTTACAACCGCCTTAATTTGCTAGCAGCCGGCCTCTTCCTAATTTTAAAAAGTACTATTGGGCATCATTTGAATTACAGATTAGAGGATTAGCAGGGCAATCTTCCAGATTTGACGATTTTGGTATGTTATACATGCTGAAGAATTATGGGTTCAGCAGTCTTCCTGATGTCGTATAAAAGCCCAAAGTACTGAAAAAGGTGAGCTATAAGACCCTACGGTGTTTTGGTCTTCTCAGGATCAACTGTTTACAAAGTACAACATTTTTGCAATCTATGCCGAAACACCCCTGACCAGTTGCAAACATTTATCTCCTTGTTTCTCTGGGGATGTTATTAATTGTTTGCAGGCTATCCAGATTTAAAAAGTAGGTGATTTTAATGTAGGTACTAGAAATAAGTCCTTCGAAGCAATCTCCCTGCTTGCTCCTTCTGTAAGGTGCATTTTATATGTTTTCGTATAATCAATTTGTCGCGTTTTAAATTTAGAAGCCCCAGTTAGGGAACCATGTGCAACAGGCATGCCTGGAGATTGCCTTATTTCATTGTTCAAGGAACTTGACCTTGACCGTGCTCAAGTCATTGAGGCGATCTATGCGAATGGAAGTGCCACCCAGGTGTTGATATGGACAGGAAAGGATAGCATAAGTAATTTAGTTTTGGACTCTCTCTATGAGAGGGGCCAACTTTCATATGATGAGTTTTTACAATGGCTGGATGCTGTGTTATACCTCTGCTAGACTCAATAAAATGTTCCAGGTTGTTAGTGGGAAATGCCTCGGCTGTGACCAACGAATGGACTGAGAACATGTTTTTTGGTCATGTGCGGTTTCGAAAAATTACTAGACTCAGATATTAGTAGGTCAACAGGTTGAACTATCATCTTTTGGCATTGTGTGGCATTGCTGCAGACTCCCTGAATGGGGAAGAAGGTGCACAATTTATTTTTATATCAATGGTGATTGCTATTCCATTATTACTAAAAACTGGAAGTCTCCTATTGGTCCTACATTTTTTGAATGGTCTAATAGGTTAAAGAGAGCTTTGGTACCATATTCAGCCCAATAAAATTACACGCTACAAGAAAATATGGGGTATTTTTGCCTCAGAGTGAGAAAGTGGTTACACTTTCACATAAGGCTATCTGGGAGATTATGGGTTGGAAGTCCACTCAGTACAGGTGTATGATAACAGTCTGGTGTGTTAAGCTTTAGCAAGCATCATTGGCACTTTATTAAATCAGGCCTCTGAGTTCTTGAGTAGGTTGCTGCTATTTCTGGGATGCATAAACTAAGCACTAAAAGTAGCAATGGAGAGCTCAATCTTTAATATCAATATTAACACAGAGTTAACATTCATTATCTAAGTGTTTTGAAAAACCGCAGCCACGAATCAGCATGAGGCGCGGTAATGCCAAGAACACACAGAGGCGCCTGCTGACTTCTCAGCTGCGAAAGTGCAAGCACTGGCCAGCTCTCTACGCTGGATTTCCAAGACGCTGGATTTCCAAGAACACCCAGTGACGCGTCAGCTGTGAAGGAGAGGGTGCTGTACACCACGCGAAATGCGGAGCACGCATAGTAAAATAGAGAAACCAGGAAAGGCGCAGAGGGTACAACACGTCGGTTGCCAGGAAACCCCTGAGACACTGATGATAATTCTGAAATGTCAGCATGTTGGCAACAGGATAGCACAAATCCAAACTCCGCGAAGACCACTTCGGAGCGTTCAGAGTTGACCACTCGAGAATTCCAAGGATGCAGTTGTCTGGGAAACAATCTTGATGCCCACAAACGGTTGCCCACAACGGTTGCTAATGGAAACGGTTGCCAATGGAAACACAAGAGCTCTCTGGGGACGATCCACACGCGCGAGGTAAACTAGAACAAGCACGCGAGTGGTGCCACAGCGAGACATGTGTTTTGTATTATAGCGCACGCATCTTTGCACGATAATTGAAAACAGATGTGGCCCGTGCGGGAAACCGCAAGCAATAGGCCGTGGGCGTAGCAAAGGCGGGACATGCACCCGACTTTGCCCAATGGCGTGCTGTCTTTCTTAGAAAGACGCACGCAAAGCCCAATAGCCTATGATACAAAATAAACACACGCACAAGCGTGTGGTGTGCTTTCAGAAGCCCTTACATAAAGTCTCGCTGAGCAGCGCATGAGCGCTGCTACATGCTCGGCCTAAAAGGGGTGTTTAGTTACTTTTTAAAGAAGGGGAAAGTCGAGTTGGTTCCATCTTCATATCATCCCATTACACCATTTAGTAAAGATCACAAAATGTTTACGAAAGTTTTAGCTGATTGTTTTAATACTATTATTAATAGTCTAATCCACACAGATCAGAATGTTTTTATTCAAGGACGCAACCTGAAGGCTTCTACGTTTTATTTAGAAGACTTGATTGATCTGGCTGTGGCGAATAAAATACAGACGGCTATTGTTCTGCTGCATGCAGAGAAAGATTTTGACCTCATGAGTTTGGATTTTCTATTTAAGGTTTTTGGAGAAATGTAAGTTTCCTCTAAAGTTCATGAGATCAATCTTTCGACTTTATAAGAACACCTCGGTCCAAGTTATGATAAATAACGGATGCGCAGTTGCAGTATATCCAACTCGAGGTATGTGGCAAGATTTTCCCCTTCTTCCCAATTTTTTTTGCTTTATTTATTGAACCATTAGCTCAATTTATTCACTCCCAAAAGAGAATTTACCACTCCATAGCAGGTGGGGCTAAACTAAAAATATACGCTGACGACACAGCTCTCTTTTTACTTCCAGAAGGGAACTAATATGGAGACCACACTACTGGCTATACAGAGGTATACTCAGTTGGGGGATTGGCGGGTATAACATTAATGACTCTAAAAGGAGACTCTTGTTTAACACTACTCCAGATGTTTTATCATGCAAACTTAGGTCTAATTATGATCAGAGTCCAAAGACATATTTAAGTTGTGTATTATTCGTATTTAATGCAGGATCTTTACTATTTAATTAGGATCCCTCTTTTAAGCAAAATTATGTCATGTTTTAAAATTTGAAATCTCTCCCCTTTCTGTAATAGATCACATCTCCCTTATTAAAATGTCAATTTTGCCTCTCGTGCTATTTTTACTTTTAAATGTTCCTTGTAAAGTAGAGAATAATTTTTGTACCAGATTGGAACGTATGATGACTTAATTTGTTTGGGGGAATAAGACCCCTCACTTGCTCTGATAGGATAATTTTACAACAGCCTTAATTTGCTAGCAGCCGGCCTCTTCCTAATTTTAAGAAGTACTATTGTGCATCATTTGAATTACAGATTAGAGGATTAGCAGGGCAATCTTCCAGATTTGACGATTTTGTTATGTTACACATGCCGAAGAATTATGGGTTCAGCAGTCTTCCTGATGTAATATAAAAGCCCAAAGTACTGAAAAAGGTGAGCTATAAGACCCTACGGTGTTTTGGTCTACTCAGGATCAACTGTTTACAAAGTACAACATTTTTGCAATCTATGCCGAAATACCCCTAGTTGCAAACATTTATCTCCTTGTTTCTCTGGGCTTGTTATTAATTGTTTGCAGGCTATCCAGATTTAAAAAGTAGGTGATTTTAATGTAGGTACTAGAATTAAGTCCTACGAAGCAATCTCCCTGCTTGCTCTTCTGTAAGGTGCATTTGATATGTTTTCGTATAATCAATTTGTCGCGTTTTAAATTTAGAAGCCCCAGTTAGGGAACCATTTGCAGCAGGCATGCCTGGAGATTGCCTTATTTCATTGTTTAGGGAACTTGACCTTGACCGTGCTCAAGTCATTGAGGCGATCTATGCGAATGGAAGTGCCACCCAGGTGTTGATATGGACAGGAAAGGATAGCATAAGTAATTTAGTTTTGGACTCTCTCTATGAGAGGGGCCAACTTTCATATGATGAGTTTTTACAATGGCTGGATGCTGTGTTATACCTCTGCTAGACTCAATAAAATGTTCCAGGTTGCTAGTGGGAAATGCCTCGGCTGTGACCAACGAATGGACTGAGAACATGTTTTTTGGTCATGTGCGGTTTCGAAAAATTACTGGACTCAGATAATAGTAGGTCAACAGGTTGAACCATCATCTTTTGGCATTCTGTGGCATTGCTGCAGACTCCCTGAATGGGGAAGAAGGTGCACAATTTATTTTTATATCAATGGTGATTGCTATTCCATTATTACTAAAAACTGGAAGTCTCCTATTGGTCCTACATTTTTTGAATGGTCTAGTAGGTTAAAAAGAGCTTTGGTACCATATTCAGCCCAATAAAATTACACGCTACAAGAAAATATGGGGTATTTTTGCCTCAGAGTGAGAACGTGGTTACACTTTCACATAGGGCCATCTGGGAGATTATGGGTTTGAAGTCCACTCAGTACAGGTGTATGATAACAGTCTGGTGTGTTAAGCTCTAGCAAGCATCATTGGCACTTTATTAAATCAGGCCTCTGAATTCTTGAGTAGTTTGCTGCTATTTCTGGGATGCATAAACTAAGCACTATATAAGATAATGTTTGCCCTTTAGTGGAGTTCTCTAGGGAAACTGCTGGTTGGACATCCAAATGGTACATGGGCATGGCAGCATTCCAGTTTATTATGCATTAACAAGCACTATTGGCACTTTATCATACCAGGCATCGTTTTTTTTTTTTTTTTTTTAAATACCGCTGCAGTCATGCATTTTAGGCGACACTTGCACTTTATCCTAGCTTTTTTATGGGATGTTGTAAGATGGATTGGTTGAATGGCTGTTTATAGTGATTCGTATGAAATGTATAAAACTGTAGTCCCGCTGAATAAAAAATAAACATTAAGATGGTACAGAAAGGTTCTTAATGAGGCTGTGAGGTCTACGTAAGTGCTACTCTAAGGTGATGAGAAAAGGGGCAGGTAAACTGATAATGTTCAGGTGAGTGAAACCGGTCAGGAAAGGAGTTTTCCCAGCGATAGAAATGATCATTGAAAGAGCAGAAAAACAGCAAAAGCATAAGGGACAGAAAAAAAACAGAACACTGAAAATGAGGAGGTAATATTTCACCTAAATGTGCTCTCCCTACTGAGTTATTTCAACGGGGATGAGGAAGGGTATGACTTTAGAGATGGATTAAGAGGTAGGGTGTCAAACCAAAGTGATGAGGCAATATATGACCGTATGACGGATGTATGGCGGTACAGCACGGATTTTACACCGCAGTACCGTTACAATGAGTGTTTTACAACGCAAGTCGTTACCACGACTTGCGCTGTAGGGTGCTGGACTTAGGAATAGTAAGATTTACTATTTCAACACCAGCTTACGTACAGTAGGGAAGGTGTTGGAATAGTAAATCTACTATTCCTTAGTCTAGAGCGCCCTCCAGCGCAAGTTGTGGTAACGACTTGCGTTGTAAAACCCTTGTTGTAATGGTACTGCGGCGTAAAACCCGCGTTGTAAAGGATGTTCCCCCATATGACCATTGAATACTCATCAGGATACCTGCAATTGATAATCTCTGGGGGCCTATTCACAAACTGTATTTTGTAGGACATTTAGTAGTATTACAATAGTACTACTAATATACTACAAAATTCTATCTGGATCTCCCTCCGTCTCATCTATCTTTTTCTGTGCAGAGATCGCCGACCTAACTGCAGAATATCCCCACACGCAAGTATGCATTTTAGTAGTAAATGTAGGAGGGACAAGAAGGAGTACCTGGAAAATGGGTAATACTACTAAAGGGGAAGGGTCAAGGGAGGAGTAAAGAGGTGTTAATGGAGGGCTAGGGAGTGGTTTAGGGAGGGATGCGCACCCTTCCACAAAACAGTAAGTCAATTCTATTCACAAACTGCACATTTTTAAAGTTACTACTGTTAAAAAAGACCCAAAACAGTTGTAGATGTACACCTGCTCAGAGGTGGAGTAAGTCCAGCACCACATATGGAAACCCCCCCTGGTTCTACACCCCCCTTCCAAAGAAAATAATAGTGGTAGGCAATACAAATAAAACTCACTAGGAAATAATGATGAATTACATTATTTACAATTTAAAAATGTAATTACATGTAATTTAATATTTACAAAATAATCTAAAAATAAAATATGTTTTATTTTATTTTAACACAATTACCTTTTTTGAATTAAAAAAATGAATATACACCACTGTATTGCCACATTAATTAAAAGCACAGTATCAGGAATTTGCACGTACCTACATTATGTCATAACAGGGGTACGTTTCAGCACTTAATAATTACTGGGCTTGACATTGTTCTTCCATTAAGAGTAGTATACAGGCAAGAGGCACCATCATGAACCATTGGTTCAGACATTTACAAAGGGTTTTCAAAAATAGGTGTAAATTCACACGAGAGATGCTGTTATAAGCCAGTTGCTTGGTAATTTGGAGAATTGAGCAACAAGGTGAAGGGGCATCAGTAATTAACTTACAGGAAAACATGCAACACCATTAGATTAGCAAAGTAATTGAAAAAAGATATCAATACTCAAAGCATCATGATCTATTATCCGAGACTTAACAATATCCTTATAAGAATACGTTAAAAATTATATTTGTAACTATTGATTTCATGGTATTCTCAACCCTTTTTTCTTGTGGTTACATACAAAGATGGCTTACTTTGTGGTTACTATTGTATAATATTAGTGACCTCATACTGTATTTTTGTGTTCTGGTAAGAGAATGGAATACGAAATGTCAAGAGATTTGGTTAGACCTGAGTAAGCACCATGGATTAATAGATTATGTATAAATGGGTAGTTAATAAAGCTGGGTGTCCAGGCTAAGGGCAGAGAGCACAAAGGCAATTGCCTGTTTGGGCCAGTACCAAGTGCCCCCAGCTCTTTAATCCCCATCCACTGGATCTACCCTGTGGCGTTCAAGACCACCCCCTCAGTTTTAGCCAGCAGTCCCTTGAGACACATCAGCCCCATATATATCCCATTTACTGGCTCTGCACCTCTTCTTTGCTGTGCTTATCCCCTTTACAGCCTCTGGTTCTCTCTCTTTAGCCTCCACTCAGCACCTCTTTTTTCCTTCCTTTTCTCTATGTGGTAAATGCATGATGCAAATCTCTGTGTCAGATTTTTAAAGCCATGCAAAGCCACTTTGTGTGTCACTGAATGGCTTAAAAAATCTAGAGTAATGCAATGCAGTGCAAATCGCTGAATTGCGTTACTCTGCCCTGGGAAGCCATTCCGAGGTGTTCCCACGCAACTCCCTTGGATTTTGGCACATACAAAGATTTAAAAGAATTTGTAAACTTGGGGATGCAGCAAAGTCTTACACCTTCCCAGGGGAAGCGTAACAAGGAGAAATATCTAAATTTTGCCTAATTTCTTCCTTTCGTTCTGCAGCACACATAAAAAGAGGAATAAGCCTCCCAGGATTGTTTTTGTGCAGGAAGGTGCCTCTTCCTGCACACAATCCTGCTTGCAACCCAAGCACCCTTGCACTATGGTGCATGGGTGCCTGCATTGGTGCTAGGCTGCCAAAAGGGTGCAAGAGAACAGACAGAAATGTGCCATACTGCCTTAAATACAGCACATTGCTGCCCTTTCTCTGTTACTGAGCACAGCAAGGTGAATTGCTGCTCAGCTCTGCGTCTAAAGCTCATTTTGTCTCCTTTTCCTCAATTTTCGATTGAGTACGGTATTCAGTGGGTCTTTTGAGGTTCATTTTGACTCTTGCTCGAGGTGGGTGTAGGTGCCGAAGCCTTCCTCAGAATCATTGTACATCCTGCTTTAATCAGTTTCTCACAATACGAACCTTGCAGCCAGAAAAGAAGGGCATGACGACTTGTCCTTATTCCGTAAGTGTTGAAGATGTTACGTAGAAACTGCGTACAGATTGCAAGGCGGGGCTTATGCACAATATGTGCAAGAGAGTTTCTTCTAGCCCCAAGCAGAGCCTGCTTAGCATCGAGCTAGATTTTATGGCCCATGTTGGCAGTGCATCGATTGTTGGTTCTAGGCAATTCTCAGCACTAGAAACCTGGTTTTATGGCAGTCTTTGATTGTTTCAAACAGATAGCTCTGTGGGTTCGAAAATGTGTATGCATTTATACATGAGCAAGAGTGCTTACGCTTTTTGTAACGTTCCTTGTCTTTTGCCCACAGCAGTAATTTTACTTGTTTGTTCATTGCGAGTTTAAAAGCAATGTCTGGTATATTTGCTTCCCAAAGGTGATGTGCATCCAGCATCTCTAAAGCCTCACTTCTGGCATGGGTCCAACCATGAACATCATTTAGGGATTGCAAGGGGTCACAGTTGCGACCCCTAGCTTGCCCCTTGCTACCCCTGGCACTGCATTTGCGACTCCTGGCCTTAAAGGGGGCAAAATGAGTGCCAAAAACACAATTGTATCTTGCATTGCAAGAGTCAGGCACTAACCTTGTTTTCTGCTAATTTTTATTACATTAATTGTGAATAATAGTTTATTATTCACTATTACTGTAATATAAAGTGGAGCAGCAAGGATCTGGACCATCACCTGCATCTTAGGTAAGAAAAATAAAATGGCTTTAAATGTATTTTGTGTGCATGCATGTGGTTGAGAGTGAGTTTTTGTGAGAGAGCGTGTATATGTGTGAACATGTATGTTTGTATGTGAGATTGTGGGTGTGTGGGTGTCAAAATGAGTAAGTATAAGTCAGTCAAAGTAAGAGTGAGTAAGAGAGTGCGAATGAGTGATTCAGTGTGAGAGTGAGTGCAAAGGACTAGGTAAAAATTATTGAGAGCAATTGAGTGCTAATGAGAGAATGAGTGTGAGTGAATGTAAGTGAGCCTGAGTTGTTATGCATGCAAATCCGCTGTTGCACCTGGCATGCTTCTTGGCTTATAGAAGCACCCTTGGCAAAATGTTGGCACTGGAACACTGGAGACAATATTTGCATATGGGATACCCTCAGCAAGTTGCTAGTTCTGGCACACTAGGTACATTTTGACATGGAAAATGCCAGCACTGGCCTATTGGAGGAAGTTCTTGACATAGGTAGTACCTGTGGCAAATTGCTGGTGATGGAACATTGCAAAAAAATCTTGCCATATGGGAAGACAACTGTGGCAATGTCATGGGGCGTCCATGACAAATTGTGGTCCACAATGTAGTAGTCATAGCCTTTGACATAAAGGACATCCATAGTGCAAGAGAAACAGTATTAGGAAAATTCTGGCTCTGGCATATTGTATGTCATGTTTCAGCAAAAGGGTCCACAGTAGCGAAATGTTGGTCCTAACAATGGAAGTAATTTTTGACATAAGGCGGCACCCATAGGACATTTTAAAAACATAATTGCGTGCACTCATGGGGATTATCAGGTTTCATTAGCTTGGCATGCCATTAAAGAACTTGAATATTTAGTGAGTGTCTTTTCAGACCCTATGGTTTTTTCGCAAATTTATGTGAAAATTGTTCATTAAAACGCACTCGTAAAGCTCATGTTTTTCAAACGTTTCTCAGGGGAGAGAACCCACCTTCTGTTCTCCCCTAGAAGATTATAGAATATTAAGTGTGCAATTATTATGTAACTTTAGCAATCTTAATTATTGTGATGTCACCAGGATTATGGTCATGTGACATCACTTCATGGGACAATTCAGGGTCAAAGGTCATATGTCACTTCCTGTGACATCATTAAGGTCAAAGGGTCTATAATGTCACTTCAACTACTTCGTAATTTTGGTGAATCAACGTCCATGGATCCAACGATTCATTTTACTGCCATTTTGAATCTTTTTTCAGATAAATGTGTCCGGCATGCCCTCTTAATGATGACATGTACTTAATAAAGGACGCCTTGCTGTACTAGCCCTTGCAGTCCTAAATCTAAACTAACCTGTGTGAGTGAGGTATAGCTGGAAGGTGGAATATGAGGTGGCAAACCTTGCACTGAGAGTTATTCTAAAATAAGTATAGCTTCTCTGGGTAGGCTACTGACCCATACGCTAACATTGTTATTGTTGCTTTCAGGGCATTCAATAATTCCGGCCCAAAATATCTCATCAAGCGTATCCCTCACTACATCCCTAGCAGGTCCTTGCGCTCCTCCAATGACAATCTACTCCTTCCAGCCAGGTTCAATCTGAAAACCAAAGGTGGAAAAACCCTAAATTACCTGGCCACTAAAGCTTGGAACCTCATGCCCAAAAACCTGGAGGTCCCAAACCCAAGAAAAACACTTCAGGAAATTACTAAAAACCTGGATCTTTAATCTGCCCGATGACTACACCATGGCTGCCATCTAATTCTTCAGCCTTCACGAAGTAAGTTGACATCATACCAGGAAATCAGCGCCAAGATGCTCCTTCCGGAGCGAACATTGCGCTCTATAAATACCCCTACAAATTACATATTGAGATCAGATTTGCTTGGATAGCCCCCAAAATTGGTTTCCAGACGTGAGCTGCTTTCTAGGTACCATTTTCCCTTCTTTCTTTGACCGCCTCTAGAGATTTCTATTTTGTTTTTCTAGATTCACTGTCATCCAGCTTTTTGTACAGTAGAGGGCCAGAGCATTCAGCATATTTTGCAAACCAATTGGGGTTAAATTCATGAGAACTATATCATCTGCATATTGTAGTGACACCAGCAATTGTCCCAATTTTGGGGGATGTGAGTTCACCTCAGCCAACATTTTGCTCAGATCAGAAATGAAGAGATTGAACAAAATTGGGCAAAATGCACATCCCTGTTTAAGACCTTGGCCAGTTCTTATTGCCAAGGATAGGCCCTTGCTCATCTTTGCCCAGGTTTCGGAAAACAAGAGCTGTACCACTTGTAGAAGAGTTGGTGAGATGTTCCATCATGCCAGATTATGCCAAAGCAAATTCCTAACCACGTCAATGAAGCTTTTGTAGAATAGTTGATTTTTCCGGGTGTAGTTCTCTATAAGCATAGAAAGAGCCACAAGATTATCAGTCGTGCTTGTCTTGGGCCAAAAGACTGTTTTCTTTGGTGGAATCACTCCTGCTTCTTCCACCCAAGCTGAAAAAAATCTTTGAATCGGTGTCCAACAATACAATCATTCAATAGCTGTCTGGGTCTGAGTAGGGGCTTTTTTGAAGATAGGATGGAGAACAGACATGTGCCAAAACTTTGGTATGGAGTTTTCTTGGAGGTAGACGTTGTACAGCTGGAGAAGTTGTTTACTCCAGAAACCCAGGTTGTGCTTGTAAATTGATGCTGGATGTCCATTTGGGCCCAGGCCCAATTTCCAATGATTTTCTTTATTTGTGCTTCAATTGTAATTTGGAAAATGAAGAGAGTTTGAGATTCGCTCTTATCTATGTACAATGTTGTTAATTTTCCAGTGTGATACAGGGAACTGATATTGGTTAGCCAGGCTTGTTGCGGGACGTTGTTGCCAGCTGATAATGTGGGGCCACACTGTAGCTGGTTAATCATGGCGCACAAAAGTTTGTTATTCCTTGATTTACAGGCTTGTAAGACTTCGATCCAGTCATGCTTTCTCTTTGTGCTCTTTGCCTCTCAAATAGTTTTTTTGAACTCTTTTCTTAGCTCTATGAACGCAAGTGAATGAGATCCGGATACATGTGCATGTTGCTTTACCGTCACTGCTTTTAATGCACATTTCTGATGTTTAAGTGTGCTTTTGAACCACTTGTTTTTGGCCAAACATTGGTGGGTTAGCCGTTGCCATTTATTTGCTCCTAGGAGGCTTTTGAGTTCTTCTTGCATATTTTCCCAGGCAGCTAGTGGATTCAGCATATCCCACCTGCTTTGTGGGTCAGTCTGTTTACAGAGTTCATGTTTTTCCTGGGCAAGTTCTACCATCATGCGCAACTCCAAGTCGCTCCTGAGTCCTGAAGACGTATGTTATTCCTCTAGGCATCATGTTCATTGTCATTTATGACCCCTACCACCAAGTGCTGGTGATCACTTTTGCGGCTATCTTCCACTATGAATGTTGTGACCCTTTGAAACACATAAAAGGAGATAAACACATGCTCCAGCACTGACTCTATACATAGTAATGTCACCTCCCTTCGAGGTTCTTCCCTCTGCTTGCAGTTTTCTCAATGGTTCACTATTGTTTTGTAACTAGTTTGTTCTGAAATCTCTTGATGACATTAGCATAAAGGGGGCTGAATTAATATTCACATAGTGGGATAGTGCTTAAGTGGTAAGGCTTTATGATGCTCTTCATTTCAATGCAGTGATTTGCAGAATGTGCAATTCTTTTGCTCACATCATAATGAATCTGCATATCAAAGTTAGTCTACGAGAAGATTTCCTATGTAAACTTTCGATCTTGGGGATGAGCCAGATGATGTTTCATTGGCACTAGGGATGTGGTACGATTTTTGATTTTGCCTATAATTCTGTGTTGCCTTTGTACTTAGAGCCTTTATTGCAATCACTTTATGCATCTGCACTTACATTCATTATGTTGTACCATTTGAAGTTTTGTAATAAAACTTTCTAAATGTTCTAATTAGCCATAGAACTCACTTATTGAGTCTGTTCTTTATTTGGCTGTAATTTTTGTTATGCTGATCTGCACCTTATCTTGTTTAGCATTGCCTCAAGAAAATGAGGTGTAACACCGTCCACGAACCACCCTCCCAGGGGCGTGTTATTGAGGTGTCTTTTTGGGTGTAAGATTTCAGGGGTACCCTGGGCACATTAAACGCACCACAACAACTTTAGTGGCTGCTCTACATTGCAGTCAGTGTTAAATATCGGTTTTACAATTATTTGATTACATAGGGGCTCTTAAAAGTAAATAACTGATTTAAGGTCACCACAAGCAAAATCCAAACATAGCCAATAGGTCTGTAGGTGAAAACATTTGCTCATTGGCGAAATTATTTTTGTGGTTGTGTAAATCAGTGAATTGATGAATGTGAGACAATTAAATGAGCGGATTAAGGGATAGATGACTGCATGGATAGATGCATGGGTGTGAGTAATAAGTGCACAGATTAATTATTTGATGAGTTAGTGTCTGGATAAATGACTGAGTGATACCAGTTACATTGAGGAGCGAGGGGAAACATTAATGAGACCTCTCTGACACCCTACATATTTACCTAATCTCTCCAAAAAAGCCTAACAGGTCTCAGTTTGCTGGTCATGGCATTGTTATGCTAACTGAGCACTGATTAAATCCTTTTGTTTCTAATGAGGACGTTGGGTCTGATTTGAGAATTTCAAATGTAAAAGGATGCAAAACCCTCACCTACCTCGGTGGCATGCTTCCTCATTGGGTTTTTACTCCTCACTGGTATTAACTTTGGAGGGCTCCACTAAGTCCGGCATTGTTTTTCCTGTGTTTCTTTCATGAAAATAATTTTCAAGTATTTGTGATTCCAAGAGCTTCTAAGCCTCATATGAGTTTGCGGCTGGAGAAGACCTGCACAGCTAAAACAGCTTGATGTTGAGAAGTACCTTCCCTCTACTGGTGTCTCTCTACTGCAGGGATCTTCAAACGTTGTTATATTGAGCCATGCTGAGTATAATGTTTTGGAGTCAGACCCCCACAAAGTTTCAAATTGGGCAATTGAAGTCAGTGGTAAGGAATCCTAAATCGTCCGCATATTGAGAATTCCACTGGGACAGAAGTCACATTTGAGTCCTCCTCAAAGGCAAATCTAGACCTCCTTAGAAAAGTGTCATCCTGACCTTTCTCTAAAGTTGAAGCACTGAAAATTCCAAATCAAACACAGTTTACAAAGCTTGCACCTAGACAAAGCCCTAGACTGACTTCCTCTGCAAAGCCCTGCCCTGGCCACATTCTACAGAGCAGCATCAAGCACTACTCTACAAGATATAGTTTAGGGCTCATCTTCAAAACGTAGATCCTCGTCTCTCATAAAAATCTCCAACTAAAACTTGCCACTTAGGTGTCTTCTTTGGCGCAATATCCAGTCCCTATCTTCTGACTACCAGATTGTGACTGGCTGGACTTTTTTTATCATTTAAATGGGAGTGTACCAGCACTTCCTAACAATGGTGCAAAACTTTTAACAGTGGAGTACCATCACTTCTCAGTAGTGAACAGATACTCTGGTGTAGTGCATACCTGCACTTTTATATTTCCATTTCAATTACGGCCAGTCCTGAAATCCCATTTTTGAATTTCGCACACAGCAGCCTTCCCCTCTAAGTCCTATGCAGTCCCCTCCCTGAAAGCCGTGGTGAGTGCTTCTCTTCAAAGCTACCCAAAACCACAGTAAAACACCTATGGTCAAGGGCTTGTCACTTCCACGTTTTTTATACCGGCATGACCAGTATTTAGATGTCCCAGCTGGTGCAAAACTTTGAAAATCTCCAAAAGCTAGTACATTTCCCCCTTATCAATAAATATTTTAAACACTAAATAAAAGAAGAAAACACTTTAAAATGTGTTCTGGAGCTCCCTTAACGAACCCTGACTGATAAAGTAAGTAAAGTCAAAGACAGAAACGCTATGTTGAAAATGAATAAAGGTGGTTTTATGTAAAGCTTTTTTTAAGTATCAATTATTGCAGGCCTTTTCAGAATCTTAAAACGTGACTATATGGCAGTATCTTACCTTGGGATCGGTGGTATGCCAACCCACATCAAAGCCTTACTTCCCCTCAAGCCCCATCTAGACTTCAGCTATTAGAACACACACTGTTATGATGCCACTAATATCACACTGTTTTCTATCTTTACTGTAAATCAGAGAAAGAATTGGAAAGTACTTTCGCAACACAATGCTTCTACCCACCTCCCTTTTGTTCTTCCAATGGGCACAGTACACATCGAGAATGAGCAAACTGCAGTACAACCCTCCTGCCTTTAAAAAATAAGCCAATAAAACACATAACATGATACGTTACTCAAACCGCACAAAAATCAGTGACTGAGTGTTATTGTTGACTCACGAGTCTTGGGGGTGTGAGGTCATGCCCACCTACTGATGACTCCCTCCCCTGACAGGGGACTCAGCCCATAATTTGAAGACCACTGCTCTATGGCAAATGTAAACAAAATGTCTGATTTTGACCCTCCATGTCTTTTGGGTTATGTTTCTTGCCTCTAGTATTCCCTGATTGGGTGAGTAGTTATATACTAACCCTTTGACTACTAAATGGTGCCTTGTAGTGTATAGGTGCAATGTGAAATACATTAAAAATCTGTACTTGTACAGCTGTGACATAATGTTACAGGGTCTGATTTAGTATCTTGAAAAATATTTTAAGAACTTAGCTGTTATAAAAACAAATACATCTGCTTCTCAAAGTTCTTGCCTGGTTAACTCAAGACAACACATGGATTCTTAATCATAATTTATTCTACCTTCTGAAAACAGTGAGAACTAATTTCATACACTATTTAGCATCATATTACTGTTACCTATTGTGCGGAAAAATACACAACATGCTTTGTATAGTTGTTTTATGTATATAGTTCTTGTGTTCTTTCAAGTAGTGTTCCTAAAGTAACCCTAAAAACATACTTGTATCAAGGGGACTGACGAAGTAACTCACTGACATACCCCTAAATTACTCTGGGAAAATAACATTGTGAAGGCATTTTAAGTCATTTTTCAACTGTCAACTCAGGCATACCTCTTATCGGAGAGAGTGATGCCCTGGTCCCTAGATCTCCCACACGATCTCCATTCATAGTCTGGGGAGGCACGCATGATCTTAATCAGAAGAACGTCAGTGCTTGCATTCGCCTTCATCTAGGAAGTGGTGTTTTTCAAAGATGGTTGCCATGTTTTCATGGACCGAGGCATATTGTTTGATTTTGTGCAGAATAAATGACAAGTTGTTAAATGAGTGAAAGCACAAATGAATGAGTGATTAAGTCCACAAATAGATTGATGAATGATTGTACTGATGACTGAATGAGAAACCAGTCCCAGGATTCTTGTTTCATGTCCAGGGAAGACCTGACATGGCAGTTCGGTCTGGACTGTTCCCATGAGGCACAGGGTCAAGACTGATTTGCATATGGCTGGGTCTGAACTGGGGTGGGGAAGTGAGCTAAAGAATGATGATCGATTTGACCCAGATCTTTGACTGGGGGTGAGTTGAAGAACCAGGTTTTAGAACCCAGCGGCGCCAGGGATGACGCCCGATGTCTTCGGATTCCCCTGCCTTGGCAAACAGAGACAAGGGACATTTCTTGATGACGTAAAAGACCAAATTTATTGGCTGCAACCAGGAACAGAGGTCTACGAAGCACAACACGGGTGGTTCGCTAGAGTCTGCACAAATACATAGAGCGGAGCATCGTCTTTTATGCTAAAAATCACATTCCTGGCTAGCATCAATTACATACAAACTGACCAATCGTAGGGTGACATTTCAAACATATCGCATAATGACAATCCCACTTTCCGTTGTCCAGCCCACCAGAAATGACCACGCAAAATCCAACATTCCTGTTCGAACAGGCCGGACAAACCCATCGTAAAGACCTCAACCCAATCAATAATTAAGCCATAAAGGAAGGAACAAAAGCAGATGAGAAGCAAGATAGAAGGGTGTGTGCATGTACCATAAACTCAGCAATGTCCTGCTCTTTGATCTCTATCTGACCAGCTGCTTAACAAGGAACTGGCTCAACGAGGTCAGCCTCGGACAAGGGAGTCAGTTTGTTCAGGTCACATAGAAGTCAGCTAGGGTGTACTTGTTGCAAAGACTCGTTCTGCCGTAGTCATCGGCCTATGTGAGGGCAACCACACAAAATGGCTGCCATACACAAAATGGAACCCGAGAGTTCGAACGGAATCCATGAATACGTAGTGTTCGCATTGATTGGTTATGTCGAAAACACTCGTACATACTGCACTCATCATTTGCGGTCCGCTGACACCAAAATCGTCTATATCCGACGACCTTCATTGAACAGGTTCATAATCACGGAACCACAGAACCACAGAATCACGGAACCACAGAGTGTCTGGAAGGTTTCAACACTCCGTCCATCAGCTCCTTGTGTTTGCTTTGTTCACCCAAAGTTGGCAGGGTATGCCCAAACGTAGGTCCCTTGCTCACTTTGCCACTGGATTTTAGCTAGCCTGGCTCAGAGGGTTGTTACCCTGAACCGGTCCCAGGAGGCTTGTTTCCGGTCCAGGGAAGACATGGCTTGGCAGTTCGGTCTGGACTGTTCCCATGAGGCACAGGGTCAAGACTGATTTGCCTACGTTCGGGCCATAGGATGAGGCACACACTAAGTCTACGTTCTCAAATGCTAATTGAACCACTAACCATCTCCCAGAAAAATCTGATTGTGTTCTTTTTATGGTACACAAGACCCCATGTTTGATCAGGATCGCCACGCCTCTCCTTTGAGATGTCTGATGTGGCACACTGAAACTTTTTATCCAAGGAACCTTGGAAAAAATTAAACTACTTTCTGTGAAGCTTAGGTGCGTCTCTTGTAGTATACAAACTTGAGTGGCAGAAAGCTATCCCTTAGGCCTTGATTTCCTGCCATTCCCCTGTCCTACTGTAAAGCTGTCTCCCCTGCATGTCGAGATATTTCCATACCTAAGGATGAGATGAGATTGATTTTTTTCTTTTTTTCCCACTGCTCCCCACCCCCGTGCCCCCCTCCCACCCACCCGCGACCCCCAGTGCCCTCTCCTCCCCTGAGGAACCCTCCCTTCCAATAGGCCAAGCCTATTCGGCCCTCTCTCCCCCATGGGATAAAAACAGAACTTCTAAACTAACTAGATTCCTACTTCGAGCATACTTTTCGATGCAGAAAAACTTCCCTATGTTCCTACTGTGAGGTCTGGATCAGCCACGCCTGCCTGAATGGAATAGAAACTACAATTCCCATGATGCCATCGAATGGGAAGTACTTAGGCGTTTCTGCACATTGGAGGATGCGCGTAATTCTGATTGTTTTCTCGTTTGCCGGTCGGACAGAGGAGTTCACTGTCGGCCGGTCCTGTGATATCCCCCGTGCAAGTCTGGATAGTGGGAATTCCTGTGTTGGAGATTCTTGCTGGGCGCAGTGAGTACTCGGAACCTCGCAGAGCGGAGCACGGTAGCGTTGCTACGCGTTACCGTATCTGGCTTGTCTGCGCTTGTTCGTTGTTGTGAGCGGGACCTTGCTCACAGGGATCGTAGAGCAGAGCGCGGTAGTGAAAGTAACTACGCGCCGCTGTTTTACAGGTTATTGTTTGTTTATCGGATTTTGTGGGCAGTATCGGAGCGCGGTGGCGGTCGCAGCCACGCGTTACCGGCCTGCTAATTGCTTGACCTAATTAGCAGAAACAGGACGTGGTGGTGGTCGCAGCAACACGTTACTGGGCTGCAAGTAACTTTAATTGTGTGGCAAGTACCGGAGCGTGGTGGCAGTCGCAGCCACGCGTTGCCGGTTTTCTATATGTAATTCAAGGGGTAAAAGAACCTGATTTAAGATGTGTTACGATTCACAAAGAGGTTGCTTGTCGTCTTTCTAGTTTACTTCTGCTGAGCGTGTAGGTGGTCGCAGCCACGTGTTTCAGTGTTCGCTCTCACGAAAGTAACCTTTATGAAGGTTGTTTGCCCTGGTGATTCAAACCAGTTGACAGTGGAAACTTACATCTTAACTATCCTAGAAATAACCATAGTGAATGGAAGAATTCCTTGCGGCTGATTTATATTCTTTGAGGAAGACTGCATTCCTATTCTTATAATTTCATTTGCCTTCAGGAAGGGGGGACAAAGAAGGAACATTATTGTTTGAACCGATTGAATCTTGTGGTATGTTCATATTTTACAATGAAGGAGGGAAATGGGTATGAATGAGGCCAAGGAGAATGAAAGGCTCAATCTCTCTCTATCTTTTCCAGATAACTTATAGAACCTGGAAGATAGTCTAGGAGGTTCTTCATGTATATCAAATGAGACCTTTTGTGCGACAGGTACAATTTCTTTACTAGCAAGATCATATGAGAGTAGCCATTTATGATATGCATTGTTCTTATACATACTTTTTGTTGTTACAGGTCTCCTTCCAATCTGTTCCCTCCCCTTCCCTCACATTTACTGGCATCAACCGAATCCTGCGAAGCGACACCTGACACCTACTTCCCCCGCCCCCCGCTCATCCCTAATCTTTACAATAAGGGCATCCGCCTCCTCTCCAGTCTTGATCAGGTACATGTGATTGTTCCACATCACACATAGCAGCGCTGGGAACTTCAACTGTGCTTTGGCCCCAATACTATTCAGCTCTTCCAGCCTTTTCCCCAACTCCCACTGTCTGGTCGCAGTCGAGTGAGAGATGTCTGATCTAATTTGAAAGGAGAAGGGATTAGAGCAATTAAAAAGTATGGAACCTGCTTTTAGAGCAGAGGACAAGATCTGCTCTTTGACTAAATACGTTAAAAAGTTAATCAAGTTCTTTCTAGGTTTTTGTTTGGGAGGCTCCTCCTAAAGGGATCGCGATGCATCCTTTGTATTTCATGTACCAGATCTACTTCCGGCGAACCTTATAGCACTGTCCCCATGAAAAGAGATATTACAAAACCCTTGATATCAGACCCCTCCAGGACTTCAGGGACATTTAGGAGCCTTAAATTATTTTGCAGAGAGTGATTTTCTAAATGTTCAAGATCTTCTTTTAGTTCTTTATTCTGGCGAACAATTTGACTAACTCCGCTTCAGTAGTACGCATACAGTTCTTCATTTTAGGGATTTCCATCTCGATCGCCTCAGTTCTTAGTCTAACCTCATCCAATCTCTTGGTTAGTGCTTCACAAGAGGCTTGAATTGCTGCCTGATTAGCCTCAGAGGTTGAAAATCTTTTGGACATCTCCGCTTGATTGGTCTCAGACAACGTAAATCTGCAGGCAATTTCCTCCTTCATAGCAAGAAGTATATCTACCAATGAGTGTGATGATTTACCTGCTGTGTCTGCTGAACCTGCATTATTAGCGGTATCCGCTACCCTAGATTGTACTATACTAGAAGCGTTAGGAGTTTTTGTTAGTTCCATTGGCCCCATAGGGAAATTTCCTGGTTCATTAGCTGCCAATACTATCTATTTAACAGGCTGACTGCTGGATGCATCACAGCCTCAACTGTTTCTAGTAACGTATCCGGACCCCCTTCTTTTACAGACCTCAACATATTGAGGGCCCCCAAGGAGCCTCCCTGGTTTACCGTTCCAGCAATATCATCTGCAGGGGCGGGCTGAGCGGAAGAGGTGGTAGTTGTGGTAGTGGACATGACTTTATAGAAAGTTTTGAGCGAAGGGGTTACTCTTATTTTAGGGGGAGACCCTTTCTTACCCTTGCTCCTCCTTTTACCAGTATCTCCCTTTTTAGCTTTGAACTCGATCTAAAAAAGAAAATGCACCGTCTTCTGACTATGAAACCTGGCAGAAAATATTGATATTATGATCCCATGGGGGAACTGAGCTGCGGCCGTTTAGCTAGCGGCAGCCATGTTCCTCCACACCCCCTAGGGACTTACATATATAAATTGCAGTCAATATTGACTCTGGAATCCCCCACCTTATATTATTGGGGGGGGAATTTCGATGTTTTGCTAGATCCGTCAAAAAACAGATCCAATCTGAGTCATTATGTAGGAGCCACAAATATACGTCGAGCCTTACTGAACATGACACATGATTTAGACCTGGTTTATCTATGGCTGGCCCAAAGAGGAGATCAACAGGGTTTTATGTTCTACAGCAAGAAATACAGTCATTCCTCTAGGATTGTTTATATATTTTCAGATAGGTTGTCTCTGGATGACCTAGAGGGGATCTCTGTTTTGCCAAGCCACATCTCGGATCACTCACCCGTGCAATTTTCATATCAGAATAAAGGGTTGCCGCAGCAGCCGCCGAGATCGACATTGAATAGGGCCAAGCTTCTTGACCCTGAAGTCATTGAGGCAGTGCAGGCTTTCTCATTGGAATTTTTTTTCTGTAAACATGGGCTCCACGACCATGGATTTTATTTAGGATGCATATAAAGCTTGCCTAAGGGTGACGTTTCATGGCATTATTTGTTCTAAGAATAGAGTGGAGGCGGAGGCACTAAAGTGTATTGAGGGAAAAATAAGCAAGTTTGACAAAGAAAGGAACAGACTAAGTAATGGGGATCCTGAGTGACTTTCACAAGTCCTGAAGGACTTAAATAAGGTAAGACAGTAGTATAGAGGGAAATTAGATGCAAAATGTAGAGCGCAATGGAACACCAGAAATATGCAAAACTTTGAGTACGAGGAGAAAGCAGTAGCCTTATTGGCATGGAAAGCTAGAACTGATCGTGCTAGGAATAACATTAAAGAACTGATTATAAACAACAACGGGGAGACATCAAGCAGGGTCGAGGATATGGAATCCTTTCTCCTCTCTTTTTTTCAGATCTTTATAGAGAGGATCTGGCACCCTCCCTGAGATCCATCCAGTCATTGTTTAGCAATAAGCATCTGCCCATCCTGTCGGAAGAAAGTAGGAACGATCTAGATGCTCCTTTTACCCTGGAGGAGATAACCGAGCAAATTAAAAAATCTAAGAACAAAAAAGCTGCAGGCTCGGATTCCCTTCCTAGTGAATTGTATAAACTTCTCTCAGAGGAGTTGATCCCTGTAATGGGTACTACTTTTAACTCGGTCTACTGCTCCACTGGTAGGGTCTCCAAGTTTTGGAAGGAGGCAACAATTGTTCTGATTTTAAAACCTGGTAAGGACCCCATAAAGGCAGACTCATACTGTCCAATCTCCCTGCTGAATGCTGATTATAAGATCTTTGTGGGCATATTGGCAGGGAGATTGGCAAAATGAGTCCCGAAGTTGGTACACACGATCAGAAGGGGTTTGTTGCAGGAAGGTACATTCAGGAGCAGACGCAACTGTTAATAGGCAACATCCATCTGGCCATTCAGAAGTCCAAACCTTTGGCCGTGGTTGCCTTGGACGCAGCCAAGGCTTTTGATAGAGTCTGCTGGGTGTACCTTTGGGAAGTTTTAAAGGTAATGGGATTTGGTCCCATTTTTATCCAAACCTTGCAGAATTGCTACCAGGGTGCCTCTGCCCGAATCTTTCTAAATGGTTTATTAATATCGAGTTTTAATATTCAGAGAAGCACCAGGCAGGGCTGTCCGATCTCACCCCTTTTATTTAATATTTATATTATTTAATATTTATATAGAACCATTGGCACAAGCCAGGAGATTAGATGATTCACTTTATCCCTTTAGGTCTGAACAATATAGCTCTAAAATAGCTCTCTATGCAGATGATTTAATACTATATACGAGTGATCCCGAGGTGATGATTCCGCGGGTAGAGGAGCTCATGGCGGAACTTGGGTCTTTGTCTGGTTATTTAGTCAACAAATCAAAGACCGAGGTGATGTGCTGGAACCTGGATCAGTGGGCAGGAAGGGTCAGCACAGAGTTGAGATATCTGGGGATCTATATTGTTAAGGACTTGGAAAAAATCCCTCAGATTAATCTCTACAGAATCATCATAGAAATAGATTGTCTCTTTAGTAGATGGAGGAACCTCTCTTTAACCATTTATGGGAAAACCAACCTGGTAAAGATGGTCATTCTCCCTAAGCTATCCTACCTATTCACCACTATACCTTTAACCTTTTTGAAAAAGAGTCTAAGTAGGGTGCAGAGTAAGATCAGGAGCTTTGTGTGGGGGGACAAGGGGGTCCGATTGACTTGGAAGAAACTCAGACGCAGATTAAAGAAAGATGGGCTGGCCCTTCCTGATGTTAGTTTATATGCGGTAGCATTCCAGTTTAAAAGCATTTGGATGCTACTTGTGAAACCAGAGGAGGCAGCCTGGGGTAGGTTGCTAGGAGAAATGGTGAGAGTTGAGGGAGGTGGAAGGAGGTGGAGGCGGCGAGGCGTTTTTATATACGTTTGGGTCTCCAAAGTATTTTAAGCGGGTACGTTTGAAGGTTCTGAGGGCAGCCCCAAAGTTGTGGTATAGAGTTAGACACAGTTGGGGCATAGGTTACTATTCGGATTATGCCCCCGTCTGGGACGCACCCGGAACCCCGGGTTGCCTCAGAGACACTTTGGCGTTGCCTATAAAGAGGGCGGGTATCACCACCTGGGCCGAGTTGGGGGACTCCGGGGGAATTCACACATGGGAATACTTGAGAGCAAGGATTGGTCCAAGGATTTCTAGATTTAAATATCTACAGTTAGTGTCATGGTATGATGCAGAAAAAGGGGAAGTAAGAGGGAACGGGGAGATTGAAAGGTTGTGCCAATCCGCCCTCCCAATAAAGAAGGAAATCTCAGTGTGGTTCGACCATTTAATGGAAGTTGAAGATCTTGAGATTCCTTCCTTAGAGGTGGTGTGGAATCACACCCCTCTTGGACCCTCAATAGAGTCCCTTTACAAGTCCTCATTAAAGGTTTTATACAAATATGTAAAACCCCCTTTTTTGAAAAAGAATAATTATTTTGTTATTAATAGACTTTATTATACTCGCGTCAAGATAGCTAAGTTTGCTCCAGTGCCACCCCCGAAATGCCCAAGATGTTTGTTACCCCTAGCCAATGAGCTACATATCTTCTTAGAGTGTTCGCAACTGGAAGTTTTCTGGAAAGAGGTGGGTTACTCTCTTCGAGATATTTTTAAAACCACTATTGATGTCAACTTGTCATTGGTCTTCTTTGGGAATGATGGTCTATTCTGTCAGATGGCTTCACAGAAATTCAGAGGTTTATTAATCTATTTGGTATTATTAGCTCGAAGAGAGATTTGCAAGAAATGGAAAGACCCCCTGCCACCAAAAAGGGAGGACGGCTCAAAGCTTCACTTGCTATGGCTCGACTGGAATATGAGGGTGTAGAAGATAAGCCATTAAACATCTGGCATCCTTTTGTGAGTTGGGGCCGCAATTTAAGAATAATATAACTGGTCCGATGATTACACCAGTTCCCTCACAAAAGCAAGTGCGGTAAGCCGGGAGGACCACAGATTGTAACAGCGGCTTCGTAAGGCCCGCAGAGGCTTGAAAGGTGAGATGAGGACAAAAAAAAAAGAAAAAAAGACTGATTTGCCAATGGCTGGGTCTGAACTGAGGTTGTAAAGTGAGCTAAAGAACGATGATGGATTCAACCCAGATCTGTCACTGGGGGTGAGTGTCTGAATAGTTTCAGCCCTCCGTCCATCATCTCCTTGTGTTTGCTTTGCATGATCAAATTGACAGATACTTTCTTGGATAAGTGAAAGGATCCGAAGTGGGTGGATTTATAGATGAATGAGTGAGTGCATCGATGGATGAATGGGTGAGTAGAAGAGTGAGGTAGTAAGTGAATGATTGGATGAGTACCTGGATAGATTAATGGGTACATAAGTAAATGCTCTTGTGATTCCCTTCACCTGCAACAGCCCACAGTTTGCTTTCCACCAATTATCAATCAGTAAATGTCAGTGCGTGTTCAACTTTCCAAATCGCTCATTAATCTTAAATGTACGTTCAGGTTTTTATCATCTCTCAGTAAACCTTATTCCATGTTAACATTTTCAGCACTCCTATTAATTCCAACAGCATATTCAGATTTGTACCATTACCTATTAATTCTAAATGCATGTTCAGATTTGCACCATCACTCATTAATTCTAAATGCATGTTCAGATTTGCCCCATCACTCATTGTTGGACCTAGCCCTTTTTGCAGGGTTATCCCCAAACATTTTGACTTCCTCCTGTATTTTTTCTGACCTGTGTTTGTTGGTTTTATGACTCTGGGCTCTTTGCCACTGCTGATCAGTGCTAAAGTGCATGTGTTATCTCCTTTAAACTTGGTACGATTTGTCTACCCCTGTTTGGCATATTTAATTTACATGTACGTCCCTTGTACGGTGGCATCCCGTATACACAGGGCATGTAAATTAAATGCTACTAGTGGGCCTGCAGCGCTGCTTGCACCACCCCCAGAAGTAGGCCTATAAACCTGTTGCAGGGCCAGTGTGCGCAGTTTACTGCCACAGTGACTTGGCATTTAAAGTGATGGCCAAGCCTGAATCTCCCCTTGTACTACATATATGTTAACCCCCAGGTAAGCCCTATGTAGCCCTATGGACAAGGTGATGTGTAGGTAAAAGGTAGGGCATGTGCCTTTGTTGTGTGGTTTGTCCTGGTAGTGATAAATAGCCTATTTGGTTTTTCACTGCTGTGAGGAGTACTCCTCAACTCAGTGGAAAGTCTTGGGGGGGAGTTGTCCAGCCGTCCGACGTCCCGGCTGGGACAGCTCCAGTCTTTGCCGGTCAGCTGCAGTTGCTCCGCGTACTCGCAGCAGCTTCCTTTGCAGTACCTTACTCGCAGGGGACCCAGCGATGTCGCAGGATTCGGCATTGTGTGCCGCCCCACCTCTTGTTGGTGCATACCTTGTGGGGATCCTAGCTGTCAGGGTGGTGGAGGCATGGGGTAAACCTCAATGGAGGCCCCTACTTCCCTTGTGAAAATCGCTGGAATTACCGTAATGACTGGCATAGGTGTACAGAGTTCCTGTACCCTTCCTTTGGGGCTTCACTTGTACCAGGTTGTCACTGGTAGGCGCGCAGGTGTCCCTGTGGCCTACAGTTCATTTCTGCATTACTGGCATTCGTGGTGATATCTGGTGAATTAAGTGATCTCGCTCTGATCCAATTGCTGCATAACATGCCCTAATGCACTAATGTATGTCATTTGTGCATTGGCAGGGTGAAGAGTATCATCTCAGTATTTGCAGAGTATGTACAGTGATAGTGTTATTTCATGGCATGTGCAACCTATAAGCATTTACTTTATTGCACTAACTGTGATGTTATGACAATTGCCTAGTTGGCATAGTTATTTATGTGATTGTGGTCTATGTGTTATATACAATATATGAGATATTTTTATATAATACTGTTCGGAGTCTCTTTGTGGTATATTTATTGTGTGTGTTGCGCAAATGCTTTGCACATTGCCTCTGGAATAAGTCTGACTGCTCTGCCAAACTACCAGGGGGGTGAGTAGGGGTTATCATGGGTGTGTAGGTGCATACCCTAGCCAACCAGAAACCCAGTTTCTAACGCTCATTAAATCTAAATGCCGTTACCCATTAATTCTAAATGCATCTTCAGATTTGTACCATCACCCATTAATTTCAAACAAATGTTCAGCTTTGTAGCATCACTCATTAAATCTGGTGCAAGGGCCTGGGGATTTTTCAAAGATTTGATCCCATTTCAGGTAAATCATCTCTTAATGACATGTGACCTGCAATCCTCTGTATGTCTCAGGGTCTAAAGGTCGGCATGGCTGTTTATCACAGCTTTGTTGGGTAATGGTGGTATTGATTATGGTCCTCGATCAGGCCCTCTCATGTGGTCTGGGAGTGGCCAAGTCTGCATGGGTGGGCTTGATAGATGACTGCAGTGACGGTTCTTTTGTTGGCATCAATACAATGCACCACTCAACAAAGCTGTGACAACCACCACAACCAAACACCTTTAGAACCTTGTGAAGTACAGAGGATTGTGAGTTGCATGGCATTGAGAGGTGATTTACCTGAGACAGCTACCCAAAGCCTTGAAAACGCCCCAGGCCTGCACGCCAGTAGGGGGCGAAAGATGTTGGCTGTTCATCTGTAATAAAAGAAGAAACTAACAAATGGAGGAAGAAGCAAACCTCAGCACAAACATTAAATATGATTGAGTGTAAATATGCGAAATATGATTAATTTGATATACAAGTCTATCTAGGTAATTGCGCAAAAACGATCTAACATAAAAGCAATACAAATTACAGGTCAATGAACTCCTATTTACAGATTTACCCCATGGTGGCCCCAGCCACTTATGGCAAGTGCAATATTTCACCACATATATTCTATTTCAAGGACTTATTGAAGACATGTCAAGTTGTTTTACAATTGCTGGACCACAACTACTAAAAATCAATATAATTACATTGTTGACGCTACCAGTTACATTGAAACTAAGTAAGCCTCACTATAGAATTTCAATAATGTGCTAATAAAGTGCAAATGCATGTGAATTAATGTGCTTTTAATCTAGACACCTTTATTAACATGCCTTTAATTGTAATACATAAATCTCTACGTTTTTACAATACGATGTGCTAGAATTTCATGAATAAAAACATACCTATATTCATACTGGTACAAGACCGTTCAAGTGTTTGCTACATCTCTAAATTTAAAGTGGTATGGGAGGAATTTACAACTAGGCAAGGAGCATTATTGTTGTAAAAATGACAATTTTCAGCGCCTTAGAAAAACCAGCCCTTGCAAATAACTCAATTTCTTTCAATTGTAAAGCATGGTTAACTGTGTAATCTTTCCTCGAGTGCTTGTAAGTACAGTGTGACAGTCTAAGTACTTCTTTCCGTGTAATTTCCGGATATTGCAGTTACAACTCTATGCGTAGTGTGCCAAGGTGAATACAATAACAAGAAGCTTGCCTCTCCAGAGACTTTGTTTAGTAAGATAACTACATCAAGACCGACTGGTTTCCTCTACCGTATATAGAGGGCCTGATTCACTACATTTTCTGCCCACCTAAGTGGCACTTAGGCGCACAAAAAGTGCCATCAGTAGAGAAAATGTTTGATCACGTTTGACAGAATCAGGAGTTATAATGGTGGAGAAAAAAGGGAAAATAATTACTTATAAAAATGTGATGTGTATGCCTGCAATAGTTGCTCTTGTGCACAAGCTACGGGAGTAGGTACACGACAGTACGAGATTGCATGCATATCTAGAATTTGCACTATGAACACTCCTAGGAATTCTTTTATTTTTGTAAATCACCTAAAATGTGGAAACCTGTGCAAATCGTGAGCGGAAACATATAGTTCACATATTTCCATATCTGTTCGGAGTATTTTTTAAAAGGCCTATGGGCGGGGGCGCAATAGAACTCCTGCTGGCATTCGGATTTGTGTGCAAACAGGAATTCGAACAAAAATCAGCTTTACATGCTTTTCAGTAATTACCACAGTTGCAGGAATTTCCCGCATGATTTCCACCAGGGAAAACCTGGCCAAATGTGTCTGACAAATGGGGGTCGGTATGGTGGGAAGAATGGAAGTACACCAGAAGTTTGCACATCTGAAAAGGGCTAAACACGTGATGACTGTGTTATACTCACTTTGACTAAAGAAACTGTTGATTATGTTTTAATACCACATATTAGTACTTCCCAAACGTTTTAGAACCACACCCCAATTTTTAGAACTGCAGACTTTTGCGCCCCACCTAACTTTAATGGACATGAGACTTGGGCGATTCTTTAATGTAAAAATAGCATTTGTTTGTAAACTTCACAACCTTTAGCACACCCTCGAATATCTGACTTTGGCCAAAAAAACAATCTGCCCATAAAAATGGCAGATGGTGATCTACACTGGTGTCTGGAGCTGGAACATTTTCCAGAGTGGGTTGCTGGCCACTTGCATCCATTCGCTAAAATCACAAGGCTTCTGAAAAGTCTTGCTGTTAATTCCAGTGATTTTAGAAAAATTGAGAAACCCCTTCTGCAGCACAGTATAGGTTAAGGCCTCATATCAAGTTTTGTGTTAAAACAAGGCCCAGTGGAACTTTGTGGACTCTATATATATTTTGCTGGTTTCTATGGGTGAACATGGCAGAAGGATATTGGAGCAGTTTACATGTGCACTGTTACACAAGGTCAGGTTCATTTTATTATAAGCACAGGAGATTGAGTGATGTGCCGAGAATCAAAGGATGTTGAGCCAACACCGAGACACGAACTTGGTTCCCCAGATCCAAAGTCTGTATCTCTAGCCATTAGGACACATCCAAATTTCTCAACTTATGTGTGAAAGTCATACACAAGTGGTAAGGTTGTGTATGATCCTGTATAGTAAGTACATTTATTTTATTTATTTATCTATAGGTTTTATACCACGCCTGAATCACCCCCGAAGGGGTATCTCTGCTCTAAGAATTTGCACTAGCCAGACAGTCAGACTATGTGGAAGTATGCAAAAAGAACAATTGATGGACAGAATGCAGGACAATGTCATACATTCACCCCAGTACAGAGATCTGGGCCTAAATCCATCGTTTTTTTGCTCACAATGCCATTTCAGTTTGGACCCACCCATATGCAAATCAGTCTTGACCCTGCGCCCAATGGGAACAGTCCAGCCCTAACTGCCAGGCCAGGTCCTCCCTGGACTGAAACAAGCATCCTAGGACCGGTTTCCGGCTTTCAGCCCTCATCAGCCAGGATAGCTTGACTCCAGTGGCATGGAGAGCACGGGACCTATGTCTGGTCATACCCTTCCCACTCGGGGTGACAAATGCAAAAACAAAAAATGATGGACAGAATGCAGAACAATGTCATACATTCACCCCAGTACAGAGATCTGGGCCTGAATCCGTCGTTTTTTGCTCACCATGGCATTCCAGTTTGGACCCAGCCATTTGCAAATCAGGCTTGACTCTGTGCCCAATCGGAACAGCCCAGCCGAACTGCCAGGCCAGGTCTTCCCTGGGCTGGAAACAAGCATCCTAGGACTGGTTCCGGGCTTTCAGCCCTCAACAGCCAGGATAGCTTGACTCCAGTGGCATGGAGAGCACGGGACCCATGTCTGGGCATACCTGTCCCATTCGGGGTGACAAATGCAAAAACAACAATTGATGGACAGAATGCAGAATAATATCATACATTCACCCCAGTAAAGAGATCTGGGCCTAAATGCATTGTTATTTTGCTCACCATGCCATTCCAGTTTGGACCCAGCCATATGCAAATCAGTCTTGACCCAGCACTAATGGGAACAGCCCAGCCCAAACTGCCAGGCCAGGTCCTCCCTTAGCTGGAAACATGCATCCTAGGACCGGTTTCTGGCTTTCAGCCCTCATCAGTCAGGATAGCTTGACTCCAGTAGCATAGAGAGCACGGGACCCACGTCTGGGCATACCTGTCCCACTCGGGGTGGCAAATGCAAAAACAACAATTGATGGACAAAATGCAGAACAATGTCATACATTACCCCCAGTACAGAGATCTGGGTCTAAATCCATCGTTTTTTTGCTCACCAGGTCATTCCAGTTTGGACCCAGCCATATGCAAATCAGTCGACCTTGCGCCCAATGGGAACAGTCCAGCCCAAACTGCCAGGCATACATTCACCCCAGTACAGAGATATGGGCTTAAATCCATAGTTTTTTTGCACACCATGCCATTCCAGTTTGGACCCAGCTTTATGCAAATCAGTCTTGACCCTGCGCCCAATGGGAACAGTCCAGCCCTAACTGCCAGGCCAGGTTTCCCTGGACTGGAAACAAGCATGCTAGGACCGGTTTCGGTCTTTCAGCCCTCAACAGCCAGGATAGCTTGACTCCAGTGGCATGGTGAGCACGGGACCCACGTCTGGGCATACCTGTCCCACTCGGGGTGACAAATGCAAAAACAACAATTGATGGACAGAATGCAGAGATCGGGGCTTAAATCCATTGTTTTTTTGTTCACCATGCCATTCCAGTTTGGACCCAGCCATATGCAAATCAGTCTTGACCCAGCGCCCAATGGGAACAGCCCAGCCCAAACTGCCAGGCCAGGTCCTCCGTTAGCTGGAACAAGCATCCTAGGACCGGTTTGGGGCTTTCAGCCTTCATCAGCCAGGATAGCTTGACTCCAGTGGCATGGAGAGCATGGGACACACGTCTGGGCATACCTGTCACACTCGGGGTGACAAATGCAAAAACAACAATTGATGGACAGAATGCAGAACAATGTCATACATTCACCCAGTACAGAGATCTGGGTCTAAATCCATCGTATTTTTGCTCACCATGTCATTCCAGTTTGGACCCATCCATATGCAAATCAGTCTTGACCCTGCACCCAATTGGAACAGTCCAAACCGAACTGTCAAGCCAGGTCCTCCCTGGACTGGAAACAAGCGTCATAGGACAGGTTTCGTGCTTTCAGGCCTCATCAGCCAGGATAGTTTGACTCCAGTGGCATGAAGAGCACGGGGCCCACGTCTGAGCATACCCGTCCCACTAGGGGTGACAAATGCAACAAGCATTGGAAATGCAATAGGTCTCGCATTAGAAAAGTTGGAGCTATTGGTATTGTAAATATAAATCCTTCTTAAGTTCTTTTTATGTTTTTAAAATATTAAAACTATTAATATTGTTCTTTGAAATGCCAATAGTTATAAAATTAGCTAATGTTACACCTATAGCATTAGTAAAGCTACATGTTTAGTTTTCCCCTAACTTACATGTATTGATATTACAAATTTCAATGGCTTTGGTCTTTGCTTTGAGTGTTGCTGTGGTGGTGCTGATTTGTGTTGTTGTGGTGTAGAGTGGTGCTGCTGGTGTTGCGCTGAGTGTTAATGTGTTGCTGCCTAGTGATAATGTGGTGGCGCAGAGCGGTGCTGTGTTGGTGCTGTGGTGTTGTTAGAGCGGGCACTGCTGCTCGGGGTATCTGCAAGATTTGTGTAAGTAAATGGAGAGGGAGGGACAGAGTTGGAAGAGAGAGTGAAAGAGGCAGAAACGTTGAGAGGAAAAGAAAGAGCGAAGGTATCTGTAAGCTGAGAGATGTGGCATAACAGAACGCTCGGCATTGCGGGCACTGCTGCTCGGGGTATCGGCGAGATTTGTATAAGTAAATGGAGCGGGAGGGAGAGAGTTGTAAGAGAGAGTGAAAGAGGCAGAAACGTGTATAGTAAAAGAAAGAGCGAAGGGTTCTGTAAGTAGAGAGATGTGGCATAACAGAACGCTCGCTAGTGCGGGCACTGCTGCTCTGTGTATCTGCGCGATTTGTGTAAGTAAATGTAGAGGGAGGGAGTTGGAAGAGAGTGAAAGAGGCAGAAACGTTGAGAGGAAAAGAAAGAGCGAAGGGATCTGTAAGCTGAGAGATGTGGCATAACAGAACGCTCGGTAGTGCGGGCAGTGCTGCTCGGGGTATCTGCGAGATTTGTGTAAGTAAATGTAGAGTGAGGGAGAGAGTTGGAAGAGAGAGTGAAAGAGGCAGAAACGTGGAGAGGAAAAGAGAGCGAAGGGATCTGTAAGCTGAAGATGTGGCATAACAGAACGCTCGGTAGTGCGGGCACTGCTGCTTGGGGTATTGGCGAGATTTGTGTAAGTAATTGGAGAGGGAGGGAGAGAGTTGGAAGAGAGAGTGAAAGAGGCAGAAACGTTGAGAGGAAAAGAAAGAGCAAAGGAATCTGTAAGCTGAGATATGTGGCATAACAGAACGCTCGGTATTGTGGGCACTGCTGCTCGGGGTATCGGTGAGATTTGTGTAAGTAAATGGAGCAGGAGGGAGAGAGTTGTAAGAGAGAGTGAAAGAGGCAGAAACGTGGAGAGTAAAAGAAAGAGCGAAGGTATCTGTAAGCTGAGAGATGTGGCATAACAGAACGCTTGGTATTGTGGGCACTGCTGCTCGGGGTATCGGCGAGATTTGTGTAAGTAACTGGAGCGGGAGCGAGAGAGTTGTAAGAGAGAGTGAAAGAGGCAGAAACGTGTCTAGTAAAAGAAAGAGCGAAGGGATCTGTAAGTTGAGAGATGTGGCATAACAGAACGCTCGCTAGTGCGGGCACTGCTGCTCAGGGTATCAGCGAGATTTGTATAAGTAAATAGCGAGGGAGGGAGAGAGTTAGAAGAGAGAGTGAAAGAGGCAGAAACGTGGAGAGGAAAAAAGAGCAAAGGGATCTGTAAGCTGAGAGATGTGGCATAACAGAACACTAGGTAGTGCGGGCACTGCTGCTCGGGGTATCTGCGAGATTTGTGTAAGTAAATGTAGAGGGAGGGAGAGAGTTGGAAGAGAGAGTTAAAGAGGCAGAAACGTGGAGAGGAAAAGAAAAAGCGAAGGGATTTGTAAGCTGAGCGATGTGGCATAACAGAACGCTTGAGGTACTGAACTGCTCAGATAAACAAACGTGGAAAGATGGGGGAAACGGGGTCCCCAACACAGAGAAATGCTAGGCGGGAGGGGATTCGAAAAGCAGCACCCTGGGGAAGGGGAGAGGGGGAGCCGAAAACGAGAAAATTGGCATTGCTGTGGGGAGGGGGGAGGAGAAATGCGACACGGCCTGTCGAAATTAAAGCCTTTCGGTGCAAATCTCTGGGGCTGCAATAGGGATTTAGATAATGTTCAGTTAAAAAACACGAACAAAATGCAGGTGAACGTAGATGTTAATGGCGCAGCAGTTGCTATTCCAGCCTCAGAGTGCAAATGTTGTCGATTAGCAGACAAGTATATACAAAGAGGAGTGAAGTGTGACGAAGGGGACGCAAGAGCGGATCCCTTTGAAGTGAAGCTTTCGGCCGCTGGAGAAGTGTGAGCCGGGTTGGGGGGGCGAGATGCCAGCGAGTGGGAGGGAACGGGCCAAGCGCACGCTCGAGAAGTCATGGATGAACAATTAAGAGGCATTGTCGGAAATCTGGCTGTTTGGTTTGAGAGACTTTGGTTTAGCAGTAATAGGTTCGAGTAAACTCGACCTAAAAACAGCAATTGATGGACAGAAAACAGAACAATTTCATACATTCACCCCAGTACAGCGATATGGGCCTAAATACATTGTTTTTTTGCTCACCATGCCATTCCAGTCAGTCTTGACCCTGCGCCCAATGGGAACAGTCCAACCCGACCACCGGAGCTATACTTATAATAGAGTTCTAGTTGGGCATTACAATACACCATTCCATTCAGCCACCCCCTTTCCTGTGGAATCATATTTCTGCCCCACATGCAGGCTACTTGAGATGTTGCTGATAATAGTGCAATGGATGCAAGGTGCCCCTGTTCACCCTCTATGCCCCTGATGCATCCCAGTAGGGCCAACTTAGGACCAGAGGCCAGTTGGACATAGATCATCTGACATAGGAGGGTAAATACTCTCGATCAGTATTCCCAGAAGTGGAGTCAGTGCCAGGCCTTGTGGAGAAAGTCCGTCACTGGGTGTCTACATCTACGACAGGATGAGTCCACTTCTCTCCCACACTTCACCACACCCAAGGGGGTGTAGTCCACTTAATGTAAATATTTAAAGTGGATGAGGTGCAAATGGCAGTTTGGGGAGAGGTTAGCAGTTTGCTCACAGCAGTATGTCCATTCTTTATCTGTGAGCTTTATCCCCAGATCTGTCGCCTTTCCAGTCGAGCTATGGGTCGGGTCACTGGGGCTCCTGGTTGTATGGTGTTGTAAAGGGATGTAATCATATGCTTGACTGATGTTAAGCATGCCCATGGCTTTGCAGCTTGAGGGATCCTGAGGGAAGGAGGGGTAGTAATATTTACACATTGCTCACAGCCTAATATTTCCGAAACTGTCCATTGGCAACCCATGGCCATCACCCTCAAGTCCCGGGCGTTTCACAGAATGACCTACCAAAAAGATATCTTCCACCATCTGCACCCCAATTCCAGACATTGACAGGAAACCGTCACATCAACTTATAGTTTTGCGAATGGGTGACATGTTAGGGGTTGTTATGGAGAATATAACATTTGGTGTGCCAGGCGCCTATAAATCCTATCCCATGCCCACTGTGTGCAAGTTACCATGTTGTTGTCAGTGTGGCAAATCTTGCTAGTTTGGTAAGGTCAGCACCTCCCACCGGATGATGGTCTGCCCACCAGCCCAGCCTAAAGAGATCATTAGTATTCTGAGCATTTTAAAAATGGCTAGCACAATAGGCATGTTATAAAATAGTTACAGCAGTCTTCGTAGAATCACCATTTTCATCAAGGTAAGTCCCCCTACCAGTGATAGGGGTAGGTTTTCCATTTACTTGTCAGGTCTTCTATCTTTTACCGCGTCACCCCATAATTCTCTGAGGTCATGTTATCCTTCCCTTACTAAACCAAGCTCCAAGGTATTTAACTGATGTTGAGCATCATAGAAGGGGGCACTCCACGGTAGTATCCGAAGTGCTTGGGAAAAGCAGGAACACTGTCTAGTTGTTTCAGTTTATGTTGATGCTAAAGAGCCCTAAAGAGAGTGAAATCTCTAATCACAGGGCTTTGATTTCTGGATGGGTCATGGAAATTTACCGTAATTTTGTCCATGCTGAGAGAGACAATCAGGTTCCCCAAGGTACAATATACGCAACTGGCAGCATGCAACGGTCGAATGGCTCTCACCAGGGGTTCCAAAGCAAGGACATATTGTATGGGCAATAACGGACTCCCCTGTTGTGTGCCCCTTCTAATTTGTGGAGAAGATGAGAGGAGGCCATTTAATCGGATCTGAGCTGATGGGTCATGGTACAATAGTTTGCCCATGTGGTGAAACTAAATGGCAGCACCATCCTCGTCAGCAATAGCAAATAGATAAACCCATTCCAGTGAATCAAAAATCGCTGGTATCACCAAGTCAAACCACTGCCGTGTTTAAGTCAGGGTTCAATTGATGAAATACTGAAGCTTAAGTTTTTGTTGACTTTTAATCATGGTTTTTGTAGCTGTAGTGACTTGGAGATTTTGACTGTCACCATAATGTTGAATTTTATTTTTGCTTGACCAGAGAGAGGGGGGGACAGGGAGCTGGAGGTATGTTCAGTGGCTTGTGCTCCCGAAAGGTAGATAGTTTACTAAGGAGAGTCACTGTTCCTGAGTAAGTGAACAGTGGGGGAAGTCGTTTTAGAGAAAGGCGGGAAAAAGTCGAAAATACTTTTGCATGATGCCAGCACACGCCTCGAAGGATGTCATATTTTATCATTTGGAAGGGTGCTCCTCGTCGGGCTGGCGCTGCAATGCCTACGGGTCACCCAAGGGTCACTTTATCAGAGATCTTTTGTTGATCAAGCCGTATTGTGTTTGCGGGTCAGTGATTAATGAGTAGTGAAAGGTTGGTAAAAATTTGGTTAGAGGGTATCAAGATTGAGTCAATTTTAATAGGTGCGATCCCTCTGCCATGATTAAAAAAACAAACGGTTAGGTGCTGCTCAGTGGTAGTTATGGCCCTTAGTAGCTGAAGGATATAGTCCTTATTAATGAAAGTGAAATGTATAAGGGCAGGTCGACATGTTTCGCGCTTTGATATGGTCTCAGGAGGTCGTCCATAGCGCTTCTTCGAGACCAAGAGGTAGTGATAAAGGTAGTGGAAAAAATAAATAAATGTGTATGGTGGCCTTGTTTATTTTAGTAGTGCCACTGAGTGTACCAAAAGGTTCATCCAATCTAAAACGACAGAAAAGGGGGCTAGGGAGAGAAATAATGAAAATTAAAATAATAAGCTAGTTGGTCGTATTCGTGGTGTGTTTTGACTATATACACCAAAAGAGGTTCCCTGGAGAATGGGCCGCTATTGTGTCTCTGGGTATAGAACCCCAGGTTGGTTCTTACCAATCTAGAATTAGATAGATCATATAGAAAACAGAGTAAAACAAACATTCGTGTAACGTTTGAGGCAATTAGTCCACTGGTGCTGAGTAATGAAAAATTGACATATTGCCATGAGACCCCAGAGACTGATCGTAAATGAAAAATGAGGTTAATGGTATACATTGTTAAGTGGCCATCTTGTTTTGTTATGTACCCAACAATAAATTCCAAGTACTCAATATACATTGTGGTTGTGGTTTCCACTAATGGCAAATCCTTTTGTTCAACAGAAGGTAGCATTCTGTAATGATGGAGGGAGTGGGGGAGGTAGGACGGGGGAAGGAGGGTAACCAAGGGAGTATAGTGGAGCCGCTTACCTATTATGTATAAGTAGAGAATTCCATAAGTCAAGCGATAGCGTGCTAATCGCCACAATCTGTATGGGAAACAAGCTTAATGATTGTATGCTCCTGGATACCCTTGGAACTTGTACATTGGCATATTGTAGCGGTAGTACTCACAGTTGTGTCACCAGTCACAGGCACTCGCACCTACCCGACCTCTCGTTGCTTGAAGGTAGCGTGGCGAGTTTCCTTCCATACTTCGAGTTCCGGGAGAGGGTGTTGTGGCAGTGGGCGTGTCGAGAGTGACATAATTGTCATGTGGTGTGCGACCGCTGACAGTGCAGGTAGTGTATATTAGTTCCTGAAGCAATCACTATGGTCGCCATCTTGGTGTGGACTCTGAGTTCATTAGGGCAAATGTGAAATTGACAACTAATGTTAATTATCAGCATTAAAAGACTGAGTTGTGGGAGTTGAGGGTGCCTTAAAGGGATGCCCTCAGTCGATATGTGCTAGTCTATTGGACCAGTAGTTAGTGAATATGGTCGCCATTTTAAAGAGGGAGTGATGATAAGTGGTGGCAGTCTATCGAAAATGGAATTCCGTAACGATTCCTCATGATGGTAACATTATAGTAAATCAAATTAGGATCTGTCATTTGTGAAATGTAAAAAATATATTGAAATCATGTAACGATTCTTCATGATATTAACATGAAATTAAACAAGATTAGGATCTGCCATTTGTGAAATGTAATAAGGGATAAGACAAAGTCATGATAGGTAGATATGCGTGCTCTTCAATGTTCCACATGAGATGGTACGTGAAATGGGTGGCACAAGAAACTAAGAACCTTTTTTATTGTGGGGAGTCAAATGAAGGAGCAATGTCAGAGTTGTAAGGACAAGTGATTTTTTGTGCCGGTGCCTATAAAGGGCATAAATTGGTACAGGTGATGCAAAGCACCTAAGAGACAATGTCTCAGTGTTAGGTCAAGAGAGACATAGGTGACTAGAGTGTCACTACACAGGTGATGCAAGGCACCTAAGAGACAATGTCTCTTAGAGACGATGTCTCCGTGTTTAGGTTAGGAGAGACACCAGTGACTAGGGTGTCACTACACAGGGGAAGAGAAGCCACAATGAGCAGAGGATCACCTCAGATGATACATCTGGGTGTTGAATTAGGCTTGTAATTCAACCCAGGGTATCTAATCGTTTAGACCATTGATATGTCTGTGCAGATGGAATACCCAACGTTGTTCTCTTTGAAGTAGAGTGGTGGCATTCCAAGTGGGGTTGGCCTCTAGGATTGTCCATGTCAATTGGTCAACAGTGTGGTGTTTCTCAATGTAGTGGTTGCACATTTTCGTTACGCTGCAGCCGCAACGGATGTTGCTCTTATGTTCACTTATTTTAGTTTATGTTTGTACATTCAAAACTACTTTAGTTTACTATGTAATTTCTTATATGTAGGTAAATATTTACTACATTAAGTTCTCATTCCAAACAACAATGCATTGTTCTCTGCGATGCTCATATTATTTCAAGGATATGTTTTTCAATGTCATATTGGATACTAACAACATATGTGTGCTTGGTCAAAAAGTCATCAAACATACAAAATATGATGGGAGAATGCTTGCAATAAGTCAGGGATCTTGGGTATCAGTACCTTATAAACACAGTGGTCCCTAACAAGGACAATGGAAGCAGGAAAATTAATATAGATTTATAATCAGATCTATATTATACTGTCCAGCCGGCTCTTTGACACTTTAACACAATTGTACTCATTATTGTTCATGTGTAACGGTGTCCCTCTACATTTTTGCTTGCCAAATTAATGTATCATGCCCAGGCATTAAGTTTTGCCTGAGCCCTTCCGTTCTGTTTTGTTTGTGTTCATATCCTGTTGGATGCAGGATTGTGTCCCCACTTTATTGGTTGCTACGTATCTGAAATTTTAAATTGATCCTGTCGGGATGGGCAGTATAATATAGATCTGATTGTAGGTCTATATTCATTTTCCTACTTCCATTGTCCTTATTAGGGACTACTTTGTTTAGAACAGGCCTATGAAGCCAATGAGCACATCTAAAAAGGTGTACATGTTCAATATTGAGAGTGTATGTATTGTTTTCTTTTTGAAGCAAGTAGAAGTAAGGCCACATCATGCAAATCATTCTGCTCCCTTGGTCCTTGAATAGTGATTACATGCTGGTTTTAAATACATTCTACCTGTCTATTTCAAATGATGCATTGTCTCTTTACTTTGTGTGTTACAACTACTATGTATGTACACGTTCCATCAGCTAAGACATATACTGTTCTTATATGAATATGTCTGTGTGAAAATTGTTAACTCTTTTCAATAAGTATACAACAAACACATAACAAGTTTAGTTAGTTATAATTGGTAATGCTCTCATTTGTTTGGTCAGCATCATGTCAGGTAAGGTTTTGTTAAAATGTTTTCTTGTAAACATTTGTTTGTGATGTACATAGTACTTGTTCTCCTAAACCACAACATATAGACATTTGTGAATGTTGGTTATCAAATCACTTTATTTGCTTTTTGTTTTACATTACATTTTTCACCTGCAGTGTGTGAGTAAATAAAACATGGTATCCTTGTGTTACATTGCACTGCCATCCATTTTTTAGGGAGTCATTTAGCAGGTTCAACACTGCTATCTCATCACACATCTGGCCAATCAACTCATCCTCACAGTGTCCTATGGTCTAGGCAGGCTGACAGATGCTGGTGCTTCAGACCTCTGGCCATTTTTAGGTCGAGCCAGAGCAGCGCATGCGCTGCTTGCTTGACTTTTAGTAAGGGAGTTTACAAAGTGCTACCCACAAGCTTTTCCTGGCCTCAAGCTTGCGTGCATGCACGCAGCCGCCATCTGCCTTTCTGGCTTTCTTATCTCTTCCTCGCTTATCTAATCGCACGCTGTTACTGAGGTCGTTGAGTCAAAACACACGTCTGAATGGCAGGTTAACACACAAAGAATAAGCATGATAAGCAGAGAGTGTAGCTCCAGCAGCCCCTGTGTTCGTGCTACCGTCATTTCACTTTCTTCGAAGAGAACGCGTGGCAGTCCAATATACAGTCAGTGCGAATTGTTTTGTAATTTGGTTTGTAAAACGTTTACTTTCACATGCCACAATTTCTGGATGAGCGCAGCGACGCTAAAGGAAATCATCTGGCCATGGAGCTGCCACCCCCTGTCAACGCATCATTAAGGGCAATTTGTTTTTACTGTGAACGTACCAAAAATGTTTTCTAACTAATCTGGTTTGAAAACAGTCCTTTTTGAGGTGCTAAGCCCATTCCAGCACTTAACTCTCAAACACACATCCCATACCATTTGGATTTTAACAGGGACAGCTCCCAGTTCAATTTACAGACACACCCAATTCCACTTGTGACTCAATACCCCATAATGCATTTGGTGTTAAATTCTTCTCTTTCAATTTGCAAGTCCAGTTCAGAATTTACTTTCAACCAACATAGTCTATAACACTCCAGCACCCACTAGAAAAGTTCCCAGCTCTATCGAATAGATAGCACAATCATTTTGGAAACAGGCAAGTGACGCAGGTACATTTCCTTTTGAAGTTTACCAGCCCGCAGCCATTAGCAAGACGTTAACTTAATTAGCACCCGATTTAGATAGAGGTTTTTCTTCACCTTAATCCCTTCGAAACACTCGCTTCACCACTGGCGCGAGGCCACTAGTAAGACGTTCAGTTAATGAGTACCCGATTTAGATAAGGGGTTTCTCTTTTGGCTTTCAAATCACTTGTAGCAAAGCGACTTCAATTTTCTTTTGGGGTCTGTTACTAGCGCATAGCTACCGGCAAGATGCCTACGTTTAACCCAATTAGCATCGGATTCGCATGCGGAGAGGTTTTTCACCTCATGTTTTATGAAGCACTCGCAGGCGTGTTGCCACAGTTTAAATACTCCCGGGGGTGGCACTTACCTGATTGAATACTGGGGGAAGAAATCCACACTTAACTTGGGATCTCGTATTAAAAACATGCTTTGCAAACATAGCCCGCCACATATAAACGACGGGTTTCCGATTTAACTTTATGCAGCTTCAGCGCGACATGGATATTTTCAGTTCTAAAATAGAAAACGCTTCTTTGCAGTTGTCATCAAACGTGGAATGAACAGCACACACGCAGCATATAAAAACATTCTAATCGCCATCATTTCCTTAATTTATTTTAACAATAGGGGGCTGAGAGCTCAATATGACTGTGTCACATTTCTAATAAAAGGTTTCACAACATCCCTTAGAGTTTGTCCCGAGAATAAAAAAACAAACTATCGAAATTGTTACCATCAGTTGATTCAGGCAAGTCTCCTATTTAATCTTTGGTAAAAAGTACGTTTCACTTTTAATAATGTGCAGCTAAATCACCACCATCCCTCATTATCTCCAACTGGCCATAACTACACTACTTTTTTAGCAAACTTAAACCATCAAGGAGGATTACAGCTAAAAAGAGGTACACTTAATAGAATGTGAGGTTTAGCAATGGAAAATATACATCCCGCAATGTAATTGTTAGGTGTAAGTAACACACCCAGTTTATAGGTCGAGCCTGTCACTGCGCACATACGCTGTTCTGGCAAAGACTTCATGTAAGGGCTTTCGAAAATGAACCTAACAATCACACACGCTCGTGCGGGTGCTTTTTGTTTTGGCCCACGCTTTTGGCCTTTGCGTGCATCTTTTTAACAAAGACAGCACGCAATTGGCCAAAGGCGGGCGCATTGCTCCGCCCATGACCTATTGGTTGTGGTTACTCGCACGGCCGCCATGTGGTTTTAATTATCGTGCCCAGACACGGGTGTGATAAGTGAAACCTTATGTCTTGCTGTGGCGCGCATGCACCACTCGCGTGCTTGTTTTTACCGTGCTTTTCTTTTTTTATTGCAGGAAGACTGCTTCAGAGGACAGCGTATTCTTTTAACAGCTTTCCCACAATTGTTTTTCCACCATGAGGCATGTATATGCATTTTTTCTCATTAGCACAGGTATCGTTTTCGCCCTTCCACCCGTCACAGTTTGTTTTGATTGTGCCGCCCTCTCTAACTATTCTGGAACTGCAGTAATGGTGCTCGTGCTCGCTTCTCGAAAGCAGAGCAATGGCTGAGTCACTGCCGCTCCTCTGCTGCAGTCTGCAACTCTCTCGCGACGGAAGGGTCCACCACATTACTGCCGCCCTTCAATGCACAAACCAGCTGCTTCAGTCACGGGGCTTCCTCCTTCTCTCAATAAGTGACTGCACCCTACGGACGGCAAAAACAGCCTGGCACCGGCGCTGATGTGCTCCCAGTTTCTCCACATTGGGTGAGTGCATTTAGTAATGGAAAAACTAAGGGAGTTAGAGGGTTACTAGCTTGGCTCGCCCTCCAGTCATTAAAGTCAGAAAAAAGGTTTCTGTTTCCAGATACCTGAGAGCCTAGCTAGAGGAAAGGACAGCCACTGCTCAATGTGGTTGGCTGTTGGAAATAGTGTCTAATGTGTAACAAAGGAAAAATTGTTCCTTTTTTAGGTGTCCCCTCACTCACCGGGGTTGCCCCACGGTGACATGCTTCATCATTGGGGCCATCCACTGTTTAGATAACTCAAAATTGTTTTAGAAGTGTCAAAATGCTACAATAGTCGCGTTAGATACCTGATCTCGACTATGTGCAAAGACCGACACCCCCAAGATGGCCGCCACGCAGACGGAGCATGGCCTGAGAAATACACGCTCTAGCTTACGCAACGGGTGTTTCTCTCGACAGCGCGGGGCTACCGCGACTGTCATCAGCATTTAAACTACTCGGAACCTCCAGTCCGATAACATCCGGACCGGAGGGAGAAAGAGTAGGTGCCTAAATATAGGAGGTAACCGGAGCACAAGTAAGTAGAATAGAGCGCGAAGGAATGCCGTTTTCAAAACGGAGACATTGCCTAAGAAGCGAACAGTACTGGGTGACTTAACAATTCCATTTCTCTCTCATTAGAGTTGCGAGGATACCGATACCCCTCCGACTCCATGGGGCCCGGTTAGGTCTCAAAAGAAAGTATGTATGAGTGTGTATGACTGTTGAGTGTATGGGTGTGACACTACGATAGGTGTTATGTTAAAAACCACGTTCGAAAATGCACGAAATCAATCACGTTTTTGTGCATGAAAACACGGCCAATGAGTTCGCGTTCAGAATTCACAGAGTACATCACTTCTGTAAAAAACTGTGTGTGATAACTAATGGGGCCAACCACCCCTTGAATTTTAAAGTTGTTTTCTATCTTTCAGGAACCACGTGTTTTTGGGAACAAAATACGTAGGTATAAATGCATGCACTTATTAGAGTTTGCTGCAGTTCAAAACCTTTTTGTAAATATCTCATTGACAGAGTAAGGAGTGGCGAACACAGGGCTGGTCCCTGTGTAGTCCCGAAGAAGTGCTTGGGGTATGCACGAAACATGTCGACTTAGGAGTTGATAGGTACATCTGGACACATTAAGTTTAGGACAGCCTATCTCCCTACCCCGTTTTTAATACTACCACCTAGAGGCCAGAATAAAGTTTATTAGTAACCTACTGGGCAGGTAATTTTTAATTTCATCACATAGTCCACTCCCCACAAATACACATGCACCACACATAGTCCATTTGAGTGCTCCTACGTAACTCCGCAAGTCGTAGCACGCCCCAGCCCGTAGAGGACTGGGATGGCCCCAATGATGAAGCATGTCACCGTGGGGCAACCCCGGTGAGTGAGGGGACACCTAAAAAAGGAACAATTTTTCCTTTGTTACACATTAGACACTATTTCCAACAGCCAACCACATTGAGCAGTGGCTGTCCTTTCCTCTAGCTAGGCTCTCAGGTATCTGGAAACAGAAACCTTTTTTCTGCATTTAGTAATGCTCATGTTGCTTTCATCTTCCGCCTGTGACAGTTTATCATTTAGCCGGGTGCAGTTTACTTTGATTTACACGTCACACCCGTTGCTTTTTATTAGATTTTTTATTTTTTTTAACCTATGAGGTATTGTACTTCCAATTAACTTCCCAGCAAGCACTTTGTTGCATGCTTACTTAAAATAATGTTCCATTCTGGAGAGAATGAAAATAACCATATGCGTTCTCGATTTATTATGCTATTTTACTTTTACTCCCGTTCCAACTTTTATTCGCATCCGCTCATTGGCTGTTTTTCTTCAGATCATCACTCCTCTTCTTCACCACCTGCACTGCACTAACTAGCCTTAGTATTCGTTTTGTCTTCCTGTCATGCCGCCTTACTAACACATTTAAATTCTTTGATCAGTCTTTGGTGTAGAGTGGAGCAACACGACGTTGAGCGCAAATGTGAAAAATATAGAGGCATCGAATTAATAGTTTGATCAGTGGTGCGTATTTCAGAGCAGTAATTGATTTGTGACTTGCAGTGGGAAAATAACCTGTCACAGATTACTACGTGAATGAATATGAGACTGTATGCAGGGCCAGAGTGTACGCCCGAGTCCCAATTAAGTGTCCCTCATTAGCAAATCAGTTAGTTAAAAAAAAGCCTCACACATTTGTAAATCAGGGCAGTTCTAAAATCATAAAGACCCACTACATGTTGTAATGGACGAGAGACGACACGCATTTGTGCTTGCTGCAGGCAATGTGTGTTGCAGTTTCTGATTGATCATCTGGAAAACCCACCCAATCATAACAGGGTCACAAACAGCCTAAAAAATACAAACTTAAAAAACAGCCTCTACACTGATCACCCCTTAAGACATTGCCAGATTGTCCTAAAGCCCAATACGTTGCTGTCTGTAAGTTGTCGAATTAACTCTGTCTGGTTATGTAAAAAAACAGCCTATTGTCCATGTCATATTTGCTCATTGTGTATGGGGAAGATTTGCTTTGACTTGTTGACTGTTCTTGCTCTAGTTTATGTTCAACGTGTTACGAATATTTGTTCGAGTAGCTTGATTATGTCTTGAACAAATATACCAATGAGGCAGAACACTGGCTTATTTAGATCGTTTTTACTTAATATGACCTGAATTTATTTCAGTGGCGACACAGTTGTTAAACAGACTTTTAAATTCTGCACAAAATGCTGTTGTTGCCCCTTCATTTTCTTCATAGTTTAAACCGCTTGTATATTTGGGTCTCGCATTTGCAAAAGATTGAGGTATTTGCATTGTAAATTACAATATCTTTTATTAATATGTTGTTTTACAAAAAAGACCAATAAAAGACATTGTCATTTACAATGCCAATAGCTTACACTCTCGCAAATGCGAGACCTATTGCACTGCAAATACTTGTTTACAATACAATAAAGTGTGCTGTTCCATTACACTGCAGTGAGTAGAATACACCTTGGTCTGTCCTGCTGACAACACAATGAAGTTGCCATATTTGCAACGTTTATGAGCGGCCACAGTTTCACAGTTTGTGTTTCAAAAACCTAGGAAGAATAAAGCAGCAATTTTTACAAAATATTAAAACAAAACAAAATATATTACATGTCTCACTCCTACTTTTGTGTTCTGACGGTTAATGCTCATTTAAGGTGTGCATTCCCCTGTGCTGTTATTACTTTACAAAGTACTCTGTGGAATGAAGCACAATTATCACCTTTTAAGACACGAAACACAGGCCAATGGTGTGATTAGACCATCACATATCAATGTGCTGTAAAACATATAAATCACAAATTATATTCTACCTTCGACCAAGCCCTACTGTTTACAATGTTAAGGATCAGCAGTCTTTATCAAATCTGGATCGTATTGTTAATACAAATGTGGTAATGACCCACTGAGCTTTCTGTGTTAAAGTAGCCCTTTTTAATTTATAAGATGATCCCGACCTATTGCATTGCAAATGCTTGTTTACAAAACAATAAAGTGTGCTGTTCCACTACACTGCAGTGAGTAGAATACACCTTGGTATGTCCTGCTGACAACACCATGAAGTTGCCATATTTGCAACATTTATGAACGGCCACAGTTTCTCAGTTTACATTTCACAAACCTAGGAGCAATAAAGCAGCAATTTTTACAAAATATTAAAACAAAACAAAATATATTACATGTCTCACTCCTACTTTTGTGTTCTGACGGTTAATGCTCATTTAAGGTGTGCACTCCCCTGTGCTGTTATTACTTTAGAAAGTACTCTGTGGAATGAAGCACAATGCGAATTTGCCTAGCCTTGGTGCTGGTAAGTTCCAATTCTATTAAGGACTCGGAGGCGAGGATTATGCCATTCTTTCATCGCTTTATTCTCTACAGCAGCAAGAAAAAATATAACATAACTACTTTTCCCATGAACATTTGGGGGAAAGAATAAAGTCAAACATGAGTCCTATTACAGTGTCCATGTACAGGTGTCTCCCATCATGCTCCACTGTACTTGTCTGCTCCTCTTTCTTCGCGCGAAGCCAGAACATTCGTCCACTCACGCATCTTGTTTAGAATTATCTGCTCCTGCAAAAGAACACACCATCAGATCCATCCTATAGCAATAGAACGTCAGCTGTAAAACAGGAAGAGCAGTACACCGCAGAGCCATAAGCGCACAATCGAAAAAGAACATAAACGCTTTACTTACATTGCATACGGGGAGGGTACACTTCCATGAAGTCACTGGGGGGGATAATCCTCGCCTCCGAGTCCTTATTAGAATTGGAACTTACCAGCACCAAGGCTAGGCAAATTCGCATTCTATGTCAGGACCGGAGGCTTCGGATTATGCCAGTTCAAAGCTTATTGACCACCAATCTGGCCACATCAATAACTGGCTTGAAATAGAACCTCTTGAACGTGGAGTCCGAGGGACAATCGGCCGCTCTCATCAGATCCTCCAACCGAGCCCCAAGGGCAAAAGCTTTAGACGCCATGGCACCTCGCGTAGAGTGCGCCCCAAACTGTTTAGTATCAATCCCCGCCTCCTGCATGATCCAACGCACCCAACGGGCGATCGTCGGTGAAGTAACTGCCTTATACGGTTTACGCAGGGCAATAAGCAGCTGTCGTTCGCCCGGAGGGCGAGTATCCTCTGTCATATCCTCATAAGCACGGAGGCACTGAACTACGCACAGCTTAGGGGAGTCCTGAAAAGCCGGGTACGAAATGACCCTAGTATTTGTTTTGGTCCGCCTGCTGACAGTAAAGGAAACTCCTTCAGGAGAAAAAACCCTGGCCGTTATATCCAACGCTCGCACGTCCAAGACACGCCTGCAGGACACCAGGCACAACAACATGGCCAACTTAGCCGTCAACTCCTTACGCATTAAAAACCTGTTCGGTTGCCAGGAAAGGAACAGATTCAGCACTCTGTTCACATCCCACAGGGCGGAATACCGAGGCTCCGGCGGCAAGGCAAGCCGTATACCCCGCAAGAGCCTACAGACTAAGGGGTGTTCGCCAACCGGGGACCCTTGAACCAGGTCGTGCCCCGCAGACACCGCCGACCGGAACGTATTGATCGATCGATAGGCCAGGCCCTGATCAGACAGATCCGCCAGGAAATTCAAGACACGCACTACAGGTGCCCCCACGGGATCCAAACCCCGTCGCACACACCAACGACTCCACCGGAGCCAAGCCGATCTGTAACGTTTGGTCGTGCTGTCGGCCCAAGCCTTGGAGAGCAAATCCTCTGCCGTTCTCGAAAGGCCAGGCAACGTCCAGCGTCACCGGAGAGCCTCCACGCCATCAGGCGCAACGAGCCCTCCAGGACTAACCTGTGGGGTGCTCCCTCCGGATTCAGTAGAATGTGGGGAGACTGGGGGAGTAGGATCGGAAAATCCCAAGAAATTTCCAGAAGAACTGGAAACCAAACCTGCGACCTCCACCACGGAGTGATCATCACTACCTGAGCCGACTGGCGGCGTAACAACGCTGACACTCGCGTTATCATTGAGAACGGTGGAAACGCATAGCCCTGTATTCCCGACCAGTCTTGGAGGAACGCATCCGTCGCCTCCGCCAGAGGGTCGGGGCGCCAGCTGAAATACCGCGGGAGCTGGTGGTCCAAGTGGGACGCGAATAGGTCCACCGAAAACGGGCCCCAAAGGTCCGAGAGCTCCGCAAACAGGGTAGGGTCTAGCTTCCAAACGCTGGCATCCAGGATATTCCTCGAGTGCCAATCGGCCACTTCGTTCTGACGACCCGGCAAATATTCCGCCGTAACCGACACCTGGCGGTCCAGACAAAAGTGCCAGAAATCCTTGGCCAGGTCCGCTAACATCTTGGACCTGGTACCGCCCAGGTGGTTGATATAACGGACCGCTGACACGTTGTCCATCCTCAGAAGGACGCAGGATTGTACTCTGTCCTTGGTCCAACATTGCACTGCGAAGGAGCCCGCTAGCAACTCCAAGCAGTTGATATGCAAGGACTGTTCGAGAGCAGACCAGGCGCCGCCCATGGAGAAATCTCCGCACCGCGCCCCCCAGCCGGAACGGCTGGCGTCCGACTCTATCACGATATCTGGGGCGGAACCGAAAATCGCACGGCCATTCCAGGCTTCCATGTGCGAAAGCCACCACTGCATTTCGTCCCTCACGTCCTCCGACAAAGGAATCAGTTGAGAGTACGTCAGGCCCCTCCGCAGGTGGTACGCCTTCAAGCGCTGCATGGCGCGGTAATGAAGGGGTCCCGGGAAGATAGCCTCGATCGAAGAGGACAACAGGCCCACTAGCCTCGCCAGGTGGCGCAAGGAAATCATCCGCTTCGCTAGGGTTTGTCGCAACTCGTGTCTGATCCGCGCCGTCTTCCTGGCTGGCAGGCTCAAGGTGGCCGCCACCGAGTCTATGGTGAACCCGAGGAACGTAGCGCACTGCATGGGAACCAAGAGAGACTTCTTCTCGTTGATCACGAACCTCAGGCCTTGCAACAGGTTGACCGCAGACTGCAACTGTGACCGCAGTCTCTCGGGGCACTGGTCCATGAGCAGCATGTCGTCTAGGTAGACTATCATTCTGACCCCCTGAGCCCGTAATGCCTCCACCACCGGCCGCAACACCTTTGTGAAGCACCACGGTGCTGAGGAGAGTCCGAAAGGAAGAGTGGTAAACTCGTAAACCTGGTCGTCCCACCTGAACTGGAGGAAACGTCGATGAGGGGGAAAAATGGGAATCGTTAGGTAAGCGTCTTTCAAGTCCAGTCTGACCATCCAGTCTGACTGTCGCAAGACGTCGCGCAGGAGATGTATCCCTTCCATTTTGAAATGCCGATACACCAACCACTCGTTGAACTCCTTCAAATTTATCACGGGGCGACTGCCCCCATCGACCTTGTCGACTAAGAAAAGATTGCTTATAAAACCTGCGGGGTGCTCGCAAGCGCAACAAATCGCCCCTTTTTGGAGGAGGGCAGCGACCTCTTCGCTCACCAAAGCCGCATCGCGCTGGGAAAAGGTAATGGGGCGAGGACGCTGTAGCTGACACAGACGGCCATGGAACTCCATACGGAAGCCCTGAACCGTCTGCAGCACCCAAGCATCGCTGGTAAGGGAGGCCCATGCAGGAAGGAACTGCGCCAAGCGCCCCCCCACTTTCAAATTCGCGGAAGGCAGTACACTCACCTCGGCCACCGCCTTGCTGTTGGCAACGCTGACCTCCACGAACTCCGAACTTCTGCCCTCTTGTGGGGTAGAAATTATTGAACCTGGCCTTATCCTGGTACTGGCCACGTCCGAAGCCTTGACCTCGATCCGAGCTGGCGCCCCGGCTGAACGAGCGGCCCCTGCCTCGTCCGGCCTTGTCGAAAACCCGGGGCGCGAAAACCTTTTTAATATTGGACTGGGCACGATCCAGGGATGTGAAGGTGGCAACAAACTTCCCCAGTTCCTTGATGAACAGGTCACCAAACAAGCCCCCCTGGGCTACAGCACCCGACTCCTACGAGGCAAGGTCGCCCAGCTTGGGATCCACCTTGATAAGCAGGGAGCGCCTCCGCTCCATAGAGAGGGCGCAGTTGGCGTTGCCAAGGAAAATAATGGCTCTCTGGGCCCAGTTGGAAAGAACCTCTGGGTAAATCGCGTCACCCGACACTTTGGCCTCCTCCGCCATATCCAGGATCTTGGTAAGGGGCCCGACAGCATCCAGAAGCTTGTCTTGGCAAGTGCGCCAGGACCTGTCGATACCCTTTCTCGGGTCCTTGACAAATTTCTGTAGGAAGGTCGCCATCTTCGGATCGATGTCCGGGGTCATGGCCACCTTGCCTTCCAACGACGGCCGGGGACACTCCGCGCGCAGGCGGCTCCTGGCATACTTGTCCACCGGCTTCCTCAGCCTATTAGCGACGTACTGGGCCACCTTGTCACACGGGACCCACTCTGATGAATGGGGGTGGACGATATCGTCCGGGTCCAGCATGTCCGACGGACCTGCGGAGGATGAGGGCTGAGAAGGGAGCCACGACCTGGAAGAACAGGCCTCCTCCTCCGAGTCCGGAGAGTCGTCGTCGGCGCGCTGCGGGTCCGGAGACATCGCAGGTGGAGAAAGCGGTGGAGCCTCCGAGGGAAGAGGAGCGGGAGGCTGTGCGTCCTCCAGGGCCTTGAAGGCACTCTTTACCCTAGCGAAAGCCGCCGAATCAACCCCCTCAGTGCAAGGCTTCTTGGGAGGAGGCGGGGTAGGGGACGAATCTGGCCCGGAGGCCGGGACAGGCGCCGGAAGCAAAGCGGCAAACTTGGCACAGGCCTCGTCCAGGCGCGCCGAAAGACGTTGTTCCAGGGGGACCATAGCCTGGTCGACCGCGCGGTAGATGGAGTCGTCGACCGCCTGGTAAAAGTCATCGTCCAACGGGACATAGTTCAGGGGGTCCTCCTCCGGATAATTGTCCGCATTCCCCTGCATAGCGAGTTAAATTAGGCTCTAGCAACGGGACGGCAGACAAGACCAATGACCCTCCTCAGGGCGCTCTATAGTCTGGGGAGTCCCAGCGATATGGGTGGCCAGAGGCACACAATGAACGGGCAAAGCCCTGGGAACGCTGCAGCCCACAGAGTCTCGGGGCGCCTCCCGGCAAGCGTTCCCACAGCACAATTACGACCCCGTAGGGTGTTCGTCAAAAGTACAACCCAAAGGGCGTTCAGAAGCAAGGGAAAAACCTAATTGCGACCCCGCAGGGTGTCAGAGCCGGGAGGCTAGGCACGGGTCCGCTAGTGACAGGAGCGCGCCAGAACACTCCAGAAGCTTCTGGGAGCGCCCCTTCAGCAAACGAGACACCGGCCCTTGGTGGCCGCGCCACCACACCGCACACTACTGGGCAAAGATCGCGTAAGGAGCGCACTAGGCGTCCCGCGACCAATCAAGGGAATCTGTGGATAAAGAACAGAAACCCAACACCCGGCCCAAAGGCCAAAGGCACCACACAGAAACCCAAAACCCAGGAGAGAAGGAAAAAACCAACTTAACTTGCTGCGAGCAGCGAAGAAAGAGGAGGAGACAAGTACAGTGGAGCATGATGGGAGACACCTGTACATGGACACTGTAATAGGACTCATGTTTGACTTTATTCTTTCCCCCAAATGTTCATGGGAAAAGTAGTTGTGTTATATTTTTTCTTGCTGCTGGAGAGAATAAAGCGATGAAAGAATGGCATAATCCGAAGCCTCCGTCCTGACATAGAATTATCACCTTTCAAGACACGCAACACAGGCCAATGGTGTGATTAGACCATCACATATCAATGTGCTGTAAAACATATAAATCACAAATTATATTCTACCTTCGACCAAGCCCTACTGTTTACAATGTTAAGGATCAGCAGTCTTTATCAAATCTGGATCATATTGTTAATACAAATGTGGTAATGACCCACTGAGCTTTCTGTATTAAAGTAGCCCTTTTTAATTTATAAGATGATCCCGACCTATTGCATTGCAAATGCTTGTTTACAATACAATAAAGTGTGCTGTTCCACTACACTGCAGTGAGTAGAATACACCTTGGTATGCCCTGCTGACAACACCATGAAGTTGCCATATTTGCAACATTTATGAACGGCCTCAGTTTTTCAGTTTATATTTCACAAACCTAGGAACAATAAAGCAGCAATTTTTACAAAATATTAAAACAAAACAAAATATATTACATGTCTCACTCATACTTTTGTGGTCTGACGGTTAATGCTCATTTAAGGTGTGCACTCCCCTGTGCTGTTATTACTTTAGAAAGTACTCTGTGGCATGAAGCGCAATTATCACCTTTCAAGACACCCAACACAGGCCAATGGTGTGATTAGACCATCACATATCAATGTGCTGTAAAATATATAATTCACAAATGATATTCTACCTTCGACCAAGCCCTACTGTTTACAATGGTAAGGATCAGCTATCTTTATCAAATCTGGACCATATTGTTAATAAAAATGTGGTCATGACCCACCTAGGGTTCTGAATTAAAGTAGCCCTTTTTTAATTTATAAGATGATCCTGGCCTTCCCTTCCTGAAGTGAGTGTCCTACCTTGCTTTGAAGAACCGGGTTTTAGAACCCAGCGGCGCCAGGGAAAACGCCCGAAGTCTTCGAGTTCCCCTGTCTTGGCAAACAGAGACACGGGACACTTCTAGGTGACGTCAAAGACCACGTTTATTGGCTGCAACCAGGAACAGAGGTCTACGAAGCACAACACGGGTGGTTTGTCAGAGACTGCACAATTTCATAAAGCGAGACATCGTCTTTTATGCCAAAAATCACATTCCTGACTAGCATCAATTACTTACAAACTGTCCAATCATACAGTGACATTTCAAATGTATTGCATAACGACAAGCCCACTTTCAGTTGTCCAGACGACCAGAAATGACTAGGCAAAAACCAACATTCTTGGTCAAACAGGCCGGACAAACCCATAATAAAAGGACCTCAACCCAAACCATAAATAGGCCATAAAAGAAGGAACAGAAACAGATGAGAAGCAAGATAGAAGGGTGTGTGCATGTACCATAAACTCAGCAATGTCCTGCTCTTTGACCTCTATCTGACCAGCTGCCTAACAAGGAACTGGCTCAACGAGGTCAGCCTTGGGCAAGGGAGTTAGTTCGTTCAGGTCACACAATAGTCAGCTAAAGGTGTACGTGTCCCAAAGACTCGTTAGGCCGCAGTCATCGGCCTATGTGAGGGCAACCACAAAATGGCTACCGTACACAAAACGGAACCCGAAGGTTCGAACGAAATCCCTGAATACACAGTGTTTCGATCGATCGATCATGACGAAAACACTCGTACATACCGCACTCGTCATTTGCGGTCCTGATACCAAAATTGTCTTGATACGAGGACATTTATTGAACGGGTTCAGAATCACGGAACCTCAGACCCTCCTTTTGCCCTTACATAGGCAATAAACCCAAACTCACGTCAGTCTGAATCCAGGTCTATATTCATCAGATCATCAAGATGTTGCTGTAGCATCATCCTATTACTTAGCAACTCTCTCTGGACAGGTCTCCTTGCACACGAAGTAGCTCAAAGGCCACAAATAGCAGGAGCACACTGCACACAAAGACAGAACAGGAAAAGGATAGCTAAGATCATCCCAATGACCATCAGAATCTTCCATCTCCACGTGGATAACAATCCCCAAAACCATCCCATTAACGACCAATCTCCTTCGTCCACATGTACAGACTCGGAGATCTTATGTAGCTTGGAAATGGCTTGGAAAACTGTCGGATCGTTGTCTGGAATGAAAACGCAGCAGCTCGATTGGATCAATTTACATACCCCTCCTCTATCTGCAAGTAAGACATCTAACGCAACTCTGTTCTGAAGAGTCATAAGACGATCCGACTGGAGCTCAGCAGTCAAATTACTAAGGGCACCAGCAGTTTCGACTATAATGGACTCAACCACTCTCGTCAACTGTCGAATGTTCCTGCTGTTAGCCATAGGTCCCCAAAATGACAGAAAACCCTTCAAGAAATCTCCTAATTCTTGTCCTGCAGTATCTTCCTTACTGAAGACACCTCTAGCAACTCTCGTCTTGTGGTAATCTGCTGCAGCTGTATACGTAGGAGGCAACAGGAACGAGACAAAACATGTGCCCGAGAAATCAGGGGGCAACCATGTATACGCTCTATCGTAACAGACAAAGTAGGTACCCTTAGCTGCTAAAAACGATGGGGAAGTCTGGGACGCAAAAACATACGTCTCAGTGCAGACACTCTTCCCTAACTGAGCTCTCGGATTCTTGCCATTACCTTGCAGAAAATAATGACCCTGATGGGGCACTATCCAAATCGGAGAAGATCTTTTCGCTCGCTGGTTAACACTCAGACTAACTCCATATCCAGTCACGTTCCATCCAATATATGCCTGTGTCTCATCTCTCGGGATAGTCTCATAGGAACTAATTCCTCTAATCATGTCGACTATACCCTTGACCAGAGCACTATTCTTCGGACTATCCTTCACAGAACGTAGGGGGTAGACTTCACGAGCATAGATGAACATCGTTCTATATGCCCACACAGAACCATTGTAGCTAAAAGGCAGAACCAGGTAAGGAATACCTTTATCGGTAGTATGAGGCATAAGACCACACACCCAACAATTAGTCCTGTTCACTACTAGCTGGCGTTGGTGCAGAAGCTGAACAAAGGAATTATTAGCGAATTCCAATCTTCTAACAGATTCATGTTCGGGCAGAGGGTGAAAAGAATGCAAAGAAACAGTCGGAGGAGGCATAGGTTGTGTAGTGGGTACAAACGTCACTTGAAAAGAGAATGTCACATATCCTATTAAAAACATCATTAAACTAAACAACATAAGCAAACATAATATTAAAAAACGTTTTCTGCTCATTACAGTACATATTTTGCTCTTAAAGTTCATTCTTTCAACAGGTCTGTCCATCTCGAAAAACTCCATCCTCTAACCGTGCTGTTCGCGGCGGTTGGGTGTTCCGTGCTAAGGAATGCATCTGTCAGTCCAGGGAACGCCCTAAGACCAACCAGAACCGTCGACCTAGCTTCTTCGGCTTGCACTCCCAAGTCTTTGCACCGCGACCTTACAGCTGAACCAGGAAGGCGGTTTGAAAACCAAAAATCGGTCAAAACAGTTCCTCGGAGGAGAGCTTAACCTTAAAAATAGCAAAGAAAGAATTAATTTTTTTATTAGTCCCACGACTCTTGGTCGCAAATTATAACGCTCTTTGCCAGGCAATGTCTGTTCTCGGAATAAAAGCTCAGGTTCAGAAGTATCCAAACGATTCGACAGAGACACAGCTTCTTGCAGAAGATCGTCGCTTTCTCGTTCAGTGCCCGTTCCAATCAAACGTGCATCGCTAAAAGGCAGAAAACGAGGCACGGTTTCAGTCTCAGAGTCAGGAATACCTTTCTGGACCCACTGGTCGTACGGCAGAGGCAAAAGGGGTCCTCTTACAATGTACGGCGTGGATCCAGTTCTTTTTACCGCGCACTCGCACTGCTGATCGTGTGGATAGTAGCACCAAGTAAGGTCCGTTCCAGCGGGGCTGCTCGTTCTTGGTCCGCTGGAAATTTCTCACAAAGACCCAAGATCCAGGTTCGATAGCATGTCCTGGATCTTCAGATGCTTGTGGCAGTGTATCATGAACCTGTTGATGCAAAACACGCAATTTAGCCGTCAATTCATAAAGGTAATCAAGCAACACAGGATGCTCTATCTCACTAAATTTGGCCGGCCGCAGCACTCCCCATATGTTCGCCGGGCGACCAAAAACCACTTCGTACGAACTAAGTCCCATTCGTGAATGCACAGTCATTCTTGTGGACAGAAGTGCTAACGGCAAGGCATCAGGCCTTTGTAAACCGGAGCTCGCCTGAATCTTGGCTAGTTTTAGCTTAAGGGTGCCATTATAACATTGAACTAGACCAGCTGATCGGCGGTGATTTGCAGCACGGAATTTTTGGTGGATTCCTAAACCATCACCCACTCTCTTCATCACTTGACCCACAAATTCACTCCCATTGTCACTCCAGACCATTTTCGGCAATCCATACCTAGGGACAAATTCCTTAACAAGGGCTTTTGCTGTGGACAAGGCAGTATTATCTTTCAAAGGGTATGCTTCCACCCATCTCGAAAAAGAGCAAACAACCACGAGCACATACTTCAAGTTGTTGCACCTCTCCATGTGAATGAAATCTAGCTGCAAAGCCTCGAACGGATACGTCGGAGGTGCAAAATGACCAGCTGGAGTTGGAGTTCCCTTACCAGGATTGTACAATTCTTAACCAAATTCTCTGCACACTTAGGAATTCTAACATTTTGCCATACTGGAGCTAACAACTTACAAATCCCTGTCACACTAATATGAGCCATTCCATGAGCCATCGTAACCACTGGAAGCACATATGCATCGGGTAACAACCATCGCTGATGTTCTGACAACTCAATCCAACAACCATTCGAATCCAATTTACCCTTACTTTCCCTCCATTCATTCAACTCTTTCTCTGTAGCTTCAGCTTGAATGGACTTCTCGCTCTCTATCGTATCTTCACACATACCTCTATCTGGAACCCATCTCGCCGGACCCGCAACATACATTCGACTCATCACATCTCTTGCCATTTCTTTTGCGACTTCGTCTGCAAACGCATTACCACGACCAACATCATCAGTAATTTTCTTATGCGCACTGCATTTCACAATCGCAACTTGCAACGGCAAAGTAAGCGACTCAAGAAGTTCATTCACCAACTAACCATGCTGAATCTTAGTTCCATGCGAAGTCAGGAACCCACACTCTTTCCACAAACGTCCAAAACTATGAGCCACACCAAACGCATACAGGCTATCAGTGTAAACAGTCACTCTCTTTCCCTTTCGAAAACACACACGCTCTTGTCAATGCAATTAACTCTGCGGCTTGTGCTGAATTATGTGAGATACGTGCAGCTTCAACAATCGTATGCGAAGTCGTGACAGCATATGCCGCAGTCGTATCACCATTCGGAAGCTTAAAACACGAACCATCAACCCATAAGGTACCATCACACTCTGGAAGAGGAGTGTCCCTAAGGTCTATTCTCCCTTTCGTTTCTTCCTCTGTCCTAAGGAAGCAATCATGCTGTTCAGTAACATCTGTCTCAACTGAAATCGGCAACAACGTACCTGGATTCAACGTGTTGCATCTCTTTATATGCACATGACTCGCTAAGAGTGTCAATTCGTAACCTGACAACCGAGCACTAGTTAAGTGCTGTGTCTTGGTCCGATTCAACAAGGTATCCACTGCATGTGGAACCATCACAATCAATGTATTATCCATCACCAAACTAGCAGACTGTCGAATAGAGACAGCCGCTGCCGCTGTAGCTCTCAAACAACTCGGCAACGCTCTAGCTACGGGATCCAAAGTCGACGAGAAATAAGCACATGGACGTTGCTTATCGCCAAACTGTTGTGTCAAAACTGACAATGCACATCCCTCTCTCTCGTGGACATAGAGTGTAAAAGGCTTACTGTAGTCGGGAGTACCCAACACAGGAGCCGAACACAATGCATCGTGTAATTCTGAAAAACTCTTCTGACATTCGTCAGTCCAAGGAATAGGATTTGGAGTATCCTTAACAGTAAGAGCTATCAAAGGTTTCGCAAGAAGAGAAAAATTAGGGATCCACTGTCTACAGTACAATGTAATACCCAGAAAAGCACGCACTTCTCTGTGTCGTTGGCACACTCATTTTTCGCAATAGCTTGAATTCTTTCAGGGGTCAATCTTCTTCCCTCCTTCGATAAGAGGTGACCTAAGTAGGTTACTTCTTGTCGACAATATTGCAACTTCGAAAGGGACTCCTTATGATGGAAATCAGACAAATGACGCAACAACGACAAAGTAGCCTCTTTACAAATCTCTTCATTGTCAGCCGCAACTACCGAATCGTCAACATACTGAATAAGGGCAGCACCATCAGGTAAAACAATCGAATCAAGCTGTGTTTTCAAAGCTTGACTATAGATCGATGGACTCTCACAATAGCCTTGAGGAGCGTGCTTGAACCGGAAACTTTGGCCTCCTAAAGAGAAGCCAAAAATATCTCTACTCTCCACGGCAATTGGGATGCTGAAGAAAGCATTCTTCAAGTCAATCACCAAAAACCACGTGGCTTAAACCGGAATCAAAGTCAATAAAGCAGTGATATCTGGCACAACTGGAAACTGCGGAACTACAATCTTATTCACCTCGCGAAGATCAATCACAAAACCTATACATAGGAGGTTGCGAAGAATCAATTATTTTCAAAACAGGCAAAACCGGACTATTACACACATTACCTCTCGTCTCTTCAATCACACCTTTCTCAATCAGATCATAGATGATCGCTAAAAGTGCTCTTTCACCATCACTGGAAATCCGATATTGGGGAATACGTGGCAATCTAGCATTCGCTTTCAGCGTCACAACATACGGTTTAATCTCCAAAAGACCCACATCATTAGGACCAGTAGCCCAAAGAGAATCAGGAAGAGAAGATAATTCAGCTGGAAGTCGATCTTTAGACAAATACATCGGAGAGATCACTCTCTTACCCAATGTAAGCTGTACTCCTGAAGGAGAACAATGTAGCGTCGCATACAATCTTTTCAACAAGTCTAATCCCAACAAGTACTCACCACAACCTGTCGTCAGAATAAGGGGTGCTTCGAATTCACAAGGTCCAACAGAAAGAGACAAAGGAGTAGAAATCGGATTGGTAACCGGGGCCCCAGAAAAACCTACTGAAACATTCGTTAAGCCAGACAAAGGTGCGCCAGGGAGTTTAGAGTGCATAATGGAACTCTTTGCAGCACCAGTATCCAACAGAAAAGGCTCTGACACACCTGATCCAATAATTTCAACATAAAGTCCACTCTGATCTACTGGAACAGAAAAAACTCCCTCTCTTTGTCTATGGCTGTCCTAGCAATCATTACCATCCATATTCTCACCTTCGACATAGTAATCGTCCGTATAGTACTGAGCCGTCCTACCAGACGCACCATTCTGCTGATCAAAGTTATTCATTGAATTCTCTGGAGGCAAGGAACGCGCATTCTGAGGAAACACACCACGTCCTCTACCTCTAGGAGCTTGCTGAACACCTCGACCTCTCACACCAGAAGCACCATTTGGGCGCTATAACAGAACCGGACAACAATTTTTGAAATGACCCTCTTCTTTACAATAAGCGCACTGATTAGGTCCTACAGAAAAACGCTGTTGAGACAACTCGAACCTTTGCGAGCTTCTTTGATATTGCTGAGGTTGCTGATAATCGCGCTGATTATTAAGAGGCGGATAAGCTTGCTGCAAAAGAACCTTCGTCTTTAGCTCTTTAGTCTTCTTGTCAGCTCTATCTTTCTCATCTTTATCTCTATTCTCGTAGTACTGTGCAGTAGCCAAAATCTGCGCTAACGAATTAACAGCCCACACACTCTCAGAATCCTTCAACTTATTGCACAACTCTGGAAGTAAATTATGCACAAACTTGTAAACGAACAACCGTTGACCAGCTTCCCTACTCATGTCCTGACCACTATGGTCAACAAACGTCTCTTCAAACCTGGTAAAAAAGTCAGACACACTTTCGTCTTTCCACTGCTTACATGCAGACAACTTGTCCCAATAAACACTCACGGCAGGCATCAAAGTCTTCATGTAATTAACAATCCTAACAGGGAGTTCTGCAACTAAAGCCTCAGGTTTAGCACCACCAACTTGTCTGCCATCGGCAGCACCAATGTTAGCCCATGTATCACCTAACTCTTGCGCATGATCCGTATGACGAATCATTCCCCATATAGGCTGTGGAACTAAATTCCCAAACAACATGTCTATGTCGGCTAAGTTCATAATACATGAATCTGCGGTCTGTGATAATTCCTTATAGTTCCCTGCAGGATTTTTACGTGGATCAGGCAAAGACTGCTTAAGGGCCCAAACATCAACTCGCTTCCATGGAACATGTACCCAAACACGCTGAAAATGAGGCGGAACAACTGGTATAGCATTTGGATCTCCCGCTCTCCAAACTGGGGGAACCTCTCTCATTGGATATTGTCGCGCTTTTCTCCTAACAGAAGGATCAGGCTCAAACAACGGCCTAGAAGGAGACTCACTCCTAAACTACAACAATGTCGCAACTGCTTTCTCAACATCAACACCCACTATAGTTCCCTTCGCAAACTCAGACTGTACACGGAACAACTCAGGCGGAGTCTGTCCCAAATCACCATCTTCCCATTCTTCACGAAGGAAAGTACACATTGTCCCAAAAACATATCTCTGCGTCAGTGCTTCCCATTGACGGAAAACATCCATAACAGACTCAAAATTATACTTCAAAGGATAAGTAACCCATTTACGCGCTAAATGATCCAACACTGTCCGCTCACCGGGACCAGGCGGTTGGCTATGCAACTGTGTACGCGCTGAAACAGGGGTCATACCTAATGACCCAAAGAGAGGAAACAAAAGATCAGTAACAGTATCAGTCATTCTCTGTCGAACAGAAGGAGAAGTTGACGAAAGACCAGAAGGAAACAAAGGATGAGATAAAGTATGCATAGGAGCAGTATCAAGAGGAGTATCAGAAGACGTAGACAATACAGGAGACAAAGTCGTAGGAATTGGAGACGGAGCAGGTAACAAAGTCGGGGGTCCTTGAGAAGGCTGCGCCAAAGGAACAGGAGCCAACTGAAGAAGAGCTGGCTGTTGTAGAACCACAGGTGGCAAAGCAACCAGAAGTTGCATAACTAAAGGTGGCTGAGGTGCTGTAGCACTCTGAACATAAGGGGGTGGCGAACTCAACAAATGTGCCATCAAAGGATCTTTCGCAAGGTCCTTCTTTGCATCTTGCTGCTGATGTGGCAAAGCTGGATAACACTTATCAATCGCCATTTTACGTTGCCTAAGCAACTGTTCACTCTCTTGTTCTTCTTCGTTATCTCTAAACTGCATAGCAGCTTGCATTACCGAAATACCTCTTTCTCTTTTATTTCTCTTCGCTAACTTAATTTCTTTCTGTTCGGCTTCCTTTCGCCTAAGGCGGAAAGAGTCAAACATCGCCGGCCGGGCTTTCTTCTTGAACAGTTTGACTTCTAAATTATCTAAAATCTCCGAATCATAGCTACCATATTGGGGCCACTTTAGGACACCGTCCTTCCTAGTATATCTAATCCATACGTCATTATACGTGATAGGGCCCACGCCATGTTTTAAATAGAGCTTATAGGTCGGAGTTCCAATTGGAGGCACCGGACACGAGTCCTCCAATCGGGAATCCCTATTACAACCACAACAAAATATCTTTCCAAGTCTGCTAGGAGCAGGCATCTTCGCTCTCTAGTCTAGCTTCATACTTCAAGGAAATATCGAATATGATAGCCTCGCGAATACACGAGTCCCTCGGCTTTGGAGCTTGCAAGTTCCAAATCAAAGATCCCAAGGGGATACCCAAAACAAAAACTAAGGACTGGGAGACGCTCCACTCATACTTAACTGAAATGTCGATGACGTTGCCAGAAGACCCGTCTATCGTCTCGCTTTACAAATCATCTAATAGCTCCAAGACAGGGCGACAGTCAGGGCAGCAGTCCTTCGCAGCCGTTGGAAAGCGGGGAACCTCGCAGCAAAGACTTTCGGACCACGGCGACATACAGGGGTCGATGAAGTGGCAGGCCTTCCTCCAGAATTTTCACACGAAGCTCCTCACGATCTTCAGGCTTGGACCGGTACCGCTGAAGTCGCCCTACCTTGGGCGCCAACTGAAGAACTGGGTTTTAGAACCCAGCGGCGCCAGGGAAAACGCCCGAAGTCTTCGAGTTCCCCTGTCTTGGCAAACAGAGACACAGGACACTTCTAGGTGACCTCAAAGACCAAGTTTATTGGCTGCAACCAGGAACAGAGGTCTACGAAGCACAACACGGGTGGTTCGTCAGAGACTGCACAATTTCGTGAAGCGAGACATCGTCTTTTATGTCAAAAATCACATTCCTGACTAGCATCAATTACTTACAAACTGTCCAATCATACAGTGACATTTTAAATGCATCGCATAACGACAAGCCCACTTTCAGTTGTCCAGCCCACCAGAAATGACTAGGCAAAATCCAACATTCTTGCTCGGACAGGCCGGACAAACCCATAATAAAAGGACCTCAACCCAAACCATAAATAGGCCATAAAAGAAGGAACAGAAACAGATGAGAAGCAAGATAGAAGGGTGTGTGCATGTACCATAAACTCAGCAATGTCCTGCTCTTTGATCTCTATCTGACCGGCTGCCTAACAACGAACTGGCTCAACGAGGTCAGCCTTGGGCAAGGGAGTTAGTTCGTTCAGGTCACACAAAAGTCAGCTAAAGGTGTACGTGTCCCAAAGACTCGTTCGGCCGCAGTCATCGGCCTATGTGAGGGCAACCACAAAATGGCTGCCGTACACAAAATGGAACCCGAAGGTTCGAACTAAATCCCTGAATACACAGTGTTTCGATCGATCGATCATGACGAAAACACTCATACATACCGCACTCGTCATTTGTGGTCCGCTGATACCAAAATCGTCTTGATACGACGACCTTCATTTAACGGGTTCAGAATCACGGAACCTCAGCTTTCAAGACTACAGATAATTTGATACTCTGTATGAGATGGCATATCCACCACCTCTCATGCCTTAACAAGGGTCAGTGTTCACATACGGAAAAACCAGGCCTACAATTACTATACTAAGAGCAGAAACACATCATAATGTTCATTATTAGCAGTACGCTATTCTTCAAACACCACACTAATTCTAATGAACTATGTGTGTGGTTTGAAGCCCTTTAGCATTACAAGGATAGCTAATTGAGAGCTAACAAGCCCACAATCAATGACACGGGCGTAGCTCATTGAGCCCATTGACGGTCAGTATGTGTCCAAGTTCACAAATTGGTAACAAATGTAAACAATATAATCAAATATGGCTCTCACTGTAGGTGTGACAATGAGTTTAAACACTATGTGTTTAAGTACCAGGTTGCACTGTTCAAAAAGCTGCCCTATTAGGTGCTATCAATTGAAATGACAAATTATTAACACGAATGCTTGCGACTGCATAAAGTACTTCAATTTTTAACAAACTGTTTTGCACTATAATGTCCAATATGATGTTGAGTAATATCTCTCACAAATTCCATCATTTGTGTGACAATCAGTCAACATAAGATTCACTGTGAAATATCACAATTCTTACCAGTTTTTAACTAAATTATGTGATAGTATCAACATGAAAGCAAAAATTACATTAAAGAACAAAAAGAAAAACAACAAGGGAACAAAGATTCATTCTCTATATTCAGTTTTCATATATGCAAAATTTTCCAATTTTCCAATTTCCCAAATTCCAATATTTCAGTAATGCGTCCAACACTTCCCAATGCATTTCGGTGTGTGCACCTCATCAGGGGAACACTGTGAAAATTATAATCACATATGTAACCAATGCTTTACAAGAAGCAAAAACAAAAATGACACAAAATTGCATAGGCATTTTCATATTTACACATGTATGTTACTAAATCAAAACAATATGTATTCATATTCTATTTAATTTATTTGTCAATGTTTTTGTGAGTGGGTTTCACCAGCTCAAACATGTTCTACATGTTAAATTGAAAATGAAATGTGCGCATAACCAGAGTGTTATTGACCTCATCCATGCCCAAATAACCAAAGGTGAAGTTGTCCATACGAAATGGTGAAATACATCCAATTCTGTTGAGAAACTAATGTGGATACTCAGGTGTAAAGAAACTGTAGTAGGTACCCAGGTGTACAAAACCCAAACCGATTGTGAGGCTCATTTCAGCTTTAATCTTACCTACTGAAATAGACGGCAGTATTAAATGAGTCTGTGCCAGTACAATGCATAAAAATTCTGCAAAAAAGTACCCAAAAATATAGTCAATATACGCATTTGCCCTGTTACTTGTACTCTTATAGAGTGCTAATGTCAAAAAGGACTCACGTGTGTTTACGACGCTACGACCGAAACTTGATCAAGCCTGATCTGACTTTGTTTTGAAGAATCTCATGTTATCCATTCAATCTACAGTGGGATACACACATTACTCAAATGCTCTGCTGGCCAGAACAGATACGCTGCTAAACTCTGCCTCGGTGCTTCCAACACTTCATACCTTGTGCTCAATTCAGTAACGCCCGTCCTCTGCACTTGCTGTCTGGCGAATGCCGGTTTCCGAACTCTCGCATGATTTTCAAATTTACTTCCGCGTTTCCGATTCAAGTAATGACACTCGAAAACAGACTACGCTACATGCTTCTGATTTGAATAAGAACAGTACAAATGATGCGGCTGTAACTTTATTTAAACAATGCGTATGCAACACAACATTGTTGTCCTAACAATTATATAGCCTATTCTAAAACGACTGGAGAACCAAAACAGCAAAAAAACAAAAAATGCAAAAAATAAGAAGAAGAATATTAATAATACTGAATAATACCGAAAAAACTAATCCTACTACAAATTTGTGCCAAAAATACCTGTGTGAGGTAGCCTAGTGGTTACAATCTAAACTGATTCAAACAAAGTGCAAAAAACACCCATTATATATAAAAGAAACCCATTATATTGAAATGGCAACAGCCACCTTACTAGAGGCATATCAATCTGGTTATGTGTACAAGCAACAAAATAATATTGTATTGTAACCAATTATTAAAGATCAAAAGTGGTTACAAGAAACATAGAAATCAATCTTATCATTGAGCCCATAGGGTTTCACTGTATTTAAAAACCTTATCCAGAAGGTTTCCCTTTGCGCCAACTGTTTGTGGGTCAACATGCGGTCGAACCGACACCTGCTCTAGTATGGTGAATCTCAACTGTGGGATAGTGTGTTTTTTTTTCAACCCAGTGTAATGCTAAGCTCGATTTCTCATTTGCTGTTCTAATCCTGGATTTGTGCTCTGTTAGCCGAATTTTTACCTTCCTGGCGGTCCTGCCGACATATACTAGTCCGCAAGGACACTTAATGGCATATAGGACTAGACTGGAGTTGCAATCCGAAGTGTGTTGCAGCTTAATGGGGTTTCCTGTGTGTGGGTGCATGAAAACATTTCCCACAATCACATTGCCACAGTGGCTACAATTATAGCATTGCCACATTCCTCGAGTTGTCGTGGATGCATGTTCCTCATTATTCCTGTTCAAAATCTCACGTAAGTTCTTAGAACGTGAGAAAGCAAAAATAGGACTGCCTGTGAAAATCTCCTTAAAATCTAGTTCTTGTTCAATCAATTCCCACCTTTTAAGGATACATCGTTTGATGTTGGTGGTTGATTTTAAAACACAAACTTCCCTCTTTTGGAGTGGTTTCTTAGATTTTTCTAGTAGCTTAGCTCTCTCAAAAGTTAGGGCCTTAAGTTGAGCTTTTTCCAAAATTTCTATTGGATATCCTCTTTTTTTGTATTGTCCTGCTAATTCCTCAATGTCCTTTTGCGCTTGTGCTACATCGCTGCTAATTCTTTTGATTCTGATGAATTGGGATAGAGGTAAATGATTCTTAACCCCTTCCATGCTGGTGACGAACCCCAGCCGTCATGCACTACGGTGCTCGTATGCTGATGACGGCTGGGGTTCGTCATGGCCCGCCCCTGTTCGTTTGTTTACCGCACGGGGCGGAATCGGGCCAGCAGGGAAGGGGTTAAGACTCATGGAATGAAAACTAGAATAGTGAATAGCATTATTCCGGTCTGCCTTTTTCATGTATACTCTGGTTCTTAGTGTATTCTGTATTTTCTCAATTTGGATGTCCAAAAAGTTGATTCTTGCAGCGTCAATGGTGTGGGTGAACTTGATTTGGGGATGACAAGTATTCAGTGTGTAAATTGCATCTTCTAATTGGTCCCGTGTGCCTTGCCATAAGATTAGAATGTCATCAATATACCGCAGATATAATGACAGATGATCTGACCAATTATGGTTATGCAAAATATGGGTGTTTTCAAACTTAGCCATGAAGATATTGGCATACGTCGATGCCCCAGTAAAACCCATAGACGTTCCCATCTTTTGGAGATAGAATTGTTGTTTCCAGGAGAAATAGCTGTGATAGAGGCAAAATTGTAGAATCTCTAATAGAAAGATGTTCAAGGATTCTTCATAATGGTGATTAAGTAGTATCCATTCTACAGCTTCGATACCTTCTCCATGAGGAATTGATGTATACAATGCGGAAACATCTATTGTGGCTAACCAAGTTTCTGGGTTTGGTGGTATTATGATATTGTTTAGTTTGTTTAGACAGTCAGTTGTGTCTTGCACGTATGACACCCATTGCTGTAATAACGGTTGCAAATGGTAATCAAGAAATCTACCTATTGGTTCTTGCAAAGAGCCACACCCAGCCACGATGGGGCGGAAAGGTGGATCGATGGAATTCTTATGCATTTTAGGTAGCATGTACATGTGTGGTCTTTTTGGATAATCAGTGATCAGATATTTGAAAGTGTTGTCATCTATCCAAGCTAAATCTTTTGCTTTTTTCAAAATTTGAAGCAGCGTGGCTTGAAAGATTGGAGTGGGATCAGAATCAAAAGGAATGTTGGTGTCGGTATCTTGGACATGTTGTGCGACCTTCAAATCAGAGTATATGGTGTCCATAACTACCAACGCTCCTCCCTTATCCGCAGGTTGGAACGTAAGGTCCTTGTTGGTGCTCATTTCTCATATAACAGTTATTTCCTTCTTGGACAAATTATGTTGCATGTGTTCTTTTCTGTGTATGTTAATTAAGTCCTTTTTGACCAGTAGTTCAAACATGTCAAGTGTTTTATGGGAAACTGGTGATATGAAAGTGCTTTTAGGCTTAAACACTTTTGTTGGTCTTGAAATCGATGGCTCTTGAGGTATATGATAAAAAAAACAAGGGAGTCTGAGCTTTCGCATAAATTTAAACAAGTACATTTCTGATTCTAGGGCCTTGGTATGATAGGTTGGAACAAAGGACATGCCTTTGTTTAAAATGCGTCGTTCACTTGATGATAATGTGGTGCTTGAAATATTCATAACCAAGTCTTCTACCGGTTCCGTCTGGTCCCTTTTTTTTTTTTTTTTTTTAACCTTGTCCCCTTCTGACTCGTTTGTTTTTTCTCCAACAACCGTTCCTTCCGGTGGATGGTTGCTCGTCTTGCCCGTCTCTAAAAAAGCCTGCTTAGATGTCCCACTGGTGGTAGCTTCTTCTTGTGTTCCTGACTGAACCATAATTGGAGGCCTTGATGGTAAAGTATCCAGTTCAGTTGCAATGCTTTCTTCAGAGGTTGAGGCTTGTGGTTTTTTGTATGGACGTCTTTGCGCATATACCTCCTCCCATGTATAAACCTCGTCAAGTTTATAATCAATCGAATCTCTACGAAATCTGCGCAATTTCCGTTCATGTACCTCCTTCTCATGTTGTTCTAGTATTTCATTGACATCCTTGAGAGTTTTGTCCAGTTCCTCTGCGGTCATCCTTGTTCCTAGATTAGTTTTTAAATCCTGAATTTCCGTGGCTAATTCCTTTAGTATATCAGACAGTTCCTCAATGATTAAAAGTATTAAATCTAGTGAACACTTGTTCAATATGGCATACCATTTAATCATAAAAGGTTTATTAAATTTGAATAACATAGGCTTTAAGGCTATGAGTAGTCCTCTAGGGATGCGTTTAACCCTATGGTATTTATTTATTTTATTTATTTATTTAAACACTTGTTAAGCGCAGCGAAGGCCCGTGGGCATCTTGGCGCTAAGTATTTGCTGAAATCTGCCTTAGAGAGGGATGTAATTATTGATCAAATAGCCACGTTTTAAGATGCCTTCGGAAAGACCACAGAGAGGGGCTGCTCTTTATAGATAGTGGCAAAGTATTCCAGAGCTTGGGTGCTGAAACGAGAAATCTCTGTCGCCCCATGAAACCAGTTTGGTACGGGGTATTTCCAGTTGAAGGAGGTCAGAAGACCTCAGGGATCTGGTGGGCCGATAGGGAACAAGTTGTTGCGTAAGAAAGGCTGGTCCCTGGTTATGCAACGCCTTATAAACAATACACAAAGCTTTGAATGTAGATCTGTTCCTGATGGAAAGCCAGTGAAGTTCTCTGATGGTTCCTGAGACTGATTGAAACTTGGGGATATCACCCAGCAGTCTAGCAGCCACATTTTGGATGGTTTGCAGCTTATTGAGAACTTTTTCTTGGGAATTCAGAAATAGGGCATTACAATAGTCCAAGGTGGACAGGACCAAGGACGTGATCAGGGTTTTACCAGCAGAGACAGGAAGGAAGGGGAGAATTTTTTTTAATGATTCGTAGTTTATAAAAAGCAGAGGAGGCAATCTGATTTGCATGGGGGAAAAACGGGGGAAAATGGTACTGGATGAGAGTTGAGGCATGTAGCCGTTGATTGATTTCTTTTCTGAGTGTATATTGTAACTGCTTGATTATTTGGCTGGTGGAACCTGGTGCGGCTTGAAAGGCTCTGGTTTCTTTGATTAAAGAGTATATCTCACGGAAGGTGTGCACATCGAGTACCATTACTAATTCTTATATAAACAGTGGTGCAGTATAAAATATATCAAAGTGTTGTAAATAAAGCATGTATTTTGCTTGCATAGATTTATTCATGTTAAAGTAACAAAGGCACTTATGTGAGAAACACATTATATAAAGACTTATTAGTAAATCGAACCATTTCATAATGTTTGATTGTGAAAGATAACAAGTATTTTAATTCTGAGTTTATGTTTTTGGACAAGGTGGGCCCGATTCACAGAACTAACTTAAGACAAAATCCTAAACTTAATACCATTTTGGCATTCACAGAAGGCACTTACTCATTTTGGTATTCACAGAAGGCTCTTACTCATTACGGTATTCACAGAAGTCATTTAGGAGTCCTAAACTGCTAAACTACTAAACTGAGAAAAATCCTAACTTTAAGACTTTCGGTATTCACGGAAGGTATTTAGGAGTCCTAACGTTAGGACTCCTAACTTTACTACTCCTAAACTGAGAAAAATCCTAACGTTAAGACTTTCGGTATTCACAGAAGGCATTTAGGAGTCCTAAAGTTTGTACGACTTGTATATTTGAGTTTAACTCTAAGAGATTATAATATTTTTATGTTGTAGTAAGCTATTTATATAATGCTTATAATGAGGAATATATTTGACTCTGTATTTTAATGTGCTGATCAAATACTTGAACAATAAAAGAAACAATTTGCACTGAGGATGCTCTTTTCATGACACGTCAATTTACTGCCCGAGGAATCAAATACATTTATGCAGCGTTGCATTACTCTGGATTTATCAAGTCACTAAGGGCCATGCAAGATAGCCCTGAGTTTCATGGCTTGATAAATCACATATTAGGTTTGCGTCGCGCTTGCATCCCATTGCGTGGTACAAAAGCAATGTAATCCGTACATAAGTATGGCCCTAGATATTTGTAAAGATCGGACCATTTTTTTACATTACGGATTTACACGTACATTTCAAACAATAAGACGAAAATATAATTGAAATTTACAGGAAAATCATTTAATTATAGGTCTACAAACAAAGAAAGCTTGATTAATTTAGTTAAGCCAAACATATACACGTTGAACATTTCCTACTTTAAATGACACAACCATTTATTAGGGTAATTAAGACATTACTAGAGGCTAAAAAATAACAAATCCATATTTTAAAACATAGGTACTCGCAAACGTTTTGCCTGGGGCCAAAAAGGTTGGCTTATGGTGTGACCAAGGATCTCCATGCACTGTTTATGACTTCATGTTTTAAATCACTCATGACATATTCTATGGCATCATTAATAATTGGAGTTACTTCAGTTAACTAAATAGATGGTGAATTTTAATGTTTTTTCAATTTAAACTGTTATGTTTCAGTTTTAAACAAAGAAACAACCACAGAAATTCCAATAGTTATAGTTATCACAAGTAACCATAACGTGCAGTAAAGTGATTATAACTTGCATCCCTACCATGCACAGTGTTGTCATCAATGATGCCATTTCAGATGTTACAGTGATGTTATCAATGATGAAATAGAGCATCATGAGTATTGTAATATGGGTAGTAATTAGCAGTGCATGGCAAGGGCATGAGTCATAGTTAATGTATGAGTTATAGTTATTTGAACTGACTATAACTTTCAGTGTATTTGTAGTTTAAAACGGTATGTTTGAACTGACATTTTCACTTATCTATAATGTTCGTTTAACCTTTGGTCTTTTCAGTGAGTTTCTAAGGTTTTTTTAATGTAAAGTAAGATATAATTACAATTCATAACTATAACATTATTTTGACTTTAGTTTTTTTCAGTGCAGTTCTAGTTATTTTTAAGCATAAAGGTATATTTTATTACGATACGTAAAGCCAACCCCATGCCGCACACGGTGTGAATTTGAATGTAGGACCTGGCCTATTGACTCACCTCGCATGGCTTTTTAAATAATATATTGTATTAGCTCCGCGGATATCCTGTGAGAGTAGCACCCATGGGATTACTGCAAAAGTCCAGGGGACCTCACTGGCACCAGCGGGACACTCAAAGGATTGCGAAAACCCCCAATTTATAAAAAAAAAATTATGTTCGGACCCGCTCACATGGTCCAAGGGGTCACATATTGAACCTTAAATTTTCAACAACCATTGAACCTATTTACACCAAATTCCAAAAAGAATACATTCTGGACTAGCTTTCTGTCAAATTTGGTGTAATTCCTTTTGGTGTTTTTGCTGCAGACTATCTCTTTTTCTCAGGCCTCGCTTCACAAATCACCTGAAATTTTCCCATAAGAAACTAAGCAAACAAAGGCACAGTTTTTGGAACATTTCATGAAGATTCGTCAAACTTTGCCCAACCAAACAAGCATTGGCAAAGCCAATAGGTTTAGCCTATGCGAGATCTATTGGCTTTGTCAATGTTGTTTTTTCTCCATGTTGCACAGCAATATGAGCTGCTGTGCAGCATGGCTTTAAGTGGAAAAAAAATAGTTCTATGGCGGGGTCAATGCTGGCCCTGTCATTCTTATTTTTTGGTTTAAGCCCTGTGGCTGTTTTGCTGGGTAACTTCAGGCAGATTAGCTTGGACCCAATTACTGGAATCTCTGCAACTTCCAATGAATGCACATGCAATGCCACATCAACCATCCTATGATGTCATCGGGTGACTCCCCCCAGACTGGCCTCATTATCGACGGAGTTGGGGGTCAGGCTAGAACTCTAAAGATAGAAAGCAAACTCAGTAGACAATAAATGACAATGAAGTAGTTTTTAACATGAACTGAGTGAGAGCAGAAAGCATATTTGCAATAAAGTACAACACTCAATCTCGGCCAGCATGACTCGCGGGGGGGATGGTGGCGGCACGCGGGGAGGGAGTCGCGCGGGGGTTATTTTAAAATAAATGCATTAAAAAAATTAACTTGCCTTCGCGGCTGGCTCTTGTCTGGTCCCGCGTTGTCCTGCGTCCTCTCCTCCACACAGGAGGCAGCCTGCAGGGCAGCCTCCTGCCCCTCCCCTAAGCCAATCACATTGCGGCAATGGCAGCACTGTGATTGGCTGGGACGCCGACCACATAGGCGTCTATGGGGAGGCCGTTTTCTCCATGCAGGCTGTATGCAGCCTACGTGGAGAAAACGGAGAGTGTGCATGACTGGTTTGGTTGGACCTTGGGCCGACCAAATAGTCAGCACCTACAACAGTGGGCAAGCCACTCCTCCCCTGCCTGGAACAGGACCACCCACCCACTCGCCCACCCATAAACAAACCCTTCAGCTTTCTTGCCGTGTGAGAAGCAGAAACATAAAATAATATTCATAATACTATTTTACGTTTCTGCTTCTCGCACTGAGAGAAAGCAGTGGGGCGACGCTCCTCCGCCCACACGGAGGAGCCATCTCTGGTAGACAACATTAAAGGCTTTGAGAGGAGGCCGAGGCCCCGAGAACAAGGCATACAACAATAATCCTCATATGTAAATTGGCAAGGAGATTACAATTGTAAGTCACAGCCTACAAGACAGTAAAAGCTGAATATGAAAAGTCAGTTAGGGTTTACAGTCCACAGCATCCGGCTAGGTAGGCGTGCTTATAATTTGAAGCTCAAAGCAGAAAAATACATTGATAGTTTCCATTGCGGGTGCGAAGAGAGAAGTTATTTGTCCAGGTCGAGTAGATGTGGTGCCAAGTAAGAAGATTATACACACCAGCCAAAAGAACGATGTCTGTGGTTGTAGGAGTCATTCATGGTCAGTTATAGACTGCCAATGCTCAAGAGCAGAATGGTAGACTTACATCTTCCTGCTCAGGGTCTTGTCCAGTGAGCAGTTAAGTTCCACATACACTAACTTACATGCCGTTCTGCTGGTACCCATTCCTCTGTTTTGATTGCCCAGGCAGACAGGCCACTTATAAAGTTCATCTTCCTGGAAGAGGAGGCAGGGAAAGCCTGGCAGTGCAGGCAACCAGCAGCAGTATTGCGAGGTGCCAGTCAGGTCTAGAAATGTGGACAGCACTGCCAAAATCCTCAAACAAGAAGCAGAAAACAAATTCTACAAGGGGGTATTGAAGTGGAAGGGCAGGAGTCTAAAACACTCCTTGTGTGTGCAACCTGTGGTGTCACACTCTTGGTGAAGAGCGGCAAACGATGGGGACAAAGAATGACACTTGCACACAGTGTACTTGGTGTGCGCATAAGACCCTGAGTGGTTTTACGCAACTTTATAGCTTCATCCACCCATGAGGATTGAGGTGCTAATTATCCGAGTCATCAGGCAGGGCAGTCCGTAGTGGCTGGGTGTCTCATACAATTCCTTCCCCTCTTTATTCTGGCGCTCTTGTCTGGCATACAAAGTCATGTAGTTTTCGACTGGGTCCGGGATTTGGGCATAGGTTGCAGTGTTTGCTCTGTGGAATACTGGATACCTACTCCTGGTTTGTGTTGCCCACGGACTTGCAATTTCATTCTCCTGATGGCCGTGATCTGGTGACTCCTCTCCCTCCAGTCGTTGCTTGTCCCATTGTTGCGTTCAGCTCGTCAAGGCTCCTTTTATCATCTTCCCACTCTCTGTGGGGGCATCCAATCTGTTCCTGATTATCATTTTGTCAACATTGTGTCATAAGTGCTCATAACGTTCCATGCCTTGGGCTCGTAGGGTGTGCGAAACTTCCACTGTGGATGGTGGTTCCTCAGGAGTGCAGTTTCTAACCAGCGATGGCGGGCTCCCTGCTGCCAGCTAGTCCTTGTGTTGGAATCACTGACAGAATTTCGATTTCCTAAAAATCGACCTACTATAACATCGAGTCTCTAATATCGATAGCACTAATATCGACACCCTATACTTAACATGAAAACTACAATAATATCGAGCAAACTATATCGATGCACAAAAATATCGTCTACAGAAATATCGTTAGCATAATTATCGAATACCATAATATCGACACTCAATACTACATATAACACACTACAATAATATCGAATACTAAAATATCGATAGCACTATTTTCGTCTATATCAAAATATCGATAGCTAAATAATACTCCTTTTTTATATATAACACCAATAAATCTATTCTCTAAGTAATACACACATTTTAAATGACTTCACTAATGTATTTTCAATTTATTATATAACATTTAGTGTACAAATTTGTGTTTTCGCAAACTGACGAAATTTGTATATAAACTCTTTGTAAACATACTTATTTAATACTTAGTACTCATTTTACATAATCTTTATTTATTACAAGAGTTATTTTAAACATAAATATATCATTTCAATTCCTCAACATAAACTATATAAGAAGATATATCTTAAATGTTTAACTCATAAAAAATTCAAACTAACCAATAATAACTCGTCTTTACATATCTGACCAATCAGATAGCAAACTTAATTACACATAGACTATATAAACCAATCACAAACAGCCATACAAGTTGCAGGAAATATTCTTCGTGACCACATACTGCCAATTTTGGGAGCACCATCTATATTCTTCTCTGCAAGAAAATTCATCCTGAAACTACAAGTAAGTAATCATATAGCTCTGTTAATAAATTCTAATGTTTTTTGGCTATTACTTATAGACCAAGATTTGTAACCTAATGTGTTATTTCTTTATGTACTTTACCTTTAAACAGACTCTACAAACAAATCAAGTTATACTTCAACTTCAAGACACAGGACACTTTAAATTTAAAAAAGGTATCTACATATGTTTAACATTTACTTAACGTTATTTGCCAATTATTGGCCTAATTTAAAAATCTATACTTCGTTTCTTAGCCTGTAAATCTTAATGCATAGTGTGAAGCCAGAATGTTTTGAGGAAAAAACGTTACAATGCTGTGTAAAAAATGTTTTCTTCCTGTTCTTAAATATGTTTTTATGTGCTTTTACTCATAATACATGTGTCATCCTCGGTTCTTTTTAGCAAATAAGTAACAATGCTTTATAACAAATGTGTATTATTTATATAACATATAAACGCATTAGTAATTTTCATCAACTTTCTCTCTAAACAGAACTCAAAGGTACAGAAACGAGATAATTCACATCAAAGAACAAACATTCAGCTACTACTATAATTCTCTTGGTAAGTTCATAAATAAAACATAACTAGTCTTTATAAACTCTATAGAATGTACTAGAAATAAAAATGACTCTTTTTATGCATCTGTTAGTATAATCTTCCTGTTCTTAAAGATGTTTTTTTGTGCTTTTACTCATAATACATGTATCATCCCCGGTTCTTTTTAGCAAATAAGTAACAATGCTTTATAACAAATGTGCATTTTTTATATAACATATAAACGCATTAGTAATTTCATCAACTTTCTCTCTAAACACAACTCAAAGATACAGAAAAGAGAAAATTCACATCAAAGAACAAACATTCTGCTACTACTATAATTATCTTGGTAAGTTCATAAATAAAACATAAGTAGTCTTTATAAACTCTATAGAATTTGCTACAAATAAAAATGACTCTTTTTATGCATCTGTTAGTATAATCTTGGAAATTTCTCTTTTTAAATCCAAATAAACAAAACTATTTTTAGAGACGTTATAACGTAAAAGAAATGTTACCAAAAAACAAATTGTAACTTTTCCTATAACATACTTAATTATTTCTCAACAGACCGTGGCAATAGAAGAACAACATCAAACTGAACAAGCATCTACTTTCGATAAATAGAACATTACTGCTGGTAAGTAAATTACTAGAAGAATACTAGCTTTATTTAAAATGTTTTATACATTTCTGATTGTATTAATATTTGTATATTAACTTTTGTAGATACCGGAACTCAAGAATGACTGATGATGCAACATTTATTACATCTCAGAAAGGCAAATTTTTGTTATGCTATATGGGCTACATTTATACTCAGGAGAAACAAAAAGACCTTAAAGTGAATTGGAAGTGTACAAAATATTACTCCAATAAATGCTATGGCCGTGCTACAACAAGGGAAACTAGTGTTATAAATACCACTGAACATAATCACCCACCAAACATCTCGGAAATAGAAGTGAGATCCACTCTTGAAAATATCAAGGAATTAAGTACCAGATCAGAACTACCTACCAACGTAATTCTGAAAGAATTACTACCTAAAGTTCCCAAAGAAGCAAGAGGTCAGCTACCATCTATTGCTACCATTAAAAGAACAATAGCAAGAACAAAAAAAGCAAGTAGACCCAATATACCAACTCCTAAAACTTTTGAAGAAGTCATAATTCCGCCAGAGCTTGTAATTACTCATAATGACGAGCCATTTATTTTTTATGATAATCATAGCAAGGACAAAAGAATAATCATGTTTGCAACTAATAACAATATAAAAAAATTAACTGAAAGTAGTACTTGGATGATGGATGGAACATTTTCTATATGCCCAAAACCTTTCTACCAGTTATACACAATTCATGGGCAATATCATAATACCTGTATCCCCTTCATATATTGTTTATTACCAAACAAACAAGCCACAACTTACTCAGAAATCTTACAAAAAATAAAGGAACAAACTTCTGACTACTTCCCAATGAAAATCATCATAGACTTCGAGCAAGCTATGATTAATTCTATTTTGAAAACTTACCCACACACATCCATTCAAGGATGTTATTTTCATTTCAATCAATGTCTCTGGAGACATTTACAAAAATCTGCCCTTAGTGTTGAGTATGCAACAAATATAACTTTTGCATACCAAATCAAACATCTCATTGCTCTGGCATATGTACCAGTAACTGATGTGGCCGAACATTACAATTTGTTAATTGAAAGTCCTTTCTACACCCAAAATGAGCAAAGACTCGCCCCACTTTTAGATTACTTTGAGGACAACTGGGTAGGAAGACTACATAGGTCAGGCCACAGACGCCAGCCAAAATTTGCAATTCCCTGGTGGAATGTCTATCTACCAACACTCAACCAAGAGGCAAAAACGAACAATGCTGTTGAAGGTTGGCACAATGCCTTCCTCTCTTCTACTGGACGTACAACACCCACATTACACAAGCTAGTCACAGCTATACAAAAAGAGCAAAGCTTTCAGGAACTACGTATGCAGCAATCTGTCATACAACTGACACCAAAACTCTCTAGACAAACAGCTCAAATGTATTTATATCTTCAACAGCAAGTCCAACTATATCCTACAACAAGAGGACTGGAATATTTAAAAATGATAGCCAAAACATTGAACTAATTGCAATAACTAAATTAATTGATAGAGATCAAACAATATCCTTAATCTAATAAAACACATATTTTAATATAATAAAAAAATATTTATTTAGTCTAATTTATTTTTTAACACTATTCTAAAAAGACTAAATAAATATATTATTATATCACAATATTTGTTTTTAAAAACTGCTTCCATCCAAATAAAATAACATAAATGTATAACTTACCTTTAAATAGAACATCATAAAGATAATCCTTTACCGACAATACAATGTGTAAATATCAAAGACTTAATCCAACAAATCATTAATTATGTTTTCTTTAACTCTGCTAAAACTATCCATCATCCAAATTAAACGACTATTTAAAAGCCATTTAAAATAACGACTGTTATCTTAAAGTGTGAAAAATATTTCACAGAACTCAAAATATAAAGGAAGAATGTAAATCATCTCCGTTCTAACAACTGAAACACACTTCCTTTCCCAATAAAAAAAATAATCGGAAACGGAAATAGCTGTTTCAAAATACTAGAAAAAAAACAGCTAAACAATCCCACCGACATAACACTAACGAGTATCCCATAATATATAAACATAACATTCCTATTTATTTTTATTTTAATTAAATTATACCACATACTCATTAACTCCAACTATTTTAAATGGCTCAAAAAGTCGTGAACGAAAATACGTATTGATTCCACTCCATTATATGTAAATAGTCATACTTTAATTACCAACCCCAAAATAACAAAATATAACCTTTAATTTTAATTTACAATACTTCAAAAATATAAAAGTAGATTCGTACCTACTCAAAAGTGAACCTGCTTCCAACCGGGACTTTCCCTTTACCAAAATAACGCAAAAAGACAAAGAGTGGTTACAAAATAAACGATCCAAATTATATGTAACTGTGAAAAGTACTACTATAAATGTCCATTATTGTTATATATATGGCTCGAAATTATGTGTAATGTTAAAAAAATTGTATAGTATATTGTGAATAGAAAATCTTTTTGCCTGTATATTAATTATATATTACATACTTTTAATATTTATTACATTAAGTATAAAAATATAAAAATATTTAATGTAATATTTATTAAAATTATTATATAACTAAATGTGTAATATTGTATTTGTTTATCAGATTTAATTGTTTACAATATGACTAATATGTGAAAATTGTTATTATTAAAACGTATTTATTAATAATAATAATCATGCATAAGAATATTGTAATGTTAAAAGAATCGATGATGATGTACATGTTCTATTTAGGATATTTATATTATATTATACATTTAAAAGTGTTCATATGTTAATATCATCATCAGTATATCACTATATGTATAAAAAATGTGTGACTTATGTTTTTCATTACACATGTTTGATGTTTTATTAAGAAACAATAATTGTATTATGTATGTATAATATCATACATTGCATTATGTGAACTAACCATTTTTTCTCTACAAATTAAAAGTACTTGTCAAGAAAATTACTGTAAAATGTGATTATTAAAAGAACATTGTCCTCCTTTTTTGTTTATATGTATACCAAAGATAGCTTGATAAAATGTATATGTGATCGTATATTTCAAGTGTTGAATAAAACAATTTACAGGAAAGAAAACTGGTGTCATTATTTTGTATTACCTATGACAAAATCATTTTTATGTATTTTTGCAAATGTATTATAACTGTAATGTTCTATCTATTTATATATACCACATGTAAATAAATAACATACTATACACTGAAGTTAGAACAATTATTATTCATACACCCATATACATATAATATCAATATTTGAAAGACACATAATAAAATTTTTAAATATTCCGACTCCAATAACAAATTTACTTTAGGTAATTGCTTCTCAAAAACCGTGATTAATTTACTATTAGAACTGCAATCACCATTTAATTAGAGTAAGTGCAGGACACAGAACATATTAAATTTACTCTTCCAACTCCAATTAACAATTAATTTAAGTAACTGCAGGACATTAAATAATAATAAATTACTATAGTAAATCAAATGTAAAAAAATGTATAATGTAATATCATTAAATTAAATTTAATATAATAAATTTAATTTAAATAGAATCTTAATTTATGTTTTCCCTGTACCCCTATAACTAAAAACTGACCCTGAAACCTAAAAATACCCCTTCACCCACAAACTAAAAACTGACCCTGAAACCTGACAAAACCCCTTCACCAACAAACTAAAAACTGACCCAGAAACCTAAAAATACCCCTTTACCCTCAAACTGAAAACTGACTCTGAAACCTCACAAAACCCCTTTACCCACAAACTAAAAACTGACCCTGAAACCTTACAAAACACCTTTACCCACAAACTAAAAACTGACCCAGAAACCTTACAAAACCCCTTCACCCACAAACTAAAAACTGAGCCTAAAACCTAAAAATACCCCTTTACCCACAAACTAAAAACTGACCCTGAAACCTTACAAAACCCTTCACCCACAAACTAAAAACTGACCCTGAACCCTAAAGATACCCCTTTACACACAAACTAAAAACTGACCCTGAAACCTAAAAATACCCCTTTACCCACAAACTAAAAACTGACCCAGAAACCTAAAAATACCCCTTTACCCACAAACTGAAAACTGACTCTGAAACCTCACAAAACCCCTTTACCCACAAACTAAAAACTGACCCTGAAACCTTACAAAACACCTTTACCCACAAACTAAAAACTGACCCAGAAACCTTACAAAACCCCTTCACCCACAAACTAAAAACTGACCCTGAAACCTAAAAATACCCCTTTACCCACAAACTAAAAACTGACCCTGAAACCTTACAAAACCCTTCACCCACAAACTAAAAACTGACCCTGAAACCTAAAAATACCCCTTTACACACAAACTAAAAACTGACCCTGAAACCTAAAAATACCCCTTTACCCACAAACTAAAAACTGACCCAGAAACCTAAAAATACCCCTTTACCCACAAACTAAAAACTGACTCTGAAACCTCACAAAACCCCTTTACCCACAAACTAAAAACTGACCTTGAAACCTTACAAAACACCTTTACCCACAAACTAAAAACTGACCCAGAAACCTTACAAAACTCCTTCACCCACAAACTAAAAACTAACACTGAAACATTACAAAACTCCTTCACCCACAAACTAAAAACTGACCCTGAAACCTTACAAAACACCTTTACCCACAAACTAAAAACTGACCCTGAAACCTTACAAAACACCTTCACCCACAAACTAAAAACTGACCCAGAAACCTAAAAATACCCCTTTACCCACAAACTAAAAACTGAGCCTTAAACCTTACAAAACCCCTTCAACCACAAACCAAAAACTGACCCTGAACACTTAAAATACCCCTTCGCACATACACAAAAAACAGACCCTAAACGCACAAAATGTACCTTTGATAAAACTACCCACCCTGATCCACTATAAACTCGACATCCCACTCCTAAAAATATGATACATTTATTTATTTAATATCTACTAAATTATATATTTTAAATACTTTTTACTACATACACAAAATACCTCAATTTAGAACAACAACATAATAGTGTTCATAATTTCGTATTTAAATAATATGTATATAAAATTTCGAATCGAAACAAAAATTAAATACAAGGCGAAATTTTTAATTCTATAATTAGAGTCTACTTTGTTTATACACTACCCACCCTTATCCCCTTGAAACTATACATCCCACTCATAAAATAATTAGACAAATATTTTTAGAAAATATATAAAAATATTATAATTACAATTCTTTTTTAGTACATACACAACAGCAAACTTAAAAAATAAGTACTATATTCGATAACAATCGATATCATTTCGCATAATTCGAATTTTGTTTAAATTTTAGAAATTTCGCAAATTTATATGAAATTGCGAAATTTTTATTTATATAATTAACCTATATATTTTTAAAACACTACCCACCCTTTTCCCCTATAAACTCTACATCCCGCTCCTAAATTTATTGTACAAATATTATAAAAAAATAATGTAATATTTTAATATTTATAATACTTTTTAGTACATACCCAAAAATTAATCATAATGTTTTATATACTCCCTAAATTTCGATCAAATTTCGAGTACTACAAATATTTTAAAAAATTATCGAAATTTTGAAATCTAAAGGAAATTCGAAATTTAAAATTGTAGAATTTCACTATACTTTTTTAAAACACTACCCGCCCGTATCCCCTATAAACTCTACATCCTGCTCCTAAAATTAATACACAATTATTTAGTAAAAAATTAAAAATTTAGATCTATTTACACAATTTATTAATATATATCCAAAAGCAAAGTACAAATAATTTAACAATACTCAATAAATTTATATAAAAATTCGCATTTTTAAATAATTTGAATTAAATTTCGCGAATTTAAAATTTTACTTCAAATGCGAAATTTATTATTCTATATTTACACTATACTTTTTTAATACACTACCCACCCTTATCCCCTATCAACTCTACATCCCGCTCCTACAATTCTAACTAAAAATAATAAAATTATATGTAAAAATTACCTTATATATAAACAACATTTAACTATATCATTACTTAACATACTTTAAAACATCACTTTTACATATCGATATTTTTGACTATCGATATTTTCAGCATCGATATTCCTGATTTCGACATTCATGTCTTCGATATTTTTGACACACACATAAATCGATATTTTCTACGACGATATTTTGGTTTTCGAAATTTCTTACCATCGATATTTTGGACTCGATAATATGGTACATCGACATTAACAACTCGATATTTTGACTGTCTACCCTTGTGTTGGTCTGTTCTTTTCTTGCTTGTCTGCTCACCGGGTCATACTCAGTAGGGGACCATTCAAAGTGGACCACAATGGTGGCACAGCAATTTCTATTCAGAATGAGGGTCCATTGGGGCGCACTTGGTTGTGCAATGTGGGGTTCCTCAATATTCCCATAGGAATCAGTGCAAGCTATCTTTGAGGGTCAGCCCTTTCACGGACAGCAATCCTTATTATGTTTTTCAGAGTTCTCTTAAATGCTTAACATCAGTGTTAGCTTGCGTCCAACTGAGGAGTGATTCGTCCGTGTTGTATGCTGAGAATTTGTAGAAAGCTGTGGAATTCAAGAACCTGGAATGGCAGGCCATTATCTGCCCTCATCTCCTCTGGAAGACCTTAACAGGGCCAGGACCTTCTCTAGCACCGGGCCAGAGCAGGGGAATGCCGTAGACCCAACTAGTTTCCACTATGGGGTATTTTGAATGCTTGTTTACCATCACCAGGGTGAGGTGGCCATCTGGGTAACTGCCAAAGTTGAGGCTGACTTTGCTCCCTGAGGCCTCACTTCATTCTTCGGCAATGACGGGTGCTGGTGCGTCTGGGCTGTTGACCCATTGGCAGGCCTCATACTGTTATACAAAGCCATCCACAGCTCCTTCCAGCCCTTGAACTGCACCTTTCTTCTGAAATGGATTTGTGTCTTGGCAGCCTCTTGGTGTCCTCTGTGAGCTAGTTCTAACACTCGGTGTGTTAAACCTGTTGTTATGACTATCCGGCATTTTCGTAGCACAAGGCCGTCTGGGGCGGAGCTTAGTTCATGCCTGACCCCTCCAGAGCTGTGTCAGCCGCTCCTTATCTGGGCCTACCCATTGGTTAGTATCCTGCAGGAATGTGCTCCATTCACCTTTCTGTAGCGTCGCTGAAACTTTTCCAAGAACGGCATCCTCCACGGTGCCTTGGCTAATCTACTGGAGGCTCAGTGCTGTATCGCTCACCGTTCTTTCCTGGGCGGGAGATGGAGCATCGTGTTCTTGAATAGCGGGACTAGTGGCAGACGGTCGTTGACCACATGGAATGTTCACCCACTGAGGTGGAAATGGCCACAGGCCCTTCTTAATGGCAAGGGCTTCTCTTTCGATCTTAGTGTATCTGGTTTCTGTTGGGATGAGTGCTCTGTTAGCGAAGGTGAGTGGCTCCGAATGCCCTGGTCCACCTCCTATGTCAGCCCTACTGGGCTTGCATCAACAAAGAGTTCTGTTTTCGGCTTGGGGTCAAAGTAGACCATTGTCGACTTACCGAGAAGTGTGGTCTTGATGTGTCAAAAAGGCGCATCCTTCATGGGCTCCAGGCCCACCAGACATGGGCCTTCATTAGTGCTCTGAGAGGTTTGGCAATAGTCGCCAGGTTGGGGATGAAACACCCGCAATAAGTGGCCATCCCTAGAAAACTGCAAACTTCTGTTGCAGGGTGCGGGTACCTGCAGGATCGCTTGTGATTTCCAGGGATAAACCAGGATGCCGCTCTTCATTAAGACATAGAAAAGAACTCAATGCTTGTCTCAAAAAAAGAATATTTCTCACGATGAAGGGTGATGAAGTGATCTCACAGCAGCTGCAATGTGTCCTGAGTTAGCAGTGATGTTCTTCTGCTACTGTGGAATATATCAATATGTCATCGCTGATGTTCATCACCCCCGGGAGGCCAAAGAATTCCTATTTTGGAACATCTCGGCTGCAGACGAGATCCCAAGTTCAGGCGCTTGTGCTGCCACAGGTCTAGTTGCGTGGAGAAAGCTGTATCTGCTGCTTTCATTGAGATGTAGTTATTTGTATCCTGCGTAAAGATCGAGCTTTGAAAAATACTGGTCCCTGTTGAGATTGGCAAAAAATCGTCCATCAAGAAGTGCCTCTCCTGTCTGATGGTATTGTATGGGAGGCGCATATCGGTGAACAGGCGGTTCTTGCCCGGTTGTTTGGGTCTTTCAGCGATCACCATCAGCGACTCCCACAGGATAGGCCAAACACCTTTTTAATGACACCCAGTTTCTCCAACTCTTGCTCAACCAGTGGCCATAGGTAGTACAGGATTTTCTGATGCCTCAATGCCACTGGCTTGAGGGTCTGACGTATCTACAGTTCTATCGGGGGTGCCTGGATGCACCCAAGCCCATGGAACAGACTGAGGAATTGGTGAAAGAGTTCATCTATTTGGAATGCCTGCACGTTCTGGCTGAGGGACACACAGCCTAGGTCTTCCATCGTGTGGCACCCTAGGAGGTACTCAGCCTCCCTTTCAATGAAGGAGAACTTCGCTGGAATCTCCTTGCCATTAGACTGGACCAGTGCAGTCATTGTCCATTTGAGCGGCAGGAACGTGTGTCCCCCGTAGTTGTAAATTCTGGTTATGGACAGAGAGATCATTGGCCTTGGGCAGTATTGGTGGAAGCACATGACGTTGACAGGCGCCCCTGTATTGATAAGGCAGTATATTCATGCAGGCTGCAGGCTGCAGGCCTGGGAGGGGACATTGATGGGGGCCAGTTGCTGGCAATCAGCCCCTCCCTTGGCTGGCCAGACGCGCCACTGGAGTTGCATGTGTCTGGGCAGGAGCCACGGGGCATTGGCGCCTGATAAAAACCACTGACCAATGCGCATGGAACTGCTGCGTGGGCAAGACTGCAGGATGTTGCTGCCAATATGCAAGCGCCGGTCAGGCATGCACAGGGGCAGGTTCTGCAGGCGGGGTGGAGCTGCCGCATTAGAGGCAGTGGCAGCAGTGAATGCAAGGGCCCCCCTCATCGCCAATGTAGTGTCATGCTTGTGGTGATGAGCAGCCATCAATGCTGACAAAGAATGACACTTGTGCACAGTGTGCTGGGTGTGTGCGTAAGGCGCCCGGCCATGAGGGTTGAGGTGCTACATATCCGGGTCATTGGGGCAGTTCATAGTGGCTGGGTGCCTCACTGCATGGCCTGAGGCACAAAAAAAACAAGAACTGCAGAGGGGCTCCTGTGCTGAGATGGGGACAGGACAACACAAAAGTATAGTCTGAGTATAGGGGACAGGGTGGGAGGGAGGTGGGTCGGTGAATAGTGAGGCAGCAAGTCACCTTGCTGTGCTGCACTATGTCACTGGGAAAGGGCAGGAATGTACAGTTTTTAAGGCATACAGGGCATTCCTGACTTTTCCCCCTGCGCTGGTGTCCTTTGGCTGTCTAGTGCCAATGCAGACACCATGGCACTCCAGATTGTTGAAGCCACGCAAAGTGACTTTGCCTGGCTTCAAAAATCTGACTTGAGGTTACATTGTTCTTGCACCACATTGAGTGGTGCAAGAGTGACGCAAACTGGGTCATAAATATGGCCCAAATTTACCTTTACTTCCATCCACCCCTAAATACTAAGGTTACCCTTACATCCCTTTACCTCTGCCTTCCCTTTAACAATAAAATTATCCATTATACACTACTCCACTCTAGTCCACTCCACTATACTTTACGTCACTCCCTCTACTTCATGCTTTGCCCGTCCACTCTATGACACTCTACACCACTCTAGGCCACTCTACGCCACCCCACTCTATGACACTCTATTCCTCTTCATGCCACTCTACTCCAATCTACGACACTGTACTCCACTCTATGACACTTTACTTCATGCCACTCCGCTCTATGCCAGACCACTCTACAGCACTCCACTCTACAACACTCTACTCCATGCCACCTCCACTCTATGACTTTACTTTACTCTACAACACGCTACTCATCTTCACTCTACAAGACTTTACTACACACCACTCTATGCCCCTCCACTCTATGGCACTCTACAACACTGTATGCCAATCCACTCTGCTCCACTCTACACCAATCCACTCTAAGCCACTCCATTCCATGCCACTAGACCCTATGCCTCTCTACTCTACTCCATTGTATGACACTTTACTCCACAACACTTTACTTCTTTCTATGACACTCCACTCTACAACATTCCATTCAATGACATTCCACTTCACAACGCTCCACTACACTCTACGCCACAACACACTGCAACACTCTACGCCCCAGCACTTTGTTTTTCTAATTTTCGCCTCTCTACTCTAAGCCCCTCCACTGTATCCCACTCCACGCAACTGTACAGCACTCTACCTCATTCCACTCCACGCCACTCTAAACCACTCTACACCACCATACTCTCCTCAACACCAATTAACTCCACTCTACACAACTCTAATCCACTCTTTTGTACTACACTCCATGCCACCCTACTCCACTCCACTCCACACCACCATGCTCTATGCCACTCCACTTTATGACACTTCACTACACGACTTTCCCCTCAATATTATATGCCACTCCACAGTAGAACTCTCTACACCACTCAATGTCACTTCAGTACCTGCGTGCCACAGAGCCCCTTTCTGCCCAATTACAAGATGGTGAAACCATTCTACCCTTGTGCAGAGCCTATGTGTCCACCCCAAGGTGTGACCAGGGAAAGGAGCAACATTTCCTCTGTTGTCACTTCCCATCAGTTCTAGAAGCAACTCCCTACCCACTGTGACTGGAGTTTGCTTGACTGGGGGGGACAAAGTAAGAGGCTTACCCAGTGTTGGCTAACATTTGCCTGTGACATGGGAGGCCTCTTTGAATATAATCAAGTTCCTTGGGACTGGCCAAATGGCCATTCTGCCAGAGGAACAGAAACACCTCCTCACATGTTAAATCCTACTCTGGGAGCAGTTTCCATACCTCATTCAGGGCTTAAACACTCAGAGGGCTGCAGCTGGGGGCTAATGTAATTAGACTACAGTAGCTTTGAGGCAGGAAACAGGTAACTTTCTAAAAGTAGTTTTTCCTTAATATTTACAAAAAAATCCAACTTCGCCAGTGAACTGGATTTTTTATAAATATTAGGCTCAAGAATGAGATTTCTAGTTATTTCCTAAACGTAGATAGCATTATTAAATGCAATAATGTAATATTTCCTCCTAGTGTTTTCCTATGGAACAGCCAGCCATGCTGCATTGAAAATAGCTTTAGGGGGTGGTTTCACTGTAAAGACATGAACAACATTACATTTTTACATGTCCTATATTTAAATACCATGGACAGGTAAGGCCTACTTAGGGGTGGCTTATTAATAGTCAAAGGTAAGGTTAATGCCTGCCAAAAGGGTTTATTTTTACAGGTTGAATTGCAGATTTTAAACTTCCACAGTCAGGCTATAATGGTAAGCCTAAAGCCATGTTTACAAGATAACTGTAGTGAAGGTCACATTAGTTTTGTTAACTTACAGGGCCCAGGTAAACTTTTGTACCATGTAGTAGGGTCTTACAGGCAAGTATAATGGATCAATTAGGAGTATAGCCAATTTCAAAATGTTTTAGGGGTGAGACCACATGCACAGGGCCTCATTAACAGAGTCCACTGAGTCAAAAGACAAGCAGTATCAGTCCAGAAAAGCTGGGGGTGACCATGCAAAAAGAAGCATTTTCCTACTCTATACGACCTTGTAAGAAAAGGCCTCTTTTGTATGGTCACCCTAGGTTTTTGGACTGATGCTGCTGGTTTTTTGGCTCTAAGAGTGAACTGAGGCCTACTAAGCAGACCTCAGTGTCAGTGCCCTCACCTTGAAATGTGTCTGTTGAATTGGCTTATACCCAATTGGCATGTACTAACTTACGTATAAGTTGTTAGTAAATGGTACCCAGGAACTGTAAGTTAGAGGTTCACCCCAGGGATTGAAGCACTGGTTGTTCAACCCTGGGTGTGGAAAGGTAAAACATGTCTCCCAGTCTACTACTTCAGACTGGAAGAGCAATGTGTCATTGTAGGAAAGTAGGGTCTGCTTTGTGGTCACCCCCACCTTTTTCTGGTGTCATTTTGTTTAACTGACTAGTCTGGCATCTTGCTAATCAGGACCCCAGTCTCTGTGCTTCTTCCCTAAATTGGACATGGTGAGCACTTAGGTACACTCCAGATTGGCTACTGGTGTGCCCTTGTAAGTCGCTGGTATAGGGTACCCAGGGCATAGGTACACTAGGGGTCCCCCATGGGCTGAAGCATGTATTATGCCACCCATGGGAGACAACTCGAATTATGACTACAGGCCTGCCGTTGCAGCCTATGTCAGCTGGTGCTAGCACCGCTTATGACAGATATAAGTTTAATTATATCTTAGGGCACTGCACTTAAAACCTTTCAATCCTGAAGGCAGGATGCTCGGTTATAAGTGTGAGGGTGCCCCTGCATGAGCAGGATGCCCCTACGACCCTTAGATTCTATTCTCCCGGGTTGTAAGCAATGTTCCCTCTAATCATTTTTTTTGCTGTGCTGCAATGGAATGTCTATGTGCACACTTTAATGAGCTGTGTGCACAACTGAGTCAGAACAGGAGTGAGCATACTACCTCTAAAAAGGGTAAAAGGCAATACCTCTGTTTCATTTAATTTTTGGATGAAATGGGAGCAGGGGTGCGGGCCTAAAGATTTCTTTTTAAATAAGTGCCATGAGGCATCCATCGTTGGCAGCATCATCTCTATGGCAGGTGCGGGCAACATGGACAGCAAGAGAAGAGAGGGAGGGAGCAAGCAAGAATACAGACAGCAATAAGGGGCTGGCAAGAACACGGACAGCATTTGGGCTCAAGCAAGTAACAGCATGCAAAGTGGGAGGTAGCAAGCAACAGCACAGACAGCTGGAGGAACGTGGGAGAGGGCAAGATACAACACGGATAATGGGGTGGGGGGGGCGAAGAAAGCAACTAGACAGACAGCAGGAGCGGGAGAAGTACATGAGGGAGCCAGATGTAAAAGACCCACTCTGGTAGAGTGCTTCAATACTCCATGGGAGACAAAAACAAATGAAGACGAAGGAAACTTATGGGAGCTGACCAATAAGATGCAATCAAAGGTGAGTGACAATGAAGCCAACCAATGGTAAGTAAAAGGTGGCCTCCAAGCCAACAGTATATCAAACAAATTATTTTGCATGCGTTGTCCTAGGCAAAACCTAAATCATTTGTAACTTTTTCCGGTGCTGACATAAAACCGTCCAAGGTCCTTGGAACAGGGTTGCACAATATAAAATTGTGGGAAGAAAATTGTTCCCTGGTGCGTTAGCTAAAATGGATCAACCAATATAAACCAAGAGTACAACTCCTAGACTGCACATGGTTGTTAAATGAAAATCCAACTTTCAGCATATTAATGGAATTTAAAATGGTGGACATTGAAGAAAGGGCTAACAAGAACAAAGGCCAGATATGCAAAGGCATTTTATTTTCACAAAAGGTCTGATTTGCAATATTGGACTGTTTTCGACCTCCAACAATACCTTTTGGTATGTAGCAAATCCAAATTTCAATACAGTAACACGTTATCAAAACGCAATTTGGGTTTGCGACTTAATACTGAATCAGTATTGTAAGTGGTATGTTTAGGGTGTACCTTCTAAGTACCATTTTCGATTGGGATGAAATACTTTTTTACAGCCAAAACCATGTTCGAAACATTAATATTTTACTGACTACACAAATGTCATGGTAGCCCTTCGTGAAAGTTGACAAAACATTTCTTAGAGTACGCGGTGGTCCCCTCCTTACTCAAACATTTTATTTGAACTTTTCTTTTATTATGTGCTTTTTAAATGCATACCATTTTCCTATTAGAAAAATGGGCTGCATTTAAAAAAAAAATGATATTAACCAATCACAGTCATGGTGATCTGCTGACCCAAGCAGGCCAGGCTCACTGTGATGGCTGCGAATCATGGTTGGCCGCATTTTGTGACCTACCTTATTAGTATTCCTGAGGTAGGTTGAATTGTGACCCACTGCAATTTGGCATTTTACGAACCAACATATTAATACATAGGTCGGTTCGACAAATATCACAATGGTTGCAAAAATACTAGTTGTAAAGTGCGAGCTGTCATTTGTGACCAGTGCTCAATACATTTGGACCAAGATATTTAGTAAAAAGTAATTTTTGGGTGTACTTTAACTGCCATCACTTATGCTTAGCGCAGTGCTTCCCAAACTTTTTAGAACCAAAACCCACTTTTTAGAACAACAAACTTTCATAGCCCACCTAGATTTAATTAACATGAGGCGGGTGATTTTTTTAATGTACTTAAAGGATGGTGTGTTAGCTCATTGTTATTTACAGAGAGTACATTTCCACTGAAATAGTCACTACATTTTCACAGACATACAGTTCTAAACTGTTTTGCACATAAATTATAATGTGTGAAAATCGAGGTTCAGTGAATATTTATTATTTGAAGGTCTTAATTTGTTCTGATCCTAATAAAATCTCTGTTTCAATCACACTTCAGAATTATACAGAAATGTGCTTTATTTTTGGTTTCATAACTGCTGAATTTATACAGTTTGTTTATAGGTATTCACAAGCTTGTTTTGTGCTGCGAAAAAATGACATCCTACAGCCTTTCCATTTTTCACACTTCATGTACCCCAGCAAGATTGGCACATAATTACTTTGCTATTCTTTCTCTGACTGTAAAGTGACAGGAGTTTGAAAACACCTGTTCTGTGGAAAATAAAAAGCAGCAAACAAAATAACCTGACTTTTGACCTATGTGTTTAAAGTGTGCAGCAAACTTGGGAAGATAAACACAGAATTCAAAGGCATCTTTATTTACAGCTTACACATATCACCATAAATCAAGGTTAGGAAAACACTGGGCTAGAGCTAAAATTAAAAGTGTCTGTAAACTGTATGTAGAAAGGTAGAAACAGAGTATAGTCTCTGCTGAAAAAAGTAACTCTTTGTAATGTGCTAAGAATTTTGATTTACTGTGTTGTGCCTAATTCAATTCTAGTATTTTTGTAGCACAACAGACAAATGCCACAACATTTGGAGGCAGCCCAAATGGAACAGTGGTTGTAAGTGCATCAGCCATTACAATAGATAGAGTGACAATGCGTCATTACATTATGGCTATCTCTAAACTCGCTGTAACAAACCCTGTTGTTTTTGGTATCAAACATTTTGGAATCATACACCCACACCGTAAACAGTGTGGGAGTATGATTAAATGCACTGTAAAGCTTCCCCGGGAGGCCCTCAGTGCTCCCGGTACCCGACTGTGCCTTTTAAGAGAATTGCAAAGCCCAAATCTCCCTTTTTAGGTCTCGCCTGTCGATGCGCATGCGCATCGAGCAAGGCGAGAGTATTGGCACTTATCCGCTCTTTATCCACACTGCAAGGAATCGTGGCGATTCCTTGCAGTGCACGATAAATTTAAGCTCAATGCGCATGCGCATTGAGCTTAAATGCGCGTGCACATGCACCCAGCCGCCTACTCTCTCTCTCAGCCTTCCCACAACTCCGCCCCCTCACTACTTGATTGCACGGCCGCTAGGCCGTGCCTCCCCTACTCTCCTCCCCCCTCCTCCTCCCCTCCCATGCCTGCCTGCCTGCCTCAACTCTCCGCCTCCCGATCTTTTCCTAGCTCCTGATCTTCTCCTGCCGGGGTTCCGATTTCCCTTGCACCCCCGATCGTCCCCTGATTTCCTCTTGTTTAAGTTTGAATTTATTTCCACGAATTTCTGATAGGGACCCCAAAGAGTTTCCAAGCAGATCTTCCAATGTGCGCGAGTTTCCTGGACTATATGTCGCCGTCCACTGTGCAAGATTTAAACCTTAGTGCAATTGTTTCCATAGAGATCTCTCTGATCCAACGACCGTGCAAGGGAAGTCTTTCTTCACAGAGATCCGGAAATCCGATTTCCCTTGCACCCCCGATCGTCCCCTGATTTCCTCTTGTTTAAGTTTGAATTTATTTCCACGAATTTCTGATAGGGACCCCAAAGAGTTTCCAAGCAGATCTTCCAATGTGCGCGAGTTTCCTGGACTATATGTCGCCGTCCACTGTGCAAGATTTAAACCTTAGTGCAATTGTTTCCATAGAGATCTCTCTGATCCAACGACCGTGCAAGGGAAGTCTTTCTTCACAGAGATCCGGAAGGGTCGCGACGGTGCCTCGGTTTCCGGTCCCAGGGGCTCGAGCGCCTGCAGCCTCTGCTCCCTCCGCGCTCCTCGCACTCTCCCCGCCCGTGCGCGCGCTTATAGGGAGCTCGCGGCGGCCAGGCGTGACTCAGCGCGCGCAGACACCCACACGCTCCGCCGCGGCCCCTGAGGAACGGGATCGGAATGCACCCCTTAACCCCTTCGTGACACAAAGACTTTCATCCGCAACACCAGCTTTCACTATCGAAGACCAAGGGGTGTACGGTGGAAAAGGAGGTTTACTTGAAAAAACATACTTTACTTAATGTTTTTCGCACTCAGCGAGATCTCAGATTACCCAAAGCAGCTGGATACCTCAGCGGGGTAATGCGCCAGCTACATATACGTTCGGTTTGAGTGTGATCTGCAGGTCAAAGGTTCAAGTTCGAGCGTGACAGCTAGGGAAAGAACACCTGCATGTCCAAGGTCATGATCCAAGCTAGGCAGCTCCTCAGTGAGGTACCGTGCAGCTATATGGTTCTGTTTCCGGTTAGCTAGCTCACTGTTGCAGTAACCTGCAGTTAACTTGCGAGTCCATGTTCCAAAATCGGTGAGATAGCTCAGTAGACTAATGTGTATGCTGCGGAAATCTTTTTCTAACCTGTCAGAGCTGGGTTTGCATCTAGTGACGTAGCTCAGGGGTGACAAGCTCAGTGGATTTATGGACTTGCCGCAGAGATCTGCACACAACTGAAGTTCTACGGTTAAAATCTAAGTAAAACCGCACAATAAGGACGTAAGTTAGGTGCAGAGAATTTTGTAGTATGCAGGTTTAATGTTTCAATCTCAGTGACATTAACGTATAATTAATTGTATCAAGCAGCCAAGGAATTCGAAGTCGCACCACCTAAACAGGGTGAAACGCATTGGCTGCGCATGTATTGAATCCACACATTAAAAGAAGGATGCTGCTTCAACAATGAAGGCTTAAGAAATCCTTTGACTCCACTGTTTTTGTTATTATTGATGCCTCTGTGTCCGCATATTTACAATAAAATACAAAATAGCCCTTCCCTGCCCTCCGTTTTGTTTCAGCCCTTCCCTGCCCTCAGTGTTGCTTCAGCCCTTCCCTGCCCTCCCTGTTGCTTCCGCCCTTCCCTGCCCTCCCTGTTTCCGCTCTTCCCTGCCCTCCCTGTTGCTTCCGCCCTTCCCTGCCCTCCCTGTTGCTTCTGCCCTTCCCTACCCTCCCTGTTGCTTCCGCCCTTCCCTGCCCTCCCTGTTGCTTCCGCCCTTCCCTGCCCTCTGTGCTGCTTCCGCCCCTCCGTGCTGCTTCCGCCCTTCCCTGCCCTCCGTGCTGCTTCCGCACTCCCCCTCACCCTCACTCACCCTCAACCCCTCACTCACCCTCACTCACCCTCAACCCCTCAACATCAACCCCTCACTCACCCTCACCCACCCTCACCCTCCCTCACTCACCCTCACTCACTCACCCTCACTCACCCTCACTCACCCTCACTCACCCTCACTCACCCTCACTCTCACTCACCCTCACTCTCACTCACCCTCACTCTCACTCTCACTCACCCTCACTCTCACTCTCACTCACCCTCACTCTCACTCACCCTCACTCTCACTCTCACTCACCCTCACTCACCCTCACCCTCACTCACCCTCACCCACCCTCACCCTCCCTCACTCACCCTCACTCACCCTCACCCTCACTCACTCTCACTCACCCTCACTCACCCTCACTCTCACTCACCCTCACTCTCACTCACCCTCACTCTCACTCACTCTCACTCACCCTCACCCTCACTCACCTTCACCCTCACTCACCCTCAACCCCTCACCCTCACTCACCCACACTCACCCTCAACCCCTCACCCTCAACCCCTCACCCTCCCTCACCCTCACTCACCCTCAACCCCTCACCCTCAACCCCTCACCCTCCCTCACCCTCACTCACCCTCAACCCCTCACCCTCACTCACCCTCAACCCCTCACCCTCAATCCCTCACCCACAATCCCTCACCCACACTCACCCTCACTCACCCCCACTCACCCTCACTCACACACCCTCACTCACCCTCACCCTCACTCACCCTCACTCACCCTCACTCACCCTCACTCACCCTCAACCCCTCACCCTCACTCACCCTCAACCCCTCACCCACCCTCAACCCCTCACCCTCACTCACCCTCAACCCCTCACCCTCCCTCACTCACCCTCACCCTCAACCCCTCAGCCTCACCCTCACTCACCCTCAACCCCTCACCCTCACTCACCCTCAACCTCATGCTAAAGATTTACAAAAAAACCCATAAACAATTCTAAAAGCACTAACTCTAATGCTGCGAGACCTATTGCATTTCTAATGCTTGTTAATATGTGTAAGTCAGCCTTTTGGCAGGTTTAACAAGCCCTAAGGCAGGGTGCAACATATTTTAAAAGCAAGACGTGTTGTTTATATTTTCTGACAGTAAAAATGCCAAACTAAAAAGACTTGATTGCCCAAATGGCGAGTACAGGGTTACACACTGACTCTTCAGCTGTGCTAACTCCTGAACGGTGCAACCATGCTGATACTCCAAGGTATCAAACAACTCATTACATTATTACCAACATGATGCTCAAGTCGTAATTAATGTGACTTGTTTTAGTGTGCAACGGTTACAAAGTTGTCAATTTGTTACCTTTAGTCTCCTGTGCCCTTACTGGTTACACATGGGGTATGTCCCTGAGACAGCTTTCTTTCCAGGAGAGGTGTGAAAATGATTCAGAGGAAAGGAGACAATAATAGCCTGCAAGGGAGAGAGTTGCTACCTCTCCCTGGCAGAAAGCCAAACAGGTGTTGGCCTAAAAGATGAGTTTTAAATCAGATTCTGCCTTCAAAGAGCTAATGAAGAACACTTGGGAGAGGGTCTGCCCTTTAAGTAGACAGGCTGTCACTTTGACAGGAGAGGGGAAACCAGTTGCCAAGCCCCTTATTCCAGAAGCTTGTAGCCCCCTTGATAGCCACAACTCTGGGTTGGGCAAGGGAGCTCTGCACACCAAGAGAGGGGTTCTGCCATATTGGAAGTGGACAGAATGATGCATCCTGGGATAGCCAGGTGCCACATTTGTAGGAAGTGGTCATCTGGAGGGAGGGAACCTTGAGGCCCATGACTACCAACTGCATCCATCCTGAAGGCATTTTCTGAGCATAAGATGAGCATCACTCCTAGCCAAAAATTCAGATCTCGTTGGACTGGAGAAGAGGACTAAAGAAGGACTGCCCTGCTGTACCAAGGACCTGGTGAAGAGAGGCAGGAAAAACATGGACCACACCTACTCAAAATGGTGGCTAGGACAAGTGAAGGGACTGTCCTCCTGTGTCCTGCTTGTGAATTATTCATTTCTCGAGCTCAGCTGAAGCAAGAGACTCCAAGGGTCAGTTGGGCCACCTCCTGTCCGCAGCACAGGACCACAACAGCTGAAGAAGCCTGCTGGGGCAAGTTGGTAGCCCAGATCTGCAGATCACTACCTCTTGCCTCCTTGAAGCACCAGAGACCTGGACTTAACGCTAAAAGTTGTATCCAAGTCTGTTGGACCTGAGAGAGTCATCAGAGTGCCACTTGGTCACCTAGAAGACAAGTTATCACCCAGGAAAGGATTTCGCTGTAACCACTTTACCAGCCATCTGGTAGCCCAGTGGCGATTGGACTTCTTCCAGGACCGAAAGGACTTCAAGGGACATGGACAGCTGTGGCCAGGATTGCCTCAACCTATTCATGGACTGAGGAGTAGCAGCAGAAAGATCCCCATCAAGCTCATCATATCCACAGCATCCATGAGCATCTTCAGCATCCTGTATCCCTTGCATCAGGACCACTTCCATAGAAACATACACCAAAGAGATTAAAGTGCCTGGAATTAACTGAATGCTGCTTCTCTTGTTGAGTAACTCTTTCGGGGGACCTTGCTGGTCCCTTTGACTGGCTTCTTACCAGAGCTGGTTACCTAAAGTAACAAGAAGGAACTGCATTGATACTTGCCTACGTTTTCTTTGAAAAAGTTTCTGTGTCAAATTCATTACATTTGTCAAGGCTTGTTTGCGGTTAAGTGAAAAAGTGCATATTTACTACCTCTTGTAAAATCTGTATCTCCAAAACCCTCTGGTCGAACATTTTCATTTTGGTGTATAAAAATGCATAAGGATCACAGGAGGTCCGGCGGCGCTCCAGCAGGGATTGCGGCCGACTGCAACCAGGAGCTGAGCAAGCAGAGATCTGGAGGCCATGTTTGAGGAAGGCCAAGCTGCCATTTTGAGGGGCTCCGACGCATCACGCAGCGCCGCACGTACGGTCGAGGGCCGGTAGTGGTGGCTGGGCCCTCCCATGTCGGCGCGGTAGGAGAGCTGAGGCGAGTCCGCCGCGCCCCATCTACAGGGTGTGGTGCGACCCCTGAGCCCCTCAGCGGAGCGGGGAGCCCGATCGGGGCCTGCGGTGCCTGGGAAGCCCAGAAGTCACCCGCTGATGCTGGCAGCGGCCCGCCAGTGGTGAGTACTACCACAGCCAGGGGGTCGGCCGAGAAAACCAGAGGCGGTTCACAAGCAATGGGCATTGCCTCGAGTCTGGAGGAGCACAGAGGAGGCCTACGTAGCACCCAGGGACACGGGGCAGAGCGGCTGGCCATTAGAGGAGGAGCTCCGAGGCCCGGCATTGCTCTGGCCGGGAGTGGAGTCTCGGACCGAGGGGAGGTCTGAGGGAACCTTGATCTCTGGGTGAAGGTCCGCAGTGAGCAACACACTCGGCAGAAGGTGGAGGCTGAGGTCGTGGTCCTAGGGAGCCCCCAGGTGCTGGATGGGGTCTGCGCCCATTTTCGGGATCTTCCCGCCTGTAATCTGTCCCAGGGAAGTCAGCGGAAGCGGACAGCTGGTGAGCCTGCAGTGGAGGGCAGTTTGCCTAGCGGTATGGCCTAGCGGAAAGACTGGGTCACAGGTGGGTGTGGAGAGTGACACGCCTGCATTGCAGGAGAGCGAAGGAGCTGGTCGGCTGGGAAGCATCAACCGAGCCGGCGAATGCTGCAGGCATACCTCACCGCAGGTGGAGAGCGTCAGGCTGCGACTGGCCGAAGGTGGGTCCTCGCTGGAGGCTGGATCTGGGACACAGATTTGAGGGTACAGGGGCACGGACTTGACTGGTGTGGCCCGGCGGGAGGTGGAAGAGGTCCTGATACAACGTGGACTTAGCTAGGTGACCCCTGGATCCCGCCTAATCTGAGAAGAGGGACCCCGAGACCGGCAGTGAGTGTGTGACGGGGGACTGCGGTGGGCCCTACTGGAGGAGTGGGCATACTTGGGACACGGAGAACGGAGCAACGGGGCTGCCACGAGGTATCCCACAGCCAAAACTATATAACCTCTACCTCACTTTGGTTTATTTCAGTAAATTTCAGGCCTGGATACAAGCTAGGCCTTTATTCAAATCTTAATGCTAATTGCACATGTGACTGCACTGGTAATACTATATAACCCTACCTCACCGAGCCTGGCTATATGCCTAAGACTCAAGCTAATACTTATTCACCTCGTAATGCTAACTGCACAGGCTTAAGAATATATATATCTAATCACCCTTATAGCCTATTGCCTTCTACCTCATATATGTTTGTTGTTATAATTGCTATTATAATGTCTATTTGTAATCTACCGTCTATGTTAAGCGCTATGATACCCACGGGTCTTGTCCGCGCTATACAAAACACTATAAATAAATAATAAATAAATAAAATAAATAAAGGGTGGTGACCCGGTGTTTGTGGTGGGGAGCCGCCGTGTGAATGTGCGGCTGTGGCCCCAGCGTCGCTTTGTGTGCAGGGTGGCCCTGAAGACGCCCAGTGAGCCTGTCATAGCCTTCCGGGAAGTGCCTCAGTCTAGGACTCAAGAAGAAGGAAAGCGTTGGCAACCTTGCAAGTGCACGGAGGGCGGCCCGGCTTGGCATCTAAGGGGCGGAAGGATACGGACAGAACTGGGGCTTCGCAGCCCGGTGGGAAAAGAGTTTGGCGGACCTGCTGCCTGGCTACATATTGCACAAATGCCTCGTCTGAGGAGAGCGGCGACGTCGGGGGTGGGTGATGACCACTTCCAGAGGACGCAGAGACAAATCGGTGAAAGATCTCTTTGGCAGGGTCTAGGAGAGCCAGAAGCGGGACGCCATGGTGTCAGCTGTGAAACTGGTACCGTCGGAGTAGGCCTCAGAGCCCATCACTAAGGCCTTCTTGGAATCCCTGTTCACGTCCTTGAGAGATGATATCCACACACTGAAAACGGAATTCGCGAGTGAGCTTCGGGAGGTTCGCAAGGATGTGGACAGTATCGGAGAAAGGGTAGCGGAGCTTGAGACCAAGAGTGACAACACAGACACTGAACTTGCAGCTTTGCAACAAGAAGTCGTCCGGCTCCATGGCCAGCAGGTGGATCTTCAGACACACCTGGAGGATCTTGAGATCGCTCATGGCGGCATAACATAAGGATTCGTAATGTGCCGCTCAATGAGCAAACAAGGGACCTGTTTCGCTATGTCAGAGAGCTCTTCAACCACATCTTAGGGAGCCCGTTGAGATACAAGCGGCAAAATAACGGGCTGAGGAGAAGCAACGGAGCGAAGCCCAAGATGGCGACATGAGAGGGGAAGGTGGAGATTAAGCGCGTAACCGAAGGAACCACCAGCGAGGTGCACTCAACGCTCGCCAACATACCCCCGAAGTTAACGAGCGAGAGAAGTGCAAGGGGAAAGTAAGGGGTAAACAAGAGAGGAAACACACGCTGAGAGAGAGAGCCCCCGCGACTCGGCAGGGAGAACGAAACCGAAACTAAAGCCGGGGAACAGGGAGCGGCCATCTTAAGCAGCCATCGTACCCCGACACACAAACCCAGAAGGTTCGGATTAATTACGCGCGGTTGCAGCAGGAGATCAAACGGGAGCTAGGTAGATGGAGACACTTCCCTCTGTCATGGCTGGGGAAGGTGGCGGCGTTAAAGATCACGATCCTTCCACAGATTCTTTACTTATTCCTCACTATTCCGCTGCAGCCCGAGAGGCTGGATTCGCCAGACTCAATCGGAACTGGCCCAGTTCATCTGGAGAGATAAAAAACCTCGGATAAAGCTCAGACTTGCGACGCTTCCCCCCGAGTAGGGAGGTCTTGGCTTCCCCGACCTGCTTCTATATTTTCAAGCGGCTCAGCTGCGCTTCCTCGTAGAATGGAGCAGATGAGGTTCCGTGATTGGTATCAGCGAACCGCAAATGATCCATTTAGCATATCCTGGTGTTTTCGCTATGCTACGAGCAAGAGCACTCCTGTTATGAACACATTTCTGATCTACCCACGGCATCCATCTTAGATCATGGCAGCCATTTTGTGTTTCTTGCCCTCACATACGCAATAACCTCTGATCACTTCATTTCGATTAAGGACACGTAGCCTTAGCCGGAGATTCACCTTTTTCATGACACGTGCACCTTAAACCAGATCACGCTGTAGCTGCATGACTCGACAAAGGCTGCCTCCTCTGCCCGAGGCCAGTCCTGTTAAACTGGTCTTCGTGTCCATTGTCCTGATCACGATTAGGCGGCCGAAGCCGGTAGCCTTGCCCATTTACAACCCACAAACATCTCTTATCCTGCTTTCCTATCTTCCACACCTGGCTCCGTTCCTTTCTTTCTGAATCTTTATTAGGGGGAGGTAACGAAATTTATGATGAGGCGGTCCGGCTCTTGAATGCAATATTGACAAGGGATTGTGATGAACTAGTGGGAACCCCTCTTCGTAGATGTTTGGCATCAGATTTTATCGACGGTTCCTGTGTAACACCAAATATTTATTGTTTTAGACACAAAGGTTTTGAGAATGTATTACATGTAAAGAATTCGCCCCCAGCTTAAAATTTAGTAAATAAGGAGCAACCCTCTTTGTACACGTTGAACAGGCTCCTAGACACTGCCCATGCGTGGTTTGTGTGACTTCTGTGTCCCTGCAGTAATAAACCTTTGGTCTTTGACGCCACCATCGAGAAGCCCGTGTTTCTGTTCATTTGTGCACCAAGGCAGGTGGAACTCCGGGGTCTTTGGGTGTTGTTCCCTGACACCTCTGGACGGAACCAAAAAGTCCAGAACTCCAATTGGCGCCCCACGTGGGGCGACGTCATTCGGTACCGGTCCAAAAGCCTGAAGAGTTCGAGAAGCTTCGTGTGAAGATTCCTGAGGGAGGCGCCCCACTTCATCGATCCCGGCATATCGCAAAAGTGGCCCGAAGTTCTCTTCCACGAGGGTTCCCGTTCAGGACGGCTGCAGTGGGCCGTTGCCTTGACCGTCGCCCTGTCTTGGACCCGAGGTGCAGTCCTTAGTACAGCGAAACGTGACGGGTTTCTCCTTGGTGACGTCTTCAGTGCCTCAGTTAAGTATTTAGTGATTGCTAGCTGGTTACTTCGTGAGGGTTGTTAAAATCCTTTTTGGTTCTTGGTTTGGTTTGGTTTCGTAAGATTATCACTGGTTGTTCTGGTTACGATAATCTTTTTGGTTTAGTTTGGGTATCGATACATCAGTTCGTTTTGGTAGGCCTAAGTTCTTGGTTCAGGTGCACATATTTGTTTCTTGTTTTGTTTGTTTTGTGTTCCGGACTGAAAAATGGTAAGTCGGAGAAACTGTATGTTGTCTTGTTTTGGTTGCAACAGTGATTCACGATTGGAGGACTCATGTCTGGTTCCTCCGATTGGGACTCCCCTATATGACTTGTATTGTAAACATGGTGTGGGTCCTATATCTTATAATGAGGTGTGGGTCCGATACACTGAGAAAGATGGTGTCCTTAGTTGGCCACTGCATGGTAGTTTTGAACCCGAAATCCTTGACAATTTAGAAGCGAAATTGTTTAAAAAGAAAGCCCGGCCGGCAATGTTTGATTCTTTCCGTTACTGGCGAAAAGAATCCAAACAGAGAGAAATGAAAAGGTTAAAGAAAGAACAGAAAGAGCAAGAAGAGTTGACTCTGGAGCAAGCGGCTAAGCAGCTGCAAGTTAACGAGTCAGAGAAGGCCATAGAGGTGGCCATTAGAGAGCATAATTTAGCGATTGACAAGTGCTACCCTGCCTTGCCATCGAAAACAGCTAAGATACTAGAGGATTCCGAAAACGATCCTCTGTTGTCTTATCTGTTACGGTCACCTCCACCGTATGCACAAGGTGCTACGGCTCCACTTGTACCGAATGTTCAATTGCCGGTTGCTGGACAACCTGGTATTCCTGCTCTTGCCCCTCAGAATCAAGTTCCTGTACCTCCTGTGGTTAATATGAATGTTCCTACGGCTCCTCCTCCTCCTGGATTGCCGACTTCTATACCTGTATCTGTGTCGCTTACACCTACTACTCCACAGACTATTTTCCTCGATACTCCTACTGTTCCGCTATCTGTTCCTACCTCTACTGTGTTCTCTGCGTCTGCTAGTGTGTTGACTCCACTTTCTGTTCGTCGAAGAATCACTGATTCTGTTTCTAACATTCTGTCTCCTTTCTATAAAACCTTAATCAAGACTCCTACTTCTGACTCTGTTCAGAGATGTAGTCAGCTTCCGAGTACTGAGGAACGGGGAATTTTAGATTCCACGGCTCTCAGATGGATTTCGAAGAGTAGGAGATATAGTACGAGAGATGTGCTAGATACATTTATGCAGTGGAAAGAACCAACACAACGGTATGTCTTTGATGAGATGTGCTCGCTGTTACGTGAGGAGATAGAAGAAGATGATGTTGAATCGAATTTAGAAGACCTAATTAAGGTTCAGAAAGAGTTTGCTGCAGGAATGATAGTAGGCCAACATATAGAAGAAGCGATGGAACTAATTTTAAGTTATAGGAATGATCCATCACTTCGTTCACCAAGAGATTTAGAGAAAAGCAAGACGAAGCTAAGTCGCCAATATCCAATGAGGGAGGTTCCTCCAATTTGGCGCGAAGCTGTACAAGCTGATAATGTTAATGGTATTGTAGCCGCTCCGGCGCAATTCCAAAGAGTGTGGATACACATTCCGTGGAAGCGAGCCGAAGTGCTAGCAGTGAAGCAGGCCTTGCCAGACCCGCGTAAGAATCCTGCTGGATACTATAAGAAAATTAACACAGACAGTTGAGGCTTGTATAATGAACTTAGCGGACATCGATATGTTATTTGGCAATGTAGTTCCGCAACCAATTTGGGCTAAAATTCGTAGAGAGAATCATCCAGCCCTAGGTGGTGATTGGGCAGCTATTGTTGCAGCGGATGGTCAGCAAACAGGTGGTGCAAAACCTGAACCCCTAATTGCTAATCTTCCAGGTAGAATAATAGACTTAATGAAGACTCTGATGCCCGCATTGCGTGTTAATTGGGACAAGTTGTCCGCATGCAGGCAGAAGAAAGACGAAAGTGTCTCCGACTTTTCCACGAGGTTCGAAGAGACTTTTGTAGATCATAGTGGTCAGGATATGAGCACAGAAGGAGGACAGAGACTGTTTGTCGATAAATTTGTGCATAATTTGTTACCTGAGTTATGCAATAAATTAAAAGATTCCGAGAGTGCGTGGGCTGTTTCTACAACTGCGCAAATACTTGCAACTGCACAGTATTATGAAAATAGGGATAAAGAGGAAAAAGAGAAATCAGACAAGAAAACGAAAGATTTAAAAACTAAAGTTCTTTTGCAACAGGCGTATCCGCCTCGCATGAATCAGAATAATACGCAACAGAACTCGTATCAAAGAACAGATTATAGTTCACCGAGACCTCAATATCAGTGGAACCAGTGTGCGTACTGTAAGAAAGAGGGTCACTACAAGAATGAGTGTCCGATCTTAGCGCAAAATAATGCAGCAGCAGCTCAGAGAGGTCGTGGTGGTTTTGTACAGAATTCTAGAGGTTGAGGGCAAGGTGCTATGCCTCCACAAACGAATGATCGTCCTTCCAATCACTTTGATCAACGAAATGGACAGTCTACTCAGCAAATTAGATCTCAACAATATCTTGTTGAAGACTATTGTGAAGTGGATGAGGGATTTCAGCAAAATGGGTACTAGGACAGCCATGGACAGAGAGAGGGAGTAGTATCAGTTCCAGTGGATCAGAGTGGGCCTTATGTCGCAGTAGCAACATCAGGTGTAGTCGAACCGTTTCTGTTGGATACTGGTGCAGCAAAAAGTTCTATCATTCATGCGAAACTCCCTGGCGCACCTTTGTCCGGCTTAACAAATGTTTCTGTAGGTTTTTCAGGCGCCCCTGTTTACAACCCCATATCTGGTCCTTTGTCTATTTCTGTTGGACCGTGTCAATTGAAAGCACCCCTGATTTTGACGACAGGTTGTAATGAAAATCTGCTTGGTTTAGACTTGTTAAAACGACTATATGCGACATTGTACTGTTCTCCGGAAGGAGTACAGCTTACATTGGGTAAAAGAATCACCTCTCCGATGTACTTGTCAATGGATGCACTCCCGCCAGAGCTGCGTTCACTCCCTGATTCTCTTTGGGCGACTGGTCCTAATGATGTAGGCCTTTTAGAAATACCACCCTATGTAGTCACTTTGAAAGCAAATGTAAAATTTCCAAGAATTCCTCAATACAAAATATCTAGTGAAGGTGAGCGTGCACTTTTATTGATTGTGCAAGATTTGATTAAGAAAGGTGTGGTTGAAGAAACTAGAGGAAATGTTTGTAACAATCCTGTATTACCGATTTTGAAAAGAACTGATCCTACAAAGCCTCCAGTATATAGGTTTGTCATCGACCTCAGAGAAGTTAATAAGATTGTGGTCCCGCAGTTTCCTGTGGTTCCAGACATTACCGCTTTGTTAACATTGATTCCTGCTACAGCTACTTGGTTTTCAGTCATTGACTTGAAGAATGCCTTTTTCAGCATTCCGATAGCCGAGGAAAGCAGAGATATTTTTGGTTTCTGTCTAGGAGGTCGAAGTTTTAGGTTTAAACGCGCTCCACAAGGCTATTGTGAGAGCCCATCTATTTACAGTCAAGCATTAAAAGGCCAGTTAGATTCCTTTGTCCTTCCTCCAGGTTCTGCTCTAGTACAGTATGTAGATGATCTTCTAGTGGCTGCCGATGACAAGGAAACTTGCAAAGCAGCTACGATTTCGTTATTACATCATTTGTCCAATTTGAATCACAGGGTATCACCTTCGAAAATGCAATACTGCTGCCAAGAAGTGACCTACCTAGGTCATCTCTTGTCAAAGGAGGGAAGGAAGTTGACCCCAGAGAGAATAAAAGCAATTACGCAGATGAGTGTTCCTCGCACACAGAGAGAAGTACGTGCCTTTCTAGGTATTACCTCTTACTGTAGGCAGTGGATCCCAAATTTTTCTCTTTTAGCAAAATCGTTGGTAGCTTTGACTGGGAAAAATGTTCCGAGTCCGGTGTCATGGTCTGATGAATGTCAGGAGAGTTTTACTGAATTACGAAAAGCATTGTGTTCAGCTCCTGTATTCGGTACACCTGATTACAGTAAGCCATTCACGCTCTACGTTCACGAGAGAGAAGGTTGCGCGTTGAGTGTTCTGACACAGAAATTTGGTGATAAACAACGCCCTTGTGCGTATTTTTCATCAACATTAGATCCGGTAGCTAGAGCGTTGCCTAGTTGTTTGAGAGCTACAGCGGCAGCTGCGGCTTCCATTCGACAATCTGCTGGTTTGGTGATGAACAACATGCTAGTGGTCATGGCTCCTCATGCGGTGGATACACTCATGAACCGAACCAAGACACAACACCTTACCAGTGCGAGACTATCTGGTTACGAGCTGACGTTACTAGCGAGTCATATTCAGATCAAAAGATGTAATGTATTGAATCCAGCAACGCTGTTGCCGGCTAATCAAGAGTCGAGTGATTCCGAGCCACATGATTGTTGTTTTAGAACGGAGGAAGAGACAAAAGGACGTCTTGACTTGAGAGACACTCCATTATCAGATCCAGATGGCACGCTGTATGTGGATGGGTCATGCTTTAAATTGGAGAATGGTGATGTGACTGCTGCTTACGCAGTAACGACTTTGAAGACGATTGTGGAGACTGCAAGAGTGAGTCAGAATTCTGCCCAAGCTGCAGAATTAATAGCTTTAACAAGAGCGTGTGTTTTAGCTAAGGGAAAGAGAGTGAATGTGTTCACAGATAGTCAGTACGCGTTCGGCGTGGCCCATAGTTTTGGCCGTTTGTGGAAAGAAAGAGGTTTCATTACGTCCCATGGGACTAAGATTCAACATGGTCAGCTAGTTAACGACTTGTTGGAATCTCTAACCTTGCCGACTGAAGTTGCGATTGTAAAGTGCAGTGCTCATAAAGCAATCACGGATGATGTTGGTCGTGGGAATGCTTTTGCTGATGAAACCGCTAAACAGACAGCTAGAGACATGATGAGCAGAATGTATGTTGCTACGTCTGCAAGATGGATTGCTGAGTCTGGAATGTGTGAGGATACAATGGAAAGTGTGAAAGAGATTCAGAAAGAGGCAACTGAGGAGGAAAAACGTGTATGGAGAGAAAGTATGGGCAAGTTGGATTTGAATGGGTGTTGGATCGATTTGTCAGAACAGCAGCGTTGGATGTTGCCTGATGCGTATGTGCTTGCAGTGGTGACAATGGCGCATGGAGTAGTGCATATAAGTTCTAAAGGAATCTGTAAGATGTTGGCTCCAGTCTGGAAGAATGATGGGATCAGTAAGTGTGCAGAGAGAGTGGTGAAAAATTGTATGGTATGCCTGATGCATAATCCTGGCAAGGGAACTCCAACTCCTGCTGGTCACTTCGCTCCTCCTTCCTGCCCCTTTGAAGTGATTCAGTTAGACTTCATTCACATGGATCGCTGTAATAATCTGAAATACGTCCTGGTGGTAGTTTGTGCTTTTTCCAGGTGGATCGAAGCATACCCACTAAAGGACAATACTGCCCTATCAACTGCCAAAATTCTTCTCAAAGAATATTTCCCTAGATATGGTATGCCACGGATTGTATGGTCAGATAACGGAAGTGAGTTTATAGGGAAAGTTATGCAGAGTGTGTGTGCCGGCCTAGGCATAAAACAGAAGTTCCACAGTGCGAACCATCCCCAGTCTGCTGGTTTAGTGGAGGGTTACAATGGCACCCTCAAGCTGAAACTAGCTAAAATACAAGCATCCACAGGTTTACCCTGGCCAGACGCACTTCCTTTGGCTTTGTTATCAACGAGAGCAACTGTACATTCTAGAGTGGGGCTTAGCCCCTATGAGATTGTCTTTGGCCGCCCGGCAAATATTTGGGGTGTGCCGAGGCCTAAGGAGTTTTGTTCTCTAGAATATCCTATGTTGATAGACTACCTTTACGACTTGACTGCTAAATTGAGTCTTATTCACCAACAGGTTTTCGATGCATTGCCAAAGCCTCCGGAGAGTCCAGGGCATCAGCTGAAACCCGGCGATCAAGTTGTAATAAGAAACTTCGCGAGGACGAAGAACCTTCAGCCCAGATACGTCGGCCCCTTCCAGGTCCTGCTTGCAACGAGAACAGCAGTTCGTGTAGCTAGTCGCAAGCACTGGGTGCACGCATCTCATGTCAAGCGTGTACCTTTGCCACTTCCTTACGACGACTGGGTGAAGAAGGGAATTGGTGCCTCCGAATTTGAACGCACGCCAAAGTTCATCCCTTTCAGCGATGCCGAATTGATCACCGACACTCCTGACTCTCCTCCTGAAAGCTTACTGTAGCTGAAACCTCCTGAAAAGACTCCTTTGAACTCAGAACATTTGTCCCCTGCATCAGAAAAAACTCTGTCATCTGCGAACTTGAACACTGCAACAGCTACCAGTGATACACTATTTGCCGATCAAACAGTACCTGCGAAGCAAAGATACAATTTACGACCTCGTAATATGGACAAATAAAGCAGGCAACTGCCCATTGTGATATTTTTGAAATTTTGAACTTTTGCCTTCAGCCAGGAAGTTTGCTATTGTTTATTGTTTTTAAAATTGCCTTGCCGTCTGGGTAGCCGTAGGGTCGTGGCTGTGTGCCTAGTTGAATCTGCGGGGGTCTGACACAAGGTCGATCTTTCTGTTGGTTCTGGGAACTCCCAGGGCTGATAGAGGCATTTTCATCTACGTACACATCATCAGTGGTCGCGAGCGGATTGTAGAAGATGGAGCTTCCTGCGCTGCAACGAGAAAATGTGATTTATGTTCGCAGAAACAGACTTTACAGAATTCTTCACAGCAAATGCTTTTTAATACAATGTGCCATTACATTTTTGATTGTTTTGATAACGTTGGTGGGTGGAATCGTTTTCGGTATGAGTTTGATTTTTGTGCCAGTAACTACAGTACCTCCCCTTGATCCTGTTACTTCTACTGTTTCCTCTATACACTCTTTTCACTCGTTTCCTGAACATGAGCAAGCTCGACGCTCAGAATTCATTAATAACACTTTTGTACAGCTCTTGCATCAACACCAACTGGTAGTTAACACTACAGACTGCTGGGTGTGTGGCTTGATACCCCACACTATGGATAAAGGTATTCCCTATCTGGTTTTGCCTTTCAGCTACAATGGATCATTTCAGGCCCTTCAAACCATCTTTGCTGACATAGACTGAGTAATTGCCTATGTAAGGGCAAAAGGAGGGTCTGAGGTTCCGTGATTGGTATCAGCGAACCGCAAATGATCCATTTAGCATATCCTGGTGTTTTCGCTATGCTACGAGCAAGAGCACTCCTGTTATGAACACATTTCTGATCTACCCACGGCATCCATCTTAGATCATGGCAGCCATTTTGTGTTTCTTGCCCTCACATACGCAATAACCTCTGATCACTTCATTTCGATTAAGGACACGTAGCCTTAGCCGGAGATTCACCTTTTTCATGACACGTGCACCTTAAACCAGATCACGCTGTAGCTGCATGACTCAACAAAGGCTGCCTCCTCTGCCCGAGGCCAGTCCTGTTAAACTGGTCTTCGTGTCCATTGTCCTGATCACGATTAGGCGGCCGAAGCCGGTAGCCTTGCCCATTTACAACCCACAAACATCTCTTATCCCGCTTTCCTATCTTCCACACCTGGCTCCGTTCCTTTCTTTCTGAATCTTTATTAGGGGGAGGTAACGAAATTTACGATGAGGCGGTCCGGCTCTTGAATGCAATATTGACAAGGGATTGTGATGAACTAGTGGGAACCCCTCTTCGTAGATGTTTGGCATCAGATTTTATCGACGGTTCCTGTGTAACACCAAATATTTATTGTTTTAGACACAAAGGTTTTGAGAATGTATTACATGTAAAGAATTCGCCCCCAGCTTAAAATTTAGTATATAAGGAGCAACCCTCTTTGTACAAGTTGAACAGGCTCCTAGACACTGCCCATGCGTGGTGTCTGTGACTTCTGTGTCCCTGCAGTAATAAACCTTTGGTCTTTGACGCCACCATCGAGAAGCCCGAGTTTCTGTTCATTTGTGCACCAAGGCAGGTGGAACTCCGGGGTCTTTGGGTGTTGTTCCCTGACACCTCTGGACGGAACCAAAAAGTCCAGAACTCCACAGATGGGAGTCGGAGAAGCATTGGCTTTTTCAAGACCAAGCGGTTGCGGGTCACCCGTTTCAAGAGATCCCCTTTCTCCGCCGGCAACATAGACCTCCCAACCTGTACGCTTCGTACATTACCAGGGTCCCCATGGAAGGTGGGATAGCACTAACGTCAAACATGAGTTCACCTCTTTTCCGTCTCCACTCACGCCTTTGCTGGATAACCCCGATTTTACACCAGGGCAAGACACTGTGGCCTTTGCAAAATGGCATCCAGCGGGGTGTCGCTCTATGTGTCATCTCTTTGCGGCGGGGGGTGTGTTATACTTTGCGGATTTTTGACAGGTGTATGGTCTGCCTGAGACGGAGCGGCTCAGAAATCTTCAGGCCCGACATTGGGCGCTTAATGGACAGGTGAGATTCTCGGCCGACAGACGTCTGTGGCCCTATGAATACTGGTTAATCACATGGAAGTCCGACAAAAAGCTTATCTTTGACCTATATAGAATGCTACAGGCTAAATACACGCACATATATAGTCCAGGGAAGGCACGATGGGAGAGGGAGCTGGGATGGACCCTCAGCCATAAAGAATGGGAGGATATTTATTATCGGCATTCCGCATACCACATGGGCCTTACAGACACGCTCACTAAGGTCGCAACCTATTGGTATTACACGCCGGAGAGGTTGCATGAGATTGAACTCTCTAGGGAGGTGACATGTTAGCTGGGGTGTGGGGGACGGGCACATTGGTCCACCCGCTCTGGGAATGTGATCGACTGCAGGGGTCCTGGAAACAAATCCTGGACGAGGTAGATCTCCATTTTGATACTGAGATCCCACGGTTCCCCTCTTATGTACTGCTAGGGTTACCGAATCCCATCACATATTCACTGCGCTCCCGTAGGGGCCGCCTAATAGCTATTGCCTTGGGTTCTGCGATCCAGAATGTCCTGTTGCACTGGCGAACTGCACACACTCCCACGTTCCAGGGCTGGCTCCATCGTTTATGGCATGTGTTGGGCATGGAGAAGCTTTCCCTAAGATTGGCGGGAGAGGGTGCTAAATACTCTGAGCTGTGGCAACCCTTCTTGTCCTTGCTAGCCTTGGAGTTCTGAGAAGTTACTTGTCCTCGCTATCTGCGATTATTGCGTCTGTCCGAGGTGGACCAGTCGGGGAAGGGTTGAGGGGGCAGAGCCTGGGAGGAAGGGGGATAGTGGACTTGGAACTTGAGTGGTGGGTGGGTCGAGGGGGGATTGGAGTGGAGTGGGGGGGGTGAGGGGTGTATTTTTGTTTTCTTTGTTATTTGTAAAAACTGTTGGCATCTACAGTGCTCCTGTTTTTGCAATAGGCTCTACAACATACCCTGGCTCTGTTTGTTTTATGGCATGAGCTTTCTCCTCTATAAAGAAATAAGCGGTTGGGGCCATTGCTGTCTATGTATGTATCCTGACATGTCAATAAAGAGATTTAATACTAAAAATGCATAAAATACAGTCTATTTTTATAAATTGGTATCGGAGTTCTTGAGTGCCTTGTCTATTTCTTCTTCAATTGCTTTGGTTCTGTTTAAATGCTTAACGCTTGTTCCTTTGTTTAAGCCTGACTGCTCATCGCCACCGCTATCCAGGGTTGAGTTAAAGGTTTCACAAATTAAACCTACTGGTCCTAAAGGGGTTTGTAAGTGTATTACATGACTAGGTCGCACAACCACACCATAAATTGCACCTCATTTCCTCACAAACCGATTCAAGATGAAAAGTGAGGACCAACTTAGAGATTCCCTTTGCAGTTGGAGGGGGTCAGTTTCAGATCTGTGTTCCACTGTAAAGTCCATATCCTGTTGGAGAAACAGACCTCCTTAACAGTTTGAGGTTCTTTCCTCTCATCTGTATGAGCCAATTAAGAGGCCTATTGTCAGTTTGCACCCAGAAGTGAATACCAAACAAGTAGTGTCTAAGCGTCCTCTTTATGGCACTGAATCACTGTTCTCTAGGCAGTGTCTCCTTGTGATAATGGCAGCTGGTTGATCCGGACCCTCATTGATGTATCTGTGATAAGACTGCCCGAATACCATGCTCTGATGCATCTGCTTGAACTACAAACTACTTACTGATATCAGGTGCCTTGAGCATAGGTGCTTACAAAGTGTCTCCTTCAGGGTGTCAAGGATCTTCTGACACTCTTCAATCCCTATGACCTTTTTAAACTGCTTCTTAGAAGTCAGCTCTGCCTGGGTGGTACGATGGTGCCATATCCCTTGAGGTATCATGTGTAATAACCTGCCAAACCCAGGAAAGCTCTAATCTGAGTCTTGGTTTGGGAGGCTCTCAAGACATGATTGTGTGGATATTGGGTAGGAAAGGCTACACATATCTCCTATCAACAAGGTGGTTCAAGTACACCACAGACCCCTGCCCTATCTGGTACTTACTGGCCTTGATAGCCAGTCCTGTCTGTTGCAGGGACTGAAAGCCCTTTCCTGAGTGGGTGTCAGATGTTTCTGTTAGGTGGAGCTAATGACTGCAATATCATCAAGATATGCTGGACTAATAATCTCCAAACCATATAGTACACCGTTCGCCAGCCAGGAAGGTGGCAGGGACATTCTTTAATCCAAAGAGTATTACTTTAAATTGAAGTGGTCCTCAGTATTTTGAATGCTGATCTTTCCTTTGCTCCCTCATTCAAGGCAATTTGCCAGTATCTGGAAGCCAGATCAAATGTGCTGAGATATTTGGTAGCTCCCAACTGGTCGATGAGCTCATCAACCCTCGGAATAGGGTATGCATCAGTCTTGATTACATTCAGTCCTCTGTAGTACGTGCAGAATCTTTTTCCCACTTTCAAGTTGTACTTGGGCACCAGTACCACTGGGTTGGCTCAGGGATTACTAGAGGGCTCAGTTATCCCCCACAGACTACATTTTGTCAGCTTCCTCCTGAATGCTAGCCCTTACTTTATCCGACAAACTGTAGATTTTGTTTTTTGACAGGTAAGATGTCACCTATGTCATGTACACACCTCTGGGTCAGTCCAGGTGTCAGTGAAAACAGTCCAACAAACTACTCCAGCAACTGGCAACAGTGTTTCTGGAGCTGCTCTGTCAGCATAGGGTAGAGCACTACTCCCTCCATTAAACCACCCTTTTCATTGTGAGACAAGACACCTGGGACAGTAACACTCTCTTCTTCCTCCCCTCCATCTGTGACCATTAGCGTGGTAATGCCTGTGCAGTCAAAATGAGGCTTCAGATAGTTTACACAGTGTCTGGGGTTACCATGGTCAAATAGGAAGGAGACACACCCATCTTCTCCTGTACAGTGTAGGGCCCCGTCCATTTTTCCTGGGAGCCACATGCTACACAATGCACACTTTGTGACATGGCTGGTGTTACACCTAGGTTGCTTGTTGGTCATACCAGTGCCACATCACCTCCTAGCTGGCCTCCACGGTTTTGTTAGCCCTTTCAATGTACTCAGCCAGGTGAGAACTCAGGCCCAACATATAGTCAATAAGGTATGTTTTGGTTTATTGAGAGCCCTTGAAACTGTAGACAAATAAAAGGCATGAGAGTAGTGTATCCTACTTCTTTTTTGGGGTTTCTCAGACAAACCCATAATTGTATGGCTTCAGGGTACCTAGTGGCATGGTCCACCACCACCACTACGATGAACATGTTCTTTGAAACCATTTTAGGATCTAGGGGCCAGGCAATATTAATCCCCACCATCTCAAAAGGCATCACTACCTCAGGTAGTGGGATCAGGAGAGCCTTGGGTTTCCCTCCTGACTTACCACTGGCTCGGCAGGTGGTGCATAAGTGACAGAACTCCTTCACGTTTTGAGACATTGTGGCCCAGTAAAACAGATTGACCAACCTGTCCCAGGTTTTGACCATCCCCAAATGCCAGCTAAGGGAATATCATAGACTCAGTTTGAGAAGAATGCCTTGAATTGCTGAGGGTCTAGCAATTTCCTGGTTGCTCCAGGTTTTGGCCCCCTAGCCTCACTGTATAGAACACTCTCTCCTCAGTAGATCTTGTGGGTTCAACGGGTATCCCCCTTCTGTTGTACTTCTACCTGCCACCTAAGGTCTTTAAGAGCAAGGCATTCTTTCTGTGCCTGCCACAATTCTCCCTGGAGGGCCCTCCCACACCATTCAACTCATACTTTCAGCTCTTTCTCAGGTTAGGCTCCTCTTCCCATTTAAGGTCCAGCTCTTCCTCCTGGAATTCAGATTCGTTCTGGGCTGTGGGATGTTTTGAGGCTGGTTTTCCACACCTCTTGCTGTGGTTCTGTGAGTCTGTGGTTCCGAGGTCCTGAGGTTCTGAGATTCTGAACCCGTTCAATGAAGGTCGTCGGATATAGACGATTTTGGTGTCAGCGGACCGCAAATGACGAGTGCGGTATGTACGAGTGTTTTCGTCATAGCCGATCAATGAGAACACTACATATTCAGGGATTTCGTTCTAACCCTCGGGTTCCATTTTGTGTGCGGCAGCCATTTTGTGTGGTTGCCCTCACATAGGCCGATGACTATGGCCGAACGAGTCTTTGGGACACGTACACCTTTAGCTGACTTCTATGTGACCTGAACGAACTGACTCCTTGCCCGAGGCTGACCTCGTTGAGCCAGTTCCTTGTTAAGCAGCTGGTCAGATAGAGATCAAAGAGTAGGACATTGCTGAGTTTATGGTACATGCACACACCCTTCTATCTTGCTTTTCATCTGCTTCTGTTCCTTCCTTTATGGCCTAATCATTGATATGGGTTGAGGTCTTTATGATGGGTTTGTCCGGCCTGTTCGAACAGGAATGTTGAATTTTGCTTGGTCATTTCTGGTGGGCTGGGCAACGGAAAGTGGGATTGTCGTTATGCGATATGTTTGAAATGTCACCCTTCGATTGGTCAGTTTGTATGTAATTGATGCTAGCCAGGAATGTGATTTTTAGCATAAAAGACGATGCTCCGCTCCATGAATTTGTGCAGTCTCTAGCGAACCACCCGTGTTGTGCTTCGTAGATCTCTGTTCCTGGTTGCTGCCAATAAATTTGGTCTTTGATGTCATCAAGAAGTGTCCTGTGTCTCTGTTTGCCGAAGCAGGGGAATCCGAAGACATCGGGTGTTATCCCTGGCGCCGCTGGGTTCTAAAACCCGGTTCTTCATTGCCCTTCCTCTTGGTTGTGGGAATCTGGGCCATTGTTCCAGATTCTGGATTCCTTGACTGCCCAGATGGGCTGTCTAGGCCCTTGTGGCCACACATACCCACTGAGGCAGATCCAACATTTCAGCACAGGTCCACCTAAGCAGAGGTTTCTAGGTTGTTTCCAAACAGAATACTCCACTGCAAAGTCAGGACTCTCAGCTACATTCTTAGAGACTGTAACCTCTTCCCTCTCAAAGGTGACCATTGCTGTGGGATGAAATTTCACCATGTCAGTGTTGAATACCTCAAAGAAAACATCTAGAATAATCTGCTCTCTGTACACCAGCCGGTCCACCACTGTGGTCATGCTGGCTCCTGTACCCCTCAGAGCCTCTACCATGGTCTCGTTGATGATTGACCATTGCCTGTACTTCACCTCACTAGGAGGTAATGCTATCAGGTCTTCAACATCCACCCCGCCCATGGAGACAAAAGTGGCTTCAGTCCAACCCTTGGTTTCCTCTCTGCAAACTTTCACCCAATTTCCCACGCTTGCAATCTGCTGGGCTGCCCACCTGTATGGAGCTTCTTGTAACAGGTTGAGTCTCTCTTTTTGGTTCCTGGCCTATAATGCTCCAGGCATATCCCACTGCCTTCACGGGGGAACAAGGTTTCTTCCACTTGTATCCTCCTCACTTGGGATTGGAAAAGGCACAGGACTTCCTCTCAGGAGCGAGCATTTGAGGCCCTGTGAAAACTCCTTTTGATCCATTTTGCTCCCTTCTTTCTGGGGGTGGGGGTGAGGGGGCAACCTCCTTCTTGGGATCACCCTCATGAGATTGCACAAATCGACTGCCTTACGAAGCTGGGGCCTATGGTCAGACTACTTGGAATCCACTAGATGCTGGTGTAACTCTGAATGACAATTACGTAAATGTGGTACTTCATGATTAGATTATACAGGGCATCTTCAAAGTCAACTCCTCAGATGTTGTGTGTCTGTGTGTGTGTGTCTCTGAATTTCTTCTGATTCTTCTCAGGTGAATGACCAAATGTCTATACAATGGTATCCTTCTTGTGAGAGTTGGACTCACTACCCCCTCTTCTAGGATCAGGAGTGTATCCCTCCCCTGTGTTGGTACTAACTCACACAGTAAGGCGCCCCTGAGCTGTTTCTCCCAACTACACATTCTCAATGGTCTTTTCATAGGAGGCAAACCATTTATCAATGCCGTCTACCATCACCAAGTTAAGCCCAAATCGCTTGGGCAGGTGAAAGGTGTGTGGCCTCCTTGTAAACACTTCACCATTGCTGCCACAATCTTCTTCAGACCTCAAGAGTCCTAAGCTGGCCTTCTTCTCCTCCAAAAGCTATTCACTTTACTTTCCGTTCTAGTTTCTTCTCCTCCAATGCTTTGGCTGCCAGTTTGGCCTGCAGCCCCCTTGCTGACTTCTTACAACTGAGCTCCATCTTGCTGGTAGCTAGTTCCAAAGGGCTTATGCTGGCAGTGCCTGCTTCACTCACAGCCCTGGATGGTACACCAGAAAATCCATCTAAGAGGAGGTGGTCCCACGGCTTCCGTCTTCTGGGGTTGCCTCTATCTCTTCCTCCTCAGATGGAATCTATGCTTGGAGGACTTTCTCCCAGCTCCGAGGACCATTTCAAAGTTGGCCCTCCTGTCATTTTGGGGCAACTTCAATTGATTTTCTCTGCACAGGGCTTCGAAAGACGACAATGGCTCACGGCACAGCGTGACACAAGTTACATACACCCATGGCAACACTTCAGGTTATCACCTTGAATGTGAAAGGGCTTAACAACCCCATCAAAAGGAGGGCGGTCTTATCCTATTTATCTTATCCTATTTAGAGAACTCAGGGGCAGCCATATGCTTGCAACAGGAGACGCATTTACTCTCCAAAGACTGGTGCCGCATGAGGTCCAGAGCTTTTCCCCAGCAATACTTCTCCTCCACCACAGACAAAAAAGCCGGGGTCGCTATACTCTTTGCACGTCACTTCAAGAGCCGGCTAGGAGACAAGATTGCAGAAACTAAGGGCAGGCTCCTAGCATACAATGTCCACATAGGAGAGCTGGCGATTACTATAGGGTCAGTCTACGTTCCCAACACCAAACAGGAAGCCTTTATCACGGTGGCTCTGGCAGATGTTATGGCATCCAACACAAGGCACACGCTGGTGGGAGGCGATGTTAACATGGTGATGGATTCCGGGATGGACAGGTCGGGACAGCGCTTTTGCTTTGCGGGGGCAATTTCCAAGGCGGGAGGACAGTGGTTGGCCAGTAGGGGGTTCCTAGATTTATGGCGGGGGCCCATCCCAATACTCCGGGGTACACCTTTTACTCACATGTACACCACACTTACGCCCGGATTGATCACTTCTTTGGGTCTACGGACCTAGCTCCTATGGTCAAAGATGTCGAGGTTGTCCCGGCAGCTCTTTCAGACCACGATGCAGTAATGATCCAACTGGAGGTTCCACGGGTAAAGACACGCAAAGGCAGATGGCGCCTACGGGAAAACTTACTTCAACGCAAAGGGGTCACACAACAGCTCACCAAATGCATTACGGATTACATAAGCATAAACGACAATGACGAGGTTACATTGACTGCGGTCTGGGGGCACTATAAGCGGTGGTACGAGGGGAGCTGATTGCGATAGCTGCGGTGGAGACTCGGGAGCGCAGGGACAAGCGACAGGCGCTGTCGGAACAGATGCTGGAGCTTGAACGAGCTCCTAGCCGAACAGAGGCCCCCAGGATATGGCGCAAGCTCAAAGCGGCTCGGGCCCTACTCGCGAGCATTGATCTAGACCACGCCGAACACGCGGTGCTGCGCCTTCGCCACACATACTATGTGGGCGGAGACAGAACTGGGCATTTGCTGGCTAGTAAACTCAAAGCCAAGGTCCTCCGCTCCAAGGTCTCCGCTATCCAGGATAACAACGGTCGGGAAGTCCGGGAGGACGATCAAATAGCAGAGGCGTTTAGAGCCTTTTACGCCTCCTTATACGCGGAGGACCCGTCCCTAGATATGACAGCCGGGGAGGCATACCTTAGAGAGGCATCAGTCTTAGCCCTCAATGAGTCCAATGCAAAATCTTTAGACGCCCCGATTCGGCTGGAGGAAGTAATTTCCGCGATCGCACGCCTCAAGCCGCTGAAGGCGGGGTTCTACAAAACATTTTGTTCCCTTCTGGCCCAATACTTGTCAGATTGTTCAATTCCTTCCACGGACCAGGCTCTATTCCCCAAGCCATGCTGGAGGCGGACATCGTCGTCCTGCCGAAGCCGGGCAAGGACGGGACCCAGTGCACGGCATACCGAACAATCTCGCTGCTCAACATAGACCTCAAACTGTTTACTGGGATCCTGGCGGCGAGACTGGGCCTCTGCCTACCAGGTATCATAGAACCTGATCAGGCAGGTTTTATACCAAACAGACAATGCGCAGACAATACCAAACGCATGTTACATGTCATAGATAAAGCCCATTTCAACGATTCGAACGCGGCCCTTCTATCGGTAGACGCCGAAAAAGCGTTCGATAGGGTGGATTGGAGGTACTTAGACGGGACGTTGGTGAGGTTCATCATGGGAGAGCGGTTCAGGGCATGGGTCGCTAGTTGTTATGCAGCCCATCCGGGTGAGTGGAGTGGGATCGCGGCCCTTTGACATCAGGGGCGCGGTACCAGACAGGGGTGCCCGCTCTCGCCGCTGCTATTCGCCCTTTACGCAGAGCCCTTCGCGCAACACATATGAGATAACCCGGCTATCACAGGCATCAGCTTTGGGGGGGCAAAGCAGACCATAAGTCTATATGCGGACGACGTCCTGGCGGCAGTTGAGGAGCCAGTGTCTTCGATCCCTGCTTTCCTGGAGGAAATGGCGACCTTTGGGAGGGTCTCCGGCTTTAACATGAATGTCAGAAAGTCAGTGATTCTGCCCTTAGGGCGCAACTTCCGGTCACCCCACAGGGGCTGGCTAAAAAAAGGGGGGCTTTCCACCAGCATGTTGGTGCCATACCTGGGTATCACCCTGACACCCAATACCGTCCAAATGGTTAAACACAACTACACAAGGCTCCTCGCTCAAGTGCAGGGGGACTTACACAGGTGGCAACAACAACCACTTTCCTGGCTGGGGCGGGTGGCAGCAATTAAAATGTCTTTGTTACCTAAGGTGCTCTACCTCTTCCAAACTCTCCCGGTCACACCACCTATAAGGATGGTCAAGAAATTGCAGGATACAATCGGACAGTTTTTCTGGGAAGGGAAACGCCCCAGACTCCGCCGTGATCTGGCCAGGCGTACCCCCGCGGAGGGGTGCCTAGGCATTCCCGACCTCCAGAGGTACTTCCAAGCGGCACAGCTTCGATATTTACTAGAATGGTCCGGTCCGGAATCAGAAAAGCACTGGTTATTCCAGGACTGGGCAATGGCCCGTACATCGCTATGGAAAGTCCCTTTCCTGCGGAGACCGGACAGGCCTGCATATATTAAAGAATCGCCTATCACCCGCACACTGCTCCAGATGTGGGATGCGGTGGCGGTCTCAAAGGGAGTCAAGTCAAGTCAAGTCAGAGAATTTATATAGCGCACTACATACCCAGAGGGTCCCAAGGCGCTTAGAGAGGGGAGGAAGATTACTTGTCAAATATCCACGTTTTAAGTTGCTTTCTGAATGCTAGGTGGTTCTGGGTAAGGCGAAGGTAAGCGGGGAGTGAGTTCCATGTTTTAGCAGCCAGGTATGAGAAGGATCTGCCGTCCATGGTGGTCTTGTTGATGCGAGGTACAGTGGCGAGGGCTTGGCTGGAAGAACGTAGTTGGCGGGAGGGGGTGTAGAAGGACAGTCGTGAGTTGAGGCATTCTGGTCCGATGTCGTAGAGTGATTTGTGTGCGTGGGTTAGCAGTCGGAAAGTGATCCTCTTATTGACGGGTAGCCAGTGGAGGTCTTTAAGGTGACCGGAGATGTGTTCGTTGCGTGGGATGTCGAATATGATCCTGGCTGAGGCGTTTTGGATTCGTTGGAGTTTCTTCTGGAGTTTAGCGGTAATGCCTGCGTAGAGGGTGTTTCCGTAGTCCAGTCGGCTCGTGACCAGAGCATGGGTGACTGTTTTCCTTGTTTCGGTGGGGATCCAGCGAAATGTTTTTCTAAGCATGCGAAGAATGTTGAAGCAGGAAGAGGATACGGCGCTGACTTGTCTATTCATTGAGAGTGAAGAGTCCAGTATGATGCCTAAGTTCCGTGCGTGGTCTGTCGGGATGGGTGCCTTTCCGAGGGCTTCCGGCCACCAGGAGTCATCCCATGCAGAGGGGGATGTACCTAAGATGAGGACTTCTGTTTTGTCTGAGTTCAGTTTCAGACGGCTTTGTTTCATCCATTCGGCAACTTCTTTCATTCCTTCGTGTAGGTTAGTTTTGGCAGTGCTGGGGTCATTGGTGAGAGAAAGGATTAGTTGAGTGTCATCCGCGTAAGAGATGATGTTGAGGTTGTGTTGGCGGGCGATGGTCGCGAGGGGGCTCATGTATACGTTGAAGAGGGTGGGGCTGAGTGAGGATCCTTGTGGTACGCCACAGATGACTTCAGTGGCCTCGGACTTGAATGGTGGGAGGCGGACTTTCTGAGTTCTTCCGGTGAGGAACGAGGTGATCCATTCAAGTGCTTTTCCTTGGATTCCAATGTTATTGAGGCGTTGTAAAAGGGTGCTGTGGCAGACTGTGTCAAATGCTGCAGAGAGGTCGAGGAGGATGAGGGCGACTGTGTCTCCATTGTCCAGTAGAGTTCGAATGTCGTCTGTTGCTGCGATGAGGGCGGTCTCAGTGCTGTGTTTTGCTCGGAAGCCAGATTGTGAGGAGTCGAGGGATTTGTTGGCTTCGAGGAAGGCGGCGAGTTGGTTGTTGACAGCTTTCTCGATGACTTTGGCCAGGAATGGAAGGAGCGAGATGGGGCGGTAATTTTTGAGTTCGGTGGGGTCCGCTGTGGGTTTCTTCAGAAGGGCGGTGAGTTCAGCGTGTTTCCAGTCTTCCGGGAAGGTGGCGGAGTTGAGGGAGCTGTTGATGACGTCTCGGAGGTGCGGTGCTATGACGGAGTCTGCTTTGTTGAAGATGTGGTGAGGACATGGGTCTGTGGGGGATCCTGAGTGGATGGACTTCTTCATCAGGCGGATTGTGTCCTCAGTGGAGATTGGGTTCCAGTCGTTAAGGGTGTTCACGGGAGGAGAATGTTCAGCAAAAGGTAGGGTGGGTTGGTTGGTTTCCGGGTTGGTTGACTAACCTCCTTCCCATCACCGATGACTCCGCTGCTGGACAACCCGACCTTTCTGCCAGGGCTGGCCCCCCGGATCGTTCCCTCAATGGCGACAAACAGACTGCAGATCGGCCGGTCATCTGTTTGACGCGGGGGGCTTCATGCAACTAGGTACTATTCAGGAGATGTACAATGTGGAACACCCGGAGCGATTCCAATACTTCCAGTTACGACACTGGCTCACGGACAGGGACACGTTGCCACAAGTTAGCCGGCACATTACGGTGTACGAAAAGTTGCTCATCACAAAGACAACTGACAAACGAGTAATCACGGAGCTGTATAAAATGCTAGGCCCCTCTCCGCCTACTACACGCTCCGCGGGTCAGCGACGATGGGAGCGGGAGCTGGATCGCCCCTTCACAACTAAGCAATGGAAAGATATTTATTACAGAGTCCACCACACGGCCAGGAATGTAGCAAGCAGGGAATCAGCCGTTAAGATAGCCTACTATTGGCATTTGACCCTGGCGCGGCTCCATCAGAGCAACCCACGTCGCTATTCTACGTGCTGGAGGGGGTGGGGTCAAACGGGGACCATGACACATCTCTTGTGGGACTGCGTAGAAGTGCAGGGCTACTGGGACAGAGTGCTCCAAGACATAGACCAACACTTTGACACGGAGATCCCCCGCTTTCCTGCATACACGATATTGGGCCTCCCCAACAAACTCACGTTCCCACTCAAGTCAATACGGGGGAGGCAAATGGGGCTAGCTATCGGGCGGCGACACAACATATCCTATCACTATGGGGCACCACGAGGAAACCCACACACACAGGATGGCTCCATAGACTTTGGTATGTTATGGGCATGGAACGCATTCAAGCCTCCCTCACGCAGTCGACGGACTCCTTGAATGATACATGGCAGCCACTGGTCTCCCTGTTGACCCAAGAAGTCAACGAGCTGACCTGCCCGAAATATCTTAGGGTACTCCGCGTAGTTGACGACTTCCATAATCCATCAAATGGCACAGGTAAAGGCCCAAGACGACGCACTTGACCAATACTACACAGAGGAAAGGAGGAACACACCGGGGGGGGGCTGGGAGGGTGGTGGAAGGGGGGCCGGGGGAGAGGGGATTGTTGATGGCATTTGTAAGAAGCATGAGGCCAACACTGGCTCGCATGGACACATGGACCCGACTTTGGAACAATGCGCAACAAAGGAGGTTCGTGAGGGGGTAGGGAATGAATTCCAGTTGTTGCAATTGTCCAACTGTATTATATGCAATGCCGATGAAAATAATAAAACAAATTTGATCCAAAAAATAATAATAATAATTTGGAAAAAACAAATATGACCCAATCAGAGATCTGATGGCAATTAAAAACCCAAAATCATGTTTCTTTTTGTTCAATTTAGGGATTTTTAATTTCCAACTTCAAAAGTGATTGGTACTGCTAAACATGTTCTGGATCACTCACCTACTACCAATGTGAAAAAGTGGATTAATAGTTGGGTGAATTGAGACCCACCTCAAACTGTATAGTCACTATTCTTCCTAGGTCCAGGAAGAGTTTCTGCAAGTTTAAGCTGTGCTCAACCCCTGGTAGCTATGGCACAGAGAAAACAGGCTTATCTTAAGAAAAGATGTAAAGCATTTAGAAGTTACAAAAACATTTTAAAAACGTCAAATACGTCAAAAACACAATACGATAAAACCCCACTCCAATCTATAAAACCAGTGAATATTTTAAAGAACAAAGTGACAAAATCCAATAGGGTAACCCTGACATATGAATTTTTAATGTTTTAATTAATATAGTGCCAAAAAGTGGCAACCATGGTCGACTGGTCATAGTAGACTGCTACCAGGCACAATTTAATGTGGGTCAGATACACCAACCAGGTTTGACTCAGTTGGAGGTCTACCTTGGAACTTAGGGCCAGATCTACTATTGTATATTTTACTGATTCATGATTTGCGATTCTCAAGCAATTGCATTTTGTGATTCAGTAATTGAAATGTACTATAGTGTATATACTCCTAATAGCAATTCCTTAGGATTTACTTCCTAAAAATACTGAATAGCTTAAAGCGATTCATACATGTATGTGCATTGGGAAAGGTGCCCAGACGCATACCGATGAAATCACAATCAGGAAATACATTGTTGAACTGCCACTCTGCACCACATGAGTTTGCAGTAACAAACTTTTTAATCTCCCAGCTACATCTTGGGGCCAACGTGACAACGCAGGAAGGGCAGGGTGAGGACTCTTCAAGAAAGTACAAGCCAAATATTTTGTGATGATCAGATTGCTATACTGGTGAAGTGTGAAGCAAACATTTGCCAGCTTATTGGTAAAGCTCTAACTGTCCCTGAAGCCACCAAAAAAAGGATATGGACCCATATTCAAGAAAGGAAAAATATTGTAGGGGTAACAGTATGCAGTATGCAGTAGTCCTTAAATGTGTAAGCGGTATAATGGAGGGGGGCGTGGCCAAGATGGCGGGGTGAGCGGACGCTTCTTCCCGCAGCTCCTCCGGCCCGACTAGGCCCGAGCCCTTTTTCAACAGCTTTTCTCCCCCCGCTGGAATTCAGCGGCCGTGGGACGGGTGGCGGAGACCTTGGTGCGCACACCGGTGCACAACTTTGGCCCCGAGCGCTTCTGCCGGAGCACACTCAGGGGCCGACAAGCTGGCTGCAGAGCGCCACTGAAGCGAAGTGGAGCGGATCACCGGCCGGGAGGCCTGGGTGGCCCCGGCGCCAGTGTCTGGCTGCTTGACGCGGAGTTTGCTTGCCTACGAGCATCGGCTTGTGCCATGTCTGGTACACCGGATGATTAGCCACCACGAGGTGCTGAGAAGAGAGATGCCTGTTGTCTGAACATGGAGGCGCCTGGGTCAGCGGCAGTAGCCTGATACACTGCGTGTGCCTCGGCCCTGTCACCAGCTTGGGACGGTGCTCAGGAGTGAGGGCCAGGTCATCCGCCCCTTCTGCGTCTCGGCGAGCCCAGAGGGGACTCATTTCTGGGGCACTGACTCTCTGCACAGCCTCGGCAGTGCCATCGGACTCGGAGGGTCTGCCCGGCTACGCCCAGCCGCCATCTTATCTTCACGGCGGCGGTGACGAAGTCCTCCTACAGTGCCGTCTTGGAACAATTCCTGCACCCCTGGCCCTGAACAGAACTCTCGTCCTAGGGGATGCCACGGACCGGGTGGTCCTTGTAGTGGTCAGCGGCTTGGACTTTCGTTGGTGTGCGGGTCGACCTCCGCGGCGGAGCCTGACCGCCATTTTGTCCTCGGTGGAACAAAACACGTAGTGGCCCTACTGCGACGGACTCTCCCCTCGGTGGTGCCTTGCCAGTCGAAGGGGACTCAACGACACCGGGACCTGCTGCCATTGGCTCGGGATCGCCTATTTGGTTGAGTAGAGTGCGGTGGTCCATAGTGCACGAATGTCGGGGAACCGGGGCACGAGGAAAGGTGACCGCACCCTACCGGACATGCTCAGCAGGGCCCAGCAACAACGCGACAGGGCGCAACCGTCCCCAAGCTCTTCCAGAACCACTGGAGAACCGGCCGTGGGTGAGCCCCCCATCACAAGATCCTTCATGGAGGACCTGTTCAGCTCCCTCAAGGCTGACTTTCAGACACTAAAGCAGGAGGTGGCCAGCGAAGTGCGAGAGGTCCGCAGGGAGGTGGAGGGCCTTGGTGAACGGATGGAAACGGTAGAGGCAGCGGCCCAGCGGAGGGACGAGGAGATTGTCCATTTACAGCAAGACGTTCTCCGTCTCAGAGAGCAGCATGTCGAACTCCAGGCACACAATGAAGACCTGGAGAACAGGTCGAGACGAAATAACATTCGAGTCCGGGGTGTTCCGTCCACAGAAGAGGGAACTGATTTGGCTGGCTACCTGAAGGACATGTTCAGGGAGATCCTGGTTGAGCCCGCGGACTTCCCGATCCGGATCGATAGGGCCCACAGAGTCGGCCGACAGCGGCAGTCGGCGGCGCCTCCTCCGGACATTCTGGCCTACCTTCCGGATTTCCCGGTGAAGGAACGCATAATGGCTGAGGCCCGAAAGAAACAGCCGCTGACCTTCCGTGAACGGCCTGTGGCGTTGTTTCAGGACCTGTCTGCCATCACGCTGCAGAAGCGCAGATCCTTCAAAATCGCGACGGACTTCCTAAGAGAGAATGGCACACCGTACTCTTGGGGACATCCCTTTCGCCTAATATTCCGCTGGAATGGCGTGCTGCACCAACTGCGTTCCTTGCAAGATGTCTGTGGTGTCCTGGGCCTCACGGCCACGGAGGAGAGTGAATCAACGCCGGGCTGGAGGCGTCCTGATCGGGGAAGACGACGGCGATCGGCGAGGCGGAGATCGCCGGCTAGTGCTGGCAGGCCGGATTCACCCACCATCAGGGCAGAAATGGCCAACGCCCTGAGAGAAGCGGCCAGGGACTCGGCCGCCACGAACGGAGTCGCCATGACGGCGTAGAATCGCTCCGGGGGGAGATGGACATAGCTTCTGCAACGACAGGTTTGGGGTTTGGAAGGGGGGTTGGGGGAGAGGCGGGAAGAACGAGTGGCCGGACGTCCACTTTTTGTACTTTCCACGGACTTGTCCGTTTTGGGACATGACTGGGACAATGGGTTGTTTGGGTTTGGGTGGGGAGTTGGCCGGTTGCCACGGGTCTGTTTTGAGGGGGGTTGGGGGTTGTTTGGGGGTAGAGGGGGTACCGTCCAATATCTTACATGTCATTGCTTTGTCTTATTTTGCTTCTCCTGCGCTGTTGTCCCATGCCCCACCCCGCTGATTGGGCACCCGCGGCTTAGCGCTAACAGTCATCTGGGGATATGTCGACACTGAAAGTAGTGACCCTTAATGTTAAGGGTCTGAACAATCCGGTAAAGCGAAGGGCAATCTTATCTTTGCTGGAGGGGACACAGGCAGACATATGCCTCCTGCAGGAGACACATTTACTACCACGGGATTGTCACAGGATGCGCTCTAACAAGTTTCCGACACAATTTTTCTCCTCTGCTGCATCTAAGACCGCGGGGGTGGCCATTTTGATAGCGAGTTCCTTCAGGGGGGAGGTGCTGTACAAATTCGCAGAACAGAAGGGGAGGCTTTTAGCGTACCGCCTCAAGCTGGGGGACACAACGTTCACTATTGGCTCTTTATATAGCCCGAATGATCATCAGGAGCGCTTTCTTGACTCGGCGCTGGTGGACGTGACTGCCTCCCCAGAGAGACATATCATTTTAGGGGGTGATTTGAATATAGTTTTTGACTCCACACTCGATAGGTCCGCGCAGCGATACCCGCAGACTGGGGAACTCTCACAGGCTGGGAAGGCTCGAATCGCTGACATGGACCTGCATGATCTTTGGCGCACCCTTCACCCCACGAGTAGAGACTATTCTTATTATTCACATGCGCGCCGGACTTATGCACAGTTGGACCACTTATTGGTCAGCGAACCGATGTGTGCCTCCGCTACAGTGGCGGACATTAGGGTCCTGTCGTTGTCTGATCATGCGCCGGTCGCGGGCACATTTGCGCTTCCGCCGGCCCCCCCCTCTCGGGGAGTGTGGCGTCTTCGAGACACCCTCCTACATAAAAAAACTGTTGTGAAGCACATTGAGGAAGCGATCCGGGAATATCAGGCACACAACGATAATTCGGACACCTCACTAGCGACGCAGTGGGCGGCATTGACGGCGGTTCTAAGGGGGGAGTTCATTTCATTCTCCTCAGAAGAAAACAGGGAGAGACAGCGTAAGAGGGAGGAGCTGACTTCCCAGGTCCGAGAATTGGAACAGGTCCATCGCCGTACTGGAGCTCCTAGGGTATGGAAACAGCTGAAGGCTGCCAGGAAGCTCTTGTCGGCGTTGGACATGGATAGGGCGGAATACGCGGCGCTGCGTCTGAAACACGCGTTTTACACGGGTGGGGATAGGTGTGGCAAACTCTTGGCGAATAGGCTCCGGATAGCGCATCAGCGTAACATGGTAAAGGAACTGCTTGGTTCTGATGGAGTGGCGGTCTCTGACGACGCGGCTGTGGCAGAGACGTTCCGTAGATTTTATGAGGCGCTTTACACAGGGGAACCCCCTTTGCCGCAGGATACAGCGGACTACTTGGAGTCAGTGGCCCTTCCGGCACTGGACCCAGCACAGGCGGAACACCTCGAACGCAGTATTCATGTGGAGGAGGTGATATCCGCTATAACCAGGCTCAAACATGGGAAAGCCCCGGGCCCGGACGGTTATACGTCCCTGTTTTATAAAACCTTTTGCCCGGTTGTAGCTCCTATTCTTACCCGCCTATTTAACTCTTTCTCTGCGCCGGGGGCCATACCACCGGACCTGTTGAGGGCAACGGTCTCAGTGTTCCCGAAACCTGGGAAGGACCGGGCCCTCTGTGGCTCATACAGGCCTATCTCCCTCCTAAATGTTGACCTTAAATTATACACAGAGATTCTGGCGTCTAGATTGGCCCTGCATCTGCCGGGCCTGGTTGAGGCTGATCAGGCTGGTTTTGTCCCCGGCAGACAAACCGTCGATAACACCAAGAGGGTGGCGCACATCTTGGAGAAAGCCTCGCGGATCCCTGGTTAGAGGATGCTGCTGGCGGTAGATGCCGAGAAAGCATTCGATCGCGTTCACTGGCCTTATCTCGAGCAGGTGCTCCGGAAAATGGGTATTGGAGACAAATTCTGCTCGATGGTCTTCAACTGTTACAAGTCCCCTTCGGCAACAGTGAGAGTTAATGGGTGCTGCTCCCGAACTTCGAGATCGAAAGGGGTACCAGGCAGGCATGCCCGCTTTCCCCCCTCCTCTTTGCTCTTTATATGGAGCCGTTTGCCCAGAGAATTCGCCAAAACCCAGATGCGATTGGGGTCAAGATGGGGCGGTATGTTCATACGATCAGTCTCTATGCGGACGATGTTCTCTTGACCCTGGACGATCCAAGGAGAGCCCTTCCAGCGTGTATTCAGGAACTGGACGCTTTTTCGAAGGTGGCGGGTTTTAAGATGAATATGGGCAAGTCAGTGGCTCTGGATGTGTCCCTGGCTGCAGATACCAGACAAGATTTGCAACGGCTCTTCCCCATGCAGTGGTTGTCATCCCTGGTGCCTTACCTGGGGATTCTGCTAGCGCCAACGTTGCCAGCGATGGTGACGGACAATTATGCCTCCCTTAGTAGGAAAATCAAGGAAGAGCTGGGCCGCTGGAGCAAAGGCCTGCTGTCCTGGCTCGGCAGGATTGCAGCGGTCAAGATGACGGTCCTGCCCCAGATCTTGTATCTCTTTCGAGGTTTGCCGCTCCAGCCACCTACGGGATGGATCAGACAGACGCAAGCCGACATTGCACGCTTCATCTGGCAGGGCCGCAAGCCGAGAATGAAGAGGGTTATCTCCACGCTGGCCCCTGAGGCGGGAGGCCTTGGCATCCCGGACCTCCGGAAATACTTCCAGGCGGCGCAGCTGCGCTACCTGGTAGAGTGGAGCAGGTGGGAATCCGACAAGCACTGGCTCTTTCAAGACCAGGCAGTGGCGGGGCGTACCCTTCAGGAGGTGCCATTCTTGCGAAGGATTCATCGCCCCCCAACCTATATGCTTCCTTCGTCACGCGGGTCCCCTTGAGGGTGTGGGATACGGTCAATGAAGTTCGTGAACTCACCACATTCCCCTCACCTTTCACGCCGATAGTGGACAACCCCGATTTCTCCCCCGGTATGGAACCAGGCGCCTTCTCACATTGGAGGGAAGCAGGTTGCCGAGCGCTCTTCCAGATATATGGCTCTGAGGGAGTGGTCCCTTTTCAGCATTTGAAGCAGGAGTTCCAACTGCCTGAGACAGATAGATTACGATACATGCAGGTCAGGCATTGGGCGCTTCAATCTCAGGTGCGAGGCGCTGCGGATCGCCAGATAACGCAGTACGCGCTGTGGTTGGTAACCCGCACCTCTGATGCTAAGCTGATTACGGACCTTTACAAATTCCTGAAACCCCCCCCGTTTCATTTCTATAACCCGGGTAGGGAACGCTGGAATAGGGAACTGGGAAGGACGCTTAGTCATAAGGAGTGGGATCAGATTGCGCATCGGGCGAGACACTCTGCATATCACACAGGTCTCACAGAAACACTCACCAAGGAGTCCACGTATTGGTATTATACCCCAGAGAGGCTACACGAAATGAATAGGCATATTGGGAAGGAGTGCTGGAGAGGATGTGGTCAGGTGGGGACTCTAACACATATACTTTGGGACTGCCCCTTGTTAGAGGAATACTGGAAGGAGATTATTAATGAGATAGATGTTCATTTTGAGATTGAATTGCCACGCTTCCCGGCGTATGTCCTGCTGGGTCTACCGAATGGGCTGATGTACCCACTGAAGTCCCGTAAGGGCAGGCAAATTGCGATAGCGCTGGGTTCGGCGATTCAGAACATCTTGATTCATTGGCGTACCACCACGGTCCCCTCCATCACGGGCTGGCTACACAGGCTCTGGCATGTACTAGGTATGGAGAAATTATCGCTTATGGTGGCAGGGGACGTGGAACAATTCGACGAGTTGTGGCAACCCTTTCATGCGCTTTTAACCACGGAATTCAGAGAACTCACCTGTCCGAGGTACCTTAGACTCCTGAGACTAACACCTCCGGTGATCCCAACTGACTAGGAGGACATGGATGGGGGCTCACGGGGCGGGGGGAGTGGTGGGAGGGCAGGACGCATTATTGCTGAGTACTGGACGGGGGGGGTGGGAGGGTGTTGGGGTGAGTTGGGGTGTTTGGAGGGAGGGGTTTCCGGGGGATGGTGGGGTTGGTTTCTTGCATCCTTGCCTTTCACTTTCTGATCTGCTTGATGGTGGCAACCGTGCTTAGCCCTTATTGTTTTGCTCATTTACTTTTTTCTCTGCAACAGCCTTATCCGCCATCACGCTCTTTGATTTTCGCTCTGCTAATTTCATCTGAATGTATGTTCCGCTACCCCTCATGTTCCCTTACCTCCTATGTTTTTGCCTTAATAAAAATGCTTTAAACCTAAATGTGTAAACGGTGGTATGACATTTGCTCAGGCACGAAGGAAAAGCTAGCTAGCAGGAGGACCTTCCATCCAGCCACTTACAACAGCAATGGATGAGGCCTTTGAGAGCACCCTCACTATGGAGGCTATATCTGACTCAACTAATATCGATACCTAAGAAGCTCCTCAACAGCACACAGGTTATTGTTGTTTTTATTTTTTTTTAAGACAATACAAATATTGGATCTAAAAATATTTTATCATGACTGTAATTTAATTTGACGTAAACAAGTTAACAGAATTTGATTTGGGCACATTTTACAGGTCAATTCATTAACATTTCCTATTTTCAAGAAATGTTATTATAGGATTTGCAGTCCAATCAAAGACTTTGAGATTTTAGGAGTGAAAAAGAGTGCAGTCTACTATTATATCATAAGGGAATTACTTTACTAAATTACTTTAGTTCTATGATCCTAGGAAGGAAAAAAATCGATGCATTATCGATTGAAGAGGCTTTCACTTCAACAGATGCTGTTATGTGTCATACTAAAGAAAATACATATTATTTAAACTTCGATTACATTTTATATAGAGAGATAAAAGACAACATTCTCGAGGAACATGATTGCTTACAATGTCGCTATAGTGAATCAACAGTCTAACAACAATGATATGCTTCAAGCAATAGAGTAGACATCACACCAACACCAGTGCTGTCTCAAACAACTTTGCCTACAAGAAGCCACAATGCAATATTTTGGAAAAAGTACAGAAAAATTGGCTATTGCAATAAGGTTACTCAGTCGTTGCGTCATACATATCTTGCAAGAAATCTCTTACTGTTGCAAAGATGGTAGCAAAAGGATTAAGGCATTGTAACGGGGTGAGGTTAACGGGATCTGAGGAGTGGTGGACCCCCGGAAATGACTCCGTAATTACTCCTTCCTTACAGACGGATCCATGGGGCGCAGGTCAGGGAGGACTCGAGGAAGAAGAACACGGCGCCTTTAACTGGTCCTACGTGGAGGAGGAAAATACTCCCTCTGCACACGTCAGAGGTGCAGGATTGGTTAAAACACCGGAAGTGCTTTACTCGGCGTGTGACATCACCCCGGAGGAGGAGGAGAGGAGCGGAGGTGGAGAACGCGCGAGGGAAGTTAGCAGCAGCGAAGGAGTACGAGAGAAGACCGAAGAACATCCCGGAGGAAGTGCAGCAGAGGAGTTTCCCGGAGAGCCAGGAGGCCAACATTCCCGTGAGCCGCCGTGCCACTCTCCCAGGGGAGGAGCGTGGCTTGTACAGGTACGGCAGCGTATGGCAGCTTGGGTGGGAAGCAAACGCAGTTAAAAGTAAAAGAACCCGTGTTGGCATTCCCGCGTTTAACCCCCCCTCTTGTGTCCTTTACCCCGCGTATAACCCTCACTGTCTGTACAACCCCAAACCACTACACGGAACTAGAAATACGAGTCACCGGTGAATCCCTCCCTCACTTCACACGGCCCTTCAGGTGCAAAACCCCAGTAGACAGGAGAACTAACGGCTCGCTTTATGTTGGTCTCTTTTGCATGGGAACCGGAGCCGAGTGACTGCCGCCTGACCAGACCCTGAGGTGTACCACGTCCACACGAAGCGGAAGACACAGAACGCAAAAACGGATCCAAGCCAATTTGCTAAAGAGAGACTCACTTTTCGAACAAGGAAAACTTTAATGTTAAAATCACATCGGGGAATTCCAATAAAACCTTCGTTAACCCCAAAACTTGGTGTTACTCTCGTTCCTGACCCACAACCGGGCGCACCTCTCACCCCAGATCCAACAGCCCAGTCCACAGGCATATTACATCATGTCTTCGATCTTTACAAACAACGCCAACACGTTTTAGTGGTCTGGCTACTCTTGTTCTAGATAGTGAAGAGACTTCTAGCCACAGTACTATGTCTATGTCTGATGTTATGAGATTTAGACGTACATGCAGCCAGGCCACTGATATAGAGGTGGATATATTGGCAACTGATCTAGAGAGGCCGACAACCAGTAAACAAAGAATAAGTTATTGAAGCATATTTATGTGAAAGTCACACAGCACAGTAAGTTACCTTGATGAGCTGTGATGACAGGGAAAGGAATGCGTTGTTTTTAAAAGAATACGGCGCATTCCTGCCTTTGTCCCTGTGCTGATACCATTTTTTACTTCCTAGTACCAACGCAGGCATGCTTGCACTATGGTGCAAGGGTGCCTGTGTTGCATGCAGGATTTTATTCGTTCCGGAAGGGGCACCTTCCTGCACAAAAACAATCCTGAGGAACATATTCATCTTTTTATGAGTGTTGTAGAATGCAGCACACAGAAATAACGAGGAGGAATAAATCTATTTTATGTCTCCCCTGAGAAGGCGTATCTTTTTAGTGCATTCCCAGGGCTACCATGTTGGTAAATCTGAGAACACGAGCAGCTCTCATGGAATGCTTTCCCAGGGCAGAGTAACGCAATGCAGAGATTTGCGCTGCATTGTGTTACTCCAGATTTATGAAGCCACTCAGGGCCAAGCAAGGTAGCCTTGCGTGGCTTCATAAATCGTATTTTGGGCTTGCGTCGCGCTTGCACCACGTTGCATGGTGCAAGTGCGACACAACTCCCCCCATAAATATGCCCCATAACATGTTTTTTGAAATACAAAAGAGAAATGTATTTTGTAATATTAATGTAGGTGCATAGACAAAATATCGATGTGGACAAATATTGAGGAAAAAATATTGTGGGTCCGAAAAATCGACAGAAAAAATGTCGGGGTCAAGAATATCAAATATAGGTAAGTAATATCGATGTAAAAAATTTCGAAGTGTTAAATATCATTGTTTAAAATATCGATTTTTTATTAATGTTATGTATTTTAGTATATATTTTATATGTGTGTGATGTTTGTTTTTTTGTATAAGAATTGTTTATATTTTTATTATATGTGTTAAAATTTTAGCAGTTAATAATAAAAAAAAATTATTGAATTTTGCGTTTTTAGTTCCGAAGCGGGATGTGGGTTTATAGGGGAATAGGTTGGGAAGTAATTTAAGTATATACATTTTATTGATTATTTATAGTAGTTATTATTTTTTCAACATTGATTTTAGCATTATTAGTTCCGTAGCAGCTTGTGGGTTTATAGGGTAATAGGGTGGGAAGTAATTTAAATATATTTGTTTTATTGATTTTTTGTAGTAGTTATTCAAAAAAGTTCATTGCATTTTGCGATTTTAGTTCTGTAGCGGGTTGTAGGTTTATAGAGGAATAGGGTGGGAAGTAATTTAATTATATAAAATGTATTGAATAATTTTTATTTGATAATATTTGTATAATTATGATGTTATAGTGTTAAATGTGTAAATTAATTTATTAATAATTGTTTGATAATTAGTTGTTAATTTAAATTAATTAATTAGTAATTAATTATGGAAATTGTGTCTAACTTTAGGTGTGTTGTGGTGTTTATAGGTGTAAATGGTGGGAAGAGTGGGAAGTAATTTAAATTTTATTGATGAATTATGAATTAGTTGTTAATTTAAATTCGTTATTTAGTAATTAATTATGTTAATTGTGTAATAAATTTTAGGTGTGTGCTGTGGTGTTTATAGGTATAAATGGAGGGAATGGTGTGAAGTAATCTATTTTTTATTGATGAATTATTAATTATTTGTTAATTAATTAGTAATTATTAATTGTAATTGTGTAATAGGTTTTAGGTGTGGGTTGTGGATAGTATTGTGTTAAAGAATATGTAATCAATGAATTATCTTTTTTAATAATATATTTTTAATTTATTATTAATTATGTTAATTATGGAAATACATTTTACTAAAAATGTCTGTCTTTTTTTATTGGCGTGGTGTTATAGGATAGGAAATAAAATAAAAACATTTTTGTTTTAAATAATTAGTTTGTGAATATTTCATTCTTTTAAATAAATATTATTTATGGATGTATTTATTATTATTTTTAATATCATATTTGTACATTTTTATTATATATAATTAACATTATAATATGTGTTATTTTTTTATGTTTAATATGTTTAATGCAATATTATTACAATATTGTTTCTTTTTAAGTATATATTTTTTTAATTGCTGAAATGTTATTAGAAATTTTTGTTATTCTGCTATCCAATACTTTCCCTACTGTTGCACTCACTGGAGTGGGATCACTAATTTGTACCCCTCCGCTATCCAGCACTTTCCCTACTGTTGCACTCACTGGAGTGGGAATAGTAATTTTTACCCCTCCGCAATCCAATATTTTACCTACTGTTGCACTCACTGGAGTTGGAATAGTAATTTGTACCCCTCCGTTCTCCAATTCTTTCCCTACTGTTGCACTAACTGGAGTGGGAATAGTAATTCTTACCCCTTCACTATCCAGCACTTTCCCTACGTTTGCATTCACTGGAGTGAGAATAGTAATTTTTACCCCTTTGCTATCCAGCACTTTCCTTACTGTTGCACTCATTGGAGTGGGAATAGTAATTTTTACCCCTCTGCTATCCAACATTTACCCTACTGTTGTATTTATTGTGATGCGAAATATACGTTTTATGTTTGTTTTAATAGTTTAAAGTTTTAATTAATTATAGAATTTGTATCTTATTTTAAATAATTAATATATGTATATATTGTATTTTTATATTATTTAAAAGTTTAAAAATTAAATAAAAACAAAAATTAATCAATTATTTTAAAGTAAATATAGGTATAGGTATAAATGATTATGTTTGTGTGTTTATATTTTTTAAACTGAGTTCATTTTATATATTTAGTTCAAATGTATATTGCATTTAATTTATTTTGTCAAAGATCATATTAATATTTTATATTTTTGATATATTCTTTTATTAAAATTGATATTTGTGCTTTTCGCGATCTGTGAAAGAACAAGATGGGTCACCAGCAACTCTACTGGAGCCACCCGAGGAAGTTCGGACAGGGTTCCCGATCTTGCCGCGTGTGCTCGAACAAGCACGGACTGATTCGCAAGTATAGTTTGAACATGTGTCGCCAGTATTTCAGGCAGTATGCCAAAGATATTGGCTTTGTAAAGTTGGACTAAATTAATAAAAAATTACGGCTGCATGGACGTCGAAGGAAAGAGCGACAAAGAAAGGAAAGCTATGGATATGCACAAATTGGACTATGCTCCCACTGTTTTCCCTAGCATTTGCCATATCCTACTTAAATGGCAGTCCAGATAAGGCTGCACTGTGAAAGAGTGTTTTTGCTCTGTGAACAGCTTGGAAATAAATGGTTGCAGTCTTGCGTTTTGTCTCAATCAATTTATTTATGGTAACTTTCCGCACTTTACTTTAGAATGATAAGAGGTAGTCACCATTAATCCTTTAATAAGTACTAGTGCTTATTTTATATGTATTCACAAACCTGAGGTAATCACACGAAAAATGAGCACTCAAAGTGGGATGGCAGAAGTGATAAATGGGTGACTAGCTCTGGCAGAGGACCGGAATTAACCTTGGTATAGAAATGGCTGGAGACCATGCAAGCCTTTACAACAAAAATATGCACGATTTCGAGGGGAGGAGCCAAGCTCGACATCGTGATGGCCGCACGGTAGCTCTGCTCCGCCGGCCTCCCTGCCCAAACTAATCTATCCTGCCACCCATCCTGCCCAGAAACGACAACATTTTACAGATGAAGGTCTGCTGACACTTACCACCCATCCTGGTGGCTCCGGAGATCAGTGGGCCCGCAGCGGCATCCTCCCAGGAAGTGCGGCCTCTGTGGAGTGGAGACCGGGGCCTTGCCTTCAGCGAGTAGCCGGCGAAGACGAGTCGGCGGCGGCCTCGGGTGGAGGACGGATGCCGGCCGGAAGAGGCCGAAGGCAACTGAAAGCGCCTGGGTCTACCGTCCGGTGGTCCAGAGGTGAGGTGCGGCAAGTTGTGTGTGGGGGACGCCGTGCTGGTGGCTCCCCCCTTGTTGCCTCACTCGGTCATTCTGACCTCCATCGCTCGGTGGTGGAGAGTGGCTCCGGCGGAGTGTTGGCGCCTGCGGGTCCCTCTTTTTTGGTGGCCCTCATCTTTGCATCGTGGCTGCTGTGTGGATGATTGAGGGGGATCCCGCGGGGGCCCTGCTTGTGAGCCCACCCCAGGAGTCGGTCTCGAAAAGACGGCGCAGTAATCACAAAATGGCGGCTGATGCCGTAAGCTGTGGGACGCCCTGGGATGTTGGTGCTGTACCTCTGTGCCGTGATGGGACCTGCACTGGGGAGCGTGAACCCACGATTGGCGACGTCCTGCGGGCGCTAAGGATTTGGCAGGTGACCCTGGCCCGGGATTCTTGTGTGCAGTTCGATGTGGGGACCACCATTGCTTCCGAGCTGTCCCCCAGAGATGCGGATGGGCCTAAGGTGGTTACTTTTTGTTTCACGCACTTTGAAGGGGGCGGCGATGGCTTAGATCGCATGCGGGAAGACTTGCTGGCGATCAGTGCAACTGATTTACATGACTGCCGTGAACAGCTCTTGCATTGCCTTCGGCGGTGGAGATCTAGTGGGTGGCTTCCATTGACCGTCCAGCGGTGGCTTCATGACCTCTTCTCACTGCTTTGTTTTATGCCCACTACTTTTACATATATCGAGGCGATGGCTAAGAAAGGACTGGGGTGAACCCGGGGTTTTTTTCACCCGGAGGACTGCTATTTCGATGCATGGATTTATGGACTGCCCCAAATTGAGATAACTTGTCGGACCCTTAATATGTACGGCTACTTAAAACCATGCCAGTTTTGTTTTGGGCTACACTAGAATGTTTGTATGGGCGAGGGGCGGGGGCCGTGCGCCTTGTTACATGGTATCCTCCCCCCCTGACTTTCCTTTTTTCCTTTTTATCTGTTTTCTTCCCCTTTCCCTACATTATCTCATTCTATATTTCGGGTTCATGCTTAGGGCGACAGGCACGCTGCTGGGAGGGGTAGGCCATAGCCTTCTGCAGGGGTGCAGGGTGGGGCGGGTGGATGGGGGTCTATTAGATAGTTCTTTGTTTCTATGGCTCTTTTGTGTCCTTTTCTTGGGTCTCCATTGCTGTGCGTGATCCCCGCGGGATGAGTGCCCGGGGGGGGAGGTTTGAGTATTCCTATACGATATGGTACTTTCAGGTTTTTGCTTTTCCTTACTTAGCCGCCCCGCCCCCAAGAATGTTTGCTGTCTGGATTGTGGATCGCCATTGTCGCCGTGGGGCGGGTACAGCAATGTGGATTCCCCTTTTCCTTTCCCTTTTTTTTTTTATAGTTTCGTTTTCTTTTACTCTCCGGGTTAGGTTATATAGTGATTGCACCTTTTTCCGTCTCATTGATGATTCGATTATCATGAGAGTGATGTTTTGCTTGTCTTTGGGCACATGAGGTGGCGGGTGGACACCGACTGAAGAAGAATAGCAAGGGCATCGATGGCTTGAACGCTTTGGACTATTTTGATAACTGACTTACGGATTCCCTATTATAATGTTGTTGGTTCTGTTCCCCGTCATGTGTACCAAGACGCTTATTATACGACTGATCCTTTATTTTTATACACATAAAATTAACCTTCAGTGATCCTTTACCGGGGGGTTACGCTCAGTTAGCATTATGGACTTGCAGCATTGTGTATTATTGCGTAACCATTCCGTACTTTTTATTTATTTATTTTATTTACGTAATTTTTATAGCGCAACAAATACCCTGGGGTGTCTCGGCACTGTGGAGCTACTGGGGTCAGTCATCCTCTCACTGGTTAAATAACCACGTTTTTAAGAGCCTGCGGAAGCTCATCAGGTTCGGGGCAGTTTTGATGGAATGTGGCAGAAGATTCCAGAGTTTTGGGGTGGCCACCAAGAAACGTCTATCTCCCCAGGTGGCCGTTCTTGTGCGTGGCACAGTGAGGAGGTTGGTATTGGCCGATCTTAATTGCCGTCTAGGAGTGTATGGCTGAAAGGCTTCCGTCAGGAACCTGGGTCCTATGCCGTGTACTGCCTTATATGCAATGCAGAGGGCCTTGAATTTAATGCGGCTCTCTACTCTCAGCCAGTGGAGTTGACGAATACCAAGAGTGGTGGAGTTGCGGCGAGGAATGCTCAGGAGAATCCTGGTTGCCGCATTCTGGATGGATTGCAGCTTTGTTATGACACGCTTCTGGGTATGGAGAAAGAGAGCGTTTCCAAAATCCATTTTGGAGAAGACTAAGCTAGAGACCAGAGTCTTCCCAGCTGAGGGAGGGAGATAAGGCAGCAGCTTCTTAATCTTTTTCAGAATAAAGAAAGAAGATGACACAACCTTGTTTGTATGAAGGTCAAATACCAACTTGCTGTCAAAAATGATTCCCAGGTTTCTGGCTTTTTCCACTGGGACAGGTGGATAGCCGAGCTTTTCCGGCCACCAGTTATGCTATTGGTGTCTTCCAGTTTGTTCCGTGGCCGGCCTCTGGGTTGTAGGCCCGTATTTGTATATCACCATCTACACAAATAAAGGTTTTCAAAATTAAAAAAAAAAAATTGATATTTGTAATCGATATTTTTTACATCTATACATTTAACTTCAATATTTTTGATTTAATATTTTTGTACTCTCTTGTTTAAGTACAGGGAGTCGATATGTTTACTATCTATATTTTTACTTCAATATTTTTACTATGGATGTTTTAACTATCGATATTGTACCAGTGAACCATTCATGTACATTCCAAAATGTTGTGACAAAAAATATAAATTACGCAGTCCCAGTTGTGGCGTTTCATATTTCTCATGGATAAACAAGGTCATAAAAAGTACTTTTCTGCATTTTGACTGCGACTACCTCATTATACATTGCATGGTTTATTTTTAATACACTGATCTTAAAAATAATTGTTGATAATTTAACTCTTTGTATCACTTCCATCTGTTGCTTTGGTGGCATCTTGGTTTGTGTTTGATGGGTGGGTGGTCTTCCTTCTCATCAGAGCTATCCTGCTCAAACTGTGTTGGATGTCACTTCCTTGTAGTTATATTGTGCACTATCTTGCATGCCATAGGAGTTTAATATTGTACTCCTGTGAAGACATCGAAACCTCACCTTAAGCAGCCCAAAATTACACTCTATAGCACAACCTGTTTACCTATGGGGAATATTGTACCGGCACCCTCTCCTTGTAGTTGAACTGAAGTATGGGGTCATCATCCATGTTCGTATTGCATAAGCACTGTCGCCTAACACAAATGAAACATACATTTAAAGCCACTGATATATAATATGGATTAACAAATATAAATGTATACAATTACAATACCAACAAGAAAATCATCCCCAAAGTCTCCTTTGGCATGCTGGTTGTAATGGGCATAGTGACAGAAAATATAGGAGTCATGTGTTGAACCTGGGAATTTTGGAACAAGGTCAGTTATTAGAAAGCCAGTATTACAAACTATCTGAATGCTTAAGGAGTGATACCTTTTCCGATTCCGGTGTCAAAATTCATTAGCACTAGGAGAGCAAATCAAGACAGGTTGTCCCGGTCCTAAGTGTCCACTGTATCGTGCCGATGCTCAGAGGGGTCCACCTCTCGACAGCCCCAAGTCTGACCTGCTATGAAAGCGCAGACTCTAAGGATGGTCAAGTGGGGTAGGGAAAGGTAGGGTACTGCAGGTAATGAGATCTGCAAACGAAGAGATCGACACTAGTAATAAGCTTAGGGGCATATTCTGAAGAAGTTATAGCCAAGTTAAGGGCATATTATCGCAGCCAAAGTCGCAATAAATGTATCACCCCATTCACAAGCTGGTGATAACAGCCGATATCACCAGTTTACCAGCGATAGCAGCCGCAATAAACAACAGATGACCCTGGCAACTATCGCTAATGAGATGCAGAGTAGGCGTTCCCGTGAAAAAAGCTGCGACAACACCACTCCGCAACATTCTCAATGACCAGCCAGATCAGCGAAAAGACCACAAAACATGCGATAAGGATTGTTAGCAGCAGGAAACTAACACCTGCTCTGACCTGGTGCAAAGTCGGACGACAGCCTGCACCACAAAAGGGAGCCCAGCCCAGAGCCACACCTGAAGAACAACAGATGCCATGGAGCCACTGATCATGCGGGCTGGACACCCAAGAGGGCCACAACACCCACCGCCACCACCCCCAGGACCACGCACCCCCCCTGGACCCACCCCACCACCACCAGATCACGACACTGCACATTAACGGGCCGAAAACATGAACCAAAGCACCCATCTGATGTCGCACAATTGCAGCAATCAACACACATGTGAGTACAGAAATCCTGAGTCATTCATGCACCATTGAAAGACATGCCACATACTAATTCGTCTCCAAACAACTATTGTGAAGAGCCATGGCTGGGCATCCCTGGGCAATCTGTGAGTCACAGGCTGCAAGACAATATCCAAGCTAAGGAAGTGTGTCAGCCACTCATCAAAGGACAGGGAGAGAGAGAAAGAGACTGCACAAGGAGCGCAATTCCAATCGGACCCTTGGCTCATGCAAATATGCCAACAGCTGCGTCTGTCTAGAAATTTATGCACCCCAAATCACAGGCCTGGCATCAAAGTCAGCGCAAAGACCACATCACATCTCAGAAATGCAAGCAGTAGTCAGACCAAAATTAGGAATGAAAGCTCCTTTGTCTCTACACACATGGTGGAAGGCCAACGGACCCTCCGATCTTGGTCCAGATTGCGGCTGGCACACCCTACAGAGAGATACCAGCCTCCCACAACTCCCACACCATGAACAGTGCTAATGAAAAACCAACGTGCCCACACCCCACACACTTGTCCCTGCATGACCTACACCTGCACGGGATGCCCTTGACACATTGGTCAAAAACTACCCATACAGCCAAACATTGCCCACACATACGACTCATTGCCCTGAGCTGCGGCATATCGTCCACAGAACTGCCGCCCGTCTGAGGAGTGCCTGTGCTATGAGACCAACAAACGCAATGGCAGGAAATCCCAGGCACATGCCCAACCCCTGTCACGTGGAACTGTGCCGTGCATGAATGCTGCATCTGTTGGGATCACTGCCAATGGCAGTGTTGAGAATCAGTTTCCATCTGAGTGTCCATCTTGCCTACGTCACCTGTGTCCAGCCCTGGTTCCACTGTCTATCATGCACATTCGACTGGCCCATGGAGGTCTGCCTATCCAATACAACAGTAGCTGAATTGGATTATGACCTGACAGTGTGCCCCCTGTTGGCCCACGAACAGGAGTGTCACTGGGATACCTGTGCATGGGTTGTACTGATCTTTGGCGTATGTGCTGGCAGTTGTGCATAGGAGGTTGCACAACTCCTCGTGTGCAGTGACCACATCAAGGCGCTACCCTATTGGGCTGTGTTGCGGATTGGGGAAACAACATGACTGCCCGGACCAGTTCATGGATTGGGTCATCCTGTATTTCTTCAACCCGACAAAGACGTACTATTGGAACACATTGCCCATGAAGCTGCTCAGGCATTCATGGACGAGTAACTACGTTCCTGCTGCCACATCAGATTGTCACCCACAGCACAGGTTCCAACACCTTGTTGCATTGTGGGGAATGCTCACATATCCCACCACAACAGTTGACATGTCTGCCTTCATCTGGACTCAGAATGCATGTACTTTGAACTACGCGTGTGCACACACACCTGTGCAAGGTGAGGCACTTTCATGGTCGGAGCACCACATCGTCATTTGGTAACGTTCCCAAATCGGACAAACTCCTGGGGGTATTACACACATGGCAATGTAACATGACATGTGAAAATGTTCGGACCCTTCCACCTGATCACGGTCAGCAGAGCAGACAGTCAGCGCAGTCCGGTGGAACAGCACTATGCAGACCCCATAGGCTGTGAGTCATGTACCCTCACACTGGGCTATGGGCAGACGCCAAACATCACATGACTCGTCCAGCAAGGCAAGGTGGGCTGAGACCATTGCCATCCGTAATGATTTGGTCATATTTTTGCACAGCCTCGACATGTTCCTATTCTGCGTGTGAGTGTCTCAAGCATGTCCTTGCATGTTGTGACCCTTGCCTTGTCCGTACTGAAACGTATATGCTAATAAAGTCTCTGCAACTTCACTACTGGCCAACTGTGATTAGTGTTGATTAGATGTACGAATCGTGTGCCACAATGAGCATCGTCCCTACACAGGGAGGGACTGAGTGATGCATGTACAATGTTGGTGGGTCCCTTTTGACCGCTCCACCTCTGAGCCAAACACTGTGTTCGAGATAGTTGCTGGCAGGCCTGTGCCCTTACGTGTCTCCAGCAATGTGAGCATGGTGTCCAACTTCTGACCATGTGGAGCAATGCAATGAATCAAAACAGAATGTGTCCACATAGATGTGTGTGAGTAGGTATGCAAAGTGAACTTCTGGTGTCACATGTGAGGTAGGACACCACTTCTGGCATGCTACCAATTTGGATCATTCCTTCATGCTGCCCCATTCAATGCATTAACGTGTGCCTACGTTGGGGGGTTGAGAAATTGTCATTAATGTGCAACAAGGCCACAGCTAGTACTCACCTTCACAGACATCCAACTGGCCATGTGGCTCAGGGTTCAACATGCGCATTGATGTCATTTTACAAGGGTGTGCCTTCTTGTGCAATCATTGTCCATACATACATCCATACTTTCACACTTGAGGGAACATAGTCATGACACATCTGTGTGATTTTGAATGTTTTATTCACATTCTGGTGCAATCCGGAGCTGGAGCTGTACATGGCCATGACATGCTACTACCTCCTTCCTCACATTTATTTATTTATTTATTTTTGATATTGATAAAGCGCAGCGTATACCCTAGGGCGTCTTGGCGCTAAATATATACATAGTAATTACCATCCACATCTTAGTCCTCTGAATCTTCCTCAGCGTCCGGTGTGTGTGGCGGGGTAATGGCTGCATCACTGGGTGCTACTGAAACATCAGGGTGCCATGGTGATAGGGCTGCATCACTGGATGCCACTGACACATCAGGAGTCGGAGAGGTGTGTGTCGCAGTTCCCACTGCAGTCCTCTGGGACTGGCTCAGCGGCAGCAATGGTAGGATGATGAACTGCAAGGCATGAAAGATCCCGGCAACATTTCGCTGGTGTTCAGCCGTGGCAGCCATACTTCCAGCCTGCATCTGCTCCATGGTCTCAGTTGTCCTGTGCATCTGTGCCAACTCTGTGCTGTCATTGCTGGTGCCTGTCTGACTAGACAGTTCTGGTATCCGAGAGATAGCCCCAGCGATGTCAGCCAAGGATTGCCGTGGAGCATGGGGCGGACAGTGTGTGTCCGTTAGGGACTGTAAGGGGTCCCTGATGGGACTCAGACACCCACGTATGGCATCGAGTTTGGCTGCCACGAGCTCGAAACCCACCCGCAGCAGCCAACTCCACCTGGCAAACCAACACACAGTGTTGAAATTCCATCTCTTGATCGTGGGGGTCCTGGGAGACAGCCGTGGTGGTGTGTGTTTCCTGCTGTGTGGTGTGTGCAGGTGATGGGATCACCTCGAGGCAGCTGGTCTGCCCGGAGGCTGTCCATTAGCCATTGGAGGGTGTCTGAACAGATGTGCAGGTTGTCCTCTTCATCATCACTGATGGGATTTGTGGTCTGCTCTGCAGTAAGTGTTGTTTTTCCCCCTGCAATGTTAAGGGGAGAAGCATGTTAACATAGGTTCCCATGTATGATGCCGCTTAGCAGATGTTTACATGCAGACTGCATGACCATGCACATTGTGACTGTTTTGGTGGAGCTGGTAATTTGATGGCAGACAGTGGGTTTTCCGAGTACATGACTGATGTGTGGTAGTACCTGTGTATTGTCATCACACAGTGTCAGGCAATGTCAGATGTGAGTGCCCAGTTACTACCCAAAGGCGGAACCTGTTGTGTCTTCTGTCCTGTGGTGTAGGTGTTGCACTTTGTCCCACATTACCTTCATTGGTGATGTTCTGTGGTTGCTATGTGTGTGTGCTGCATTGTGGGGGAGTCGACCCTGCAGCTCTGGTTTCGTGGACCCTTGTCCCTTTGAGGTGGTGTGCCTTTGAATTGTGTGCTTTTCGGGGGCTGGGATGTTTGCGACTTGGGTCATTTGTGCTCTTGTACAGATTTTGAAGCCTGGTGCATTGTTTGTCTGCTGCGTGAATTGGACTGCATGGGTTGTAGATGCACATGGATGTGTCAGAGTGTGACCTGCTCCTTTACAGATGTGATCCACACTGGGCAACTTCCATGTTGATTCGTGCACCATGTAATTTAATCATGCTGCTGCCATGCTATTGGTCATGCAGTGTCACTTGCTTAGTCAGTATGGCTCACAGAGCCGCTGCTTTTCTGGATTCATGACATGTGCATGGATTGGTAGTGTTGTTGGTTATTCGGAGGGAGCCCATATGTGCACATGGTGCACAGGGGCCTACTTTGTGTTTGTATGTGTGCTGCAGTGTGCCAAGGGTATCAGGGGCATGTTCCACTGTCATTGTGTGTGTGCGTTGTGCTACACATGATTGTGCATGTGTGCCATTGTGCCCATCTCCCCCGTCCCCGGCCATCACTCACCCTGTTGCTGTTGGGTCAGGTCATATCGTGCTGTGTCCAGGCCCCCGACTCCTGCCACCGTCTCCACACTGGTGACTGTGGCCACCATTTCCTCCAGCTCCTCCTTTGCCGCAGGACTACCACCTCCAGTCACCGTTGCTGCCTTCCTGTTGGCGGCGAGTTTCTGTTTGGTCTGCCTTTGCACATCATGCCAGCGCCTCTTGACCTCCTTGCCACTCCAACTACATTGGCGCTGGTGACGATGGTCTGCCATATTTCCGTTTGTGTTACCAATATCGCAGTGGAGGTGACAAACAGTTGGTAGTGTCCTATCACCTCTGTGACAATGAACCGGTCTTCCTGCGGACTGAACCCTATAATAAATATAATAATCCACATTTTGTAAAGCGCACACTCACCCGTAAGGGTCTCTAGGCGCTGGGGGCCGTCGGGAAGATTAAGCAAGCTATTGCCCAGAGTCACATGGTGCTGGGCTAATTTGCCGCCGGTGCCGTGGATCGAACCGTGATCCCCAGATTCCGGAGTCAGTCGCCCTAGCCGTGGCGCCACACCTCTTCCACCCTGTCTTCCTCTTCTCCTTGCCCTTCCCTGAACATTGGGTTCCCTGCTGGTCCTCCGTGGAGCTTGTGGGGTTCGGCTTGTCCTCTGCACTCGGTCTGGGTGCATCCATGGTGCTACACAGTTTGAATTGGTTTTGGTGTGTTTTTTTGTGGCTATTATAGTGCGTTTTCCCACATGACATGTAGGTATTGCAGGGCTGTCGCTGTTTTTTGCTGATTTTGGTTTCGCGCTTTGGGGCATCGCAACTTTTTGGGCGTTCGTGTTTCGCATTTTTTGTTGGTCGCTTTGAATTTTGCACAGTCATTTGGCGCGTTATCCTTCTACTATCGCATGATGTTGCCGGGTTGGGAATTGGACGTTAAGAAGGTGTTATTTTCTCACGATAGACTGTGATATGCACAGTTGCACTAGGCTAAATTTGCGATGGTTATTATACGTTCTTGAAAATATGCCCCACAGGGTGTATCAAGAAGAAACAACATGCAGAAAAAAGATGCCGGCTTTACCATGAAACGTCTATATAAATATATTCCTGTAAAGGAAAATAACCAATCCAATAACCAGTAAGGTGGAAGGATGTATTCAGGTTTTCAAGACTCGCCTACTGTAAAAGGGGAGAGGAAACGATCAACTCCTAAACAGACATAACAGGACACATGCAGAAGATGAAGAGGGCTCTTCTCTCCACACCTCCCCTTGTGATTGAATTGTAATGATTCACAGGGGACAGGAGAACCAATACTTCATGTACTCTCTACTGACCCCCTGTTTAGAAATAGAGACACATGCCCATAATTAGTACTTGGTGGAACAAGGCGATACCTCAATACAATATTCAAGGCTAATAAATAATCCAGCAGAAAACCAGGCGGCTTGAATTCCGTGGTGGTAATTTTCCTATCCACCATACAATAGTTTTCTTATGTTACTTATAGGGATGTAGAAACGCAAAAATAATATCTTCCAGTTATCCCACAAGACAGCATAGAATTGGGAGTTTCTTCTCTCCCACTTTCTTCAAACATGAATGCTCTCACTTAGGGGGAGCTGAAAAGAGTGTGTGAAACCTTTTAGTCTTGTCCGCATGAGCCGCAGGGCGCTACTCGCCACAAAAGATAAAAGAAAATCCTTTCTGTGTTAACTGGAGAAGCGTTGGTGTCTAAATGAAGTTCCGGATTCTGTAATGCACGAAACACCTCACCCTCGCATAAGCCTGTGAGGTACAGGTCTCGCCAACAAGGGGAGAGGTAATGTATTATCTATAACAAACAAGAACTCAGAAAGGATTGCTGTTCCGACTTGGAATCACTCCGTACACAACCAAAGGTGGTACATGCAGCACCCTTACCGATCGCGCCTATTGCAGCTCCAGTCTGTCGGCATTTGTAGACTTCCTTTAATGACACAAAAAAATCTGCGGTTGTTGCAGGGACTTCTTCCTGCTTTTACTGGGTTTTCTGACTGCTCACACAACGCTGCGTGCAACGTCAGAAACGCAAGTCATCCTGGGAAATGGAGTTCTCAACTCCAACGATGATGTTCTTCATGCGCGTTGCTCGTTTACATGCCTGTCAGTGTTCACCTAGACGATGTAAACTGACACAAGTGTACCATCAGCACAGCCTATAACAGGTAGGAAATTTGCAACAAACAAAATAATTAGTGCAAGTCTGGGTGAGAACTTGGGAAATAATATGTCGGTGAATGTTTAGGAACGTTGCATCTGGAAGATTTCTATAAAAATTTAACTGGCAATGGTTGCATGATGTTACAACGCGATCTTTTAGATTGCGGTACATTACAATGCTGTTTTTACAACGCAAGTCATTACAACGACTTGCGTTGTAGGGTACTGGACTTAGGAATAGTATCATTTACTATTCCAACTCCAGCCTACGTACAGTAGGGAAGGTGTTGGAATAGTAAATCACACTATTCCTTAGTCTAGAGTGCCCTCCAGTGCAAGCCGTGGTAACGACTTGAGTTGTAAAAGCAACAATGTAAATGTATTGCAGTGTTTTGACCGGGTTGTTAAGGTTGTTTCCCTCTGGCAACACTCTCCTGATAACTTTCTGAGGCTAAAAGGTGTAGACAGCACAGCCCCTGAACATGGGTTGAGATAGAAACAGTCCTTTGTGTGTCCATACAGACCACAGGCTCTAATTCCGGTATGAATTCCAAAATAATACTTAATATATTTCCCCTTACCAGTCTGCTGCAACGAAATCCCTCTGATTCTGAAAACACACTCTTGTCTTTTCCTTCTTCTGCCGTAGTGCGGAGCAAACAATCTCACACTCATCATAGCATACGGAGCCGCCACTGTGGAAAAAAATACAAGTTTCCACGCCTTTTGTAGTTTGCACCTGCTTTCCACCAGCTTACACTTGATGGTCATTTGCAAGTGCTACAACCTGTTTTTGCAACTATTTGCAATTTGCAAACTGATATTACATTCCAAAATAAGAAATGAAATTTCAGAATTGGTAACTGTTAATCAATTCAGTTCGCTTAACTATTTTTGTGATTGGAATAAAAAATATGTTGATACATACAAAACTTACCATTTCTCAGTCACTAACCTAATTGTGACTGATTTCGAAATCACAAGCGGTTAGTTCATCTGGCCCTTAGTCTTTTTTGTGGAAGTAAAAATCTTCCAGCTCTGTAACATCAGATAGGCATTGAGCAAGGTCCCAGAAACCCATTGGTTTAGTCGAGAAAAGATCCAAGTAGAATAAATACATAATTTGTGTGCAAGGAAGGTCCCTCGCTGGGTGAAAAATGAGGTGCTTTCCCTCGGAGCAGATTTCTGCTTTCAAACTTAGTTATGTTTTGGAGCTCAGACACCTTCAACAGGGCAAGGCTGCAAGCTGTAGCCAAACACGGCTCCACAAGGCCCTATACCCTCTCTGTGAATTTCTGCTGAAACAGTTTTGCTGCAGCAGAAAAGCACAGAATTGGAGCAACCTGAATCATTGGCCCAGCGGCAATGCACCTTGGTCATATAGGCTTGGCAGGTTTGTACCAGTCCTCTGGAGGTCTTTGGAGCCAAAAAGTTCCAGATCTTTCAGGATGTTAGGAGGAGTGCCCTTTGACACAATCACAGGTCCCAGGAACTCAAGAACATCACTTGGGGTCAGAAATCACTCCAGCAGAAGCCACCAGCAGGGTCCATGGCAGGTCCAGTTGGAACAGATTAGATGGGCTCTTCAGGAAAAGGGCTTCATGCAACATGCTTTACCCCTGTAAATTCACCGGTCAGCAAGCCAAATGACCAATTGAATCCACTTCTTTGTTCCGGGTACAAGTGGGAGCAGGCCAAGCCTTTGAGGTCTTCTCACAGGTCTCGAACAACAGGTGCAGTCCTTCTTCTGTTCTTCCACATCCAGAGTGTTCTAAAGAGAGTGTCTAGTGGTGCTACATTTATTGATCGCATTAGCCTGTGAGTTGCGGTGACTCCTGGCCCATCCCTAACCAATAAGGAAATTGTTCCCATGGGTAACCCTACACGGGCTTTCAGCAGTTCCTGTATGCCCAAAGAAAATGGCCCCAAAGTGCCCCTCTCTGCCTAAATTTAAGATGGTGAATCTCTTTTCCCCTTGTGCCCACATCAGAGGTGTGGCCTGGAAAATGAGAAACCTCTCCTCTGTTGTAACTTCAAACCAGTTTTGGTGGTAGCTCTCTCACATTTTGATGAGAGCCTGCCTATGGGGAACAAAGAAAGGACTTGTCCAGGTGTCAGCTAACATTTGCCTGTGGCAAGGGAAGGCTCTTTGAACATAATCAATTTGCTGGACTCTGCCCACATTGCTATTCTGCCAAAATACCAGAAGCCCCTCTCCACACCTAAGACTTTGTTTAATGCTGTAGGAGCAGTTTTCACACCTCATTCAGGGCTTAGCACTAAAGTATGCTGGGAATCTTAAGATATGACAGTTAAGCATCTCATATATATCGTTCAGGGCTCTTTCCCAGTACCTGTTAAGTTTGGGTCAGTGCCATAACAGGTGTAAGAGAGAGATAGTGGCCCCACATCCGCACCAGCAGTCTTTAGCTCTAACTGCATGTCCTATTTTTAAATACCATGCACCCTGCCTTATTAGCAGTAAGGTCTACTTAGTGTGGCTTATTAATATTTAAAAGGAAGGTTTAGGGCTATCAAAAAAGGTTTATTTTACATGTTGAATTGCAGTTTTTAAACTACTACAATCAGGTAACTGTGGTAGGCCTGGAGCCATGTTTATACTGTTGCTGTAGTGGAGGGCACAATAGGTGCTGCAGTCACTACTGATATTAAACTTGCAGGCCCTGGGTAAACCGTTGTACCATATACTAGGGACTTATAGGTAAGTTAAATACGACCGGAGTATAGCCAGTTTCAACATTTTGTAGGGTTCAGAGAACATGCACTGGAGCCTAGCTCCAGTGCAGAGAGTCAAAAAGCCAGTAGCATCAGTCCACAAAAATGGGGTTGACCACCCAAAGAGAGGCGTTTTCCTACATCCTTGAATTTCTTCTTTATAAATTTCAAGATTCAAGCCACATCCACTGTCATTGTTCAGTGGTAAAATGAAAGTTCTCTCCCTGTCCCTACCCCCTTCCATTCCTTCTCCTCCTCTCTCCATAAGAAACTGGGCCTCCAAAAGGGGACTGTCCATCTGCTCAAAGTCATAAAGGTGCTTGAAAATAGAAGCAACAGAAAGGGATGTTGCAGTATGAAAGGGAAGGGCCATGTCAGTGCCTTATACAGCTGGATCGTGGATTAGGCCTCCAACATAGCTATGTTGCAGCCAGCCTTCTCAACTTGCTCAGTTTGGCACTATTTTAAGCAAGACAGTGCATATTCTGCATGCTGGAAGTGAAAATGTTCAATTATCTTTTTCTTTCATAAATTTAGTAGCATTGGGTTTGAATTTCTTTATACATTTGTGGCTCGTTCTTGCATTCAAGTGAACCTGTTTAGAGGAGCATGTCCACCTAACCTAGTAAGCCAGCTGGAGGACTTCCTGGATCCTTGGGACCCAATAGCACCACAAAGAGAACCGGTAAGGTGCAGAAGATGCGAAGCATGGAATCTTAAAATGCAGCAATCGGTTATGGCGCAGCTGAGAATGCATCGGAATCCATAACAGACCGGGAATGAGTCCGAAGAGTACCTTGAGGTCCTTGCGACTTTTCTGAGGGAGAGTGGCAAAGCTGGAATGAGGCACGCTTGGATTTTTTGTGCTTCTTCAACTTGAACTTATCTGAAAATTTGGAGCGTGATAGAGATTTGAAGTGGGTCCGTGTCCTAGACTTTGAACAGGAGCACCCTTCATGTGATTTCCAGTGAGGTTTGGTGATGAACAGCTAGGTTTTGCAGTACCAGATCGCCTTCACGTACATCAGGGCACACTCCTTGCACAACATAGAGATGTGACCCATCCCTATACACCAGCGGCATTCCTTGTGGGGATCTGTCTTAAACATGTGTTTGAAGCCTGTGGTCCAAGGCGCTCACACACTGGAAAAGCTTATTTTTTTAAATGCTAGTTAACTGACGTGAAAAGAGAGTCACTACCTCTGAATCTGCATACAAAAGTGTACCTAAAAAGGAACTGAAGTCAGTGCGCATGGGTGTTGCCTATGTATGGCTCCAGTCACTTTGAGGCGTAGCCGTACTGAAACACCCACCACCGCACAGAAGATATGCTGAAAAATCTGGTGCCTGGAACAATTCACAAGGGGTGGAATCTGTGGTTACAAGGCTCCATAAGAAAAGCTTACATCGTTCTGTCGCTTTCCTTTAATAGAAACCCATCTTTGCAGAGTGTGGTGGGGAACTTGCTGTCAAAGGAAGGTGCCTTCACATTGGTGAGCGTGGACAGTTCAGCAGATGTCCCTAGCACCAACCTAAAGATTTTTTTTCTCGCAATTTTAGAGGTCTCTGGCTGCATCTCCTCCACCTCACCACAGGTTGTTAGTTCATCACGGCTATTTATTTGCTGTTTGATTATCCCTGTACCTTTTAGATGAGGGTCATTTTCTTACACTGTTTGTCTTGTGTAACTGTAGCCATGTTTGCTTTTTTGCTGAATTTAAGTGATCATGCAAAGCCTCTCTTACTGTTTTCATACTCCTCAAATAGGTGTACATAGGTGCTGTGGCTACATAGTAGCTGCTGTCTATATGTTCCTACCATATATTGCCTAGTGTAAGCAGGTTTTGTCACCACATGAGGGGAGTGCTGGCACGTCACACCAAGTAGGGCATCGTGTTGTACATCATTAAATGTGCAAACAAGAGGGGGTGTAGACTTTAGAAGGGCGTACAGTTGTAAATCATTTATGTGGTCACAAGAGGAGGTGTAGTACAGTAACATGCTTTGAAGGAGCATCATGCTTTAGAAGTAGAAATATTTCTTATGAACAATGCAGAGCAAGCAGAGACATCATAAGGATTTTGGGGGCCCTGGGCCAAACATATTTTGGGGTCCGTCCCCTGTTCACAATAGCTTTGAATTTATGATCCAATTTGAGCCCCTGTTTCCCACGCAGTTTCGGCTTCCTCAGCTGGGTTAGCTATCCAGTTTGTATCATAGGCATTAGCCTATATATTCCCGATGTGAATGGAAGCGCTCACCTGATAGCAGTAGGATTTAGTGTTTCCTGCCCTGCTACTAGGTTTTTAATACTTTTAAAATTGTATACGTGTGCTGAATTACTTTGTGCTTTTTAAAAATTTCTCTTACCTACGCGCACTTGCACTTCACTTTACTTGATTCTGCTTGCCTACACCTCCTTAGCTGCTCCGATTTGCATCTCGCTTTTCCTCCAGCCCTGGTCCGCCACGACTGATATGCTGATTGCGCTGAGGGCTGAAGGCTGAGGCTACTATCGGGCTCCTCACTTCCGCCTACACAGTTTCCACTTCCTCAGCTGCGTTAGAGATCCAGTTTGCATTATAGGCATTAGCCTATATATTGCCGTTTCAAATGGGTGCATGCAGCTGACAGCGGTAGGATTTAGTGTTTCCTGCCCTGCTACTAGGTTTTTAATACTTTTTAAATTGTATATGTGTGGCTGAACTACTCTGTGCTTTTTAGAAATTTCCCCCACCTACTTGCACTTGCACTTTACTTGATTCTGCTTGCCTACACCTCCTTAGCTGCTTCGATTCGCATCTCATTTTTCCTCCAGTCCTGGTCTGCCGCTCTGATATGCCGATTGTGCGGAGGGCTGGGGTTACTATCGGGCTCCTCACTTCCGCCTACACAGTTTCCACTGCCTCAGCTGTGTTAGTGATCCAGTTTGCATCATAGGCCTTAGCATATATATCCCTGGTGCATACGGATGCGGGCAACGGGAGCGCCAAAGGCAAGGCTGTCTGCACCAGGAGGCATCCAGCGCCCACCATGCTGCCCAGTTCCCCTCCGGTGAGTTTCTTCCACTATATTACAATAGGGAAAAACTGCTTAGCCTTAGGCGGCTACCATTATATCAGTGTACTGCGGCTGATCCGAGCTTGGAGGTAGACTTTCGATGCAATAAGTGCAACTGATCTCTCCTCCAGCCAAGGAATCTCACACCCAAGATCCTCCCACACAACAATATGTATAAAAACAATAAGAAAACAGATGACTTAAAGGCCACCCTATTAAATTGTTGCTCTGTGCAAAAGCATGAACCACAAATTTATGGCCTACTTTTAGGCAAACAGCCTGATCTTTTATTTCTCACTAAGACCTGGCTGTCTGAAGCCTCCAACCCTACTATCACCTCGGCCATCCCTACGGGTTATAAAATCCTTAGGCGGGACCGACCGAGTGGGAAGGGGGGCGGTGTCCCCATAAATTACAATCAAAAACTAGACTGCCGATGGAAAACATCAAGGGCGCAGAGTCCTTAGGCTTCCGCTGTACCTTATTCCCCCCATCATATCATAGCTGGTTTTCTGATTTACAGACCTCCCAGTGCAATTTGAAATTTTATTACTATGCTTAATACAGCCACCTCCTCCCTGGCCTTAAAATACAACTACTGCCTTATTCTGGGAGATTTCAGTATACATATGGACAATGAAAAAGACCCTCTAACAATTTCCTTTTTGGAGAAGCTGCAGGCCTGCAACATGTTTCCATCTATTTCTTCGGCCACCTATGAGAGGGGCCATACCCTAGACCAAATCTTTCACAACTTTGACATATCAGTAAGCTTACCTCTTCCCATTCTCTGATCTGACCACCTCCTATTAAAATTCGTCATTCCCAACTCTGTGACAGCCCCTCGGGCTAACGCAGGGCAGAGGTTCCCTAGTTATAGGACATTCCATAAAATATCCATCCCTATGTAAGCAGACACCCTCGGTCTTTCCTTAGAGGGAGCTGTTTGGCTGCCCTGACTCGGTTGCCTTCTCAATAGATTCATGGCTCCGAACCAACAATAATGCAGCGGTACCGATTGTTTACCGCTCCTCAAAGAGTTCGGCCCCACCAGCTCAATGGTTTAATGATTCCCTCAGATCTAGCAAAAGAAATTGTTGAAAAATGGAATGGAAATGGCGTAAATCCTACCTACCTGAGGACAGGAAGGTGTATAAAGACAACTTAAAAGCTCATTACATTCTCGTGAAGGCAGCCAAGAAAAACTTTTCAAACCAAGATAGACAATGCCCAAAATAGGAGTAAGGAAATCTTTAGCATAGTTAAATCCTTTACCGCCCGAAAGCCGGCACAAAGGAAGGGCCATGCACAGAAGAATGGTCTAAGCAAATAGCTCAATTCTTCCACAAAATGATCTCCATGATCCAACAAGCATTCCCTAACATCTCAGAGGAAGAACTAACCTTCTACCTTGGTTCTAATAGCATATTTCACCTCTTGGATCCTCCACCTTTACTAGCTTTCCCTGAGTTTCAGCTTTAAGAGGCACTGACCCTTCTCCAAAGCATTAAGTCTGGCTCTCCTACCAACCCATGTCCAGCGAATATCCTGAACATATTAGCTCCCACCATAAACCCCACGGTAAACCAGCTCATTAATGCTTCCCTCTCCACAGGCAATATGCCGACATTATGGAAGAATGCTAAGATTCTTCCACTGATAAAAAAAGGTCAATACCAAACCGAGGGCCCCTGCCAACTACAGGCAAATCTCCCTTCTTGTGGTGCTCTCCAATGTATTAGGGAAGCATGTAAACAAGGCCCTGCAAAAACACATTGAAGATGTAAATCTCCTCATGAGTCCCAATCTGGTTTTAAGGCTAACTACTGTACGGATTCCACTGTGCTGGAAGTGACTGAATTTCTCAAAGGTAAGCTGGACCAGGGAGGCAAAGCTGTTCTAATACTGCTTGATCTGTTGGCGTCCTTCGATATGGTCCCACATGAGAGGCTCCTGGAGAGACTTTCTAACGTCGGCCTGGGGGAAACTGCCTTAACATGGATGTCATCCTTCTTGGCAAATAGATCTCAGGACATCTGGATCCCCCCTTTCTCATGCCTGGGGCCGGGCATGAATGTAGGTGTCCGTCAGGGCTCCATTCTCAGTCCTACCCTTTTTAATATATATCTATCCCCCTTGCATTTCTGGTAGAGGGTGCCAAAACTGTTTCCTAAGGTGATGACACTCAGCTGATTTTTACTTGTGAAAAAGCAACTGACTTTGACGGGACAATGATTAGGTCTTACCTCACAAAGGTTTTTAACTGGCTTAAGATCAATCAGCTGAAGTGCAATCCTGACAAAACTGAAGTTGTTTTCTTTGGTAATACAGCAACGCCTGACGGGAGCTCTTGGTGGCCAAAAGATCTGCCACCCTACCCGTAGAAAAGGAGAAAGTCAAAAACTTAGGAATTGTCATAGACCAGACATATGGGCTTCCAAATCCAAAATCTAACTGGCGCTTGCTTTAGCTTATTTCGGATGCTAAATAAAATCCTGCTACTCTTACCACTTGAAAGCAGAAAGGGCGTGATGCAGGCTCTGGTGACATCAAAGCTTGATTATCTCAAAAGCTTGTACCTCGGTCTTCCCAAATCCCTTATCCAGCGCCTTAAAGTGGTACAAAACGCGGCAGCCACAGCCATCCTGAGACGTAAACCCAGATCTAGTATGACCCCTATTCTTAAGTCTATACACTGGCTCCGCATAAAAGAACGGATCGACTTCAAAGCAATGACCAACTTCTTTAAAGGTTTCCCTGGCTTAGGAGCCACCTACCTAAATAAGCGCGCTAAGAGCTACACAACATCTAGACCCCTAAGACCTTCCATTGTCAACCTGGCCATCGTGCCTTAAATATGCCGTGCCTGGACTGGAGGCAGATCCCTCGGCTTTCTAGGCGCAAAATTGTGGAATAGCCTCCCTGAGTCTCTGAGAATAACCACAGACCTACTCTCTTTCAGGAAGAACTTAAAAACCTGACTTTTTAATAACTGATGGGTCTTTTACGCATGTTTTCCTCCCACTGTCACACGCCAGGAAAATCTAGTCTGAATAGCTGCTCGCTTTATTAAATACACTATTTCATTCAACTAGGTCCCTGACTGACCGTGCAAAAGAACACTCGTTAAAATTCTAAGGGCCTTATTTATGAGGCCTTGCTTCACTTTAATGCTGCTAAGCGTCACTTTTGTGACGTACTGGCAGCGTAACAAATGTGCCATGTTGTGCCCTATTTACAAAGTGACTTTGTAAACCCCTGCACCACATTATACCTGTACCAGGTATAATATATGCAGGGTGGGTGTTGCCCCGCAGAAAGCATCGTAGAAGTAGCACATTGAAATCTATGAGAACATAGTGCGCTATTGCGTCAATATCTTACACCTGCCTCACAGCAGGTGTAAGACGGATGCAGGCAAGCCCCATGTGAAAGAACACATTGCTGGAGTTGCGTCTATTTTCAGACACACCCCAGCAATGCATCACATTTGCGCCTACAGATACGTCAGAAATACTGACGTATCTGTAACTCCTTGCGACATGATGCATCATATAGTAAATATGACGCACCAATCATGTCGCAAGAAGGGCGCACTAAAAAGCGACGCATCTCTGTTTTCACACAGCGATGCATCACTTCTCATAAATAGGGCCCTAAATGTGTTTTCATCTAATATTCAGGGATAGTTGTGTGTTTTCAATATTGTAACATAGCAGCAGCTCACGAATATTACTGCAAAAAATCTCTGTGACGCCCTCCCATTTCTTATATGTTAGGCCTTGTTTTGATCCAAAATAATCTTTATGTATATTGCATGAAAAATAAACACAACATTTCTCTGCAAAATGTCTGTACTAGACTCTCACACACATCAGGTACATAACTCGCAGTGTACCCTGGTGTAGATAGATGTGTTTTTCAAGCAGTGTCCAAGGATTTTGTGTCAAGCATACCGCAGTGTAAATATGGTTTACTTTGGACACGCCTAGATTTTTGGCATCACAGGATAGTAAGTTTGGCCAACAAAGGAATGTGGTTGTACATAGGTGGAATATTGACTGTTATACATTTATTGTTTTTACGTTGGGTTGATTTTGTGCATTCTTGAGTTTGTGGAGGTCGTGCTCGGGTAGGATTGAGCACCAGTTCTGGGACGGGAAGTAGGTTATCTATGTGCGAAAAGAGGTCCACTATACTCTGCACATGCCTATCGCTGCTAGAAAAGACTCAGTTTTCTAAGGGCATGCTTGGCAGCAGCACCAATCGATGACAAAATATCACAGTTGAATGCAAGGGCTGGATATATACCTAACTTTAATCCTTTCTTTCTCATTTCTCTCTTCTTCTGGCATAAAGGCTATGGATCCCCTTTGAGACCAAGCAACCCCAGCCCCTACCTTTCTTTCCGCTGCAAGGCTGTGGGTTGATTTTGAGGCCACACACTGTTGCACTTATATTTCTGTATTTCAGACTTGTGCGAAGTCCATGTGTGCTTGCTGTGGGCTGGCAGCCAAAGTTAGTGTCAGGCTATGTCCTGTTGTAGTGTTGTTTTTGGTTACTAACTCTGTTCAGTCTCTTGTCTTGTTTATATCTGAGGTATGTTTACTACGTATATTTCCTCTTTTACTCTCTGTCTTGATTGTTGCTTATGAGGCATGTGGTCAAGCCCTGGGATTAATCTGATTAAATTGTAAGTGATAGTATAAGGGAAGGGTGAGTTAGTTGCTGCTCGATTAATTTGTGCTCTCAAGACAGGGAATGCTGAGATGAAGAGTGGACGGCATCTCTCAAAGGTTCCCCTGCATATCATATGGTTATCAAATTGGATATGTGGTTATGGTGAAATAACGGATTAACAGCTGTTCCTCTTGCATGGTACCTTTCAATTGTAGTGACTTGATTATTTAAAATAAATGTTGAAACAAGGGATATACTACTACAACAACACAGGGAGAGGAAGGGTCATAGGGAAATGTTTAAGACCAGCCCTGGTTCACATCCCCAAACAGTACATATAATCAACAAAAAGAACCAGGGGTTTAAAGGCCACATTTTTGGCGAGCTAACCTTAACTTCACAATGGTAAGTTAGTACCCAAGTTACCGGGATAGCCCTAAAAAAGGGAAGTACTCATACAGGGAAGAGAATGCTAAAGTGATAAGTGGTAAGATCCAAGATCCTAGCTCTGGATTGCCATCAACTTAACCTTGTGATCAGTATTATCATTTGGTCATCCAGCTATAGAGATGGTAAGTCCCTTGATCATCGAGACAAATTACCACTCAGACACTCGTGGGCTGGATCATGCCCTTAGTCTCTTTAGGACCACAAATGAACAACTGAATAGTTGATTGCTAGAAAAATATTAATAAAGTGCAGTGCAATAACACAAAAGACATGTGGTGAATTAAAATAGAGTGATGTGTCCAAAGATAATACAAGTTTAATTGAGATATGGGCACATCCACTAATTAAAAACAGAACAGTGCAAACGGCAGTTTAAACAAATGACTGCCAAAAAAGGGCCAACATGTTTCAGCCAAACGGGCAAATAATCCCTCTGCTTTCGTCAGGGCCTCTGCTCTCAAAACATGGCAAAAACGTGTTGATTCAAAAATTATATAAAAGTGAAAACAATCAATTGAAGGTTGAAATAAATAAAACCTGTAATGTACTAATCCTCCGTATCAGTGAATGCAGATGTTATCTGCAATAAATTTGAATAAAACAAAATTAACAATATACACTATGAATGTGTTCTTCCTAAGAAACAAGGGATGTGTCAATAAAGAAGTAAGTTGATGCATTATGACTATGATTTAGTTGCTAGGGGTCTGTACAGGATTACTGATATTTAAAGGCATGGTTCTACAAATCATTTTCCTTAAAACATTGCACACTGTTCATACAATTAATGGAGAATTTCAAAACTGTGGCAAAAAGAGGAAATTGCTACACCAATCTGTTCTTCTCTCTTAGCTTTCATGCACAGACTCTGAGATACAAGGATAGAGGTGAGTTTATGGGGCAATTTTATGGGGCTGGGCATTTCCTATGGCCGTTTAAATAGACCACTACCCTGTGCTAAGATGCCAAAATGAAATTCAGAAAATGTGTTCACTCGATTAGTACATAAAGAGCCTGCAGACTGTGATGTCCAGATTATAATGAGTAAAGATACATTGCTCAGCATATCTCAGGCTGCTAAATATGAATTAACAAATGCTAATCAAGTTCTCTACAATTCTATTCATCAATGTTACAAGAAAGTGTAGAGGTTACCTCCCATGTGAGGCTTGGTCTCATCTGGCAGCAGAAATATGATGACCTTTATCTCCTACACACTATGACCGTCTGTGCAACAAATTGTTTTATTTAGATATGGCTGCTAAAATGCAGGCATGTCGGAACCCCCTCTATAATTTATTTCAAGAGCTCAAAGGAACTCACCACAATAAACTGGACAAAAACAACATTTGAAAAATCTCTTTCTAAACAGATACCTTTTCTTCCCTCTGTGGACATAAATTGAATCAGCTTACGCAATGAATGCTCAAAGAGAAGATTCTGGTTTAGTAGGATATCATCTGCATAGACACTCAGTTTTACCATGTTGAAAGCCATACATGTTTGAATTTTGTTTAAGTTTGGCAAGAAAAGGTTCTAGCGCAAGAATAAAAAGAAGCAGACAAAGAGGACAACCTTGGCAAACACCTCTTCTCAAGGGTAAGGAAAGGACATAGAACCATTAGCAAAGATAAAAGCTTTTGGTGCAGTATACAATAAAGATATGTAAGAAATTAATTTAGGACCGAAACAAAATCAAGAAAGCGTATAAAAAATAAAGGACCAATCTATATGGTCAAAAGCTTTTTCTGCATTAAGAGAAACGGCTGCTAGTGAATGGAGGTACATGCTGGACGTATTCAATATGCTAAAGAAAACACTAGTATTATCTGAGATATTTCTGCCCTTAATAAAACCTAATTGTTCCCTGAAGGTAATAGAAGGTAAGAGTGGATCTAGGCGAAGCGCAAGGAGTTTAGCAAATATTTTATAGACAGAATTAACTAAAGAAATCGGCCTATAAGTCTTACAAAGATGAGGATCTCTTCCATCTTTTGGGATTAGACCAATAAGAGCCTTCTAAAAAGTAGCACTTGAAGCCTTGGATGAAATAAAATGTGAAAATAAAGAATTGAGATGTGGAAGAAGGGATTGACAAAAATAGGAATAAAATTCAACAGGAAAACCATCCGGTCCAGGAGCTTTACCAGTTTTGATGAGTTTTAATGCACGGGAGATATCTTTTACAGAAATATCTCTCTTCATTAGTGAAAAGTCAAGATCATTGGGAAAGTGTTTTTATAGCAAAGAAAGATAATGTTGTATATCATTAGAGTCTAGGGTGACTTCAGGGGTATACAGAGTAGTATAGTATTTTTTGAATTCCTCTAAAATATCTGTATCTTTGATTATTGAGACTGAGTCAGAATTTAAGATATTATCAATGTTTTACGTTCTTTTGGATTTTAAGATATGTGGCAAGGAGTTTACCAGCTTTATTTTGACCTCCATAATAACGGGCACTACCTCTAATAAAATAGGAGGAAACATTTTCGATAGATAATTTATTATATTTAAATGTTTCTATAATAAGATTATTAAGGTCAGTTATAGAGTTAGTGGTGGTATAAACTGTTTCTAATAATTTGATGCGTTTAAGAATTTCAAGTGCCTTTTGGGAATTCCATCTTTTCTTTTTGGCAACATAAGATATAATAAAGTCTCCCACTGAGGCTTTAAATGCATACCATATAACAGGGAAAGCTATTTCTGGGGAAGTATTATCTTTAAAAAATTCAGTAATAAAGGCTTCGAAGGTAGAGGTAAAGTTCTGATCAATTAATGAAGAGTGTTGAAACGCCATATTTTGTTGGTCGTTGTAATAGGGAGCAATTCTAAATCTAAAATTACTGGAGCATGGTCAGAAGTTAATATGGAGTGAATATCTGCTTGTAGTTTGTATTGTGTTAGTGATTTAGAGACAAAAAAATAATCTATACAGCATTGGGAAAAATGAGTTGGTGAGAACAAAGTATCTTCACGTAGTTGCGGATTACAAAATCTCCAGGAATTAACCAGAGATCTGTGATTAAATAGAGTGGTAAAGTGTTGGTGCATTAGAGAAGGAACAAAAGGTGCTTTGAACGTGTGATCTATATAAGGCTCAACAACTAAATTACAATCTCCACCTCAAAACTAACATATTCTGTGGAAATAGACATTAATTGAGTGGAAATGGCAGGTCAGAAAGTATTGTCAGTTTTAGAAGGTGCATAAACATTAAACAAGGAAATAGGTATATTATTAACTTTAAGTTGAACAATCAACCAACAACCTTCTTGATATGAATTCTGAGAAAGAAGGGAAACATTAAGGGGCACATTAGGATGGCGGGCGAATGTTGCAAAATGACAGACGCTAATCCTGTCAGGACCCACGCCGGCACTTCAAGATGAAAGGCACTGCTTACCACGAAGCAAAGAAAGGCATTTCGAAGAGCAGCACGTTCACACGGTTGAGACGCCCACTTTAGTTTCGGTGCCTAGACTAGGGGTAGGCAGAATTTGCGGAGTTGCCTTCCGCAAACTTCCGCGAAACGGCACGATATATCTGCGAACACGCAGAATTTAGCTTGCTCGTGGAGATTTTGCTGTGCTCATTGTAATCTCTAGTCTGCAGGCTAATTTACTGGCTAATCAGTAAGTGCTACCTCGTTGGGTAGATGTATAGTGCTTTTTCCTACACTACAGCTGCGTACAGGGACAGAAGAGTTGTCTACCTCCAGTGACCATATGTGTCTGTAACTTTGTCACCACGCCGAAAGTTGCCGCAGTCCCTTGAGTGAGCTGTCCATCATAGTGAGGAAATGGCGGGAAGACGTTGTATACCGCTAGTGTGTGTGGGGCGGGGCCGAACGGGCGGGGCTTCTATGCGAGTTCACATGCCTCTTGATTATAAAGGGTCAGAGTCTGATCAGAGCAGCAGATGAGGGGAAAGCAGCCTCCTGGTCACAGGAACTACAGAGGGATTGCACTCGAGAAACTCATGGATGCAAAGACCTCCATCAAGGACTACAGCTAATTGTAGACAGTAGATATGGAGAGAAACCACACCTGCCTAGCCTCGACAGTGCTCACTAATGGGCAGATTAATGCGTTACTGAATTTACTTCCTTTCCTATGCGAGTTCATATGCCGCTTGATTATAAAGAGTGAAACGAAAGGAGCCAGGCCCTTGAGGACAGGTGAAGAGGCTGGACCCTATTATAATCAAAACACCAAAAAGTTGCCTCTCACACCTATATTTTTAACCTCACTTGTGGAAAAGTTGAGCACGCTATTTAGTCGTATTCAACAAGGTATTTTTATTTATACCGAACCAATCTTGAAATTAATCAAATTCAATCCAACATGTTTTCGCACATAAAGACACATGGATACATAAAATATTTACAGTGTGAATATAGAAAACATTCAAAATACAAATATAATCCTAATACTATTAAACAAAAACATTTAGGGACAAAATCAGTGATAATTCAAAAACAAGACAAAACCATTTTCAACATGTGATGCATACAGTAAGACATTTAGAACTGTGAGTGATGATTAAAGCAAGAAAAAGTAATGAAGAAAAAAGGGAAGGTAGGAAAGAAGCAAAGTGAATTTGTGAATTTTGCAGCAGCAAAATGACTGCTGTCTCGAAATAAATCAAAACAACTCCTTTTAAGCTGGCCGACGCGTTTCGATTCCAGTACGAAATTTCTGGAATCTCATCAGGGCACAAGTGACATACGAACCGGCTAGATAAATACTTCTTTATCCTCACCTGTGGCTCCCCCCTTTTCTCCTACAGAGCGAGTCAGATCCCCGCGTCCTGCCTCCTTCCTCCCCAGCACAAACAATACGGTGACATAGCGCCGCCAGACGGGATTTACATACTGGTGCAACTCTACAATTCCTACACCCTGGTAGGTCTTTTTTGCTGAGCGTCATTACAGTGGGAGAATTAACTTACAGAGTTCAGACTCTTAATTCAATTCCGCTCTCTTTTAACAGACAGAACTACACTTGTGCCCTGATGAGATTCCAGAAATTTCGTACTGGAATCGAAACGCGTCGGCCAGCTTAAAAGGAGTTGTTTTGATTTATTTCGAGACAGCAGTAATTTTGCTGCTGCAAAATTCACAAATTCACTTTGCTTCTTTCCTACCTTCCCTTTTTTCTTCATTACTTTTTCTTGCTTTAATCATCACTCACAGTTCTAAATGTCTTACTGTATGCATCACATGTTGAAAATGGTTTTGTCTTGTTTTTGAATTATCACTGATTTTGTCCCTAAATGTTTTTGTTTAATAGTATTAGGATTATATTTGTATTTTGAATGTTTTCTATATTCACACTGTAAATATTTTATGTATCCATGTGTCTTTATGTGCGAAAACATGTTGGATTGAATTTGATTAATTTCAAGATTGGTTCGGAATAAATAAAAATACCTTGTTGAATACGACTAAATAGCGTGCTCAACTTTTCCACAAGTGTGGTTAAAAATATAGGTGTGAGAGGCAACTTTTTGGTGTTTTGCTTGATTATAAAGGGCCAGAGACCGATCAGAGCAGCAAATGAGGGGGAAGCAGCCTCCTAGTCACAGGAACTACACGGGGATTGCACTCGAGAAACTCATGGATGCAAACACCTCCATCAAGGACTACAGCTATTTGTAGACGGTAGATATGGAGAGAAAGCACACCTGCCTAGCCTCAACAGTGCTCACTAATGGGCTGATTACTGCGTTACTGAATATGTTTCCTTTCCTATGCAAGTTCACATGCCTCTTGATTATAAAGGGTGAGAGACCGATCAGAGCAGCAGATGAGGGGAAAGCAGCCTCCTGGTCACAGGAACTACACGGGGATTGGGCTCGAGAAACTCATGGATGCAAAGACCTCCATCAAGGACTACAGCTAATTGTAGACGGTAGATATGGGGAAAAAGTACATCTGCCTAGCCTTGACAGTGCTCACTAATTTTTTGGGGCTGATTAAAGCAATACTGAATTTGCTTCCTATGTGAGTTCACATGCCTCTTCATTGTAAAGGGTCAGAGACCGATCCGAGCAGCAGATGAGGAGAAAGCAGCCTCCTGGTCACACTTCCTGGTGAGGTTTATTACCTCATGCATGCCCCCAAATTCCGTTACCCCGTGGATCGCGGAAGTTTCGACTTTTGGAAATGCCGAAATTTCGCAAGTTCCACTAGCGGAACGGAATTTGCCACCCACCCCTAACCTGCCACCAGCTAAAAAGGCAGTCCTCCTCGTTGTCTGGCGTGGAGCGGCGTCAACCAGCTGCCATCTTCGTGTTCCAACTTCTTAATTTGAACTATTGAAAAGTGATTATTTGTATTTGACCAATATTTCTGCTGCTTTTGCAATAATTGCACTATTTTGTTCCTTTTTTCCTCCTGACCATTGAAACATTGTAGGATGAATGGAATGATGAAAACAGTGGTTAATTTGTGGAAAAATATGTGCAGGGGCTCTGGTCAGGAGGCAGCTTGCACCAGCCATTACTTCTATTTGCATCGCCTATGACAGAACTAGCTACTGACTATAAATCCTTACAAGTAGGGGGAAGGATGTGGCGTAATGTCCAGAGCTGCCGACTTTGGAGCTGGGGAACCAGGTTCGAGTCTTGACGTAGGCCTGTGATTCTGAGCAAATCACGTAATCTACCCGTCCTTACAAAAAAATTGTATGTCCTTAACTGGTGCTCATGAAAAGCGCTCCAATACCTTTGGGTCGAGTTTGTGCAATAATCTCCAGTGTTGATCACCAGAAACCACTGGCACAAATTAAGCACTGGATCTATGCTACTTGTGATTCTTGACACATTGCTACAAGTTATTGAAATTTTTACAATTCTTCTCCATACCTCATGACCTTGCAAGCGTGGTACTGCAGCCAAGTGATAATTCATCCACTGGTGTGATACCACTCCCCGTTGGAAGGTTGTCCACCTTCAAATAGACACTATAGTTTGAGTGACAACAATGAGCTCCTAGTCAGTCTTCTGCTCTCTGTGCTCACAGTACGCAAGAGCCTAACCACACAATGGCTACAGATTCTGGGAATACATCCAGGACTGGTTGCTGAGACCCACTGCCTTGCCTATATCTCTCATAAGAGGACATCTGAGTTTGATATCATCATGACTGTAAAAAAAGAACAGCGCACTGTAGCCTCCTGCTCTAGTGATGACTGTTGCGCCCAGCCCTGTTCCTACCATTCAGTTTTTGCGCACAGTTAGCAGAAAAAAGAAGGCAGGAAACAAGATTGAACAAAGTCATTCGAAGAGAAGATGGTATAGTAGCGATATAATCTAACGAAGTAAGCGAGCTGCAGAGGGACATTCATAAGGTCTAATCCATGTGTTCCACCATATTTGCAATATACACGTTTAATTTGTTTCTCTCTAGACTCTGGAGTTAGTATTTATTTAATGGCTGTTTTTTAAGTGCTGAAGGTTCACTAATGATGTATGAGATTGAGGTGCTCTATCATTTCGATAGAAAATGTACCTTTAATGACGCTGTGCTTGGTTAGTTCATCATAATATACCAGAAACCCTTTTCCTTTCGCATCCTACTCATCATAGAGGTGTGTGACACATTAAGTACTATTTAAGGAAAAGCACAGTGTAACCTTGTGCAGGATATGTTCCATAGTATTGTCTCTTAAGGCCAACAGGCGTGCATTTATAAGAGGGTGAGACTAAGGTAGGCGGTATTTAGGACTCTTGGTCAGTTTACTAATTCTTTTCCAAGTTATGGGATTGTAATGACCAGATTTTCAGACCATATAGAACCAGCTCACTGAGCAACACCAACCTGGCCAGAACGTAACCACCTCCCTCCTCAGGACCCATCTATCCAGGCACCTGGGTACCTACCTGAGGATGGGGAACTCACACTATACAAGCTCATATCATCAGAAACACCACTAAATCTATAGGGATTACTAGGAATACTCACTGATTACTAAGGACGTCCATGCCCTACACCACACTCATACCTCATAGTCTCGCGACCACATGGGTCCAGACTAATCTACCCTGGGGCAGTTCTGATTATCTACCATTACACACTGATCTCCCTCAGTGCTCACTCGACACGCAATCCGGCGTGTCTACACACTGGGCTGCAGCCCCAGTGCTCTCTGTTTATCCGGTCCACAATCCGGCGGACCTACACACCGTATCCTCCCAGTGCTCGCTCACTTACAACATGGTCCACAATCCGGTGGACCTACACACCGTATCCTCCCGGTGCTCGCTCACTTACAACATGATCCACAATCCGGCGGATCTACACACTGACTACCCTCAGTGCTCACTCAAGCCACAATCTTGCGGGTATAACGCCACTTACCAATGACGACCACTTTCCTATGAATACCTTCAGCTCTCTCTCTATGTTGGGAAGTCTCTCTCACTATTCACTCAGGGCCCGATTCACAGAATGAACTTAAGACTCAATCCTAAACTTACTACTATTTTGGTATTCACAGAATGCACTTACTACTTTTGGCATTCACAGAATGCACTTACTACTTTTGGTATTCACAGAATGCACTTACTACTTTTGGTATTCACAGAATGAACTTACTACTTTTGGTATTCACAGAAGTTAGGATTTTGTCGTAAGTCTGTCTTAAGTTTGTCTTAAGTCTGTCTTAAGTCTGTCTTAAGACAAACTTAAGACAAAATCCTAACTTCTGTGAATACCAAAAGTAGTAAGTTCATTCTGTGAATGCCAAAAGTAGTAAGTGCATTCTGTGAATACCAAAATAGTAGTAAATTTAGGATTGAATCTTAAGTTCATTCTGTGAATCGGGCCCTAAGGGTTCGCTACTACAATAATATTATGGGATGGCCGAATCACTTAGTGTCAATAATTCCCTAGCTCAAGGGCTCCTCTCTCTCCCTAATTATTCAGTGGCTACTTACCGGATCAGGGGCAGCATCTGTTCTGGCTGTAACACCGGACTAGAAGAAAAGGTTACCTGTGCTTTAAGAACAATAGACACATACTGTATGCAGGAGTAAAAACGCTCTCTATCATAAGAACAACACATGCACACTAGCTCACTAAGAACTGGGGTATCTTTATTACAATAATGATAGAATAATAGAATACACATACACAGATCTGCGGGGTCTCTATAACTAACAGGAACTTTAACACACCGCTGAAAGAAAAGGATTAGACATACAATATAACAGGGACAATGTTATCTGCGGGGTCTCTGTGACTAACAGGAACTTTTAACACACCGCTGAAAGAAAAGGATTAGACATACAATAGCCTAGGGAATAAAGACAAGATTAAGGTGTAAGTGTAAAGCGGACTAGTTTAGACTACCTCACCTATTAGAAGGAAGATTTCTCTCTGTCTCTGGTGGGATCAGGGCTCTCTCTGTCTCTCCCTCCGTCACCATAGCTTCACGCCTCTGGCTCAATTGCTCCAGCTGACAGCCTCAACTCCTCCATCTGCTTTAATGCATTCTGATAGTCTCTCTCCAGCGTCAGCAATCATCTGCCTTCTTTCTCCATTCCAGAAAACCAATAGAACTGCACTGCACTCTGCAGCTCCAGCAGACATCCTACTCTCCGCTCTTCAAGAACCAAACTGACCACTCCTCCTCTTCTGCACTTCGCTGATATGGATTCCTCTCTCCTCATGGAAATTTCCAACAGAGGGCTGCCTCCCACCGAATTCCTGTGCTAGCTCCAGGGCCTCCACGCAACCGCAGTGCGCATCTGCATGTTACGTCTGGGCCCAAGAGACAAACACATTCTTCCGATAAGAACCAGTCCTGGCTGGTTTTCCCCTAGCACACAACAGCCTTAACTATAAACATTACCTTTCCCCTTCAAGCATCTCAGCTCTGCAGGGATAGAAAGCAAAATGGAGTCTCTCTAGTTTTGGGCCTTGTGGGCCTGAGAAGGATGAAATAACCCTTAGCTCTGTCAGAGTACCTACATAAACCATACCAATGTGTGATATAAAGTCAGGACCACAGGATCCACCCTCTACTATAGGCAAAATAATGAAAGGCAAAGCCAATAGGCAATAGATGGATTAGAGTACATCTATTCTGATGTAGAGGATGTGAACTCTGTTACACTAATCCCACCTAGTAAAGTTAGATCACCCCGCGAAGTAGTAGTCCCTCCCTTTTCTTGTACCGAGCTCCCTGATCTCTTGTATATCGTAGGGCCAGAGGTAAACACAGTGAGTGGCCCAGTAGGATTTTCTGGTGGCCTCAGAATGTTGTCATGGAATATCGCGGGCCTTGCTGCTAAACTTGACTTGCCAAATTGGGGTGATTACATTGAATCTCACGGGATCTGCCTCTTTCAAGAAACCTGGGCCCCAAGCCCCATTTATAATGTAGGGTTTGTGGCATATTGTGAACCAGCTGTTAAAGGCCCTAGAGGTAGACCATCAGAGGGCTTATGTATATGGGTGGGTACCCATCTAGAATGCGTGGTGAAAAGAGTTGATACCCATTCTCCGGACATTACTTGCATCCTCTTGACCCACAGAAATTTACCAAAACTGGCCATTATTAACGTTTATTCTCGACCAGTTCAGCATGGTGCGACATCCTCGACTTTAGATTCTTTGGCAAGTCTTCTTAATTCTCTCTTGGGTAATTTGTCCTTTTTGATTGGAGGGGATTTTAATTGTCACTATGAACCCCTTAATGGTTTTATGAAACCTATTACTAGCGATGAGGATGCAATTTGGTCAATCCCATCGCCTAATACATATCCGATAAAGGGGTGGACCCAACTAGTCCTACAAATGACCTCTCTTACATTCACTTTCTCTCTGAGGGCTTGCAATGGGCGATTCCCGAGAGACAACCCTGGGCATTCAACTTTTGAGAGACTAGGTCAGGCATCAGTAATTGACTATTTTTTATCTAGTGTTGAAATTTGGCATAAAGTGGCAGATTTTAGCGTTGATCAGCGTATTGAAAGTTATCATAATCCTGTGGTCATTATGTTAGACTTTTGTATGGTTGAAACAGATCAAGGCACTGTAAACCCCCCTAGAAATGATCTCAGAGTAGTTGATGGAGGGAGACGCATTCGCTGGGTAAAAATAAACCAATCCCCAGAAATAATGTCAAGAATGTACAATAGTATTATTCCCCTCCTAGAAAAGGCAAGCTTTGCATCAGGAAAACCTGTGAACCCAGGACATGGTGACGACCTGGGGAAAATCCACCAGGACATGGTTGCAACCTTGGGGGACTTTACTTATAGTACTAGGCCTTCCAAGTGTAAACACTGTGGGGATAAAAACTCCTGGTTCAGCAGGGGGTGTAGGGTGGCAAAGCAAACTCTGTTATTATCTCTTAAGGGGGGTGACAGTCTACGTATTAGGGAAGCTAGGGCTGTGTTTAAAAAAAACCTTTTTAAGGCAAAATCAGAATGGGAAGCAGATAGATGGCAGGTTATTAAGATTGCTCTAGACTCAAAAGATGTGAGAGCTTTTTGGAATCTGGTTCACTCTGGGAAAACAGAGGGTAAGACCACTATTGAACCAAATATTAGTGAGGAAGCCTGGCGTCTATATTTTAAAGAGTTATATTCAACCCTGCCTGTTGAACCAAGTGAGCCTCCGGTCTGCTGTCTAACCTTCAATCCTTCATGGAATATACCAGTTTGCACCTTGGCTGAGGTTCAATTAGTCTTAGCCAAGCTCCAACTGAACAAAGTGCCAGGATTAGATAGAATTCCTGGGGACCTGTACAGAAACGAACAGGTAGTGTGGGTTCCTTATTTTCAATCACTTTTTAACGCAATTCTTCATGGTCTCCCAGTCCCTCCTACGTGGGCTGGGGCAGAGATTATCCCTATTTATAAAAAGGGGTCCCCCCTTGAACCGGCCAATTATAGGCCAATTAGCCTCATTGATGTATCGCAAAAAATGTATGCAAGGGTGTTATTGGAAAGACTGCAGGAATGGATTAGAGACCGTAATATTCTGACCCGTTGCAAGCAGGCTTTAGGGCCAAAACTTCCACTATAGATCAGTTATTCAGGCTCCAGTTAATCCATTGGAAGCAGGTAGTTTTGGAAGGTGGGACCCTATATCTAACCTTCGTGGACTTGAAATCAGCATTCGACATGGTGGACTGTAACCAGCTCTGGAGTATTATGCTGGCTATGGAAGTTCCACCATATCTCTGTTTTCAGCTTAAATGTCTCCACGAAGGTACCTATGCTAGAGTAAAGTATGGCAAGAACGGGCAATTGATGGCTCCGTTTCCCGTTGGCAAGGGGGTGAGGCAGGGTTGCGTGCTTGCACCAACCCTCTTATCCCTCTTCATCAACGGGTTAATTGAAGATTTACTTGCTATTAAAGACATAAACTCCCCGAAATTGGCACTTCGTAGATTTCCTGCATTAATGTTTGCGGATGATACCCTGCTGCTTTCGAAGTCAGCTATGGGAATGCAGTGCGTGCTAAATGAATTTAGCAAGTTCTGCAAAAGGAGGAACCTTGTGGTTAACATCAACAAAACCAAATACATGGGGGCAGATTTATGTTGCCTGACGTATCACTGCAAATCAGCAGAGAAAAGGAAAGATACAGCACGCAAGTTTATCTTTGCGCCACCCATGATGCACCGCATTTACAATGCGGCGCACCATGGCGCAGGAATAAACAGATGAGTTTCGCATCTAGGGCATGAAGTTGGCGCAGTGCTGCGGTTGCGTTGCGTGTGGCACGCAACTCCAGCACTTTTCCAACTTGTCCTATCTCTAACATGGTGCGTCAAACCTTACGCCTGCTTCAAGCAGGCGCAGGGTTTTGACGCATCAGCGTTGGTAAAGTGACTCAGTGACATCTTGTAGATTTCACTGAGTCACTTTTCAGGGGCGTTCCTGCGACGGAACGCCCCCCTCCCTGCGTGGAAACGCCCACATGAAACCTGACGCAGTTTTCATGTGGCGCAGGGCCTTACACCGTGACACATCTCCATAGATGCGTCACGATGTAAGTGTGTCGCAACGTGGCGCATGGTTTTACGCCGCCGCTGCGTCACGGAAGTGACGCAACAGCAGCGCAAAAGTGGCGCAAGTTCGACATAAATCTGCCCCATGGTCTTTAATGTTAATTCTAACAGCTACCCGCACCCTATGATGGAGGACAGACCCCTCGAGAGGGTCCATATATTTAATTATTTGGGCCTCTCTCTGAACGACAAAATGGGGTGGGACCCTCAAATCAATAAGGCCAATTTAAAGCTAACCCAGGCTGCAGGGGGAATTTTAAAAGTCCAGAAGAGTTGTGTTTTAAAGATTATAAGCCCACCACTCGAAATATGCAAAGTTCAAGCCAGGTCAGCATCCCTATATGGGGCGGAACTTTGGGGGCACAGACCATCCAATGCCCTCACATTGACTGAAAATAATTTTATTAGGCAAATTCTGATCCTACCTAAAAATACACCTCTAGTACCGCTAAGGATGGATTTGAATATCCTCCCAATTGCGGATCTTATCACGACACGTCCGTTGCTTTATTGGCGGAGGCTGTGGAGTACTCCTGAGTCGGGCTGTTATAGGGAGGAATTAAAAGCGGTAATGACATCACTAGGGGCTGGCAGTATACCCTGGCTATCATTTGTAAGGCACTCTTTCCGTGCAATTGGTAGGAAGAATCTAAGGATTAAGCCAGAAGTATCCTGCCTAGCCATCTCTAAGAAAACCCTGGCAACTGCACTGAAAGAGTAAAAAATGATTATAATTTTGCAGTCAGTTAAATCTACGAGTCTAACCTTTGGGTTTCTGGATTTTAAGTGTCACTATGAATTCGAGCAGTTGTTGGATTCTATATAACCGATGCTAACCAAGAAGTTGTTTTTGCAATTCAGATATGGAACTCTACCGCTATATGCGATTACAACCAAGTGGGCGGGAGTATCCCATCGCCTTTGTCCTGGTTGTCATGTGGAGGAAGAAACAATAGTCCACGTAATGCTCTTCTGCGTGGCATATAAACAGGCTAGGCTGAAATTGATTATCCAACTTTGTAGGAATCTGGGAATTAGAAACTATCATGCTTTTTTTAGGATCCTAAAATCCGATATTGACCCGGTTTGTGTGGTTGCAATTTCGAAATTTCTGCTTTCTATGTGGTCAACACGAAGGAAGCTGTTAAAATTGGATCAGACCACAAGTAACTTGTAGCATCCTTTTTATTTTTCTGCACCCGCTCCTTCAAATAAATCCTGGAATTTTCTTGTCAGTGGGAGGTTGACGGAGGCAAACCCAGAAGAGCCATAGTATATATTGCTGGGCTGGAAGGCGATCACAGGCTTTTTAGAATTTTATGAACTTCTTACGTAAATTATATTTTTATTGTATGTTTTAATTGAAGAAACTCCCATAATAATGACTTACATTTTTATATTCCCATATTTTCAAGCACCCTATGATCATGTAATTTCAACCTACCCTGGATTTGTAATTGTTGTATATTATTGTGCTTTTATGGCTATAATAGCCGCAATAAGGTTTTTTGAAAGAATGAATGATATCTTTCAACTAGGGCTGGCTAGAACACCACATAATTAAAAGCAGTAAGACACTCTACAACAGTGCAAACTGTTCTGGAGAATTTTCTCAGCCACACTCTAAAGACAGATAACTGTACCACCATGGGAGAGGTGTTTCACATATGTGCCACTCCTGTGCACCAACATCAGTTTATCTTTCTCCGTCCACACTCTGAGGCTCATAGCAGTATATAAAAGGTAGGTGACAGTGTGAAAAACTTGGACATTAAACTTTATTATGGTGTACAGGAGTTCACCCCATGGAAGGATGAGGTGGGAGGGCTGTAAAGAATCTTCCGCTGGATTATCCAGCAGAAAGAACGTTACCAAAGGTAAGTAGTTTGTTCTTCTAATGGATGCTTCTAACTGTTGATTACACCGTAGAATAGATACAATTGCAATGCCTCTCAGAAGAACAGGGCAGGCAAAATGACCCTCATGCCAGATGTTGGCTATCAGGGAAGTAGTGTTTTGTGACTGTACGAACAAATGCCAATGTCGCAGTCGGGCAGATTTAAAAAACTGACATTCCCCTTGTCAATGTCACCAAAGCAGCTTTTCTTGGTCCCAGTGAACCTTACAAAGAAACTCCAAGCTTTCTTAGTGTGAAGCTAATTGAGCCTTTCCTTTACTTCCGAGAGTTGTAGTAGAGCAAACAACTTCAGTAGAGAAGTCAACTGGCCAGCATGAAGAACAAGTTACTTACCTTCGTTAATGCTCTTTCTGGTAGAGCATTTATCCAACTGCAAATTCTTCACCTTTTGTATATCCTGTAGGCATCAAAAATCTTTTCAGCAGCTCCTCGTTGCTCTGTTGGGTTTCAAACCATTATCTTTTGCTCCAGAAATAACGTGTGGAGCCTATATAGGTACCACCGCTGCGTGCTGACGTCAGTTGTTTTTGAGGCTGTCCATGTCCCCAGATGTAGACCTCCAAGTGCACATTGGTTGTGACCACTGTGCAGATTCCTAAGCATTGGGATCTTTTTAATGGATAGAATCTAATCAAAGAACGGGGAGGAAGAGCGGGTCGGTGAGGAATCTGCAGCTAGATAGAGTCTTTACCAGAAAGAGCATTACTGAAGGTAAGTAACTTGTTCTTCAGATAGAAACTTCTAGCCACAAATGAGTCACTTTTTTAAAAGATACCAAAGCAGTATTTATTTGTAGGCGGGTCTGTGAATGGACTCAAACCAGAAAATCCTGCAAGAACAAGACATTTGTTTGCAACAGTTCTTACAGGACTTAAAAACTGTTGTTTGGGGGGCGGGGGAACACATCCCTTGCAAACTGAAGATTAATTCTAAGGTAAATGTCTCAGAGACACGAAGGGTGCTCTGGATTTGTGTCTGGTTGTGTGGAAAGAAAGGAATAGATGTCAGCATGTAGGCGGGCGCCTATATATGCTCCATACATCATTTTCGAAGCAGAACAGCATCAATGATGAGCCACACCGAGGTACTGCAGAAATGTTTCCGGATCCAGTCTGATTTTTTTAGCAGACCTCCCAGCTGTGTTAGAAGTAGAAAGAAGTGCAAGTCCTCCAATAAGTGGAAATAAAGTGCCATGCCTTTCATATGCAGATGACCTTGTGATCCTTGATCAAACTGAAATGTGGCTCCAAAGGAAATTAAATGTGTTTAAAAATGATTGTGATAAAAAGTCTTTAACTGTTAATATGGAAAAAACAAAGGTTTTATGCTTCGGTAGAAGTGGCAAAACATTCTGTGGGTTTTTAGGACCAGACAAACTGGAATTAGTCAAAGAATATAGATACTTAGGCCTTTGGTTTGATAGTACGTTAAAATGGAGCACTCATCTGGAGGCTCAAGCAGCGAAAGCCTTCTCAACAGTCTGTGGGCTGAAAAAATGTAATAAAAAATATGGTGATATGTCACACAGACCTATGTTAAAGGCATTTGAAGCAATGATGTAAAAATGTAAATGTATTTGAGCTTATATAGCGCACAGCTACCCACAAAGGGTTTCCCGGCGCTTGCTTAGGGAACCCGTCCTGGTATTCCCCTGTGAGATAACCCCGGCAGGGTATCCACAAGGTGAAAGCCAGGCATCCCGCCGCGAGGGGCCGTTGTGGAGATTAAGCAAGCTATTGCCCAGAGTCGCAGAGTGTGAACCCATGAGTTGAGAAGGCACCGGAGCGAGAATTATCGAGTCCGTGGAATTTTTTGAGCCCAAGACCCGCCGAGGCGGGGAATTGAACCCTGGTCCAGGACCGATCCCAGCTTCCGGGTCTGCCGCCTCTAAACCCCTGAGCCACACTTCTCCACCCCTGAGCCACACTTCTCCACTCCACTCCACACCACTCCAATGATCCCCCCGCAAGTATTGTACAGTGCATGAGTGCTTTACCTGAGTGGCAAATGGGGGTGGGATCGGGAAGAAGGAAAGATCTTAAAAATACTATTGTCCGTACCAAGCTGTACAATGATCCAAGCAATTAGAATGGAGCTAGGGCTAATAGCATGGAGTGTAAAGGCCCAAATGTCCTTATCAAGATTTTGGAAACGCCAAGCTTCAGGTGATGTGCAGAAGGTCTCAACTTGGTGCAGAGAGGAGATCCAAACAAGTAGTCTTGGTTGGGCAAAGGATGTAAAAAGAACCCTCCAGAATATAGCAGAGCACCTTAAGGTGAGACTTTCGCAGCCATCCCTGGAAGTAGATTTTACAAAGAGAACGCTTAGAGACCAAGGGCTCTTATACTCAAGATCGCGATTATATGAGTGAGAAAAAATCGGTCATATGGCTAAAGAGCTCATGGGAAAATGAAGCTTGGTTCCTACATTTGTATATTCTGCCCAATAAAGGGTTAAGACGTGAAATTCTAAGCGTTCGAATTGGTATTAATCCCTGGAAGATGGAAGGGAAAATAAAGGCACTATTGATCCAATCAGATGGCATTTATAAATGTGGCCTAGGAATAGGAAATGATACTTTGCATATATTGCCTGACTGAACACTGATTTTAGCAATACGGAAATTATTTTTATGTCCAATATTTGTAAAATACAAGGTGAACTCACATGCTCAAGCAGTTTGTATACTTATGGATATGCCATCTCTAGATATTACAATTGCATTGGGAACATTTCTGAAAGCAGCAAAAGATTTTGTAAGGGAGAAATTAAAGGAGGGGCACTATTTTAAACGTTTTTTGTGTTCTTCCATTAACGAGAATTTTATGGATTTAGATTTTGTAAACTGTGTTCAATGAATTATGATTGTTTTAGGGGGTTACATTTTTTACTTCTGTAGGTTAAATTGCTTTTTTATTCTTTATAGATCTAATAATGCTATCACTATGCAGATCCTAATCATGTTTTATGTACTATGGTCTAAAAATAAACATTGTTTTATCTCTCTCTCAGTCTGATGCCTGGGGAATATTTAAAATGTTAGGAATGTGTGGCTAAAAGTCTCTATCAGAAAGGGTGATACCACCTTCGAGAGGAAGCCACTAATGTATACAGGTAGAAAGTGGTGTAGGGAGGTTGCACAAAGACTGCTTTTGGTTCTCACACAGTGAGCAAAAGTCATGGTGTCCAGAAAGACGGTCTTGAAAATCCGAAGCCATAACAAACAGATTTGCATAGCGCCAAATGGAGTGTACATAAAGAATGTCCGGACTAAATTTAGGTCCCAGTGGGGCATACAAAAAGGCTTAGGCCGGAACATGTGCATCAAGCCATTCAGAAAATGCATCACAAACAGGAATGTAAAAGATTAGGGCTGATCAGGCAAACAAAAAGCCTGATGGGTTGACAAAGTTATCCTTACAGTGCCCATTGCAAGGCCATGCAGGACCAACAACAAAACGAACTATAAGACATCAGAAAGTATGGCCTGCATTGGTCAGCAGGGCGGTCCATACACCAGGTCAAAACCTTTTCCCATATGAATGGATTGCATGAGAGAGCGACTGGCTGCAAGAATTATATCCACCACTTCAAGTAGCAAGTCAAAAGGAGTCAACTGCTGCCACTCAATCTCCACAGATGGAGGTGTAGGTTGAGGAGATTTGGACCTCCTCTGTTACTGAAAAATGAGGTTCTTCCAAAGGGGTATACGGATCAGAGAGAAAATGCTCAGGAGCACTGGAAACCACACCCTCCTGGCCCAGCCCAGGCATATTAAGAATACTTGGATCTGGTCTGTCTTGAATTTCCTCAGAACTTGAGGTAGTGGTGGGAGCATGTACAGGAGGCTCATGTCCCATCGCAGAATGAATTCATCCCCCAGTTACCATTTTAGTGGCAACCCCAGCGCGCAGAAGCTTTAACACTGCACATTTGACAGTGTCGAACAAATCTAGCAAGTACGCCCTACTAATCAAAAATGCTCTATGCCACCATGGGCAGGAGATGTTATTTGTGGCCATCCAGCCAACCTGCTTAGTAGTTGGCTACCAAAACGTCTTCTGGTGCTCAAGTCATCTCCAAAGATGCTGCGTCTCCAGGAACAGGATCCAGGATCCCATGCAACCCTGCTTGCTGCAGTACCACATGGTTGTGTTGTCTTTTAGAATATTGCCATGATGTTGGGTAGAAAGACTTTCAGGGCTCCAAAATATTGATTGAGAGCTGGCTTTCCATTAGCATCCATAGACTTGTGATCTCTACCTCTATAACATTTTAACAGCATTTGTTACAACTGGGACATCCAAGTAGGGTAGGGAGAGTGGCCTGTCAAATGTCCTACTAGAGGGGATGCAAGTTCTAGTTAGAGCTAATAATTACAACTGCTGAATTTCTTTGTTTTTTTAGTTCAAAACGTTAACATTCTCACTGAGAAATTCACCTAACTATAATATTACTTTAACCTTTGTTTTTTTTCAGTGAAATTCTAAGATTTTTTAAAAACGAAAACAGATATTTTTATAATATCTAACTATAAAAAGGTCCAGTAGAATTATTCGATTTGCTGGCCGCTTTGATTTTTGCATAATTATAGATTTGCCACATAATCCTTTGTCTGCCGCATAATATGAAGATTTTTACAACAACAAAAAATTGTTTCTAGCTCAAATGGTTCAAAAGGTACTGAAAATGCGCCAACACATGTTGCTGGACAGTAGAAGCTGGACTGGTCACATTTCTGTTGCTTATTGCTATATTTGGGGGCTACACTGATATTAATGAGGTGCAACCAATGCCCAGCGAGTGTTACCAAGTAAAAAACAAATGACAGAACAATTAAGTAATAAAATTACAAAATGTGCTACATTATGCAGCTTATTTTTCCTTTCCTTGATGACTAATTTATCCAACACTGCCACATTATTTGGCCCTTTCCTGCTGCATAATTCCAGTGGCCCTGCCTATAACGTTACTTTAGCCTTTGTTTTTTCCAGTGAGACTCTAGTTTTTTTGTTTTTTTTTTAAATAAATTAATTGCTTTGGGGTGTGTATGTATGGTAGATGACTTTATAATATATGTTGTGTTCAGACATTATTTTAGTAAAATAATTTTTTTATTGCAACAAAATAAGATGTGGTTCATGATTTGGAAAATCTTTATAAAATATGTGTGTATATAAAACAGATAAATAGTCAATAGAAACTCTTTATTTGCTCAGTTATTGTAACTCTGAGATCAAGACATGTCATCAGCAATCTTTTTTGAGATGTTACTACTCTCACGAGTGTTAATGTTTTCAGTTACTATTTATTACTAACCTGTAACAGAGTAGTGAATAAAATATGGTTGAATATATATATATATATATATATATTTATTTTTTTTAATCCCTGATGCCCTGGGAGTTGCCTTTATAAGCTGCATCTTCCAACACAAAACGGATGGGAGACTGGTTGGGCTAGCAGCGGGGTCTGATGTTGGCAATTTTGAAACCACCTACTGTAGATTCGGAAGTGGAGAAATGTGTTGATGGAACTGTCTGTGTGAGGCAGACAGGTCCAAGGAATATGCTGTGACCCGACTTTATTTGAAACTATGCGGGGCAGAGTCAGATTTCTCACCAAAAAGGCGAGAACCATCAAATGGCATGTCCATTATGGATACTTGGAGATCCCTGGGGGCCCACAGACCTCATCCAGGCATACGTGGTGCTGAAGCACCACACTCAACCAGTTGTCCGATCCAAGCAGTTTGTTGTGGCTCGACCTGTGTGGATCACAAATTTGCCGCTTCACAGCCATTCTTGATAGCTTTGCTCAAAGAAGTCCGGAGGTCATCTGGAACTGTTGGTAAAACTTGAGCCACCTTGTTCCATAGGGCATAAAAGTAGCAGCCTACAAGAGAGGCGGCAGGAGGGAATACGTACTTAGGTTTCATTAATATGGCATAGATGGACAAAAGGATACAGAACATGTTTGAAACAGGATTATGAGCCTCAATGTTGCAGTTTATTGTTTGCATGCGCTCATCAAAATCTAATAAAAACATTTTTTTAAAAGAAGACCACTAGCTTTTACTGATCCCAGAGCAAGGCTACTTGGGAGAAAAGATGCGTTTACCCAAATGTCTCTATTCATTTTGACTTATAATCAGGTAGGGCAGTTTTAGTTTACTGGTGGAAACCTGCACCACCAAACTCAAGTTCTGTAGGTGCTCGGTCAGGCTGGAGGACCACTGTAAGAACATTAGTCTTGACCTCCATAGTAGGTAGTTGTAGGTCCAGTACTTCTACCACCCAACGTATAACAGTAACAAAGGAAGCACTTTGTTTTGTGGCAGGGCTGGAAGGAGAAACAAGGTCAGTATCTGGAGAAGCATCCAGGCCACTGGATTCTAGTAGCTCCTTATATCATCAGAATAATATTTAATCGGTTAATTAATACCATAAAATATACAGACAGTACACCAGGAGCAAAGTTCATATAAATCGCGATTTCAGAATCACAAAATGGTATGTATGTAGAAAACCGCAATAAATTAGCGATTTCTTAAAAATCGCTATTTTTGATGCGATTCCCCCAATAGCAATTCCTTAACGGAAAAAATTGCAAAATTGCGATTTTCGCAAATCGACCAATCAGAAACTCAGGTGCAGCTAGATGACATCACAACCAGGAAGTGCGACTACCCATGCTGCACCTGAGTTTCTGAAGCAGTCAGAGTGAAGGAGTGGTGGAGAGGGAACACTGTGGTGGAGGAAAAAATGCTGGACACAGGAGACATGCCCAGCCAGGACCCCCCCCAGCAGCAGCAGGCTGACAACCAGAGGAAGAGGAAACAAACGTTTTCTGAAGCAGAGCTGGAAGTCCTAATTCAAGAAATGGTCACAAGCCATGAGCTGCTGTTTGGCAAAAAATCTCTGAGGGTGCCTGAGACACGGAAGAGGCGCATATGGGCAGACATACAACAAAAGGTGAATGCAGTTGGTGTTAACCATAGGAGTGTCAAAGACCTGCGCAAGCGCTGGTACGACATGCGCCAGCGCTCCAAGGAGAAGGTGGTTGCCAGGTTGGAGCAAACCTGGAAGACTGGTGCAGGGACCTCCACTGCCACTGACTGAACACCTTTGAAGGAACTGGTGGAGGCAACCCTACTTCCTGAAAGCGTCATGGTCGTGGCTGACCTGGACAGCTCGGACCCCCCCGGGAGCAGGACAAAGTAAGAGGCATGCAATCACACCCCAGACCCCACCCCAACTACCCCCACACACCCAGCAGCGACCCAGAGGCAGGACTAAACTAGAAGTCCAGTGCAGGTACACAAGCTTACACTGCAATGCATTATGGGAGATGTAGTCACATGCACATTACAGTGGTGCATTTACACCCAGCCTGTCCCCAAATTCATGCGCACATCATGAAAGGAAAAAACAAGATACATGTAATCACAACAAGTGAAATGTATTAATTGTCAAGTGCTAGTCAGAACAGAAAGTAAATGTGTGCTTTTATGTCCACAGCATTAACTGCAAATCAGACAGCAGGCAGTGGGAGACAGGGCAATTCCCCTACCAGACCAGCATCTGCGCAGGAGGAGGAAAGTGAGGACGAGGCTTCCCAGTGAACCCCCCCCAAGCGCCGCAGGAGGAATGTTGTACGACCACTACCCCCTATGAAGGACGAGGGCCAGGACACTGATGGCGATAGCCAAACTGATAACACACAGCCAGAACCACAACAACGCCCCGTGCAGAGCCAATGCCAGAAGTCCTAACCAGGCGCAGGTCCCGTGCTGCAACAAGTGCTGTAGATCCAGGGGATGGGTCCGTGTTTGCCGGTCTTGAGTTGAACATGTTGCAGGTACAGCGCCTGCAAGCGAAAAATATAAAGTCACTCCAAAGGGAAGTCAGGGCAGGCTACTGGAGCATGACATGTGCCATGGAGGCACTTTGTGCTGAACTCAGGGCCGACCGTGCAGCCAGGCGTAGGGAGATGCAGCGCCCGGACCTGTACACACGGGCGGTGAACTACCTGTCCTCTTCCAACAATGTTCTAGTTAGGCGCAGCATCTGCATGCAGTGTGAGGTGGTCCACAACAGCCAGGACGTGGCAAGGGCCCTGCTCCAAATCTCCATGGCTGTGGATGAGCTGCGCGCAATCCGCACTACTGGGTCAGGAGCCAAACACAGCACTGAGACCGCACTCATCGCAGCAACAGACGACATTCGAACTCTGCTAGACAACGGAGACACAGTCGCCCTCATCCTTCTCGACCTCTCCGCAGCCTTCGACACAGTTTGTCATAGCACCTTAATACAACGCCTCAGAAACATCGGAATCCAAGGAAAAGCACTGGAATGGATCACCTCCTTCTTCACCGGAAGAACCCAGAGAGTCCGCCTCCCACCATTCCACTCAGAGGCCACCGAAGTCATCTGCGACGTACCACAAGGGTCCTCACTCAGTCCCACCCTCTTCAACGTATACATGAGCCCCCTCGCGACCATCGTACGCCAGCACAACCTCAACATCATCTCCTACGCGGATGATACTCAACTGATCCTCTCACTCACCAAAGACCCTAACACCGCCAAAACCAACCTACATGAAGGGATGAAAGAAGTAGCCGAGTGGATGAAGCACAGCCGCCTGAAACGGAATTCTGACAAAACTGAAGTCCTTATCCTTGGCACCTCCCCCTCCGCCTGGGATGACTCTTGGTGGCCAGAGGCCCTTGGAAAAGCACCCATCCCGACGGACCACGCACGGAACTTAGGTGTCATCCTGGACTCCTCTCTCTCTATGAACAGACAATTCAACGCCGTCTCATCTTCTTGCTTCAATATTCTTCGCATGCTCAAAAAAACATTTCGCTGGATCCCCACCGAAACCAGAAAAATGGTCACCCATGCACTGGTCACGAGCCGCCTGGACTACGGAAACACCCTATACGCCGGTACCACCGCAAAACTCCAGAAAAAACTCCGACGCATCCAGAACGCCTCAGCCAGACTCATACTAGACATCCCACGTAAAGACCACATCTCTGAACACCTAAAAAACCTCCACTGGCTCCCCGTTAACAAGAGGATTACTTTCCGCCTCCTAACCCACGCACACAAAGCACTCTACGAACTTGGACCCGAATGCCTCAACTCACGACTTTCCTTCTACACCCCCTCCCGCCACCTACGATCATCCAACCAAGCCCTTGCAACTGTACCTCGCATCAACAAAACCACCATGGGAGGCAGATCCTTCTCCTACCTGGCAGCTAAAACCTGGAACTCACTTCCCACTCACCTTCGCCTCACTCAGAACCACCTTACATTCAGAAAGCAACTTAAAACCTGGATATTCGACAAGTAATTCCCCACCCTTCCTCAAGCGCCTTGAGACCCTCTGGGTATGTAGCGCGCTATATAAATTACTTGACTTGACTTGACTTGACTTGACTCCAACTGATGAAGATGCCCTGTCAGGAAGGAGTAGCGCCACCCCCCACCAACCATGGATATGCGCCGTAGTGGCCGTGTGACAGTAACAATCCTGATGTTAAGGAATAAAAACACAGTCTGACAATTGAAATATAGCATTCTGTCATTTTCTCTTACCTAAAAATAGTTGCGCGTGATCTCATTCCGCCTCTGGCGCCCAGCAGCTGCACCAACTACACCGTCAGGCATGCGTCCTGGAGCTGGCCCCTCCACATCTGATGTGTCTGATTCACTGACCTCCACTGGTGTGCCTTTCCTGGTGGCGATATTGTGCAGCATGGCACATGCTACCACTATCTTGCAACAGGTTTCTGGGCTGTATTGTAGTGCCCCTCCACTCTTGTGTATGCAACTAAATCTTCTTTTGAGAATCCCAAATGTCCACTCAATGGTGCTCTTGTTGCAATGTGGGTGCTGTTGTACCGCCGCTCCGCTGCATTCGCTGGATTGAGTAAGTGCGTCAGTATAAAGTCACTGACTGCATACACACTATCACCTGAGGGAGTAAGGTATATGGTTAGACACTGTCCTGTACATGCTATCCTTAACAAGTGTGGTCTTTGTTCAAAAGCATTTACCTAGTAGATAGCCCTCGCCAAACTCCCCACTTGTGAGTCTACGGTGTATCCCACTGTGGCGGAAGATGTATGAGTTGTGTGTGCTGCTAGGGTATTTCGCTACAATGTCCGTGATGATGTGTTTGGCATCACACACCACCTGTATGTTCAGGGAATGGTAAGATTTGAGATTCCTAAACACATACTCATTCTGGGAGGGAAGGGATATTGCAACTTGTGTCCCATCTATGCATCCGATGACATGTGGAAATTGGGCAATTTGATAAAAGTCCTGTTTGGTCTGGTCTAGTGCCTGTGGGGTGCTTGGGAAGTGAATGTGGTGTGACAGCCTCTGTACCATGGCATCAAGGAATGCATGGAAAAAGCACGAAAGAGCACTTTGTGACATCCCTACTGCTGTGGCTATCACCCCCTGGAAACTACCTGATGCCAAGAGGTGCAGGGAGCACAGGACCTGGATGTGGGTGGGGATGGATTGTGTCCTGCGTGTGGGGTGTTCAAGGAAGGGTTTGAGTTCCTCAATTAAACCAAGGATACTCTCTTCATTCTGTCTGTAGTGTGTGTAGATGTCCTCCTCTGTGTGCTGGAAGATGGAATTGCGCCAACGGAATATCCTCTCCTGGCGTCTCCTCCTCTATGCAGCAGCTCTCAGTCGCAGCCTCCTCGCTATCACGTAAAGCCCAAACATTGTGGAAAAAGTGTGTTGCATTGTGGGCCTCCTTAAATAGTTTGCACCTGGTTACCACCTGCTCCCACTTGGTGTTAATTGCGATTCTCAAATTAGCGAATTTGCAATTTGCGATATTTTGATGCATTCCATTGCGATTCCTTATTTTGCGATTATCCCATTTGCGATCTTCGCAACCTGCGATAATCGCAAAATAAGGAATCGCTGAATTCAGGCTCTCGCAATGTAAGGAATCGCTATTTTAGCGATTTCTTATTTAGCGAGGACATTTTGCTTTATACATTGAAAATAGCGAATTTTTATTCGAAAACGCTGTTTTTAGCGATTCGCAGCGTTTGCAAGTAAAAAATTAGCTTGATACATATGGCTCTAAAAGTCTAGAACGCCAGCTAGAGTACAAATGGAGTTAAACAATCATTAAAAATCATACAGAAATACATAATACAGTATTACAATTTTAAACATACATCATCATGAAATTACATGGGGCACACCTAATACATAGTATTTGCTGTCAACCCATTTTTTCCTGAACCTAATGGACAAGTTACTTACCTTCGGTAACGATATATCTGTAAGAAACATTAGTAGTGATAGATTCCTTCCCTTAGAATTACCCCCAGGCGTTAGACTGGATCCGGAAAGTTTTCATCAGCAGTACCCCTACACGTCGGTAGATGGCGTCTTGCGGCTCCGCATCTGTCGCTGGCGTTGTAGTCGCTAGATGACGTCGCAGGCGCTACTTAGACATCGCCCATGCGCGCTGACGTCAGTTCTGAACACGACATTCCGCACCAGGAACGCTGAGCCATGCAAGAAACTGACCACAGGTGCATTGAAACTAGGGCCCTGAAAGGGATGACCTTAACCCTAGAAATCAGTTCGCAGAACAGGGAGGATGGGTGGGGCGGTAAGGAATCTATCATTATTAATGTTTCTTAGAAATATATTGTTACCGAAGGTAAGTAACTTGTCCATCTGAAAGAAACACAGTGATAGATTCCTGACCTTAGAATAGATACCCCAGCAATACCAACCCCCGTGGTGGTTCTGCGAACCAAGATCACACCAGAAGGTCCCGGAGAACAGAATGGCCAAAGAAGCCGTCTCTCCGGACTTGGCTATCCAGGCAGTAATGCTTAGTAAACGTGTGCAGTGAGGTCCACATGGCTGCCTGACAAATGTCCTGCAGGGGGACACCACGTCCCAATTCAGTAGTGGCTGCAGTTTCTCTAGTGGAGTGAGCACGCAGCCCCACCGGAGGTTCCATTTTAGCCAACGAATAACAGGCTTTGACACATAAGATGACCCAGCGGGAGATAGTCCTCTTATGGACCGCCCGACCTTTCTTGGTGCCAACGTAGCCAACAAAAAGTTGGTCATCCACCTGGAATTGCTGTGTGTGGTTGAGATAAAATAACAGTGCTCGTTTGGGGTCCAGACGGTGGAGCCTCTCTTCCTCCCTGGGAGGATGCGGAGGCGGAAAGAAGGTGGGCAAGATAATTGACTGCCCAGTGTGCAAGGCCTTAACAACTTTTGGCAAAAAGGAAGGATGGGGCCTGAGCACAACCTTGTCCGGATGGACCGATAGAAAAGGAGGCTTACAAGAAAGAGCCTGGAGCTCACTCACTTTCCTAGCGGAGATGATGGCAACCAGGAAGGCAGTCTTCAGGGTCAAGAGACGAAGAGGACAGTTATGAAGGGGCTCGAAAGGAGTACACATGAGATAAGTAAGAACCAGATTCAAGTCCCACTCCTGCATCACAAACGGAATAGGAGGGAAAAGGTGTGTAATGCCTTTGAGAAATCTATTTACAACAGGGGACTTGAAAAGTGAAGGCTGATCAGGGTTCCTGAGAAAAGCCGAGATGGCAGAAAGATAACCTTTGATAGTGCCCAGAGCAGAGCCCTGCCGGGTTAAAGAGAGAAGGAACAAAAGGACCTCAGAAAGAGGGGCAGAAAGGGGATCCACAACCTTTGCTGTGCACCATGCCACAAATGTGTTCCACCTGCAGGCATATACCACCTTAGTGAAGGGACACCTGGTTGCCAGAATGACATCACAAACTTCAGTAGGCAAGTCGAAAGGAATCCACTGCCACCGCTCAATATCCATACAAAGAGGTGGAGGCTGGACAGGTTCGGGTGGAGGACCGTACCCTGCTGCTGTGACAGAAGATCCTCCTGAAGAGGCAGTCTGATCGGAGGATCGATTATCATACTGAGTAGCTCGGGATACCAAACTCTTCGAGCTCAGTACGGGGCCACTAGAATGACTTGGGCCCGGTCGCACCTGATCTTCTTCAGCACTCTGGGTAGAAGTGGTATTGGCGGAAAGGCATACAACAGACTGCAAATCCACTCTCAACAAAAAGCGTCGCCAAGCGAATACCGCCTTGGAAATTCCAACGCACAGAAATGATGACATTGCACGTTCTCTTCGGTGGCAAATAGATCTAACCAAGGCTTTCCTCTCTGCCGAAAGAGACCTTGCACCACGTCCGAGTGAAGACGCCATTCGTGAGCCAACATGCACCTGTGGCTAAGTACGTCTGCCCAGGTGTTTAGAGAATCTGCCAGGTGTTGAACCACCAGGAAAATGCCCTGATATTCCAGCCATGTCCAGAGATGCAGGGCCTCCTGACATAGGGCCCATGACCCCACCCCGCCTCGCTTGTTGCAGAACCACATGGCGGTGGTGTTGTCAGTGAACACCTGCACCACTCTCCCCTTGACAGATGGAAGGAATGCCTTCAGTGCAAGTTGGATCGCCCGAAGTTCCAGAAGGTTGAAATGGAGCTTGGACTCCGCCGGAGACCAGAGGCCTCTGATTTCCACCTCTCCCATGTCGCCGCCCCATCCCAGGAGGACCTCATCTGTCACTACTGTGAACTCCGGTTGGGGTTGGGAGAAGGATCTGCCATCGACCCAATGCCGGTCCGTGAGCCACCACTTCAACTGATGTGCAGTGCCTTTCGAGATGCTGTGCCCACTGGAACTTCAGGTCCCACTGCAGAGCCCGCATAAGCCATCTGGCATGTTTGATCAGCAGGATGCAGGAGGCCATGAGGCCCAGCAGCCTCAAGGTCACCCCGACGGAAACCCGAGATAAGGGCTGAAAGATTAGAATCAGAACCCGAATATCCTGGACTCGCTGTTCGGGAGGATGGACCCGAAACTGCGCCGTGTTCAGAACCGTCACGATGAAGAGGAGCTACTGAGAGGGAATCAGGTGCAACTTCAGCACATTGATGGAGAACCCCAGCAAATGCAGGAGGTCGGTTTACTCTGGAGGTGGGAGACAACTGCCTGGGTAGAGCTCGCCTTCAACAACCAGTCATCGAGCTAGGGGAAGACTAAAACCCCTAATCTGAGCAGATGAGCTGCGGCCACCACCATCACTTTTCCTGAACACCCGAGGAGCACTGGTAAGGCCAAACTGAAACTGCTCGTGGCCTACCGTGAACTGTAGGTAACGCCGGTGAGCTTGCAGGACTAGGATGTGGAAGTAAGCATCCTGCAAATCCAGCGCTACCATCCAGTCTTGTGGGTCAAGAGCAGACAAGACCTGAGCTAAGATGAGAATCTTGAACTTCTCCTTGCGGAGGAAGAAATTTACGTTCTGAAAATATAAGATAGGACGCAGGCCCTTATCCTTCTTTGGCACCAGAAAGTAGTGGGAATAGCAACCACGACCTACTTCTGGAGTCGGAACGCGCTTGGTGGCCCTCTTGGCCAAGAGGGCCACAACTTTCCTGCAGAATGGAAGATAGTCGTGGAAGCCGAGGCTTGGACAACCAAAGCTCTGGGGTGGGGTGTTGTGAGAGGAAAATGGGGTCACCCGGAACCGGCGATGGCGTCGGGCCACATTTCTATCCACAGGAGCCCCTGGGGTGGGACTGGACCAAGTGCCCTAAAGAACGTCAGAAAATGCTTTGTTGAAAGGAAGCAGCGGCCCTGCAGAAGTAGCTGCTGGCTGAAGCACTTCCGTAAAGAGCTTAGTCCTGACAGCCATAGTAGGGAGCTCAGGTGTAGGGCCTCGGCTGCCCTACGCAACACCACACCATAACACGCGCCCTCCTCCCTAGCCACGGTAGGAGGAGACAGCATGCCAAGTTCCGGTGAGGTATCCAGACCACTGGCATCCCCAACTCCTCTGCCCAGTCCTGTTCAGACTTGCAAGCAGCTGCGAGAGGGTCCTCAGACCGCTCCCAATCCTCCCCAGGCTGGTGTACAGGCCGAAAATAAGGAGTAGGGAGATGTGGATAGAAATCCCTGAGCAGCTTCGAAAATGTCATCGAGCGACGCCGGGAGGGTGCTGGCGGGGTCGGCATCAGTGGAGGTGTTATAAGGTCAACCGGGGTCGACCGGGATCCAGGCCTGGATCCAGGAGGGTCTTGCGTGGGCCAGAGCCGACGGCGGAGCCACAGGCGGTGAAAGGCGAGGACCCCCCACTAAGGACCGCGGGCACGAAGGCGCACCATCCGGATGCGACGGCCCAAAGAGGCCATCCATGGCCGACAGGAATTCCTGTATCTGGGCCGGTGTCGCGGACGAACCGGGAAAGAGCGGGTAGGCAGGCGGCGTCTGCATAGGCTCCTCCGGAGCAGCGGGAGAGGTACCACCCGCACCCTCAGCCATGTCGTGCGACTGACGAGGGGAAGTCGGAAAACAATGTAATTTCTTCGACTTCTTGTGCTTCGCCTTACCTGACCCAGAGTGCGAAGACTTTGATCCCGAAGACCGAAGATGATGATGACTCCATGCACGGTCCCTCGACCTCCCACTGGACCGGGACCTTGAATTGCATGGAGCCGACTGCCGGGCTTCCAGCAACTTTCGGGACCACTCACGCAAAGTTTTCGGCGCCATGGCCCGGCAGTCGGGCACGACTTGGAGTCGTGGTCGCGCCCCAGGCAGAAAAGACACACTCGGTGTGGGTCTGTCACCGACATCGTGTGGTGAGAGTACTCACAGGACTTAAAATCGGGCATCCTAACTGCACCTTAGGAGTCGATGACTCTATGAACAAATGGAGACAAAAAGCCTCAAAAGGTCAGTCAAAAATTGACTGGGGGTTCTGCTCCTCCCGGATCTGCGCTTGCTGGCGCGGAAAAAGAAAGAACTGACGTCAGCGCACGTGGGCGGCGTCTAAGTAGCGCCGCATGACACCACCTACCGACGTGCAGGGGTACTGCTGATGAAAACTTTCCGGATCTAGTCTGACGCCTGGGGGTAATTCTAAGGTATGGAATTTATCACTATGTGTTTATTTCAGATTGAACATGTTAAAAACCTTGCAACATTGAAGCAAACATCACAATTTTGAAGCATTTTAAGGAAAATGAGCGAGTTTAGCCTGCGTAAATTGCTTCACTCTTAATGAAGGTCACATAAATTGATGATGGGGGACTACTATAAAGTTAAAAAATAATATAAACTGCATTGCAGAAAAATTGTCACTGCAACATGGAGCTAAATTCTCAACCTTGTTCAATCCTATTGGGTCCGCCAAGAACCAGTGCATTAATTCAACAAGTCAACAAGAACAGATGTTGAAGATTTTTAACAAAAGTGAGATAGGGTTCCGTAAGCCCACAGGTTGTGACAATAGTATGAGCAAACTAAGGCATTGGGTAACTTTCTGCACTTCTTTGAAGCCTGAGATGTGGCACAAAAGTGTTTTTAACCCAAATCAGAACATCTCATACAATTCTTTTGGGGTGATCGTATAAGTCTGGGAGCCACATGATCCTAGAGGTTAGTTCAACCATGGAATCAGTTTAGCTTTGCCCATGTGCGGACAATCCCTCAAAACTTACCTGTTTAACTCCAATTCTGGGTAGGACCAGATTGAAATCCATCTTATTAGAGGGCAGATTGACAACAGATATGAAATATAACCCACCCCTAGCTCCTCGTGTACCACAAAAAAGGTATAGATCGGGGTAACGCAAGTAGGCATCTCAGGAGCATGTTCTCAATTACCTCGATATCAGGGGCCTCTTTAAAGCTCCAAAATATCACTGTTATTTGAGACCAGAGCAAGACATTTCGACTGGTAAATTTTAATCAGTGACTTGATTGGTCTTTCCCCACCCGACTGGCAAAATCAAGCCATCACCCTGGCCATTGCATTCCTTTTAGCTTTTAAGAGAGGTGTCTATGTACCCTTGTAATCAACGAGAACCCCAGGTAAGGAAAAGCATTAACCCAGAGATCTTGACCCAGCCAAAATATAGTCTCTCCGCCCCTTAACACCTCTTCTCAATACCATGGTATGGGATTTTCTATAATTAGAACATAATCCAACTTTTCCATAATACTAACAAATGTATTAAGCAAACTTTGGAGACCGATTATAGGACCCCATCGTCAGCATACTTGAAGTGCAGAATGCAGTGTGAACCAGTCTTCGGAATATCTAAACGGGCTGAGCTAAGTGTCTCCCCCAGGTTTTTAATATAAAGGGTAAATAAAAGTGGGGCAGTATACATCCCTGACTGACTCCCCAATGAGCTTTAAAAGTTATAGTGGTATTTCCATCATGATAATATCTTAGACTGCCTCCAGATGCTTGTGCAAATCATGCAGGAAGTACACAATGTCTTTGTCAAGACCCATATTTAACAGTATAGACCACAATTTACTTCTATTGACCATTTTCAAAACCCGACGAAAGGTCAATAAATGGCAGGTGTAAATGGCCCTTCTTAGCGACAGTATATTTGTTTATGATCAACTGTAAATTTAATCATTAGTCCAGAGTACTTCTTCCTGCTCTAAAACTATATTGTAGGTCACTCTGGCTTTGTTTTCTTCCAACCATGCAGTCATCCTCGTGAGAATAGCCCTCCCAATGATTTGAAATACTGAATCTATTAAAGAAACCGGTCTGTAGCAATGTGGATCATTTCTTTCCCCCTTTTTAAAGATAGATACAATAATAGACCTGTACCATCTGTCACTACAGCGTTCAGAACTTTTGTCAAGATTTTGGCTTATTTCAATGGATCAATTTTAAAGAAATCGACCGGTACCCCATCGAGGCCTGGGGTTTTATGTTTTTGACATACCATCAATGGCCTCCTTAGGTTTCCCTTCCATAAAAGTCAAATTTCATTTACCCACCACTACCATGCTGTTGGACTCTAAATAATCAGCTAAATTGAACCCATAAATCCCCTAGAAGTGCTCCATCAAGGCTACTGGGGAAGTATGGCAACCCAAGCTTCCACTTACGGTCCTGTATTTAAAAAAAAAAGGGGGTAGTTTACTATCTCCCATAATTCTGCACTATTCTTCAGGACATTGACCTTAAGAAGTTGATTCCCACACCTCCTCACAGATAGCTTTTTTTTCTGGTGGCCACTTCGGTCTTATACATTTTTCTGCATAGAGCCATTCCTTACTGTTACATGCAATTCTTCATGAGCCTATGAGTAAATTTTGATGGGATTTAGTGCAGGTGTGGTCAAAACACAGATACCGGAACCACAGACTTGTTCTTCCCTAAATTAAGTCTCCCGGATGAACTCACATATCCGAAGGAAAAAAGGGAAATATTCCATCAGCTAAAGAAATCACCCCCTAGACAGGTGTATTTATCCTGTCCACAAAGATGTAAATTATCCAGCAAATTTTGCGCAACCACTTCAGTCTACGCCCCTAATCTACTGGCTTGAGGTCCCGCACCATAAAACCAATTTTGACCCTCACGCTTTTCTATTGACTACAGTAAAGGGCCAGACACAAAGGATTATGGTCGCTGAATTGGCTCCATACTGCTCCAAGCTGATAAAATAAGTTACCGGACAGCAGAATATAATCCACAATAGCGCTTGAATTTCATCCTACAAAGGTAAATTATTGTGACTTTTTGTATAACTAAGGAGCAACAAGATATTACCTAAGAATTCACTTTGTCCTGTATGTTCAAAACCATGGAACAGATTTTATAACACCCTCAAGTGGTCATTTGAAGTGTCCTGTGATTGAGAATTATAAAGATTTTCAACTAAGAGACTGGGTGAATATTTAAACATCAAGGTAAATGCCAAAAGAAATTGAGAGCCCATGCAAATCTGGGACATCTTACAGGGGATATCAAGGGAATCAATGTGATTAAACCACCCTCGGCTCTACCTCTGACCGAAGGGATAACTTTAACCATCTAAATAGAAAGTCGATCCATTATCCCAGGTCTCCTGAAGCCCCAGTATATGATTTTCCTTTAGTAGACTCTTCTCATCCTATTGCTTCCTGGCTAGACCTGCCACCTTCCAGCTTATAATATCAAAATGGGTATTCATCGTAAGGTTACGAATGGGGATCAAGCTTGGCACTGAACTCTCAACCCTGCCCGGCGTCAAGTGTACAGTATCATTGGGGGTAGGTAGTCAGTCCTTACAATCGAGAGAACTTAGTAAACTAAATCTGTTCTTAAGCTGAACAGGCAAAGCCCCATGATGGTTTCTCACATGCCGTCTCAGGAAGTTCTCAAAAGGTCTCTCAAGAACTGTGGTTGGGTAAAAACAATCTAAAGGTAAAACTTTGATGAAGGATGCTAGGGATTGATCGGCGCAGACTGATGTAAAAACTACCTGGTCCAATAGGGCTGATCAAAGTTAACAATAAGTCACTCTCCCGTGCTTTTACCGTCAACCCAGCCCACTCAGTTCTTCTAACCATAATGATATGTTTGACTAAATAGCCCCAAAACCTCTGTTGATTGCTCCGCTAATGTATTACTTTGCACCATTTACAAAAATTCCTATCAATGGTGTTGATTCAGATGGGAAATTAGGTCTGTGAGAGATTGGCCTGGTATATGCTGTCCACTAATTAAAGTGGGCACCTTGTACCAGTTCAAACAACCCTTATGGTGATTTAAGAGGTCGAAGATAACCTTAGAAAGCTATCCAAAAGGTAGATGTGGAGAGCAGCCTTCATTCAGGCTTAGTCAAATGTTAGGCAGCTTGTTTTACCAGAAGGCAACCTGATAGTATTGGTTAAATGAAAGGAGAACCACACAGTAGTTATAGAAATATTTATTTATTAATATAACAGTATCTAGTATGACACAGTATCTCCTACATGGAAATAATCAGAAAGCACACAATACTTAAGCACATAAATGACAGTAAATAGAACTAATACACAGTGGGACCCAGGTGGGGGACCAAATCATGTACTAAAATAGTGGTATAAGTACCACGACTCGAGTCAGGACAGTGTCGAGAGGTTGTAGAATCGCTAGGACCCTAAGGAACCACCCAAGGTGAGTAAGTAGGGCCCCACAGAGGACGGGTACAATGTGGGAACATGACCTTGTGCTCCGTACAATTCTATGGGAAAGTCGCAGTTGAAGTTCTAGAGATTAAGGACCCTTCCCAGTGTACTTTGAGGAAACCCCATGGAATTTAGGAGATTGGAGAGCAACCCCACCCGTGGATACCAAGGTACCCGAGTTAGCTATCCCAGGGAATCCGGGTGCATAGGTCTGACGTGGCGTCAAAAACCGCCGCCGAACCCAATGGAGGACTTCAAAGAAGAGCCGATGCTTGAAGGAAGAAAATTGTCAGTTGGAATTCAAAGGTGGATTCTTGTTGAACAGTACCTGAGAGCAGAGGGGACAGAGTCTGGGTCACTCTGTTGTGACCAGGGGCTCGGTAGAAGAATGCACAGTGATGTCGGGAGCTTCAGGTTCATTGAGGGAGTTATTGACTCTGCAGCTACGGGGACAAGGAGATGTTGAGGACAACCAGGAGCTGGACACAAGCTGTCCCACAAAGGATGTTGAGTACTAAGGGATCAGTGTCCGGCTGGAGCACCAACAAGCCTTGGCAACGGCAACCCATGAGAAGGTCAAGGATGGATATGGTTCAGACAAGAAAGACCCAGGAGACTCACCACAGCAAGGCGAGTCAGGGCGGGCCTGAAGCAACCAGGTGGAACCCAATAAAAGTAAACTTGACTTTCAAGTGGACCCACAGGCCGGATGCACAGGAGTCGCAAGAGGACCTCGAGCAATTTCACCAAACAGCAGCCCACAAAGCACTCGGTGTGAGGAGGCCGGAGTTTTTGGTAGAAAATGGTGCCAGAGGTTGGGGCTACTCTGAGCCCAATGCACTTGTTCAGGAAATGCCAACAAGCATATGCACTTACAAATGTAAGTGGTGCACAGGGGTCCGGTTATTGCAGCCCCCACAAGCGATTCTGACCTCAAACTTAGTGAGAAGGCAGCTCGGACCTTGAGGGATGTAGAAGCCCACCTCCTAAGTTGCTGAAGCCTTCGGAGTCTGTAAGACCTCAGGGTCAGCAGACCAGACAGCAGTGTTGCGGTGCCAAGGGACATATCTTCAGTTGTCCTTGATGCTCCACAGGTCCTGCACGGATCCTAGATGGTGCACGGGCACAGACGTTGCTTCAGACTGAGAGGGAGATGAAGTCCGACCCAAACGAAGTGCAGTGGAGTCCAGAGTATCCAGACGGTCAAAGTTCAGTGGTTTCTGGTTCAAAATCTTGTCCAAGTCGAATCTAGGGTTCTACAGCCAGGTAAGCCCTTAAGTACCAATGGGAGAGGGTTGGACAGATTCAGGGACCCTCCCATGGGAGGGTCTGGACAATGGGGAGGTTACCCCCCTGTCCTTTGTCCAGTTTCGCACCAGAGCAGGAGCCAATGGCTCCAAGGACTGGTTTGAGCTGGACTATGCACAGGGACACCAAATGTGCCCCTCATGCAGACCTTCGTCGTTGGTAAGCGCACCCACCCAGCCCTAATACATTAAATCCTATCTGGGAGGTGGTCACTCCTCCCTGTGACAGGATGCCTATTGTTCTGCCTTGCCCTGCTCGAGCATGGCTCAGCAGCAGGAGGGCAGAAATGTGTCTCTGGTCGGCAGCAACCATTTTCTGCTGCCCGGAACAAGAAGGCTGGTACCGGGAACACCAGGGACCCAACGAAGCTCGCTTCTGAGGGGTGGAATCATACCTCCCACACCGGTTACCGGTGTGGGAGGTATGATTCCAACATGTTTGACCTCAAACATGATAGGGTTAGTTTCAGCCGTTTTAGAGTGGGTCATCACGCGGTCGCACAATGCCACTCTATATGTCGTAAATGGCTACCTCACTGACAACCCGGAAAAATGGACTCTGTAGGCTGCAGGGGTGTCCAGCCCATGCTGTGGCACCCTCTCACTTAGAACCAAGCACTTTGCACTCAAGAATGTAAAGACCTGCAAGAGGGGTGACTTATAGGTTTTAAGTGCAGTGACCATTAGATATAGTAAATCTATATCTTAAGTAAGTGGTGCATGCACCAACTTACACAGGTATGCCATGGCAGGCCTGTAGGTTCCATTTATAATTGTTTCTCATGGGTGGTATAATACATGCTTCAGCCCACGGGAGGCCTCTGGGATACCTATGCCCTGGGTACAAGGTTACCATATACTAGGGACTGACAAGGGTACCCCAGTATCCAATCTGGAGTGTACCAAAGTGCATAGCATAACAGTTTAAGGAGAAAGCATATAGACTGGGGTCCTGATTAGCAAGATCCCAGTCAGACTAGTCAAAAATAATATTACATTCAGCAAAAAGTGGGGGGAACAATAAGAAGCAGAACCTACTTTCCTACAAGGTCTATGACTGAAAATAGATGGCCTAATAAGAAGGACTCTTGGTTGTAAATGGGTATCACAGGCCCTCACATTATTGTTATAGACTTCAGTGTTTCCTAGGAGCGTGGCTCCCTGTGCACTACGACCTGTCTGTAACAATGACTGTTTAGATCTCGCATGGATTGGGTAGCTAGGACGTAGATCTTTTGAGGGAGACTGTTGGTGACTAGTTACCCTTCTTCCACTGTCGATCCCTGGTCGGAGTATTTCCCTGCCACCCTGCTCCGATGCTCTACTGTGAGACTTGACTGTCCCTCATGGGAATAATTAAAGGTCCCTTTGGGAGCTAAGTCAGCAAGGCTCACAAGGTTAATGTTTGCCAAATTTGATTCAATCAGAGACATTTTCTCAGTTACAGAGCCAACAGCATCCTTCATAAGTGATTCCATTTGACAAATGAAATTATTCAACAAGGGTTTAACACATGGACCAAATGCAAACTAAAAAAACAGAAGAAAAACAAAAGGATGAGGTTTATCTTGAGCCAAATGCTGTACTTCAGCTTCTGGGGGGGGGCAGATTGCAGAACCAATGGGGGAGGGGGCAGATTGCAGAACCAATGGGGGAGGGGGGGGGGGGGGGCTGCCCTGGTTCTGACGAGCCCACCCTTGATTTTGCCAGGGTGTAGCCCACACGCGTCCCACGCTGCTTGAAAATTAACAGCACTTTCAAACGTATGGGGGCACCTCCCTTTGCCTCTCTGGTAGGGCTCCTCCTGGTGCTATGGTATGTGGGGCTTGAAGACTCCAAAAGCAGCGTTTCATCTGTCTTGCGCTGTGGGAGATCTGGCAGAGCTTTCAAGTGGGTGGGGGTCCTCCCCCAGCCCCTCTGGCAGCACAACTCCTGGTGCTATGGTATTTGGGGCTTGGAGTCTCCAAAAGCAGTGTTAATCTGTCCCATATATAAACTTTCCTCATCATATTGGGGAACAATATCACCTTCCTCATCTAAATTGTAATCAACCGAATCTGTCATAAAACCCTGACAACACTTGTGGGGGATATATGATGTTACAACGCATACCATTGCAACTACCTACCATTACAACGCGACCATTACAACGCATACCATTACAACGCATAGCGCTTAGAGGTGCTGGATAGTGGTAAGTATAATTTACTATTCCAACTCCAGTCCCCGTGGACACTAGGGAAGGTGTTGGATAGTAAATTAAACTTATTCCCTATCCTAGAGCGCCCCCCAGCGCAATGCGTAGTAATGGTATGCATTGTAAAAGTTGCGTTGTAATGGTAGGTAGTTGTAAAAGTTGCGTTGTAACAGGTGTATACCCTTGTGGGCTGTCACTAATGAAGAGTTGGCGACAGCACTAATAACTTGGTTGGAGACCATAATGCCCTCCTTTACCACCTCAGGGAGGTTCTCTCGTACAACGCCTGGGAGGTCTTCTGCAAACGTTTGTAAGGAGTCCCACAAGGCTCTGTAATGGTGATGGCTGCTGTACCACAAACCTTGGGCCCTACTGAATTTAACTTTTTACTCTCTTTGCCTGTTGGAACTGTAGACGAAGGAGTAGGGGAGTGCAGTTTCTCTGCCACAAGGATGACCACAGAATCAGGGAGAGGGTCTGAGCAAAGAAACAGCTGGTCCTGCTCTGGTGGTCTATCCTAGTTCATAGCTCTGACAAATGATTTGGCTGCAGCTGCTGTAAGGAACAGATCCATGGCTGGTTCCACCAGACCCGGAACCAGTGGTAGGAGGCGTCTGGACACTGCCTGGTGGTGAGTCATATTTAAAAAATCACTCATGCAGATGGAGTGGGAGCCGGCGTTGAAATGCTCAATTTTGATTTCCCCACACAAGCACTACTTGAAAGGTGTTGATGTGCCCTACTGTCTATCAGACCGTGTTGATGAATATCTTCCAGCACTGGATGATGAGGAATAGCTAAAACGATGGCTAACACATTCTAGACCTGGACGCATGATATCAATGTGTGCGTCGAGAATGGTTGTGACTAGGAACGTTGGGACCGAATGCGATGTCTGGAATGTCATCAACAATGATGAGACCTGGAATGAGATGTATGAATAGAAGGTAGAGGCCTCAGAGAAGGGCTTCCACAGGTTGTGGTAGTAGCGCTGGCAAAGGAGGGGGAAGGGGTGCCGGAGGAGGCAGAGTCGAAGGGGGCGGAGACGTAGGAGAGTCTGGAAGCAGTATAGGCGATGATGGAGAATATGCCCTGGAGTATTCAGTCAGAAATTAATAGAAGATGTCTTGATTTTCTGACTTTATCCACAGGTCTGGACTGTCTCAAAGTTAATAGACTTTAACATAAATTTTCTCCGATGTCTCAATGTCAACAGACTCCTTGACAATGAACTTCTTCTGCATCTCAATGTCGTGGTCTCCTTTGACATCAACCACCTATGTCTTGATGTCAAACAGTCTCCTCTTCAATGCTGACCCAGCCCTCGACAGGTACATATAGGGACTGTACCTTGTTTCGACATCTATGCCCTCAAAGTCTACCTGCAATGATGTTGCTTTTGATGTGGACTTCTCCTTTTGGAACTCCCTCACCTGAAGTCCCCAGAGGTACCCTGTCCTCGCTCCCTTGACATCCCACTTTCAGACTGCACCTGCTGACTTTGTTGCTCCTCTGTTACATGGAGGTGAATCTTCTCCCTTTCCCTCAGGGTGTGCCAGGAAAACTTCCTGCAGTGTGGATACCTATCAGGAGTAGGACTCTCAGGAAGGCAGATGATGCAGACATCATGAGGGTCTGACTTGGCCTTCTTTCTTCCACAGGCAGGGCACTTGTCAAATAAGGAAAATAAAGATGGCATTTTATTTGGCTAAGGGAAGAAAAAAATCCAGTCAGCAAAACACTGGAACAGATGAAACAGTTGTCAAAAATTTCCTAGTGAGATTTTTGAGGAAACAACGCCAAGAAAGCCATGCTCAGTGCTCCAAAATCCTGTCATCAGGACCTGGAAAAAAGAACTGAAGCAACTGCCTCCTACTGGGCATGATGAGATACTGGTAGTCTCTGGACCCTTAATGATGCAGATACACTCATTATTTACATAACGGCAGCCTTTTAGGGCTACACTGTCCTGTCGTCATTCAAATGTCTCTTTATAAAAAGGGTTTTTGAAAGATTTAAACAGCCAAATACTGCTTTCCCAGTTAATTTGCTTGAAAGATATACATACATGTTGGACTGAGAATGCGTCCAGCCGACTCCGTCTACCATTGTGCGTGTTAAGTTAGCATTTGTGGCACCATTTTGTATTCAGCGGCAATTGTTGTACTCTGATCGAAAGTAAGCTTCTGGCCCATATTGTCTGCCTCTACAGAAAGCAGCCAATTGTTTCGCTTTATTATTCAAGGTTGAGCTTCACTGCACTAATGGATAGATCGTTCTGTCTTTGCATGCTTTTCCCAGTAAGTAGCCCTGCTCCCACTCTCAGGAAGATGGGCATGGGCAGAGTAACCTTGAAACCAAGATAGCATGTACCTGGTTTCAGGTCTTTCTGTACCTCCTTTGTTCATCAGGGCACAGACCGGAAAATTCCAGTCTGGGTGAGCCTTTAGGGGAGTTAGAAATGCATATCTTGTGTTAGCATGTTGACGGGGGTCAGTCCCTCTACAGCATTCTAAGGAGACTGGTCAGATTGTACTCCGCTTGAGTGTATGACTAATAAATAACTTCGGTTTGTATTCTATACTGTCTGACCAACTCTTCATTTGTATGGAAGGCTGAGAGTGTTCTCAAGTGACTCGGGTGGCCCTAATCGGGTCACTTCCTTCAGTTGGTGCCCGAACAGGGACTCCATCGGGTGACCCATCCTTGCCCGTGGACGGGTGAGGGCGGGGCCACGTCAGGTCAGATGGGCGGACTGTGGATCCCTGCACGAAAGAGTCTAGTACTGACAGCAAAACCCTTGGATCTGACCGTTTGGTGCAAAGAGTCGGCAGTGGAGAATAACCCTAATTTCAAATGTGTGCACCAGGTGAGTTTGCTTTGGTTTGGTATGGTGCCACTTTGGTTTGTGTTTGGTATGGTCTGAGGATCGTTTTTTGACAAGCACTTGAATTTGTTTGAGCTCTTTATGAACATGGTACCACTTTGATTTGGTGAGGTCTGAGGACCAACTTTGGTAAGACATCTGCAAATATCTCCTCAGCATAAACAGTGAACGTTTTGTTTGGAAAAATGCCCTGCTTGATTAAATTCTGCTGTGTGAGTTATTGTTGTTCTGCTGATGCTCCATTGCAAGAGAGTCAGCCTGCGCCTCCGGAAGGCAAGCCAAACTTTGAGATGTATGTGAAAAACGGCCTTGGCTCTACTATGTTTAGTACATTATGGAACAAATATACGAGGGACAATGGCGAGTTGCAGTGGCCGGTGACAGACCCTTTTGATGAACAAAAGCTTATTTCCTGCAGGATAAATTGTTTGCAAAGAGAAGTAGGAAGTCGATGTTTACTTCCCTTGGAACTTGGCAAAAGGAAGCTAAACAGAGACAAATGAAAGCAGGAAAAGAGGCCCAAAAGGGAAGATCTAGACAGTGACTCAGAAAGCTGTTGCATATGATAAAGAAAAGACTGAGAAGGGGATAAAGTGTGCTGATAGGAGGTTTCGATTGCAATGTGAAAAGTCTTATGTGGTTTGAGAAGACAATGAAGCATTTTTGGAGGAGTTGTTAGAAACCCAACCTCCTACTCCATATGCCCGCAGAGAATATACCCTGCTGTACAACAACCCCAGTCATCTGTCTCTTCTGCCCTTGTTGCTTCTGTTTCTTCTGTTACTGACCCAGCTGCTTTGGCCGCCACGCTTCATGCTGCTTCTGTGGCTTCACCTTCTGCCCCTGCGATAACTGTTAGTCTCCCTGCTTCGCCTATGGTGTCAGCGTCACTCCTCCCTCCAGCCCTTACACCCACAACCCAGCCATTGATGACTTTGGTGCCTGTTCCTTCTGTCACTACTCCATCCCTTCTCCTTCATTCCCCGACGGTACTGGGTAGCGGATCGCCTGTACGTGGATCAGGGTAAGGGGACTGGGCAACTGCTGGGGGCGAAGAAGAGAGATGAAGAGGAAATAGGCGGTAGCCAATCAGGTAGCTCTGTGGGCTTGTCACCCCATCTATAGTACGGAAGATGTGTGGAGTGTGATGAGAAATTATGAGCTGTTTGCACAGCAGCATGCCCTTAAGCACATGTCGGCTACACTGATTGGATTGGGGGAACAGTGCTTCAAAGTTTTAGCGCCTCAGATTATTTATGATATCAGGGACAATGTATATGCTGCTGGTATGGTGCTTGAGGAGGTTTTCGGTAATATTGCAACGTTGCTAGCTTATCGAGGTAGACTGTTTGAGAAGAGCCCGAAGACAGTGTCCCAGTGTTTGATCAGGGAAGTTCACCCCATATATCACCCTGAACTATCAGAGATACGGGATCAGCAGAATACTGTTATTAGGCAGAGAGTAGAGGCCCGTTTCCAAGAACAATGGGTCTACACTCCGTGGAAAAAGAGTGAGGTTTTGTCCCTTAACACTCCGTTACCTGACCCTAGGAAAAATCAAACTGCATATTATAAGCAATTGACTGAGGCAACTTCTTTGACTGTAATGATGCTTGCGGACATTGAAATGTTCTTTGGTGTGCTGGTGCCCGTCGACATTTGGAGGCAGGTGCACATACAGAACTATGTCGTGGAATTGGGTGGTACCTGGGATTAGATTAAAGAATGGGATAAGGACAGGAAACCAGGGGAAAAGCCTAAGGCTGAGATACTAACTTTGCCTGGGCGAATTAATAAGTTCATGCACTCTCTCATTCCATCGAGAAGAGTAGATTGGGACAAGTTAACAGCATATCGTCAGATGAAAGTGGGTCAGATTTCTTTACCTTGAGGGTGTCTTTTTGGATTTTAGTGGACAGGACTCGTTGATGGAAGGGGGTGTTCGATTGTTAATAGATTTGTGACAAACCTGCCTCCTGAGATAGCAGCTTGCTTGCAGACTTCGGAGAGCACTTGGACAACATCCTCCCCTTCTGTTATATTAAGTATGGCACAGTATTATGAACACAGGGAGGAGAAGGTAGAGAAGAAGCATAAGGAGTTGAAGATGAAGGTGTTGTTGCAGCAGGCGTCTTGGGGAAATGGAAGGTGACGTGGTGCTGGCCAGCCTGGCAGCTTCCCCGTACTAGCAGGAGCGCTGCCCCAGTAGGGCCGAATCAGTGTGCGTTCTGCAAGGAGGAGGGTCCAGTTTTATTGAAGAAAGTTGCGGCCCCCAGGGTACGAGGCTCTTGTGGACGGGGTTGTGAAGAAAGTGACCACAATATCGATCAGGAGGGTAGGACATCGCAGAGTCGCACAGACCAGAATTATTTTGGTGACCCTTGAGGGAGACAGTATTACCACGAAGACTATGATCTGGATGAGGTGAAGAGGGTGTTCCACAGCTAGAACAGCCAGGGGCAGGCTGAGGGACTAGTCCAGATACCTGTAGATCAGCAAGGTCTTTACGTCACCTCAGATTTGTTAGGCTCAGTTTAGACATAATTGGTGGATACAAGTGCAAAGAATAGCTCGGTTTCTCGTTTGCTGGTCCCCGGGGCAACTCTGTCTGGCCAAAATAAAGTTTCGATAGGATTTTCAGGCATACCAGTTGTAAGACCCATTTCCAAACCTCTTGCCTTGACTATCGGTTCTTTTATTGTGGATTCACAATTCCTATTGACATCCAATGGTGGAGGAAATGTAATGGGCCCATATTTATTAAAGAGGTTGCATGCTTCATTTTCTGCTCTCTGGAAGGTGTTTCAGGCTCTGCCACCCACTTTGTGGGCAACAGGTGACACAGATGTAGGACTATTGCAAATTCCCCCAATTTCTATTAAAGTTAAGGACAACGCCATTTTGATCCGTATTCCCCAGAGCAAAATTCCTCAAGTGGGGAAGCGAGTGTTGCTGCGAATTATACAAAATCTAATTGAGTCGGGGATAGTTGAAGAGACAGCAGCGAATGTGTGTAACAGTCCTATTCTTCCTATTCTGAAAAAGGCATCTCCAGACTCCCCCGATGATCACCCAGATGTTTATCGTTTTGTAATTGATCTGCGTTCAGTTAATAAAATAGTGGTCCCTCAATTCCCGGTGGTCCCTGACATTACTGCCCTTCGAACAATGATTCCTTCCTCTGCCAAATTCTTCTCTGTCCTTGATTTGAAAAATGCGTTCTTTAGTATCCTGATTAATCCGGACAGCCGACATTTGGTCGCTTTTACTCTGGCTGGCAGAAGCTTTAGATTCTGTGGTACTTCTCAGGGCTATACTGAGAGCCCTAGTATATATAGCCAAGCCATGAAAGCCCAATTGGACTCCCTCACGCTTTCCTCCGGTAATGTATTGCTCTAATATGTTGATGACATACTAACAGCTTCTGACACTGAACAGGGATGCACGGTTAAGTTGTTGCTACATTTGTCTCACCATGAACATAAAGTGTCCCTTTCAAAATATTGTCGCCAGGAGGTCACATACTGTCAAAGGAGGGTAGGAGATTCACTACTGAGCGCATTGGTGCCATTGCTGAAATACCTATCCCTAAAACTCAGAGGGATGTGCGCGCTTTTATTGGCATCACTTCCAACTGTCGTCAATGGATCCCTGGTTATTCATTATTAATAAAGAGTTTGCTTGCATTAACCACTAAAGATGTGCAAGAGCCTCTGCCTTGGACGCCTGAATGTCAGCAGTCTTTTGAGCAATTAAAGATTGCGCTTTGCTCTGTTCCTGTGCTTGGCATGCCTGATTATGGGAAGCCGTTCGTGCTCTATGTACACAACATGGCTGGTTGTGCGCTCTCGGTTTTAACACAGGCCTATGGAGGTAAGCAACGGCCGTGTGCCTATTTTTCTGCTTTGCTTGATCCACTTGAAGGACCGGGTTTTAGAACCCAGCGGCGTCAGGGAAAACGCCTGATGCCTTTGAGTTCCCCTGCCTTGGCAAACAGAGACACAGGACACTTCTTGATGACGTCAAAGACCAAATTTTATTGGCTGCAACCAGGAACAGAGGTCTACGAAGCACACACGGGTGGTTCGCTAGAGACTGCACAAATTCAATGAGCAGAGCATGGTCTTTTATGGCAAAAATCAAGCCTCAGGCAACATTCCAAATTAGCATTGGGTTCATACAAACTGACCAATGACAATGTGACAATTCAAAAGTAGCGTATGACGACAATCACCTTTCTCCGTTGTCCAGCCCACCAGAAATGACCAAGCACATTCCAAAATCCTGTTCGATCAGGCCGGACAAACCCATCATAAAACCCTCAACCCAAATCAGTGATTATGTCGTAAAGGAAGGAGCAGAAACAGATTGGAAGCAAGATAGAAAGGTGGGTGCAGTGTACTGTAAAACTCCGACATGTCCTGCTCTTTGATCTATATTAAGCATGGACGTAAAATCCGTTCCGCTCGCGGATTTTGCGGATTTTCGGTAAATCCGCAATCCGCGAGATTCGCGGATTTCCCGCAAAATCCGCAAATCCGCGCGCTGCGGATTTTTTGCTTGTGTTCGCACTGCTCGCGGCGTGGGCAGCAACAATCTCGCAGTCGCGAAATTACAAAAGAAATTACAAAAAAAAATAAAAATGGCGGAGAGGTGAAGGAAGGAAGTGGCCCAGTCGCCAACTTCCTGTTGCTGTCCAGCAAGCTCCTCCCATTGGGGTGGGGTGAAGGAAGTGCCCCAGTCTCCAACTTCCTGTTCCTTTTTCCTGGCCATTTTGGATTCGATCTTGACTGGGAAGGATTACTTTTTGTGGATGCTGCTGGATATTTGGATTTGAGGCCTTTTGGAATACTTTTGGATTCGAAATTTGATTTCACAAGTAAGTTGATAAGTTGATGTTGTTTGTGTTGATTTTTGTGTGTGTTTTTTTACTTTTGGGGTGGTGTTGGGGGCTGGCTATGTTGGTGGGGGGCCATTTGTATTACTTTTGGATTCGAAATTTGATTTCACAAGTAAGTTGATAAGTTGATTTTCTTTGTGGTGATTTTTGTGTGTGTTTTCCGACTTTTGGGGTGGTTTGGGGATTTTGCGGGTGTTTTGCCACGTTCGCGTCGTGAAGCAACAATCTCGCACTCGCGAAATTGCAAAAAATGCAATTCTGCACAATAAAACCACCAGCAGGCAGCATAAACCTTCTGAAACTTGATGGATGGCATTGGATTGTGGTGATTTGTGTTGTCTTTTTTGACTTTTTGGAGTAGGGGTTGGGGGCTGGCTATGTTGGGTGGGGCCATTTTGAGGCATGGTCCTCCTGGCCATGTGGATGGGGGTCAAGCGGCCATTTTGAAGGCAGGCAGTGAGCTTTGTGCCATAGGCCTGCACCCATTTTTCCTTGCTTTCACCCATTGTGCCCAGGTTGAGTCAGTGGTACATGAAACTACAAGCCTCTCTGTGGGCTCTCTTGGATCAATGTTAAATTCCTGTTTCCCAAAAATTTAGCAATTCTTATTTTTGATATTTCCATATTGTGGTGTGCACGTGTGTATTCGAAATTTGATTTCACAAGTAAGTTGATAAGTTGATTTTCTTGGTGGTGATTTTTGTGTGTGTTTTCCGACTTTTGCGGTTGTTTTGGTGATTTTGCGGGTGTTTTGCCACGTTCGTCAGGTAAGGCAGCGTAAACGTGGCGCAAGGGGCTTGTAAATCTGCCCCTTTGTGTCTAGCATTACGCAGTTCTGTAAACTCATACATTACTCAGCCCAATTAAATGAACACAAAATAGAAAACAAATAAGCAGTGGCACCGCCACAGAGAAGGAGAGCAGTGCACCTGAAATGCACAGAAGATTTTGAAATATTAATTTAGCTCTCCTATCAATGTAATCAGCAGCATTATTGCTCTTTGTAAAAAAGTTAAAGCAAACATTTGCAATATTAACACACAGAGCAGGAGAAAAAACAGAGTAGTGAGTGATGAAAAAATTGCTACTACTACTCACCAAGCCCGAGACCTCCACTCCCAGCAGATCGAGCAGGTCGTGCTCCCGCTCCAGAATATCGGTCCAGCGGTGGGTCACCTCATTATAGGTGCGGTGGACCCCCGTGATGTTAAAAAGGGCCCGGCACACCTGCCCCCACCGCTTCCGACGCTCCTGCCTGTTGGTATAACCGGCAGCAATCCTGCCGCCTGCTGCGATGGTCCTGGGGAGACGGCGCTGCACATAATAAACGAGTGAGCCCACCTCCTCAGGGCTGAAGATCTCCCCGGGTACCACCATTTCCGCCCTCAAGCGGCCACACGGGAGCTGTCTTCACCATGTTCTGGGCAGGTAAGGAGATAAAATGAAAAAGAATAGGAGTAGAGAAGAAGGAAATAAAAGTTTAAAAAGTACTTGAAAAGTAAACAAAAGTAGCCTAAAACACAAAAATATAGACCTAGAAAACAAGAGGGATAGAAAAAAAGTTTAATAGATCAAAAACAAAATAAAATAAGCAAAGGATGGCAGAGATATACAGAGGATAGAAACACCATGACCAGACACATAGGAATGAATGAAAAACAAGATGGCGGCCCATCACGTGCGCGTAAGTAAGTTCGCACGCGATTTCTCTCGCGAACTCGTGCGAACTTGTATTCGCAGGGCGCTGATCGCGCAAGATTACACATAGCGGGCGGAAACCGAAATACGTCACGCAAACAAAATGGCGGCGCCCGTACTCAACCTTGGGGTAACTCGCACGAGTTCGCGGCTTACACGATCGATTTCGCACGACGCCGCGCCTCGCGAATAGGGCGAAATTACCAAAAAACGAGTTTTGCAAAAGGAAAAGCTATGAGCAGGTGCAAAAGTTCAACCTCATCATTTGTAACCATTCCCTGTAATGCTTCCTGAAGGGGCCCTCCAGAATTCGGTTTGGTTCCTGTAAAAAAAAAAATGATATTGCAACAAACAGGAAAAGGAAAGGAAAGGGAGCAGACAAGCAGGTGCCAGCCTTCATTAATGTCAGTTAAATTTAATTTACATTGCAACAAACAGGAAAAGGAAAGGAAAGGGAGCAGACAAGCAGGTGCCAGCCTTCATTAATGTCAGTTGGGGCAGGGCAGGTGTTGTAATTTAATTTTACAAAACTTAAAGCACTTAGCAGGTGTACTGTACACTACTATAATGTACACTGGTGAACCAGAGGGTGCTGTGATGACACAGAGGGTGACATGGGTGAGCCAGAGGGTGGCATGGGTGAACAAAGAGAGTGCCAGTGGTGACAGAGGGTGGCAGTGATGAAGAAAGGCTTGCAAACAGGCTGGGCACGTAGAAACAACAAGTTCGCAAAACTGGCGACCTGACAGGTAAGTTCGCAATTTGCGAAATTGTACAAAACCCTCGCGAACTTGCAAAAAACCCATGCGAACACACAAAAAAAATCCGAATTCTCGCGGATTTTGCGGATTTTCGCAATCCGCAAATTTGCAAATCCGCAAATTCGCGGATTGCGAATCCGCAAAATCCGCCCATGCTTAATCTATATCTGCCAGCTGCTTAACAAGGAACTGGCTCAGCGAGGTCAGCCTCGGGCAAGGAGTCAGTTCGGCCAGGTCATTCAGAAGTCAGCTAAGGTGTACGTGTCCCAAAGACTCGCTCGGCCGCAGTCATCGGCCTATGTGAGGGCAACCACACAAAATGGCTGCCACACACAAAATGGAACCCGAAGGTTCAAACGAAATCCATGAATACGTAGTGTTCTCATTGATCGATTAATGCGAAAACACTCGTACACACTACACTCGTGATTTGCGGTCCACTAACACCAAAATCGTCTATTTCCGACGACCTTTATTGAACGGGTTCGGAACCACTGAACCTCACCCACAAACTACGGAACTACAGACCCTCCTTTTGCCCTTACATAGGCAACAGACCCAAACCCATGTCAATCTGAATCTGGATCTATATTCATCAGATCATCAATATGTTGCTGTAGCATCATCCTATTACTTAGTACCTCTCTCTGGACAGGTCTCCTTGCACAGGAAGTAGCACAGAGGCCACAAATAGCATGAGCACACTGTACACAGAGACAGAACAGGAAAAGGATAGCTAAGACCATCCCAATGACCATCAGAATCTTCCAATCCCAAGTGGATATCAATCCCCATAACCATCCCATCAACGACCAATCTCCTTTATCCAAATGAACAGAATCGGAGATCTTATGTAACTTGGAAATGGCCTGGAAGACTGACGGAGAGTTGTCAGGAATGAAAACGCAGCAGCTCGATTGAATCAGTTTACATACTCCACCTCGATCTGCTAGTATGACATCAAGGGCAACTCTATTTTGAAGTGTCATAAGTCTATCCGACTGGAGCTCAGCAGTCAAGGTACTAAGGGCACCAGCAGTTTCGACTATGGTGGACTCAACCACTCTCGTCAACTGGCGAATATTCCTGCTATTAACCATCGGTTCCCAGAACGGCAGAAAACCCTTAAGAAATCTCCCAACTCTTGCCCTGCAGTGATTTCTTGGCTAAAGACACCTCTAGCAACTCTCGTCTTAAGGTAATCTGCCGCAGCTGTAAAAGTGGGAGGCAACAGGAAAGAAACAAAACATGTGCCCGAAAAATTAGGGGGCAACCATGTATATGCTTTGTCATAGCAAACAAAGTAGGTACCCTTAGCAGCTAAAAATGCTGGGGAAGACTGAGACGTAAATACGTAAGTATCAGTACAAACGCTCTTCCCTAGCTGAGCTCTCGGATTCTTGCCATTACCCTGCAGACAATAGCGACCCTGATGGGGCACTATCCAAATCGGTGGAGAACTTTTCGCTCGCTGGTTAACACTCAGACTAACTCCATACCCAGTAATATCCCAACCACTATATGGTTGTTTCTCATCTGTCAGAATAGTTTCAACAGCATTAGTCCCTTTAACCATGTCGACTATGCCTCTAGCAACAGCACTATTCTTCGATTGTCCTTCGGTGAACGTAGGGGATAAACACTATGGGCATAAATGAACATCGTTCTGTAAGCCCAAATAGAACCATTCAAACTAAAAGGCAAAACTAAGTACGGAATACCCTTATCAGTCGTATGGGGCATTAGACCACAGATCCAACAATTTGTCGTGTTCATCACTAACTGGTGTTGGTGCAAAAGTTGAATAAAGGAATTATTGGCAAATTCCAATCGTCTAACTACCTCATGTTCAGGCAAAGGATGAAAAGAATGAGAAGAAATAGTGGGTGGAGGTGTAGGTTGCACATTGGGAATAAACGTCACTTTGAAAGAGAATGTCACATAACCAATTATAAATATCATTACACTCAATAGCAAAAACAAACACGGTATTAAAAAACTTTTCTTTGATATTAGTTTGCATATCTTCCTTTTAAAAATCATTGTCCTTGCAGGTTTCTCCAACTCGAAGAAATCCATCCTAACTAAATATGCTGCTCGCGATGGAAGGGTGTTCTATGCTAAGGAATGCCTCTGTCAACCCAGGGCAACTCCCTTAGGCCAACCAGAACCTTCAACCTAGTGTCTCAGGCTTGCACTCCAAAGACTTAGGCACCGCGACCCTACAGCTGAACCCGGATGGCGGTTCGAAAAACAAAAATGAGTAGATCCTCGGTGGAGAGTTAACCTGCAAACAGAAAAATCATAAAAACTTTTATTTGTACTTTATTTGTATACCAAAAAGGGGACACTGTTCCTAATGCAAGGTGCAAAAGTCACCCATGCAAGAGGGTGCAAAAAAGTCACCCGTGTAAAACCAGGGGAAGAAAAGAGAAAGAACAGGAATCCTAGGTAACAGTCCCTACTAGTGATAGGAAAACCATCTTGTTGTCCTCTGTTGCCCTCACACACCCCGAAAGGTGTCATGCTTCATCATTGGGCAGTTGCTCCTCGTAGTGCCGGCGCTGCAATTCCCTACGGGTCCCCCGAAGGGTCTCTTTATCGGAGATCTTTTTATAGGACTGCCGGCTGGTGCATGTGGGTGTGTGGGGTGTGGGGAATGGGTTCAATTGAGGGTAATAAATTGACGTGCAAGTGTGATATAAAAATAGGGTCACCATGCAGCAAAGGTAAATTGGTGTACCCAGAGTAGACTCAACTACTAATTAAAATCTAGCCCCACTGGTATACTATGCCCGGGCATAGAACAACATAGGTCAACATGTTCCGCGCCTGTATTGCCATACGGATCGTTGGCGCTTCTTCAGGACCAAAGCTATAGTGTGTAAAGTGCACGTGAAAGAAAACTAAAAAATTAAAAAATACCCTCACATAAATCAGGGCGGCGCAGTAACCTGTATGCCCAGCTTCTGGCTACAACTGCATGGTGAAACCGCTCCTGATCGGTACCTAGGAAAGAAAAACAGTACAGGGTAGGTCACATGTATTAACATCAGGAACACCTTGACGCTACATAGTGTGCCACCATTGTGTGCACATCCAATACATTAAAACGAAAAGAACTACAGATATATGAGAACCAAATACAGCTGCCTACCAAACAATATCCGTACCCCGACATAACATGGTTAAATACAAGTGTAAAGGCCCCCTAAGAGATGAGAGTAACTCCTTTTATATCAAGGTGCAGAGTCACCCAGGGACATGCTTGCATCTCTGCTTGCTCTGTATTCAGATTTAAAAAGCGCTAATAAACTAAAAACACAAATGGTTCCAGCAATGGTTGATGCCTTTAAGGTATAATCTCATGATGCGCGCTTACCTCGTCATGTCGAGGAAACCAACGCGGGTATAAGCATTGTACACCACCAATATGCCGGGCTGCAAAAATAACAGAAGTCAGCGGGAATTTAGCTGTGGGGACCGGGACAAGTCTTGTGAAGCTTTCAGTGCAGGCGTATTGCCCGTTTCCATTTAGCGAAAGCTACTCACGTATTCCCCGCGTGCTGATGCCTCCGCACCTCCCCCTCAAATGCGTCTGCCGAGAGAGTGAGATGGAAAGTCACGGCCACTAGTTAAAAAGTGATCACTGAGGTCAGGTGTGCTGGGCGTTACCCCTTTCCGGAGTTCCCGTCTGGACATGAATATAACTGCGCATACTCAGGAGAACAGACTTGCTAATCATGCGCGATGTTAGAGATGGTGCTCCCCAACACATGCGCGTTAGAGGCGCTTATAATACAAGCGTGTTAAAGTCAAGAACGCTGTTTAAACCATAATTATGATAGATCTGGAATACTCAAAGGAGTATGGTGTACTGTTTGTCAATCTAGTTAGAACAGAGGGGTCACATTTAGTGAGGTCTACACATAAAGATATTGGAAATAACAGGTTGTTCATACTGTTACGGTGGTAGGATATAGAAGGGCTAGGGCATGCTGTATTTTTACAGAATATGAAATAGATGTCATATCAAAACTCAAACTGTAGTGGAGTTGAAGCAATCTCCACTCACAAAAGAATCTAGTCCCATGTGTCTGTAAGGAAAGTGGAAAAGGGGGGGAGACAGTACGGTCCCACGGCTGGTCCGCCGTGCTTAATCTGCTTCAACAAAAGAGGGGGGGACCAAGGAGCTTTTTAAGGTCCAGTGTCCATGCTCCTTAATTATAAATGTATACCAAAAAGGGGACACTGTTCCTAATGCAAGGTGTAAAAGTCACCCATGCAAGAGGGTGCAAAAAAGTCACCCGTGTAAAACCAGGGGAAGAAAAGAGAAAGGACAGGAATCCTAGGTAACAGTCCCTACTAGTGATAGGAAAACCATCTTGTTGTCCTCTGTTGCCCTCACACACCCCGAAAGGTGTCATGCTTCATCATTGGGCAGTTGCTCCTCGTAGTGCCGGCGCTGCAATTCCCTACGGGTCCCCCGAAGGGTCTCTTTATCGGAGATCTTTTTATAGGACTGCCGGTTGGTGCATGTGGGTGTGTGGGGTGTGGGGAATGGGTTCAATTGAGGGTAATAAATTGACGTGCAAGTGTGATATAAAAATAGGGTCACCATGCAGCAAAGGTAAATTGGTGTACCCAGAGTAGACTCAACTACTAATTAAAATCTAGCCCCACTGGTATACTATGCCCGGGCATAGAACAACATACGTCAACATGTTTCGCGCCTGTATTGCCATAAGGATCGTTGGCGCTTCTTCAGGACCAAAGCTATAGTGTGTAAAGTGCACGTGAAAGAAAACTAAAAAATTAAAAAATACCCTCACATAAATCAGGGCGGCGCAGTAACCTGTATGCCCAGCTTCTGGCTACAACTGCATGGTGAAACCGCTCCTGATCGGTACCTAGGAAAGAAAAACAGTACAGGGTAGGTCACATGTATTAACATCAGGAACACCTTGACGCTACATAGTGTGCCACCATTGTGTGCACATCCAATACATTAAAACAAAAAGAACTACAGATATATGAGAACCAAATACAGCTGCCTACCAAACAATATCCGTACCCCGACATAACATGGTTAAATACAAGTGTAAAGGCCCCCTAAGAGATGAGAGTAACTCCTTTTATATCAAGGTGCAGAGTCACCCAGGGACATGCTTGCATCTCTGCTTGCTCTGTATTCAGATTTAAAAAGCACTAATAAACTAAAAACACAATTGGTTCCAGCAATGGTGGATGCCTTTAAGGTATAATCTCATGATGCGCGCTTACCTCGTCATGTCGAGGAAACCAACGCGGGTATAAGCATTGTACACCACCAATATGCCGGGCTGCAAAAATAACAGAAGTCAGCGGGAATTTAGCTGTGGGGACCGGGACAAGTCTTGTGAAGCTTTCAGTGCAGGCGTATTGCCCGTTTCCATTTAGCGAAAGCTACTCACGTATTCCCCGCGTGCTGATGCCTCCGCACCTCCCCCTCAAATGCGTCTGCCGAGAGAGTGAGATGGAAAGTCACGGCCACTAGTTAAAAAGTGATCACTGAGGTCAGGTGTGCTGGGCGTTACCCCTTTCCGGAGTTCCCGTCTGGACATGAATATAACTGCGCATACTCAGGAGAACAGACTTGCTAATCATGCGCGATGTTAGAGATGGTGCTCCCCAACACATGCGCGTTAGAGGCGCTTATAATACAAGCGTGTTAAAGTCAAGAACGCTGTTTAAACCATAATTATGATAGATCTGGAATACTCAAAGGAGTATGGTGTACTGTTTGTCAATCTAGTTAGAACAGAGGGGTCACATTTAGTGAGGTCTACACATAAAGATATTGGAAATAACAGGTTGTTCATACTGTTACTGTGGTAGGATATAGAAGGGCTAGGGCATGCTGTATTTTTACAGAATATGAAATAGATGTCATATCAAAACTTAAACTGTAGTGGAGTTGAAGCAATCTCCACTCACAAAAGAATCTAGTCCCATGTGTCTGTAAGGAAAGTGGAAAAGGGGGGGAGACAGTACGGTCCCACGGCTGGTCCGCCGTGCTTAAACTGCTTCAACAAAAGAGGGGGGGACCAAGGAGCTTTTTAAGGTCCAGTGTCCATGCTCCTTAATTATAAATGTATACCAAAAAGGGGACACTGTTCCTAATGCAAGGTGCAAAAGTCACCCATGCAAGAGGGTGCAAAAAAGTCACCCGTGTAAAACCAGGGGAAGAAAAGAGAAAGAATAGGAATCCTAGGTAACAGTCCCTACTAGTGATAGGAAAACCATCTTGTTGTCCTCTGTTGCCCTCACACACCCCGAAAGGTGTCATGCTTCATCATTGGGCAGTTGCTCCTCGTAGTGCCGGCGCTGCAATTCCCTGCGGGTCCCCCGAAGGGTCTCTTTATCGGAGATCTTTTTATAGGACTGCCGGTTGGTGCATGTGGGTGTGTGGGATGTGGGGAATGGGTTCAATTGAGGGTAAAAAATTGACGTGCAAGTGTGATATAAAAATAGGGTCACCATGCAGCAAAGGTAAATTGGTGTACCCAGAGTAGACTCAACTACTAATTAAAATCTAGCCCCACTGGTATACTATGCCCGGGCATAGAACAACATAGGTCAACATGTTTCGCGCCTGTATTGCCATAAGGATCATTGGCGCTTCTTCAGGACCAAAGCTATAGTGTGTAAAGTGCACGTGAAAGAAAACTAAAAAATTAAAAAATACCCTCACATAAATCAGGGCGGCGCAGTAACCTGTATGCCCAGCTTCTGGCTACAACTGCATGGTGAAACCGCTCCTGATCGGTACCTAGGAAAGAAAAACAGTACAGGGTAGGTCACATGTATTAACATCAGGAACACCTTGACGCTACATAGTGTGCCACCATTGTGTGCACATCCAATACATTAAAACGAAAAGAACTACAGATATATGAGAACCAAATACAGCTGCCTACCAAACAATATCCGTACCCCGACATAACATGGTTAAATACAAGTGTAAAGGCCCCCTAAGAGATGAGAGTAACTCCTTTTATATCAAGGTGCAGAGTCACCCAGGGACATGCTTGCATCTCTGCTTGCTCTGTATTCAGATTTAAAAAGCGCTAATAAACTAAAAACACAAATGGTTCCAGCAATGCTGGATGCCTTTAAGGTATAATCTCATGATGCGCGCTTACCTCGTCATGTCGAGGAAACCAACACGGGTATAAGCATTGTACACCACCAATATGGCGGGCTGCAAAAATAACAGAAGTCAGCGGGAATTTAGCTGTGGGGACCGGGACAAGTCTTGTGAAGCTTTCAGTGCAGGCGTATTGCCCGTTTCCATTTAGCGAAAGCTACTCACGTATTCCCCGCGTGCTGATGCCTCCGCACCTCCCCCTCAAATGCGTCTGCCGAGAGAGTGAGATGGAAAGTCACGGCCACTAGTTAAAAAGTGATCACTGAGGTCAGGTGTGCTGGGCGTTACCCCTTTCCGGAGTTCCCGTCTGGACATGAATATAACTGCGCATACTCAGGAGAACAGACTTGCTAATCATGCGCGATGTGAGATTTGTCCCACAACTCTTGGTCGCAAATTGTAACGGTCCTTTCCAGGAAATGTTTGGTCCTTAAACAACAAATCAGGCTTAGTAGTGTTCAATCGATTCGAAGGAGGCACAGCTTCTTGTAAAATATTTTCACTTTACTTCTCAGAGTTCGTCCCAATCAGACGGGCATCGCTGAATGGCAAAAATCGTGGAACAGTTTCCGTTTCAGGGTCTGGAAGTCCCTCCTGGACCCACTGATCGTACGGTAAGGGCAATGGTGCTCGCTTACAATGTACGCCGTGGATCCAGTTTTTCTTGCCTTGCACTCGAACTGCAGAACGTGTAGACAGGAGCATTTGGTAGGGTCCTGTCCAGCGGGGCTGATCGTTCTTGCTCCGCTGAAAATTCTTGATGAAGATCCAACTGCCAGGTTCAATTGCGTGGGCTGGATCCTCAGAAGCTTGTGGCAGACTTTCATGCACCTGTTGGTGTAAAACACGCAGTTTAGTCGTCAGTTCGCGCAAGTAATCAAGCAACACAGGGTACTCAATTTCGCTGAACCTAGTTGGCCTTGGCACACCCCAAATATTCGCTGGGTGACCAAAGACAACCTCGTATGGACTCAGACCCATTCTCGAATGCACAGTCATTCTTGTGGACAAAAGCGCTAAAGGCAAAGCATCTGGCCACTGTAAACCAGTGCTTGCTTGGATTTTGGCTAACTTTAGCTTTAAAGTGCCATTATAGCACTCAACTAAATCAGCTGATTGGGGGTGATTTGCAGCGTGGAATTTCTGCCTTATTCCTAATCCCTCACACACTCTCTTTATGACTTGACCCACAAATTCACTCCCATTGTCACTCCAGATAATTCTCGGCATTCCAAATCTAGGGAGAAATTCCTTTATCAGGACTTTCGTTGTGGACAAGGCAGTATTGTCCTTAAGGGGATAAGCTTCTACCCACCTAGAAAAGGAGCAAACAACCACTAAAACATATTTTAAATTGTTGCACCTCTCCATGTGGATGAAATCTAGCTGCAAAGCCTCGAACGGATACATAGGAGGAGCAAAATGACCAGCTGGTGTTGGAGTTCCTTTACCAGGATTGTACATCAAACACACCATACAGTTCTTAACCAAGTTCTCTGCACACTTTGGAATTCTCGCATTTTGCCAAACCGGAGCCAACAACTTACAAATCCCTTTCACGCTGATATGTGCCATGCCATGAGCCATTGTAACAACCGGAAGCACATACGCGCCAGGCAACAACCATCTCTGATGTTCGGACAAATCAGTCCAACAACCATTCGAATCCAATCTACCCTTACTTTCTCTCCATTCATTCAACTCTTTCTCTGTAGCTTCAGCTTGAATGGATTTCACACACTCGATCGTATGTTCACACATACTTTTCTCTGGAACCCATCTCGCCAGACCCGCAACATACATTCGGCTCATCACATTTCTCGCAGTTTCCTTCGCGACTTCATCCGCAAACGCATTTCCGCGACCAACATCATCCGTAACTCTCTTATGGGCACTACATTTCACAATCGCTACTTGCAATGGCAAAGTAAGTGATTCAAGAAGCTCTTTCATCAACTGCCCATGCTGGATCTTCGTTCCATGCGAAGTCAAAAACCCACGTTCACGCCACAAACACCCAAAGCTATGAGCCACACCAAAGGCATACTGATTGTCAGTGTACACATTCACTCGTTTTCCTTTCGCCAACACACATGCTCTTGTCAATGCAATCAACTCCGCTGCTTGTGCTGAATTATGTGGAATACGTGCAGCTTCAACAATCGTATGCAAAGTCGTAACAGCATATGCCGCAGTCGTATCACCATTCGGCAACTTAAAGCACGAAACATCAACCCACAAAGTACCATCACACTCTGAAAGAGGAGTATCCCTTAAGTCTATCCTCCCTTTCGTTTCTTCTTCAGTTCTCAGAAAACAATCATGTTGTTCTTCACTATCTGTCTCAACTGAAATTGGCAACAACGTGGCTGGATTCAACGTGTTGCATCGTTTAATGTGAACATGACTCAATAACAACGTCAACTCGTAACCCGACAACCGAGCACTAGTTAAATGCTTTGTCTTGGTACGGTTCAACAAGGTATCCACTGCATGTGGAACCATTACCACTAACGTATTGTCCATAACCAAACCAGCAGACTGTCGAATTGAAACAGCCGCTGCTGCTGTAGCTCTCAAGCAACTCGGCAACGCTCTAGCTACCGGATCTAAAGTCGACGAAAAATACGCACATGGACGTTGCTTATCGCCAAACTGCTGAGTCAAGACTGACAATGCACATCCCTCTCTCTCGTGAACATACAATGTGAAACGCTTACTGTAGTCGGGAGTACCCAACACAGGAGCCAAACACAAAGCATTGCGTAATTCTGAAAAGCTCTTCTGACATTCGTCAGTCCAAGGAATAGGATTTGGAGTATCCTTAATAGTAAGAGCTTATCAAAGGTTTTGCTAGCAAAGAAAAATTAGGAATCCACTGTCTACAGTACGACGTAATACCCAAAAACGCACATACTTCTCTTTGTGTCGTAGGCACACTCATTTTCGCATTAGCTTGAATTCTTTCTGGGGTCAGTTTCCTTCCCTCCTTAGATAAGAGGTGACCTAAGTAGGTTACTTCTTGTCGACAATATTGCAACTTGGAGAGAGAAACTTTGTGATGAAAATCAGACAAGTGGCGTAACAATGACAAAGTGGCTTCTCTACAAATCTCCTCAGTATCAGCGGCAACTAGCAAATCGTCAACATATTGAATAAGGGCTGCAACATCAGGTAAAACCAACAGATCAAGTTGCGTTTTCAAAGCTTGACTATAGATCGATGGACTCTCACAATAGCCTTGAGGAGCGCGCTTAAAGTGGAAGCTTCGTCCTCCTAAAGAGAATCCAAAAATGTCCCTACTTTCCATGGCAATCGGGATGCTGAAGAAAGCATTCTGCAAGTCAATCACCGAAAACCACGTGGCTGTAGCCGGAATCAGAGTCAACAAAGCGGTGATATCAGGCACAACAGGAAATTGTGGAACAACAATATTGTTCACTTCGCGAAGATCGATCACAAACCTATATACAGGAGGCTGTGAAGAATCGGTTCTCTTCAGAACAGGCAAAACGGGACTATTGCACACATTACCTCTCGTGTCCTCAATGACACCCTTTTCGATCAGATCATAAATAATCGCTAAAAGTGCACGCTCACCATCCCTCGAGATACAGTACTGTGGAATGCGCGGTAACTTAGCATTCGCCTTCAGTGTCACAACATATGGAGGAATTTCCAGTAGGCCCACATCGTTCGGACCAGTAGCCCACAATGAATCGGGCAAAGAAGACAATTCAGGTGGAAGTCTGTCTTGCAACATGTACATCGGAGAGATCACTCTCTCACCCAAGGTAAGATGTACTCCTGATGGTGAACAATACAGCGTCGCATACAATCTCTTCAATAAATCCAATCCCAACAGATTCTCATTACAACCTGTAGTCAAAAGAAGGGGTGCTTTGAACTTACGAGGTCCAACAGAAAGAGACAATGGCATAGAAATCGGATTTGTAACCAGAGCGCCAGAAAACCCTACAGAAACATTATCAAAGCCAGAAAAAGGTGCGCCAGGGAGTTTAGAGTGAATAATAGAACAATTTGTAGCACCAGTATCTAGCAGAAAAGGTTCTGACACACCTGATGCAATCACTTCAACATAAGGTCCACTCTGATCTACTGGAACTGAAACAACTCCCTCTCTTTGTCCATGGCTGTCCTAACAATCATTACCATTCACTTCCTCACCTTCAACATAGTAATCATCCATTTAGTACTGTGCTGTCCTACCAGACGAACCTTGCTGTTGATCAAAACTATTCATGGAATTCTGTGGAGGCAAAGAACGCCCATTCTGTCCGCGACCTCTACCTCTAGGCGCTTGTTGAGCACCTCGACCTCTTACACCAGGAGCACCATTCGTGCGCTGTAACACAACCGGACAACTATTCTTGTAATGGCCCTCTTCTTTGCAATACGCACACTGATTAGGCCCATACGGAAAACACTGTTGAGAAGACTCGTTCCTTTGAGAGTTTTTCGAATATTGCTGAGGTTGCTGATAATCGCGTTGATTATTAGTACGGGGTGGATAAGCTTGTTGTAGAAGAACTTTAGTCTTCAATTCCTTAGTCTTCTTATCCGCTTTCTCTAACTCATCTTTGCGCCTATTTTCATAGTACTGGGCCGTAGCTAAAATCTGCGCTGTCGTGGAAACAGCCCAAGCACTCTCGAAATCCTTCTACTTAGTGCACAACTCAGGAAGTAGATTATGCACGAATTTGTCAACGAACAATCTCTGGCCACCCTCAGTAGCCATATCCTGACCACTATGATCTACAAAGGTCTCTTCAAACCGCGTGAAGAAATCAGACACAGTCTTGTCTTTCTTCTGCTTACATGCAGACAACTTGTCCCAATTAACACGCACTTCGGGCATCAAAGTCTTCATGTAATTAATAATTCTACCAGGAAGTTGAGTAATAAGATCTTCAGGCTTAGCACCTCCAACTTGTCTATCATTCGCAGCAACAATATTAACCCATGTATCATGATCCGTATGTCGAATCGTACTCCAGATAGGCTGTGGGACGACATTACCAAACAACATGTCTATGTCCGCTAAATTCATGATACACGAACCCACAGTTTGAGTGAGCTCTTTATAATATCCCGCCGGATTTTTCCGCGGATCAGGTAAAGACTGCTTAATCGCCAAAACCTCAACACGCTTCCAAGGAACATGTACCCATACTCGTTGAAAGTACGCAATGACAGCTGGATTGGCATTAGGATCAGCAGGTCTCCAAACTGGAGGAACCTCATGCATCGGATATTGAGGCGCTTTTCTCCTAACTGACGAATCAGGCTCAAACAATCGCTCAGAAGGGGTATTATTACGAAACGACAACAACGTCGCTATTGCTCTCTCAATGTCATGGAGACTCACAATGGTCCCTTTCGCAAACTCGGAACTCACTCGATACAATTCTTCAGGAGCTTTACCTACTTCATCAACCCATTGTTCATGAAGGAACACACACATCATCTCAAAGACATATCGTTGTTTTGGTGCTTCCCATTGACGAAAAGCATCCATAACACTTCCAATATCGTACTGAGAAGTGTACGTAACCCATCTACGTGCCATGTGATCCAAAACTGTACGTTCATCTATACCAGGCAACTGACTACGTAATGGTCTACATTCACTAGCTGGAGACATACCCAATTGTCCCAACAAATCAGAAAGAAAACCAGAAAAAGCAGCAGTCATTCTCTGTCTAGTAGAAGGAGAAGATGGAAGAATAAGGAAAGACGGAACAATAGTAGAAGAATCCAAAGTCGCAACAGGAGGTGTATTATAGGTAGGCGTAGGAGTAACAGACGAAGAAGGAAGCAAAGTTGGTGGCCCCTGAGGAGGCTGCGCCAAAGGAACAGTAGCCAACGGAAGAGGAGCTGGCTGTGGAGGAATCGCAGGTGGCACAACAACTGGAGGTTGCACAGCCACAACTGGTGGCGGTGGTGCCGTAGCACTCTGTGCATAAGGGGGTGGGGAACTCAATAGATGCGACATTAAAGGATCTTTCGCAAGATCTTTCTTTTCTTCCTGTTCTTTAGGCGGCAAAACTGGGTAGCATCTATCTACCGCTAACTTCTTAACCCTAAGAATCTGTTCGCTCTCTTGCTCTTCCTCATTATCCTTATACGCAATAGCAGCTTGCACCATTGACAAACCTCGTTCTCGTTTATTCTTCTTCGTTAATTTAATTTCTTTCTGTTTGGCTTCTTTGTGCCATATGCGGAAAGAGTCAAACATTGCCGGCCGGGCTTTTTTCTTGAACAGCTTCACTTCGAGATTGTCTAAAATCTCAGTTTCAAAACTACCATAACGGGGCCACTGTAGGACACCGTCTTTTCTCGTATATTTTACCCAGATCTCATTATAGCTAATAGGGCCCACACCATGCTTCACGTACAATTCATATGTAGGAGTTCCAATTGGAGGAACCGGACACGAATCCTCTAACCGGGAATCCTTCGAACAACCACAACCAAATAACTTTCCAAGTCTGCTAAGACCAGGCATCTTGCTCACTAGTCTAGCTTCAAACTACAAGGGAAATCTCAAAACAATAGTCTCGCGAATACACAAGTCCCTTGGCTTTGGGGCCTGCAGGTACCAAATCAAAGCGATCCACTAAAGGACACCAAAACAAACGAAGGACTAGGCGACGCTCCACTCATACTTAACTGAAATGTCGAGGGCGTCACCAGAAGACCCGTCTATCGTCTCGCTCTACAAACGTCTAAGGCTCCAAGACAGGGCGACAGTAATGGCAGCAGTCCTTTGTAGCCGTCGGAAAGCGGGGAACTTCGCAGCAAAGACTTTCGGACCACGACAACATACAGGGGTCGATGAAGTGGTTGGCCTTCCTCCAGAATTTTCACACGAAGCTCTCCACGATCTTCGGGCTTGGACCGGTACCACTGAAGTCGCCCCACGTTGGGCGCCAACTGAAGGACCGGGTTTTAGAACCCAGCGGCGCCAGGGAAAACGCCCATGCCTTCGAGTTCCCCTGCCTTGGTCCCTCAATTCCCGGTGGTCCCTGACATTACTGCCCTTCGAACAATGATTCCTTCCTCTGCCAAATTCTTCTCTGTCCTTGATTTGAAAAATGCGTTCTTTAGTATCCTGATTAATCGGGACAGCCGACATTTGGTCGCTTTTACTCTGGCTGGCAGAAGCTTTAGATTCTGTGGTACTTCTCAGGGCTATACTGAGAGCCCTAGTATATATAGCCAAGCCATGAAAGCCCAATTGGACTCCCTCACGCTTTCCTCCGGTAATGTATTGCTCTAATATGTTGATGACATACTAACAGCTTCTGACACTGAACAGGGATGCACGGTTAAGTTGTTGCTACATTTGTCTCACCATGAACATAAAGTGTCCCTTTCAAAATATTGTCGCCAGGAGGTCACATACTGTTAAAGGAGGGTAGGAGATTCACTACTGAGCGCATTGGTGCCATTGCTGAAATACCTATCCCTAAATCTCAGAGGGATGTGCGCGCTTTTATTGGCATCACTTCCAACTGTCGTCAATGGATCCCTGGTTATTCATTATTAATAAAGAGTTTGCTTGCATTAACCACTAAAGATGTGCAAGAGCCTCTGCCTTGGACGCCTGAATGTCAGCAGTCTTTTGAGCAATTAAAGATTGCGCTTTGCTCTGTTCCTGAGCTTGGCACGCCTGATTATGGGAAGCCGTTCGTGCTCTATGTACACAACATGGCTGGTTGTGCGCTCTCGGTTTTAACTCAGGCCTATGGAGGTAAGCAACGGCCGTGTGCCTATTTTTCTGCTTTGCTTGATCCACTTGAAGGACCGGGTTCTAGAACCCAGCGGCGTCAGGGAAAACGCTGATGCCTTCGAGTTCCCCTGCCTTGGCGAACAGAGACACAGGACACTTCTTGATGACGTCAAAGACCAAAGTTTATTGGCTGCAACCAGGAACAGAGGTCTACGAAGCACACACGGGTGGTTCGCTAGAGACTGCACAAATTCAATGAGCAGAGCATTGTCTTTTATGCCAAAAATCAAGCCTCAGACAACATTCCAAATTAGCATTGGGTTCATACAAACTGACCAATGACAATGTGACAATTCAAAAGTAGCGTATGACGACAATCACCTTTCTCCGTTGTCCAGCCCACCAGAAATGACCAAGCACATTCCAAAATCCTGTTCGATCAGGCCGGACAAACCCATCATAAAACCCTCAACCCAAATCAGTGATTATGTCGTAAAGGAAGGAGCAGAAACAGATTGGAAGCAAGATAGAAAGGTGGGTGCAGTGTACTGTAAAACTCCGACATGTCCTGCTCTTTGATCTATATCTGCCAGCTGCTTAACAAGGAACTGGCTCAGCGAGGTCAGCCTCGGGCAAGGAGTCAGTTCGGCCAGGTCATTCAGAAGTCAGCTAAGGTGTACGTGTCCCAAAGACTCGCTCGGCCGCAGTCATCGGCCTATGTGAGGGCAACCACACAAAATGGCTGCCACACACAAAATGGAACCCGAAGGTTCAAACGAAATCCATGAATACGTAGTGTTCTTATTGATCGATTAATGCAAAAACACTCTTACACACTGAACTCGTGATTTGCGGTCCACTGACACCAAAATCGTCTATTTCCGACGACCTTTATTGAACGGGTTCGGAACCACCGAACCTCACCCACAAACTACGGAACTACACAGTCGCCAGAGCCCTCCCGAGCTGTCTAAGAGCGGTCGCGGCTGTGGCCATCTCTATAAGGCAATCCGTTGGGCTCATACTTGATACTGACCTCACAGTCATGGTGCCTCATGCTGTGGATACCTTATTGAATAAGACCAAGACACAGCACCGTACCAGTGCAGGTCTCACTGGTTATGAGCTAACGCTCTTTGCCCGCATATTATGATAAAAAGATGTGCCGTTCTGAACCCTACCAAGTTACTACTCCTCCCTTCTGAGAGTGAGGAAATAGACCTATATGATTGTCTTTTTCAGACAGAGGACGAGACAAAGTGACTGATGTTCCCTTATCTGACCCCCAAAGGGAACTATATGTTGATGGCTCTTGTTTCAAATTACCAGATGGAACTCCACCACCGCAGTATATGCGCTTGCTACGCTGCATACAGTAGTTGAGACATCACAAGTTCCTTATCAGTCCGCCCAGGTAGCTGAGTTAGTCGCCCTTATTAGAGCTTGTGAATTGAGCAAGGGACTTGATGTCAATATTTATACTGACAGCCAGTACGCCTTTGGGTCACCCATAAGTTTGGGTGGCTCTGGGCAGAGAGAGGGTTCCTTACTTCACATGGGACGCCTATCCAGCATGGCCCTCTTATACATAGGCTTCTGTCCGCCTTGACACTTCATAAGAAATTGGCTATAGTAAAGTGGAAGCCAATTACTGATTTTTTTTGTTTAAATTTTTTTATTGGGTTTTAACAATCAAGCATCACGACAGTAGATTTCCATACATCAATACATTCTTGCAACAAATAGTTAAAATGCTAATCTTATGTCCATAGGCCCTAATCCTGCATACGCTAGGAGCCCAGTTTGCCTAATGTTTGACCAAGTCTGTGGATATCGCAGTGTGTTGAAGAGGCCACAGTGTACATCCTATAAGCAAGCATCGTCGGGTGTGCCTAATACATCACTGTCAGGCCTCCTGTGATATTGTGCTGTGGCCGGGTATGGGGCACCGCCTTAGTCGCATTGGGTTGGATCGTTGTATGAATGTCCCAAAAATTTTCCGATCTATCATATCAATATGTAGTCCCAATTAAAACCATGGCCGGATTTTACGCCAGCTTAACTTTCAACTATATCCAACTGTGGGGGATAAACTGTAGGGAAAGCAGGGTGTGGGGGGGGGGGGGGGGGGGATTTGTTCCAGCTGCGACTTGATAGGATCCTTTATCGAGATAATTGTAGTTTCTCGGTGGGGTGCGGTAATACATCAGGAAATGTGTGGAAGGGGAGTGGAGTTATAACTTCCGTGATATCCCCTTTGTTGTCCATGGGGGGTTCTAAGCAGGTCTGCAATCTAGGTGTGACCCCCCAGGTTACTTGTGTCTCTCAGGCACTCTCTGTGTCTAGGGTGACGGGAGGGGTCGGCTGGGTCTGAGTCTGCTCATCTGCGGGGGGCTCAGGGGGGTCTGTATCCTGAGTAAATGTATGTAGTTACTGTGCCCATTCTAAGGAGATAGGGTGTTTATGGGTCCCTCTCAGTTCTTCTTCCCTAAGTGTTTCTTCCTCTGCCTTCCCCCATTTTTTCACAGCGCCAATCCGGGTTGCTTCCGGTGGCCCCGTTGGGGATCTCCAGTGCATGGCTATACCCCTCTTCACTAGTAGGATAGCTAGGGACATAAAGTGGCATTGCACCTTCTCAGTCTTCCTCCTGCGGAAAATCCCAAGAGCGCATGCCTCCCATGTTGACATATTTGCGATATGGGTTGTGTCCTTCAGTGTCCGGTGAACCCTGTCCCAGTACCCATGGATAGTGGGGCAATCCCAGAACATGTGTCAGAAGTCCGCGGCAGGGGTTTGACAACGGGGGCATGCAAATTGTGTGTCAGGGAAAAGCTGACGGAGACGATGCGGGGTGAGGTATGCCCTGTGAAGGATGTTGAATTTTGTGTTCCAAAATCGTGCAGTTCTGGAGACCTTTTTGGGGTATTCTAAGGCAGTGCTCCATTCCTTGTCGTGTACCACCCTTCCTATGTCCGTTTCCCATTTCTGGCGTAGTGGTTGTAGTGTCGGGAGGATCAGTGTACGTACCGCTTTGTAGAGTCAAGTGACCAGATGGCGCCCTACCCCCATGTGTAAGATAGCGTGGATTACTGGATGTGTTGGAGGATCATCTGTGTTGGGGTTCCAGAACCGTCGGCTGCTATCCACGAGCTGTCTGTGTATTAGGAAATGCCCGGGTGGGAGATCGTATTGCTCAATCATTTGAGCGAACGTCTTGATCTGCCCCTCTTCGAACAGGGACTCTACTTCTGTAACCGCTAGCTCTGTCCAGACTCGTAGGGTACCCTCTGTGTAATATTTGTCTCTCCTGGGGAAGCCCACTAGTGGTAGTAAAGGAGAGTATGGGGGCTTGTCTTTTGATAGTCGGTGAACTCTCATCATGCAGGTCCGGGCTATTGATACCTGCAGCGGTCAAGAACACACCAGTTTGATTCCAGGCATTAATAGACTTCGGAGTGCTGGTAATGGTATAGGGCCCTCCGCAGTAACCGATTCCCCCATGTGACGCCCCACCGTCCAATACGATAGCCACTGCAATTGTGCTGCCAGGAAGTATGCCTCAAACGCCGGCGCTCCTAGAACCCCCTCCATCGTGGGCAAGTATAATGTTGCCTACGCCACTCTGTGTCTGCCGCCTCCCCAAATCAGCTCCGTGAGAAGGCTGTCTAACTCTTTGAAAAAGGAGCGTGGTGGAATCACTGGGAGATTAGCGGAGTGATACAGTAGACGGGGGACCATTATCATTTTCACTATGGCCACCCGTCCTATGGGAGCTAAAGGCAACGTTTTCCAAAACCCCACCACTGTTCGCAACCCTGCCAATGTCTTACGATGATTCCCCTCATACAAATCCTCAGGGGTATGGAATAGTCGCACCCTTAGATATCTGGGTGCGTCCCCGTTCCACGTGAGGGATTGTGATCCAATCTGTACAGCAAAAGGGGCCAAGTGGGGACTTAGCGGGTATATTGTGGATTTTTCCCAGTTCACCTTGAGACCCGAAGCCCTCGCGAAGTCTCCCAGTGTCTTCCAGATGAGTTTTAGGTCTCAGGTGGCATCACGGATATAGATTAATAGGTCATCTAATTACATTGATACACAGTGTATCATGTCTGCGAGTGGAATTCCCCAGTCCTCTCCTTCCAGTCTCAGACGGATTTCCAGGGGTTCTACCGCCAGGGTGAAAAGTAGGGGAGACAGCGAGCATCCCTGTCTGGTCCCGCTTTCCACAACGAACCCTCGGGAGAAGTATTTGCCCATTCTAACCCGTTTGGTGAGGTTCGTATAGAGGAGCCTAATGTATGCAAACAGTCCCGGTCCAATGTTAAGTTTCTGAAGGAATAAATGGGGCCACAGCAGAGTATTGAACGCCTTTTTGAGATCTAGTATAAGGCATGCCGCATTGGGGAACTGCCCCCCTGTGTGTCCTGTATATGGAACAATCTGCGTATATTTTGTGACGTATTCCGTCATGGTACAAAACCACATTGGTCTGGATGAACCAGTGGGGGTAGTATTTGTGCAACCCTGTCCGCCAGTATTTTGTCTAATATTTTGCAGTCCGCATTGAGTAATGTAATGGGCCTGTAAGAGGACGGGAGTGTTGGGTCCCTATGTGGTTTCAGGAATATGACTATTACCGATTCCCTCAAGGATCCTGGTAACTCACCCCTATCAAGTGCCTTGTTGTACATAGTTACCATATGCAGGACTAACTGGGCTGAGAATGTGCTATAATATTCAAGGGGAAAGCCATCCATTCCCGGGGCTTTGTTACGGGCCAGCGTTCTAATCGCCTGAGTGACATCTGTGGATTTTACCCTTTTGTCTAACTGTTTTTGATCCGCTGGCGGGATCTGTGGAAGTGACAGTGGGTGTAGAAATGTGTCGTTCGCGTGTGGGTCTTCTTGGCTCGGTGCTCGATAAACAGTAGAGTAATAGGTGTAAAACACTTGTAGTATTTCGGATTGTGAGGTCCGGAGTATTCCCGCCTGATCCCTCACCTCTGTGATTGGCTTTACCTCTAGGTCTTGTTTGGCAAGCCAGGCCAAGAGTGTCCCTCCCCTGTTACCCTCCCGATGTACCTTGGCGGCATAGACCCTAAAATTATACGTGCGTAGGTCCCTCAGGGTTGCAGTATATGTTGTTTTTGCTGTGGCTACCTGCTCTATGGTGGCTTCCCCCTTATCTTCTTTTTTCGTGAGAGTTGCCAAAGTCTGTTCTGTGTCATGTAATGTTATCTCAAGTGTTCTGCGCACCCCTACCACCTTCTGTATGCACTGCCCTCTCGCCACCACCTTATTGGCATCCCATTCTAATAACCGTGAAGAGGCTGTCCCCATGTTTAATGCAAAGTGCTCCCGAATATGATCTCCGTGTTTCTGCTTGAACACCTGATCCGTGAGGCACTCCTGTGGTAACCTCCACGTAGGTATAAGGGGATGGGGTGGTTTCCATCTGAGGGTCAGGGTATGTGCGTCATGATCTGATAAGACCCTGCCTGTGTGTCGTACTTTGGGAAGCAGGACGGCAGAGCACAAAAAACGGTCCAGGCGCACGCGTAAATGGTGAGGGATAGAGCGAAAAGAGTATATTTTGATGGCAGTGTGGCGTGCTCTCCATGCATTTATCAGTGTCCAGTGTTCCACCCACCTGTTAAAGAGCTCTGTTTGTTAATGGATCGGTGACTTTGCTGGCGGGGGATGAGATCTATCCAGGTTAGTGTCTAAGACGCAGTTATAGTCACCGCCCAATATCCACGGGATGAGCGTGTGTTGAGATAGTGTCCCTGTAAGGCGGTCCCAGAATGCAGCCTGTTCGACATTTGGGGCGTATATGCTACGTATCAGCACTGATTGACCATCTAGCAATCCCCCTATCATTGCAAACCGACCTTCTTTGTCCGTGTGTCATACTTGCTCCTTGAAGGGGGTGCCCGCTCTGATCCAAACTAGCGCTCCCCTGGCAAACGCTGAATACCCTGTGGCACATATTGTACCCCAATCAATTAATCAAAAAAGGACTAGCTGGAATGGGGTTGGTATGATATTATATTATAATCATAGTAGTGACTCAGTATTGTTTTGTCAGAAGGAGATGGCACCTGTTGGGTGTCTTTAGGAGAGTACTATCATAGGTACTGACAGCCGGCTAAAATAGCGGTAGAGTGCAGGCTATTCACGGCTCAAGTGTAATGGTACTGGTGGTACCATTATGGTGAAAGATCGCACTAGAACTTCGGTGGTGAAGTGGCTAAAACAACGGAAATGACTCGGGAATTCGAGTCTTTCTACCATTACCTCCCCTTCCAGGTGTCCTCACTTAGCCTATCAGCACCAGTATATAAACCAGCAGAACAAGCCATTACTTACCGGTTCTGCGAAGGAGGCACAACAGGTCCCACGCCGGCTCTGACCAGAAATCCTGTGAGTATGCTGATCTACCACCACTACGCCGGGTAAGCGCTACCTTTCTCCCTACAGGTTTCCTAACCCCAGTGGTCCCACCTTTGTCTCCTATATAGGGTCAACCCCATGCCACTTCAATAACCTTGAAGCCATACCTACCTAATACTAGCGTAAGCCATAGCCCTTACGCCTAATTTCTTCACTTTTTTCACCAATGTTTAACATTTCCGTTGTTTTAACCACTTCACCACCGAAGTTCTAGTGCGATCTTTCACCATAATGGTACCACCAGTACCATTACACTTTAGCCGTGAATAGCCTGCACTCTACCGCTATTTTAGCCGGCTGTCAGTACCTATGATAGTACTCTCCTAGTGACTCTTTTTCTCCCATGTATGTTATGTCTATGTCCCTTTATGTTATTTGTACAGGTGATCTTGAGAAGGGAATCCCCCCTCTCACAGTTAGATACACTTTAGGGCGTGTAGACACATAGCCTGCACTACACATCCCCTAATTTTAACTACACACACTTTTTACCAGTCCTGAAGAAAGCCAGATTACAGATAAGGCACTGGCTGAAACATGTTGACACATCAAAGGACGTAGGAGGTCGTAACCCGACTCTAACGTCCCACTGCCTTATTTTTAACTGCTGGCGGAGGCCCATTTAATAAAGTGTTCTTACCCTTCGGGTACTGGGACCTCCGCCAAGCCGTTTTAAACTCACTTACTTAACACCCTTCACCGCACACACAGTGGCATACCTGCTCCGCTGTAGTCAGGCGTCGTAGCACACCCGGGACACGCTAGGTGTCACTGGGTGGGCCCGATGATGAAGCATGCCACCAACTAGGTTGGTGGGTGAGGGCTTTCTAAAGACACCCAACAGGTGCCATCTCCTTCTGACAAAACAATACTGAGTCACTACTATGATTATAATATAATATCATACCAACCCCATTACAGCTAGTCCTTTTTTGATTAATTGAACATATAAACCGGGGATCTGGACTAGCTATCTGGTCCTCTCTCTCCCTCTTGATACACGCACATATTGTACCCCTCCATTTCCTTCGTAGACGCTCTACCTCCACTGCTGTCAAATGAGTCTCCTGTAGGAGAGCTGTGTGTGCCTGCTGCCTTTTTAAGTAAGCATATACTGCATAGCGTTTGCTTGCAGTGTGCATTCCCCGCACATTTAGTGTAAGAAGTGTGATATCAGTATTAGGTATTCTCGTTGTCATGTGTGTTGCTGTGTATCTTCCCTGCTCCTCCTGTCCTTGTGACCACTCTTCCCATGGTTTGTGTCGTCCCAGCTGGTCCCTCCCCTGGGGATCTTAGGATAGTAGGTTAACAAGGGAAACTGTACAAAATAGTTCGGGAAACGGTCCCAACTTATGGGGCCTATTGTACGAGACAATACGTCCAAACTGTGCATCTCGCAGTGTCTCTAATTCGTTACGTTGGGGGGTGCATGCGTTCCTTCAACGTTGGTCGGTGTCGTCGCTGCCCACTTTAATCTGCAGAAGTGATTACGCCTGCCGTTATTCCTTCTGTTTCTTCATTTCCGATGGTGTTGAATAAGCTGTGTCGTCATGAGGTACTCCGCCCGTTACCTAATCTCCGACTCCAAATTTATCATATCAGAGTATCAGCTGTTTGCGGAGTCACGAGAGGTGGCGTCAATGAGCCTTCCCGGGAGGTATGCGCCTCACTGAGTTCCTCCTCTGAGGTGAAGATGAGCCCTTGTTTTGTGTGCCTGGCCTCTGCCGCAGCCTGCAGAGCTCTTCTACGCTCTGCTATTATTTGTTCCAGGCCGGGAGAGTTTCTGTTATTGGGAGCTGATGGTCGATTGAGCTGTGTTAGAGCAATTCGTTTGGGTCGCTGTCTTCGCCCACTGCAGGGTCGGTGGGCCTGCGTGTCTGATCGGTTGGCTAGTTCTCCGATATGTTGCTCCACCCAGTTCCCTGCTTCTGTTGGGTCGGTGAAGAGGTGTGTGGCCTACCCGTAGATAATCTTCAGACGGGCAGGGAACAGGAGTGCATATTGGATGTTATTTTGATGGACGGTGCGTTTCACTTCAAGGAACGTGGCTCGTTCCTGTTGCACTGCCTGAGAGTAGTCTGGGAACAGCATCACCTGCTTTTCCTCCACCCTGAGTGTCTTTGCTTGTCTGGCTACCTGTAGTATTGCATCCCTGTCCTGATAATGAAGTAATTTCAGTAGGAACGGTTGGGGCGGGGATCCGGGGCGAGGCTTCCGAGCTGAGACCCTGTGTGCTCGTTCGATTGAGAAAAACGGTGACAGATTTGTGCTCAGGCAAATGTCCTGATCCATGTCTCTATGTATTGTATGGGGTCCGTCCACTCCACTCCCTCCAACAGATTAAGGATTCGTATATTACTCCGTTGTTACTGGCCTTCCAAGTCGTCTGTCTTTCGTTCAAAGGGACTGCACTTTGGCTTGTAGTTCTTTGATGGCTTCCTGTTGTGCTTGTACTTGCGGTTCCATCACTTGCAGTGTCCGTTCTCCTTGCTTGACTAGGTCCGCTAGTTTCCTATGATCGTCCCTTAATAGGTTGATGTCTGTGGCGAGCTCCCCGAACGTACTTTCCATTGTCACTCGGTAGTGTTCTATTGCCGCCAGAACTTTGTCAAGTTTGGCCAACATGGCATGTGGTTGCGCGGAGGCTTCGTCTTGTGTTGTCCTCGAGGGAGTCGGAGAGTTTGGTCTTCCAGACTTTGGGGCTGAGATCGTGGTTGTATTCCGCTGCCTCCCCATGGTTTGTGTTAGCTTGATATTGCACCCTGTTTATAAACCATGCACAATGTCCTGTGAGTACCTCCCAGTGACTTCGCTGTCGTTGTGCTGGGTGCTAGTCTTTTTGTAGCCGTGCGTGCCGCGGTAATTCAAGGGTGTCGTCCTTGCCGGTCTGCTACTCTGGTCCTCTCTGGAGATTCCGGGTCTCGTCTGCCCCATTACGAGGAGGGGGAGGGGTGCCCGACTCATGGGTCACAGAAGCGTTGCCTTACCGTGGTTCTTTCATTGTTCTTTGCCTCTATATGTCTCTGCTACTCCCCGCCGGTGCTCTATTTTCTGGTGAGCATTTGTCGTGTCACGCATGTGGCTCTGTTGAATGTCCCCAAGTTACGTCGCTATACTCAGAGGCGTTCCCCAAGGCCAACGATTTTCTTGCGAGTATTGCCTTCTCTCATTCCCCGTTGCCCCAGGCAAGAGTGTTATCCACACATCCCAGCCTCCGCTCAGGTACCTCTCTGTATGGCCCTCTGGTTCTCCTGATAAGTGCTTCTGGTCGTCCCCTGATGCTATACCATGAGGTAGTACCGTACTGCTGGTCTCGTGTAGGAGATCCCGAGGGGGGTCGCACTCCTCCTGGCTAGGTGGGTTATATGCAGGTCTTTGTTGTGCCACGGGTGTCTTGCCACCTGCGGGTATGTTGGGTGTAGCCCCGTGTGGTCCTGTGCCCAGGAGGGTGCTGAGGTATAGTTCTACTTTAGATGAGGAAGGGGGGTTCCCGTGATCTTCCTGGCCCCCCCGTTGTTGCTCCCCTCCGAGTGCCACTCTTCGTCAACCCCCAGGAACCTGCTGTTTCAATTCCAGGTGTTTTATGTCGTGGAGGGGAGGGTTGGGGCCAGTCATGCATCCGCCTCTCCCCTCCCGTTCACTCAGGCAAGTCGTTATCCCAGTAGCTTTCCGGGGCACTCACCGCAGATGTCAGCCAGCGGGGGGTCACACTTCCCTCCTTGGTCCACAGGCCTTACCAGCCGATGGGCGCCACCATGTTGCGTTCGCGCCTCCAGTGGAAGGCGGGTTCTGACCTCCGGTGTCCGCTGTCGGGCGATCATATCTCTAGACCTCACTCCGGGCACGATGGTCTCCCACCCACAGCGCGACTCCTCTCGTAAGGGACCCAGGACGCGATATGGGCTACAGTCTGGTTTCAAGACTGTTACAGTGGGTGCCGCCATTTTGTGACTCCGGTTCCAGGCGCAGACAGAGTCCCGAAGTCTGTTTGGATGCTACCCCCTGCACTGGTCTCAATGGGGTGCCATTGGTTCTTGTGGGCACCGCGGGTGTCGCCGTCGTGGGTGTCGGGCGTTTCTCTGGGTTACCGCTCCATCACTGGGCTTCGGCACTGGGCACCGCCATTTTGTGGCCGAGTCGTGATACTCTATACTATGTTTGAGGATACTCTACAATGTGAAAGAAATCGAAAGTGAGGCAACGATTGAGGAGTTAGCAGAATAGCAGTATGGCAGCAAAGGCCAGCACGCCTAGATGAGGATGGGTGTTGGACGGATAAGTCAGGAAAACAGAGAAGGATGTTGCCAGACGCATACGTCTTCCCTGTGATTACTATGGCGCATGGGCCAGCCCACATTAGTGCGAAAGGCATCTGCAAACTGTTAGATCTGTATGGCAGAATGACAACATTTCCAAGGTTGCTGCTCACTTGGTAAAGTACTGTACATATGCATGATGTATAATCCTGGAAAAGGCACCCCTACACCCCCTGGTAACTTTGCACCGCCTTCCTTCCCTTTCGAGGTTCTTCAGATGGATTTCATCGAAATGGAACGAGTCAACAATCTGAAATATGTGTTAGTAGTGGTTTGTGCCTTCAGTAAATGGGTTGAGGCTTACCCCACTAAAGAGAACACAGCCATGGCGAAGGCCCTTCTAAAGGATTTCTTCCCGCGTTTTGGTTTGCCCTGTTTGATTTGGAGTGTCAACGAAAGTCACTTCAATTCAAAGGTTATCCAGCTGGTGTGAAACGGCCTGCACATCAAGCAGAAATTCCATGCTGCAAACCACCCCCAGTCAGCAGGTCTGGTTGAGAAGTATAACGGTACTCTCAAACTGAAATCAGCAAAGATTAAAGAGAGCACAGGATTGCAGAGGCCAAATTCTTTACCATTAGCTCTTTTGTCTACAAGCGCTACGGCTCACCTTAGGACAGGATTGTCGCCGTATGACGTCGTGTTCGGACGCCCGGCCAATGTCTGAGGCGTCCCGCAACCTAGACGGTTTTCAGAAATTGAATACCCTTTGCTTGTGGATTACATATATGAGTTTACTAAAAGCTTGCGTTCTTTTCACCAACAGATCCACAAAGTCCTACCACTAGCTCCCGACGGGCCAGGCCACGATATCCGGCCTGGGGATTATGTACCGACTAAGCATTTTCAGAGGAAAGGCAGTTTGGAACCATGCTGAAAGGGGCCAACCCAGTTCCTCCCAGCTACTCACACGGCTGTGAAGGTGGCCGGCTGAAAGAACTGGATTCACTCCCAGCATGGTCGCAAGGTGCCCCTTCAGTTACCCTACAATCAGTGGGTGCTTCATAGCGTAGGTGACCCAGAAACAGAGAAGGTGCCTCGTTTTGTTCCTTTCTTGGATGCTCGGCTGACATGGGCACAAACGAATAAAGAAAATGGTGCAGTATTGAACTAGGCAGTGCCTCCTGAGATCAGGGCCATCCAGGAGCCCCAGTATGCTGGCCCATCCGTGCCCAAGTCCCAGTCTATTTATCCCTCTGTCCCTGGAGTAGCTAGGTACCATTTGCAGCCCAACAGAGGATGAGTGCACCAAAGAGAAAGTCCAATTAGCAGGGATGGACTCGATAAATCAGGCAACAGTAGCATAGGGAGAAACGAGATTGGTGCATTGTTCGGACATTGGTCAGGATTAATCGGGTGTGCTCCCCTAGGAGGGGGGGCACCTCATCCTGAGCGACATGGGATTCTTTAGGAGCTGGTCCGATAGCTCCACCGCCGGTGCTCAAAAGCGGCAACTATGAACAATAGCAGCCTGCCAGAGAGGCTCTGACGGGCACTGGGAGCATTTGCCCTTTTCTCTGTTTTCTTATCATTGGCTCCATTGCATGTCCTTTCCTCTGGTCACAATGTATCCATTTCGTTGCCCCAGTATGAAGGAGCAACTGCCATTTGCAGCCCCTAGTGTTGGATAGAGTGAGTCTGGTTGGTCCAGTTACTCTGCAAAGAGTAAAATAGTGTTTGTGCTGATTGCCTTGATATCCCTGATAGCAGTTCTTGGAATAGTATGGTTTCTTGAAGAGAAATATCCTGTGCACTGTTTGGTTGGTACGACGACTGTTCCCCTTGAACAGATGTTTGTTACTTTAGCTCCCCATAAATGTGAACACCGAAAAACATATGTAGATAAAATATTTTTGCAAACACTCCACAAGACACAACGAATGTCACAAACTGTTGAATCTGTGGCCTGCTCTCTTCTGTTATACAAAAGAGTGACAACCTCTTGTTACTGTCTATGTCTGATTTGGACAGCTGTGAGGGATTGTTTGAGTTGTTCTCTATGGTATACATCCATTATCATTCTTGTACTATGAATATGACATCTGCCGATTATCTCACAATGTTAGAATACATACGTGTCCACCAAGGGGAAAGGATGTAGCTTTACACCTAGAGTGGTCGACGTTGAAGCTGGGAAACTGGGTGAGTTTTGGCAAAGTCGCTTAATATCCTGTGATTCTGGGAAACTCACTTAATCTCTCTGTGCCTAACAAAAATGAATGTGTCCTCATGTAATGAAACTGGTGCTATGGAAAGCGTTCGGATACCCGATATCTTCGGGTCTAGTTTGTGCTATATAAAACCAAAAAAAGGATTTACCCCGAGAGAACAAGGGACCCCTGATACATTATCCCCAACAGCCTACATGAATGTATATGAAAGAAAGAAAAATGTAACATGGCTTCAAAAAGAAATGTTGGATTTTCAGGGATTTAATGTCACTGAATACTTTTGTTCATTCCAGATGCACATTATTACTCACAATGAGGCAATACCAGTGCCGGTAGTCAACACAACAGCTGGGTTTTGTGTTCGTGGGTTTGGAATGGTAAAAGTGGGTGAGAGTAATTGCAATTATATTTGCACATTGAGCACAACCAAAAGCTCGCCTCTATTCCCACCGCATATTTACTGTGTGGATCTCAAGCTTATGTGTGGCTTCCTAGGGGATGGTCAGGTGTCTATCTCTCTTTCCTCCTTCTGAAGGACTGGGTTATTTAAGACCCAGCGGTGCCAGGGGACAACACCTGAAACCTTCGTGGGTAACCTGTTCCGGCGTACAAATGACAGAGACACGGGACACTTCCTTCGGCGTCAAAGATTCGAGGTTTATTACTGCAGGGAACACAGAAGTCACGTGAAGTACACAGCAGGTATGTTCGCGGGATCGGATTCAATTTGCTACTGTGGATCGCTCCTTTTTATACACATTTCTCTCATAGGTTAACATGGTATACAAAGGTTTACAACTTGGTTCCCATAATTATCCCCGAGAGGGGTCGCTTTGATGTATTCAAGGTCCGGAACATAAGTACAGAAACATTCGGTGGTTCCCAGCTGTAAAAACCCATCTTCCCACCGTTAGTACATTCCAATCGGCAGTAAACAGATCGAAGAAGGAACAGAGACAGGTGCAGAGGAAGGCAGGAACAGTGGGGAGATCGGAAAGGGTGTAAAAGGGGTGGAATCGGGAAACACGAGCTGCAGGCATCAAAGGGACGTGCTTAATGAGATGCACGGCTGAGACAATAGTCCGCTACGGCAAGATGAGCCTCGAGCGGGGCCATCTGCCTTACAGTATCATCCCCCTCATCATAAAGACACTTTCAAAGGAAACGTGTCTTCCGCAAGAGTCTTGGGAATCCCAGGGTCGCGAAGCGGACAGTGTCCGTTCGCTGGCTACTTGAGGGCAAGAGACAAAATGGATGCCGTATCTAAGATGGAACCCGTGGGTACAGATAAAAACCCATGAAACAAACAAACAGTTCAGGTTAGCACAGCGAAACTGCGCACACCCACTAAACTCGTCATTTGCGGTTCATAGATACCAGACTCGACCATATTCGTGCGAGTCGAAAACACCACTTACGATCGTCACGGAACCTCACTTCCCCCAGTTTATAGAGCACTGTCCAACTATCATAGGGACCATCGACTGCAACGTAGGAGTGCCCATTTGTTCCGAATAAAAAAGTTATTAACACAGAAGACATAGATCAGACAGACATTACCAATCCAATCCAAAAATTCTTTATTTCGGCCATATAGACCATAAAAGATACAATACAAAACACAATAACATACATTTTAAAATACATATTAAAAAGACAGTTATAAAAAAAAGTTCCAGCGAGGAGGTAAAAAGCGTATCAGATCAGTGACCACAGTTTAGGGGGCTTTTTTCTTCCTAATTAGCCATACTGCCATTAAAAATTTGGCTATTGCAAACACAATATGGCCAAGAGTGCTGGTTTTCATTACTCTATATGCCTGTGGGTATTTTCTAAACCCCAAATTTCTGCAGAGCGGCGCTATCCAGTATTTTCTAGGTCTGTGATAGGCCGGGCACACAAACATAATGTGTAGGTCGTCTTCCTCGTAGGTGTTACAACATGGACACATTTTATCACCCCCCTTAATCCATTTGTGGGTGAATTTTCTGATGGGGAGTGAGCCTAACCTCCATTGTACAAACAATTTCCTCGCAAGGATGGGGAAAATAAAGTCCATAAAAGGTTCAAATACATAAGAATTTTTGGATTCCAGAAAATCGCACTGTAAGGGTGCCGCTATTTTGAGCATTCACCAAAAGTGAGAGACTCTTGTCTTTGTAGATTTGGGTCAGGCCTTTGCGTGAAACCCTTTGGCAGCCTTGCACGGGATCCTCCCATAGCTCAGATAAGTTCATAGTGAGCAATTCATTTTTTACGAAAGCAAGCCAGGGGATTTTATTGCTTCGGTTCAGGCTCATGACATGAATAAGGTCCTGCCTATAATGATGTAATTCGTTTGTGGACCAGAGCCTGTGCCAAAACTTCACTGGCTTTGACACCAGCTCCTCAGCAATAGAGGGAAGACCCATATCTAATCTCAATGGCAGGAGTGGTGTGCCTCGTGGAAGAGCTAGTAGGCATCTAAGAAAGTTATTTTCCACTCTCGCCAAATCTTGGGCTGCTTTATACCCCCATAGCTCACTCCCATACATAGCAGCTGCCTTAGCTTGGGTCCGATAGGTTTCAAGTGCCGGGCTTATAGGCTTAAAAGTGGAGGTGTTAGCCACCTTCAAGATTGCTCCCGACAACTGGGACAGCTTAAGTCTTGATCTAGCTATCTGACGATCCCATGATAGGTTTTCCTGTAGTGTTACCCCCAAGTATGTGAAGGTAGTTACCCTCTCAAGGCTGGCAGTGCCCAGGGTGGGATTGGGCCTGGCTTTAGTTGGTGGATTAAATATCATGAATTTGGTCTTCTCTGTGTTCACCTCTAGACCATGTTGTCTACAGAAAAGACCAAATCCATCCAAAATCCTCTGGATCCCCATCGGGGATTTGGAAAGCAGGAGGGTATCATCGGCAAACATGATTGCCGGTACCCTTTTGCCTGCCAAATGTGGGGCATCATTGTCCTTTACGTTTTCTAGATGGGATATAACGTTGTTGATGAAGAGACAGAACAGGGTCGGAGCCAAGACACAACCCTGCCTAACCCCTCTACGGACAGGGAACCTGGACGAAAGAGTGCCAACCCTCCCGCACCTTACCTGCGCATAATTATTCTCATGTAGCCTAGTTATGATACTGAGTATCTGAGGGGGTACCCCTAACTTTTCCAGGACCTCCCAGAGTTTCTTACGCTGGACTAGGTCGAAGGCTGACCTCAGATCCACGAAGACCATGTACAGCCTTCCCCCCTCCAACTTCACCGTCTTCCAGTAAAGCAGGACGAGGCGGAAAATCTGGTCCATGGTCGACGTGTTTTTTCTGAAGCCAGCCTGTAAGGGGCTCATGATATCAATGGCCTCCACCCAATCTAGCAGGTGGTTCAGGATGAGGCGCGCGAAAAGCTTTTGAGGGACATCTATGAGGCTAATCGGCCTGTAATTAGCCGGGAGGAGAGGAGACCCCTTCTTGTATATTGGCACAATCTCTGCCCCCAGCCAAGAACACGGAACCGCCATACCTCCTAAGATGGCATTAAAAAGAATAAGAAGGTACGGGCCCCAGATTTCAGGGTGGTGTCTGAAGAGGTCCCCTGGTAGCTTATCTAAACCAGGGGCCTTTCCCAGCGCTAAGCGCTCCATTGCAATCCTCACCTCACCTAGAGAAAATTCCAGGGCTACTTCCGGGGAGTTGGAGGGCTCAACCGCCACTTCATCGGGCAATAGGATGGTATCTTGGTAAAGTGTCCCAAAGTGGGTCTCCCAGACAGAGGAGGCGATATTAGGCTCCACTGCGGATTTGAGTTCCCCTGTCCCATTATTCACCAGGGCCCAGAATTTCCTAGAGTCTTTAGCATTTAAGGCTTCAGACAGGTCATGTCATGCCAATGGTTCCAATCCCACTCCGCCCTTGCGTTGGCCATTGCTACTTTATACTCCCTCCTGAGATCTGCAACCTTGGCCTTGTTAGAGCCCTCTTTAATAGTGGCAACTAACTCGGACTTGATTTTCCTACACGAAGAGTTGTACCATGTCGGGGTATGAGTCTTTTTCCTACGCAACGGTACCACCGGATAGAAAACATCGGCAAGGCCCCTCACTAGTTCCTCATGAATGTTAGCTAGCCTCTCGTTGTAATCTGTGGGTCTCGGTTGGTTTATAAGATCATCCACTTCCTTGAACCTGGGGAGTGCTGAACCATATAACTTGTTCATACCATCTTCTGTATTAAGCAACTTTCCCCATTTAACGCGGCAGACATTACTCTGCAGCAGTTCACAGATACTATGAAGGGTATTTTACCCTTTTGAGGACCTATGTCCATTAGCCTTAACATTCGTCAGCTCACCAGAGTTGCGAAAGGGGTCATTAAAACCAGTGCATGGATGACAAATATTACAGCTGATTTTCAGGCTACGAGGATTGTTGCTCTTCAGAACAGTATGGTGTTGGACTACATCCTTGCTGATGGGAGGAGCCTTTCGCAATATAGGTAGCAGATGCTGTGTTTATTTACTGGACCACACCCCTAATGTCTACACTGCTATACAGAAGTTGCACAGGCTCGCATCTGAAATCTACCACAAGAATGGTACTGGGACTCTCTCGGGTTGGTTCTGAAATTTATTAACATCTTGGGGGTGGAAAATTCTTATCTTCATGATAATAATAGCAGGCATCATCATCACATGTTGCCTATGCGTACATTGCCTTCCTGCTTGCTGTACTTACTGTGTTGGAAAGTTGACACCCACACCAAAGGCCCCACTACATGATGATGCAGGCTGTCCATGATTTAATGTCTAATGACAAAGGTATTTTTGAATATTGATAGTGTGTGTATTAACATAAAAGAAAGATTTTCTTTACATGCACATAGTTATTCGCTTCCTAGCACTAGAAAAAGTTGTTTGCAAATGTTAAAGCAGGGCCTGTTGGACTGAGAAAGCATTCAGCAGACTCTTAGCATTGTGCAAGTTAAGTTAGCATTTGCAGCAAAATTTTGTATTCAGCCGCCATTTTTGTACTATGATCGAAAGTATGCATCTGTCCCATATTGTCTGCCTCAGCAGAAAGCAGCTTCAATAGTTTCTCTTTATTATTCAAGTTTGAGCTTCACTGCACTAATGAATAGATCATTTTATCTTTTCATGCCTTTCCCAGTAGGTAGCCCTGCTCCCACTCTCAGGGAGACGGTCAGAGTAACCTTGAAACTAAAATAGCATGTACCCGGTTTCAGGATGGTAGCCAGTCCTTCTGTACCTCTTTTGTTCCTCAGTGCCCAGACTGGAAAATTCCAGTCTGGGCAGGCCTTTAGGCGTGTTGGATATGCATATCTTGTGTTACCATATTGACGGGGGTCAGTCCCTCTACAGCATTCCAAGGAGGCTGGTCAAATGGGACTCCGCTCGAGTGCGTGACTAATAAATAACTTTAGTTTGTATTCTCTACTATCTGACCAACTCTTCATTTGTATGGAAGGCTGAGAGGTGGTCTCGAGTGACCAGAGTCACTCCTACATACATATATATATATATATATTTATTAACCTTTTTTAAATGCAATCCTAACTGGCCATTGTAGCCTTTCTTATAGGCTGCACAATATTCCTGTCTTAACTGTATCCCCATTCCTTCCTGAAGAAAGGTGTACATCTACACTTAAGATATGTTATAAGAAGTGATGATTAATGGAGAGCCCCTAAAATCTGCGGTTAGACTTATCCATCAGAAGCAGACTGCATTCAGAGGTCAGAAAGCTAAAGTAGCAGACGAGAAAACCCTTGTCAAGTGCATCAATGTGCTTTCACTTCATCAGGTGAAGCAGTAGGCATTCAGAATGACTTTGCTGTCTGAATCTTGGGCCACTACGGTTTCAGAAGTTGAGGCAAGAAGGTACAGTCATCTGAGGCAGAACTATGGCAGCTAAGGATGGGGCAACTTACCAGCAGCACTGAGCAAAGCTTCAACCACATTGCCCTCAGAGTCAGGAGCTCACTTAAAGGCAGGAAGGGCTCTGACGTTGAAGGACTCTTGCCAAATTTCAGTAAGATGAACCTACGTTTTCACAGCAGTTCCTACATCTCTGTTGCCCTAAGTACTACAACAGTTGCTATCCTCAATAGGAAGTTCCAAATTGGTCTCCAGGCCACTAGCATTTTGGAGGTCTAAATGTAATCAACTATAACCCATCATCAGCGTAATGAGGGGCAGCAAATTGTTGACCTACTCCTCATCATTATAGTCATGTGGAGAAAAAGAATACAGGAAAGTGCACTGCGCTAAGAGGCTGAGGGCACTCCACATTTTGCACAGCTCTGACTTGGAACGCTACTAACCTAAAAATATCTAAGGGAAATATGGGACACTCTCTGTGGGATCTTAAACTTCATAATTCAGTCACAAAACAACACATGTCTCAGGCAATAGTGGGATGAAAGCAGGGGGATGGGGAGGGTTCTACAGTTCATAGGGGAAGGAGGTATCTACAGTTTTTGGGGGTTGGATGTTTCTGTATGGTCTTCTGGACATTTGATCCAAATGCCAATTAAAACGTTTTGCACCTAGTCATGTGGACCATTCTTAAAGTTGTGTAAAAAAAATTGGAGTCTGAGCTCAAAAAGATCTCACGGTGTCAAAGAGATTTGCGCAGAGACACTGCCAAAGAGTCCTCAAACACCACTGGTGGTGGCTTAGTGATCACATAAACACTGAGTCAACTCTCCTTGCAGTCTCTGAGCCACTTTGCAGCACCCTAGATGAAGTGTACGGATTCTACTGGACCGAAATGCTGCTTTCAACACTGCATTTTACAACCGTTGGGGGCTCTCTTCCCTTGGGCCTCCTTCCTGTCCCAAGTCGGTGGTCAAGAATCTAGATGTCTAGGTGGATAGTGCCTTAACCTTCGAAGCACAGGCAAAAGCTATGGTAGGCACCTGCTTTGGGCTTCTATGTGGGCTCAAACCTATTCTTGGATTCCCCATTCATCCAGTTATGTTCAGACTGCTTCTCTGGGCTGGATTAATGCAACATTCCATACATGGGAGCCAACAAGGCTGTCATTAGAAGACTCCAGATGGCGCAAAATTCCCTGCAAGGCTTCGGTTTTCTCTTACAGAGTACTGCCCAGCTGATGCCGCCATTCGCAGATTGCATTTGCTCCATCTGGACAAATGTGTTCAGTTTAAGGCTTTGTGCAAGGTCCATAACAGATTTGTTACCCAGGGGGCCCCCATTCTGTCCAATTTATTGTTGCCGTACCTCCCCTCATGGTCCCTGCGCTCAGCCGATCTTAAATTGGCCTGCGTGCCACATGTTAGAAGAGTAAGGGCGGGCAGCCGGTCCTTCCACGCTAAAGATCCTGCCCTCTGGAACGCTCTTCCTCTTTGAGGCGCTTTAAGAACCATTGGTCCTTCATGAAATCCCAGAAGACCTGGCTGTTCTCCATCTAAGCACTCTCTGGGGTTCTTTTTTCTTCTGGGCATTTCTTCACAGTTGGTTCTCCTCTGAGTCTATTGGGTTTTTATCTAGGAACCTGAATCAATATTACCATTTTATGCCCTTACGCGGCTATAATCAATAAATATCCCTATAATGGCATAAGAATCAGATCCATATTTCAGTAAATCGCCCTTGCAGCCCAAGGCATGGCAAAAGCTACTTCCTTAGATTCCTAGAAAGCACAACGAGTTCTTTCAACACACCAAACCTCCAGCAACCTGGGAAATCCCCGCTTGCTTTGTTTTGATTTGTAATAGAACTCCTGCGAGCACTGTAAGAACGGCCAGTTCTTAGTGACATCTTTATTGACGTCTTATGTCCAAACCTTACGTCAAACTGGGCACCTTTCAGGTGTAAATATACCAACGTTGCCTTAAGCAAACACACGGTGGTGGTTTTGGAGCAGAGCAGCTACTCTACTTGCCGAGAGCCCAGCAGACGCGAAAAGCCCACGGACGCTGCCCCTCTTCTTTGACGTGCTGAGAAAGACGCTGTCTTTTCTCCTGCCGAGAAAATCCAGCTCCGGCGTTTCCAGCCTACCCTTGCGGGTGACTGGGATATCGAGTCCTGAGAGAGAGATACCAGACCTCCTACATTCTATTTCCAAGGTACAGTGCTTACTAAACCCTTAGAGAGAATTCTTGAGTCAGATTCTTGGCAAAACCTACTTAACTCAAAAACTGCTACTTACTTACTCCTTCCCACGTATTAGGCTTAGGTCAGGTACACCGGGGTAGGCGTATTTTAGAAACACCAGTTGAGCACGTTAGCCTATGTATATATGTATATATGTTTTATCCATTTTAAAGTGTCTTATGGCTAAGAAACCATATCAATGCTTTTACAGTATTATTTCATAACACTCATTTTACTGTATGTACTTTACTTTACATTAAGAATTGCAATTGTGGCAATTCATTTCTCTTGCATGAGAAGGAAGACTGCTCAATAAATAATACCTTTTATTGAAAACGCCCGTCTCTCTATTCTATGCTCTCTGGTGAAACTAAGTATGCACATCTGACTGAGTGAAATAGCTGTCTATTGTTTTCACACGACTCTAGAGATTTACTCCTATTCTGAGGGAGCAAAGTTGTCATGTTTATGCGGTTGTCGGAAGCTGAATCCCTTCTTGTCTGAGCCAGGGAAGCTGATCCCTTCCTATTAAGTCAAGAAAGTTTCCAGTGACCTCTGAGCTAGCTGGCGCAAACCTTAATTAAGTCTAAAAGTCAGTAGAGACCTAAATGACCTCAGTCCTACGTCTACACTGCTGTTTATGTTATTCCAATGCGCAGGGCCTATAGGGAAAATAGGAACTACACTACATGGCGCCCAACGTTTGGTAAGGCGATAAAAATAACGAAAGACGTTAGAGTAACTCAGTCATGCTTTTTCACGCAGACCCTTTTCCCATAAATACTCCAATAGACGTCTGGAGTGGGTGAAAGGTTACAATCCGCCGGAACTTAGTAGGAAGAGATTCCTATGTAGAGTTTTTGGTTTAGTCAACGTTGAAGGATACAGTGTTCCAAAATATTGTGCACCTAATCTTTGTTTCCTTGGAAACCTGGTCTGCAAACTTTCATTAAAATAATGTCAAATAACGGCGACAACAACGAAATCGATGAAGCCGCAGTAGATGCGAATCAACAGGGTTTCGATGTTACAGGGTTTAATGAAAAGGAACTGGGTGCAATTATCATCCCAGCAAACAAAAGAAAAACTATAGCTTTAAAACGTATAGAAAACGGACTGACATCACGAGGTGGTACAGTCATTTTTGTGATAGAGGCACACGAATATCGGCAGACAGAGGTATTCAATTCATGGATAAACTTTCCAGCCGGAAACGCTACAACACACGAATTCCACTATTACAAAATAGAGGAACCTCCGGATGAATACACTCCTTTCGAGGATGTGGAAATTCCACTAAATTACCAAGAGCACCTGCTCTGGTTTAAAGGCGCCCTAAAACATAATGATCACATCACCAGGCTCGGTCCACTAGGTAGACCAGGAGCAACATGGCCGGTTCTAGCCAGCTACACACCACATCCTGACATTGATAAAATGTCAGACAAGGAACTTTTAGCCCATATGTAATGCGGACTGCAACAGTCCAACCAGCTGTTAACATTCCACAGCTGACCCCTCATCAGGGGAACACAAATAAAATTACACCACAGAACATACAATCATGTCTTGGTAAAACACCCGCAAAACAGGAACAAATTCCATTCTGGCTAGCACAAAAGATAACTCAAATAGAGGCAGTATTCCCAAATACTACCCCTAGTGAGAAACACAGAATTCTGACTATCTGCCTTCCAATGGGAGTCGCACCACATGTGGAGGACTGGGACACTTGGGGCACAGTCTTTGCTTCCATTTACACAAAAACACATGGTGTTCCGTCTCTGGCGGTAATACCAGATGTGCTAAGACAAATTCAAAATGAATACGGTCCAGAACCTGCTTTAACTCTTGGTATGAAATTACTGAAAGACTTCAAGCAGGTCTCGGCTATATTATTAGCCAACATAAAGGAGAAGCAGCATCTGTGGCGATCCGCCAAAAATTGAAAGAAACAGATATAGCAGACCAACCAATTGAACTTGCCAGAATCATAGAAAAATCCTATGAAGAACTAGGTAGAGATGGTTTGGGTGCGAAACCGGTAAAACCCCAACTACTTGAAAATCCTGAAAAGATATTTATTAAAAATAATCTAAACACTCCAAAAAAGAGCTGGGATGGAAATAAACAATCCACTCCCACAGAAAAAAAAAATCCAGTCCAGAGGAAGGTCTCCTCAGTGGAGGGAAAAAGCTCCGATCCGAGAACACCAGCCTCCCCAAAGGGAGCCCTCTGAGAAAAGATACAACCTTAGAAATAGGGATGATTTGAAAAATCCTGATAGATATCAAGATATTGATACACGTCCCTCTCGATCTTTTTCGCAGAAATCGGAAAGAAGAGGACGGTCAGAACACAGGGAAGAGCACGTCAAGTCCAAAGACAAGGAACCTGCTCAAAGTGAAAAATTACAATTTCCAATAAAGAAGGTAGCCAGTATTAAAATAATCAAACATGCCAAGGATACTGAGGACACAGCTGAAAAACGGGGAGTGGGCACAGACAATTGCTAGACAGCGCAGCAGAAGTCACCATAGCTCGCAAGATCCTGATGAATCATCTAGAGACAGTGGACACGAATGAATACATTCAGGTGGAAACTGCTGATACCAGAGTTAGCGGACCTCATAAAATATACAAAATAACATTGCGTATAGAGGGAGATAAGACTAGGAAGGTAAGGGGTCTGTTTTGGGATAACCTCTCAAAAGGCTATGACATCCTATTAGCTGAGAAAGACTGGCCACCGGAGTTTGTCAGGGAGTGCCCTCATGGCGAAGAAATGGTTATGCCTGCCTTCTCAAATCATATTCCAATACATAGAAAATACATATATGCCAGAAAATGGGCAGTAGCTCAAGCACCTGCATTATATAAGAATCATGTAGGATGGGATGAGGACTCTCCTCATCACAAAATCCAGTTAAAAAGTCAACCACCTGCGCAAAGGCAGTACCCAATTAAGCAAGAAGCTAAAAAAACAGGTCAAGGAGATCTTAGATCAACTTGAATACCAAGGGGTGATTGAAACATGCACCTCTCAAATGAACAATCCTTTGTTTCCTGTCTCCAAACCAGATGATTCATATCGTCTAGGCTTGGACTACAGACACCTTAACTCATGTTGCAAAACATTTGCGGTACAAAATTCGCACAGTGCGGCACTAATGAATAACAGTTTGCAAAAAATACAAAACAACATTAGGTATTTCTAATGGGTTCTTTTGTCAAAATATTGCACCGGAAAGCAGGTATTTAACCGCTTTCTCAATAATGGGGTCACAGAAATTTCTGTCGGCTCCCACAGGGATTCAAGAACAGCCCAAGATTATTCTCAGCAAGAGTAACAGAGTTACTACAAATGTATGATGATGAGGCATTATCTTATGTCGATGACATCTATCTCACAGACGACGACCTGGATACTCACTTGAAAAGAGTGAACACCATAATACTTGGGTTCGCAGCAGAGGGTTACAAATTCAACTTTAAAAAGTCACAAATTGCCCATCTAACTGTCCTATTTTTAGGATACGAATTATCAAGTGAAGGCAAAAGCCTAGCAGACAACTTCTTAGAGAAGTGCGCTGTACTCCAAGCACCAAGAACGCTGAAGAACTTACAATCGATACTAGGCTTCCTGAATTTCGGAAGAACTTACATTCTAAATTATGCAGAGGGTTAAACCTCTCTACGAATTAATAAAACCTGATTTTAAACCAATCAACTGGACTCAAAAACACACAGAAATTTTGAGATCACTGCAAACAGACATGTTAGCTAAAACAAAATTCGAAACATGCGACAATACACGCAACCTTGTAATCCGAGTCATCCCAGGAAGATGCGGATTCACGTACCTGACCTCTAATGAGGGAGAAACGGTACCAATAGCTTACAATTCACATTTGTACACACAAGCAGAAAAAACAATCAGTCTTACAGAAAATACTGTGAAGGCGGTTCAGACGGCTGTAGCAAATGAAAGAGCCCTGGCCCAAGGCAAAAGAATAACTGTTTTCACAGCAGAATCAGCCTTTGAGGCATTATTCAGCCCAGTTAATCTAAAAACGGTGGCACTAGATCTAAAATGGATACAGTGGGAAAATTCTCTTGCTGCAGAAGACGTGACATACTATTTTGTCCCGAACATGAAAAAACTGAATGATTTGAAATATGAAGAATATCCTCTGCCAATCGAAATTCTGCCTCTCCAACAGTACTCCTGTATAATCTATACGGACAGATTTGTACAGCATTACAATGTAGATGATAAATCCTACAATGCAGCCTGCACGATTGTTAAAGGTCGCTGGCTCTGCGGTAAATTCAGACCAAAAATAACAAAAACTGAATCACTGAGGAACTGTTCGGCTCAGAGTGCTGAAATCAGATCTTTAAAATGAAAATGCCGATTGTGAATTTCCGACACTAATAGTGTGCGAATCGCATTTTTGCGTCAAATCTTACAATAATGATTTGCAGAACTGGGTTCAAAAGGATTACAAAGATGACACAGGTGCCACAATCAAGCATAAAATGCTTTGGAAACAGGTAGTTCTGTTACAGAAAGAACTACAGAAGACTCACGTGATACATACTCTGAGTCATCAACGTGATGGCGTTCACGTTGCAGGGAATTCATTGGCTAATACAGCCACAACGGAAGCAACTAACCCGGCTTCCGTAGCCACAAAAAAGCGTTCAGAAAAATACATAGACAGGGAAACCATGCTGGCGGTAAAAAAGTCTTCAAAAGGCAACTGTGCAGCACTACCCGTGAACTATCCACTCAATTATACATACGTAATTGACGCAAACGCCGTTCCTTTTGCTCAAATCCCTGGAGTTGGGGATAGAGTAATTCCAAACATGAACAGGAGAGTCTTATTAATAGCAGACGCACACATGGGTGAAGGTCCGAGGCACAAACAGATGAAGGAATCTCTGACAGAATTACAATCAGAATATTGGTGGCCGGGATGAGCCTGCAACATTATAAATTTGCAAAGAGCTGCCCAGACTGCAACAGAGATCGCAGTAACGAGCCAACCAGAGTATTGCCATGGCCATTTCTATAGTTAGCATAAGGCTATCTATACGTAAAATCCAGCGTCCCATTAATTTCTTTTAAGACTAGATTCACTTAAAGATGTGGCCCCAGCGCTCGGCTGACGCCAGAACTGTTATAAAAGATTTGCGAGTCTTTATCGGCACATACGCAATTGCCATGCTTCATTCTGACCAGGGTCCTGCTTTTAACTCTCGAGCTTATAAGGAGGCCATGACCAGCATGGGCATTGAGTTGCAGTACTCTTGTCCCTTCCATCCTGAGGCAAACGGGATTGTGGAAAGAAAAAACCGAGACATAAAGCAATCTATAACGGCAAAGGTACTAGGTTCGGGTGATGGGTGGGTCCAGCATTTAACAAGTGTCCAACGTAGTCTTAACAATCTGCCAAGAAACTCTCTAAAAGGTTTCAGCCCGTACGAACTATTGTTCGGAACTAGAATGGATATTCAGGATTTAGATAGTCAGACTTCAGTGGTAGAAGATAAGAAAAAATGCTTTGACATCAAAGATCGTTGGGCTGTTTTACAGGACTTAAATGAGACAAGAAAAGCCCTGAGCAACATAAAGTTAAAACAACAGCCAACAACCACTGAGGATACACCACCTGTCCCAGCAAGACCTGTCTGGATTCCAAAGATTGGGGATCTGGTCAGAGAGAAGATAGCGGTGAAGAAGGAATTTGGGCCTTCTTACAGAAAAGCAGTACCTGTCTTAGCTATCAACGGAACGAGATCAGTTGTACTACCGTCCCTTGCTGGTAAAAAGGAGAACCGAGTTGTATCCATCGACCTGGTAAAACCACAATCATGTGGCCAATAATGAGTAGTAGGCCCAGTGGACTCCCAAGAAATAGCAGAATACCAAAATATGCTACAATCCAAGAGGTTCAAACTGAGAGACTAATCACATTTGATAAACCTGCAGTGAATACAAAAGGACTATGCAACAATGCCATGGAACTTGTGCCTCTTGAAACCCAAATTGAAACAGTTTGTCAAGAAACACCAGTCTACAACGATGTAGCCTCAGACTGTGCTAATGAAAGACAAATTGAAAAAGCGACCCCAACAATTGACAGAACTGCGTCTGGCTACTTCCTCAATTTCGATAACTTTTCTGAAGATCAAAGTGACCCTGAAGTAACACCAGCAACAAAAACTTTTAAAGACAAAGTAACAGGACTCTTTCATCAACTCAAAGAAGCATATCTGAATGCACCATTGATTGAATTTTGGATTGTATTAGGCATATTCATACTCCTACTCTGCCTAATTTTAGTTCTAATTTTAGGAACATTTATTACAGTACAATGGACACAGAAAGTCAGAACATCAAGTTGGTCCTAAAGCCACACAAGTCATCTCACATTGAGAAAAGAGAACTATCATCAGTGAATGTCACAGCCATTCCAATACCCGGCGGGGTAGTTTGGGACAAAACGGATTACGAAATCTATGGCCCGGTCGAACTCTTGAAATATCCTCATCAGTTTAAGGTTTCATTAAGTGACTTTGTAAAACCAAGTACATTCTCTGATGATTGGGAATTTGAAAGCATAAATAATATGATGTCAGATTTAGTAATGTCAGCAAAATTTACAGAACATGATTATTTACAGGGTTCATCGAACTATGAACAGATGTATTGCTATAACCACTATGCGCATCACTATTTGCATAAATCTGCTCAACCTAGAAAACTTTTTAAATATAATCAATGGGAACATTGTGCGACTCCACCTAAAAGCAGTTCGAAAACATTCTATGAGAAATTCCCATACTTCTCAGGGTTTAACACAAGTGATGCAGAAACATTTTATTACAAACTGTTAGATGAAACAGGGACAAAAACCATGCTGACAAATACTAAATTGATTTATTCGGAAACATTTTATGAATAAATGATTACATTTGGTTTTGACTTCTGGAAAAACAACATTGAAACAAAAACCATCTGGGGTACAAAAGAATGGCAGGTCCAAGGATTAGAAGCTTTATTTAGAGCCTGCATGATCCCAGAACAGATAATGTTCTTGAATGACACCATTCAACAAACTACCTGTCTTGGCCTAGCCAAGATCAAAGATTTAAACAAGCCATCTATTCCAAAGCCAATACCCGATAATACAACCACAGATATTGAGATAGACGTATCCCAAATTTTACTTCAAAACAGAACACATCCTGATTGGAAAAAGTGGTTAATCTGGCCAACAGACACTAATAACTGTCAAGATAGATTCCTGAACAAAATACAGGGGTTAAAATGACCAGACCAGACCAGACCCTAGATACTCCCAGGGACAACATCCAGGGATAGTAACATCATGCAGTGTAGGGAAATTATGCCTTAAATGGCTACAAACATCCACACTGGCAGAAATTAAGCAACACTTAACTTTACTTAAAGATGGTGCTGACTTGCACGATTTCATAATGGGACCACGCAAAGAGCGTCAAAAACGTTTCATAGCGGCCAGTATATACGCTGCGTACAACGAAGCTTGGAAAGTGACTCAAATTGAGACAGCAGAGAAAATACGATAAATTGATTGTATTAATTTGGAAAAATAACTTTCTGTTGTGGAAAATGGGTTAATGACTCTGTCCTCCAGAATATATTCAATGGACAGTATTGTATCATCTGCTATAGATATAATAGATCAGGACTTACTAATGTTACAACACGGTCAGTCCCAATTACGTTCTATTGTACAGCTAGGCTGGACATTGCAAAATCTGCGTTCAGGCTATGTGCCTTGGCGTTTAATCAACACAACGTCATTGTTCTCGATCTTTAACCTTACTGATAAACAAATCAGTTTGGCACAAAAAGGAGCAGACTATACGATTCTGAGCATTGAAAAACTTGAGAGATTACCATTGACAATGTCAGAAAGACCTGTCATTGAATGGATAATACACGGAATAATCACAATTCCGATAACAACTTTCCAATTAAAAAAATGCCAAGAGTATATACCAGCAGGCCAGTATGAAAGGTTGGGTAAAGGCTACATTAAGTCATCATGGAAATTACTTTATACACACACATGTTATAGTGACAAAACCCAGAATGTATTTCTTAGTGGTAATAATTGTAAAAGATCACTAAGCGGTATACTTCTGTGCAAAGGTATTAATTTACATGGGGCCTGTGAGGGAACTTCAAATAACCTTTCATTCCACCAGTACGGCACACCTGCAGCGAAAAAATAGAGCCATTCTTTAGACAACTTTCTAACGGGAGTTACGTTCTAATAACGGACCACAGCTGTTGTGGCATGGTGCCAGGGAAAGCACATCTCGTAAGCGTTAGTTCCATGGTCACTTGCTGTATGCAAGCATTGTATCCAAACGTCCCTACTGATACTGAGGCAATGATTTGGCCTCCCTTAAATATCTCTTCTATACGAATTGATACTTTAAGCAGACTGAAGTCTGTGCTTTTACAGACAACAGTGCCTATTACGTCATCAAAAGAAACGTATGATCTTCAAGTTGCAAGGACAACAGCAGAGAAACATACACTTTTATCAACTAATTGCCCCGTGCATTTCGTCGAAATGCTAAGCCAAATCCTAAATATGTCAAATGCCAGGGGTATCGCACATGTATTTAAGACAATTTTTTCGGGACGGTTAACACCCTTCGAAGCAGTCCTGGGCATCTCTCCCAATTTTGTCCATTCGGTCTTTGGCGGCCTACCACTACTTTTGGGACTCGTAGCAGGAATTTTATTTTTGACCCTTCTGCTCCGATATGGCAAGCCAAAACGCAGACATGACTCCAGCAACAATGGAAGAAACGATCCTAGCAATATGCTACCGGGACCGCATAACTAAAGTCCTTGGATTAGCCCGGCTAAGAGATCTGAATATGACCTGGTTTCTTTCATTCAGACCTATATGGCAGAACTGCATCTTACCTGTGCTTCGATGTATGCTATGCGGAGAAGAATGCGTGTTGGACACCTGTCTTACACTACAATCAGCAGTACCAATGGATATCGATACTTTGCTAAGTCCTGTAACGGCTCATGCATCGTGTTGTCCCCAGCGGTTACCAACCCTGATGACGGCATTCGTTGAAACTTCACCACTACGATTAGGTGGGATTGAAGCAAGAAATGAGAGCAACATCACCCAGGTACGACCTTCTGTGAGCATTGCTGATCCTGACACCGATGATAGCAATCATTCTCACGACTGCCCGTTTATATCATTATCATCCTTGGTTGAACTTTCACCTGAAGCTGTAGACTGCTTTTTTGCACAACTATCTGAAGTAATGTTCTCCCCTGAACTCTGAATTTGGCCTTCAGCTTTGATAAACAAAAGCTACTGAAAACATTTGGAACTATTTTTTTCCCCTGAAAACGAAATTATTTTGTCCAAATTCCAAAATATTTACCTTTTTTTGGCACATGTACTCTGCTTACAGTTGAACTATTCATAAAGAACCGAGCTTCTATTTTTAGTAATTCTAGAGACAAAATATGACCTCAGCCTTTAGCACACTTACTAGTAATTTCATTTATATGTGATGAAATAGTCTCGACTTTCTTTTCTGTATTAAGAGACATTTCATGTGTAATTTTTGCAAATCGTTCAGCTAAATATATATGCATTTTTTTGAATGATTACACTGCTTAAAAACGTACAGTACCTATACTCTTTCGTGTATTTCGCATACACCATTTCGAATGCAAAATGTATTTTGGGGTGGGTTGGAATACACATGCACCTTTATTGCTTAGTTTTTTAGTAATTGATGGACATTAGATCGTGGAGTGGGTATTGTGTTTTTATCTAGGAACCTGAATCAATATTACCATTTTATGCCCTTACACGGCTATAATCAATAAATATCCCTATAATGGCATAAGAATCAGATCCATATTTCAGTAAATCACCCTTGCAGCCCAAGGCATGGCAAAAGCTACTTCCTTAGATTCCTAGAAAGCACAACGAGTTCTTTCAACACACCAAACCTCCAGCAACCTGGGAAATCCCTGCTTGCTTTGTTTTGATTTGTAATAGAACTCCTGCGAGCACTGTAAGAACGGCCAGTTCTTAGTGACATCTTTAACGTCTTATGTCCAAACCTTACGTCAAACTGGGCACCTTTCAGGTATAAATATACCAACGTTGCCTTAAGCAAACACACGGTGGTGGTTTTGGAGCAGAGCAGCTACTCTACTTGCCGAGAGCCCAGCAGACGCGATAAGCCAACGGACCCTGCCCCTCCTCTTTGACCCGCTGAGAAAGACGCTGTCTTTTCTCCTGCCGAGAAAATCCAGCTCCGGCGTTTCCAGCCTACCCATGCGGGTGACTGGGATATCGAGTCCTGAGAGAGAGATACCAGACCTCCTACATTCCATTTCCAAGGTACAGTGCTGACTAATCCCTTAGAGAGAATTCTTGAGTCAGATTCTTGGCAAAACCTACTTAACTCAAAAACTGCTACATACTTACTCCTTCCCACGTATTAGGCTTAGGTCAGGTACACCGGGGTAGGCGTATTTTAGAAGCACCAGTTGAGCACGTTAGCCTATGTATATATGTTTTATCCATTTTAAAGTGTCTTATGGCTAAGAAACCATATCAATGCTTTTACAGTATTATTTCATAATACTCCTTTTACTGTACGTACTTTACTTCAGATTAAGTATTGAAATTGTAGCAATTCATTTCTCTTGCATGAGTATGAAGACTGCTCAATAAATAATACCTTTTATTGAAAACGCCCGTCTCTCTATTCTCTGCACTCTGGTGAAACCAAGTACGCACATCTGACTGAGTGAAATAGCGGTCTATTGTTTTCACATGACTCTAGAGATTTACTCTTATTCTGAGGGAGCAAAGTTGTCATGTTTATGCGGTTGTCGGTAGCTGAATCCCTTCTTGTCTGAGCCAGGGAAGCTGATCCCTTCCTATTCAGTCAAGAAAGTTTCCAGTGACCTCTGAGCTAGCTGGCGCAAACCTTAATGAAGTATAACATAGTCATTAGAGACCTAGATGACCTCAGGCCTACGTCTACACTGCTGTTTATGTTATTCCAATGTGCAGGGCCTATAGGGAAAATAGGAAGTACACTACAAGTCTAGCAATGTGATTCTTCCTTGCTGGGGCAACCATGCACTTTATAAATTCTAGAACAACCTTTCCTTCTTTGCTGACGGCGACCCTTAGCATTTTGGATTGGAATTTGATCCTTGGGAAGTAAGGAGGAGTATTGGCAAATGACCCACTTATGGTGCCGATACAATTTGGTCCGTAGTGTTAGATAGGGTGGGATCTCCTTTTGAGAGTTCAAAACTGGCTGATACGCAAGGATTGATGTACAGGTCCCTTTTGTAAGGCCCTTTTGGCAGGCCTTCTATCAGAGTAGATACTATTTCTGAGAGTGATGCTAATTTGTCGATGATCGGGCCACAACTGCAAGTCAACTTTGCTTCCTGCTGAGCTCTGCCGATTAGCGAATTTAGTTGGCCGAGTTTCTCGTCAATTCGCCCCACAAAAACGGCCAAGGTGTCGAGTAGAGTCAACTGTAAATCCATTTTATCAGATTGATAGTGGAGAGTGTCAACGGTTCGTTGCATGGTATTTAAAAGACTATCCCAGGTGTTCGACACATTTGATGCTTGAATCCCAGAATTGGGCCCTGGTTGATTTAAGGAATCAGTGGGTGTAAAGGAGGCAGAAAGATTTTGTGAAGTTGTTGAATTTGAGAGAATAGCCTCCTGATCGGAAGCCTGTTTGCTAAACTGATTTTTGTTGTTTGTTTCATCTGTGGGCACAGGTTGTTTAACCGGGGTGACCGGGATGTAGGAAGCGATTAAATCTGCCCAATCCTGTGATCCCAGGTAGGTGAGGTTGACAGGGCTGTCGCACCCGGAGTTTTGTGTGTTTTCTGCGGCCTCCCTTGAATATTCGTACAAAAGGGGGACAGAGCATCTGAATCAATCAAACACTCACACCCAGTCAAAAGACCTGGGTTTAATCCATCACCGTTCTTTAGCCCACTCTGCCACCCCAGTTCAGACATGGCTATATGCAAATCAGTCGGACCCTGTGCCTCATGGGAACAGTCTAGCCCGAACTGCCAAGCCATATCTATGCTCAGACGTGAGTCCCTTGCTCACTTTGCCACTGAATTCAAGCAAGCCGGGCTAAAGACGGCTGGAATGTCAGAAACCGGTCCTCGGAAGCTTGTTTCCGGTCCAGGGAAGGCATGGCTTGGCAGTTCGGGCTGGACTGTTCCCTGGAGTGCCTTGCCTTCTGACTAGTTGGAGTGGTTGGAGTAGTTGAGGAGTTAGTATGCTTGGGAGAGGGGGATGAGCCTAAGGTGGGATTCACCCCCCTGCCGCCTATTTGCGGGGCGACTGGGCTACCAGTACCCCTGTTGATGGACTCCCCTTCTCCCACTGCCCCTACTTTACCATGAGCAGGTGGACCCTGTACGGATGGACCGTCTGTTGAGAAAGGAGTGTTGATGGTGTCTGGGACTTGACCCATAGGTTGACCTTCTTGCGGTTCCTGAGGGGATAGTGGGAGTAGGGAGTCCTGAAGGCACAAGATTTTTCCACTGGACGAAAAGTTGGAGGAAAGTGGGTCCTTTAAAAATTGGAATTTGATGTAATTTTTGGTTGGCGAAGATAGGAATGACGAACCCCAGTCTGGAGAGATAGGTCGCTGCATGCCCAGACTTCATCCAGCGGTGAGTCCGGACTCACACTGACTGCTTTTGTGTTCTCCTTTTGTTCGACTGTGGACGTGGGCTTGGACTTGGATTTGGACTTAATCTCGGGCTGGCCCCTTTTCTTGCCCGACCTCATGCCTGGGTATAGCCCAAGAAGTTAAAGAGATGTTATGGAGCTGTTAGATCAGTCGGGCTTCCCCCTGGCCCCTTTACGGAGCCCGGTTTTCGTAGGTCCCTGTGGGGTTCAAAGACTGGGGACCTTGCCGGTGGGCGCAGAGTACAGAGACCCCCCCACAGGACCGCAACTTGAGGAGATAGAGCCTCAAAGACCTTTGGGGTCAGATCTGTTGTAGCAGTGCAGTGGTCTTCACCACTCGCCTCCCCTCAGCTCTTGGGATGTCCTGGTGGGCGTGTCTGATGGTCAGGTGTGATCAGGTGTCTGTCTGGTGCCTGGCTATCCGATAATTGTGGCACCTGGCGGGGCGAGCTCGGTGGCTAGAGTGGCTGGGGATAGCTGTGTCTAATGTTCGACGTTAGACCACACTTCTCTGCCCCCTGCTCTGCAAAACTGCAATGCTACCACTAGGCTCGCTTTGCTCTAGGCCCCCGCCTCCTACTGCTACTTGAGGGGGGCACCAGGTGTACACCGGGACACTGGGCAAGGGCAAAGACTTGCGCTGACTAAAACAGCTCCGATCATGGAGTTCCGTAGAGGGAGGCAGGTGGGTAACCGGTAGGTAGTGAGAGCAGGAGGGGGGAACAGCTAGTGGAACAGTTGATAGAATGGCAGGCTCCGGCTCCATGTCAGTTTGTGCTAGGTGCGGGCCAGGACGAAGAGCAGAAGCTTCCCCGCCTGTCGTCTGTCAATCCCGTCCCACTCGCAGCAGCTCACCTCAGTCTACTGTGTAGGGCGGGAAAATCGGGAAGATCCTGCAGCTGGCGCTGCCCTCGCTGCTGCTCAGTGGACCGGGAAACTCTGGTCGCCAGTCGCGGGAGAATTGTGACAAAGTTTGTGGCTAAACCGGGAGCCAAGAAACTGGGAGACCTGAGGTTCCATGATTCTGAACCCGTTCAATAAAGGTCGTCGTATCGAGACGATTTTGGTATCAGCGGACCGCAAATGACGAGTGCGGCATGTACGAGTGTTTTCGTCATGATCGATCAATGGAAACACTACGTATTCAGGGATTTCGTTCGAACCTTCGGGTTCCATTTTGTGTACGGCAGCCATTTTGTGGTTGCCCTCACATAGGCCGATGACTGCGGCCGAACGAGTCCTTGGGACACGTACACCTTTAGCTGACTTCTGGGTGACCTGAACGAACTGACTCCCTTGCCCGAGGCTAACCTCGTTGAGCCAGTTCCTTGTTAGGCAGCTGGTCAGATAGAGACCAAGAGCAGGACATTGTTGAGTTTATGGTACATGCACACACCCTTCTATCTTGCTTCTCATCTGTTTCTGCTCCTTCCTTTATGGCTTAATTTATGATTTGGGTTGAGGTCCTTTTATTATGGGTTTGTCCGGCCTGTCCGAGCAAGAATGTTGGATTTTGCCTTGTCATTTCTGGTGGGCTGGACAACTGAAAGTGGGATTGTCGTTATGCGATACTTTTAAAATGTCACTGTTTGATTGGTCCGTTTGTAAGTAATTGATGCTAGCCAGGAATGTGATTTTTGGCATAAAAGACAATGTCTCGCTTTACTAAATTGTGCAGTCTCTAGCGAACCACACGTGTCGTGCTTCGTAGACCTCTGTTCCTGGTTGGCGCCCAACGTGAGGCGACTTCAGTGGTACCGGTCCAAGCCTGAAGATCGCGAGGAGCTTTGCATGAAAATTCTGGAGGAAGGCCTGCCACTTCATCGACCCCTGTATGTCGTCGTGGTCCGAAAGTCTTTGCTGTGAGGTTCCCCGCTTTCCGACGGCTACGAAGGACTGCTGCCCTGACTGTCGCCCTGTCTTGGAAGCCTTTTGACGATTTGCAGAGCGAGACAATGGACGGGTCTTCTGGCAACGGCATCGATATTTCAGTTAAGTATGAGTGGAGCGTCTCCCAGTCCTTATTTTTGTTTTGGGTATCCCCTTGGGATCTTTGATTTGGGACTTGCAAGCTCCAAAGCAGAGGGACTAGTGTATTGGTGAGACTATCTTATTCGATATTCCCTTGAAGTTTGAAGCTAGACTAGTGAGCGAAGATGCCTGGTCTTAGCAGACTTGGAAAGATATTTTGTTGTGGTTGTAATAGGTATTCCCGATTGGAGGACTTGTGTCAGGTGCCTCCGATTGGAACTCCGACCTATGAGCTCTATTTAAAACATGGCGTGGGCCCTATCACGTATAATGAAGTATGGATTAGATATACTAGGAAGGACGGTGTCCTAAAGTGGCTCCAATATGGTAGTTATGCCACGGAGATTTTAGATAATCTAGAAGTTAAAAACTGTTCAAGAAGAAAGCCCGGCAGGCGATGTTTGACTCTTTCCGCCTATTGCGAAAGGAAGCCAAACAGAAAGAAATTAAGTTAGCGAAGAGAAATAAGAGAGAAAGAGGTATTTTGATGGTGCAAGCCTCTATACAGTTTAGGGATAACGAAGAAGAACAAGAGAGTGAACAGTTGCTTAGGCAACGTAAGATGGCGATAGATAAGTGCTATCCAGCTTTGCCGCCTCAGCAGCTGGATGCAGCGAAGGACCTTGAGAAAGATCCTTTGATGTCACATCTATTGAGTTCGCCACCCCCTTATGTGCAGAGTGCTACAGCACCTCAGCCACCTTTAGTTGCACAACCTCCAGTTGCTTTGCCACCTGTGGTTCTACAACAGCCAGCTCCTCTTCAGTTAGCTCCTGTTCCTTTGGCGCAGCCTTCTCAAGGGCCGCCGACTTTGCTACCTGCTTTGTCTCATACTTCTACGCCTGTACTGTCTACTTCTTCTGCTACTGCTCCTACGTATACTTCTGCTCATCCAGTTTTTAGGTCTCGCAACCTATCAATGCGCGCAAGCGCATTGAGCGGAGCAAGAATTCAAGTGCTTGAAATCCTCGTCAAACCAAGGGCTTCTTGGTGCGGTTTTCATTAAGTTCACGTGAATCACGTGACCAAACAAGCACGCGCATTCACAGCCGCACAGCACATCAAAGGGCTTCGCCCAGCGTGCGCTCTGCGACTTCTCCTCCCCTAATTAATCATGGCTGGCCTGCCGGCCGTACTTTCATTTTCCCGGCCGCTCTGCATTATCAGGTACGTGTTGGTGACGCATTATTTCACTTTGTCTCCGTGCGTGCATTTATTTACATTAGGTCCTATCTCTTGTTTGTCTTTCGATCTTCTCCCTGTTATGTACACATCACCAATTAATTATATAACGGAACCTCAATGTTGCCACCTCGGACACCAGCCACTCTCACCCATTTCCTCCTATTTCCATTTAAACGTGTAGCTTAAAAAATGTCATTGTGCGCCCTTCCTTTCACCCACCTTTCCTCAACACCTTCCATCAACGTATTTATGAACCTTCGTTTTCACTAGCATCCTCTTTTTCTTATACGCTCCTATTCACTCTGCCTCACCGTTTTCGTTCTGCACCCTCATTTACTTCACGATTTTTTCACTTACACTTCTTTCCACTTGTGCCTTTTTATTCATGCTCCTCCCATTTAATCCTCCCCTCTGTTTCTACATTCACCTGTCGCATTTTAGGCATCCCCCTTATCGTCTTCTCATTCAGTTATACAGAGTCTTTCGTGTTTTCTAATTTACTGCAATTTCTATTCTAGACATTATTACTTATGTCCTTTTCTTAGCTCCTGCTGCCCAGTCCCTTTCAAGAAGATTCTGATGGTCATTGGGATGATCTTAGCTATCCTTTTCCTGTTCTATCTTTGTGTACAGTGTGCTCCTGCTATTTGTGGCCTTTGTGCTACTTCATGTGCAAGGACACCTGTCCAGAGAGAGTTGCTAAGTACTAGGATGATGCTACAGCAACATCTTGATGATCTGATGAATATAGACCTGGATTCAGACTGACATGAGTTTGGGTTTGTTGCCTATGTAAGGGCAAAAGGAGGGCCTGAGGTTCCGTGATTCTAAACCCGTTCAATAAAGGTCGTCATATCCAGACGCTTTTGGTATCAGTGGACCGCAAATGACGAGTGCAGCATGTACGAGTATTTTCGTCATGATCGATCAATGGAAACACTACGTATTCATAGATTTCGTTCGAACCTTCGGGTTCCATTTTGTGTACAGCAGCCATTTTGTGGTTGCCCTCACATAGGCCGATGACTGCGGCCGAACGAGTCCTTGGGACACGTACACCTTTAGCTGACTTCTGGGTGACCTGAACGAACTGACTCCCTTGCCCGAGGCTAACCTCGCTGAGCCAGTTCCTTGTTAGGCAGCTGGTCAGATAGAGACCAAGAGCAGGACATTGTTGAGTTTATGGTACATGCACACACCCTTCTATCTTGCTTCTCATCTGTTTCTGCTCCTTCCTTTATGGCTTAATTTATGATTTGGGTTGAGGTCCTTTTATTATGGGTTTGTCGGGCCTGTCCGAGCAAGAATGTTGGATTTTGCCTTGTCATTTCTGGTGGGCTGGACAACTGAAAGTGGGATTGTCGTTATGCGATACTTTTAAAATGTCACTGTTTGATTGGTCCGTTTGTAAGTAATTGATGCTAGCCAGGAGTGTGATTTTGGCATAAAAGACAATGTCTCGCTTTACTAAATTGTGCAGTCTCTAGCGAACCACCCCGGCCGTGCTTCGTAGACCTCTGTTCCTTGTTGCAGCCAATAAACTTGGTCTTTGACATCACCTAGAAGTGTCCCGTGTCTCTGTATGTCAAGACAGGAGAACTCGAAGACATTAGGCGTTTTCCCTGGCGCCGCTGGGTTCTAAAACCCGGTTCTTCGGACCGGGGACCGGGAGACCGGAAAGATCGGGACCGGGAAGCTCCTGTGGCAGCTACCGCTGCTGACGCTGCTGCTGCTCGCCTGCACGCCAACTTGCTCAGGCACAATGGAAAACACGGACTGGATCCAACTCTTCCCAATCCAACAGGACCACAGGACCACACGCCTGTCACACCATTAATCTCAAACAAATTAAATCTTCTGTCGCAAACACGATGGAGGTACTTCAAGCAGCAAAATTACAATTAAATAGCTTAAAGTATCCAATGGGTAAGCCAGTAACCTTATGGGAAACCTTTACGGCCGAATTTGCAAATGCATACTCAACAACAGTACGGCACTCCCTATCTCTCGGCTCCCCGGTCACAGGGAAGATTTCAAGCACCCAGAAACTGGCATTAAAAAAACACAAAAAAGCGATTAACAAATCCCTAAGGCTATTGAGAACAAGCCCAGGCGAAAGCGGTCTTCTCCAACAGCTTCGCAAGCACCGGGCGGATCTTAAAAAACTTAAATGGGAGATTAAAAGATTTAATGAAGAAGACCTCTGGGCTAAACTTCACTACAACTATAAGGGGAACAACAGTTCCCGATTTTGGTCCACAGTAAACACATTTTTAAACCCAAAACGTGGTGGAATAACATCGCACATAACCAATAACTCCTGGGAATCTTTTTTAGACATTCATTTCAACCAACAGGCCATTGGAACAAACACGCTCCAGGACGCCCAGGAGGGCCATCCCCCACAAACAGTAAAATCACATGAAAAAGCAGAAATCGAAATCAATGCTGTTACACTTAGGAAACTAATTTCCAAAGGAAGGAGGGATGGAGCTCCAGGGCCAAACGGAATTTCTCCAGCCCTCTTCAAATTTGACCCGGAATACTGGGCAAATCTCTGACCCCACTCTATATGTCTGTCAGGTACTCTGGGCGCCTCCCTGCATCATGGAAGGGATCAGTTATTTCACCGACATATAAAGCAGGGGACAGAATTTTTCCAAAAAACTATCCCCCAATAGCCCTTTTGGGCATTGAGGCAAAATACTTCGCAGGGCTTCTACTGACACAGCTGTGTGAATGGGCTACTAAGTACAATATAATTCCACCCAGTCAAACTGGATTTTGTAGAGACACTGGAATTACAACAAACCTCCTGCCACTATCGCTACTTATAGACAAAGCAAAACTGACTAAACAAACTCTTCACTTTTGCTTTGTGGACTTCAAGGCGGCCTTCAACAATGTCAATTGAGCCAATCTTTGGAGAAAACTAGCCTTCTGGGGGATCCCTGCTCCTCTCCTAAACCTATTGATCGAACTGCACTCCAATACGTGGGTTCAGGTGAAGCTTGGGAACGGCACCCACCTCTCTAGGTGCATTCCAACTACAAAAGGCCTTAAGCAGGGGTGCGTTTTTGCGCCAACCCTTTTCAACAAATTCACTGCCGATCTGCCAACTGCTCTAGAAGCCTGCAACGCGCACGCCCCCGATTAGGGGGTAAAGCCCTGCCCAGCATATCCTATGCAGATGACATGGTCCTGGTTAGTCATACCAAAGTAGGACTGCAGCATCTCATTAACTCATTGCATGGATACGCCGAAGAGAACTCACTTGAAGTAAATATGGACTAAACCAAAGTACTGTCAATAACTGGGAACAAAAAGTCGCACTCTTGGCTCCTTGGAACACAGGTCGTTACGAACTGCTCTGAATACAAATATCTTGGCATCATAGTAGACAAAGGAGGTCGTTTCTCAAACCACCTTGAGGCCACAAAGAGAAAAGGTATGCTGATCACGACAACACTTAAACAACTTAAAACTAAGTTGACTGGCCCCACTCTTCTACCATTGCTTCGTGTCGCCCAAGTTAAAATACAGTCATCTATTACTTACAGCAGCGAAGCATTAAGAGACACAGACGCGAAAATGCTGGATACAATCATTTCAAAAGCATACAGACTTCTCTTAAATCTGCCATCTTACACCTCACAAGCCCAGATCCGGCTAGAATTCGGACCAACGAGTCAAATGCTCGCAAGGAGAGGATCATACATTAAGTGCTGGTACAAAATAAAGAATTCACCAGAGAACACAATGAACCATCAGCTTTGGCAAGATTTGTGCAGCTGCTCCAAAATTGCCGGGGAAAAAAAACTTAGAGGAGTCCCTGACTGTTACAGGACAATAAGAACTATGGGAAACACTGTTATCGCACACACAATTTAAACATGTAGTAAATAAGAGTATAAAGAGACTTTCGCTCATAGAGGACAAAGCTATCTTTGCTCATAGGAGTCACGCCTGGGTGACTGAGTACATATAAATCACCCGGGTTACAGGCATACTTTGGACTGGGGTACTGCAGCAAATCAAAAGAAGCGTTTTTAAAACACAGGCTAGGAATCCTACCAACCATACCACATCTACAACCATGGTTGAGAAGGAACTGTAGGTACAACATGCAGGTTATGCGGTGCAGGGAAAGAAGATATCAAACATTTGCTATGCACCTGCTCGAAGTTGAAAGAGTAGCTCTTTTAAAAACGTCTTTTAATGAACACAGAATACGCACACGTACATAAGCAGTCCTTGCATGCTTCGACCCAGGATTTCCATCACTAAACGGGAAGTTGGTGAAATTCCTGAAATTAGTGGTGCTTAAATTAGCAAACCAAGATGTCGGTGGCCCAGACAAGACATAAGGAACTATGTACACTTCCCAAACCCTTATTTTACTACTGTTATAGCTTTTAATAATTATGATCTCTCTTTTTAAGACTTTTTATCGATGAAATGTGCACTCAATTGTATTTTTTGTAATGGTTTTAATTAATCAGAAACAATATTTTTTTTACTTACTTACTTACTAGAACAATGAAAATTTGGCTTAGATCTAGAAGAACTCAACTCTGGGTCAGATATTGGTGTTGGATCTGGAACTAGCTCCACTAGAGCAGAGACCCATCTGGAACAAGTGTGGCCACCAGCAAAGGAGTGAGGGGCCAGGTGGAGATGTAACTGGGACAGTCAGGGGTTTGGCTGGGGCTCCAGTGAATCGATGGGGCCCAAAGGTGCTTCAGGATTACCCTGAAAAGCTGAAATATTGCCTTTATGAAGGCCTTTATCAACTACAGAATCGATACGGCCTAGGACATTGAGGGTAGCTGCGGAATGGGGGTAGAGTTTGGCCCTTTTGAATGCAGAATGTGTGCCCACTTCCTGAAGCAAGAATTACTGTTGGACTTCTGCTACCTGGATTTCGTTTTTCCTATGAGAATTCTCCTTGGACTTACTTTGAGACTTACCAGAGGACAGAGACCAGATCTTGGAGCAGGACAGTTTCTTGCTCTTGGTGATTCACAACTTCACCTCCTGCTCCCAGATGGCCTTCTGGTGCACCAGAGAGCATTTGTTTCATGACTCAGAATCTTGCTTGCATCTGAGATGTCAAATAATAATAAAGGAATCTTGTCGTGCGCAGACTTAGCCCAATGGGCGTCAAGGCGCCTAATTCCAAAAACCAGCTCATAACAGAAACCTGCAGTTCAACCTATGTAGGCTCTAGAAAAGCACCATGTTTTTAAGGCCTTTTTGAAAAGATCCAGGGAAGGTAGAGTTTTGATCTCCATGAGCACGATGTTCCAGAGCTGGGGAGCAGCGACAGAGAAGGCCCTAGCTCCCCATCTGGTGAGCTTGAAACGAGGGACAACAAGCTGAAAAGTCCCGAAGATCGGAGACAGGTGTTATTCAGCCTAGTAACAGATATCTGCTTCCTATAGAGGCTGCACAGTTTGAAGCCTGTGTTATTTACGATAGACATCCCTAGAACATGGTCAATAAAAAACCCTTTTTGAAGTATGTGATTGGTTTGGAAGTCCGTAAATCACTATGTTCAGGAGCAAAGGTTCGGATACAGATCAAAGGGCAAGGAAAAAAAGAACCAACATCAGCAGGCTGGAGAGGGGTGACATATGGCTCTACGTCACCTCTTCCAGCGACTGAACAGGGTGGCCACACAGTCAGATACCACCTACGGGCATCTAGGAGTAATTGCTGGAACAGGGTCTAGATCCAGTTTGATGCCTGGTGAAATCAAATGGTGAGAAATCTGCTATTGGATGTATCCATCTAAAATGTGTCCTTTCCCATCCAGTAATCCATGTAGGAAGACAAGTATATTCTCCTCCTGAACCTTTGAAAATATCAGTGGTAAAGACGTCATTCCGAAGAGTAAAACTAAGAACTGATAGTGTTTTATACCTACCATGAATGAGAGGGACTTGTTTCTAATGAATGGGGGCGAATCTTTCAGATTGATGGTAGTATATTTGCTGACCATCATTATAGAAATGAGATTGGCAAGGTGGCCACCTGAAGACTGATGTAGCAAACAACTTGTAGAACCTTCAGGTCCTAAACTGATCTGAGTGTTCCATAATTTAGGAAACAGCTCACATGAGGCACAGGGTCAGACTGATTTGCATATGGCCATGTCTGAACTGGGGTGGTGGAGTGAGCTAAAGAATGGTGATTGATTTAATCCAGATCAGTTGACTGGGGGTGGGTGTTTGATTTGCTCAAGCGCTCCGTCCATCATCCCTTTTGGTGTAGCTAGCTTTTCAGCACTTTAGTAAGAAAGGGCTGCTAAGGTGCCTGTTTATTGCAGAGGTTGTGCCTTTGCTGTACTCTCTCATTCAAGAGAATCCCCTTGGAGTATTTTGCCTAGATTATCGAAGGATTCATTCACTTATTCACGAAATATGGTAGCACCTCTAAAAGGTCTTTTGTGTATATGACCTAAAATAAAATAGAAAAAATGACAGTCTGCTTGATAAAATAGCTGTGAGAATTTGCCTAGATATATACTCTCTTTTAGACTTATCTAGACATAATGGGAATTCTGGCCACAGTCTGACCCTGTAACACACTGGAACGTAATGGAGATTGTCAAAATTGCTCCCTATGGGTCTCATCACTGGCAGGAAATTGTAAAGAACGACAAGTTGCTTCCCTTCGGTAACACTCTTTCTGGGGAAACTAACAGCAGATTACTCACCTTGGGAATACCTCCTGGTGGCAGACTAGTTCCAGAAAATTCTCAGCACTTCCCTTGCTCATCAGTAGGTGGTTTCATGTGGCTCAGTGTCAGATTGTCCTGTCCCAGAAATGACGTGTGAGGTCCTACATAGCCATCATTTCTGCATGCTGATGCCAGTTTTTGATATCTGTCCTTGCCATCGGAAACTGAGCTTTAGTAATGCGATTGTACCAATGTGTAGATCTCTAAGACTCAATATTATTAGCATGGACCAACAGAATGGAGAAGAGGGTGGGTGAAGAATCTGCCATTAATACCAAAGGCAATTAACTTGCTCTTCTGAAGATACTTCTAACCACGGACTCCTCACCTTGTGAACAGATCCCAAAACAGTAACCCCACCCCCAAGGTGATGGGTCTATGGAATGACACATCAGGAAATCCTGCAGGACAAAAATGGACAAACTGCCCCTCTCATAAGACTTGGCTGTCCAGATAGTAGTGCATTGTAAATGTAAGGACTGACCCTCACGTTGCAGCCTGGTAAATGCCCAAACTGGCAAACAACACACCAGCAAAGAGGTAGCAGTGTTTGTACTTGTAGAATGAGCACACAGACCTTTGGGAGGTTGATTCATGGCCAGTCTGTAGCACATCATGTTGCACAGGACAATCCATCAGAGATAACCCTGCTTTCCCACAGCTTTTCTGTCTTTGCACCAGAGGACCCCACCAACAGCTAATTAGAACGCTTGCAGGGTAACACATTGTCCTATGTGGAAAGGTGTGGCATCTTTCAGGAAGAATGCTGCTTTGGTTCTTATAACTAATTTCTCCTGGAAGAGGTTGGAATATGGTTGCTGAACAAAGTGCGCTTGAAACTCATGCAACAAGCTTAAGTTAGCAATGTAATTAAAAGGTTTTCAAAGTAAGCAATCGAAGCAGACAGTAGTGCATTGGCCGAAATGGAGTGCACATTATTAACATGAGAGCTAGACGGAGGTCCTAACGGGGCAACGAAAACAACGTTGGCAGGAACATAGGTCATCCCTTTGAGAAAAATACATCAACAGGTGATTTGAAGAAGGATGGCTGATCAGGAAACCATAGAAAGGTTGATCATAAATACATAATCGTCAGAACAGCAAGACTTTGCTGGGCTAAGGATAAACAAAAGAGTATTATAAAGGACTACTTGGCTTCCAAAGATGGGTATGTCGGGAAGTAAACCAATGTGTCCAGCATAAATGGGGCCAGTGGAAATGACACTAACTCAGAAGGGAGATCAAATTCCCCAAATATCAAGCGTTGCTGTTCAATCTGCAATCAAGCATGTGTAAGTTGTGCAGGCTCAGATGCAGGACCCTGTCCTGCTGATGTAAAAGGAGGTCGTCCTGAAAGGGCAGCAGATTCAGAGCACGAAAGCTCAAGACCAGAAATTCTGGGCACCACACTCTCCTCACCCAATCCAGCTACTAGGATGGCCTGAGCTTGATCGTTCCTGAACTACTTCAGAACCTTGGGTAGGAGAAGTTGAGGCAGGAAGGAATATGAGAGGCCCCAGCTCCAATATAGGCGAAAGGCATCTCAGAAAGAGAAAGTTATCTCTGAGCGAAAATTGCCTTGGAAACTCCAATGCAAAAAAGCTTGGATGCTGCTTGTTCTTTGCAGTGGCAAAAAGATCGAGCCAGGTTTCTCCCCATTGCTGGAAGACGCACTGTGCCACCTCTGAATACTACTGCCATTTGTGATCTGCTGAGCATGGCATTGGCACAGGCCCTGTGACTCCATTCCACCTTGGTTTTTGCAGCACCACATGGCGGAGGTGTTAGCTATAAAAACCTGCACTCTTTCCCCCTTGATCGGGAGGAAGGCTGAGTGCCAAGTAGGCAACAAGCAAATCTAACAGGTTGATGTGGAGGTGGGCTTCAGCCAGAGACAAGAGTCCTCTTCACCTTTCCCAGATGACCTCGCCAACCCAGCAAAGATGACTCTGGGTGGGGTAGGGAACGGTGTCTGCCACCAGTCCAATTGCTGTGAAGAAGCCACCACTGCAGATCTTTTGCAATCTCCTGACACCTAGGAGTACGAAATATTATTCCCTTGGAGCATTGTCCACTGCAAATTCAGAGCATACGAGTGTCCACAAGCAAGATGTAGTATGCCAAGAGGCTTCAGAGCAGCTCTCACTGAGGCCAAGGTCATGGGTAAAAACATTGGTATCATAGTCTGAAAGGTTCTAGACTTGTTGAGGTGGAGGAAAGATTCTTAATAGGACAGGTTATGGGGTGGTTCTAATGAAGGAGCGTCTGTGAATGGAGCCAGGTATTACTTTGACACATTGATGGAAATTCCCAGTCGTGTCAACAGGGTTGTCATTGTCTTGAATTAATCCACCAGTCTGAGGCAAGCCTACCTTCAGCAACAAGTTGTCAAATTATGGGAAGACTAGTATTCCCAACCTGCGAAGATGGGCAGCGACCACCACTATCCCTTTCGTGAACACCAGAGGCACAATAGTAAGGCTGATGTGAAACAAAGAGTACTGAAAGTGCTTGTGGCCTACCTCAAACTGCAGGTTGTGACTGTAGGATGGTGTTATGGAAATAAGTGGCCTGCAGATCCATTGCCACCATTCAGCCTCCTGTATCCAGGGCAGGCAGAACTTGGCTCAGGGTGAGCATTTTGAATTTGTCCGTCCTGAGGAAAATGTTCAGGGGGTAAAGATCGCGGATGGGACAGAGGCCTCCCCCCCCTTGTTCAGCACCAGAAAGCAACAAGAGTAACAATCACCCCTGACCTAGGATACTGGCATCCTCATTATGGTTTCCCTGCCCAAGAGTACCTAAACCTCACTTTGCAGAATGGACAAGTGATCCTCCGAAAGTCGTGGTGGTACAGGAGGCATGTTCAGAGGGTTGGAAGGGGCGGGTATAGCCGTATTCAACAATTTGGAGTACCGATTTTTCTGATGTGATACTCCTGAGATAATGGGTGGTCTGCCTGCCTACTGGGCGACTGTGCACTGTTGACAGCAACTTAAAGCAGTTTTATGGCAGCTGTGGAGAGAGGGGCAGGGGATTGGATAGTTTGTTGCCCCTAGGAGCATAGACTCAGATGGCAAAATCTGACTTCTGCCTCGAAAAGCCTGCGAGGTCTGGTTTTGCTGAAGCGAAGTCTGTTATGGCCTCTAAAGAAACACTCTTCTGACGACTCTAAATTGACAAAATTGTTAGTGGAACTGCTGGATAGGAGAACCTGCTTTTTCCTGTTCTCATGATTGTTCCAGATCGAAGAGACATGGGTCATTGAATGGCATATCCATTTCGGGTTTGCTGGAAATCCCAAGTAGAGTGAATCCAGGTTTACTGCCAAAGCACTACACTAGTATCGACTGTCTCCCCCCAAGCCACCAGTAGTGTCCAGGCCAGAATGTATGGCTTATTTTGCTGTATCCTGACCATCCTGCATAATCTGTTGTAAGTTGGCTCGAAGGTCGTCTGGGACTACAGGCAAGATATCAGCTACCATATCCCCCAAAGTTGGAAATAGCAGCACAATAAAAAACTGTAGTTAGCAGAACTGAGGGCGTGGCTAGCTGAGGAGCACATTTATCTGGTAAACACCTCCATGCATTTCGACTCTCTGGTGGGTTAGTCAGAAATGCATTATGGTTGAGTTGGCTAGTGAAGTCGGAGACTACCAGGCTCTTCAGTGTTGGATGCTGAAGGAGAAAGGATGGTTCACCTGGGGTAGGCCTATACTTCCAGGCACATTTGTCAGACAGCAGAAATGTGAGGACTGTTATTGCTATTTGTTTGTGGCAATCGTTACAAGGTTTAAACCTTGCCTTTTTAGTAGATGCATGTCCCTTGCACACAGGAAAATGTCAAAAGATTTAGTTTTTTTAGGGCTAATAGAAATCAAGGCAGTGAGTTCCAGATATATGTCGGAAGGCACGGAATGAAAAACTGAGGTGGCTATGTAGTGGCCCCAATGTCACTCCCGGGACAGGATTGAGACAAACACGGAGCAGCATGACACCACCAACTGAGACACATGGGAATTTACTGAGAAAGATTTCTTGATCCACTCAGCTGCCTTTGGCTATACCTAAGGTGAGGAACCTGCAGTTAAAAGTATTAACAGAAATAATATGTAAAGGAAATAGAATCTGTTAGTGGCAACCTACATGACTGATGCTCAATATTAATTTGGCTGAATTTTGCAACGTTGTCACACAGACCTCAAATGTACCTTCTTTTAAGGATGGTCGCTTAATACTTAACCCAATTAAAAAGCGAAATACCACCTATGACCTTCATCCATATTGGCAATTCTGCTTGGTGGCTTATTCTAAAGCATAGAAATCTGGCAAGATACTCTAGGAGTAGAAGAAAATTTTACATGCAAAAATGGTTCGAAGGCCTGAATATGTTTGCCATATTTAGGCAAGAATACCTACATTTAATTTAGGAGTCTTAAGGCAATAATTTGGCGTGTATTGCATTCTGGAAATTCCTTGACAGAATTGCAGACTCCCCCTAAACTGGGCAGGGACAAACATTCCAAAATGGTTGGAAAAAAACATTCCAGAATCAAACTTGTTCTGAAGGATACTAAAATAATTCCTTTCTTGATGTAACATTACTGTGGAAACTTGGAAGAGATTACTGTTAGCATGAGCGAAAGTCATTTTGTTTTTAGCATCCATTTTAGTTAAGCCATGTGCTTCGTAGTCTTCGCTGTTGCCTGCTTCTCTATTAGGCCAGTCATAATCTATAATTGGCTCCTGCAGCTCTGAGCCGGAGTACAGTGCATGCTCAGAGAGGCCTTAGCTGTTAGGATTCCCCTGTCATGTGCTTAACTGTCAGGCTATTTTAACTGATGTCAGCAACATTGTAACTCCTCCCATTCTGTTGACGAACGAATTTCATATATCCTTTTATGTAAAAGTCTATTTGTGTGTACACTTGTACTGCCTCTTTTTGAACCTCCATGCTTACACTGCACTTACTACAATATATAAGGCCCATGGTTTATGTACTCCATGTGCTGCCTCATACGTTGTCTGGGGGTTCTGTATCGATGTTACAGCTTCCGTGCCAATCTCTTCACTGCCGTCTAAAAGACCAGTGCGCAAAAGGACAAACCCCTGCACCAGATGAGCCCCTGAAAAGGCTCACCCCCACAAATTGACGTCCGTTACCTGGGGTTCATCGGCGACTCGGATGCCCAACGAAGTGGTCTTGATGGAGGTTTGGAATCTCGCTAAGGATGTACACTGTATGAGGAGGCTCTTGTCTTTGCAGGCCGAAGTGCTTTTCTGATTTTCCCGATTCAACCCTCCAGGTGTTGTCAGTCTCCGGCGTTCGTCTTACAGTGACCATTTGGTCGATTCAGAGCTTGGCAGTTGGAAACTGGAGACTTTTGCTTGGTAAGGTCGCTCAATGAACACTTTGTTTGGATTTGCTTAGCCAAGATTTTGGTTTGGGTATATAATAAATTGCAAATTATATTGACAGGCAATGTGGAGATTTTTCTCTCATTTTGGAATTCTTGAACGGTACAATATTCGTGTTAAGAATCGCTTTGTTATAATATTGTATATAATGTAATATTTTTTGACATGCCTGTTTCAAGCACGCTTCGAAGGATGTGTTGGTTTCTTGGAAGTACCAATATGGATTTAGAACAAAATCAGCCGGCTCCCCCCGAGGGGACACCAAATAGGGATATTTGCATTAAAAATGGTATTTCTTCCACAATGTATAGTGCACTATGGTATAAATGTACAAGTTACTTACCTTCGTTAACGATGTATCTGGTAGAGACGATTCTAGCCACAGATTCCTTAACGTAGAATTATCCCAAAGCGTGAGACTGGATCCAGATTTTTTTTTTGCCACAGCATCCCTAAGCGCCAGGGGGACGGCATCACACAACTCCGCCCTGGCATTGTCCGCTTATGTGACATCAGCAAGGTCACATAAGTCCCACCCCGGCGCGCCTACGTCAGTTTTCTTCGGAGAACTTTTCCGCGCCACAACGCGGAGCCATCAGACAAAACTGTGAGAGTATAGGGGCCAGAACCCCTAGTAATGAAAGGGGAAAGGGAAGGGGGGGGGTAGACGAACATCCTGTCAGAAAGAGCGACAGAATGCACTCACTGAAGACATAGCCACCCACAGGGAGGCGAATGCAGAAGACCAAGCCAAAGGTCCTCACAGAACGGGGAGGAAAGGCGGGCCGTGAAGGAATCTGCGGCTAGAATCGACTCTACCAGATACATCGTTACCGAAGGTAAGTAACTCTTACATCTGAGACAAATAGCCGCAGATTCCTTAACATAGAATAGATACCCTAGCTATACCCAAGGGGAAGGAGGGTCTGCGAGAGGACCCCACCAGCCTGGACATAATAGAGGGTCCCACCGGGGACAAGGGCCCATGGGTAAAAGAGCCCTGTCCTCCCCCACCCCAAGCAAGGGGAACCCCTGCATCTAGAAAACCACCAACCCCAGAGGGGATGCAGGAAGACCAGAAGAGAGGCAGCCCGCAGTCCATCAGCAGGAGAAATGAGGGCAAGGTGAAAGGAGGCCAGAGCACCCCACACCCATTCTAGGTATCAAGAACCTCCGCCAGGAGCCCCAAACAAGGAAGGAAGAGGAGCACCTAGGAAGAAGAGCAACCTAGAGACACCAAGGAGAAGAGGTAGAGCAAAGGCAAGCCCCCCCCAACTGGGAACACGCCCAGTGAAGAGGGCAGCCAAGCCTAACACAGAAGGTAATAGGCCAGACAGAACGGCAACAATAAGGCAGGGGGAAGCAGAAAGGGTAGCCCAAGGACAACCAGGGAGAACCGCCCAACAACCCGCAGGGAAAGACTGCGCCCGAAGAGGGACAAGGAACTCAATAACCAGTTCAACCCCTAGGGAGGAGACTCAGAACTGAAGGCAGGGCTCACTGGAAGAAGCGGACAAGGCAAGGAGGACTGTCCGGCTAAAGTGCCAGAAGGCACAATGGTGCATGAAAACATTAGGTCAGCACGGCCAGACGCAGATAACACCACAGAACGGTGCACTCAGGGCAAGCCAGACTCCAGCCAAAGACAGAGACCAGGAAGGATAAGAAGGGACCGGACACATCGCCAAGTGAGGAGTCCACACACATGGCCTAAAAAGAAGTGGAACTAGGCAGAGCCATGATGCAAGGCCGAAGGCCAGACCAACAACACAGCGACCCCGGAGAAAGACAGCCCAGGGCACAACTAAAGCCAATCCAAAACTATCAGCAAGAGGATCGTACCTGCAACATACCGTAACGCCATGGAGAGTTGAGGCCCGAAAGGGGACCACACCTCCCCAGCACATGACAGAGCTATATAATAGCTACCATTACCCTACATAGGGCAGGTCACGTCCCAAGACACAGGAACCCTCTTAGGAAAAACATTACGCAGCAGAGGAAAACAGAAAGACCTGGGAGGAACCCACAGACAGCTTGCCAATCAGCCAATGAAAATAACAGGTCTAGCAAAAGCCAAAAAACACATTCAAACAAGCATTGGCATAGCCAATAGGTCTCCCTTTTGGGACCTAACAAGAGTTTAGTCGTGCACTACATTATCCTTGGTGCTGGGCCACCAGGGTATTGAAGAGCTATACAATTACTACACACTGGGTGTGAAAGAAAGAGTGAATAGTTTTTGTGCATGGAAATGGTGCTGGGTTAGTGTTTAAGAAACAGCAGAAGGACTGTACCTTAAAGAATGCATACATTTTGACTGTTCCTAGGTAAACAAAGCAGTGGGAAAAAAACAGCAAACACACAACCCCTCTGTCCTAAGACCACAACCCAGGCAGCCTTGCGCATCAACCCCTCCACGAAGCACCTAGAGGCGGCCCAGTACACAAGCCCGCTTCGTTCTATTCTGGGCCCTCAAAGAGGAGGAAAGTGGCGAGGCATCCAACACCAAGCAATGATGGGCGAGGAGACCGGCACTCCTCTGAAGGAATGCACCTTTAAGTAATTAAAACAGCAAAGATGCCTGTGCTCGCATCACATGTCATAGCTCCGAAACCATTCACTTCTCATTTCATTCTGTCCCAACCTTTCACACTAGAAAAGGTGATGTTTTAAAAAAATGCATTAGAATGGAGTGTTCAGTTTTTATCGGACGTTCACGCACTGTATTCAAAGTTTCACTTGAGCACAGTGCTCATTTAGCTGGCATGATGCTTCTCACATGTGTGTTTAAGTATACATGGGCATGTCTTTTCCAGAGTATCCTACTTTTAGCACCTCTGCCTCAAATTAAAAATGCGAAGCAAGATGCTTAGGCAAGTTTTAGAACGTTTTTCATCAATACCTGCACCTATGCAGTTTTTAGAATTTGGAGCAGATATCTCAGCGTTATTTCCATCTATTAGCTTTCCAACTCCGACAGCAGCTCGTTAACCAGGGATATTTCTAGACACACATCCATGATGCCTGACACAGCGGTGCTGGGCAGGGTTGAGGGATGAAGGAAACTGAGAACAGGAAACATCAAAGACGCTGATGATGGGGGAAGGACAAAAACACAAGCGGTGCAGTGCACGTAGTCTCTGGGGCCCGAGGTTTTACATGCTGGAGTGCTTGCAGGACCGTCGTGCGTGAAGCACAATAAATAGATGCAAATCCAGTTTAATGTGTTTAAAGCTAGAGGTTTCTTAAAAAGTATACAGAACTATGCCTTACAATGAAAGGTCAATGTTAAAAAAAGTATGGTAGGACCTTTGTTGAAAGATCGGATACAAAAGTTTTGAGTGTGGGTGTGTGAGAGTGTGTGTGTGAGAGTGTGAGTGTGTGTGTGAGAGTGTGAGTGATTGTGAGAGAGTGGGAGTGATTGTGAGAGAGTGGGAGTGATTGTGAGAGAGTGGGAGTGATTGTGAGAGAGTGGGAGTGATTGTGAGAGAGTGGGAGTGATTGTGAGAGAGTGGGAGTGATTGTGAGAGAGTGGGAGTGATTGTGAGAGAGTGGGAGTGATTGTGAGAGAGTGGGAGTGATTGTGAGCGAGTGGGAGTGATTGTGAGCGAGTGGGAGTGATTGTGAGCGAGTGGGAGTGATTGTGAGCGAGTGGGAGTGATTGTGAGCGAGTGGGAGTGATTGTGAGCGAGTGGGAGTGATTGTGAGCGAGTGGGAGTGATTGCGAGAGAGTGCGTGGGTGCGAGAGTGCGTGGGTGCGAGAGAGTGCGTGGGTGCGAGAGAGTGCGTGGGTGCGAGAGAGTGCGTGGGTGCGAGAGAGTGCGTGGGTGCGAGAGAGTGCGTGGGTGCGAGAGAGTGCGTGGGTGCGAGAGAGTGCGTGGGTGCGAGAGAGTGCGTGGGTGCGAGAGAGTGCGTGGGTGCGAGAGAGTGCGTGGGTGCGAGAGAGTGCGTGGGTGCGAGAGAGTGCGTGGGTGCGAGAGAGTGCGTGGGTGCGAGAGAGTGCGTGGGTGCGAGAGAGTGCGTGGGTGCGAGAGAGTGCGTGGGTGCGAGAGAGTGCGTGGGTGCGAGAGAGTGCGTGGGTGCGAGAGAGTGCGTGGGTGCGAGAGAGTGCGTGGGTGCGAGAGAGTGCGTGGGTGCGAGAGAGTGCGTGGGTGCGAGAGAGTGCGTGGGTGCGAGAGAGTGCGTGGGTGCGAGAGAGTGCGTGGGTGCGAGAGAGTGCGTGGGTGCGAGAGAGTGCGTGGGTGCGAGAGAGTGCGTGGGTGCGAGAGAGTGCGTGGGTGCGAGAGAGTGCGTGGGTGCGAGAGAGTGCGTGGGTGCGAGAGAGTGCGTGGGTGCGAGAGAGTGCGTGGGTGCGAGAGAGTGCGTGGGTGCGAGAGAGTGCGTGGGGGTGAGAGAGTGCGTGGGGGTGAGAGAGTGCGTGGGGGTGAGAGAGTGCGTGGGGGTGAGAGAGTGCGTGGGGGTGAGAGAGTGCGTGGGGGTGAGAGAGTGCGTGGGGGTGAGAGAGTGCGTGGGGGTGAGAGAGTGCGTGGGGGTGAGAGAGTGTGTGGGGGTGAGAGAGTGTGTGGGGGTGAGAGAGTGTGTGGGGGTGAGAGAGTGTGTGGGGGTGAGAGAGTGTGTGGGTGTGAGAGAGTGTGTGGGTGTGAGAGAGAGTGTGGGTGTGAGAGTGTGGGAGTGTGTGGGTGTGTGAGTGTGTGGGTGTGAGTGTGTGGGGGTGTGAGTGTGTGGGGGTGTGAGTGTGTGGGGGTGTGAGTGTGTGGGGGTGTGAGTGTGTGGGGGTGTGAGTGTGTGGGGGTGTGAGTGTGTGGGGGTGTGAGTGTGCGGGTGTGAGAGTGTGTGGGTGTGAGAGTGTGTGGGTGTGTGTGAGAGTGTGTGGGTGTGTGTGAGAGTGTGTGGGTGTGTGTGAGAGTGTGTGGGGGTGTGTGTGTGAGAGTGTGTGGGGGTGTGTGAGTGTTGGGGTGTGTGAGAGAGTGTGGGTGTGTGTGTGTGAGAGAGAGTGTGTGGGGATGTGTGTGTGAGAGAGAGTGTGTGAGTGTGTTTATTTCATTTGTACAGGGCACATTCTGACATCCGGAAGGCATGGAATAGGTGTCAGCAATTTGGTAACTTTCCAGTGCCAACAACATAAAAGTGTAAAAATACTAAGCCTGGCCCTATTTAGAAAAATAAACCATCCCCAATACGGAGAAAAGCAGAAATGTCCCAGTTACCTGTGGGTTCAGTGTGTGATCTGTGAGCTAAGACACTTGATACAGACACCCCTCCACTGAGGGGGTGTGACTAGTGGGAAACGCAGCAACAAGTCTTGTTCCTTGACACACTCGCCAGAATGTTTGGCACTGCGTTCTTTTTAAACTCGACATCTTGTGTGTGATGCAGAAAACCCTAGGAGAGTTGTGCCAGCAGGGTGCCACGCAGGGCACTGCACGCTCCAGGGCACTGCCTATTCACAGAGCACAGCTATAAAAATAAAACACAGGGCCAAACATCTAAAGCTAAGTCGGCATAAGTGCATCTACAGAAAGAATGTTTCCAGCGGTGCCTAAGCCAGGTAGGTGTATACCGGGGCTTGGTCTCACATAAACATTACTAAATCTGACATGGATTCCTTCCCAGTGGTGTCATCTCGAGCAAACCCGCCTGTTGTATCTGGGAGAAAGCAGCTGATCCACAAACTGGCCCCCAAGTAGCTCTTTTAAAGAATGCTGACTTGATAAACTTCTACACAAAAAGCAAGCTATATTATATTATCTGCGAATGCATAGATGAGGGCTGCAGCGGGAGAGAGCGGCGGAGGGAGTTGTGTGCGAAGCCCTTAATGAGCCATGACGGTTCGTAAATGTAAATTAATGAGATAAGAAAGGCAGATGGCTGCTGCGAGCATTCACACGGACATGCACGCAAGCTTTAGGCCAAGGTAGCACTTAGAAATCCCCCTTTCTAAAAGTCGAGCAGCAGCTCATGCACTGCTCTAGGCTTGACCTAAAAAGGGCCAGCCAACAGCCCCACAGTCCGAAGAAGGTCTTGAATGCACAGTAATCACACAGATCACACAACTGGGGCGACCCACCCCTACAGAAGAACACCTCCCAGGTCACTGAGGGGGGGGGGGGGGGGGGGGGAGAGGAGGATGAGGAGGAGAAGAAGGAGGAGGCCGAAGCCCCGCAAAAAACCTCTGAATGGCCGAGTCCGCAGGGGCTTGGAACAAAAGACCGCCATCGAAAGGAAGGTCCACCAGCTGTTCTCGAACATTCGATGGGAACACACTGTCCTGAAGCCAGGCATGTCGACGAAGTGCGACCGAAGAAGCCATGGCACAACCAAGCACCTCCGAGAAGTCCAGAGCGGACCGAAGAATGAACGCCACCAGCTCCTGGCCATCCAACACATGGTGCCACGAATTAACACAGGCACCCTCCAGAGAAGCGGCAGACATAAGGGACTACGCAGAGTCCCACAAGCAAGAAGTGGCCCTAGCCAAAACACAGAGTGTTAAGAGCCCGCAGAGCTGCACTGGAGGAGGCAAACACATTACGTCCCCAGGAGTCAAGCCAACGGGCCTCCTGCAACAGGGTAGACAACAGCGTGGCAGAGAGGGGGAAGGCATTCTGCAAAAGAGGGCCCCTGGTAGGAGGGTGGAGGGGAAGAAAACGGATCACGTGGCGCCGGATGGTGGGGGGGCAGAAGGTGTTGGGGCACCCGGTCCCCCATGGTGGGGCGGCCCCAAGCCCCCAGAACAGAAGAATGAAGCGAACCCTCAAAGGGAAGCACCAGCTCCCTACCACCAGAACCCTGATGGAGGACCTCCAGAAGATGGTTCGTGGGAAAATGGCCAGCTGGATCACCCATGCGCAAGATACCCATAGCCGTGGAAACAGCGCGAGCAAGGGCAGCACCCACCTCCACAGGGCCCCGCGGTGGAGAAAACAGCTCCTCAGTATGTGACGGCTGCAAGCTAAGACAGCCATCCCCCAAGCCAACTGGAGGAAGGAAGGGCCAGGTCCCGTAAGGAGGAAGAGAGACCGAGGAGTGGGGGACCTGCAGCGCCTCTGCCAAAAACCGCGGCTGCGGTGACGGCAAGGAGCCGTCCTTAGACGACGTTGGGGGGAAAAGCTACGACCCGGCGGCCCGTCTCCGGCGAGGAGGAAACCAGCAAGCGCCGTACCTCTGGAGAACAGGAGGCGTCTGAAGACGAGTCAATGACCAGACGTTGGCCAGGCACCGTAGAGTCCGCAATCTGAGGCAGGACATCGTCGAGCGGCCCCAGGGGAGATCCAAGACGACCTCCGCCACAGCGCAGGAGACCGGTGCTGGGGCAGAGCCGAGGCGGCAAAGGAACAGCAGCGGAAAGGCGTCGACCCAACTTCCAATGAGGCAGCCGCCTGCGTGGAGGGGCGAGAGGGACCCGAGGTCCCCCGCCAGCCTCGGCCCGTGACGGGACGAGAAGGGCCCTCCGGCAGCCCCTGTGGCGCCGCCAGGGCCAGCAGCTGCAGGCACCTAAGAGGCGTCACTTTGGCCTTGGACAAGGCCACCGCCTGTCGCGAGGGCTGAAGGGGACTTGGCGATGCGACCCGAGCCCCTGCGACCTCCAGCGACTCCCACAAGAGTTTGCGGCGAAGCAGAGGCGCCATGGTCCGAAGGAAAGACCCCCGAAGGGCCGCACCCTAATGGCACCACATCCTCCGAACCTGGATCCGAGCCAGTCTGCGCCAGGGCCGGAGCCACCAGCAAGGCAGCGGAGGGCCCCGCACACGGCAAAGGATCTGCAGACGTCCCAGGAGGAGGAGGAGAAGCCAGCGAGGCCTGCAAGGCTGCCTCATATGTCTTAACCTGGGCTCTAGACCCCCCACACCAGGAAATGGTGGATAGGGGGGGGACGACACGCGGGGTAGCACCATCCGCAGAGAGCCTCCGCCCCCCTCCTCCCCCCCCAACAGGCCGGGAACCAGCCCTCGGGGACAAACTGCCACACTTACCGACAGGTGAGCGGTGCTCTTGCGGCCTGGGAGAAGGACGATGTTGAAGACTGAGGCGGCAATTCCTAAAACCCGCCGCAGGGGCCGGGCAACGACCTGGACATGCGGGCTGCAAGAAGTTTCAACCGGCGCTCCCGCCGGGACTTCGGTTTCATTTTCTGGCACGCCTCACAATCAGTGGAGTTGTGGTGTTCTCCCAACCACCACATGCTGATTGGGTGAGCATCAGTCGCCGACATCTGGCGCGCACAAGACTACCACGTCTTAAAGCCCGAAGGCATTCGCACAATGTTACAACACACATGCAACAAGCAAGAAGGAAAGGCCCGTAACGGGCCAGGGGCACAATCCGGATCCGCGTTGCACACAGAAAAGGAAAAAACTGATGTAGGCGGGTTGGGGTGGGACTAATGTGACCTCGCTGATGACCTGTACATGGACAACGCCAGGGCGGAGTCGCGTGATGCCGTCCCCCCGGCGCACAGGGATGCTGTGGCAAAAAAAAATTCTGGATCCAGGCGGGAGGCAGGGGATAATTCTACGTTAAGGAATCTGCGGCTAGTAGTCCCTATCAGATATACTAGGAAGGATCCTGATTTACGATGGCCAATACATGGGTCATTCGATATTAGAAAAATTCAGTATGTGGAACAATATGAAGTGCAAAAGTAGACCAGATAGGTTTGACTGTGTATGAATGTGGGTGAAAAAAGCACATATGAGAGTGAGGAAAGCGTAAGCTTTAGCACACAAAGAACAGCGCAAAAACATCTATCTGAAAGCGCAAGAAATGAAAAATAAAGAAATGAAGGAAATAAAAGAAAAAGAGGATAGGGGGCACAGACTACAGGTAAATGGCCAATACCCTGTCCGGCGTCCTATCTATCCTCTACTTAATAAACCACAGGATGATTCAATTTTGTTAGATCGATCTCCGCCACCATATACTTTCCTTCTGCTCCCAAGGTTGTTTCTGATGATGGTAAATCTTCCCCAGATCAGAAAGGGACAGAGTTAAACCCTAAACGTCACACTCGTTCAATTTTGCCTGCTGACTGCGGCCTCGCTTAGATCTGCTGCTCGTAAAGCAGCTTGTGGTACCACCTCTGCTCCAGACATAGCAGATGTTCAGCAATGGCCGGAGTCAGAGCAGTTATCTTTCAAAGTCAATTACTGGAGAAGTAATTGGGAGTTTTCGGAAACATTCTGACAAATTAGAGACTGCTGATATAAAACGTGATCATAAACAATTGAGTGACAGTCTTTTTCTCCATTCTCAGGTGGCCGATTTAATTAGATTGGGTGGTTAAACTACGAACTGGTGCGCTACGTTTGCGAGAAAAAGGCAGCTGCTGCAACTGAACAAACAGCTCAGACCCCCGTGCCGCAGGAGGAGGTTCCAGGGCCAGATAAGGACACTGCAGTTCATAAGATACCAATGCTTGAAGCTACGCCTTTATATGTCCCCGCCCCCTAGGGGTGACGGAACAAGTGATAATAAAGATTCAGAAAATGCGGAGAGATATTTTGTTTACAATTGGGTTTATACTCCTTGGAGTAGAGCGGATGTCATGGCGCTTAAAGCTGCTCTCCGAAAAATCCAGCTGCTTTTTTATAAAGAAGTTAAAGGGGCTATTAGTTCTTACACTTTGACTCTGCCTGATATAGACATGTTTTTTGGGCTTATTTTACCCCCTGATATGTGGAGATTGATTTGGAAGTACAGGTTACTTACCTTCGGTAATGATGTATCTGGTAGAGACGATTTTTGCCTCTGATTCCTGAACATAGAATTATCCCCAGGCGTGAGACTGGATCCGGAAAGCTTTTGCCACAGCATCCCTGCGCCCCGGGGGGGATGGCACCATGTGGCTCCGCCCTGACGTCATCCGCGTACGTGACCTCAGCGAGGATACATAAGTCCCACCCCAGCACGCCTACATCACTTTTCTTCTGAGAACTTTTTCGCGCCACAACACGGAGCCGTCAGAACAAAACTGAGAGAATAGGAACAGTGTGCGAAAGAGCAGAAGAATAGACAAAGAATGGTGAGGAACAGCACCATATGGGGCAGTGCCAGACCCTGAAGTACTGAAAAGCAGGGAAAGAAAGAACCAAGCACAACCCTGAGTAGCAACCCTGCAAATACGGAGATAGCCCCCCTGGGGACAGAGGAGAAAACGAAAAAATTTCATGATAGCATGTTGCAAGTCTACCACCTCCGGCAATAACAATGAAGGGGAACAAGTCCGGGACAGACAAGTAACAACAATACCCCCAGAGAACCCCATCAAAGAAGGTCACATCCCCTATAAGGAACAAAGGGCTGAGGCACAGCCAAGCGACCCCAACCTAGAGTAGAGCTAGGGGCCAGAACCCTTAGTAATGAAAAGGGCGGGGGGTTGAAAGAAGGCCCTAACCTGGAACAACCAGAGCGTAAATGCGCGGAAGGATACAGAAACCCATCCTGCAATGGCCAGAAAGGAAGGAAACAATAAAACAGGAAAAGAAAGAAAGAAAAAGAACTCTAAAGAACTCACAGAAGCCATAACCCCCCAAGTGGAAGCGAGTGCAGAAGACCAGCAGAAGGTCCTCGCAGAACGGGGAGGAAGGGCAGGTCGTGAAGGAATCTGCACCTAGAATAGTCTCTAGCAGATACATAGTTACTGAAGGTAAGTAACTTGTACATCTGATAGACTACTAGCCGCAGATTCCTTAATGTAGAATAGATACCCTAGCCATACCCAAGAGGAAGGAGGGTCTGCGAGAGGACCGCACCAGCCTGGACTTAACACAGGGCCCCGGCAGAGGATGAGTCAAACGGACAGGGAGAAGAGCCCTGCCCCCCCCCCCCCCCCCAGGCAAAAAGGGGTGGGGGTAACCATCTAAAAGACCACCGACCCTGAGGGGAAGCGGAAATACAAGGAAAGAGGGAGCCCGCCCTCACCCAGCAGGAGGAACAAGGGCAAGACGAAAGAAGGCCAGGGAACCCCAAGCCCAGGTAGGGGACCAAGGATCCCCGCCAGAAGCCTCAAGCAATGCATAGGAGCACCGAGGAAGACGAGCACACAGAGACTCCAAGGAGAAGCGGTAGAACAAAAGCAAGTCCCCCACTTGGAAACACACCCAGTGAAGAGGACAGCCGAGCCTATCACAGCCAGAAGGCAACAGGCCAGACAGAACAGCGCCTCAGCAAGAAGGCAGGCGGAAGAAGAAGAAAGGCTAGCACAGGCCCACGAACGGAGAACCGGCCAACACCCCTCAGGGACAGACAGCGTCCGACAAGGCACAAAGAACCCAAAGACCACCTTAACCCCTAGGGAGGAGAGGTTGAACTGAAAGCAGGGCTCACTGGAAGAAGGCCAAACACATCCCAGCCTCAAGCAGCGGACAAGGCAAGGACTGTTGCCCCGCTAAGGCGCAAGTAAAGGTGCAATGGTTTAGGACAGCAGGTCGGCACCAGCCAAACAGCCAGCGGCAGACAACACCACAGAACGGTGCATCCAGGACAAGCCAGACGGCAGCCGAAAACAGAGACCAGGCAGGCCAAGAGGTGCCCGGACATGGCCCAAGGGAGGGGCCCGCACACAGGTCCCATGAACGAAGTGGAACACTGCAGAGCTACAACGCAAGGCCGCAGACAGCAGACTAGACCAGGCCAGCGACAGCAACCCCGTAGAAGGACAGACAGGGGCGCAACACAAGTCATTACATGCCATCAGCAAGAGGATCGCACCTGCGACCTACTGTGACGCCATGGAGAGCAGAGGCCAGAAGGCTACCACACCTCCCCAGCACATATCAGAGCCAAATAATAGCTACCAGAACCCCACATAGGGCAAGGTACGTCCCAGAACATGGGAACCCTCTTAGGAAAACTTTCAGCAGCAGAGGATTACCAGAAAAGACCTGCGGAGGGCCCGCAGACGGTTTGACCAAACAGCCAACATCATCACACAGACGACCTAATCTGAGGCTAACACAACTTACCAAAAACCAAGCACCACAATTCGAAAAAGGGCCGGACGAACAGCCAACAGCACCGTAGTCCTAACAAAAAGGGCTCGAAGGCGCATTAATCACAACTGGGAACACCTCCCAAATCCAGACCAACTCACAGGCCACTGAGTGGGACGAAGAGGAGGAGGCCGAAGACCCGCCAGGAACCTCTGAATGGCAGAGTCCGCAGGGGCGTGGAACAAAAGTGCGCTATCAAAAGGAAGGTCCACCAGCCGTTCCCAAACGTTCTCCGGGAACACACTATCCTGAAGCCAAGAATGTCGACGCAGGGCGACCGCCGAAGTCATGGGACGACCAAGCACCTCCAAAATCTCCAGAACGGAATGAAGAATAAATGAAGAACAAATGTTGCCAACTCCCGGCCATCCAATACGTGGTGCCTCAGATCAACACAGGCACCCTCCTGAGAAACGGCTGACAGAAGGGACTCTGCCGAATCCCACAAGCAAGAAGTGGCCCTGGCCAAAACACAGTGTTCAGGGCCCGTAAAGCCGCACTGGTGGAGGCAAAGATATTGCGCCCCCAGGAATCCAGCCAGCGGGCCTCCTGTGACAGGGGAGACAACATAGACGGCAGGGAGGGAAAAGTAGTCTGCAAAAAAGGGCCCCCGGTAGAGGGGTGGAGAGAAAGACACAGGATCCCTCTGGGCAGGATGGTGGGGGTGGAAAAGGTGTTGGGCACCTGGCCCCCCGTGGCAGGACGGCCCCAAGATCCCAAAAGAGCAGAATAGAGCAAAGCCGCTAAGGGAAGCAGCAGCTCCCTACCACCAGAGCGATGATGGAGGACCTCCAGAAGGTGATCCACGGGGAAATGGGCAGCCGGATCACCCATGCGCAAAATTCCCGCACCCGCGGAAACAGTGCGAAGGCAGCACCCGCCTCCGTAGGGCCCCACGGTGGAGAAAGCAGCTCCTCTGTGGGCGACGGTTGCAAGCTAAGGTGGCCGTCCCCCAGACCAACCGGAGGAAGGAAACGCCAAGAAGGAATGGGGGCTGAGCAATGTGGAACCTGCAGAGTCTCTGGCGAAGACCGCGGGCGCGGTGATGGCGAAGAGCCGTCCTTAGACTACCTCGGGGAAAAAGCCATGACGCCGTGGCCAGTCTCTAGAGAGGATGAAACCAGCAAGTGCCTAACCTCTGGAGAAGAGGAGGCGTCCGAAGAAGAGTCAACGGCCAGACGCCGTATAGTCCGCGACCAGAGGCAGGTCAACGTCGACCAGCGCCGAAGGAGACGCTAGATCGACCTCCGCCACAACGCGCAGGAGACCGAAACTGGGTTGGAGCCGGGGCGGCGAAAGAACGGCGCTGAAAAGGCGTCGACTCCACCTCCGCGAGGCAGCCGCCTGCATGGAGGGACAAGGGGGACCCGGGGTCACGCCACGACCCCCAGCCAGCCTGTGCGATGCTGCCAGGGCCAGCAGACGCCAGCGCCTGAGCAGCATCACCTCGGCCGCCGCATGGCCCGGCAAACTCCAGCGACACCACAGGGACCCCCGCGGTGTTTGCAGCGAGGTTGAGGTGCCGTAGTCTGAAGGAGGGAACCCCACAGGGCCACACCCCAACGACACCACATACTCCAAACCTGGATCCGAACTGGCCGCCGCTGGGCCTGAAGCCACCGGCGATGCCACAGAAATCCCCTCACGTGGCAAGGGATTCTCAGAAGTCCCAGGAGGGGAAGAAGGAGAAGAAGTCAACGAGGCCTGCAAGGTCGCCGCATAGGCCTCCATCTGGGCTCTAGTCGCCCGCGCCGGGGAATGACGGATAGGGTGACGATGCGCGGGGCCGCACCACCCACGGTGAGCCCCCGCACCAAACGGGCCGGGAACTAGCCCTCGGGGACAAACTGCGACACTTACCAACAGGTGAGCAACGCTCGTGGCTTGGGAGGAGGACGATGCCTAAGACTGAGGCAGCGGTTCCTGAACCCATCCGCGGGGGACTGACACAGTGACTATGTCGACGTAGCCATGGGCGCCGAAAGGAGTTTCATCCGGAGCCCCCGCCGGAACTTCGGCTTCATCTGCTGACACGCCTCACAATCTGTAGAATCGTGGTGCTCCCCCAAACACCACATGCAGATGGGGTGAGGATCCTTCGCCGAATTCTGGCGTGCGCAAGACAAGCTCGTCTTAAAGCCCGAAGGCATTCTCAGAAATAAGTTTCAGAAATGAAAAGGGAAGGCCTGAAACAAGCCAGGACACAACCCGGATCTGTGTTGCACATGGAAAAGGAGAAAACTCACGTAGGCACGCTGGGATGGGACTTATGTATCCTCGCTGACATCACGTACGCGGACGTCAGGGCGGAACCACGTGGTGCCGTCCCCTCCGGCGTGCAGGGATGCTGTGGCAAAAAGTTTTCCGGATCCAGTCTCACGCCTGGGGATAATTCTACGTTAAGGAATCTGTGGCTAGTAGTCTCTTATCAGATAGTAGATGATCAGACACATTTTGGAGATATTGGGACAGAAATGGAGAGAAAAGGTGCAGAAAGGGCACCCACGCAGAAACCACATCAAGAGATAGTAGACCTCCCAAAGGCTATCATTAAGTTGAAAACCCTTATCTCCTAAAAGGATAGACTGGACTATGTTAGCATCCTGTAAGCAAAAGGCGGATGAGTCGGTTTCTGATTTCTTTACGCGATTTGTGGAGCCATTACATGACTTTAGTGGGCAGTCATAGACAGATAACACGGGCAAGCATCTGTTCGTTGACAAATTTGTCGCGAACATGTTGCCAGGAATAGCTAGTCGCATCAAGGCCAGCGAGAGTTCATGGAATACGTTTGCCCCAGCTTCCCTTTTGTCTATGGCCCAGTATTATAAATGTCAGGAATTGTAAGAAAAAGACAAGGAGGATAAAAAGACTAAGGATTTAAAAACAAATATTATATTAGCTCAGGTTTATGGTCCATCCTATAGAGGTGGTGGAAGAGGCGGACGTGCAATGTTTCGTACTGGTGCACCCTCTTTTCCTCAGGCTACTTTGTCTTCTGATCAGTGTGCTTATTGTATGGAGCTAGAACACTGCTGCTCTGAGTGCCCACTTTTGCGAGTTCAGCAGTATCAGCGTGGTAGAGGACAAATGAGAAGCCGCCTAGAGAACTCAGGAAATAGGGAAAGTATGGATAATCGTGCAAGGTTGAGGCAGTAGAGCATACTCAAAATTCTTCTAATACTTTTGACAGGTGTAATCAATATCTAAAGTCTGATTTGTCTGATGATTTTAAGCATTCTAACTATGCATAGGAATGCCTAAGATGGGGTAAAGAATCAATTAAAATCCCAGTTATTAGAAGGGTCCCTATGTTAATGCAAGCGTTTTGGGTTCTACTGATCGGTTTTTGGTTGACACAGGAGCTACTCATAGTGTCCTGTCTAAACAATAGGTTCCTAGGGCTCCCCTGTCTGGCTTAACAATAACAGATAGGATTCGATGGGACACCTTCCCTTAGCCCACTGTCACAACCGCTAGCATTTCATGTCGATAAATTCACTGCTGCATGCCCATTCTTGCTTTCCCCTAACACACCGGATAGTATTGTGGGTCTAGATATGCTCAAACTGTTTCGTGGCACAATAGGATGTTCCCCAGAAGGTGTGCGTGTTATTTTAAATGACAATTACCCACTTGTTGAAAGATCTTGTCTCCTTAAAGAAGATATTGCTTTGGCTTCACTACCTAGTACTTTGTTGGCTACATCAGACACTGATGGTTATCCCAACAGAGCACATTCAAGTAAAGGAAGGTGCTTCATTACCACGACTGCCTCAATATAAAATATCTCGAGAAGGTGAGGAGGCACTGATGCATATTGTTCAAGATTTGACTGCAGTAGGTGTTGTAGAAGTCCCTTACAATATTTGTAATAGTCCTATCCTTCCAATTTTGAAAAAAGACACTGATACTAAAATATACAGGTTTGTCATTGATTTGCGAGAGGTTAACAAGATTGTAGTGCCCCAATATCCAGTAGACTCTGACATCACAACACTTCTTACGATGGTTCCTCCGACCGCTACTACATTCAGTGTGATCAACTTGAAGAACCCTTTCTTATCGATACCTATTCATCCTGACAGCCGTTATTTGTTCGGCTTCACTTTGAATAATCAATCCTTCAGATTCTGTAGAGCTCCACAAGGGTATACAGAGAGTCCTAGCATTAACAGCCAAGCATTGAAAAGACAGCTGGATTCTTTCCCTGTGCCAAAAGGGGTGGCTCTCATACAATATGTCGAGATCTTGTTGGCTGCAGATACCCCTGAAGTGTGAAGAAGGAACACTGTCATTGCTTTCCTTTCTTGCATCTCACAATTACAAGGTATCCAGGAAGAAATTGCAATATTGTAGACAGCAGGTTACCTATTTCGGTCACCTCCTGTCTAAGGAGGGACGTGCACTCACACTAGATCGCATTCAAGCTATTTTAGACACGCCCGTGCCCTGCACTCAGAAGGATGTTCGTGCACTGATTGGCCTTACGGTAGACAGTGGATCCCTAGCTTTTCTCAAATTGTTAAACCATTGTTGGATCTGTTGACTAAAGATACCCCAATTCCCCTCCCATGGACTACTGAATGCCATAGTGCTTTCCAACAGTTGCGTCAAGCTCTATGTTCTGCACCAGTATTAGGCACTCCAGAATACAGTAAGGCCTTCACACTATGTACATGAGGGACCGTTATGCGCTCTCTGTCTTAACCCAGACACACAGTGATATGCAGAGTCTTTGTGCATATTTTTCAGCTGTCCTTGATCTAGTCGCTCGTGCATTGCCTGGGTGTTTTCGTTTGGTGGCAACTATGCAGTTGATGCCCTTTTGAACCAAACTAAAATGCAGCATATAACTAGTGCTCGCTTGACAGGATATGAATTAACACTTTTGGCCCCTCATATCACCTTGAAAAGATGTTGGACTCTTAATCAGTCTACTCTATTGCCATTCCCAACTACTCAGTCCCAGGAGTCTCATGACTGTATATTCCTAACAGAGGAACAGACAAAGGGTTGTGTTGACCTGCAAGATACGCCCCTTTCAAGTGTTGATGGGTCTGGTTTCAAATTACCAGATGGCACAAAATCAGCTGCATATGCAATTACAACACTTCAGACGGTAGTTGAGACAGCTCACATCACACAGAAGTCAGCTCAGTTGATAGCATTAACGAGGGCGTGTGAACTTAGCACTGACTTGTCTGTTAACATCTACACTGATAGCCGATATGCCTTTGGAGTGGATCACGATTTTGGGCGACTCTGGAAGGAAAGAGGCTTTCTTACATCACATAGGACACAAATAGTGCATGAAGAATTACTGCATTATCTCCTTACAGCTTTGACACATCCTAAGAAAGTAGCGATTGTTAAGTGCAGTGCACATAAGAAAGTGACTGATAAAAATAGGACAGGGCAATGCCTTCTCAGATCACACAGCCCGTGAGACTGCAATGCAGCGAAGCACTACATCTAAGTATGTGGTGAAGTCACAGGCTGAACGTTGGCATGTCAGGCAAGAAGTGCTAGACATGCAGCAATCTGCCTCTGCTGAAGAATTACACCTATGTTCTAAGGAGGGTACATTGGATGATGAGGGCTGTTGGAGAAATAAAGAAATGACCAAATGGAGATTGCCCATAGCCTATTTGTACCCTATGATTCACACGGCACATGGGCCGGCACATGTTGGAGCATCCTCAATAGCAAAGCTACGTATGCAAGTGTGGGATTATCCAGAAATTGCCAGCACAGCTACAAACATAGTCCAGACTTGTCTGATTTGTGTCCAGTATAATACTGAAAAGAGAACATGAACTCCAACAGGAGGGTTTGCCACACCGACCGCACCTTTGGGGGTTTTGCACATGGATTACCATCCAGCTAGAACACTTTAATAACCTGAAGTATGTCCTAGTAGTGGTATGTGCTTTTAGTAAGTGGATTGAGGCATATGCTACGAGAGATAATACAGTTCTTACTACAGCAAAGGTGCTTCTAAAGGAGTTCTTCCCTCAATTTGACATTTGTCGAGTCCAGTGGTGTGACAACGGACCTCATTTCATTGGGCAAGTTGTTGAATATGTCTTGAAAAGATTAGGAATCAAGCAGAACGGCCATGCTGCTTTCCACCCACAATCAGCAGGGTTAGCGGAATGATACAATTCTACTCTCAGGCTTAAATTGGCTAAAATCCAGGCTTCCACATCTCTGAAATTGCCTGATGCATTACCCCTTGCCCTGCTTTTTATTAGATCAGTGCCACATACACGATCTGGTCTCACACCGTATGAGGTGGTATTTGGAAGGCCAATGAATTTGAGGGATTCCTAAGCCACGCCCTGTACATGATTTACCTTGTGTCTTGATGAGTGACTACCTGTCCAAGTTCACTCACAGCTTGCTTTCTATTCATCAACCGGTTCGAGAAGCTCTTCCTGACAGGTCGCAGGGTGATGGCCATGATCTACGGTCCGGTGATCAAGTTATGGTGAAGGTTTCCCAGAGGTTGAATAGCCTGGAAACGAGGTGGCGCGGCCCTGAGCAGGTGCTCCTGGCAACCAGAACTGCAGTCCGGGTGACCAATCGGAAAAACTGGATCCATTGCAAAAAGGTGCAGTCAACCCTGGTGGAGCCCGCTGCACTTACCGACCATCGAGACATCCTGTGTACAGAGAGAGGCCAAGCCATATCGCCTGAAGGACCTGAGGAAGTCTCCCCGGACCACACAATCCTTGGTGCAGCTCGATATCAGCTGCGACCCCGGAGAGAAACTGCATTGCTGAAAAAGACTGCTTGAGCAACCGTCCTGGGCTAGTGAAAGGCTGAGCAAAAGGCGGGGGGAGGGGGGGAGGATCTTGACACCTGTCTAAACTCTCAGTGAAGGAACCAACAGCTGCCCAGGACTTCAGAGCTCCATCTGCTTTGTTGTTTCAACGTCGACATAAATATGCCTATGGAGAAGACAGAGTGCTGCAAAGTTTTGTTGGTCTCACTTCTGTTGTCATCATTATTGCTACGATAGCTTGGGTCGTAGAGGAAGTGGCTCTTTTTCGACAAGCGCTGAATGCAACTACTCCAGCCCCCATTGAGCACCATTATTTTCCCTTCCCCATCATAAGCAGCAGCATAGAATGTCCTACCTCAATAATACGTTCATTCAGATGTTGCACCCCGCCCATAATGCTCTGTTGGGTGTGTGGAATGATGCCAGCTCATCAGAAAAGGGGGGGGGGGGGCACCTTTCATTCCTCTGCCGTTTTCACACAATGTGTTGGACAGGCCACATGAAGGGCCCACTCCCCCTCTGCCCGACCAGGCCCGAGCCCGGTCCCTCAAGTGTCACACACCACCACTTCACGTTTTCCGTCCCCTCCGGGACCCCTGCCTCTGAACATATCGACCTCGTGGGCCCGATCCACTACTGGCCCGCGCGCCCGACCTGGGCGCCATCTTGGACACTGCACCACGAGGCCGCGTGGCCTCCGATCGACCCTAACCCTGGGCCTGGCCAGGCCTCAGACATCCCGGCACCACCATCCACCCAGGAGGTGAGCGGACTACTTGGCAGGTCAATGGGAGAAAGAGGTGTTGATGGCTCTCCCCCGCCAGGTACCGCTCGCCCCCAGCCTCCCCGGGCGCTGGCTCCACCCCCCTGCTGGGTGTCTGGACTCCCTCATCCTGGACCCCCCCGACCTCCAAGTGCGAGGGTCCGGACATCAAAGGGCACCAGCCCTATAACTGAGGCAGCTCCAGAGCAGGAAGGCAGTTGTATCCTGGAGTCGAGAGACGCAGAGAAGAACTCATCCTTGACGGACTACTGGCGCTGCCGTAGTCCCTCCTTGTGAACTTTCGTCCTGCCTGCTGGCGTTGCCGTAACCTCCGTAAACCTTCATCGTCGTCGGGACCTGCTGGCGTGGCCGCGGACCGTTTGTACCACCATCTTCATCGGGACCTGCTGGCTCCGCCGCGGACCGTCGCTACCTTCAACCATCTCGGGACCTGCTGGCTCTGCCGCGGCCCGATCATCTAGAACGCCGAGCTCGAGGATTGAGAGCTATCCATCTACCCAATTGGTAACAAGACTGTCCCGCTACCCCTTTCCCCACCAGAGACCCGAACCGAGGGGACCCCTGAGTCCAGACCTCCTTGTATCATTTAACCGTACTCTAAGAATTGCTGATAAAGTATCGTTCAACCTTATCCTTGTGTGGTGTCCGTCTGTGGGGGGGAAGTTACTTGTCTGTACGATCGCTGGAGACGGCTCTCCCTGGAGACCTCTCCCCTTATACTCGGCCGACCCTCCCGGTCCGTCTAACATTGGTGGCCAGCGGCGCGATCCGAATCACCGCATAATCGTACAGAGAGTAGCTCACCCCACGACGAAATCACAATGACGACCAAAGAAAGCGGATCCACCGAGAAATTTCAGATGGAGAAATTGGAAGAATACAGCCATCGTGAATTAAAACAATTCTGCATCGAACTAGGTATCGCTACCACCGGTCTAAGTACCAAAGATGATTTCAAGCAGGCCCTGGAGTCCTGGGCAGAAACCGAGGCCGTCACACCCCCGGACCAAAATGTCGCAACAGTGGAAAAAGACACCGCGGCTTCCGAGGAGCGAAGAACGGGTCTCTCGCAAGACGAGATCCAGGAACGAGAAAGAACAAGACTACACGAACTAGAAATGGCCCGGCTCAAAATGGATGGTGAACTCAAGTTGGCCGAACAGAAACTGAACTTAGAACATCTGAGGCTCCGAGAAGAAAGAGAGGAAAAACAGAGACAAAGAGAGCTCGAGGAAAAAAGACTGGCATACGAACATGAGCGCAAATTAGCTGAGATAGACTTACGCAAGCAGAACAAGGAATCAGGGGCGACCGAGCAACCCCGCACCCCGGGAGCAACAGATAAGAAGGTACACATCCCCAAGGATGTAGTTCGAGAATACTTCCGAGAGGACGACATCCAACAATGGTTCAAGGCTTACGAAATAGCTATGACCTCCCACCGGATCGATCGAAGCGACTGGGGAGCCGGTCTATGGGGGAGATTCCTCAATGAGGGCCGCGATGCCCTGCTACAGCTTCCGGACCATCTGATGACCTCCTATGACCACATGAAAGCAGCCCTCCTCACCCGCTATGGGCTCACACCCGAGATGTACCGCCAGAGGTTCAGAGACTGCACCCGCATCCCGGGTACAACTTGGGTGGAGTACGTTAACTATTTCAGCAGAGCCTTCGAGGGTTGGATCAAAGGAAGCAATGTCACAACTTACGAACAGCTCTTCAACCTCATGGTGTGGGAGCATCTGTCAAACAATTGCTTCATCGAGCTCCGGCAGCACCTCCTCGACAGCAAATTGTCTGATCCACGGCAGCTCACAGCCGAAGCTGACCGGTGGGAAATCACCAGAGTGGGCCGGAATGGGTCCTATGAGCAGAACCGAAACCACCACGGTCAGCACCGTCCCCGAGGAGGAGGAGGAGGCCAAGGAAGAGGAAGAGACAGCACTCCGGCCGCCCCCGCTGCCAGCACCACTCCCCCGGCCAACCGGGGCAGCACCCCGGCACGACCGGGATATAGGGCCAATGTCACGTGTCATCGATGCCAGCGAGTCGGCCACTACGCAAACGACCCAAATTGCCCACAGAACCAGAGCCCGAGACCCCGCCAGGTGGCTGCCGCTGCCCTGGGGGAAGAACAGATCTCCGAGGAACAAGAAGAATATGAGCAAGAACATCAAGAATGGGAGCCAGCCGCCATGGCTCTAGCCTGCTTAGGGGGGAAAGACATGGTCCCGCGGGTCCCCCTACCCGCTAACACCCGGAAGTACAGCCAATGGGTGAGCATCAATGGACGCCGGGCCGAAGCCCTCCGTGACACCGGGGCCAGTGTAACAGCCGTCCACTGTCACCTGGTGACCCCAGAACAGTTCCTACCAAACATTCTCTGCCCTGTCCGTTCAGCCGATAACTCGGAGAGTCTGTGTCGGATGGCCTGCGTCCCTTTCGAATGGGGAGGGGTCTCCGGCATGTTGAAGGTGACGGTCCGAGATGATGCCCCCGTAGACTGCCTCCTGGGGAATGACCTTGAAAGCTCTCCGTGGGCAGCCGTAGAACGAAGAGAACACCTGGGGATGTTAGGCATCCCGGACTGGGCGTGCGTCACCACCCGGTCCATGGCCGCCCGTGCCAATCCCCGACCCGAGGAACCTGAATGGCCGGCGCCTCCTCCCCCGGTCGCTCCAGTCGAAGACACCGACCGTGCCGTCCCCCCAGAACCAGCTCAACCTCCGGACCTCGCTGGCCTCGACCAGTGGCATCAAGAGGGGGGGCCCACACAGGAGCAGTTTCGCCAAGAGCAGAAGACCTGTCCCTCCCTCGAGGGACTCCGCCAACAAGCCCTCGCCCAGAGCGCAGGGGATACCTCCGGAACACATTGGGTTTATTGGGACAATGATCTGCTATACAGTGAACAAAGGATCGCGGAGCTGGGGGCCAGTCGAGTGCTAGTGGTGCCCCTCCGTTTTAGAGACTTCTTGCTAAATCTGGCCCACGATGTCCCCCTGGCTGGACACCTGGGTCAGGATAAGACTTACAGCCGCCTAGTGACCCACTTCTTCTGGCCTAAAATGAGGAATGATGTACTCCAGCATTGCCGATCTTGCCCCACGTGCCAAGCCAGTGGAAAGAGCGGCCGCAAACTAAAAGCCCCCCTGCAACCATTTCCAGTGGTCACCACCCCGTTCGAGAGGGTCGGGATAGACATTGTGGGGCCCCTGGACCCCCGTACAGCACAAGGACATCGGTTCATCCTGGTACTGGTGGACCACGCCACCCGCTACCCCGAGGCTGTTCCCCTGCGAACTGTGACAGCCCCGGTAGTCGGCCGGGCCCTGATGGGGATCTTCTCCCGTGTGGGCTTCCCCGAGAAGTCGTCAGCGACAGAGGCACGAACTTTATTTCCAGATATATGAAGTCCCTCTGGCAACAGTGTGGGGTCACCTACCGATTCACGACCCCCTATCACCCTCAAGGAAACGGACTCGTTGAGCGGTTCAACCGCACGCTCAAAGGGATGATTGGGGGGTTGGAAGAGCCCCTCCGTCGCCAGTGGGATGTGCTACTGCCGTGCCTCCTCTTCGCATATCGAGAGGTCCCCCAGAAGTCCCTCGGCTTCAGCCCGTTTGAACTATTGTATGGACACCCCGTACGGGGGCCGCTCAGCCTAGTCAAGGAAGGCTGGGAAATGCCCCCTCTGAAGAACCCTCCAGATGTCTTCAAATACCTCCTAACCCTCCGCAACCAGACCCGACGGTTCAGAGAGCTGGCAAAAGCAAACTTGGAGGCCAGTCAAGAGGACATGAAAAAGTGGTATGACCAAAATGCCTCCTCCATCGAATTTGAACCCGGCCAACAAGTATGGGTGATGTCCCCCACCGAACCCTGCGCCCTGCAAGACAAGTGGACGGGGCCCTTCAAAGTAGTCGAGCGCAAGGGCCCTGTCACCTATCTCATCGACATGGAAACTTCACGGAACCCCCTCCGGGTCCTCCACGCTAATAGGCTGAAACCCCATTTCGTGCGTTCAGAACTCAGCCTCCTGATGGCCACAGACAATGGAGCCGAAGAAGACTCCGAACCCCTCCCTGACCTCCTACGGACTCGGGAGAAAGACGGCTCCGTGGACGGGGTCCGACTCTCGGAGGCCCTCACCCTGGAACAACGCCACGAATGTCGAGACCTTCTGTTGCAGTTCGCCAGCCTGTTTTCCCTCACCCCAGGTGTCACCTCCTGGTGTGTGCACGACGTGGACACGGGGGACAGCCCCCCTATCCGCCACCGGGCCTACCGCGTACCAGATCGGGTACGGGCCTGCATCCAGGAAGAAGTAACCAAGATGCTCACGCTCGGGGTCATTGAGCCCTCAGACAGCCCCTGGGCCAGCCCAGTAGTACTGGTCCCCAAAGCAGCCGCTCCCGGCACCACACCGGAACTCCGGTTCTGCGTCGACTACCGGGGCTTGAATGCGGTCACCAGAACAGACGCACACCCCATCCCCCGGGCAGACGAACTAATCGACCGCATGGGAGCTGCCCGCTACCTCAGCATTTTCGACCTGACGGCGGGCTACTGGCAGATCGGCCTCACACCCCGGGCCCAAGAACGATCTGCATTTTCCACTCCTGACGGCCATTATCATTTCAAGGTCATGCCCTTCGGCATGAAGAATGCCCCAGCAACGTTTCAGCGACTCGTTAATCAGGTCTTGGCCGGGCTCGAAGGATTCAGCGCCGCCTACCTAGAAGACATCGCTGTATACAGCCACCACTGGTCCGACCACCTCCACCACCTCCGAGCGGTGCTACAGGCCCTTCAGCGAGCTGGCCTCACGATCAAGGCCAGCAAATGCCAGATTGGTCAGGGGTCCGTAACCTACCTCGGACACCAGGTGGGAAGCGGCCTGGTGGCCCCTCTGCAGCTCAAGATCGCCGCCATCCAGTCCTGGCAGCCCCCCATCACCCAGACCGAGGTGCGCGCCTTTCTGGGACTCACGGGCTATTACCGACGGTTCGTGGAGGACTATGGTACCATAGTGGGGCCCCTCACAGAACTCACGTCCAAAAATCAACCAAAGAAGGTCAACTGGACCCCAGATTGTCAAACAGCCTTCGAACAACTGAAGGCCGCCATGTGCTCCGCCCCTGTGCTCCAGGCCCCCGACTACAGCCGGGAATTCGTCGTCCAGACGGATGCCTCCGACCACGGCATTGGGGCGGTCCTGTCTCAATTGAACCCCGAAGGCCTTGATCAGCCAGTGGCCTTCATCAGCAGGCGACTCCTACCTCGAGAACAACGCTGGAGCACCATCGAGAGGGAGGCCTTCGCCGTGGTATGGGCCCTCAAAAAGCTCCGGCCCTATCTCTTTGGCACACACTTTCGGGTACAGACCGATCATCGACCCCTGCAGTGGCTGATGCAGTTGCGGGGGGAGAACCCAAAACTACTACGTTGGTCCATCTCCCTACAAGGGATGGACTTCACTGTGGAACATCGACCTGGGCAAGATCACGCCAACGCGGATGGCCTGTCACGCTTTTTCCGCCTCGACGAGGAGAGTCCCCAAGAGGATGGGTGACTCTCCCCGCCTTCAGCTGGGGGGGACGCATGTTGGACAGGCCACATGAAGGGCCCGCTCCCCCTCTGCCCGACCAGGCCCGAGCCCGGTCCCTCAAGTGTCACACACCACCACTTCACGTTTTCCGTCCCCTCCGGGACCCCTGCCTCTGAACATAGACCTCGTGGGCCCGATCCACTACTGGCCCGCGCGCCCGACCTGGGCGCCATCTTGGACACTGCACCACGAGGCCGCGTGGCCTCCGATCGACCCTAACCCTGGGCCTGGCCAGGCCTCAGACATCCCGGCACCACCATCCACCCAGGAGGTGAGCGGACTACTTGGCAGGTCAATGGGAGAAAGAGGTGTCGATGGCTCTCCCCCGCCAGGTACCGCTCGCCCCCAGCCTCCCCGGGCGCTGGCTCCACCCCCCTGCTGGGTGTCTGGACTCCCTCATCCTGGACCCCCCGACCTCCAAGTGTGAGGGTCCGGACATCAAAGGGCACCAGCCCTATAACTGAGGCAGCTGCAGAGCAGGAAGGCAGTTGTATCCTGGAGTCGAGAGACGCAGAGAAGAACTCATCCTTGACGGACTACTGGCGCTGCCGTAGTCCCTCCTTGTGAACTTTCGTCCTGCCTGCTGGCGTTGCCGTAACCTCCGTAAACCTTCATCGTCGTCGGGACCTGCTGGCGTGGCCGCGGACCGTTTGTACCTCCATCTTCATCGGGACCTGCTGGCTCCGCCGCGGACCGTCGCTACCTTCAACCATCTCGGGACCTGCTGGCTCCGCCGCGGCCCGATCATCTAGAACGCCGAGCTCGAGGATTGAGAGCTATCCATCTACCCAATTGGTAACAAGACTGTCCCGCTACCCCTTTCCCCACCAGAGACCCGAACCGAGGGGACCCCTGAGTCCAGACCTCCTTGTATCATTTAACCGTACTCGAAGAATTGCTGATAAAGTATCGTTCAACCTTATCCTTGTGTGGTGTCCGTCTGTGGGGGGGAAGTTACTTGTCTGTACGATCGCTGGAGACGGCTCTCCCTGGAGACCTCTCCCCTTATACTCGGCCGACCCTCCCGGTCCGTCTAACACAATGGCTCTTGTAAGGCTTGGTTTGCATTGTTGTGGGCTTCTGAAGTTTCCAATATCACCTATGCTGATGTTAAGGAGACTGAATTTCCAGCAGAATAAAGTGTGTTACCCTGATGAGGAAGGAGATTCACAGGCAAATGGAACTGTATGGGAGATGGAGGAGTATCACAGAGGAAACTCCTCCATGCGCTATGTTTTCCCGAACACCCGCGGGTAATGAACCTCCTGTTATAGCTGTTACTAGAGCCCGAGCAGACTTGTGTGTGAACAGTGTTGGAAATTTTCCTATGGGGAAAAGCGATTGTACCCTGGTACTGAACATTACTGGGGTGAACAACAGTAGCTTTATGTCATCCCACAATACTTTCTTCATCTGTGGGAGTAAAGGATACTACCATCTACCCATTAGATAAATCATGATGAGGAGGATCAGACTGACACTGCACTGCAGCAATATGTTGACTTTAATTTGGGACTGTTCTTTGTTGGTGCCGCTTTGAACGCTTAACACATGTTGTAGAGGCTGTGAGCAACCAGGCAGCTATGGCACTTGTAAACATCACAGAACTGCAAATTGCGAGGATTGTAGCGCTCCAAAATAGAATGGTCCTCGATGTTGTGTTAGCTGATCGCAGTGGTGCACGTTGCATCATCGGGAGCAGTTGCTGTGTTTATATCCCTGATCACGCCCCTTCAGTTTTTAATGCAATCTCTAAACTGCATAAAATCGCTGCTTAGATTCACCCTGATACCGGAACATGGACTTTAACCAGTTGGCTATGTACACGGTTTGTTACCTGGGGCTGGAAACTATTGACGATTCTATGCATCTTCATTGCAATCCTACTATTATGTTGCTTATGTGTACAATGTGGCCCAATGCTTTGTTCCCTCTGTATCACTGCTTGTATACCTAACAAACGTAACGTTAAGAATGTAAACGCCCAATATGTATTAGACCAAGAAGTTAATCAACTAATGCAAACTGATGTACAATATGTTTTGTTTGTTCCTTCTAAGTCATAGATGTCTGCAGCTAATGCTAAAAGGGTAGTCTGTGTTAACTTGGTAGGGATTACTGCTAGCATGAGCTGAAGCCATTTTGTTTTTAGCATCCATTTTAGTTAAGCCATGTGTTTGCCATATGCTTCCCAGTCTTCGCTGTTGCCTGCTTCTCTATTACGCCTGAGTCATTTTCTATAATTAGATCCTGCAGCACTGAGCCGGAGTACTGCGCATGATCAGAGAGGCCTTAGCTGTTAGGATGCACCTGTCCTGTATTTAACGGTCAGGCTACTTTAACTGATGTCAGCAACATTGTAACACTTCCCATTCTGTTGACTAAACGATTCTCATATATCCTTTTATGTAAAAGTCGGTTTGTGTGTACACTTGTACTGCCTCTTTTCGAACCTCCATGCTTACACTGCACTTACTACAATATATAAGGCCCATGGTTTTCTGTACTCCATGTGCTGCCTCATAGGTTGCCTGAGTGTTCTGTATCGATGTAGTTCCACTCATGAGTCAAACAATTTTCTTGATATTACAGCTTCCGTGCCAATCTCTACTTTGTCAGTCTAAAGGACCAGTGCGCAAAAGGGGGAACCCCTGCACCAGATGAGCCCCTAAAAAAAGGCTCACCCCCCACATTACAACAGGTAAAAAATGTTCTTACCACTAGCTCGAAGATGACCAAAGACAGTCCCCAATTCTCCCAATGCTCAAGGGTAATAATAAGCATGCCCAGCGATCGGAATTAAAATACCATCAACTGAACAAAATACTAACAACATCATGCCTCCTTTCAAGCGATGAGAGCTATAGCTCTGACTAACCACTGTACAAAACGGCTTAACGCACAACATAAGGCTTCCTCTGGAGAACCCACATTTCGAAAATAACCTACAAAGAAGGCGTTAAAGCCAAATGGCCTTATACACAATCCAGCCAAAGCGCACAAAAGTGAAAGGATATGAAAACTGATTCAATGCTACGGATAGCCTCCTGAACTACCCAGAACTTTTTTGGGGCGAAAGTATAAGCTATAACCTGGCTCCACCATGCTGCACACTGGCAGCATTTGGGGTTCTGCAAGGGGCTTCTCATTAATCGAAATCTCACTTACTGTTGGGAGATCATTATAATGTTCAAAACATAGCTGGTACCCAAGTGTTGCATGCTTAGTCACTAAGTTGATTCAATGTGATACTCCCAAATATAAAACATGAAAAAGTCTAAAAAACATTAAATGAAAAATAGAAATTAAGAAAATAGTATGCAATGAAAAAAACGTTTACTGAGCATTTGCGGGGACAAACAGGGAGGAGTTGGAGAAATACCATTTTGCAACTTACCACCATGCACCAAAAGGTGGTAAAATGAACATACTAAGCTGATACTTTCTGTGGGGGATATTCCATATTTGGGAATTATTGTTCTTTAGTTAATGACAAGACAAAATTAACTCTTACAAAACTGTGTTTTGTACCAACGTTCTTCAGCAGTGGCTATTTTTAAGCTGGCTTCAGTGCACATCCTTGAGTGAATGACATAACTTGTTCCAAGAGAAGTCATCAGCTGGCAACCTCTCAAAATTTTCAACACGTATTGCATGCAAGGAAACCAGGAATGGTTAATGCAAATTATCTTGTATGTTTTAAAACAACACTCTTTATTAAACGTAACTGTATTTGTATTTAACTTTGGTAGCGGTCAGGCACACTACTTAAACAAAGGGGAAAGTCATGGACAAGAAAGGATGGGAAAATAATATATCTGTACCAAAATAAAGAGTTTTCTCAAAATCTACATACAGTAAAACCTCCCTACCTTTTAAATCTGTATTGCATTTTGCAAAGTTGAACAAAAAAACTTTATAAAAATATTCAAAAGGCGGAGAACAGACAATGGGAAAATAGTTATTCTGTAAAATTCAAAAACATTAGTATGTTACAATCTGATGCAATACAGTTCTTATGCATTTGGTGGTGGCAACTACCCCACTGTCAGTTTTATGTAATGCATTGCTCCAAAAGTAGAGTTCCACTTTAAGAGATGCTGAAAAATTCATTAACAGTCTTGGGGTTAAAAGGAACAAGACTATGCTAAAATTAGGACTTGGTTCCATAAAGAACTGTGTTCCGATCCAGTGTGGAGCCTGCCTATCTCCATTTTGTGTTTGCACCAATTCTTTATTTTACAATTTATGTCGAACTGCTACAATAAGAATTTGGAAAATAGTTGTCTCTCAGCATTCCTGAAGGATGAAAGTATTTGAGACGAAAAGTTGAAGACCACTCGAAAGATGCAAAGTTGAAATATATAGACACAAGAAGGTTATCAGGACTCCGTGACATCCTTATCCTTGATGAAGTATGTTCTACGTCTGAAAACTGAAATACTTCAGGATTTCTTTCCCAAGTGAGGCATAGTCCATTCACTATTTTTCAACTTCTTCTAGGCTTTATGTCTCTTTTTTACCCCAATGAAGTTTTGAAATGTTCAATTGTGATGCGTATGCCAGTCAGTGAACATAAAAATATATATTTATATATAAATAACAGTTCATATTCTCAAGGTAAACAAATAATCGAACAACAGTAAAATCGGCACACTGTTTAAACTCTCGCACATGCCTTTCAGAACTTTGCAGCAGCATTTATTTTCTGTCCAGATGATCCAGCACAGTGAAAACCGTGCTCCTGTGATACATGATCTCAACTATCAGATGTCATAAAAGGGCAAAAACCAGTAGCGCTCTACAAGACCCTTTGGTTTAAAAGGCTGGGCTAGGTGTTCAATTCATGCACAAGTTGTTTGGCAAAGATGTTCCTGGCATCAGGAACTCCAGCATACAGGACAGGGCTAGAGTCCTTTCTTGACACCATTGCCTTCCTATTTTGATTTCATTTCCCCTTTATAACTGACCTGGATAGTACTACAATTAAAAATGAATTTTATGTTTGCTTTTTTACTCATCTAGGATACCAAAAGCTCTCAAATATAGCCTTTACTTATGATCTTTTATTGTCTAAGGTCTTTAAGAAGACAAATCGACTGATGCCTTTCTTGCTTCTGCAGTGATTTAGACTGGCATAACAAGGATGAATTTCAATGCTTTACCCCCCTTCGTGCTGGATGGTCCTTTGGGATCCAGTGCATAAAGTGGCAGCTAGTCTTTTAGGAGTCTATAACAGTATGATTAATGTATATGTATAACTATACACACACAAAACGTCAATACTGTACGTTCTTCTAAAGTGAAAACAATCTGAACACCAGGCGTGATTTGGTTCCTCTAGACACTGCTACATTCGCCAATTATATCACTGCATATCATGGGTCACTTTTATTAAAAGCATCATTACTACAGTTGGCAGCAATTTACATCATATCTTACATGATAGCAGTTTCAAAAAGAAAAAGACAGACATCACAACAAAGAAAAACAATACATTTACAAAGTCATGTCTGTAAACTTCAAGGCTAGTTTAGAGTTGAGGTAATGCTGTTTAGCTTTGTTGCTAAAGTAACAAAGTCCTTTTATTAAAAAAAAAAAAAAGGTACCTGATTATTTTGTCTATACCAGTGCATTACAAGATCATGAGACGATTAATCTGTAGTTTTATCCTGTAATAACCTTCTCAGTGGGTTGATTTCCAAAAGGTACACTTCACATTCAACAGCTGCCTTATTATTGCTGCGTCTCAGGATCGAGACATTCACACTATCATGGAGATTGTCAGAAAGTGTGTTTTGTGTGTGAACTCCCATATACAGTCAAAACAGATGTGTACATATGATATGTATATTGTAAAATTCATTCTGACCTTCACAGCAAAAGAAAAAAAAATTAAATATATAACTTCATACTTCCTTTGAGCAGCACTTCCTTCTATTTGCACCACTTGATTACAAACTGCTGCTTTTATTACAATACCAATGGTACCAAAAAAAAGCAGCGCATTAAGTAAATTTCCATAAAAAAGACATGATCAGCTCTCAAATTTCATCTCTCCTAGGGATAATAAATAATGCACTGCACAATACTTAATGACCGAGATACCTTTTGACACATCTGTATAACATGACTTGGGATTTTTTTGCTACACTATGTTACAGAACAGCTTATAAAAACTAGGTATGGACATTTACTGTGAGTGTAAACAGTAGGACTACCACTTGTCAAAAGTTTAAAACACTTTAACTGTAACTGGTACTGGTTATTCACCATTTTCGTTGCTGTCTATTTCACCCCCTCCATCAAGTGAGTCTAAATCTTCACCCTGTGCTATTTCATCGTCCAAAACGGATGAATTTGCAGTTTTATCAAGGCTATCCTCAGCATCGCTGCCTTCCATGTTCTCCTCCTCTTTAAATGAGGTTTCCTCAACTTTGTCCGCAGCCTTCTCTTCGTGGGCACTCACTGCATTATGAAGTCCTGCAAGTGCCGAGAAACCAGGCAATGTCAATCCCCCCAGCCCTGGAGGTAGAAACATAGATGGGTAAAACAAGCCTGGGGCCATGGTGGACAGTAGGAAAGGATTGAAGGCGAGTGGGTTTGTGGGTAATCCAGTTGTGGCAGTAGCAGCACTGGCAGAGTCAGTAGCAGTATCTGTGCTTTTTTCTGAATCTTTTTCATCTTCATTCTCACTTGTTTTGTCCCCGCATTTTGAAGTGCCATCCCCCGTTTCTCCTCGATTTAAAGCTGTAGTGGTGTTTCCTGCAGCAACTGTGAGTGAACTATTCAACAATCCGCTTAGTCCAAACATGCCTGGCAATCCTGCCATACCTGGCAGCATTAGAGGCAACATAGCAGTCGGATTTTTAGAATCGCCTCCAGCAGCAGCTGTTGCAAGTCCTGTAGGAAATCCCATGAGTCCTGCAAGCTGGAGAGATTGCAGATTTTGTAGATTCTGAAGGCTTGCAAGGTCCATGCCAGCAAATAGGCTGTTCATCAGCAGTGGATTGATTCCAGACGTCGAGGCTACAGCGGCAGCTGCTGCAGCTGCTTTGGCAATTTCACTTTTTGGCCTTCTTCCTCTCCGACTTGATCCTTCCTCCCTTATAACAGGGCCTGTGAGAAGACGGTCAAACATGGACTCGGGAACAAAGCCCTGTGAAAAATTATAAATAAACAAATGTCACACAAACTACGTAATAGAACACAGCTATTGAAAAGTACTATTGTTGGACGTTTAGGGACCTTGAAATTGTAAAATAATTCATTTCGACATTTGAACGCATTTTAAGTATGACTTGATTTTTTTAAACAGCCTACATTACTTGAACATGCTCTAAGTTTATTACTATTGAGCTCTCTCAGATCCATTTCAGTGGTAAGTCTGCTTGCAGTCACGCATATATCCTACCACCAACCTACAACAAACAGATGTGTCTGCATGGGTGTTCCCCTCACTTGACATACAGGCCCTGCCCAGTGAGAGATTCCACTGGTGCAATGATATTCGTTAACTGTAACAAAAACAAGCCTACATAGTAAATGCCAACCTACTAATGAAGTATACACAATTATCAACGATTGGAACCGTAGTCATTTCTATAGAGCAGGAGCTTTAAGTGTTTCGCAATACCATCACCTTCATGATCACCATCAGCCATCATTTGCCCCCAACTAACAGCAATGTGTAGAATTTGCATTGGGGAATGATTCAGAGTTTGGAAGCAGGATTACACGGTCACAAACGCGGCTGACATCACGTCCACCGTATTACAAGTGAAATATTTCCTATGACACTTATAAGGCAGACGGGAAATCTGTCACGTCGTTTGTGACAAAGTAACCTGTTCATCAAACTATGAATCAGACCCTATGAGTTTTAGCCACCTGCAACCAGGATTGGTGTACAACTGACCGTCACAGATTCAAAGTTCAGCAGGTTCTCACCTTCATGCTGTCAGCAATGAAGAGAACTCCAGAGTTGGGATGTTTACAGTGAATTCCTGCTGCAAATACATTATACTATGTGGCTCCTAAATGGAAATTATGTACATGTACAATGTTTTTAAGAAATGTTAGCTCTTCAGTCAGAAGTAGCCAGTCTTATGAAAATGACAAGAGTCTTATCCCAGCCTGTAGCAAGCATCTTCTGAGCTCGCTATTGTCCACGAGATAGCCTCCAAATGGAGGGCAGTGATCACTGGCCCTTCCTTACAGGCAACACTTCGAGTAGAGCAAGGGGCGCAAACAGATCGAGTCGCCCAGCTGCAGGTAGTATCCCCGAAGTATAACTACCCAGAGGACTGTTACAAACTGCTTACTGACATGAAGGTAGATTAAACGTTACTCAGCATGTTTGAGGATCAGGTCAAAGCATTAATATGGTATGACCAGCTGAGTGAGCAGGTGGTAAACTACTGGAGGGTAACACTCACAGTATGGCCTGTGACTAAGGAACGTAAAAATAATGTGTGCGGTGGGATGGGCAAGAGAAATGGATGGCTTAATAAATATTGTAGGAACATAAAATTAAGGGTACGAAAATGCAAAAGATCATTTAGAAAAAGACACGATAGGGTAACAATGGAGAGCCTCCGCCTGGCAAAACTAGAGCACAAAAATAATTGGAGGAAATTGGAATATGCAAGCAAAAATTGGCAAACCATGTTTGAAGTGATAAGTTCAAATAACATTAAGTTTTGGCAACAGGTGTGTGAAGGGAACGTGCAAGAGGAAATGAGGCGCTTAGTTAGTGAAAATAATTGGATCATCCACCTGAGTAATCTATATGGTATTAACAATGCAGATGAGAAACTGAAGAGAACTATCAAGGTCGATATGGATACTGAGTGGTAATTCTCCTTTCAGAAGATAAAAGAGACCATCCACTATCTTAATGTAACCGATGTGGCGGGCTTAGACAATCTACAGGCGGTTTTAATAATGTGGATTGGTGGGCAAACCTCTTTTAAGTCACATTCCAAAAAGCTCTGGCTTCTGGATCTTATCCAGAGAGGTGGAAAAGAGCAATAATTAGACCAATATATAAGAAAGATTATGCCACAAAGCTCAAGAATTATCGCCCAATTCGTTTGCAGGATATGGGGGAGAAAGTATACTCCTAAGTATTGTTAGAATTAATGTAGGCTTGGGTAGAGCAAAATTATTTAATTCCGATAGAGCAAGGTGGCTTTAAGGAAGGCCATTCAACAATGTATCACTGCCTTAGTTTATGGGCAATAGCAAAGGCGACAATCTAGTTGCTAAGCAGATTGTTTTTCTGCTTTGTTGATTTCGGGGACTTGGATAATCGCAAATTATTGTGGGATACGCTAAGGAGGCTTAGCATCAATAAGGCGTTGCTTTCACTTGTTCAGGAATTGCACAGCCAGAACTGGGCCCATGTGATCTTAGATACACGTGGGGCCTTATCAAAGAATACAGATAAAGAATAGCCCACTGTGTGTTCTGGCCCCCCATTCTTCTCTTTATTCTTGTTCGACTTACCAAATACATTACACAAAGCTGGTGGCTTATGTCCCAAAAAGGGGTGGACCCATAGCCCCTGCCTACAAATCTAAAGGAAAATCAAATATATAATGAACGTTTTAAACTAGAAAACTAACATAGGATTAGGAATGCTACAATAACGCAATGTGTCCAACTCTGATTGTAATGTAAGGAGCAAACCATGAAAGCAGGAAAAATAGAACGGTCAACATTTGAAAATCTAAACACCAAAAATTTCAAGCATTAAAAAAATGTATTGCTCATCCAAATGCAGGTGATTTTTTTAATTAAGTTGGATAGGTCAAAAAACGTCCCTCAATTTCGCAGCAACTATATCGCATTCTATCTACTCACTCGTCTTCTTGCAACTAACTAGTGAATATTCTCTGACATTTGAGTGGAGTGCGCAAACCAACCATGTCAGCTCAGCTCATCGTCACCAAATCTGCTCGTCTTTCAGGCTGATAAATCGACCTATGAAAAGTTGCAGCCAAACGAAAACAATGTTTGGAATTTTAATTAGAAGCAGATTTTATGAAGTGTCTTAATTCTGAAAATCAGGACACTTATCATGAGTCAGGGAAGATATCACCAGGGGCCTGACAATATGTTTCTCTCATTACAGCCATGTACTGACAAGAACCAAGTAGTAGTATTACAGACAGATATCCAAATTATACTCTATAAATGTTTTTGATGGAGGCTGTAAAGTGAACTTCGTAAAGCATTGGAATGTTTCAATATCAATCTCTAAATTATTAACTTAAGCTTACCGACTGCTTAACTATATCAGTCCAATCAGGAGCAACAGCAAATTCAGGATTTTCTTCAAGCCACCTAGGGAGGTCCTTCATTGGAGGAGCCATTGCACCACCCATCTATTTAAAAAACAAATATACATAAATATCAAATGCACGTCAAAAAATATGCAATAACAGACCTAAAAGTGGGCAATATACCAATCAATGAAGGAATCAATAGAGGAGGGATGAGAAGGGAGTTGTAAAGCAGTAAGAGTAAATATCTTAGTGTCATTTTGCATCGTGGATAGCTACCAAACACTGATTTGCTTTTGAGAATATTCCCCACAGTGAATCTGGGAACTCTTAGATATTTTGTCTTTCATAAGTGAAACTGAGGAGTAACAGCGGCAATGTATTAATTTCCAAAGCACCCCACCCATTGGTTTTGAAGACACTTGAGTGAGCCCACCTTCCCTATAGAGGTTATATGAGATGCCTTTTAAGTAAGTGCTAGCCATAAAATTGGTTTCTCGAGGGTCTAAGAAAAACATGAAAAATAGAGAACAATTACAGCTAAGCAATTATTTTTTCTCCACGATTTGGATCTTTCATGATTGTGAGGACGAACATCTACCGAGTGCAAGCATTAGTGGTAAGTGAAAATCCCTCCAAACAATTGCGTTGCATTTTTTTGTAATGGTAGGCTACTGAACAGTCCCTCTTGCAGCTATAATAGAATGTGCTCCAACTCTGTACTGCCGTATTTCTTAAAGTAAAGATTATCTACCATTCAGAAAGCAATGCCATGTCTGAGAGGGGTTACAACCCCTTGGACATGATATGAGAGGCTGAACCCTTGTTCCATATCTACATAGTACGTAATGCCCCTTCTTACATTTAGTGTGTGAAGTTGTCGGTTATCCACAAACTATATTTAGTACTCAAAATTACGTGTAATATAAAGAAGTCAGATATAATCCTGGGGGTAAACTTGGTAGGAGTTCTAGATTTCACTTTACAAAAATGACACCAATGGTTGCTGGATGGAAAGGGTCCGGTGTTTATCTATCATGGTTACTATGCAGTTTATCTTTCACAAAAGGACTTTCAGGCCCTGAGACCACGCGGTTCACATGCCTTGCCTATTCATTTTAATAATCCGACGTTTAATTGCTAGTTCTTTAAATGCTGGTTAGAACACACATGTATTTGTTAATAGTCCTAGGATATAGTACCAGAACATCATTAATATCCGTATTTATTTAGGTGTCAAAGACACGCTTGCTATTAACTAGTCCTCAAGTTAAATATACCCATTTTCTCATTAAATTAGAGAACTGGCCCTAGGTTCTCAGTAAAGAATTGTGGGTTCTACCTTTAACTTGAGGATAGTAAAATCAACTGGTATAGAACTCTTGTTAAGGATGAACTTGTCCTCCGTTATCCGAGGATGAAATAACTGCACTGATTTCTCTATATCAGTAATGAAATGAAAAATTATATTTATATAGCGCATACATACCCGGAGGCCTCGCAGCAGTACTCAATCTATGGGTTGTCTAGTAGAAGATGCAACCCCTAAAGAAGAAGGGAGAGAAGGAAGTTGGACTTTGATCCTTAATGAATACCAGAGTGTGATAGAATTACAAGCTCCCAAACATCAATGGGTTAAATGCTGTGTTAGCCTATGGTAACACAGCATCTTGAATTGCCCCCTACCTAGATGCTGGGGGTAAAATAGGAAGGAGGAAAGCAGGCCAAATTCTGCTATTAGGAAGACTGCTGACTGACGCCCCATTCTTGGTCACTTTGAAAGGCGAAGTGACTGCAGGTCTCCCTGAAAATGCTGTAAATGAGGGTATGCAGGCGGATGACCGAGATGGAAAAGTTTCATCTGCAGCGGTTAGGATAAGATTTTGGAATTGGTCTGTAGATGGTATAAAGGCACTTAAAAATCGAAATGCTTTAGCACAAGTTGTGTTCTTTATATTGGAGAAGACTCGGCCACATCAAGGCCCAGGAAGCGGGGTGCGCTTATGAAAAAAACAAGTTTGCTGTGCAAGGCCAAAACAGGACGTCTGCTCGTCAAACGTCTGTGCCTTCTAGGCAACCAGCACCGGTGGGAATCTTATAAGCGCCATGGATTAGGCCTCCACTGACCTGGGGATCGGCACCTGGGTATAAATGACCCTGCTAGTCTTCAGAAATGCATTAGCAAGCCCACCTGTTTTAAAGTGTTACCGGACTTTTAGTCAATCAAGAATAGTGTAACACTGAAGATTTCCTCGTTCATTCTCTCAATAAATTGACCTTGAAATGAGCAAGGTGCTTAATAAAAACGACTGAGTTGTTACGTCGATAATATTTTACATTGCTCTTTAGGAACCAGTGATTGGATAGGATTTTTTCCAGCTACCGTTTTTAATTTTGTATTAGAAGGCGTGTGAGCCCAGGAATCAAAGAAAAATAGAGGCCGTCTTCCTTCCACATCTATCTTGTTGATACAGAGTCCCTTATTGCTCAGTCCACTTTTTCTTAATCTGCAATATTTATTGGAGACTTTTGCATACTTTATTAAGACTCAATTACAAGAATCATTCCCGCCAAAAAATCTGATAAACTTCTAGCTGAACTTTGGCTGGGAAAGCTAGAGCAGTGATTTAATTATATCTCTGGCCTTTGATCACGCTGGGAGCGATTGAAAAGTTGTCATCAACAGTTATCTGACTTCCCAAGCTCCAGAGTGCTGACAGTAGGCTTCTAATCATTTCTGCTAAGGTATCATGTGTGGCCAAGAAACTGTTTGGGACTTGACAAGAAAGAATTAACATTTCCTCTGAGTGAAACAATTTGCAAGATGGCCACCACCACCTGGAAATCACTAACCCTGGGAGTAGTTCGCGTAGTAGCGCTACGCATAGCTACGCAAAGTGCACTTCGCACTAGGCGTAGCGACGCAAACTGGTAGTTTCTCATTGCGAGCGGTCACGAGCATACGAGACCACTCGCAATGAGAAACCTGCCCTACCCCGCGTTGAGAATCACGCCGGGAGGTTTGTTTTCCACGCTTGCGATCACCAACTTGATGTTGCTGATCGCGAACGAGGAAAAAAGTCTCGCCGGGATGCCATTTTGCTCACCAACGTGACGTTGAGGACAGCGAGCAAGCCAAAAAAAAAAAAAAAAAGAGCGTTACGCTACATGTGTTTGCACTGGTGCTACGTGCAATTCACGTAGTGCGAAGTAGCGCAAACTACGCGTGCCTAGCGTAGTACTTCGCCCAGGGTTAGAAATCACACGTTTTTGTAAATGATTGGAAATGCTTCTTATGCATATTGAAGCATAGGTATTTTGCGTGTTTTCTATGACTTGCAGTCAGAAATACACATCTTGAAGTACAGTACACATCGAAGCTCCTAAAAATTGAAGGAAGATTTGATATTATGCCAATATTTTTGATGTTTCTTTCTTCATCTACGTATTTTTGTGCTTATATCCAAGATGGGTACAAATTCTTTCTTCGACCTCAGTTTTCTGACTAGGAAGCACCGCTAATAAAAATTGTTGTTCTTATGCAGGCCGATGTTATTGTTTTAATAAGCTAACGTCCTGGAGCAGATGTTTGAGTTGGATTTGCTTGACTGAGTGTGCTGAAAAGATGAGGGCAATGAGTGGAGATAGTAACCACTACTCTGAAGTAGCCTTCACTTTGTCGTATTTATGTCACTTTTCCACGTATTTGGTGGCAATCCCTCATACTGTGGGGAGTAAAGTGAACAAGCATTTCCAATGCAATAGGTCTCGCATTCGGAAAGTTTGAGCTATTGGTCTTGTAAATGACAGTTTATTTATGTGTTGTTTTTGAAAATAGCTAAATTAATAGCTTTGTAATTTACAATGCCAATAGTTATAACTTTCGCAAATGTGACACCTATAGCATTTGTAATGCAACATGTTTTGTATTTACGTGACTTCGATGTATTGATATTACAAATAACAATGCCTTTTCATTTTTTTAAATCATTAATACTTAAATAAAAGTGATTGCAATTTATAATGGCAATAGCTTAAACTTTTGTAAATAACTTTGTGAAGATTATGTTCAGTGTATTTTATTGTGACGAAAATCCAAGAAAAGTGAAATATTAACATCTTTTTGTGACATTTGTAATAAAGCTTGAAACATTGAGAGAACATATTTGAACCAGTGATGCTGTGGTGGCGCTGAAAGATGCTGTGGTGGCGCTGAGAGATGCTGTGGTGGCACTGAGAGATGCTGTGGTGGCGCTGAGCGATGCTGTGGTGGCGCTGAGCGATGCTGTGGTGGCGCTGAGCGATGCTGTGGTGGCGCTGAGCGATGCTGTGGTGGCGCTGAGCGATGCTGTGGTGGCGCTGAGCGATGCTGTGGTGGCGCTGAGCGATGCTGTGGTGGCGCTGAGCGATGCTGTGGTGGCGCTGAGCGATGCTGTGGTGGCGCTGAGTGATGCTGTGGTGGCGCTGAGTGATGCTGTGGTGGCGCTGAGTGATGCTGTGGTGGCGCTGAGTGATGCTGTGGTGGCGCTGAGTGATGCTGTGGTGGCGCTGAGTGATGCTGTGGTGGCGCTGAGTGATGCTGTGGTGGCGCTGAGTGATGCTGTGGTGGCGCTGAGTAATGCTGTGGTGGCGCTGAGTAATGCTGTGGTGGCGCTGAGTAATGCTGTGGTGGCGCTGAGTGGTGCTGAGTGAAAATGTGGTGGTGCTGAGTGATAATGTGGTGGTGCTGAGTGATGCTGGGGTAGCGCTGAGTGATGATGTGGTGATACAGAGGGCAGAAAGGCACAAAAAACCAGTCTAACAGAGGGCAGAAGGCCAGAAAAACAAGGGAAAAATGAGTCTAACAGAGGGCAGAAGGGCACAACAAGAAGAGGCATCAGGGAAGCAAAGATGAAGCTTGCGGAAAGCAGACAAGAAGGAGAGCGAGGACGCTGAAGCAGTCCTGGTGAGAAGGGATGTGGGGAGGGGAGGGCAGTGGGGAAAGTGAGACGGGGAGGTTGTGTTGTGTTTAATTCCCATGCGCCGGATGATTAAACGCCATCAGCAGATGTCGGTGATGGGCACAGAGCCCCATCCCTACAGGGGAGGAGGCGGGAAACCTGCTGCACTCGCCCATCAGCAGTGGCCGAGTGAGGGACAGGTGAGAAAAGGCAGAATAAAGACGAGAACTGTAAAGAAACTGGTCTAGAACCACCCAAATAGTGCCCTAGTCCGAACCCTCAACGCGAGCAAGCCCAGCTTCGGCAATGCGCTGTGGTACTCGTGGCTACCTCTGAACCCCTTTCACCCAAGGCTCCTTCTCTGTTCAGACTCAGTGAGGACTGGCAAGGTAAGGAGCCCCGTCTGAAATGGCCGCCTTTAATAGCAAGGCTATAAGACAGCACATTGTTGCACGTTATCTCCAGGACTCATGGCAGTACTCCCTTACTAAAAGAATGGAAACGCGCTGCGTGACACCTCCCCGAAAAGAGGATTACACGATAACTACTCCCTCTCCCAAGACGTGTGAGGTTGTTCTCTTTCCTCCAGACTCCTCAAGTCTTGCTCTTTCCCCGAGTAAAAGCGCGAGCGCCTGTCTCTTTAAGAGGATGCAGGAGCTCGTGCCGCACGCTTCCTCTACTGTGACTGTGGGAGAAGCACGGGAGAGAGGGGATGTGAGAAGAGCATCGGGCTGAGGGGGGAACGGAATGAGGGAAGGGTCGGGGGAGGCAGCGAAGGACACTGAGCTAGAGAAAATGAATAAGGAGAGGAGTTGAGTGAGGGAATAGAATGAAAGGGAGAGAGACGCGCAAGAAGAAAACAAGGCAACTGGAGAAAGGAATTACAGGGGGAACGGAGGAAATGGAGGGTTGCGGGAAGAAAAGTAAAAATTGAGAGAAAAGGGGAATGTGTAAGACAAAGGGCAGATAGTGGTGAGAAGAGATGGGTCTGGAAGAGAGTGGATGTACCGAGAGAGAGGGATTGGTGTTGGGGGGGCTGGAACAGAAATGGATTTAGAAAGAGTAGAAGACGGGGGAGATTGGGAAAGCTGGGGATGGTGAACTTGGAAAAGTGGAGGGGAGAGAGGGTAAATGGGCGCTAATGTGAGGACATGCACAGAAGGGACGAGAGCGAATAAAGCAAGGAGTGTAAACATCGAAATAATTAAGGGGAGTGAAAGACAGAGGCAGAATGATATCCGATATATATAGATATGCCTGATATGAGAAGGATGGATATGTGCACAGAATGAACCAGAAGTGAAGGCAGCAGAGGGCTAACGGAAGGTAGATAAAACGCATGTGTTAAATATGGAAAGTTGAGAAATCTCGAAAGTGTGGGTGAGGGAGAAGAGCGCCGAAAAGACAAATGAGAGGGTCGACGGAAGGGGGAAGAATGAACACGAAAATTAGTCAGAAAGGGAGCGATTGAAAGACTTAAAGAGGAGAGGGGAAGTAAAGAAGAGATAACGAGGGAGAGATGGCGTGAGAAGAGAGGGGGTAGACGGAGAGAGTGGCAGGATGAAAGGCAAAACCGGGGAGTAAAACTTGGAACAAAATAGCTAAAGAAGAAGGTCGGGATGAAACATAGCCAGAAGCGAAAAGAAAAAGGGAAAAACAGGGGCGCCAGGAAACAAGGTGGAGGAAGAGAAACAAGTGATTGAGACAGAAGGGAAGCAGCGGACAAGTGACATACATGATCCATCAGGGGTGATGCAGATGGTAAAGAAATGGAGGGCAGAGGAGAGTAAAAAGGAGGAAAAATCTAGGCGAAAGCGAGGAGAAAAATGAAATAAAATTGGGGCGTGATTGTGGGCCTGATAAATAAAGGAGAGCGTACGTTACGTTGCAGGTACTGCTTAATAAATGTGCGCGTGAGGCGCTGAACCGTCGGTCATTAAAATGTGTGCGTAAGAGGCACTATGAAGAACAGCACAGGACAGTTAGCAAGTTCATTTACAAAATACTGTAAGAGGGAAACGGGCACATACTAAAAAGCAAAGACGAACAGGCAGGTATGACTAATAGACGGACAAAGGTGCGGAAATGTTAACAATGGGATAAGACGGGTAGGTGATGAAAGGCAAGAACAAACAAGCTCTTGGCATTGCTATGGGGAGGGGGGGGGGGGAGGAGAAATGCGAGACACAGCCTGGCGGCCGTAAAAAGTCTGAAGCAGGGGGCGGGGGAGCGGATCCCTTTGAAGTGAAGCTCTCGGAGGCAGGCGGCTCGGGGAGCAAATGGTAAGCGCGTGCACAAGCACATGCACTTGTCGAAATCCACCTGGTGGTTTTAGAGCTTAGTTTGCCCTCAATACTCTCGTCCTATTATCGCTTGCGCGATTAATAGGACGAGACCTAAAGAGGTGATAAGGGAAATTCCTTGTATGTTGCAGGAGACATCACTGCTAATGCCAATAAAAACTGTATTCCCTGAAAAAGGCATGTTCAAGATCTTTTTATGGGAATCTGGCTTGATGTCAGTCAGTTGTTACCATTTTATAAACTGTAGATTTCAATTTCAGCAAACTATTATAAGTTTTTTTTTTAAAAAGCAAGGCAATAAACAGGAATACATTTTACAAATCTTGATTTAACACTTTAATATGACCATTAATGCCTCCATATGTTTTCCAATTGCTATACAAGATGGTGAACATTTTATTTAAAATATAAGACTTAATGCTACTGAATGAACTAGTTCGTTACCTTCAAAAAACACTTTGCTAGTTGATACTCTAACCGCAAAATCCTCACCTTTTGAACATTCCCAGGTGCCAGACTGGACCCAGAAACTCTGCAATGCTCATCTGCCTCTAACTGGTGGCATGAGGCTTCAGTCCTTCTCTGGGTATTATGACACAGAACCAAATATGGCACCATCATAGGTATCCACCGCAAAGATCATTAAGCTAACCTGCTGTTTTGAGAAGGCACTTCTATCTTCATCTTCCTCACCAGTGAATAGATGCCCAAGAAGTAACAACAGGTGGTGGGTCTGAGTGTATGTCACATCAAATTATCCTAACATGGAACTGAAAGAAATTATGTCTCTCTGCACCTCGGAGTCAAGGCACTACAGCCTGGTGGAGGTGTGGACCAAAGTCTTTATCACAGCCCGTCAGATGCCCAGATTAAAAACAAAACATGGACAATGTGGAGGTTGCTGCATTTGCCCTGGTGGGATGCACTTTAATACACTCCTCCTTGGCCAAAGCAGAGCATAAAATAAGGCAGAGAAAAAACTAACAGGATATAGTCTTGTTAAGGACAACTTTACACTTTTTGTGCTTTGCAGAGCCAAGAACCAAAAGCTGTTTAACCATAGTGTTTCCCGTTACCGTCGATATAGCTCCGAGCAAGCTCCATGTTATTAAAGAAAAAAAAAAAGATGCAGCCACTCCTCCTGAGCCAGGTATGGAGGAGAGAACGCCAGCAGGCTGATGGGCTGTCCCACACAGAATGGTCTTGAGAAGAGACCCAAGTCTGAAGCACCAACTTGTTGGAAAGAAAGCGGTGAGGGAGGATGGGCTAAAAGGTCCTGCAGTGTGTACACCAACCAAGCCATTGCAACAGTAATTGAGAAGAACATAGTAATTAAGCAACTGAGAACAACCAAACATGAGCTTGAAAGCTGCCCCATCAAAACAGTAAGGACCTTTGACAGTGGCCAGAGCAATGCTTTCTTTGGTCAAATATAGTTCAAACCAAAAAAACATCAGACAACCGTGCTTTTAACAGATCGACCTCTCACAAAGCATGACCAATAGCCAGAGTAAATGCATTTGGGTGAGGGTCAGGAAACAATGGGAAATTAGAAGAACTCAAACTGCTCTACTCAATTTACATTCTGATTTACCTTGCTGCTGTAGGAGGTATTCCCCTAGTGTGCAGGCAGGTCGACAAATTAACTGAATATCAGAGGCTCCTTACCCAATCCAGCTCCTGGTCTCGTCTCGCTTTCCTCAGAATACATGGAATCAGTGGAACGGGTGAGAATACATTAATCAGATTAAAATCTTCTCATATGGACGCATCTTCCAGAGCCCCCGCCCTCACAGCAGGTACTACAGGAGAGACAACCACCAACATGGCAAATATATCCACCTGATGCACAGTGAAGAACAAATGCACCACCTCTGGAAGGAGGCACCACTTGTGATCAGAACAATAACATATGCTCAGCTCATCTGCCCACACACAGTGTCTGCCAGATGACTCGCCAACTGTTAAGCATAATGATTAATAGGCCCACCAGCACTTTAGCACCTCCATGCAGAGGACTTGAGTCTACCTCGGTCCACTTGCCGGTCTACCACAGACAAATTATGATGTCAGTGATGATCTGCATAACTTTCTGCCTTACATATGGCACAGGGAGAATAGCGGTCAACAGGAGAACCAACAGTTGCAAGAACGTCAGGACTGGAGTACAGTCCCCTGTCCAAAACATCAGCAATGCATGCTGAAGTATAGATGTATGCCTAACCAGGGCCGGACTGGGAACCAAAACCGGCCCTGGCAGAGTGCTCGCCCCCCCGCCCCCCTGTGGGGGGTGGAGTTGGGGGTGCGACAGCGCTCTTTGTCAGGGCCGGTTTTCGGGCGATTTTGTTACAGGGCCGATTTTTGGCCCTGTAACAAAAACGGCCCCCAGGGGGCCAAAACCGGCCCCCACCCATGCGGCCCACCGGGGGATTGCCCGGTGCCCGCAACGGCCAGTCCGGGCCTGTGCCTAACCTGTAAAAGTGAGCTGCAGCCTTCAGCGTCACCGGTATTAAGAGTCCCAAGGGTCAAAGGACCTAGTAGTCAGTATAACCCACCACATATCACAGATGCCTTCTTTGGGGCTGCCGCACCAGACATGAAAATGCAAGATCTGCAAGTCCAAGGCCACCAACTAAAACTCAGACTCCAAAAAGCGGAAACACAGGCAAGAAACGCTTAACCTGTCCTTGTGGAGCTTTAGTTTTAACACCCAAAGCCATGTAAACACTGCTGTGGCAGCTGGACTAGCTCAGAGGACTGCCTGTGCTGAAATAATTGGCATGCTGGGAAGGCAACAACTAACGAGTGTGCAGTGGCTCTCTTTAAAGCACTCTGGTGCAGAGTTGTCCGTCTCGAAAATCTTGCAGGCAAATAGCATATTCATAAGATTCACCTGGATGACAACAGAAAAGTCTGTGGAATGTACCCAAGGTGTGAAGTCTAATAACGAGACTCATGTCTTTAGATTTGCCCATAAATTGTATCCAGCCGTCAAAGTTTGCTTGGCCATATTCTGATCATCCTTAAGCAACAACATGTATCCCAGTGGGCTGCTTGTCACCACTTGAGCCATTGTATGCGAGTAGTATAAAACACATGCCTTTGCAGGAGTTCATGAACAGTCTTCCAAGGAGGTGACCGCTATCCCCATAGCTCTGATAGGCTCAGTCACTAGATCTTCATATGAATTTTCTGGCTTTCCGCAAATCTCTAAACATTTTTCCCTGCTTAGTTTTTCTCTGATACTTCTGTTCAGTATTTCTCTTTTATGAAAGCTCTGTGCCAAGATACCCAGTTGGGTACATGCACACTTTATAAAACCTGTTCATCGTCAGGTTCCAACACTTTGAAGGCATTCCAGATCACTGCAGTTGAAGATTAAACTTCCTAAGTAGGAGGGATAAGCAGGACACTCCAGCTCAGGTTCAGGGGATGTGTTTTTGAAGATCCCTATAAAGACTGCTCCGAGTAGTGAGACTTACCCACCATCGTAATTCGCAGTGTATGGCACCATGGAGAATTACGACACAATCTCAGCCAAAGAGAGCCTCTTGTTTCTGCACAATAAGATTCACACAGAGGAGAATTCTTAAAAAGGCTTTTCTTACCCTCTTGACTTAGCCTAAATATCATCTACTCAAGGAGGAGTCTACTCCAAGATCCTGGTGCCAAATGTGGCGCTGAGAGAAACATGGAGGTCATAGGTGGAGCAGTTGTGTTCAACAGCAGTGGTTAAGTGGCTTTGAACAGAGTTGTGCAACGCCAAGGCCTGAGACATTAGAAGTTCCCAAATGCTTAGCTGGGCCAGATGACATACCAGAGGGAGGTGGAGCTGATCTAAATACCGGGAGGCCTCAACATAGAATTTTGCAGCCACAACTTTAAGATAGGAACTGGCTTAGAAGACATTGACGAGACTGTAGTCAGGGAACAGTGCCGACTTTCAGACATGCAACTGGAATAAGGATGCCTCCTAGGAGAGAAGGACTAATTTGAGGCTTCTTCTAGAAGCATCTCTCTTTAGAACGCTTCCCATGATAGACACCAGGAATAATAACGATAACAGGGTTTACAGGTTGAGCCATGTAAAGTTTGGCTTCTATATTGATCGACTTGGAATGCCTAAGGCAGCATTTCCAATGGGAGCAGGGTTGTGCCACGGCCTAGACCCCAAAGTCAGGCATCACGAGACATCTTCTTGAGGTATGTCCAAAAATACCTGAAGTCTGACACTCCAAGGAAAACATGACTTTAAAGTAGACTGTAAATGACTTACTTTCGAAAAACTAAAACCAGTAAATAAGTGGTAGTTACAGGATTGGTAGCAATGGTCTGAAAAAATGGAATCAACGACATGTAGGATAGCTACTTATTTGACCGTCATCAAATCCGAACGAGGACCCTAGCTGACTAGCACTCTAGCAGCGTTGGGGGCTACGACAAAGTTCCCCGACTCTGTGGCACCCTGGGGCCTGAGGGGTTAGAATCAAACTGTGAAGTTGAGTAGAAAGTATTTATCACAATATCATGGCTTTAAGTTCATCAAAAAATGAACGTTTCATATTGGGCACAGATTTCTGTTAATGGATAAATGAAATCAGTTTTACCATAGCCTCGTCTTGTGTAACAGCATCATGCCCTCGTAGAACCTAACACGTGAATGCACTGCTGATCCTAATCAAAACATGCCTATTTCCAATTCTCTACCACAAAGTTAAGGTCTTTACTGTTTATGTCAGGAGCCCTCAACCTTCAGGAGTGCAAGCAGTGCAAACAGAAAAAATCATAAAACACACCATGTTTCAAATAAGTTAAATTGGAGACTTAGATTTGCTAACATTAGTTTTGTGGATTCAGATCAATGGAACCACAAACTTATTACCACTTTAGTAGCAGCAATTGTTTGCTCTCTAATGAAGCCTGCAAATAAAAGGCTAGAGCTTAACTTTTGCCCAAAGTACTGAAGCACCAGAGGTCAATCCAAGGATCTAGTTAAGAGTGAGTCTTTGATATCCTCATTGATATGCTATACAGTATGCACAAGCAGCCAATTATGACATCCGCAGAGATACTGATATCAAGTATTGCCTTAGCAAGAACCGAACAGAAATATCGGTTCATTTTCCTTTGGTAAGTATTCTGCAAAGATCTGTTATGTCTCAACTATCATTTTCTTAGCAATAATGTTCTGCTTGCCATATTCAAAGTAGTGAGGTACTACAGGTTTTGCGACCCACTGAACCTATCATTCAGCTGTCCTTGCCCAGAGGAGCAAATGGCACAGAAGACTAATGGCTTTCTGATAGTAGAAACTATAAGACAAAATTTAATATTTTCTGTATCTGGTGGTGTCTCATGCTCTTCCTTCAAATAATATCACCTAAATACTGATATCTGTTTTCCTCGATGTGAGACGCTTTTTATTGCAAATTTATACTGGGCTGACCAGGTTAGTCAGTGGGCAGCATTCATCCTGGATCCAGATATTTCGGAGCCTACGAGCACAAGGCAATCACTTACCATTTTTCAACATGTAGTGGCTATTTCAATGGAAATGTGCTTTATGTAAATGACTGCTCTACTAAACCATGTTTTAGTGATATATGTGTCACAATATGACAAAGTGCATCATAGGCTATATACCACATCCTTATAGTTCTCCTGCTGAATGGGTGCGGTTCAATTGCTACACTTGTTCTTAGTATGATGCTTGAATCTTTCACAAGTCCATGTGAATTCGGTGACGTAGCATTGATGGTATCACTCCCACTCTAAAACTTGTTTCAGCACCACTGGGAACACAGAAAAAGTTCCCAGGGCAAGCAGGCATTATTAGGCTTCAATTGTGTCGACGGGAGACTTTTGGGTCTGTGGTCTTGGCCCACATTAATACACCACCCAAAACTAGACTGTTTCTTGAACACCTGACCATTGCAGCAGCTAGGCAGAGAATCCAAAGGCTTACTCAGAGAGATATGAGGGTGAGATAGGGGTGTTAGAGACCCTGAACTCTGCAACACAATAACAGGCAATAATGTGGTTGTCAGGCCAGTGCTTTGTCTTATATCGAAAATGGCGAGTAATACTAACACACAACTAATTTCCACCCAAATTAAACACAGGATGTAAATAGACTGAATCCTTGTAAACGGGGCTCTACATAAGTAAAAGTCAATCTATTAAATGAGCCACGTTAGCAGCAATCTGATCTCCCTGATAAGATGGCTTTCCACGGAGAGCAGTCTCACTGACAATTCGCCTCACTCAGTTACTCAGGCCACTCCACTTTCACGTGATGGTATGCACGCTCAAACGGTTGTGAAATGTGGAGTACATGCTGAACCGAAGGGAGCCTCTGGGGTGAAGGGACATAGATGCTTGTGATCCTTCCTTTGCAGGCCCTTAGCGTGCTACTTTTTTTGGTACCTATTTTTTATTAAGTTTACACACATAACCGCCAGCACACTAAGCAGAGGGGGGCAACCGTCATCAACAAAACACACAGTAAAAGATGATGAAGGCACAGTGAGCAAGCAGAGACATAGGAACATTCCTGTTCTCATAAATACCATCCCCATCGATAAGATACATAAACATTAGCAGATAGTGTGTCCACAGCCAAGCATCAAAGAACAGGACCCTCCCCACCCATCATGCGCACATCAGCCTCATCGCTCAGGTACCGAATCACAGACTTGGAGTGGAGAACAATCATGGGGGAGCAGGGAGAGAGGAACGTTGAAAACTCAACATCTGAGACAGAGGATACATTGCACAAGGCAGACCCAGTGAAGAGCACCCGACATCCTCGGTCCACAAACGGACACGCCAGTAACATGGCAGCCCAGGCAGGTGGTATCTTACAAACTCCCCATGCCTCCTCCGGACGGATGCCCTCCCGCTCACAATCTGCCCAAAGCAACAGCTCCAACCCCCCAGCGGTAGACATTAGGGCCACGGGGGGATTTCCAACTCATTGTCCGCTGCTGGCGGGCAAGAAATAAAGTATGTACTACAGAACGGAATACCTGGGTCATGAAATAAAGTTTGTTGGTGTGTCCTGAAACAGTTGTAGGCAAACTATGAGATCAAAAAGCTAACCAAAGAGAATAATCGGTGGTTGAGAAATTCTCATCAGACCACCCAAGTGGCGGAATGTCCTCATATGAGATTGGTTTGTGGATCCAAACAACATCCAGACCATCATATGATGGTATAGTTGTGGATACTAATTGTTGTCTCCATCCAAGGTTTATTCTCAATTGGTTGCTGATGAGGTGCAGTGTGTGAAAGTGAGTGTAAATTAAAATTGATTACCGGAACAAAAAATGTGTTTAATGAGTATTGTTCTGGCATCAACCATAAAAACTACGCCTGGTAGTCTGACAGTATGACTACCCAGTGAGGCTGTGCAAGACGGTCGACATGTTTCAGCCAGGAGGAAGTATTATCCGGCTTTCTTCAGGACCAAATCAGGATGAAAATACTACTGCACAATTTTTTTTTCTTATTTTACCATAAATAAGTGTGAATGTGATTTTATATATAACAAGAATGTAAACATCCTACCCGGACCTTGGAGCCCCAATGTGTCCAGGGATGTTGGATATTGTGATCCTTACCTACGAGAAAACATAGTAGAGAACCACATACATAAATAATGATTAAAGAACTCTATATTTGCCAATCAAACAGTGCCTAGGACACACATAGAGCAGTACTATCTCTATATTATACCCCACAGAAAAGACTGGACTGAAGGTATATCTACTAACCCATTAACTAATATATGAGAGAAAAACCTGAATTAAAGTAAGATTGATACTCACCCAGCTTTGTGTGGGTGGTAGACCTCACCTCAGCCGGCATCCGCTCGGGAAAACTGAGGCACCACTCTATTGTGCAAAGTTGGAAATAAAAGTTTAACACAATGAGGAACATCATGCCCACTTAGTTCACAAAATATTGATTTGCACAATATTAGAAACCTAATTGTTAAAAAGGCGGGGGGGGAACCACAAGTGCCCAGAACAAGAAGCTGACAGTGGGAGGGAACTGGCTGTGAAAACGAGCACTCTGTTTAAATTATTGTTTGGCTGGTTTCAAAGTAATTGTGGCTAAGATTCAAGATGATTCTGAGATGTTCCAATCCCACCACATAATGCCTTCAAAGAGGAGAAACCTAGTGGAATTGAAAAAAGAGCCACGAACCCTGCGACCTACCTCTCCGTCGGTACCCCTCTCTAGCGTCCGAGAGTAAGTGGAGGTGATGACATGGGGCAGCCGCGGGTTATTTATACCCATTCTGATTGAATAATTGGCAATGAGTGGAACTTAATTGAATCGTATTGCGCATGTATGAAAATAAAACGCTGCTTTCTAAAAGATGCGCATTAGATGCAAGTAGTAGTTTATTTAGTAATGCGCATGCGCCGGTAAACATACTGCTGTTCACCGGCTCGCGTAAAAGCAACCTGACTTCGGCGCATGCGCAGTGTGGTCCGCTTGTACAGCGCATTCGCGTAAGTGACTAGACACGAGCGCGTAGTGGTAATGTGTTCGCGCTTTGTGTCATGCTTAATCTAGTCGTATACAAGGTCTGGTTTGTGAAAAGGGACATCACACAGAGTCTAATCGTATACAAGGTCTGGTTAATGGGACAGGACATCACACCGAGTGAGGTTTTTTGGGGCAGTTGTGCTAAACACGGAAAAAGAAAAGCCCCAATTGTTTCATACATTAAGGTTCATACATTGAGGTTACCGTATCACAGTCGATGTATAAATATCGATTGAGAGCACAATCCTTGCTGGATTTCGGCAATGGCCCAATGTATGAAGGTATATGGATCACTTATGACAACCACTGGTATATTATAGTAAGTGATATTCAATATACAGCGCCATTATGTTTGCAAGCTATGATGGCATTATAGGGATGACCATGGAATATTGTCATTCAATCCCTGCACATCCCTCTTAACTCTAAAAATCCATTTTTGCTCTTTGATGAAGAGAAATTTTGACACATCACTGACATGTGATGGGATGAATGGGTGTTCCAAAATCACCCATCTCAGTTCGTCTGCTTTGTGTTTCAGAGTCAAAAAATGTGTGGTCAAACGAGTTGATTGTTTTTGGCAACGAATAGTGCTTTTATGTTCATTTATTCTTAGTTTGACTTTGCGAGTGGTGTGACCAATATAGCGTAGTGAGCATGGACAGGTTATCATGTAGATGACTTGCTCAGTGTTACAGTTAGTATGTCTTTTTAAAACCCATGGTTTGTCTGTGCCTATATCTACACTGTTGGTTTTGTAGGTCTGCGGGCAGACACTGCAGGAGCCACAGGGAAAATGACGCTGTACTGCTGGTAAGTCCCATAGGGTGTTATTGGTGACTAGTAACATCATTTTAGGTCTAGTGTGTACCAGACTGTCCCTGATGGATGGTGCCCTCTTGAATGAAAATAGAGGGGGGGGGGGGAATAGAGGTTTGTGCAATATTCAGGATCCCCCAATGTCGCTGCACTATCTTTTGAATGTGGTTAGAGAGCACACTAAATGTGCTCACACAGGTAAGCCTATCTAGAGGTGCTTTATCCACATGTGGTTCCAGAAGTGCCTCCCGGCCTCCTTACGCAACAATCTTCCAGTGGGGCAATTCCTCCGCATCCGGAGAAATTGTTCATCAAAACCGATGTTTGACAAACATGCTAAGGTACTGGCTACTCAATTGAAGAAACGACAATACCCAAGACATTTGGTTAAAAGAGCCTGGAAACGTGCCTCCAATAATAACCGGGAGGCACTTCTGGAACCACATGTGGATAAAGCACCTCTAGATAGGCTTACCTTTGTGAGCACATTTAGTGTGCTCTCTAACCACATTCAAAAGATAGTTCGGCGACATTAGGGGATCCTGAATATTGCACAAACCTCTACCCCCCCCCCCCCTCTATTTTCATTCAAGAGGGCACCATCCATCAGGGACAGTCTGGTACACACGAGACCTAAAATGATGTTACCAGTCACCAATAACACCCTATGGGACTTACCAGCAGTACAGGGTCATTTTCCCTGTGGCTCCTGTAGTGTCTGCCCGCAGACCTACAAAACCAACAGTGTAGATATAGGCACAGACAAACCATGGGTTTCAAAAAGACATACTAACTGTAACACTGAGCAAGTCATCTACATGATAACCTGTCCATGCTCACTACGCTATATTCGTCACACCACTCACAAAGTCAAACTAAGAATAAATGAACATAAAAGCACTATTCGTTGCCAGAAACAATCAACTCGTTTGACCACACATTTTTTTGACTCTGAAACATAAAGCAGACGAACTGAGATGGGTGATATTGGAACACCCATTCATCCCATCACATATCAGTGATGTGTCAAAATTTCTCTTCATCAAAGAGCAAAAATGGATTTTTAGAGTTAAGAGTGATGTGCAGGGATTGAATGATGATATTCCATGGTCATCCCTATAATGCCATCATAGCTTGCAAACATAATGGCGCTGTATATTGAATATCACTTACTATAATATACCAGTGGTTGTCATAAGTGATCCTACCTTCATACATTGGGCCATTGCCGAAATCCAGCAAGGATTGTGCTCTCAATCGATATTTATACATCGACTGTGATACGGTAACCTCAATGTATGAACCTTAATTTATGAAACAATTGGGGCTTTTCTTTTTCCGTGTTGAGCACAACGGCCCCAAAAAACCTCACTCGGTGTGATGTCCTGTCCCATTAACCAGACCTTGTAAACGATTAGACTCGGTGTGATGTCCCTTTTCACAAACCAGACCTTGTATACGACTAGATTAAGCATGACACAAAGCGCGAACACATTACCACTACACGCTCGTGTCTAGTCACTCTTACGCGATTGCGCTGTACAAGCGGACCACACTGCGCATGCGCCAAAGTCAGGTCGCTTCTACGCGAGCCGGTGAACAGCAGTATGTTTACTGGCGCATGCGCATTGCTAAAAAAACTACTACTTGCATCTAATGCGCATCTTTTAGAAAGCAGCGTTTTATTTTCATACATGCGCAATACGATTCAATTAAGTTCCACTCATTGCCAATTATTCAATCAGAATGGGTATAAATAACCCGCGGCTGCCCCATGTCATCACCTCCACTTCCTCTCGGACGCTAGAGAGGGGTACCGACGGAGAGGTAGGTCGCAGGGTTCATGGCTCTTTTTTCAATTCCACTAGGTTTCTCCTCTTTGAAGGCATTATGTGGTGGGATTGGAACATCTCAGAATCATCTTGAATCTTAGCCACAAAATACTTTGAAACCAGCCAAACAATAATTTAAACAGAGTGCTCGTTTTCACAGCCAGTTCCCTCCCACTGTCAGCTTCTTGTTCTGGGCACTTGTGGTCCCCCCCCCCCCTTTTTTAACAATTAGGTTTCTAATGTTGTGCAAATCAATATTTTGTGAACTAAGTGGGCATGATGTTCCTCCTTGTGTCAAACTTTTATTTCCAACTTTGCACAATAGAGCGGTGCCTCAGTTTTCCCGAGCGGATGCCGGGTGAGGTGAGGTCTACAACCCACACAAAGCTGGGTGAGTATCAATCTTACTTTAATTCAGGTTTTTCTCCCATATATTAGTTAATGGGTTAGTAGATATACCTTCAGTCCAGTCTTTTCTGTGGGGTATAATATAGAGATAATACTGCTCTATGTGTGTCCTAGGCACTGTTTGATTGGCAAATGTAGAGTTCTTTAATCATTATTTTTGTATGTGGTTCTCTACTATGTTTTCTCGTAGGTAAGGATCACAATATCCAACATCCCTGGACACATTGGAGCTCCAAGGTCCGGGTAGGATGTTTACATTCTTGTTATATATAAAATTACATTCACACTTATTTATGGTAAAATAAGAAAAATAAATTGTGCAGTAGTATTTTCATCCTGATTTGGTCCTGAAGAAAGCCGGATAATACTTCCTCCTGGCTGAAACATGTCGACCGTCTTGCACAGCCTCACTGGGTAGTCATACTGTCAGACTACCAGGCATAGTTTTTATGGTTGATGCCAGAACAATACTCAATAAAACAAATTTTTTGTTCCGGTAATCAAATTTTTTTTTTTTAAACCTTTATTTAACATTTGCAATCAAATACAGACACTGGCCTACAACCCCCAGGGCTGGCCGCTAAGCATTTCAGTACGTTATTACAATCCAACGCCAGACCCATCCTCCCTGGGGAGCATAGGAACTCCATCCACAAAGCACATCGGTTGCAAAAGCAGTTCAACTCGGAAACAGGATAAGAGGTTTTCATTTTATATATAAAAAGTTGAAAGGATCAGGTGTCGTACAGTGTCTCGGATCACAAAAGGGGGCGAGCAAAAGAACAACGTGTCCAAAGTAAGTTCGCTATCATGTAGGTCAGTGGCATTAAGACATACGACATCAGGATAAGAAGCACACTGCACCCCTGCTGACGACTACGGCCACCCCCCTCGCAGCGTGCCTGTCGCCCAGTAACCATAACCCGAAATATAGTAGAAAGGAAAAGAAAGGAAAAGGCAAAGAACCCCACACAATGAGGGAAATCGGAGGAGGGCATAGTTCTACGGGCTCCCGGTCTCCTTCCCCCGTCGTAGCCAGCCCCGCCCCGGACTCCGTTAGGTCAATAATAAACAATCCCGTTAAACATAGTGCCACAATGAGAGACTCGGAGAAGAACCTCAACCCTGGCCCCGTCGATCAAATTCACTGAAGTCATCAATTAAGGAAAGCACTTCCCACAATGTACTGTCAAAGTCTACCGAACAGGCGTACACAGATGAGAAAAGAACGGCAGGGCCCGATGTAGATGGCTGGTACCAATGTTGACCCTCCCTGCCTCCGAAGCCAAGTTTTACCCCATCCGCCATCTTGAAAGACCGACAGGGGAGGGGAGTCGACATGGTCCGAAACAGCAAAGGATAGAAAGTGGAAGGATCCAAAATGGAGACGACATGTAAATGTTCCGGGGGATACACAATCGGGGGTTCCAACGGTTCCGTGGGGTGACCAGGCACAGTACAGTCAGGTAGATCCACTTCAATAGGGGCAAACACTGCTTCCATCGCCGGGTCAAGATACACCTCCGAGACATCCATTGAAAGGCAGGCTGCTGCCGGGTCGCGGGCGTCGAGTCAGGATCCGGTCTCATGCCTGTGAGTCCGTCCGTCGCAGACAACAAACTGCAAATCTGGACTAAGTGCCATGAGTGCCTCCAGCACCATACGCAGTGACGGGCCATTTCGAGCCTGTTCCGCTAGATTTGTTTCGTCCTCCAACATGGTGGACCCCACGGAGAGAAGCCTTCTCCGGGGCAAAATTAGGCGGAGCAGGAGGAAGCCATGAGGGACTGACGGTTAGCGAGCAGTAGTACGCAGCAAGGCACCGACCCGGGGGAACGGCGATATGAATGCCGGACCCCCGGTCAGGGACCCCCGCGACACAGCACCGTGCGTCACTCGTCACCTCACCTTCTGTAGGGCACCAGGCAGCTGATGGTGGCAAAACAATCAAAAAAGTCGAAGTGTTCCAGAGACCTGACCCAACCACCTTCAGCAGTCCGTTGTTATTCAACTCGGACCCGGCAGAGCCAGCACTCGAGACCCCGGCTTCTCTGCTGGGTTAGGCCTCAATGCGACCATCGACGTAGCTCCGCTCCACAACGGCGGAGAAACTCCGGGATTGCACCACTGGAGTGCGGGTCGGATCACACACACAGATCCGGTGCAGGTAATCAGGATAAGCAACCGGATGATCGAGCAAAGGACGGAGGTCGGCGGAGCCGGGAGACTATGCGGCTATCTTGGTTGGTGTCGTAGCTCCTCCCTCCCGGTAATCAATTTTAATTTACACTCACTTTCACACACTGCACCTCATCAGCAACCAATTGAGAATAAACCTTGGATGGAGACAACAATTGGTATCCACAACTATACCATCATATGATGGTCTGGATGTTGTTTGGATCCACAAACCAATCTCATATGAGGACATTCCGCCACTTGGGTGGTCTGATGAGAATTTCTCAACCACCGATTATTCTCTTTGGTTAGCTTTTTGATCTCATAGTTTGCCTACAACTCGGTTTCAGGACACACCAAAAAACGTTATTTCATGACCCAGGTATTCCGTTCTGTAGTACATAGTTTGGAATAATAGGCCTTTGGAATATCGTGGTCGGTAAATATAGGCCTTCTGACCCTCCCTTCACTGTATTTTTTAGGGCAAGAAATAAAGCCAGGTCCAGGAACCTATCAGTGACCTTCCTACTCACCAAACGGTCGTGAAGGCCCAACAAACACAATGTGGGGCGAACCAGAAATTTCCTGTCCATGGCTTTCCGCACCACCCGCAAAACCGTGAACCACTAAGGAAATAATGATGTACACAACCAAAGCATGTGATAAAAGTCAGCCTCTGCAGTCAAACAGCAGGGGCACTCCGGAGAGGTACACGGAAACAGAGTGAACACGAGGGGTGAGGGGTTGTCATCAGGTAGGCCCGATGAACATTGTATAAGTATGAAGCGAATCATGTGCCATGTGATTAACCTTGCTTATCCCCATCCACCCACCAAAGGAAAGTCTCAAGCCTACCCCAGCACACTGCTCACAAAGGGAGTGGCCTAATCTCATGACTGGAGTCAATGGAGGGGAGAATACAAATAGTTACTGGTGTCCGGGCACCAATATCCCCTGGCACAGGGAGAGGAAAAAGAGCCACAGTGACAAGGCACAGTGCTTTGAAGCCATGGGTGACAGCAGTGGCAAAGGTCAAATTGTGATCACCATCAGGCTTAGTTCTCCAGCCTGCACAATCAGAAGGACAATCTTTGGGAGCTATACACTTCCAAGGACTACATTAAGGAACCTGCCATATACGAACAAGTTTGCACTGAGGCTCTCTCAAGCAGATGAAAGAAATGCGTTACTTACCCGTAACTGCAGTTATCCAGTATTGGTGTCTCTTATAGATTCACATGCCTGAATCATTCCCTGTCGCCGGGATGGGAGTCCCCGGTACATAAAGAAAGTAATGTCCTATTAGACATATAGAGAAATAGGCCCAAGGGCCTCCCCTTAGTAGCATATCCATGTCCGATCACCTCCCTCTAGAACCCTCCTGGAAGGAGCCTCAGTCTCTCAGATTTTCGGAAGCACCGTACTAAACATGCCCATCACAGAGAGAATTAGATGAGTCCTTCCAGGGGAGGCGGGAGGGTTGCATGTGAATCTATGAAAGACACCAATACTGGATAACTGCAGTTACAGGTAACACATTTCTTATCCAGTATTCGGGGTGTCTTTCATAGATTCACATGCCTGAATCAGAGTAGCAAGCAACGATAAGCACATTTCGGATGGTATAGAATGTACAAGTCATTAGATAATAACATATCAAGTGACCAATAGAAACATTCCATCATAAGCAGCAATACCATCAAACAATACAATAAAGAAATGTGCGTACATGGAAAAGGATGGTGGGATGAGAAGAAGGCTCACCTCTATTGAAACAGATGGCGAAGTACTGCTTGTTCTACAGCAGCATCTTTCATGAGTTCTGTATCCACGCAGTAATGCCTAGTGAAGGTATGTGGCGACTTCCATGTTGCCGCCCTGCAAATGTCTATAATAGGCACTCCTGTGAACAACGCGATGATGTAGATATCGCTCTAGTAGAGTGGGCTCGCACTTTAGAATGCAGGGACTGTCCTGCCTGATCGTGACAGAATGCAATAGCTACAGAGATCTAGTGAGAAATACTTTGCTTAGTGAGTAGAAGACCCTTCCTGGGTCTACTGTAAGCTACAAAAAGTTGGTTAGATTTACAAAAGGATTTTGTCTTCTCAATGTAAAATTTCAGACAGCGTTTAAGGGCCAGAAAGTGTAACGTTTCTGCTGCAGTCTGGGGATTTGGAAAGAACAAGGGCTCGTTGAGATGGAAGTCCGACGGGACTTTTGGTACAAATTCTGGATTTGTTTGCAATATTACCCTGTCTTGCTTGAATTGGAGAAAGGGTTCCTGAATTGAGAAGGCCTGGAGCTCACTTACATTGCTTGCCGGAGTAAGTGCGAGAAGGAGGGCTGTCTTCCAAGAGAGGTATTTCAGATCAGCCCTGTGTACCGGTTCGAAGGGATGCTTCATGAGCTGATTAAGGACCGTGTTAAGTTGCCAGGTAGGCGGTAAAGTCTTCATGGGTGTAAAAGTCCTGAAGAGACCTTTATGAAACTGTTTGATCAATCTGTGAGACCAAAGAGAAGGACCCGTAGTAGATCTCCTGTAACGGAATATCGCAGCCAAGTGGACTCTGATGAAAGTATGAGCAAGGCCAGAGTTTGCCAGATGGAGAAGGTAAGGCATTATTTGTTCTGGAGAAGAAGAAAAGGGATGTATCTTCTGAGTCTTACACCAAATATAAAACCTCTTCCATTTTAACGAGTATGTCTTGTTGGCTCCACAATCTCCCGGAATATCTAAATTCTGAAATTCCTTGAACTCAGGAGACAAGCGGATAATCTGAGTGATGCCAGATTCGGATGCTGGACTTGCCTGTTGCTCATCGTGAGGAGGGATGGAAACTGCTTCAACCGCATTGGCGGTTCTAGAGAAAGATGGTTGAGTTCTGTGAACCAATGGGGATGCCAGCTTGCAAAGTGTTTGCATTTGGCGTTGCCTTTTGTGGCAAATAGGTCGATCAGAGGAGTACCCCAGTGAGAGAATACCTGGTTGAGGATCTCCTGATCCAGCTCCCACTTTTGAGTCGTTGTGTGTTGTCTGCTTAGTGAATTGGCTAGAACGTTGTCCGTGCCCGGTACATATTCCGCCTGAAGTGAGATATTGTGCAGGATCAACCAGTTCCAGATTCTCTGTGATTCGCGAGAGAGTGTCAGAGAGAGAGTCCTCCCTGTTTAGATAGTGCATCGTCGTGGTATTGTCCGTAAGTATGAGCACTAGAGAGTTTTTGATTCTTGGGAGAAAGGCTTGAAGGGCGAGGAAGACCGCCCGCAGTCCGATATGATTTATATGAAGGACCACTTTCCGCGTATCTGCAGTTCTTGGAGGAAAGCTCCCCAGCCTCCCAGTGAGGCGTCTGTTGTGATGACATGTGGTTAAGCTGGGAGTAAGAAGGGCAAGCCTTGAGAAAGATTTCGAATAGACATCCACCATTGCAGAGCCTTGACAATTTGAGGAGTCATCATTATGAGATTGTCGAATGACCCTGTGCATTGGACCCATTGAGCTGAGAGTGCCTCTTGGAGAGGGCGCATCTTCAGGCGGCAGTGAGGAGCCAGTAGGATACATGAGGACATCATTCCGAGTAGGGACTTGAAGAGGCGAACTGTTAAGGTTCTCTTTGAGGCTACAAGGACAGCCAGTGTCACCAGCTTGTCCTTTCTCTCCTGTGATGGAAAAGCTTTTTTCAGTTTTGTGTTGAGGGTAGCGCCTAGGAAATTTATACGTTGAGAAGGCAGAAGGACTGATTTCTCACGATTGAGTGCGAGTCCTAAACGATTGAAAAGTTGCAAACAAGCGTTGGAAGACCTGGACGCGTCTTCTAGGGATGGAGCTTTGATCAGCCAATTGTCCAGATATGGAAAAACTTGATGGTGCTGTTGTGTGAGATATGCAGCCACTGGAGAGAGACATTTTGTAAAAATGCGAGGTGCAGACTTAAGTCCGAAACTGGAAGTGTCTGCCCGCAACTGCAAATCTTAAGAATTTCTTGTGATTTCTGTTAATTGGGATGTGAAAATAAGCATCCTGAAGGTCCAGGGATACCATGTAATCCTCTCTATCTAAGAGCTGTAAGACTTCCTAGATAGTTACCATACGAAACAACTGCTTTTTTTAGGAATTTGTTGAGGGCTCCGAGGTCGAAAATCGGCCTCCACTTCTTTTCTTTTTTGTGAATTAGGAAGAAGCGGGAATAAAATCCTTTCCCTCGTTGGGACAGAGGGACTTTTTCCATCGCCCCTTTCTGGAGCACAAGAGAGACCTCTCGGAAAAGCAGACGCAGATTTTTGTGATGTAAGAAAACAACAGGAGAAAACCCATAAACCACGTTGGGATGGGTGCAATATGTAGATGAGGACAGTTCCCAACAGGTATTATGTAGAGACCGTTTGAAAGATGTATGCAATAAGCATTACAAAGAAGGAAGAGCCAAGGAGTCAAGAAAGTTTTTCATAAACAGTGGTATTATTTCCAAATTGGTTCAAGGTCAATACAGTTAAAGCAGCACTGTACAGAGTGGATCGTGTGACAACCCGGTGACACTTGGTGCAGGTGCTATATACAATAAGTGACAAGTGAGTGTGCAATGAATCATTGCCTGCAACCCGCTGTGACAGCAGACCCCGGTTACGGCCATCCTCCTTGATTCATTCAGGACTCGCCTACGCCGCTCGCTGCCCAGACGGAAGAATCATCCAGTTATCGTGAAAAACTGAGGTTTAACCCAGGATTCGGACTTTGCCATCCTAGGAAAGCTACCACCACTGTTCTCATCGACAACCCCGTCCTGATGAGGATCCCGAACAACAGGGATCGAAACGCCGTCGACTAGACAGCTCGAACTTAAAGACGTATTCCACATCTTGTGCTCCCATCTTAATAACTTTGTTTCAAGTGAACAATTACTTGTCTCCACTGGGGCCATCATTTGATGTTGTGAACTCTGTTTTAATGCGTCGCAATTGCTGTCATTTTAAAACACTTGCACACTCACTTGTCACTTATTGTATATAGCACCTGCACCAAGTGTCACCGGGTTGTCACACGATCCACTCTGTACAGTGCTGCTTTAACTGTATTGACCTTGAACCAATTTGGAAATAATACCACTGTTTATGAAAAACTTTCTTGACTCCTTGGCTCTTCCTTCTTTGTAATGCTTATTGCATACATCTTTCAAACGGTCTCTACATAATACCTGTTGGGAACTGTCCTCATCTGCAGATTTTTGTGAAGCATAGGTCGGGGAGGGGTTTGTGGAGGTATGTGAACGAACTCCAATGAATGGCCAAATTGGACTAATTGTAGAACCAACCGGTCCGTGGTAATTTGCTTCCAATTTTCTAGTAAATGGGAAATTCTTCCTCCAAGCTTTGAGGGCAGAGATGAATTGGAGACTGGCCGAAGGGAAAGGTCATTGTCTATGAGCGTTGCGTTTTCGCTGGGCTTTACCCCGAAAGGACGCTTTGCCATAAGAGGATTGTTGGTGCTGCTGTTGAAAATGTGGGCGATGTTGCTGCCCCGAAGAGTATGATGACCGATATTGATAATCCCCTTGATAAGAGGACTGTCCTCTTCCTCTTGATCCACGAGAGGACGGACATTTGTATTGGAGAGTTCCCAATGCTCTGGCCGTGTCCGTGTCTTTTTTTATACTCTGTAACGCCTCATCAATCTGAGGTCTAAAGAGAAATTAGCCATCATAAGGCATATCCAAGATTTTCGTCTGTATTTCGGGACGAATGGAAGTTGCCTTCATCCAACCTTGCGGCCTCAATACTACTGCTCCAGCAAGTTGGTGAAATCCAGTTGTTGCGATATCCATTGCACAGTCTATTATTTCTGACGCTGAGCGCTCCCCTTCAAGTAATATTTTCTTCACCTCTTCCTTCGATTCCTCAGGCAAGGCCGTCAGATATGGGGCTATGTCTGCCCATAAGTGTCTGTTGTAACGTCCCAAAAGCGCTAAGGCATTGGTCGCCTTCACTGTCAGAGCAGACATTGTTGAGAAACGTTTCCCAATATGGTCTAGCCTTCGGCCTTCTTTATCAGGCAGAGCGGTCAACGGGGCAGAAGGATTTTTGGGCTTCTTTTGAGCTGCCTGTGTAATCACCGAGTCCGGCTTGGGCTGTCCTATTAAACAAGCTGGCGCAGTATCAGGTGTCCTATACTTCTTGTCTAAACGAGGTAATACCAAAGGTACTGAGGAAGGTTTTTGCATCACTTTAACACCTTGTCCCCACAGGTATTCTATTATAGGTATTGATTTCACTGATTTTTTGAAGGGCTCCTTAAAATCATATAAGAAGCATTCCTACTGGAGAGAAACCATGGGGATTTGGAAACGTTGAGCAGCCCTCTCAACAACATTATGGAACCCTCCGATGTCTCCGGGTGGCGAGTCCGCTTGTGCCTGTACTGGAGAAGCAGGGCAGGGAATAACAGTCATCACACTCATCGTGGTTAGATTGAAGCTCTCCCTCTTCATGTTGGGTCTTCTTCCTCGTCTTCGTAGACGAAGGATGTGATAAGTTGACTAGATCCGGCTGTAAATTTAAAGGTGGAGGCAGTGGTCTTGGTGGGAGAGATACTGCCGAGGGTTGAGGTGCAGGTGACTGTGGAAACCTCCGCTTGTAATCTGTTATGAGGTATTGCAAGTCCGAGACTAAAGAGGCTGGAAGGCAAACCATTGGTGGAGGAGGTGGATGATATTCTTCCTCCTGCTCCTCATCTTCATCTAAACTCTCCTGATATTTCACATTAAGCTCAGAGGGGCTTGTCACAGTTTGGAACATGTCCCCTTCATCTGAATCCTCCTCTTCAAGGAGACATGTTGGAGGCAGCGGTTGAACTCTACTTGGTGATGTTAAAGCCGGCGTCTGACTTTTCTGTGATGCAAAGATGCACATATGTGCTCTTCAAACTTGGATCCATCGTCGTCGACTAGCCCGAAGGAGTAGTAGTCGACGAAGCGTCGACGGATGTTATAGTCGTTGGGGTTATTGTCGATGGTGTTGTCGTCGATACTGTACTGTTGTCATTGCTGGAGATCTCATCGACGGCGTCCTAGTAGACGGCGTCCTCGGCGTTCACGTCGACTGTGTCCTCGTCGATGGAGTCTTTGTCAACGATGTCTTCCTCGTCGACGAGTCAGTCGTCGTCGAGCGCAGCGTCGATGACTGCTTTGTTGTCGACTAAGTCAGTGACGCTGTTGCCATCGACGTTAAGACAGTAGCTGTCGACATAGTGACATACAGTACTGAAGAAACAGCTTTCTTCATCAATGAAGCCATCGTCGACTATGTCGTCGTCGACGGGGTCATAGTTGGCTACTTGAAGGTGGGAACTTCCTAAGAGGACACCTTCGATGGAACAACCTTAGATTGGAACTCTTAAGACTTTTTCAGTGTCTTCTTTTGAGGATGTTGTGTGGAAGGGCCAGGAGAAGTCACTCTTGGTCTCTTCTGAGAAGACTTGGAAGAAACTGAAGAGCTTTCACTTTCTTCAAAAGATTACAGCTGGTCTCTATCTTTCAACCTCTGAAGCCAGATTAGGAGGCGTCCCTCACGATCTTTGAGGGTTTTAGAGGAGAAGATACAATATACCTTGATCTGGATTCAGGCAATATAGACAGTCTTTATGTTGGTCATCTATATGTAGCCTTTTATTCCCACAGGAACCACAGGGCCTAAAAAGACCCTTTATTGGTGGCTCAGCCATGAAGATATTAGTAACTATAGTCCAGAAAACAAAGAAAATAGTACCAGAAAACACTGGAAACCCAGTTGAGAAGAGAAAACTGAGCAGAGCTCAGAGGGTACACCCTTAGCACGACGTGCTGTAGTAAATGTGAGGGACTGAGGCTGCTTCCAGGAGGGTTCTAAAGGGAGGTGATAGCGGATTGGCTCTTCTGAAAAGTGTTGTCCTTTCTACAAAAGGACATGGATATGATACTAAGGTGAGGCCCTTGGGCCTATTTCTCTATTTGTCTAATAGGGCATTACTTTCTTTATGGACCGGGGACTCCATCCCGACGTCGGGGAATGATTCAGGCATGTGAATCTATGAAATACACCCCTAATACTGGATAAGTGTTAATACATTTGCACCCCCTACCTTATTTTGGATGTGGTTTGCAGGATATGAATGCTTCAGCTTGATAGCTTACCAACCGCGTTGCCCCTCTTAAGAAGTTTTCAGCCGAGCCAAGCAAAACAAACAAGCTTGAAATACAGTGAGGGAACTAAGGCCACACACACTGGGGCTGAGAGGGACAGAGAGAAACTCTACACAGTCATCACAGAGATGGTCATTCCCCAGGACTTGCAGCGTTGCTTTAGGTTGCTCTCTTGAATCTCTCTGCACAACTTCTGCATTTTGCTGGGGTGTTACCCCACCTCTTCTGGACAGCTTTCCTCTCCTACATGGCACTTCCATGGCTTCTCTTGACAGCAGTTGGGCATACTCCATCACGAAGAGTTAAGTAGCACTTCTAGTAAAGTATTAGGAGTTCTAAATTTTCAATCGGACATTCTAAGGGAGAAGGTCTATAGAACCCCACCCCCAGACCACGAGCACAGTTTACTCTAGTACATAACATATACCTTCCTTGTGGTAAAGAGTACCATGGTAGAAAGATTTAGGGTTTGCACTGAGGTTTTATTTCTGGCTAATACACTCTGGTGTAGACTTCAATGCTAGGCTTTGGATTTCATCTGGTTTTGTGGGATGCAGACAGCCTGATACTTCTTTCACATTTGATCTGCATAATCGTCAGGAAGAGTGGTTGGAGTTGGGTGTGCCTTGGCAGGAGGTGAGAACAAAGGCACAAAAAAGGGCGAGTCAACTTCAGCCAGGCTCTAAAATATTATATCTGCAGTGACACTTTAACAGAAGGGGAAGGAAGAAACATATTTATACATGTGCGTGTTTTTATATGTATTTGTTAGTGATACATTTAGGAACTGTAATTGGCAAAAATAAATTAATCAGAAGAGAATAATTGTAAAGTAAAAAAAATTCTTAAAATTGATTTTGGAAAAAGCAATAGAAAATTACATTTTAACAATTCAATGTAATCAATACAGATAATAGAAATTAGTTTACGGATAATATTCATTAATAACTATAACAGTTCAATTAATTTAAGGTAAATATAAAAGAATTAATACGATTATAAAATATATAAACTTTTATTATATAAACAGATCTAACTAGGCAAAAGAATATACATTAGGTTACGGTTTATTCCCCAAGGCACAAAAATAAATACAACAGAGGTTATGACCCCCAAATAGAAAATAATGTAATTATAATTTTAAAAATTTGGATTAGGTGTTTGTACCCCCAAGCCAAAAACAAAATGATTGAGTTTTCCTAAAAACATACAGGCACATCTCTCTCTCTCCCTCCGTATGTGTAAATATTACGTATAATCTAAATGTTAACATTTCAAGTATATACAATATTAAATTAACTAATAGCTTTTAAAGAGGTTATTTTCTTTAAAATGCAATAGAACATTTTAAGATACAAAACCTATTTTATAAATAATTAAACTTTTTTTAAATATGCATTAAATTAAATGTATATTAATTAAAAACTACACTTGCCTTCAATGATGAAAAGTGAAAGGTTGTGTGATGAATAAACACATGTCTTAATGCATGCCCGAACGACGAGGTCTAAACCCCAACCGAGTCTTTACCAAGCATGTCTTTTACCACACAATTTTTTGGTAAAGACATATTTGGTAAATTGGCATGTGTGCTAAAGATCACACTCCTGCCCTTATGCCCTAAAACCTAAAGACACCCTAAACTTGAAATCCCTACTGCCCGCCTACCCCAGCCCAACTGCCCCCCCCCCCCGCACTGAAAACTACCCCACAACCCCTACAGAGCTACCCCTTTCCTGTCTCCTGTATGGAGCCCCACTCCAGCCCTGAAAACTACCCCAACACAAATAATCTACCGCACCTCCGTCCCTTGCCCTGAACCCTAAAACTCCCAACTGACATGCCTATAACCATATGATGCCATGACTCACAGCTCAGTGAAAGGACAGTTGTTGCTTTCAAAAGGAGGGGCACATTTTGGGAAGCACTTCTGATCTCAAGAGTTAGGCAGTGGGGTCTCATGCCATGACAGGAGAGGTTCTCAGTGAATATGTACAATTGCGGTTTGCGGAAGAAAAACATTAAAAAAACAGTCTTGCTTGGAGTGGCACATATGGAAGGGGTGCACACTCTCCAGAGCCATGCACATGCCAGACCATTTTCAAGCCAGTAATGATAGGGAGGAGGGTGGTTTGTAAAGCATACTTTACAGAATGTACTGGAAATAAGCTGGGGAAGTAAGTAAAGGTAGATATACAGAGTCAATAATTGTATAACACCCTTATTAGCAGGAAAGAGACAGACCACCGGACAAACGTAAGCCCTTATTTGACTGGTCATTCTCTTTATACTGTTTTTGGCAAAGTACCATTTTGATTAGTTAGAAGTGCTCAGTTAATGGTTGTTGGGTGATTAATTTATTCAGACGTTTCATTCTGCAACTTTAAACATGTTTAGCTTTGATTTTTAGAATTTTTTTTTTTTTTTTTTTAATATCTTTATTCGGCAATTTTATCACCATAAAAGAGCACATATACATATACAATTCACATTTACCAATAAAAATTTGTAAAATACATAAGAACAGGGAGATCTCATTTTGATAGATTTACAACACAACCAGATTAGTATCGACCAGTAGGGCCCCCCGGGGTTTTAATAAACGGGAGCGTATCCGCCATGCATTTCCCAAAAATTTGGCCACCCCACAGATCATGAGGGCAGACGAAGAGTCTGTAGAGAGGACACGGAGTGCCTGTTTATGGCACCTCAGCCCTAATTCCCTACAGACCGGTTTCAGCCAAAGCTTCCTCGCCCCTTTATAGGCTGGGCATGCAAACAACAGGTGGGCCACCGATTCCTTGGGGGCCGCACAGCCGGGGCATGTACGTGAGAGGGCATCAGAGGCCGACCAACTTGCCGTGAAATCAAGTACTGGAAGCGTCCCATAGCGCAGTTTCAGGTACAGCGAACGATCCCACGGTTTAGTTATTAGGTCTAAAAAGGGTTCCAATTTCCTTACACTCTTAATTGATAAAAATTTGTCCGTAAGTGAACCCACATTCGTAGCCCTCGTGGCCTCACTCTGGACCCAATCCCAATAAAGTTTTTTAATAACGGCTTTGGGTGGCGGGGATTGAGACTCCCATGCCTCTCTTAGACCCAGGTTGATGGCCAAGTCCTTCAGTTTTTTTAGCCATCCTATTTTATTACCTGTGTCCAGCAAGAGTAGATCATCCATCCCTTCTGCATACTTAGCCAGCTCCTCAGTTCTTCTTAGTCGAGACCAGAAGAGCAGCGGGCGAAGCCTCACCAGGTCTTTTAACGTTCTTCTGCCCAAATCTAGTCTTAGGGGGATCATTGGTGTTGAAGCAGGGAGAGCAGCCACTTTCCTAAAGAAATTATTTTCTGCCACCATCAAATCTGTAACCCCTTCAAACCCCCAAAGTTCGGAGCCATATAATGCTGAAGGAAGAATCTGACCCTCATAGATGGCCATAACTGGAGAAACCGGTTTACTAGAAGATTCCCGGAGTTCCTTCAGCGTCACCCCGGAAACTCTATGATGACTAAGGAGCATTTTGGAAAGATGATCTTTCCAGGTCATACGGCTGTTTATCCGGACTCCAAGATAATCAAAAGATGTGACCAGCTCAAGGGGGGCACTATTGAGCACGAGGTGATTTTTAAATCTTTTGGAGGGGGCAAAAGCCATCAATTTGGTTTTTGAAGTGTTAATGGTTAAGCCTCGAGTAGTACAAAAGGAGCTAAACAGGTTCAAGAGTTTTTGTAAGCCCACCGGGGATTTAGAGATTAATAGGGTATCGTCCGCGAAGAGAAGTGTGGGGATTTTCTCCCCCGCCAGGGATGGGGCATCCGTCTCTTCCCCCTTCAGATGATCCACAACTCCGTTTACAAATAGGGAGAAGAGGGTCGGAGCCATAACACAACCCTGGCGTACTCCTCTCCGCACAGGGATCTTATCTGTTAATTGTCCCTGCGATCCCCATCTAACCCGCGCATAATTCCCCTCATGCAGCTTCGTTATTATATGCAGAAGGCTACTGGGAAACCCCATTTCGCCAAGTATTTGCCAGAGTTTTGCACGAGGGACCAGGTCGAAAGCAGTCTTGAGATCTATGAAGGCCATATACAAACTGCCTTTCTTGATGGTAACCGCCTTCCAATAGATTGCAAAAAAGCGAAAGACCTGGTCCATCGTGCCAACCTTCTTTCTAAACCCCGCCTGCAAGTGGGAGAGAACACTAGCCTCCTCTATCCAGTCGTCAACTCTCGAGATGATGACCCTGCCAACCACTTTCTGGATGATGTCAATCAGACTAATGGGTCTGTAGTTCGCAGGGTCATCTCTTGCCCCCTTCTTGTGCACAGTAACTACCTCGGCTCCTTTCCAGGAGTCTGGTACTTGATGACCCCTCGTGATCAGATTCATAATACTGGCAATTAGTTTGGCCCAAACTTCTGGCTCAGCCTTCAGCAGATCTCCGGGGATCCCATCCTGCCCGGCGGCTTTCTTAGGGGTAAGGCGTCTGATTGCCAATAATACTTCTGAGGGCGAAAATAACAGATCTGTATCGTCCAGTTTTACCCCATCACCCAACCCATTCACCCCCAAACTAGATATTTCCTCTATGCCGCCATATAGGGATGAAAAGTGAGTAAACCATTGCTGGCTAGTTATATGTACAGCCAGTGGTTGCGATTTACCCTGCCTTGTTTTGTTAATCAAATCCCAAAAGAGGTTCGAGTTCTTACTGCTCACAGCCAAGGAGAGTTCCTGCCAATGCCGTTCCTCCCACTCCCGTTTGGCCAGAACTAGTGCTTTCAGATAATCCTTTCTGGCCGCTCTAACCAGCAAAGGGTCACCCGAAAGCAGAGCTCTTGTCAGATTTTTCCTAGAGCTCTTACAATGTTCAGTGTACCAAGGTTTGCAAAGAGTAGACGGCATAACCGGAACCCTATTACCTTTCCCCTTGGAAGTAAAGAATTGGCCCACTTGGTCTATTGTTGATTTATAGACAGAATCAAGTAAGGGGTGATGGTGATCAGTAGAGCGGTTGTCTCCCTCCCAGATCTCTAATTTAGAGGACAGACCCTCAATCAGGGTCCTAATACTATCCATCTCGTCCTCCCCTAGGTTGGCCTTGTCCCATTTTAATCTGCGGTTGTTACTACATGGGACCACCTCTTTAGATATTTTTAAGGAGTCACTCACCCCCCTGACATTAAGACCCCCCCAATTGAACTTACAGCACAAGGGGTTGTGGTCACTATCCTGACTAGGAGAGACCTTCATGTCAATGAGGTCCGCCCAGAATCCAACATTCAATAAGATGTAATCTATTCGGGACGGGCCTGATAGTCTGTTAAAGGTCACTGCCCCTGACTGGTCGGATAAAGTCCTACCATTAAGGGCTCTTAGTTTAAAATCCCTAGTCAGTGCGTTCAATTGAATAACCTTAGGTGACCATTTCTTAATAGTGGGGAGGGAGAGCGTTGGAATGGACCATTTCGAATCCTCCTCTTCAATTCCCAAAGGGTCATCCCCAAGGAGGGGTTCAAAAGTACAGTTGAAATCACCCCCCACAAGGATTTTAGCCGAACAAGAGCAGTTGGCTAAGGCCATTTCAAGGGCTGATAGAGTCAAAGAGGTAGAGTCACCCGGTGTCCCTCTAACGTAAACATTGAATAGGTCAAGCCTGGCTGCATCCTCCCGTCCTCTCACCGAATTTGTACTGTTCCTATTCATAATGGGTAAAATCAAAAATATAAAACATTAAACTGAAATAAAATCGGAATAAACAGTGCTGGACACGTTCTAAAAACTTCCCATGTCAAATACAAAATTGTCTTGACCGCAACAACCAAGTCGATCTAACTTGATGAGGTTGTAGATAATGCTCCTACAGGTGAAATTTACAAACTACATTGGGGAAACGTCTACTAAAAAGCGATCCTGGATCTCTAAGTTCTGGCCTTCAGCTAAAAGGTAAATATAAGTCAGAGGACCTAGGACAGAAATGGAAACAAACTTCCAACCACAGACCGTTCTAATCCACAGTAGCAGACTTTTGGCACAAGAGGATTATCCTATGAGGATTACAGTTGTCTTTATCACTGGCACGAAGTCCGCTATAACCTCGTGCTCAGCTACAGCCATTTAAAATGGCAACTTTCCTATTTTAGCCCAACTCTGATGAACATTAGTTTACAATAGCCTGCTATTGAGTCCTGACACATACACAATCACCTATGATGGGGTGCCATATGACTTATAGCCAGGTATATGTGCCTTTGCCAGTGTATCCTGAAACTTACATTAAGGATCAGAAATATTAGTGCCAAGAGAATTTCACAAACAACAACAAAGGAGGACTGACATGAGAACAAACTGAGATTATTTGCATTGTAGTACAACAAGAACAGGCAAGGATAATAGGAAAACGTATTAGACAGTCATTGTTCATTTTTAAAAGACGTACAACAGCAGAGGATTTACCTAAACAAAACAATTACTGAAGGACAATAATTCGTTATTATGCCTATGAAACTATAATGTGCAGGAGCATCTTGTAGAAATAAAAATACAGAACTATATTGTTCAGAACAGGGAATCTTAGTTCAATACAGGTCATTTGTGCCTTCTTACGACGTTGTTTGCAGCGGGAATGGTGCGAGAACAAACAAGAATAGTGTAGGCTTCATTTACACAAAGGGGACCATGCAGACTTTATATATAATTTAATGTGATTAAGAGCCATGACCAATAGGAGTGCAAAAAAGATAGTACCTTCTTTCCATTTCGTTTATTTACAACAGGCACCCTCTCCTCTCCGGTCAAGGTGTTTATATCCAGTTTATTAGGATTTCGACATCGATGACGTTTTTGCTTAGGCTTCTGAAATGGGGAATAAAACCCATCTTCATTCTTCTATAGAAAGAAAACATGTTTATATTTTAGTTTACGTCAGTCTTTAATCACACAGTTTAAAATAGAATTACAGCAGTTCCAGGGAATCCACTGTGAAAAGCTATTTCCATTAAACTACATTTTAAGGAACATTTGATGCACTGTGCTTTTGATAGTCATACAAGGTGATCGGGGACACAATTAACGAGAATTATGACAAAACTGCCAAATGTACGTGAACAATTCAACCAAAAATCGTTATGTTAACTTCTTTCTTTGTAACTATGGGTTATAAGGTTTGACATTTGCAGAGGTTAGGGTGTGTGTTTTAGACATGCGCTAATGCAGCATGATGAATGAAACATGAATCTTAAATAGACCGTAAACAAGATTATCAGGTGTTTAGAACCATGCACAAAGTTAAGAGGAAGCCGCAGGAAATGTAAAAGCATGTGTTGTTATCATGCAAGATGAAGCACTACTAATCAGCGCTATACTCTTTAAAAATGGAAGTTTAAGCTCATTACTAAAGTGCAGAATTGTCCCCAAGATGGGATGGATAACTGGTAATTGAAGGGTATCGAAGGGCTTAGCCTCAGATTCCTCTGCATGGTCCCACTTGCTCTCCAATCGGGGGACAGCAGTGGTGCTGTGATTGACCCCTGCTGGCACTGGAGAGGAAGTAGAAGCACAAACAATGGAAAAAGTAAGTTTAGATTGCACTGTCATCAGAAAAATACACTGATTTTAAAGAGTACAGCGCTATTCTGTACCACATAGTACACACAAATTCAAGTTTTTAAAACCATACGTTATTTCACTAATACTGTATTGCATCTAATAAGTCAACAAAACGGTCAGACAATGGATTACTTACTGGTACGTAACTCGGCATATCGACAGTGTAAGTCGGATGCAATTTAAGCCATTCAACCAAGTCCTTGTTCTGTGGAGCATCTTCACCCAATAGTTTACTTCCATCCTCTAAATTAATGACCGGTATGTGAGCATCTGGGTCCAGCTGTGCAGGAGATGGAATGTTTCTAGTTGGTGGTGTCTCAACGTCCTCTTCATATGCTTTGGTCACTTCTGCATCCTCCTGCGAAAAAGCAAGTTATGTGAGACTTAGCTATACAATAGAATTCCTTTCTAAAAGTGTGTGTCTAGTGGGATCTGAACACAGCAATATATAATCCATTTTGTTTCAAAGCAAAACTTAATGTTGTACGCTTTAACACACAGTAAACAACCAAAGGTACTCCTCTGATCGAGGTCCTCAGATTTGGGTAAAAAGCAGAAATCTGCTTTAATAGGTAGCTGACAATTAAAACTACACTCTACGGGCTATGAGAGATTCTTGTTAACGAGGTATAGACTGGACATCTTCCACCATCTGGTCACTTTTCCTAAGACCAACATTTGGAAAAAACCTCTTCAGCCTTGTCCCTGTGATGACAGCTCACCCCAAACGACAATTCACATCATACTGTTCTGTAAGTTTTACAAGGAACGGAGGCATTATTGGCTTTTGCCTATCCTTAAAGTCATGGGTACGTAGGTGCCGCCCAGCTTATTTGGCATTACAATTCTTAGACGCTGAACCTTTTGCCAGACTGGTAGCAATATTTCTGAAACTAGTTATTAAACACAGGCAGAACTTGGACTGAATTGTTTATGCCAAAACACGCTGCGGTATGCCAGCCTTCGGAAATATAGATCCGGGTGCTAGACTCTTGGATCTTAGATTGTGCTATCTTAATATTGCTTTTACCTTCTGAGTTCATTTGTTTAGCATCTTGTATACGGGTGGAATCGTTCAATGTGTAAAGACTTAATATACAATGTGAACGTGTCATTCGTTTTTAGCTTGTTGTTATCTGTTTTAGTCACTATCTTTTTAATCGATTCTTAACTGCAACCTTTCTATTTGTATTATAATGTGCTTTTTATGGTTGTTCAATATGCACCCGAATAAAGCTTGAAAACTGAAAACTACACTGTAGTACATAGACAACACATTTTGAAAATATTCTCTAAACATTTTCATAGTTCTACCTTCCAGTCTTCTGAATAGGCCCCTCCGCTCTCAGCACTAATACAATCTGCAAACCTCACCTCTGAACGGTTTCTGGTCTCAAATTATGACGACTCTTGCCCTAATACCTAGAACGCCCTCTATCATTAAACTTTTGAGCATTTAATTTCTCACTGGTGTGCACCCACAATGCTAGACATCAGATGTACCATTACCAATAAAAAAGAAACAGCTTATATCACCAACCCCCCTCCCATATCACCACCTTGCAACTACCATTCAAGTTTCTTAACTCTTTCTTGAAAATGTTGAAACTTTTGCTCTTCACATGTCTTATGTTTTACTGCTGCTTCCATGGTGTACTTTACTCCTGCAGCATGAATTCGGTAGTCCAATCCAGCACACTGAGACAGCAGGAATCACAACGTTCTCATGAGAACAGACTCGTAGCTACAGATTTCCATCTTGCTCTCTCTGAGCTTTTGAAAGCAAATCACTCCAGCCCACTCAATTTTGCATCACATGTCATAGCCAGCATTTTGCTCTAATGGTTCTCCAAATCCCTCTCTAATCGCAGTTGTACTCGGTTCAACTTTTGCGGTTTCAGCATTTATCACCTCTGTGACTGACAGTCATGTTACCTTGCTCATGTCTGAATCCAAAACTCAAATTTACATGGGCAGGAGAAGAAAATGGCAGACGCCTAGCTGAGGAGCTCTTGCTTCAGGTCTGGAATACCCAGGCATTCTGACAACAGGGGCCTTGTCGGAGGGAGGGGGTCGGGGGCATTACGATGCCTGCGGCTGCAAACGGAATCCCCCCTAGACTCAGGGGAGGTGAAGCACACTACTGATGCAGGATGGGGTAGACCCTGCTGAGGAGGGTTGGCACGCATGACACAGATGGCAGACAGCAACACATCGTCCAGTGTACTAAAAACGGTGCAATACTCTACGTTTTGGTGGAGCGGGTCCTGAAAGCATACTATTGCTGCGTGGGTGGAGCCCTGGCCAGAGCTGGCCCAATATCTGCATACTGCACAGTGAAACCAATGAGGGCCTGGTCTTAGCTGCGCGAACCCCGGTGCCCCACTCATCAAATGAGTTTGAGACCTAGGGGATGCAGATGGTGCCCCCACTGGATAGACCGGTGAGGGTCAGATGACCCTGCTGCACTGCAACTCTGACTTTGGGGGAAGAGGGGTCACAGATACCGGGGGCTTGTCTGATTTATTGAGCCTTGTGGCCTCTTTGAGGGCCACAAAGATCTTTTGGGATCTCTTGGACTCAAGACAATCCATGCAACAGCAACAGGTGGGGCCTCACATCGGGGGCCCCTCTGGATCACCCAGATTGCACATGAAACACCCTGTGGAACTTGCTCAAACTGGTGCCCTGAGGGTAAAACGGGCTGGGGCAATACCTGACTGAGCCCCGCTGAATACTATTGAGACAACCTTAATTGTGTGGTACACCCCATACTAGTAAAGTAATTTCCACTCTTCAGACGCACATCAGACATAAGAACAAATTGTTTATTAGTTGATCAGAGGTTGGCTCCAATGATTCAAGAGGTAATCTTCAAGAGGTAATCTGGTGCCACAAACTGTCTTGGATTATGACCTAATACAGATTACGATCAAATGGCGAGAGATGGGCAACAAAACAATGGGAGCCCCATGGCACTTAAACGATTCCCTTTGATGGATCTAGTCGACCTGCCTGAATTAAACACAAGCGCAGAGATTTGCCACAAAGATATTGCAGGAAACACCCACACAACTATTGAAGGAAAACTGCATGCATTCCATTCCTACTACAAGAAATTATATGCAGCCTTCCAATCAGATACAGCTCCCATGCCACCACACCGAAGGTCAGTCTCTTTTTCCTCCCTGTTCTTCCTGTCCCAGAGCTGCTCAACTTGAAGAACCTATATCAGTTGCAGAAATCCTCACACTGATTCAACACTAAGTCAGGCAAGGTGCCCAGACTGTTATGCTGTAGCGTTCCACAAACACTTTGGGCCTTTGATAGCTCCACTCCTTGCCGAGGTGTTGAACTGCCTGAACCACTACCAGGGCCAATCCCAAATCATGGCTGAAGGGAAAAATCACTCTGATCACGAAACACTCACTACTCGTCGCATCGTCTGATCTCCTTGTTGAAAATAGACACAAAGATCTTCACTGAAGTCTTGGTAAACCGCATAGAATCCATAGTGGTTCTCCAACTCCACACCAGACTGTTTTCATTTTGACGAGATCTACAAATTATTTCACTAAATGAGCTCTCCGTCTGCTGGAACTGGAGTGGAAATGCCACAAGCAGGTGGTAGTGCTGTTTTTGGATGCAGAGAAAGAGAAGCAAACACAGCGTGGAGCTTATTACCTATCACCAACCATGTTAGAGTAAAGAATCAAGGAACACTGTGGCGTGACAAGGTGTAAGTAGAACACAACAGTTCATTCCACTTGAGCTTCAGCCTCCTTGTCATGATGACTTTAGGAAGAAGTAGCACGTATGTAAAGGAAGCTGAGCCTTTCTTCCAATTTATTCTGCTAACATGCTGATGATTATTAGTACAGTACATGCGGTATGTGTTATCTTGTCTTTATTTTGTTCTGAGGAGGCCGTACCCAATACAGCAGAAAGGCTTCGACTCTTATAGGTGGAGAAGTTCCACTATATAAAATGGCCTTTGAATTAATTTAGTTTCTCCAAAAGGAGTAAAACGACAAATGGACGGTTTTCCAGTTGACTCCTTGCCATTATGACTACCTCCAAAGGGATTAAAAACAAACTATTACTTAAACACCTATAATGTATTTAAAGTCAGTGATAGGAAAGAATGGATTGATATTGCATAATCCTTCTTGCAGTCGATGCTTGTGATATTTTATTAATATAGGTTTATGTCTGGATTCCTTAAAGTAAAAGGCGGATGTTAGTGATGTACTGTGATTTACTGTCTAGAGACTTTGAAGTAAAAAAGAAAAGAAGTTTTGATATATTTGTTTGGCAGTTCTAATAAACTGTGTTGGTTTGTAGGCAATGTCTAATTAAGTCAAATTTCGATTGAAAATGAATGATTTAATTTTGAAACATTACCACAGGTTATAATAATCCCACTATGTACCGTTATGTGGGCTGATATGGGCAAAGGCCTTTTGTTTTTAATAGGCCACTATTATGAAGCCACACAGATATTAGGTAGTTAAATGGCCCTGGGAAGAAACGGACAAGATATGGTGCTTCATAGATCAAAAACTAACAGCCCACCCATTAGCAGAGGTCCTCTGGGTCCCAAAGCAACAGAGGTGTCGAACCCTTCAAGTCTCACCTGTGACCAGAGTAACGTTTGAGACCTGCGACTATTTCACCAGCCGTAAGGGATCTCTCTCTCTCTTACCCATCCCCCATTACTCCAGGTATGGGAAATATGGATTTTTCCCCAGGTCTGGAAATAATTTTTCAGTTGCGGAGAATGCAGGGTTTCTTTTGGCTCGAAGATTTGTATCGCACCGGGGAAATTCGCTCTTTATTGATATATGTTTCACAAACATGCATTAGGGCGGGAGACAAAACAAGGCTACTTATGACTTGAAAAATTCCTCCAACCCGTCACATGGCATTTAGTTTCCAGGCTCTACGACATTCTCAATACAGGTACCCCACAACACAATTTTGCCTTTCAGAAAATCTGGGAGAAAGATCTTAGCTTCACATTGGATCAGAAACAATGCGATGGCGTTTGTATACAGGCAAAAACTTTTGCACAGGACAAGAAACACTATACAAGATATTGGTGGTGTTACACCCCCTTCTGACTACATGCGATGGACAAAATGTGGGGAGCCAGGCATAATTCTGCATATATTATGGTCATGCCCCAAGCTTGGCGAGATCTGGTAAACTGATCACTAGTATGGTCCAAATTGATGGTAAAGATAGATGAAATTTCAGTTTTCCAGAATACGACAGACCCTTACGGATGAAGCTTATCCATTATTCTCAACCAGAGGGAAAAGTATCTCCCAATTACTAGTCACTGCCAAACAAATCAAGTTATGGTCAAGGCAACGATTCCAAGTTCAGAACTGTGACACCAGAAACTTTAGCAACTGCTCACTTACGAGAAACTAGCATACAAATTGAAGGGAGAAACCTGCATATTTAATAAAATCTGTGATCCTATTCCAATGTATCCAAGTGAAGACAAAAGAGGTTGAGCCTGCCCTAAGCAACTACAGGCCCTTGCCTTCTTGCTATGGAAAAGTACCTTTTCGCATGTTGATGGCCAGAGGATGTGGGTGTGAGATATTGAGTTATTGGTGCTAGTGTTTTAGTTATGGTGTCAGTGTAGGGCTTTCGAAGGGAAGGAGTTTAAATTGCTTGTTTTACTTTAGAGTGGGTATGCCCACCTCAAGTTGTGCAAGCAGAAAACGCAATAGAAATCATTGTAAACTAAAGAATATCAGAGGTAGTAAATCTAGGGATGATTACATTCTGAAGAATAAGAAAAAAATACTAAACCTGTAAAAGCAGTTTTCCAGCATAAAATCTTAACTTTAGCATTTGAATCTATGACTAATTAAATGCTGGAGAAACTAGAGCTACCAGTAAAGAAATGCTTTGTCTAATCAGTTCTTACCTTGGGTATTTTTGTTAATTTGAATTCAAACAAATTTTTTTTGTGAGACCGTAGAACTCTTTCAATATGAAATACCTTAAAAGGTCGACTTTCAAAAACAAAAGATGCCTTTCTACTTGCAGCACTGTAGTTCTTCTTCAACTGTTACCAGATCTCTAGAGGTGCTTTCAATCAATCAATTAAGTGGTATTTATGTAGTGTGGCTTATCACCCGAAAGGTTATCCAGGTGCTGTGCTGCAGGTTATCATTCGAAGAGCAAGGTCTTGAGTCCCTTCCTGAAGTGGGTCAACAAGGATGAAGAGCAGAGGTGGAGGAGGAGGGCATTCCAGGACTTGGTGGCGAGAAGGAATCTCGTCCGGAGCGAAGGCAGCAGACTCTTGATATCTGAGCGAGGACGAGAGGTGCAAGGCAGAGTTTCCTGGGAGGTTGGTGGAAAAGCAGATGATTGTTCATGTAGGCGGCTCCTTGGTTTTGGAGGGCTTTGTGGGCGTGGGTCAAAAGCTTGAATTGGCAGCTCTTCTGGCCGGGTTGGCTTTTCTGCCTAAGATCAGGACTTCAGTTTTGTCCGTTTCAAGCTTGAAGCAGTTCTTCATCCAGGCTGAGATGTTCTTCATACAGTTGTGGAAGGTGGTCTTCGTCGTGGTCGGGTCTGTTGAGAGCGAGAGGACAAACTGGGTATTGTCGGCTTAGGAGATGATATTGATTTTGTGCGATCTGACAATATCTTTAAGTGGTGTCATGTAGATGTTTAAGAGGGTAGGATTGAGGCATGAGTTTTGAAGGGCCACCGCAGATGTTGTGCTTGAGTTGTGAGGTGAAGGGAGGGAGGCAAACTCTCAGGGTGTGCTCCAAGAGATAGGATGCCATCCATCTGAGCGACTCATCTGTGATTCCAATCTGGTGCAGTTGATCGATGAGTGTGTTGTGGGAGTAGGACGGTGTCAAAGGCTGAGTAGAGGTTGAGGAGGATCAGGACAGCTGATTCTCTGTCGAGTAGGGTGCCCATGTCGTCCGTTGTGGAGATCAGGGCTGTTTCAATGCTATGGTTGGCTTCAACACCTGATTAGGAAGGGTCTAGCAGGTTGTTTCTCTCCAGGTGTTCTGAGAGTTGGAGGTTGATGCTTTTTTGACCATTTTGGGGAAAATGGCATCATTTCCTGGAAAAGTCCTGGATTGTGCTAACTAGTGAAGCAGGTGCATTAGGTTGATACCCACCAATATCCTTTTCAATATAAACAACACACTTACATGTCCACTACTCAAATTAAGTTTATATTTAACTATACTAATTCACCACTAATCCTTAACGGGTTCCAGAGTAGCATGCTACTCGCTGAAAAAGCACTTCAACACCACAACAGGGGTAGCTAGCGTTATACAAATGCAAACCTTTTTACCTCTTCTACCATTTCGCTATCCTTCTCAATCCAAATAACTGACTAACATATCCACCACTCAAATTACTTTCCTATTTTCACTATACTAATTCACCACTAATACTTTCTGGGTTCCGAAGAAACATGCTACTCGCCGAAATAGCGCTTCAATGCCTCATCAGGGGTATTAAGCACTCTATAAATGCAATACTCCCTGCTCAGTTCTTCCACCTTTTAAAGGCCTGGTTAGGCAGAAAGGCATCTTAGAGAAGTAGTGATCATCATACTTAGATTAAGTTTGTTCTTGCAGTTAAAATTGGACATTGTTTTGAAGCTGCCTCTTCGCCTTCAAAAGTCAGAAGGAGAATTAATTTATAGGACAAGTAGTGAAACACTGAAAATCTGTCTTTGCTTCAGTTTCCCCATCAGATTCCCTCTCTATACCAAATAGATGGAGGAACCACACTTTTTCCTTTATGAAAGGCTTGGTAAACCTTGATTCTAGTAAAAGCAGAAACAGAATGATCCATCTAAAGTCAACTCCATATCAATAAGGGATGTAGCTAAACAAATAATCTCAAGTACTACGGAAGCAGGTTTGGCTGGAGGAAACACATTCAAGGTCTCCAAAGCCTTTTACATCATGTTGTTACAAGGGTGCCACCTCTGCTCACTATACTTGGACAATTCTACACATACCTGTGTGGTCTTGGATATTTTTACGTGTTTAATATATTGCCTTGCCTCTTTCCATGAATTGTGGAGTTTCTTCCCTGATGGTTAGCATGCCATTGCTTCCTTAGAGGCCAACACTTTATGATTCTTCTATGCCATATTTGCTTTTTTTTTTTTAAATAAGATTTTTTTTTTTAAATGAACAAATGCGTAGCAGAATGACTAGGTTCAGTTTCAGCATCGGAGTATGGAGAAGCTGTACAACACAGTCCACTCTTTACTACTTTGGTGAGGGGAGAGAAAGAAAAGAAAAACCTCTTAGTAGCCTGTCAAAGGATTAGGTTCTGGCAATAGTTCTACACAAGAACAGAATGAACTAGTTCTGACAGATGAATTTCATCATTCATGAAGGTAGGCAGATCACCAAGAAGTTGGTCAGAAAATATATATTTGCCGAATATGCTTCTTCAAACTCTTAGCAGAGCTGTGGAATAGTCATGCTGTCCCACTTCTACTTCAGTAAAAGACAATGGATAACGAAAATGCAGTTGTAGTGGACACGGAGTAAGACAACTGCTGAAGAAGCAGGATTCATTGTATGCTGATAAATATTAAAATATAACTGATATTGGAACCTGTACTTTTGACACCAAATAGGCAGATCACATCAACACTGGAGTAAAGCAGGGCAAGAGTCCTGTTCAAATTACATAATGCACTGTAGTGCAAATGTGGTAAACCTGAACTGATGAGGGCAAACTGCATTACTGAATATCTGCCATGATCAAAAGGAAAAAACATGTTCTGTCGAAATAATCATCTAAAGAAGTATATAGTGCCTCTGAAACAATAACTCATTAAATAAATGAACTGGAACCCATTCCTGTACCAATTTAAACTATATCTCCTACCACTACCATTGTATACCCAATCTCCCATTACAGATACCAAAAGCACCGCCTTCAATTATTCCGCTCCACTTTCACTGAGACCTAACTGGGCAAAGATGCACATCCCATAATACATAATGCAATACGAAATGGGATTATTATTACAATATAAAAAAGGTACAACATTGATCTACTTCTGAGCTAAGGAGTTCAACTTAGTCAGATGACAAATTCAAAATTTGCTAATATACAACAGTACATAACTTAAATTACTGTAAAAATTGAAGTTGCCCATCTGAAGGCCCATTAAATAAGTGGATCACAAAGATCATGAGGTGATCTATGAAAAACATTCAGATGAACCGCAAGCAAAAATGACTGTGAAGCACAGATGAATGTAGACTTAAAGAGAATGTCAAGTTTCTGCATTTAAAAGGCCGATTTTATTACAAAAAATTATTTAGCTTTTAAAGGAATCTACTTAGTGGAATAGAAAAAAATGGGCTCTGAATAAGTCAAGTAAATTGTAGTATATCTGGATATCATTCCGGGATAAATTTACATCAAATTAATCTAAACAACTGATTTAATATCAATCCATGCTATTGAGGATTCTTTGCTGATGTCTCAGATAATAAAGATAGCCATTAAACATACTCGGTATAAGGAAAGGAGTGTTGCTGTCCTTACCAGAGACAATGTTCGCTTGTTGCTCATAAACAGCAAATCAAGGCCTTCAACGTTTTTTCTTCTTCCTCTCCTTCTCTTCATTGGAGGTTCGCAATCAATAAAAGAACCATTAAGCAGATGCCTTGAAGGCATACGGGTAGCAAGACCTGCTTGTAAAAGCTCCATTTGAGTTTTAAAGGCATCAGACACAGAAGAGGAAGCATTGGTCAAGATGTACTTGGGGGTAACAGATGCAAAATTTGAGGTAGAACTTGTTGCCTCTCTTGGATCCTTGGATAAATCAACATGTTTCTCTGGTCCATTTTCAGCTACCACCTGGGACTCTCGCAACTGGGCCACCATTTCCATTAGATTCCTCCGTTTTGCAGCTCTTTCTGCCTCAATTTCAATCTTTCGTCGTCTTCTCCTGCGCTGCCTTGGAAGTTGTAAATTCAGTGCGTTATCCTAACAATAAAAACAATCTGTTACCAAATGCTTCTCAATTTAAATCACCTTCCTTTCTTTTGATGAATGAATAGCCACTTAAGTGTCATTTGCCTAAAATATCAACACTTTCTCATGCACTTGACCTAGCTATTGTTTCAACTAAAAGTATGAAAAAACTACTTATTTTGAAACTTTAATGAAAACACTTACCTGAATTTCGTAGCTCCTCTAAAGGCATATTTTATAGATCTGAATGCCTCAAAGGCGCCTTGTTGACAGAATAAGAAAACTCAGTACATTCAATACACTATTTTTACCATTTACAAATATTAATAATTAGCCAATTTGTGTAGAATTTTTAGCGAAGCCGACATAAGGAGTTAAACTTTCCGAACATAACAATTTACCAGAGGAAACTAACATTTGTTTCATATAAAACAGCATTTAAAGCAAATTGTTGTAACAATACTCATGGTGATTACAAAGATAATCATAGCAATATTGCATATATACATATGTAGCGTTCCAGTGTAAGCGTTCGATTTCTGGAAGGAGACCGGAGTTTGTATACATATATATACACTCCTTAAGTTGCTAAGAGCAACAACAAAAAACTAATATCAAGGTCCTGGGGACAAGTCATATGTTAACTCTTTAGAAGGATGTATTTGTCACTTGTGTCCCCAAGGCCACAACACTGGTGTACTTCCTAGAGGAGAACAAAGTTACTCCTTTTTCGATAGTGGACTGTCCTGGGGTAGTGAGGGTGAGCAATCAAAGCTTATTCAAGAAGATTTTAGAAACCCAAATAATTACACCCCAGTAGTTAAAACTGAAACATTTCAATTACAGTCAGTGATTTATTTTGAGAAATGAAAAGATCTTTAAAAGAGTACACTTAAAACCAGAATATCCTAGAAGCCTTTGGTTAAGAGGGCAGAAGTTACTCACGCAATAAAGGGGTACAGCATAGGTGGTCACCCTATCACATCAGACATGAATGAGCTGTAATGTATTGTATAAATGCATTTCGTACACAGCTTTAATTAAAGTGAGTGCACCAGGGTGCCTCACATAACGATGGGAAAGAATGAAAGTAGGTGATTCTATGTACTAGCAAATGCTAGAGAAGTTAATTACGTGTAACTACAGTTGTACAGCATAGTTATCTTTCATAGACACATTCTTGGCTTACCAGCATGACATCGGGGAATAATGCAAGTTTGTAAATCTATGAAAGATCCAAGTTAGTGTACTTTTCTAAGTTGATGATCTTGATGTTCACAGTCTTAAGGTCTATGAAGGTGGACACTTAGGAATGCCATGAACGATGCAACCAATTATATTTTCTGGATCTCCCCTGAAAAGGGTGCATGATGTTTTTTGACACAGCCGAAGGAAAGCTCAATGCCTCACAGCTTTTCTGGTTTAAGGTTTTCGTAATAAGTCTGAACAGAGTTAATAAAATAGAAGAATGGTTAGAGGCCAGTGTACGGGTATCATGACTCTGAAAAGTTGGAAACCCAACTGCCAGTCAACCCTTGAGGCTGTGCCGGTTAGGATAAAAGGGTAAGCGCAAGGGCCCAAAGCATAGTACCCTAAGCTTCTATGAACGCCTGTGCTCCGCCTTATATGCAAGATTTCTTTCAGTTTTTTTAAAGAAATAGCTTAGCAGCAAATTCGAGTCGGACCATCTTAATAAACAATGTATGAGAATCTATGGTGAAATATATATATTTTTAACAAAATGTCTTCTTATAAAATCTTCTGAGAACCTGCTTGCAGGTTGCACCTTTCAGAGTATACAAGTTGTCACTTAGTGAAGATCCGATTATTGAACATGTACATTTTCCTACATTCTACAGTAATGTCATAGAAGGAAACCAACGTTGTGCTGCGAGTGTGTAATCTCTTGCTGGTTTGACATCAGGACTTGTGTATATAAAATTCCAAACCCTGTTCTGCGATTTTCCTTAATAAGTGGACGGCATTCAGTGCAGCACAAAAGCCAATCCATCACATCAACTAGTCGCTACAAGACTTACTGGGTGCGAGTGCTCTGAGGGTAATGGGAGGAAGAAGTTAAATGATTATAAAAACATTTCATATATAGTAAATTTATATAAACGCATAACCTGCCTTTGATAACTGAGGAGATGCAACAATATCTTCACTGCCACTGTAGCTGCTTTGACCAACCATACTGAGCTCTGCGAAACTCCTTTTCTGTAGCGGACTCTCCACTGCAGTTGGTGTATATCCAGGGATCAGTCCCTGGAAATCAAACATCTGGCGTATTTTTACCGGCCACTTTCCCTTCAATATAGTTTCACAGATGTTATCTAATCGGTTGATTATAACTCGATCCTGCAGAAAGTAAAGTGAGCAAGATTAGTAAAAGAACTTTACCAGAGTTATCAATTGATGGTTCCATTAGCATATAACAACTGATCAGAACTTCGAATCTCGCTTGCTGTTCTAAACTGCAACATAAAGTACTGTGTTATCAAGAATGTACACTTGGTCCAAAAACAGCAGACTGCCACAAACAAATTGAGATTTAAAGTAGTAATTCTCGATTTTTGCACTCCTAAACTAATATAGTTATTTTCAAGAAGGCGACACTTGCAGCTGGTGAGGCTTTGTTAGACTCAATGTTTTGCAAAGAAACCAACGCTGAAGGGAATATTAGGCAGCTGCTATCATAATTTAAAAAAATGGTGGCAGTGAGGATCAAAAATGCTAAGTCATTAACTTAAACCCCGGAAGAGCGGTCTCGTCATCAGTTTTAATAAAGTACGGCACTATGAAACGTAGGGGACATAAATATCAATTTTCCTTTCACATCCATTATCACTAAGGAAAGCACTGCAGTGTTAGGTTTTAAAAAATCCAATAGTCCACGGACTGAAATTCGACACTAAATCAATTAAAACGCATTTCATCAACTATCTAAGCGTTTAAAAAACACATGCTTTTTCTGAGGTTTATACAAGTAAGCTCATAATTTAAATCGGTATTAGAATGATGCTTCTTTCCACGGGCCTTGTGCTTTTCTGTCTGCCCCTTCGTAAATTGGGGCTGCTGACACCAGCATCTGCCCTGGTGGGACCAGAGTCCTAGGGCTTCGTATTGGCGGCTCCTGACCCCAGCAGGGTTCATCTCCAGTGACGGGGACTACAAGCCCCAGAAGACCAAGCGCCCTGCACAGCTGCCACAGGTGAGGGGGAGGTGCTTTGCCATCGCGCTTATTAGCGCTGCCTCCCCTCACGCGGTGCGGGACGCACGCGAAGCCTGGACCAAGGGCGGGCCCGTCCTGCGCCCGTCATCGCCTGGAGGAGGCTGGACTGGGCCAGCCCTCTAGCGCCTTGGACTCAAAACTACAAACTGCTCACGTATATATTTGCAAAAGGTATTCATTGAGTGCTACACGGCCGGTTTATTGATTACAGGAGAGTCCGGCAATTTAGCCACTTGAAAATGGGCAAAAGGAAGTTAACAGATCAGGCAGGGGGGGCAGTTGTTGGTTCGGGGGGAGGGGGTGGAGAGGGGGGGGGGGTAGCTAAGAAAAAAAGAATCAGGACGGTGGCAACAAATTCTTGGGTGTCCCATGCATTGGATAGAATTGAGAACTTAGTGGATGACTGTGAAGGTATTTTATCCAAATGACCCTATGTCTGTCTCTAACAGTGCTATAGACAACAACTCTATTCTTGACAAACATTCTAGCAATCCAGCAAATATACCCCAAATGTTCAAAAAATCGCTATTAAAAACAATTGGGAAAGAAAGGAAACAAGAGTCTCTTGATTTACTTGAACCTATTATGACCTCATGTTCAAACCGCTTCTCTGTGTTAGCTGAGTCATTAGACTCCTTGATAGAATTGGAACCCGATCAACCAGTAATAGATACTGGCTCTCCTCCAGAAAGCATAGAGGCAATAAGCCCTATGGGTATTAGACAAAATATCGGTCAAATTATTGTATCTTTCAAAACTGAATTAGGGGAAGTGAGGTCCTTAATTGTAGAACTCTTATCTATAGTAAAGAATTTGACTAAGAATCCTATACTAGATATTGTTAATGACCCCCCGCATAGGGAGTCACTTTCTCAGCTAAAACCGGTACCCCTAAGCCCTAGACGCACAGAGATAGTTTCTTTGTTACCTCCTCCCCTCTCCAGCAGAAATGAAAGAAATACTAATATGCCGGGGGCAAACAGTATGATTATATAAAACATCAGCACACAAGTGGGAAAGCTGGGTTGCAATCAACAAAGGGAAACCATTCCACATTGCTATGTAGTAACCCTGGCTACGAGAGGACCCAAACAATAAACGCAACTCAGCTCTCAACAGGTGAAATACACCCCAAAGTTTTTATGGTCAATGTGCCAAAATCACAAAAGTGGGAAGACGAGGGTTCCCTCACAAACAAGGTCACCCATTGGATTCGCCATGTCAGAGGGTGTCGGTCCGTGATCAGAGAAGGCATATTAAGGGCTAAGCGACAAGTGTTGAGGGACAAATCTACTGACATTGTAGAGCTTACCCTTATTAATCATCATATAGCGGAGGGTCTCCTGACATTGGACTTTAGAACTATTTCGCCAGCTAATACCGCTATTCAATTTAAGCGATTTTCCCCATATGCAGCTTGTAGGAAGATTGATCTTGCTATTGATCCCACTAGGGGAGGGTATTCATCTCTGGACACTAATGATTGACTGGCAACTGCTGACGGTTTGGCCAGTGGAATCATTGTGGTGCAGGACTTAAATGTAACAGTGTGATTTGACCATCTTTTCACAGGAGGATACTACCACCCCTCCTACTAGTACAGAAGCCAATGAATTTAGAGGGGGGTTAAGTCCAATATTAGGTCCATTGATATACCACCTGCCACACCAGACGGTCTAAAGCTGATTTCCTGGAACATAGCAGGGCTACGTAGTAAACTGCTGCTCCCAGACTGCAATAGACTCATAGAAAATCATGATATATGTATCTTTCAAGAAACATGGAGCCTCATACCACTGCATAAGACAGGTCACACCTGCTTTTTTATTACTGCTACAACGATAGGGCGGGTTCGCCCGTCCAGGGGTCTCATGATCTGGGTTAGTATTGCTCTAAATTGCAGGATTGTCCACCATCCTTGCTCTACTCCCGATCTAAGGAGGCTAACACTAAGGGGACCAAAGGGAGGGAATCCTGTTGAGATACTTAATGTTTATGTAAGAGGGACCAGGGGAGGTGCTAAATCTCCAATTGTTACTGCCTTAGGTGAGGAATTATTGTTCTGTTCCCCTAATTCATATACCATAGTGGCAGGAGATTTGAACTGCATGTTCGAACCCCTGGCTCTAGATGATCCTCTGAGAGCGGAACAGGATGATGCTAGTTGGGGCATCTCAGGTTTGACCATACCTCCAGTGAGAAGATGGTCTGCATTGATAATCCAGCTAAACTCTTTAACCTTGGAATTTGGCCTAAGGGCAGCTAACGGGCGAACCCCATCTGATCCTCTTGGAGCAAATACTTTTAACAGGGTTGCCTGCCCGAGTAGAATTGATTATATATTGGCTGATAGAAGATTATGGAAAAGTATAGTGGATATAGCCGTTGTACCTTCCACGGAAAGCAACCATAACCCTTTGTGTCTCTCCCTACGAAATATTTGTCAGGAAGAGGCGAGACATATAGACCCGGCATTTAATATGCTTACAAAAGAAGTTGTTTCATCGAATTGTAGGAGGTTTGTTAAATGGCCCAAAATCATAGTTAGTGAGTTTAAAATGCATGCAATAGCGGCAGTTCTGGCTGCACAAACTATAAAAATGAAGGAAGTATGTTTAGCGGAGGATGAGCCAACTCATCCCGAGAACATCTATGTAGAAACTGTAGAACAGATAGGCTCATTCTTCCTTTTGACTGCACCAACGTCCAAGAAAGCTATTCGCTTTCGGTCATCTTTGGACTCTTGGTTCAACAGGGAGTGCCCACTAAAAAAGAACCTACTAATACTCGCTATTAAAAAACGTGATATCTCGGAGGTTCGCAAAGCAACAAAGGCTTACAGCCGAGCCCTAATCATTGCAAAGAAGGCTTGGGAGGAACAGCATTGGTCCGAACTAAAGGCTGCCTGCTTGTCTAAGGATAGCAACCTGTTTTGGAAAATAACAAGGAACACAATTAGCCAGGATACCGAAACCATTCCCAATCACATTACTGATCAAGATTGGTTTGATCATTTTACTAAACTATATGCGGGAGACAATGATTCTGCCTTTGGCGAATCACTTAGCCGTCCCATGCCCCAAGGAAATCATGACTCTTTTATCCACATTACAGAACAGGAGGTAGAAGCAGCTATAAACAAGATTGTCCCGGCGAAGGCCCCCGGCCAAGATGGACTCCCAGGAGACCTATTCCTTGCCAACCCCCAAAAATGGGCTTGCTTTTTCACTCTCATGATAAATGCGCTACTCAAGGGGTCACCTGTTCCTTCTTCTAGGAAGGGAGCGGAATCATTCCGATTTTCAAGAAGGGCGACAGGGAGGACCCAGCCAACTACCGACCTATTAGTTTAATAGATGTCGGACACAAGTTGGTTGGCAGGGTCTTGTTCGAAAGAATCCTAACCAGGGTGGATGAAAATTAAATTTTATCTCATTTCCAAGCAAGGTTTAGGGCCCATATTAGCACGATTGATCAAGCTTTTAGGTTGCTTTTATTGTACTGGAAGGTGGTCACTATTGGCAAGGATAGCCTTTACCTTGCCTTTATTGACTTGAAGACAGCCTTTGACCTGGTCCCGCGAGACCGTCTTTGGTTGGTACTGTCAGAGCTGGGGGTCCCAAGGTATATTCTTGACCTATTGGTTTGCATGCATGATGGGAACTATGCCAGAGTAAGGTGGGGCAAACAGAACCAAAGGACTGACAAAATACCTGTTAACAAGGGAGTCCAGCAGGGCTGTGTGCTGGTTCCCACCCTTTTTTCTCTATTCGTGAACGGGGTGGTATCTTTTTTACTTGAAATTAGCGCGGATGTACCAGCCCTGGCGGGTGAAAAGCTCCCAGCTTTGGTCTTCGCGGACGATACCCTGTTAATTTAAAAAACCCCAGCAGGGCTACAAAAGTTGCTTAATAGATTTTTTGACTTTTGCAACTTGAGGGGTTTGTCAATAAATACATCTAAGACCAAACTCCTCTCTTTTAACCTCAGTAGGCCCCCAAAAGTCACATATCACTCTGCAAGGGACACCGCTAGAGCTTGTAAATAACTTTGACTATTTAGGAATCCAGATATCAGATAAATTAAGCTGGAAACCCCACACAGACAAGATGTTTCAAAAACGTAAACAGATTGTAGGTATACTTGGTAAAGAACATTGTTCCTCAATCACTAGGCCAATTGCCCCCGTTTTAGCTATTTATGCGGCAAAGGCCTTGGGCGCAGCACTTTATGGTTCTGAACTATGGGGCTTCGAAAGAGTAGATTCCATGGTCAAAGCTGAACACAAATTTTTTAGAGAAATGGTATCGCTCCCAAAGGGAACTCCCCTTAAGCCTTTATTGAGTGATCTGGGTAGGCATTCCCTTAAACATTTGGTCATCCTACGTCCGCTCTTATTTTGGGCTCGTTTGTGGCGCACTCCCGCACTATCTAAGTACGCTGCCGGCCTCAAGGAAGTGAAGGACGTGGAAGGCTCAAACAGGATCAGCTGGCTGTGCAATATTAAGAAATACCCGTTACAGTAGGTTTTAAAGAAGCGTGGGAGCAGGGGTCCCCACTGAGTAAATCTGATTTGAAGAGAGCATATTGGGCTTGGATTGAAATGCAGGACGACAACAACCCTAATCTGGGTAGGTTGACTAATGAATTTCGCTTATTCAAACAGGCTCCTAGCCTGGAACATTACCTTGACCTTATCCAAAAACCCAGGGATAGGGTGCTATATATCCAATTTAGATTGGATACGCTCCCGATCCGAGAATACACTTCTAAATGGAAATCTCCAGGTCAGACACTATCTTCTTGTTTGTACTGTGATAGAGTGTTAGAAAGCAACCCACACTTTGTTTGCCTGGCCAGCTTTTAACAAACCAAGATCAAGATGGCTGAAACCAACCTGCAGGCTGATAGGAATTAGAGATTATCGGGCAGCCCTTAGAGTCATGCAGTCTGACACTACCACGGTCATTGTGTGTGGGGTAGCGAAGCTTCTTGGCTGGGCATGATACATTAGAACGAAAAAAATGTAACTAGGTTTTTGTATGTTTTAAGTGTATTTCAGCCAAAAGCTCCTAAGAGTTAATATGTTCTTAAACTTGTAATATTTATTGCTATTTCATGTCACAATGTACAGGTGGGAATTTTCAGGAATGTCTGTTATGTATTCTTAATTCTTATTTAAAAGTAAATACTTTTATAATTTGTCAGTCATTAACACCTACGATGCTCTTATGATAAATGTTTTATCGAAATAAGGCTTTGAATTGAATAGATAAATACATTTTTGTTTTGTTTGGATCCGGTTTTAACCACCTAGTTGCAAATCTCACCAGCAAAATCTTTTCTTTAGAAATAAGAGTTAGGTCAAGCTGTTTTTTAACTCCATGGGTCTGAAATGGTGTTTAGTAAGCGCAAGACTTGAATACAACTACTGGGCATACTCAAAGTTACATGCAGATTTATTAAGTCATGAATATTGAATTATGAAAACATTTCAACTAATTGTTATTCCATAAATTAGGCGGATTTCATGAAAAAACATCACACCTACTTTTAATGCACCAGAACACTTTTCTCCATCCTATCCAGTACTATTGCATCATTTAAGAGTGGGGTTTTGTAAAATATAAAAGTAGCTTTGGGTGATATACTCAACAGTATATCTATTTTCAGACCCATCACTAATTACACTTTAACTTTAGGACATTGATTGCACAGTTTCAATAAAAATATCTTTGAAAAACAGAAATGGGAGTAGGCTTTAAAATGAACAGCATTTGTTCAGTCATTCAATCTTGTTAGCCTACAGACTTTAACACTTTTTCTACAGGGAAGGGCTTCCTGAACGAATATGGGTTTAAGTAGGTGCCAAATACTATACATTTCAAGTCAACAAGCCGAACGACTATGCTTGAGTTCACGAGGAGATGTATTTTTTCAGAAGCTACTGTGGTGATGCAAAAATACATAAAACAACAATCTTGAAATCATGAAGTAAAATTGTTTTGATTGAGTGGAGGGCCTCATGGACCTGGGGTGACAGATGCTAAGTTTCAAGTCAAATTATTGGTGCTACAAAATCATGCCTGTATGAATATAATGTACTTTGGGAAGGATAATCACTAAAAGGAAATCTATCTGGGCTCACCTCTTCAGATTTAGCCGATAACTCCATAATAGCCGTTTGTTATCACCGGCATTCCTTACTTGTGCCTTTCTCCTGAACAACCAAAGTAACCTCATTACCTCTAAACTTTGAAGTTCTATACCACTTTGTTTTTTTATTCACTCATGGCAGGTTAAAACCGTAGCTCTATTTTCTTAAAGTAACACAAAATAGTCACGGTTCTATTGCGTTCACAAACTGTATAGAACTCCGGAGCTAAGCACTGTACAAGTAATATAAACAGCATGGGCAGGGGGCTGGAGTGGAAAAGAATATTGCCTATGGGCCATTGTCTTGAGGTAAAAAATGTTTATATATATATATATATATATATATATATATATATATATATATATATATATATATATATATATATACATACACATACACACACATTTTATTTATGTATATATATATAGCGAAGGCATGCAGGGGAAGGGAAGGAGTGCTTAAGAGTGGTTTACTGTCCCAGTAGGTTTAGTTTGTAGAAGCAAAAAACATCTTTACAAAATACAGATTAGATGGATCAATTGTGGTAAAAAAAAAAAATGGTAAAAGAACTGATCAAGCGTTTTAATACAGGCGTAGAAACGGTAGACAATATTTGTTCGAACAGTGCTTACCCTACTTCCACAACATAGATGGGACACTGAACAAGTCCTACAATAATGCTCCCCCTAGCGTATTATAACACAATCAGACTTGAAATAATTAAATCAGTCACCTATAGAACCTATTAAAAGTGCTTCTTGCCATTACAAATATTATATATCCCCCTCAATCACGAACACCCATCAAACAAACTGGAAAGATGGTGGACACGAACTGCCCCCCTGAATGCAATCAGAAGGTATGCATTTTCGATGCCTAAGAACTGCACACAAAGTTTTCAGCAAAACTATTGCGACATAATTGCAACAAAGCATCAAATGAGACAAAAAAGAGTTGGTTTTGAGGGGGGAGCACAAAGTATCAAAATCAACTATTCTGTGGTGACAAAAAGGACTCTGTATAAGTATTATTAACACTCAAATGTACACATTGTCACAGATAGCATCTGTTTTGCGACCTTATAAAACACTAAACAGTCAAGAAGATCATTTCCAAACCACAGTGAAAAATAATAGTGTTCTGTCCAACCTTGGGCCAGAAAGAAAATGCAAAACTTCGGTCATGAAGCATCTGAGTCATCGAATGTTCTCCATCTTCCATGTAAAATCCATCGCGGGTTTCATCCCGGGCAGTGCTCACAGAAGCATTACTTTCTTCATCGAAATGTTTACCTTGAGAAGCGGCTCCAGCTGAGAAAAACAAAAAACATATTCGTTTACAGGATGAGGACAAGTAAAAACTTAATTTGGAGCCGAGACAAATTTCATAGTGTGTTTCTGCTGGGTTAGCTTCAAAACATTGTTCACTAATTTTTCGCTTGAGACAGATTTCAAAATGGGGAAATTCGCTTAGTTTGACGCAGGATTTTTTTTTGTACTTGCATTTGCCTTTATGAAATTAAATCAACAAATCTGAAAACGGCTTTAATGAATCATTGTTCGTAATTTTCAATAGCCACCTCAGTTGATAATAGAAGACATGAAATACACTGCACAAAGCAACCAAGCTCTGGCATTAATCAGTCTATACTTTCAAGACAGCTTTGTCGATATAATCACCTCCAGAAATGCCAAATGTCATCAGCTCAGCCGTTTAATACTCAAACAAACCTGGAATAAACCTGACAAAAATTACTAGTATAACTGCATACTTGCTCAAAAACGTCAAACCTCGATACTAGCTTTAGCTTAGCTTTGGTTCTCAGTTCCAGATGTACCTCTTTCGTTTTCTACAGGAACCTCTTTCACGAGTCCAAAAAATGAAGAATCCATCATTAAAAAATTAATGACCCCATTAAAAAGGGTTTCAACTCATGAGTCATTTTGTGTTTGCACAGGTGCCAAACAGTAGTTGCAGCTATCTGCAAGCAAGAGATCAAGGATCGTTTCTCGGGACAAGGGTCCACTTGTTTCTTGCGGTGCAAGGAAGCAATGCAACATTCTAAACATGGCCCCACAGGAAGAGGAATTCAGAGAAAGATTATGTCCACTACCAAATTGTAACACATTCTACAAACGTAATTTCAAGGAAGATCGGCTTAGGTCTTTCTCCAGAAGTGTGGGAGACCAACTTTGAGCACTGGGAGAAGCACAACTTGGGCAGTGTTTATAAAGCCCCGAAGGCAGGTAAATCTTGGATCAACTGAAGTCACATTTATTAGTACTACTCATTGTGGCTAATCTTAACCGAGAAATAATTTCAGAGGATGGGAGCTTTCTGAATTCAGGCTGCCTTACACCCTGAACTCACTACCTGTTAGTCTCCCACTGGAGGACAGAGAGAGCAAGACACTCATCTTTCGGTTATGCTATTTTTAGTGGATAATTTAACTGCAGATTCCTCACCTTTTGAATTCCCCTCAGGCGCCATACTTCAAAGCAACTACTCCTCTGAGCCAATAAGTGGCATCATTGGCTCTGCAAGGACCTCGCGGCATCCATGGATGTGTAGACATCGAGTGGTCAGTTTTTGTTATAACTCTTCTGTGCTGTCAGATGCGGTTTGATTGACATCACAGCCCTATAAATTCAGTCCAAGGAATGGGGAAAAAGGAGGGTGAGAAATTTGCAGTTAGATTATCCACCAGAAAGTAATAAAGGTAAAACTTGTTCTGATGGCTATGTCTAGCCGCAGATTCCTTACCTTTGGAATTAATTCCAAAGCTTTGCTTCCTAAAAGGAAGATAGTCTGAGAAGTGGACTTGCACCAGGAAGTTCCTCCCAACTGATCAAGAACTGCCCTGCCTGCAGACTTGAGTGTTCTATCCCAGTTCAGCACCAGGTAGCTACCACACTCGCCTCAAACACAGACACAGATCTCTCCCCCCTCCTACACCACTCGCACTCCTACCCCCCCCCCCTACCAACCCTCGGACCTCCACACATACCATTAACACTCCTCTCACCCCTGACATCACAGCTGACATGAACACTCCTCACCCCTGACATCACAGCTCCCACCCACAACACATCTAACCTAGTTCAGCACCAGAACGACACGCACAACGACAAATCCTACCCTTTATCCCCCCCATTCTTAGCCCCCACTGCCCTCTAACTACGCAGAACACACCTCCTCTCTTAATTTAACTCCCCCTCCCCACAACAGGACCATCTCCAATCCCATTCCCCCCCCCACTCTCAGCCCCCATTACCCTTCCTGCACCCCCACCACCACTAACATACACACATCCTCCACCGTGATCTCTCTGCCTACCACCAATGCCCTCACACATACCACCACCCTCCTCCCTACCTCAGCCACACCCCTCCCGCCCAAACACTCTCTCCTCCCTAACACCATCCCGTACTCTAACACAACGGAGCCCTGCACAAATACCAGCCCACTCCCCCACCTGCACCCTAATTCCCTGGTCAGTCATTCACCTCTGATTTCCACCCCCACCTCCAACACCTACCCCACGCTGCACAAGATTATGGCCACCCTCTTCCAGATCAAAGAAGACATGCACATCATCAAAGAACTATCTCCACACACCCACACACCCCTCACCCACCTCCACCTCCCCTCCCAACATGTCCCCTACCCTTCCTGTTGACTCTCACTCAACACTCCCCACACCGGACGTCAATCCCTGTTCGCAATCGCAACAACCGCCCTCGTCACCCCGGCAACCACCCACCCACCTCCACCTCCCCTCCCAACATGTCCCCCACTCTTCTGGTTGACTCTCTCACTCAACACTTCCCACACTGGACTTCAATCCCTGCTCGCAATCGCAACAACCGCCCCCGACGCCCCTGCAACCCTCCTTCGGACCTCGACACACTCTCTCTCCTCCGCTCCTATGACCCAGCTCCCCAAAATAACACATCCACCACACACCTCACCATTCCCACGATACACTCAAATCCCCTTAGACCCCCCCACACTAAACAGCAGAATCTCCATCCCCAATAACTTTAGAAAAGTCCCTCTCTCTCTAGAACCCTCTACCACCCTCAACACTCCCCGTCTCAAATGCACTCTCCTCAACTGCAGATCGGCCTCGAAACATTCCGCCGCCATCGCTGATCTCCTCTTAACGCTGGACCTTGACCTAATCATCCTGACTGAAACATGGCTAACTGAATCCTCGTCACCTATAATGGACATTCTGGTTCCTCCCAACTACCACATCATTAGACTCGACAGGTCAGGCAAAATAGGTGGTGGAATCGCATGCATCTACAGGAACAACCTCTCTGTTCTGAAAGTCAATCCCGCCTCCCTACCAGCCCCAACATCCTGTGAATACATCTGCCTCGACATTATTAGTGAGGGCAAACCAATATGCTCTCTTCACAGCATTTACCACCCACCCAGGGACAACCTCACCTTTCCCCAACAAATCATGGATATGATCTCAACCAATTCCGGACGGCAGCACACCCAAATATACCTTGGCGACTTCAACCTCCACTGGAACAATCGCAATGACGCGGTGGTAAATAGTCTTAAAAATGTCCTCAATGCCCTTGACCTCACCCAAATATGCAACAGCCCGACCCACGAGAAAGGCTCTATCCTCGACCTTATCTCCAAAGAGGACTCTATCCAACTTGAGTCCATCCAACCCTGTGACAGGTCAGATCACCATATTGTCACATTCTTCATCAATGAAAAAGTTAAATTTAACCCAGTTCAATCCTCCAAGCCCAAAGTCTGGAAAAGAGACCTGAAAAAACTCAACCCCAGCTCTCTGCCCCCTAACAGCTGCAACCTCCTACTCCCACCGACCGGCGCTACGGACGTTCAATCCCTGACTGACCACTATCTCAACGCTATGTCCTCAATAATTAATGAGCTGCACCCATGAAGCTAAAAAGAGTCTCTACCAAAATCTCCAATCCATGGTACGACGGGCGTCTCAATGAGGATAGACGAGACATGCGAATGGCAGAGCGCACCTGGAGATCAGCTCCCTCTGCACAGCACATAAAAACTCTGAAGAAAAAGAGAAACGCCTATTTCAGGAAAATAAAACGCTCAAAATCAGATTTCTTCAGCCTACAGCTCAACCAAGCAAAAGACGGTCCGAAAAAACTGTTTGAGCTAATCAGAACACAATCCAAGGAACAACCCCAACCACTCAGCACTGTACGCGAAGCACCCTCCTGTTAAGACTTCTCCGCTTTATCCAAAAAACTGACGACATAAAGAGCGATCTCCTCATTGACACAAGCCTCTACTCCAAACCCCAATGCATAGCACCCACTCAACCAAAAAACAATGCTACATGGTCAACCTTTGGCACCTACTCTGAAGAAGAAATTGGCAAACTGCTCAGCACCTTGAAACCATCCAATCACCTCACGGACCCCCTTCCTGCTAATGCTGTAAAAGACTTTACCCCTTTGCTTCTCCTACTCTGGACTAAAATTATCAACAGCTCTCTTCAACAAGGAACCATACCTGACTCCCTCAAAGTTGGACAAGTCACACCCTTACTAAAGAAACCTACAGCCGACCCCTCTGATCTGAACAACTACTGTCCCATTACCAATATTCTGCTGGAAAAATGCGCACAACTACAACTGGCTAAACACATTGAACAGTTCGATCTCCTCAACCCTCATCAATCAGGCTTCCGAGCAGGACACAGTACAGAAACTGCTATGACTCACATAATTGACGACGCACTTCAAATGTTAGACCAAAACGACACCTGCCTCCTCATCCTTCTTGATCTCTCTTCAGCATTCGACACAGTTAAACATGAGAATCTACTCTAACTACTAAACGCAAGAATGGGTTTATCTGGAACTGTTCTCAAGTGGTTCACTTCCTTTCTACACAACAGGTCGCAGAAATTCAAGAGCAACAACCTGATGTTCTCGCCAATACCTGTAATGCTAGGCATACCCCAAGGATCCTCCCTATCCCAGACTCTGTTCAACCTAGTTATGGAACCTCTCACTACCTTGCTACAAGCATCCAATGTACACTTTCACATGTACGCCGATGACACCCAACTTTATCTCAAATTACAATCCCCCAAAGACATTCTGCTCCTGAACTCAACGATCAGAAGCACCCAATCCTGGCTTGCCGATAATCATCTCAAACTCAATGCTCTGAAAACAGAGTTCCTTCTGATCTCACCTCCAGCGAAGATCTCCACCACTCAAAGTTGGCTTAAGCACCTAACCGCACTCAATGTCCAACCCACCATCGTGGACTCAGCAAAATCTTTAGGCATAACACTCGACACCAATCTCAACATGCAGCAACATATCAGCAAGGCAACTAAGGGAGCGAACTTCCAAATCAATACCCTGAGGAAACTTAAACCCTTCCTCCCAGCCAAAGACTTCCAAACCGCAGTACAAGCTCTAGTCATCCCTCGAATTGAATATGGCAGCATCGCCCTCTGCGGACTCCCCCTCACTACTACCGCACCCCTAAGAGCTTCTCTAAACGCTGCAGCGAGACTCATCACTGGGTCAAAAAAGCACTCTCACATTTCCCCTGACTTGAAATCCCTGAACTGGCTGCATCTGAAAATCGCCTGCTTGACACACAAGGCGGTACACCTGAACTCACCCGGCTACCTCACTCAGAAGCTGACAATCTCTGGCGGCGCCAAAAACACTAGAGGCACAAACAATCTTCTGCTGAAACCTCGAAGATTCCGGAAGGAAAAAACCTATAAACGCTCCTTCTCAGAATGGCACCCAGGATCTGGAACTCCCTCCCTCCCGAAACCAGGCTCATCTCTCCCACAACACTCTTTAAGAAAGAAGTAAAAGCTATCCTCATGGCTAAATACACCTGAACTATTATTTCAGACTCTTTAAAGACACTGCACCGATCTGTACTACTAGTTTGATCCCATTGCTTATTTGTATTACTTGTATTATTGATTTACATGATTGGCTTTGCCCCCACCTATTTGTACTGTTAGCTTCTTTGACTTACCTGTTTGACTATGTTCCCTCATGTACCCCTTCTTTGTAAAGCGCTCTGATATCTGCAAAGATCTTGTCCGCGCTATATAAAACTTTCAAAATAAATAAAAAGTAATGCCTGGTGAAGGTGTGAACAGATACCCTGTTGGAGCCTGGCAGATGGCCATTAAGAAAACACTTTTTAGGGCCTTATGGGTTGCTTTGGCTATGGTTGAATTACCTTGTTGTCCTTTAAGAAGCTCCTTTTTAGGGTGAACGTAGCATGTTTTAACATACAGGAGGATCCACCGGGATAAGATCTGCTTCTGGGCAGCCTTCCTCTTCTTAGCACTGGCAAAGTCAATAAACAGCTGATCATCCACCCAGTACTTCTTCAAATGCTCGAGCTAGAAACTAGGAGCTCTTCTAGGATGCCGGCTGTGAAGCCTCCCCTTCCTAGAAGGGTGATATGGGGAAAAGAAGGCAGGGAGAATGATGGATTGTCCAGAGTGGAAGGGCATCACCATCTTTGGAAGGCAGGCAGTGCAGGTTTGCGGCACCAATTTGTTATAAAGACGGTGCTATATGGAGGTTGCACTGACAGCGACCTTAGATGACAGAGCTCATAGAAGCAACTGCTGTGAGTATACTCTCTTAACAGGCAGCAATCTTAGCAACTAACTGTCCATAGGCTCGAAGGTCATGTATATCAAGAAATCAAAGACCAAGTGAAGATCCCCCTAGCATAAAGAGCGAAGCGAGGAATATGAAGTGAGCCTCTTTAAATAAATAAAAAGCATCACAACCAGAGAATTATATAATGAAGGTTGAGCAGGTAGCAATGCAACATAAAAAGGTCAAAAGAGCCAACGTGTTAGCTTAAACCGTGTCCAACGCAAAACCTTGCTGGGCCACACAAGAAACAAACTTCAAAACATCAGCCAGTTTTGCCTGGAGATAGTCAGCTTGATTGGTCTTGCACCAGGCGACCAACCAGAATAAAAATAACAAAACGATCGATTTGGGGCCCAAGGGAATTTTAGAGACCAGGCTTTGACACGTTCCCTACTGACACTTTCCTACACACAAGTATCAAAGGGTCTAAACATAAAAATATATACGCTAAAGTGATAAGGACACCCAACACAGACACTATATCTATTCTATACATCAAGGTCAAACCCCAGACCTCCAGATTGGTCGGTTGAGGATACCCATCAGTTACCACACGGAACCGCCATTCATCATTTGGGATTCCTTTTTGACCAACACAGTGGAGCCACTGCCCTACACAGATGAGGACAAAGATGGTGAAAGCCCTCACCTGCTCAGACAGGCCTCAGTATGGTCTTGCTACTCTGTGTTTAGAATATATAAAGTGGATGAGGGAGTACTAACTAGTTATATTCTGGTGTCACTCACTCCTCCAACATTAAAAGTGGTCAATGACAGTTTTCTAAAATAACTGCCTAGTTGTAATACGAGGTCAACATGTTTCAGCAAATCTTCTGGACAGATTTGTTCTTGCTTTCTTCAGGACCTATATGACTGTTGCTACTGCAAAAAAGTGTGAGAAACACAAACACGGAAAAAACAAATAAAGTGTGATTCCGTGATAAATTAGGAAATCATTAGGAGACAAGCTTAGAGATCACCCGAGTTTTCTAGGCGTCCACACTGTCTTGCCTCGCAAACTGTGTGTGTCACTAGAAGCACAAGAGAGGAATATCAAATGAAAATGTAGGTGAGCCATCACCGCGTATATATAGAGAGAATGAATGTCAATGTACTTGAACAATAACATTAAATAGGCACGCAGAGATCTCAGTTCCTTTTTGAAGAGCTGGTTTTTATTCTTTTTTACACTTATTTTAGGATTGTTTTGTGAAGTTCAGTACAGGTATAACATCCTTGTTTTTCAAAGTATTCCTAACAGCACATTGCTAAAGCTGCATCAGTTAAGATTTACTTTGCTGGTGGATGCACCATGCTCTTTGAAGTCAAGTGCTGGGTCAGGAAAGATGGGTACCGTGGTCAGGTGTTTGACACCTAGCCACCACATGACTTGCAGGAAAAACCGATCTTGGTTTAGACCTGGATGTAACTAATGCTTCTGATAAAGCATTTTTGAGAAATAGGTCTTTACTGGAGACTAACAGACTACCTGGAAGACAGGAGTTTTGGAGTTGGTAAAATACAGACAAACAGCTGGGAGTAGAGCTCCAGAGGTACGGAAAGAAAGGAACCGACATCAGCATGACATCAGCATGCAAGGGTGGCACCTTTATACCCAGAGATCACTTCCTTGGATAGTGCAAGGTCACTGCGAGGCAAATGGTACCACCTGTCGCTGCGTGGGAGCAGTTGTTTTGAAAAGTTCGAGATCCAGTCTGATGACTGGGTGGCAATAAACAAATGGTGCGAAATCTGTAGTTAGAAGTACCCATCAGAACATGAAATTTCTTAAAGCCAGTATAACCAAGCTTTTTAAAAAAAATAAACAGGAGCTACATTCAAACTCCAAACAGTCAAGTATTTAGATTTTATTTTGCTATTTTCCTTCATTTGAACTTTTAGGGCATATCAGAGAACTTTATGAAAACTAACATAACCCAGCCTCAGCTGAGGTTTAAGAACTGACTGTGCTACAATTAAAACAGAAAGAACTTCTGGACTTGGCTCTATACTCTCTCAATTTAAATAGATAAGGGAACCCAATGAGTGACCAAGGGCCCCGGGGTATCAATTATTTTAAAAAACGATGGTCCTTAGAGAATAAAAAAAAGAGAAAATATCATAAAGACCTTAATGGGTACTATAGATATTCAATGTCCAGCCGGACAAAGAATTTGTAATGTGCAATTTCATCAACGATAATATTCATAAGGAACAACACACAAATGAAAAAGGGACACAATCCTGAACTCGATATAGGAGAAAGCAAACAAAAAACATAAAGGGTTTCAGGCAACAGTAGAGCAATGGCGGCTTAAAATAATCATAGAGTCAAGCAAGCTAGCCAAAACAGTAGCCACATTCTTCATAAAAATTGCAAAACAATGGTACTGTTAAAAATGTCGATGACGTTTCAATCCCTAGCTCTTAAGATGCAAGGATCATCATCAGGACTAGAAAATTAAATGCCTGGTATTTTACACAATGCCTGTGGGGTAGAGAATGGGGAAGAACAAACAGGGAACCTATCAAGACTAGACACAATATGGAGGAATAATAATCATTTCAGAAGGTCAGCATGGACATGCATTAGTTTAAAATGTACATTAGTGACATATTGTGACTGCGACGAAAATGTGACTGAAAAACGCAGGACTGATGAAAAGATAGAAAGGTGTAGGAAAGTCTAAGATTCTTGGTGAATGTGCCCTTATAGCGGTGTGAGTGCTTCCGGCCAGCACTCACACCACGGTAAGCGCACATTCACCCGGAATCTTAGACTCTTTCCTGCACCTTTCTTATTCTTTTTTTCATCAGTCACTGCTGTGTTAATTGTCGATTATGAGTCCTGCGTTTTTCAGTCACATTTTCGTCGCAGTCACAATATGTCACTACTGTACATTTTAAACTAATGCATTTCCATGCTGACCTTTTGAAATGATTATTATTCCTCCATATTGTGTCTAGTCTTGACAGGTTCCCTGTTTTTTCTTCCCCATTCTCTACCCCACAGGCATTGTGTAAAATAGCAGGCATTTAATGTTCTAGTCCGGATGATGATCATTGCATCTTAAGAGCTAGGGATCAAAACGTCGTTGACATTTTTAACAGTACCATTGTTTTGCAATTTGTATGAACAATGTGGCTACTGTTTTGGCTAGCTTGCTTGACTCCATGAATATTTCAAGCCGCCATTGCTCTACTTTTGGCTGAAACCCTTTATGTTGTATGTGTTTTGTTTGCTTTCTCCTATATCGGGTGCAGGATTGCGTCCCTTTTTCATTTGTGTGTCGTTCCTTATGAATATTATCGTTGATTAAATTGCACATTAAAAATTCTTTGTCCGGCTGGACATTGAATATCTATAGTACCCATTAAGGTCTTTATGATATTTTCTCTTTTTTTATTCTATACTCTCTCAAAGCACCCCCAGAGGCTGCATGTGGTGCTGTGTCTTTTAAAGACACGTGATCAAGTGAAGAGACTACTCTTTATATGGAGATGAGGGGTGTGGCTTTCGTGCAGTCATCCACATTTTTTATTTCATAACCGCTACTAGTCATCATCAATCATGTATCCTAGTTCTCCCTGATCTGCTGCGGCTCACACAATTCTCCGTGGCATCCACCCATTCCTCAGCATTGCTAATACAGCCTTCAAACTGTCCTGCTCATCTTAGTGATCCGGTTTCCTGGAGCTCAAGCGCGGTCATCACCCACACCAATCCCATCGAGTTCTTCCCAGGCTCAAACTTTGGCTTAATTTGTTTACCACATCACCCTTAGTGGCTTTTGAATTCTTAGATCCCCTCCAAGCAGATGACAGACAAATTGTCCTCTGGTCGCAATCAATCACCCCACAACTGTAAATTCAATTCACTAAATATTTCACAGCAATCATCCAGTGGATGATACGAATACCTTAGACGCGGGTCTCCAAAAACGCTTTCCTGCTTTTTCTAACTTTAAAACCATACACCTAAAGATTAGTTTCAACTCAAACTTCACCAGGTCTTCCTCCACTGCCAAAACATTGGAGTACTAATAGACTCGTAGATGTGAGAAGGTGTGACTACAACCATTCATCTCCACCACAGGCAATGCTACTAGTCCCCATCTATTTAGTATTAAAAGGAATGATTCTTGACTTCTACTGCAGAACAAGAACGCTCTAATCAATTTGCCAAGAGCATGTTGGACTACTGCAACATGCTTTTCGTTGGATCTCCCACATCACAAGCATACCTCTAATCGCCAGGTACCACAGTTGTATACCACCAAGCCAGCCACGTTTAGGCTCCAGACGTTGGTGTTTAACTTCATAGACGATCAAACAACATCCTCAATGACAAGTCTTTTGTATTTAACCACTGTAACACTGCTAGTCTGAACGTATCTAAAAAAAAAGCTCCCAATGCACCATCTCATATCTGCTCTTCCCTCATTCTAAACCCCAGCTCTTGTGCATTCTTATTGCTCATATCAAGAACAAATTATTCTCTAGTAGTTATTAAGGGGTAACAGCCATTACATCGCAGCTGTTACCCCACATGCCATTACAATGCAAGTGTTACCACACTTGTGTTGTAACAACACAGTCTTTACTGCGCATTTCTTTTACAACTCATGTGCTTTTACCACGCATGCCTTTACAACGAATTTCGTTGTAAAGGTAAAGGTATGCATGGTAAAAGCACATATTTTGAAAAAAGTATATATAGACTATCCACGCCATTGTGAGGAAACAGAGGCTCTTCCGTTTCTTCACAACAACATGCACTGCCCCTCAGACACCATGAGGAGAGGCAGGTATGGGGGATTGGGCCTGAGGTGGGGGTTACTATTTTAGGGTAAAAGGGGGTAGGGAGAGGACTGGAGGTCATGCAGGGGTAGTGTTTTAGGGTAGGGAGAGGAATAGCGGTTGGGCGAGGTCATGCAGGGGTACTATTTTGGGGTTTAGGGTAGGGAGAGGACTGGGGCCGTGCAGGGGTAGTGTTTTAGGGTAGGAAGAGGACAGAGTTGGGGGTTGTGCAGGGGTAGTGCTAGGGAGAGGACTGATGGTTGGGGGTTGTGCAGGGGTAGTGTTTGGGAGAGGACTGGGGGTCAGCGGGGTCGTAGTTTAGGGTAGGGAGAGGACTGGGGTTGGGTGGTGCAGGGGTAGTGGTTTACGGTAGGTAAAGGATTGGGGTGGTGCAGGGGTAGTAATTTACGGTTTAGGGTAGGGAAAGGATTGGGATTCAGGGGAGTCGTGCAGGGGCAGTATTTTAAGATTAGGGTAGGAAAAGGATTGGGGTCGTGATCTAAGGGTTTAGGGTAGGGAAAGGGCTCAGATTGTCCAGGAGTAGGGGTTTAGGGCAAGGGCTGGGGGTCGTGCAGGGGTATCAATATAGGGTTTAGGGTAGGCCAGGGTAGTGTAACTTAACTTAGACCCTTTTACCAAGTGTATGCCTTTAGCACGCATGCCTTTGCATTGTAATGGCATGTGTGGTAAAGGCATATGCGTTGTAAAAGAATGCATTGTAATGGTAATGGTATGTCGCTGTAGGCGTACTTGAGTAGTTATACCTGTGTTGTAATGACAAGCGTGGTATTAGTAAGCGCAGTATTGTCATATATTTGTTTTTAAGACGACTGTCAAATGATGCTTTCTTATCACTGAAACTCACTTAACCTCACAGATGCCTCAATCGCCACAATTCTTTAATGCCTCTTTATCATATTTAGAAGTGGTTGAACTGACATACTCCTAAATGTATATTGTTAACTTTTGTACAATGTCTTTTTTTAAATTACCAATAAAACCTCGAACAGTACATATGATGAAACAAACAGCATTAGTGTTTGTATTATCAAGGAACTGTTACTTTGTGAAGCATTTCAGTCCAAATAGCTTCTGACTGAAAAAATTAGGCACCATAAAAAGTAAAATGTTTCGTACCTTCATGTTGGGAGGACTCTTCGGACTTATCATCATCGAGTTTCTCCTCATCATCTTCATCAGAGCCTTTCTCAGAAAGAGATTTTGGAATAGAACCTGGGCCACTTTCCAAAACTTTGATTTCACTTTGCACAGGAGTGGATTCCATCTCACTTTCCTGCTTAATTGCATTTTCAGAGTCACTGCTGGCAGTTGCCAAGCTTTCCTCTTTAACCTCAAGATCCTCTTTGACATCAGATTTTTCAAGTACATCCACTTTAGATTCATCCTGCTCTGTGGTCAACTCATGCTTGACTGGAGTAGATGGTACAATAGGAGGGGTCTCGCACGAGCCAGCTGCAGGGGTATTCAGCAATGAGACAACGCTAGGCTGCGCAGTTCCTCTGTTTTGAGCAAAGTTCTTATGAGAATCTAAAAAGGCGAGATCAGGGTCATTGAGAATATGATAGTCAGTCCTACTGACACCATGCTTGGCGGCCCCAACAAGCAAGTCTCTGTCATGTTTTCCACAGTCCCACCATTCAGGCAAATCCAAGCTTGGCTGGCAAAGCTTCAGTCTCTCACTTAGTTGAGGGTGAGTAAGAACCTGCTCACGGATTTTCCTCAGTAGTTCTATACGGTACAACGTTCTGGATGCACGTTCTTCTGTGATAGGTTCAACGTTGGTAGAGAGGTCGCAAAGTTCTAGAACAGATGAAATGTGTGTAAATCAACATAAGACTGCAGTCGGTGCTCAAAATATACCACACTCTTGATAATTATTTGTAGTTGGTGAAAAAATAAATGACACCAACAGTCATTAATTAAATTACACTTCAATAACTCCAGTACATGAACATAAAAGAATGAGCTTAATGGCATGGTTGTGAGAAGATATGAGAGAATTGCTCAACAGTGGAAAAACAAAGCTAACAAAACTTCTCTGACAAGCCTGACAATGTGAAAGCAAATCACGTAGTGCACACAAACTTCAACAGATAGCTTGTACGGTGTAGCATGTAACATAGCATGCCACGTTTAATCAAAGAAAACTTTCTGGTTTGTCTTCACACTGAGCAGTCTCATTCTACTGAGAGACACGTTTTGAAGCATTAAACAAGATAATTAAACGTGATGCTTCTCAAAGAACGCTGTTCTAGGAAGTAGGAATAAGAATATCTTAAATGAAATGAGTCAAAAGAACTTTATGCTAGCTATAGCTTACAGGTAATCCTTCGGACTTTTGTTCAGGGACTCCTAATCTGAAAAGGTAAGAGCTTACCTTCATCAGATTTAGTTGCCAAGCGGCATACCCGTCTGCACATTGCCGTAAAACAATTAAAGTACTTCTCCAAACTCTCGTCTGACTTCTTGTCAAGTCTGGCAAAAGCTCTGAATTGAGACCAATCAACTTGCTGCTTAACAGAGTCAATGACAATCCCAAAGGTGGACACAACACGATAGAAATCTGCTTCTTCTCTCCTCGTCCATCTGAAGAACAAAAGAAGAACGTTCAATCTACTCTGATATTGAATACTTTTTATGTCTGAATACCATGACAAAGAGGCATTTTCAAGAAGGTACTTGTTTCTTTTCAAAAGGAATTTAAGAGATGTACCACTCACTTCTGCCGTTTTTCAGTTATGATGGCTTCTCGTTCGGCTTCTAACGCTCTCACTTCTTCACGAGGCCGCCGTCTTCGTCTGTCTGTTTTTAGTTGTGCTTCTTTCCTCATTTGTTGCCGTTTATACGTGCGCTGATAGGCAGTGATGAGGCGGCGAAGGCGGGTGGTCAAGGCTGAAGTGTTAGGCCAATAGAGCTTGCCCAACTCTGTGCTACTTTCAATCTGTTTGCCTGTATAGGTAGGATGGTGAAATGAATGATATAAGTATAATGTTCATTTAACTTTGAGCATTGCTGTCAAGTAAATAAAGATTTAGACCTAAAACAACTGCAAATGAGGAATATACAGAAAAATCAAGACTTGAATTCTCACTTGGATATTCATGTGATGCTGCTTGCAGCTGAATGAGGTTTACATAGCATTCATTGCGAGCATCATAAAGTACTTATGTGAAACAAATTTCAAGCAGCAAACAATTGGACAGTACGTCCCATATCTCAGGTAGGGTTAGTTTCCCACTGTATGTCAGTACTAGACGTTCACTAAATGGGGAATTTGCAGACATAACCATTTAAATAAGCGCATGAAGTCCTTCTTAAGGAACTTTTTTTACACTTCGAACAGTAATGTGAATGAAGCACATGCCAACTGCTAATCAGTAAATTTTGGGAGACAGCCTTCTGTATGACAATCTGAAACATTTTAACCAATATCTTTGGATTAGACCATGTGGTAGAGTACGCATGAATTAGGATTAGCTCTTCAATAAAACAAAACCCCTATAGAAAGTATCAAGAACAATTGTGAGCAGTCAGTTTTCAATAACTTTTAACCGATATGGATAGGAGACATTTTCAGTATTGGGTCACTGCCGGAATTCGCCACATCATACCTGTAAGGTCAAGCTCCAGGACTTCTTCCTTTTCGTCCGTGGGAGAGTTTGCAAATTCCTTTTGAAGAGAGTAAGCGATTAGCTTGTTTTGCTCTATTTACTATTTCAGGTGATTAATATTAGGTCGACAAGCATTATATTAAACAGAATAACTAACATGGTTGAGAGATGACAGTAGGCACAGAAGAGTGGACTATTCTACAAATCAATCAACCTTCCCATTAAAGCAAAGAATTAGAGATTCCTCAAACAGCCAAGGAGCAAGGCTACTATGCCAGCACTCTCCTGCACCCGTGATGTTCAACTCAATGCACATATTAGGTCTCACTTAACTTTCAAGTGCCAAACCTTCCGATACCCCATGGCAAAACTTACACCTTGGTTTTCTGCTTGGGCGGATGATGCGAAAAATAGCAAAATTGATAAAGTCGGTATTAAGGTCCAATTATAGTTGGGGAGGGAGTGTGGGTTGGCCAGGAGGGAAGATTCAGGATGACCTACCAACAGTACTTGGGTAATTCAACAAACTCACTTCTAGACTGGTCCTTCAATTTCTAGCAAACCATGTAAATCTCTGCACTGGTAAAACGTTTTTTTCTTACATATACCATGGAATAAAGAACCTTACATCAATTTCATCCTTAAATGGAGTCCTGTTTGGTTTATATTCGGGATCTTCATCCTCACGATCAAAATCCCCCCTACAAAAATAAATTGATTGCATGAAACGAGAAGCAGATTACACACTCCATTAGTCAAATTTACTCTAGAGAATAGTAATGTGTTTTACCCATCACCACCATCCGCTAGCATATCTCCACCTCTCTGTTCAGCAGCAATAGCTTTTGCATCTGGCATCCCAACTCTTTCCAGAAAGCATAGTGCAGGGTCTGCCCTTATAGAGTTGTACTTTTCATAACCTGTAAATATAGGTTATTCATTTGGTTAACTTTGGGTTATATCAACAGATATAAATTGCGACCTACAAAAATTCTAGCTACTCAAATATGAAAGGCCTAAAGGAAGGAATATGCAGGCACTTTTTGGAACGCCAGGGCACCTGCAAAATATACCCTTTCAAATTGCAAAAAAAGAAAAACTACAGTAAGATACATAAAAATATAGATTTGTTGATCCAAAAACCCATAATTCGCTTTATCTTGTTTGATAATAGGTTTTTACCAAAATAAATATTTACACGATCTTACAATTATTCAAATACCAACTTCTTCTAAAATATTGAAAGAATTAAACAAGTTAAAACCAACCTACATATCTTGTTACTTATCTAGAAACTACACAGTATCTTTCACATTTCAAACACTAAACAAATACAGAACTTGACAGATTGTGGTCCAGATTTTTAACACCAAAATTGCCCAATGAACAGACGCAAACTGCAGTTCTGACAGCACTGAAACAGACATTTTGCACTGTGTAACTATGTGTGCATTTATGTAGTGTTTCATACCACTGACATAACACGCTAGCCGACAGGTCACACGCTGCAAAGTGTGGAGTCTTGGTTGTAATAAGGTTGACATTTTATGGAGGCCAATGCAGGACTTACCTTTTATTCATAGTTGTTACGATGATATCAAGTGGCACAGTATACTGTTGCCTGTATTTTTACATTTACGTTCAAATTTACGTTTATTATAACGTAGCAGTCAAAATATATCTATATTGTTTGCAGTTTTAAATAGCGTGAACTCGACCTGAAAGTACTGGAGCACTTTATAGGAGTACCAGTTGCATTACAAATGGACATATATATATATTTCTTTTTTCTTAATTAAGCAGCGATTCCTTTAAAGTAATGAAGGGGAATACTCCTACTTAGTGATGTAACGAGAGACCAGGCTGGAAACGGGAGGGTAAAGAATCCTGATAAGTGTATAAATGCCTCTAATGGAAAAATTAAATCTTTTCACATCAGCCCATTATTCGCATCAAGAAGAATGAATTCATTTAACATTACACACGCTCTGTGTGTCCAAAGGTCCTTTGTGGATTGGTTGGTTGGGGAGGACCAGGTTCTTTACTTCCTGTGACCTACGAGCGGCAGGCAGGCCGCCCTCGCCCCACCTTCCTTAGCACTTTTGTTTATCCTCAGCAAGGCTTGCGCCTGCATTGCGTGCCGCCGACCCCTCGCGTTGATGGGCTAGACGTGGGGCCCTCACACGGGTCTCATTAGGTTTAGGGTGAAGCGTGTCACTGGAATGGCCTGCAAACTGCTCCCCTTTTATTGCCCAGACTGACTAGATGGAAACAGGCAGAACGGGGGCGTCCACGGCAAGGACAGAATTTCTCGACTAGACGTGCCTCATCTGATCACGCATAAAACGCAGGCAGAACCGCGCAATTCAATTAAGACTTGTAGTACAGCACACGGCTCCTAACCACTGTAGAGCCTGAAGCCAAACTGTAATCATGAAAGGTTTTATAAGCCATCATTCTCCCCTTTAGTCAGGCTGGGCTGCTGAGAATACCTCGGCGAGCCCCAGAGAATTGGGATTATAATCAGGAATCGCTCAGTGCATACATCATGCCAGCTCTGCATCCCGGCCCTTTCAAAGTTAACAAGGCTGCATCCCACTCGAGGGAGTCGGAAGTTCTCCGTGCTGACATTTGTGAAATATTGCTTGGAACAAAGCCCAGGAGGCACTTGTACAGATTAATAGCAGAGGTTAAGCCCACCATCCACTCTGACACTGGTTGGCAGAGTTAGCGAGGGAAGCAGCACTGGAAGCAAAGTTTATGAAGATCTATAGTGCTTCTTGGCTAATATTAAAACAAAATATTACTGGGGCCTTTTTACAGCCAAGAATGGAATGTTTTCTTCTCAAATGTTCTGCAAACATGTAAAAACAGCATCTGATAGTCAGTTTATGGCAGATTTTTAAACCAGCAGAGCAGAAGCCAAGAGCGTGAGCATCACTTTACTCCTGTCATCGCGTAGGAGGCAGGAAAACAGTTCCAAACACATGCAGTAAAATGGCAGCATTCAATATCGAATTAAGACATCACCTACCATGTTTAAATACACCAATTAAAAGGGATTTGTCAGCTTCCTTATCCCACCAGTCGGCAGGAACTTCGGCGTGGAACGGCTCCGGTATCCACACATCTGTTTCACTATTAAAACAAAATACAGTCTAATATGCAGGCACCGATGAACATTAGGTGAAAACCACAAACCGGTCGGTCATGACTGTCAATGGACCCTATGTCACGTGTGTTACCTTTTCAGGAACTGTATACTGTGCTAGCTCAGACTTTTGGAAAAAGCCAAATAGGTCCCAGATTGCAAAATGAAGTTAGAGATAAAAATGAAAAATGCCTGTACCATGCCATGATACGAGATCTCTTGCAAGTGAGGCACACACTCTGCACCTACTTTTACGGCTGCGCCATGATCGGTGACAAATCCCCAGCCCTACTATATACATTTATCACTCAGAACGGTGGCACACTACCAAAACCTTGATAATTCCCTCTGGAGACTCAAAGAAGAAAATGATGTAATATATTAAGACCATCTATATTTGACTAATAAGATGCATTTTTTCCCCACAAACACAACTTTAACAGGCCGTCAGAAATCCTGAAGCGCCACCACTTCCTCACGTCTACACCCACCCTGATAAATGAGAGAATACATAAAAAAAGAAAGGATAAAAAAACGAGATCTGGAAATGAACAGTTCACCCGCCGTCTCGGCAGAAATCAAAGATTGCACTAACCTTGCATCGGCACCCTCTAAAATGTTATCCGCTTGGTCCCCTATAACTTCTTGTCTCAGATAGTAGAGCATGCGGACACGCAGCAGGACCCTGCAGAGGAAGAGAGAAGGGGGGTAAGTTCTTAACTTCAGGACTGTTTGCCAACAGTGGCTTTTGGCAGCTGCTGCTGTTCATCCATCATTCTGCCAAGGCTGATTAGCCATGCTGTATGGTAGGCTTGAAGCGTGACAGATGGTGGCACATAATCACCTCTGTGTGGTGCTTTCTGCTGGCTTCCAACAGGCCTGCCTGGCAACCAGTCACACTGCACAGAGAGGAAGTCTAGCCCCCCCCCCCCCCCCCCCCCCCTCCAGCCGCATTTCATTTAGTTTTACCTAGTGCAGCTTGTGAAGTTCAGACACGTACTACGCCACTGCCTCTGAAGTATTGAAGCAAGTTTGTAAACAACTGAGCAGATGGCTTTCAGTAACTGTTCTGCTTCATTATCTCATAAAATTTCCTCAGCTGCGGCCTTAATACCCTTTTTGGAAGGCTTATCAGAAGTTTTAGGAATAAACGAGATATAAAATCTGTCTTTACTATCTAAGCCATAAACTCTCAATATGGATTGTCGAGGTCTTCAGATTACAGAGTTCTAGCTGCTATGAAGAGAGAGCACTGACAATACACTCTTATGACAGGAATCAATTTTACCAACTGGTCCTGGAAACAGACCGTTCAAACGTAAAGTGGATTCATGCTTTGCAGAGTAATGTTTCTTACACACTCACTAATCATAGGTAAAAGGTAAGGACAAGAGTTGCCCCTGGCTGTAAAAGCAAACGGATTTCCTCCAACAGCGAGCTTCACATGAAGAGCACTCTACAACAGCATCAAACTTTGCCGCCCCTCTCCTCCCCCCGATGACATCCAGTGAGGAACATGGGCCGGACATGGATTGCTTGCAGCTCACAGGTATGTGACCCTCAGCATTGGTATTTGAAACATTTCACATCAAGTCCACTGTTTCAAAACACATTACCTAAGCAGATAACACACGACAATGGAAAGCAACTAAGACTGCAAATAAAAGTTAGCTCACTGAGCAATCAGTGCAGGGACCCTCTGATGAAGACATGGGGTTCACCCATTCTAAACAAAGGTGAAGTATTGCAAAGCAGCCAAGAGTCCAGTTGAAAGGTTGAACACTGCCAATTTCTGCAGAGCCAATGGTGAACTTCGTTATCCCAAAGACAATATGATGAACAGTATTTGAGGTGGTAACATTACAGAACCTTTTGTATATGGGCATTATACAGTAAAACTTGAAATGATCGCAGTATGGGATTATGGAACGACCACAGCATGTTATTTTTATGTAATGGATGCATTAGTCTATTAAAAAGCAAACCAGCCAATTCATATCGGACTTCTGCCTGATTTCTGTTTAAAATCTATCAAGAACAAACTATCCAAAGTGACAACTGATTAACTTTTTTTAATGCATATTTTCATTCCAGAACACTGGCTTCTAATGACTATTCAACTGCATATTCCTTTCATTTATTAATGACACCACTTGACATATGGTTGTCCGCGCACTTTACAATGAAACAGTGGAGATGGAGGTGTTTGTTAAATAAAAAAAACTGTGGTTGTAGTGGTACCGGAGTGAACATTGAAGTAAGCAGTGAATTTAGTGAAATCACAAAACCATTGCTCATGGTAGTGGAGTCAAGAGATAAGGGAGATCAGAAGCTTTAACGCTGTAGCAAGGTAGAGTAGCAGAGCACAAAAGGGATGGGAAAAGAGGAGAAGATGGGAAGGCAAGAAGAACCAGCGCCAAACATACATAACAAGCATTGGCATAGCCAATAGGTCTCGCCTTTGGGACCTTATAAGTATTTAGCCATGCAACACTTGATGTTGTTGCACAAAGGATATTGTGCTGGATAACTGAACACTTAAAAGGTCCCAAAGGCGAGACCTATTGGCTATGCAAATGCTAGTTTTAAGAATTGCACCTTTATTATAGAAACATCACATTGCCCTATTCATCAAGGACTCGCATGTCCTACTGCAAAACAGACACATTCTGCCTTATACAGTCAAGTTGATAACAAGCCCGGGAGGCCCAGCATTATTATACATTAGTATGAGCACAACATGTCAAGAGTACCCACATTATGTCAAGGATGGGAGCCAGTAAGCCATTATATCCAGGATGAGCTCTATCATGCCAAGTACGCCAACTGTATACCAAAAATTACAGTTAAGCAACAGGATGTCTTCAATATGTCAGACATATCTACAATTATACCTGCAAATGCACTCCTTCATGCTAGCGGGAGGGCACAAGGGGAGACCCAATTAGCTTGGTGTCAGGTGGCTGAAAGGATGGGACATTGCGATACCAGATGTGCATGCAAAGATGTGAATTGACACACAGCCAATCCATCATGTAATTAAAGTCACATGGTTATTGGCTATTTCTCAGACCCTGCTTTGTAAATCAACCAATCAAGTGTGAGTGCATAGGCTTTGACACAGTCTCATTAGCCAGCAAGCACCAAGGAGCCCAGTATTGCCAAGAGCAATCTTCGCGACTGGTGGAAAGCCAGTCCAAGAGACAGGGACTGCATGACCTAGCATCTTCCAACCAAGAGGCAACAAGCATAGCGGCACCGATGCTTTACTTTTAATGTTAAAAGTAAAGCACGGGTGCCGCAAATATAGCAAAAGTATGGACATAGAAAAATCATCTATTTCTTTACTTTTTCTCTATTCGCGGCACCCGCGCTTTACTTTCAACATTTAAAGTAAAGCGCGGGTGCAGCAATTATAGCAAAAGTAAAGAAATGTTTTTTTCTATTTCTTTACTTTTGCTATAATCGTGGCACCCGCGCTTTACTTTATACTATTATACCAAAAGTAAAGTTATGAGAGCGCGCGCGCAAAAGTGAAACAGAACTTTGGAGAGGCAGAGCAAGGTGCGCGCGCTTGTGCAAGTAATAGCAAGCTGATGGCTGCCTTTGGTAGCACTTTAAAAACCAGCTTACTAAATGTCTCACCAGACCAGCGCATGCGCTGGTTCTAGCGAGACCTTAAAAGCGCAGGTGAGGAGGGGGGATGGTTGGCAATATATACGTAGGCATTCAGAAAATTAAAAACAACTAAGGCAGGTTCTGACTCTCCCAATATTAAATGTGGTTTGCAGATGGCCTTGTGCCTTAAATAAAAGAAGATATATGCTTCGAAAAAAGTTTCCCTTAAGCATCCGTTATACAACTTAATCTTAAAATTCCCTGCTGGACATACTTATTGCAGTGATGTTTGAGGTGCTTCTTATAGCTGTCCTCCTGAAACAAAGTATCAGGATTGCAGCTTGGCAACCAATCGGGATGCTGCAGCACCGGCTGGAGGCTCTGACATTTTACTTTCTTTCCTTTCCTCCCTCGGGGCACTGGTGCAGAAAGACCTGAAAATAAATATTTTTCAGATGAACAAGCAAACAAACATACAAAAAGTGCCAGATAGCGAAATGGGACATTAGTATGCGTAAACACAGTAGTATATATAGGAAGGTCACTTGCCAATTTTAATACACAATATTTAAGCAAACTAAAATAAAGAAAATAAACTGAGCTCCTGAAAGAATTTCATAAAAACGAATATAAAACTTGTTCATAGTAGATATATGATCATAAAAAGTTAAATAGGTTGAGAAAAATATCAAGTGGCTTCCAAAATATTTCATGTTTAATTGAAGAGTAGTTGGAACACCATTTACGAGTACATGTAATAGAACACCTTTCCAGTTAGAAGATATGTATTTAATTGCTTAAGAAATTAAGACATCATACATATTCGTATTGGCTGGAGATGAAGAAATAGCTTTACAAATAACAATAGATTATTAAATATTATAGGAAATACTAAGAATCTCGCAAATCATAAAATGTTTATACAATAGAAAAATCATACAACAATTGTTTCAATGATCCAGTATTGTCATTACAATGCCAATATAGCCAATCATTAGTTAAGTTGACATTGAAACGTTTAACAGGAGTTCCTAAACAATTGTTCGTAATAATTATTTGATTGGTAGAGACAGGTTACCAACCACATATTTCATAACCACATCTGCTGCCATTGCTTGAGAAAGAGTAATTAAAAGTCTTTGACGGACTGCAAATTATTAAAAAAATTAAAAAGATAATTTTGTATGGACTTCAGAAGCAACATGACAAGATCTGGTTAATATGTTTAAACAATTCAATTTCAGGAATCTTTGAAGTGGGTAAAGCATTTAAAAATAAAGGTGGTATACAGTTGTATAAAGTTTCACATTAACTATATTTGGACATAGAAAAACGATAGTCTCTCTGAAGATCAGCAAAAGGCTAGAAAGGTATTCCCTTGACATATGTCAGCTAAATAAAGAATCTGTATCAATCCATGAGGTACAATATCTGACATTAAGGGTTAATTTGATTGTCGGATTCGACCACAATGAAGTGCTCTTAAAATATTTGATACCAGTAAGATACAAACGACTTAATTCAAAAGAGCTATTTTCGTAGCTTTAGTAACAGGAGAATTTTTGAATCCTGTTTTTATTATAGTCAAAATCGCAGGTAGGGGATGCGGGTAAGCAATATGTCCTTAAATAGTGAGCCACATAGGAATACTTATATTTTGTTCGATTTAAACTATACATAAACCATGTTTTATAATAAACGCAGTATAATAATTATAAAAAGCCTGGTAAACACAATTATCTTTAGTACAGTTATGTTTAGAATAACTAATTTTGGAAAAAGTAATCACAATTTTAAAAAAGACATTTGATTCTTGCTCTTGTTCAGCACTCCGTTGCCTCCTAGCATGTTACTTTCATTACATACATACAGCGGTGCAGGCCTTACCTGAATGGTTAACCAAAGCTCGCATCTGGCCATCTTCTGTTGGAGTGATAAGGTCCCAGATGAAGCTTTTGATATTTTCATCCCCTCTGTAATGGTTAAGGCAGTAAACAAGGATCGTTCTGCAGATTGTTTCCACATCTTGTTCCATGAGCTGGCGCTTAAAACGGCCATGTGAGAGGATGTCTGTCCACCGGCCCCAACTAAATCAGAAAGAGAATACTTAGAAAAAGTGGGGCTTTGGTTTGAAAGTACTTAATTTTAGGCATTTCCATCTGTGTCTATTCATATTTTGTGGGGGGGGGGGGGGGGGGGGGGGGGGGGAATCAAACCACAATTAGAGTATTTCCACCTTTATTTTACCAATTTCTTTAATTCCTGATGGGTTTTTAGCAGCATATGCAGTCGTAAATCTGAATCACTCAAAATTCAATATACCCACAAACGCAAGCACTGTAGTGCACAAATATGCGGATATGCAGCTGTTAAAAGCTTCGTCAGGAATCCTCCAACCTCCCCCAGTCAGCACTCACAGCTACAGGCCCTCAAGACTGGCAGCATTGAGACCATTTAAAAAGACCAATTTTCTGTTTTTTCTCCATATTTAAAAGAACGACAACATAATAGATGGGCTCCAGTCTATTATCAGCAAAAAACAGAACACTTTGAAGCCTATGTTCAAAATGTGAAACTAGATTTTTAGCTCTTATATTAGAACTAATGTCTAGGCCTGTAGCACAAGTTACTACTTGTGCAACGATATATCTGTAAGAGACTTAGTTAGTGATAGATTCCTTACCTTAGAATATCCCCAGGCATCAGACTGGATCCGGAAAATTTTACGTAGCAATACCCCTGCACGTCGGCAGGCGTGTTCCGCAGCTCCGCGTCTGTCGTCGGCGTCGTTAGCGCCGGAATGACGTCGGAGTACTTAGACGCCGCCCATGCGTGCTGACGTTAGTTCTGATACACAGCTTTTCCGCGCCAGATACGCAGAGCCATGATAGAACCAACACTGGTGCCATGAAACTAGGGCCCTGAAAGGGGATGACCTTAACCCTAGATATCGGTTCGCAAGAACGGGGAGGATGGGTGGGTCGGTAAGGAATCTATCACTAACTCATGTCTCTTATAGATATATTGTTACACAAGTAATAACTTGTGCGTCTGAAAGAGACACGTTAGTGATAGATTCCTTACCTTAGACTAGATACCCCAGCAATACCAACCCCGGTGGTGGGTCTGCGAACCAATAATCACACCAGAAAGTCCTGGAAGACGGAACGGCCAAAGAAGCCATCCCTCTGGACTTGGCTGTCCAGGCAATAATGTCTTGCAAACGTGTGCAGCGAGGCCCACGTAGCTGCCTGGCAAATATCCTGTAAGGGCACTCCTCGGCCCAGGGCAGTGGTAGTCGCCGTGGCCCGAGTAGAATGAGCCTGTAGTCCCACAGGGGGTTCCTTCTTCGCCAAGGAGTAACACGCCTAGATACACAAGATGATCCACTGCGAGATGGTCCGGTTGTGCACCGCCTTTCCCTTCTTAGCACCCACGTAACCAACAAAGAGTTGGTCATCCACCCGGAACTGGCATGTGTGATCCAGATAGTAAGAGAGCGCACGTTTTGGGTCCAGACGGTGGAGCCTCTCTTCCTCTTTCGAGGGATGAGGAGGCGGAAAGAAGGTGGGCAAGGTAATGGACTGCCCGAAGTAGAAGGCCGTGACAACCTTGGGCAGGAACGAGGGTCTCGTCCACAACACAACCTTGTCTGGATGAACAGAGAGGAAAGGAGGTGTAGAAGAAAGAGCCTGGAGCTCACTCACTCGCCTGGCAGAGGTGATGGCAACCAGGAAGGCAGTCTTCAAGGTAAGAAGACAGAGGACAGATATGGAGCGGCTCAAAGGGAGCACACATTAGATATGTAAGTACAAGATGAACAAGTTACTTACCTTCGGTAACGATATATCTGTAAGAAACATTAGTTAGTGTTAGATTCCTTACCTTAGAATATCCCCAGGCGTCAGTCTGGATCCGGAAACTTTTGCGTAGCAGTACCCCTGCGCGTCGGTTGGCGTCGTCTGCAGGCGTCCCCTGCAGCTCCGCGTCCGTCGTCGGCGTCGTGCGCCGTGATGACGTCGCTGGAGTATATAGACGCCGCCTCTGCGCGCTGACGTCAGTTCTTTGCACACAGCTTTTCCGCGCCAGGAGACGCAGAGCCATGAGAGAACCAACACTGGTGCCATGTAAAACTAGGGCCCTGAAAGGGATGTCCTTAACCCTAGGTATCAGTTCGCAGAACGGGGAGGATGGGTGGGTTCGGTAAGGAATCTAACACTAACTAATGTTTCTTACAGATATATCGTTACCGAAGGTAAGTAACTTGTTCATCTGAAAGAAACACGTTAGTGTTAGATTCCTTACCTTAGAATACATACCCCAGCAATACCAACCCCGGTGGTGGGTCTGCGAACCAATACAAAACTACACCAGAAAGTCCTGGAGGACAGAACGGCCAAAGAAGCCATCCCTCCGGACTTGACTGTCCAGGCAGTAGTGCCTCGCAAAGGTGTGCAGCGAGGCCCACGTAGCCGCTTGGCAAATGTCCTGCAAGGGGACTCCCCGGCCCAGGGCAGTAGTAGCCGCGGCCCGAGTGGAATGGGCTCTCAGCCCAACAGGAGGCTCCTTCCGAGCCAAAGAGTAGCACGCTTTGATGCAGAGGACGACCCATCGAGAGATGGTTCGTTTACAAACCGCCCGTCCCTTCTTCGCACCCACGTAGCCAACAAACAGTTGGTCATCCACCCGGAACTGGCGAGTGCGATCCATGTAAAATGAAAGCGCACGTTTGGGTCCAGACGATGGAGCCGCTCTTCATCCTTTGAAGGATGCGGAGGCGGGAAGAAGGAAGGGAGGGTGATGGACTGCCCGATGTGAAAGGCCGAAACAACCTTGGGCAGGAAAGAAGGTCTAGTCCTCAGAACCACCTTGTCAGGATGAATGGACAGGAAAGGAGGTTGGACAGAAAGAGCCTGGAGCTCACTCACCCTCCTGGCAGAGGTGATGGCAACCAGGAAAGCCGTCTTTAAAGTCAGGAGACGGAGAGGACAAGAATGAAGGGGCTCAAAGGGAGCACACATCAGAAAGGTTAGAACCAGGTTCAAATCCCACTGGGGCATCACAAACGGAACAGGTGGAAACATGTGAGTGATGCCCTTCAAGAATCGAGTTACAATCGGGGATTTGAACAAAGAAGGCTGATCAGGAAGCCTCAAGAAGGCTGAAAGGGCAGAAAGGTAGCCCTTGATAGTGCCCAGAGCAGAACCCTGCTGGGCAAGAGAAAGAAGAAAGAGGAGAACCTCAGAAAGGGGTGCAGAGAGTGGATCCACATCCTTTGCTGTGCACAATGCCACAAATCTGTTCCACCTGCAGGCGTATACCGACTTTGTGGAGGGACGCCTGGCTGCCAGATTGACATTACAGACTTCGGGAGGCAAGTCAAATGGCCTCAACTGTCTCCGCTCAACCTCCAAGCTTGTAGGTGGAGACTGGACAGGTTCGGATGGAGGACGGTGCCCTGCTGCAACAGAAGGCCCCCCCGAAGAGGCAGACGAATCGGGGGATCGACTGACATGCTGAGTAGCTCGGGATACCAGTACCTTCGCGCCCAGTCCGGAGCCACAAGGATAACCTGGGCCCGGTCGCGCCTGATCTTCAGCACTCTGGGCAGAAGTGGTATAGGCGGAAAGGCGTACAATAGACAGCAACTCCACACGCGACGAAAAGCGTCCCCGAGCGAGTGCCGCCTTGGAAACTGATGACATTGCGCGTTCTCTTCTGTGGCGGATATATCTAACCAAGGCTCTCCACACTGCTGAAAGAGGCCTTGTGCCACGTCAGAGTTCAGACGCCATTCATGATCCATCATGCACAGACGGCGGAGTTCGTCCACCCTGGCGTTCAGAGAACCTGCCAGGTGTTGAACCACCAGGGTCACGCCCTGATGTTCCAGCCATTTCCAGAGGCGCAGAGCCTCCTGGCATAGGGTCCACGACCCCACCCTGCCCTGTTTGTTGCAGTACCACATGGCGGTGGTGTTGTCCGTGAACACCTGCACTACACTCCCTCGGACAGAGGGGAGAAATGCCTTCAGTCCAAGTCGGATCGCCCGCAGCTCCAGAAGGTTGATGTGAAGCTGTTTTGCAGTGCCCTCCGAGATCAAGACATGGTCGGACAATTTGCCCTGATGCTGGGCCCACTGAAACTTCAGGTCCCACTGCAGAGCCCGCATCCGCCACCGGGCGTGAAGCACCAGAAGGATGCAGGAGGCCATCAGCCCCAGAAGCCGCAGCGTCAACCTGACCGAGACCCGGGATAAAGGCTGAAAGATCGGAATCAGAGCCTGAATATCCCGAACCCGCTGTTGGGGTGGATAAACCCGAAACTGCGCCGAGTCCAGAACCGCTCCGAGAGGGACACAGGTGTGACTTCGGCACGTTGATGGAGAACCCCAGCAGATGCAGGAGATCGGCCGTAGTCTGGAGGTGGCTGACGACTGTCTGGGGCGAGCCCGCCTTTAACAACCAGTCGTCGAGGTAGGGAATGACTGAAACCCCTAACCTGCGCAGATGGGCTGCGACCACCTTTGGTGAACACCCGTGGGGCGCTGGTAAGGCCGAAGGGGAGCGCCGTCAATTGAAAGTGCTCGTGGCCTACCGTGAACCTGAGGTAACGCCGGTGGGCCGGCAGGACGGGGATGTGAAAATAGGCGTCCTGAAAGTCCAATGCTACCATCCAGTCTCCTGGGTCCAGGGCAGCTAAGACCTGAGCCAGAGTCAGCATCTTGAACCGGAGGAAGCCGTTGACATTCCGTAGGTCCAAGATAGGGCATAGGCCCCCTTTGCCCTTCTTGGGTACCAGAAAGTAGTGGGAGTAACAACCACACCCTACTTCTGGCCCAGGAACGTGCTCGATGGCCCCCATAGCCAAGAGGGCCGTGACTTCCTCTTGCAGAAGTTGCAAGTAATCCCCTGACACGCGGTGGAATTGCGGTGGCATGGCTGGAGGGGTCACCTCGAAGGGGAGGGAGTAGCCCCTTCGGACGATTTGCAGCACCCACCTGTCCAAGGTGACGGTGTGCCAGTGGAAGAGGTGATGGCGAACCCTGCCCCCCACTGGCGTCACATGGGCCTGAAAGCACGGACTAGGAGGGTTTTGAGGCAGGTGCTGCGGGGGAAGGTGTGGACTGGCCGCGCCGTTGTCCCCGACGCCGCCACGGCGGTTTCCACGGCCGCCACCGCGCTGTTGGACATTCTGCGGCGCCTGGCTGGCAGCACGTGTCGGGGCGCCCCTTCCTTGGCCACAAAAGGAGCCAAAGGCACCCGTTTGCTGGCGAGGGGCTGAGAGGCCCAAGATCTTGGCCGTAGCCCTGGAGTCCTTAAATCGCTCAAGTGCATGGTCTGCCTTGTTGCCAAAGAGGCGACGGCCATCATACGGCATGTCCAACAGAGTGGCCTGGACATCGGCCAAAAAGTTGGTGGACCTGAACCAGGCATGGCGTTGAACCGCCACTGTCGTTGCCATCGCCCTGCCCAGCGAGTCCGTGGTATCCAGCCCACACCGGATGGAATATCGTGCTGCATCTCGACCCTCTGCAGGGGTTTGGGTGAGTTTTCACCGGACACTGTGGCAGCATGTCTGCGACCGCGTCCCACAGGGTGTGAGTATAGCGGCCCAAGAGGCATGCAGTATTAACTGACTGCAGTCCCAAACTGAGGGACGAGAACACCTTCTTCCCGAACTGTTCGTACCTCTTGGATTCCCGGTCGGGCGGAGCCGTCGGGAATGCGGTCCGGGAAGTGGAGGCCTGGATGACCAGGCTCTCGAGGTGGGGTGGGTGGACAAAAAGCAAGAGTCGCCTGGGGCCGGGCGGTAACGTCTGGCCACGTTCCTATCCACAGGCGGACCTGTGGCGGGCTTGGACCAAGTGCCTACAAGAACATCACACAAGGCCTCATTAAACGGCAGCAGAGGCTCACTGGAGCTTGCCTGCGGTTTAAGGACCTCTGTGAGGAGGTTAGTCCTTACGGCCGCGACAGGGAGTTCAAGGTTTAGGGCCTTGGCTGCCCGTGTCAACACTACACTATAAGCTGCCCCCTCCTCCGTAGCCACGGTGGGAGGGGAGACAAATCCAGTGTCTGGCGAAGTGTCAATGCCACTGGCCTCCCCAAGCTCATATGTCCAGTCCTGTGGTGACTGGCACTCCTGTGCCAGAGGATTCTCAGACCCCTCCTAATCACCCTCGTCACCCATCTCCTGTAGCACAGGTTCAACAGATGGGTTCTGTTCATGGAAATAGAAATCTCCAAAAGCCGTCGGTAGCGGCACCAGAACCGGACCGGGGGTAGGATTGGGGACGGCGCCCATAGCAGGCACCGGGGGTGACACCCGTAGGGCCGGCGTCAGAGAGGTCGACCAGCGACGACCCAGATCCGGAAGCGGATCCTGAAAGGGCCTGCGGCGCCGGGACCGAAGTCGCCGGCAGCGCCGGGACTGAAGCACCCGACGGCGTCTGAGCCGAAGCACCAACCCACTAGGCCCTCCAGCCGGGGCCGTTGGGCCCGAAGGCGCCACGGGACCCAGCTGAGGAGGGAGGGACCCCTTGGGCATGAGGTACCGCTCGACCTCCTCAGGTGTCGCGTCTTGCCCAGGGATCCGAAGGTGTGGGGCAGACGGCGACGAGAGCGACTCCGGCGGGTGGTCACCCAAACCTCCGGCCGCATCGTGTGAGCGTCGGGGTGGGTCGGAGGAACGATGATGTCACTCCGACCTCTTATGCCTCTTACCTGAGGACTTGGATCCCGACGTCCGATGTCCACTCCCGGAGCTGCGAGGGCTCCGACCCCGCAACCTGTCCCTCGACCTCCCGTGGGACCGGGACCGGGACCTGGAGCGGCGCGGGCCGACTTCCGGAGCTCCAGTCGCTTGCGAGACCGCTCTCGCCTAGCCTTAGACGTCAGGGCCCGGCAGTCGGAGCAGGTGCGGTCGTCGTGGTCGAGGCCTAAACACTTGAGGCACTGGCGATGGGGGTCGGTAACCGACATCAGTCGGTAGCACCTCGAACAGGGTTTAAACCCGGGCATTCCTACCGGCACCGTAGGAGTCGAAGACTCGAGCAAAGAAATGATCAAAAAGTTTAGTCAAAAAAGACTAAGGGGTAGAGCTTCTCCGGATCTGCGCTAGCGGACGCGGAAAAAATAAGAACTGACGTCAGCGCGCATGGGCGGCGTCTAAGTACTCCGACGATGTCATTCCGGCGCTAACGACACCGGACGACGCCTGCCGGCGCGCGCAGGGGTATTGCTAGAGCAAAATTTTCCGGATCCAGTCTGACGCCTGGGGATATTCTAAGGTAAGGAATCTATCACTAATGAGTCTTTCAGATATCCAAAATGCACTTGGTAAACATCAGACACCCAAAACCAGTGCCTTATGAGGACTGCTGAGCAATCCGTCACATCATTTTTCTCCGGTGTATACCAGTGGCTTGACTAGAGCAGCATATTCGATCAAAAGGTTAAGCCATGCACCACCTTCAAGTACTACTTCTTAGCTGCAGAACTACACCACTTAGGCGGCAAAGAGGTAAACATCTCCCAACCATTAGCCTTTTACCATCTATTTCTAGGTGGACACTTACATCATTTCCTAGATTAAAAATGTAAGAGCGCACTAGTGTACATAAAGTTTCACTTAATGTTTGACATTAACCAAACTAATATACTCTCTACTCTCAACATCCCAAGGATATATTTCCAGTTCCTTTTCATATAGGCATTGTGAACACGTATGCAATGCACAGACTCCTTGTACAGAACTATTACTCCATTAAGTAATGCGGTCACCTTCAGGCTTGAGCTATAGCATTCCACCCAGAGAGCCACAAACACGAGCTCCAGGAGATTCCCCATAATCATTTAAGTTCACTTTATCCTAAAAATCCTACAGCCACTTCTGAAGACCAAGTCCTTGCACTACATTTATCACATGCTGAGAACCCTGTATGGAAGCTAAATAACAAGACCACAAACAATCATAGCCCAGTGAAATAAACAACACAATATCTAGCTCTACAGATAAAAGTATCTTACCCATACACCAGAAGGTTCTTTTCGACTCTGAAGCACTCACTCCGTGCATAGCCGTGTAACTTTTCCTGAGGCCTACGAGGCCTAGCACTAGGCTTTTCCTCAGATTCGCTTTCCAGATCTGAAAATTCCATTAACTCATCTTCTTTCACTGCGCTAAAGAGTCTAGTTTGCTTCCTTACACGCGGTGTATCTATAACCAGGGTATTCTAGCAAGGAATAAAAACAGAAAACATGTGTTAATAACGCAAACTCTAACATACACTTGCAGTTCACTTTTTAAACACTCCCGACTTTACATTATAATGACATCAATCCAAATACTGTCAACTTGAATATGCCTCTCACCCGTCCACGGATGGCCTCCATGTCCAACTCTGCCTTCTTAGCCCATTTCTGCCAGAAATTGGGATCATCCAGCGAAATGTCAGTTCTGTTTCCAGATGAAACAAAGCTAGCCTGGAGCATTTGGAATTAAAGTACACGTCGTTAGGGGTCACTTCAGAAACACAGTGCACAACTACAACCGATTCACTCTAAGTGCACAGTTTGCCTTCATAATGATTTCTGGCTACTTGAACAGTATTCATAATAGGTAAAGAACACCCAAACTCATGACTGATGAAGACGGTCAAGGAGAAAGACCAACACTTTGAATAACAGTGGCCTGGTTCCTTGAGTGGTCTAGTCTTGTTAAAGGTGTGGTACTTTCATTACATTAATACAATTAAAACAGAAGAGCATTTTTTGATTCAGTTCATGTACTCTGAACATTTTTAACAGTACCAGTATCATAACGTTCACAACATTTTTAGGAGAAAGTCTAGATGCACTCTAGATGAATGTATAAAGATGGTGCAAATGTTAGCGTGCTTAGCTTGAAAATTAAGCCAACTCATAAAAACTTGGTTGTGATACAAACACTTAAATCTTACTACAAGTCAGTCTTTCAGAATACCCACAGTCAGATGTAAAATGCTTTGGTTATACCAGCTAGAACCTAACTGAAGGCATAGAAATAGTAGCTTGCTTACGTCAGATTAACACTGCATTGATATCACAATTTTTGATTTGATTTTAATAAGGTTTAAATATTGCTGAATGTGACTAAAGTTCACCTTTGCAAAAGTGGATCCTTTGCCCTCTGACTCTATGGTGATTGTATGAGTTCTCCTCAGGAGGATCTGATCAATGTCCTCTTCACAGAACTTTGAGCCTTCATCTTCTTCATCCATGAGGGCTCCATAGGCACCTTTTCGGAGAAGATCTTCTATCTCTTTCTTGGAAAGCTGCTGCACCTGGAAAATAAGTTACTGGTCAAACTAAATTGTCCAAGAACAGACCTATGATGGTTGAACATATTGAGAAACATCCTTTTGACTGGGTCAAGAGGACCTTAATCTCAAATACAAGGCTGCTGTCATTAAGGCCTTTTTCATTCTTCTGATAAAATGCAGTTTCATATAACCATTCACAGTAGTCTACAGTCTGAAAAAACTATTGATATTGTTTAACTTAAGTCAATCTTCACAACACACCCATCACTTTGTTCATCCTTACCCCATTGGTAGCATTGTCTCTCCCACTCATGGACTGTAGGACAGCTTTGTCAAGACCAAGCTTGAGACTAGCTTTGTCAAACATTTCCCTTTCATATGAATTCCTGGTTATCAACCTGTAGATTTTCACAGACTTGCTCTGTCCAATTCTGTGGCATCGGGCTTGAGCCTGTATTAAAAACATTTTAATTAAAAAAAGTACATAAAGAAAAATTAGTCATTCAAAACTTAAGTCACATTACAATGTGTTTTTAGGCGCCCACAGGTATAGAAAAAGCACATGCAATACAATCACTATTAAAGGGTATACATGTAAATGTGCAGGGCCGCCCACATATCAACAACATAGCATACAGCAGCTGGTATACCCACCGTAGATGCATAGTCAGTTTATTACCCTTGCCCGGAATTTATGCCATCTCGCACACACCCTCATCTTTCCTGTGACATCCCCATGCTACATATATAGGCTATTTCCTGACACAACTAAGGTCCATTTATGTACACGTCTCCACAGTTGGAGCCTCAATCTGCCTCCACTGATGGGAGATATCTCTTCCCTATTACCAAGCCGTATCTCAACATTCCTTTCAACACGTGTAAACCCTTCGTCCTCAACCACAATGAGAAGGGCCATTTTGGGAGTAATGCAAAGCAGAGGACAAGCACCACACTGAATGTGGATTCTATAGCATCCAGATATGGACGGATGACTGCACAATACTACTTAATGAGTAAGAAGTCCCCCATCATCACAATGCATGGGAGGCAAGTAGGGTCTGCTGCCCAGTTCATACGCCAGAGTCGCTGTGGAGTTAGACGTATGCAGTGGCAGCACCAAATGGAATCAAGCAAAACCTTGCGGAAACTGCACCCTCCTGGATCCTCATCAAAGCAATCGCCCATTTCGAATCATCCAATTGCTCAATATCATTTCCCGTTTCTTCCTTAAGGCTGGTAAAGTCAGGTGTATGAAGTACCAGGGCCTTGTATACATAGGATATCTGCCCCAAACAGGTAGAGGATAGACAGTCAACTTAGCTTCAAGGGGTTTGTATAAAGGACCGTCAGGGTAATCAGCCAAGTATGGTTGGAGGGTGTCACAGCTGCAAACATATAAAGAACTGAGAGCATTCTAACCCAAAATAATCTTGTAGTTCTTCAAATGTCTTGACCCCTGTGCCCTCCAAGATATTTCTCAAGGAGGTAACGCCCAATAAGTCCCAACCACAAAAACCCTCCAGTGCCGTCACCTCCTGCAGTAAGGTGCTACACCATAGAGGAATTGCACCAATTAACCTATCCTCCCATTGAATGTCTCTAAGTGTTGACTTCCAGATTGTCAATACCGCCGAAGTCAGCGATAGAGCATTAGATGGCATTTTGCCCCCACAGATAGTGAAGAGGAACATAGTTAAGCATAATCCAGTGTTAGAGTTTATATGCTGGGTCATCCGCCAAGCCATAAATCCAGTCGTTGATAACCAATAAATGAAAGGCCATGTCGTACAAACGTATGTCAACCACTACCAGCTCCTCATCATAGATCAATTTACAACTTTTAGCAAATGCAACCCACTGGGGTCTACCACTCCATATGAATGAAGATACAACAGAGTTAAACTATGATAGGTTCGCTTTAGATAGATTGTAAGAGCATTTTTGCAATTCATATAATAGCCATGGAAGACTAATCATTTTCAATATCGCAATGTGCACCAGCAAAGACAATGGCAATGGAGACCAGCGCTGCACATCGCTCTGCGTCGTGGCCAGCAAAGAGACAAGGTTTTCAGATCCAGCCACAGCCAACATGGCTCAGATGTTAACTCCTAAGCAGAGGAAACCAGTTTCCTTCACAGTCATTTCTGTCTGGCATGCCCACTCCATTGTGTGTCCTGTTAGCCTGATGGGGAATAATCACGTCTTGAACCAATAAACCTGCAGTGCCGAATGGAGTCCTAAAGGTGTTAAGGATCTCAGTAACTGTTCCACAGATGGAGAATTTGGAATAGAGGGATACAAAGCCCTCTTATGTATCGGACCACTGAAAACCCCAGATACGAGGTTCAATTTGGATAATCTGTGCCAAGTGCACATTTGCAAGTGCAACCAATTGGGGTGACAGGGGGCACTCCTGCCAAATCCTCTTTTCAATCAGGAATGACGCAAACAGGTTTTCCCCCTAATCTCATGCAAGGTCTGCCATATAGCAATCATACATATGCAAACATTGAAGGCCAAAGTTCATATGCTCCAACAAGTGGAACATGCAAGTCCATAATACAAAAAGGCCTTCTCGAAGTCCAAGAGCAGAACAGCTAAGGGTCTCCAAAGCTGGGAAGCAACTGCAAATGCATTGTGAAACCTGCGCAGTCTCTCTCGATCCAAATGGCATGAAGCCACATTGATAGTCGTTTATCAATTCTGTGATGACTGGGAAAAGTCGCATCATGAGAATTTTTGCTAATATTTGAACTTTACAGTTAATCAACAAGACAGGTCTGTAGGGCTAACAAAGATAAGAGGGACGGTCCTCTTTTGGGATGGTGACTATATGCAACTCCTCTAGGAACTCCGAGAGGGCAGCCAGTATCTCAAGCCTCGTTATAAGGTTCCAAAAGTGGCTGCTTTAATATGCGAGATTGGCAGCTAAAGAACTCCACTGGTAATCTGTTGGGGCTTGGACGTTTCCTGTGGACAGCTGAGATATGGGCTCAGCAATCTTATCTACATGGCCATACCCATCAAGAGTATTGCATTGAGTAGTGGTCAGGTGCAGAAGTCGAATGGATGAAACAGGTGAAGAGCCCTTCAGCCGAACAGGTCTGAGCATTTGAATAGTGAGGCATAATAGGCTGCAAACACATTTGCTATTCCCTCAGGAGTTGAATGACACCCAATTCATCCCCAATACAGGTCATGTGGTAAGGGGTAGCAGTACGTCGGCTAAGTCAATGAAGCAGCTTTTGCCTGTTTAGCTGCCATGCTCAAAGTCGTCTTTGAGATGCCTGCCAGATCTTCAGAGCTTCACCAATATGTACTTGTTTGAATATGGAGGCCAGTGTGAACATGTGACACGTCTCCAGTGGCCTCTCGCAGATATTCACTTTCTGCAGTCCATACAGCTTGTTTGAGAGTACTGGTCGCTCACAAGCGTTCTTGTTTACTAGGTTCGCGATCACAGTAACCTGTGTCACTGCTCCAAACGCTTCCCACAGTGCTACTGTGGACGGCATGGAGTCCGCATTCTACTGAAATAATTGTGTTGATCTTTCCAGAAGAGCCTCCCTAAAGTCCCAATGAGAAACTAAGGGGTCTATGCATGCAACATGCACTTCCAATGCAGCATGATCTGATAAATTACTGGAGTGGAGGAACAACCCAGAAATAGAAGACATGTAGGCATCTGGGACCAATAATAATCAAGCTGCAAAAGACTGCCATGTACCCACCGAAAAATGAATGTAGCAGCCTGCTCCACGGCGACAGTGGGGTTAGATATCCGTAATACCCAATGCCTAAACAAATGTTCCCAAGGGGGTGGCTAAGGGCGATGCCTTTAGTGTGGACCAAACCCTGATGAGCGCAGCGGTTATCAATCCATGGAAATGATCCCTATGATCATATTCCCTAGTGGATCAGAAAGCAAGGCTACCTCAATCCCTGGTGAAAACCTGTATGGTAAACATCATCATAGCAAATATGGCAGCAAGCAGTAACAGTGTTTTGCCAAGAGATGGTTTTCTTGGAATAGGAGCATAACTATGCGTAATTGTTTAGTCTGGCGAAAGATGGCCTCTTGCTTCACCTCATTAAAGATATCTTTGATGTTCCACGTGAGGCAGCGGATTGGGGTGGCATTATACAAAAAAGCCATAGCAGGATGTTTAGTAGAAAGGTGTGGTCGCAGACCGCCCTTGGATTAGGACATAGTAAAGCCATGACATAAGCAAGTTACATTATAACATATCAAACATTGCCTCCTGTCCTCCCTATACTTCAAACTGCAAAGTATCTGTTTCGTATAAGCAAGGCCAAAGCCCCCATTACAAGAGGAGTAAGAAACTCCCCACATCTCCCCAAACGTCTGGAGAAGCTAAACAAAACATTCAGAGAAAAAGAAAAAACAATTAATGCCCCCAAACAAATTAAACCAAACATCAGAAAAAAGAATTGCAAGATCTGCAGCCAGGGCCTACAAGTTCATAGGTACAGGGCGATGAGCAGTTGCTAAACATATGGTAGTAACCACAAATGAACCAGTGACTCAAGAAGATAAACCCTGGTGGATACCCATCCCCACAAAGCATTGATGTAGTGATATATTGATAAGAAACGAGTCTCAGAGGGCCAAAGCTCCAGCGGAGGTGGTCATAAGGCCTCTGCCAGGATCAGACGGGGGAGGTATCCAGTTAAAATCTTGAGTGGGGTGAAAGTGGAACACTCATCAGAGTGAGTGAGAAATCGTTCAGGCGAGTTTCATTCCCCCGATTTCCAAGCATCATGGCCATCCGAACCGTGATCGTCAGAGGGTTAGAGCTCTGTCCAGTATGTGTTCCACACCAATGGGATCACCTACGCCATTGAATATCAGTACCAGGCGTGCCACGGAGGAGCTCTTGTCTGAAACTGCAGTCTGCCTTACCGGTGCAGGCCTCTCCTCTACCCACTGCCAGACAAGCTCCGGGGTGTCAAACGAATAGGATTGAGATTGAAAGAGGACTGTTTCGCGGGAGAGAGTAGCATGTATTGCAGTCCCATGCACCTCAGTTTTTGTATGACAGTCAAAGGTTTTCTGCAGCTTCTGAATATCCTCATATAATCCTGAAATACCATGATGGTATGGCAGTCATATCATATTGTACCCTTTGTTAGTACTGTGTGAATGACCAGGTCTCGTCTCTGTAGTTCATAAACCTGGCAATCGAGGGTCTGACGAGAGCCCCCGGGGGCGACCTTGACCATAGGGCTCGATGGAGCTGTCCCAAGAGACATAGTTGGATAGCGCTTGTAAGGGCACAAAGGAGTCTAGTTTAGTTGTTAGTACACATCCTGGATCAGATCCCTTAAATTCATATGGGAACACCAACCACCTAAAGCTGTAGTGTGAGAATGTGTCCCAGCGCTTTCTCACCTCGCAGTCAGGGGTCTCTGGATTCAGCTGACAACCATGTCAAAGTATTTCCGAGTTCCCAAACAGTCTCATCAAGCGGAGATATCATACCCTCCAGTTCAGTGACTCTCACAGCAAATACACATCAGACTGTACCTCACCAAACTTGGTTTCCAGGGAGGTCTTCTGATTCATTTATGGCTTGTAGTATAATTGCAGTAGAGTCAAGTAAGGCATTAGTGGATGCTACACCATCCACACCAGTGTCTCTCTGTGAGATATCGGTGGTCAGACACATTGTGTATTTGTCCATTTTATGAAGTAGGGAGGGTGCAACAGTCTTATGTGGCCACCCTCAACAAGGGTCCAGGGACACAGATCACAACTACTTATGTTTCAAGTGTAAGAAGGGGTTGCCACCATCCGTTCCCAGATCAGATCTGTGCCTCCAGTCATTAAGGGCCTTCTTTCGATGTCAGATGGCCATCAATGAGACCCTCTCATAGCCGGGATGTCAGGACAGCCGCATGGGCCACACCACAGAGACCAGAGGAAGTTGGCTGGGAACCACGCACACTACAGCCTTCGGCAGACCAAGATAGAAGAGTAGAGAATGTAGGCACAATTGTCAATTCTCCCTAGGAAGGCCTCTAGGACCATTGGCTTGTTTCCCTCGCGTTGCATCCCACCAAAGCACTTGGGTCCCCAGCCCGCTTACCGCAAGGACGATGAGTCCAGTCTCCCTCACATGACCAGGCGAGAAGCATCACCAGGGGGAAAATGTACTGTGCACGCTTCAGCACAGTCCTCTGCACTGCAACCTATCGAGTGGTTCTGCCTTCTTAAACAATACGGCAGTGGGTAGCTTCAAGACCTCCTCAATTACTCGTGCTCTCATTTGCAGAGTCCGGACACTGGGGCCACCTGTGCTACCAGAGATGGGTCTAATCTATGGATCGCTGAGCCGTTGGGGGAATATAGCAGGATATTAGAGGATTATGCAGGCCACTGGTGTTGCAGTCCTAAAAAAAGTCCACCAGGAAGTTTGCTCAGACAAATCCCCCTAACAGAGCTAATCTGATTGAACATTCATCCACTTTGTTTGTTAAACGAGAAAGCAATGCTGTTGGAAGAAAATGAATTAAGATATTTATTGGTGAGAAAAGTACCTTTTCTGAAGAGGCACCTGTTGCTTGTGAGGAGGTACCCATGAGTATGGTATTCTCTCATACAGTTGTCTCAGAACCTCACAAATGACCAGAAACTCTAACCTCATAGGCCACATCGCATTATCTTCACCTACTCCTATGACCCCACAGAACCAAAATGCCAACTCTGTATGAAGTTTCTGGTCTGTAATAAAACGACAAATGTTAAATACCATCCCAAACCCACCACATCCCAATAAGGGCTCTATAAAATGAGGAAATCAGCTGTGCTCCTGTTTGATATGTTATGGTACCAAAACGATGGCTGGCTGACTGACTTCTTCGACCCACTTAACTCACTCCTTGCTGCTTTGTGACCGTATCTCCCAACACAGTTTTCTCTTTTTTGGTCCAAGCCCTCCCCTATCCGGTCCTCTCTCATCTGCACACCTGAAAAGTTGGTTGCACTCTTCTCACTGTGTGGCACTGCATGGAGGATATGTTGCATAAGGTATATCTATACTACTTAAGGTACATTTCACGGACTCATGACGGAACGGTTCCCTCATGAGCACAGGCCAACCGACGCTCATGACGGAACCGTTCTGTCATGAGCACCGAAGGGGTTAAGTCAAATAAATACATGCTTACTTCTCAAAACCATAATCTACCTCTTTATTCGCTAAAAGTAGGGGCTGTGGGGTTTTATGTTATGTTATGTTATGTTATTTGGGTTCTTCTATAGCGCAACGGCTACTCCAGTAGGAGTGTCCCGGCGCTTTAGGCTTTATGCTATAAATTGTTACGGTAGTAGGCCGATGTTAATATGGAGTAAATACTGTACGGATATTACAGAAAAAAAAACAGACGACAACTTTTTGGTAAATACAAGGATGACCTAGAAACAATCCAGTTAATTTAAAAATGTTGAGTGTATCTGGCAGGCAGTACCGTATGCGAAACTTACTATGTTAATCTTACCTGTGTATATACTGTCTGAAATAACCAATCGCCTCCAAACAAAATTTAGTTTATAGGGTTACTAACCATTTCTAGTTACTTTATCTTAATGTTTGTTTTTCAGTCTCACGAAACGATAACTGTTAAGTATTTTCTAAGCAAGCACCTAACCTAGAAATCTGAACTTAATTGAAAGGTAAGGACAAGGGAGGATGGTAAAGGGACTAATTACTTATTTACCTGTAGATCGTTCTGAGGGTTCCAATCTGAATCAAAAATGATGCAGGTATCAGCAGCAGTCAGATTAATGCCCAAGCCTCCTGCTCTTGTACACAGCAGAAAGACAAATCTATCCGAATCTGGCTTTGAAAACCTGTCAATAGCTGCCTGGCGAAGATTACCCCTTACTCTCCCATCAATTCGTTCGTAAGGGTATCTGCAACAAATTAACAAAAGCATTAACAATTTTGAACATACGTTTTAATTGGCAAGCACAATGTATGCGGACATACCGGATTTTAATTAATCAAACATCACAGCCGATTCGGAAATCACATTCGAAATGACCAATCATTGCATCCACAGTTGAAGCAATGCAGCAACAATACATATTTACACTTCTGTTTTTATAGCAAAAGGCAGTATGGTGCATTGAACGCAAACGTTCACAAAATATGCAGAGTGAAAGGCCTGGGTAAGCAAACAGTCAAATAATGGATCACAGCATAAACGCTTTAGTGTTTTACAGGGCATGTACCATAAACCTTATATTTATCAACGTAATTTATCTCCATTCAAGAAAATTTCTGAGTAAGGTTTGCCTATGATTTAAAATTATTTGAATGTTTAAATATCAATATATGCGCTCGATAAAAGAATACTGATTTTAAAGGCTCTCATCAGTCATCAAAACATACAAAAACATGCGACAGACAGACCAAAATGAAAATGCAACAAAAACGAAGTCTCTGGGTGTGTATTGTTGTGCATACCTTCTTTGAATGAGGTAGTCTTCCAGTATGTCCAGGCAACGCACCATCTGGGAGAAGATAAGCACCCTGTGGCCACCAGCCTTCAGCTTTGGGAGCAGCTTGTCAATCAGTACGAGCTTGCCAGCACCCTGGATCATTGCCTGGAGCGGAAAATCTGGAGTATCAACGCCATGTGCTTCTCGAAATTCTTCCAAAATTTTCTCTTCAGCACCTGGAAAGATTGGAGCGCTTGGAATGAATACTGAAAGCTTTTTAGTATTATTTTTTGGGCAAAAAACTATGAATGTGCATTACGCTGGAGACATTTTGAATATTCTTTCTATTCCTAAAGGCTTCTTTGTGATAGCACAAAATAACCACACCTTATCTGCAAATGGCACCTTCCGATCAAAATCTTTAATTACAAATACCTTTATTGCAAGAGCAATTGCCTTTAATTACCGATTACCACAAATTACCCATGCCTAACTATTTTCAAGGCACTGTAGAAGTTGCATGTGGAGGCTTAAAATGAGTAATAACACTCTTGTTCTCGTATCTTGAATCACTGTATTCTCTGAGCCAGCTTTTCTCACAACAGCGAAAACAGTCTGAAGAATGTATCCTCTTGACTTCATTCACGCAGGGTGTGGAGGAGAATGGATATTGGTGACATTGCAATTGAAACCGCTTTTTCCCAAACCTCTTTGGTTTTGTGCTCAGACAATTTCAGAAAAATGCACAGCACTATGTTAAGGGTGACATACTCTAGTAAACAGTAGTGGCGGAGTTGAGGAAATATGAGGAAAAAAAATTGCAGAACCTACTAAACAAATATTAAACAAAATTATAAATACGTTCAACATCCATTAAACGTACATTAAGTCAAACTATTTTGAGTAAAGCTTTTGCTTATCCTTACAGCTTCTAATCGGGACAAGTTTTATATTTCTGATTCCGCTTTGTCTGTACAGAAAGCAAAATACCAGTGTTATTCCTAAGAACAGCAATCCAGTCTTTTTACATTTTTGTGTTTAACCTGGTCACCATTTAATTTGTCTTTTCAGTAATCTAAGGTATATAATGCTGTTACTATGTAGGGAGAGGAGATTAAGGCATGGACCAATGTTCAAACAACTTGTGCTGCCCTAGAACAAGCACATTCATGTGATACAGTGCGGCTACTTCAAAACCACTCTGTTTCACTATGCAGGCAGCAACCTACCTGCACTTTGAGGAGGGATTAGAGATCCCTCTGCAGGAGGTTGCATGGGACCTCTTTTCCCCCTCCAGAGGGCTGCTATGATAGGGTGCAGTGACCGTGCACCTCCTGACAGCTTCTTTGCCATTGCTCCTCCACCTATAATATCGCACGGGTGCAGAGGCAATGACATTTCCTTATTTGATGGGGGCCACACCCCCATGCAAATAGGGGAATGACCTCTTGAGATAGTGCTGATGCTACATGTATTGCTACACTATCAATATTTCAGAAGGGGCATTCTGCAATGCCAAAGTGCCTCAAGAGCACACAAAGCAGGCGTACATACTCGCTGTGCCCCAGGGACACTTACTGAAATACGGCCCTAACTCTGCTTCCTTGGCATTTGGATTATTTATTCAATACACTGCTCAGGTTTAAATGTTGTGCGTGCTACCAGACCCTTAAAAAAGAGGACAGACATGAAAGAATCATCAGAGACTGTAGAGTGCCAACTGCTGTTATTTGCAAGGAGCAAATTCTGCTGCTAGAGGCAGCTCTTCTAAGTATTTGGTCTTCATGGTTTCCTACGCAAATGCCTTAAGCTTTTCACCGCAACCACTGAACCATCAGACCATAGCTAGGCAGGCTGAGACTGACACAAAGGAGTGACAAAATATTGAATAAATGAAGGTCAATGAAAGGAAGAAAGAGTGATTTTTTTATTTCGCCAATTAAAACAGCAACCGGCCAGAAATAGTTCCTTAGAGTCCCCCTACCTGCCTGTGAAATGGAATGGGGACATTTTTGGCAACAGTCATTCAACGATAAGTTACTATTTTTTACTGTGCCTGAAAATCGGGTATGGTATTGTTGCCTTCCCCCACACCCGTACCTTGAGAACACTTTGTCTTTAACTTTCCAAAGTCAAATTTCCACCTAAATAGGGAGGACTCTATCACTACTCTCAGTCACTGAAATACAACATCTTTTATCATGTTTTCTTTATTAATCTACAAAGGGAAAGAACAAAGTTGTCAACCACATCTATTTGCTCTCCAAGTTCTCCGAGTAAGGACTTCACTAGTCCTCTCCGAACTTCTATGTAGTGTTGAATTGGAGACTATTATGAAACACAAAGAAATTGACCAAACTTGAGATGCAAACTGTTATACAAATGGTTGCAGAGATCAACACTATTTAAAAGGAAAATCATATGCATAAAACGCTTTTGCCAGGTTTAAGTGCAATAATGATTACAAGCCGTGTCATTTCTGCACTGGAAAAGCCATCTCTCTAAGCTTGATTGATATGCGGAAGTGTTGGATTTGCTGTTAAATTAGAAGTGGTACTTGCTTTGTCCACTTGTGTAGTTTTAAGTAAAAGATGGGGATGTGCTTTCAGCTAGCTCTTCCTTCATACAAGGAAGTATTTTCAATAAATGTTTTTTTCTTGCGAGGCCTTAGTAGTCATTTGATTGTACGGAAAAAAAGTTACTTACCTGTAACTCTAGTTTTCCAGCATTAGCATCTTTCATAGAGTTGCATGCTTGAATTATTTCCGTTGCTAGACTAGGATCCCTTGGTAAATGTTGATATAGCCTTACACTCAATAATAGTGAAATTTCCCATAAACCTATTCACATTACTATAAATGATTCAAACTACAAGCAATCGGAGCCCAGCACCCTCAGATGCTATCCTGCCAGGAACTTCCAATTGTCAGATGTTTCTAGCTCGTTACAAAAATAGAAGATAACCTCATGACATGGAAAGGAGGGAGGGTCGCATGTGCATCTATGAAAGATGCTGGTGCTAGAGAACTTGAATCTCTGATTCACATGTTGAATTAAGATTATCATTACAGTTCGCAATAAAACAGTGGATGGCAGGCACGAGGCTCAATATATGTAAAAAAGTTCTGGAGCAGAGCCCTTCCTACTGCTGCATCCTAGTTGACATCTACCTAAATGCAATAATGCTTGGTGAAAGCATGTGCAGTTCTCCATGAGGCAGTCTTGCAAACGGCGTTTGAAGGATGTCCTGCAAAAAAGGCCATAGTGGCTGCCGTCGCTCTTGTGGAATGAACTCCTACTGATTTTCTTATAGACTTATTCATGAGGACATAAGATTTCATAATGCTGGAAACTATCCGTTTTGCTAGGTTCTTTTTCATAACAAGACCTCTCCTTTATTTATTGTTCCAAATGCAAGAAATAGCTGCTCTGTTTTATGGAAGGGCTTCGTGGCCTATAAGGAATATGCTACTTACCAGTATGCATCTGTTCTTGGCATAGAGGGCTGCAGAGTGGTACATTATGAATAGATCGCCATCTGGTGTTGGGCTCGGATGATTGCACTTGTTTTTCTCTTGGAGAAGTCTTTTGTAGTCACGAGGCTGGTGACTCCTCCCTTGGGTGATAGTGCACATGGGCATCGGCTCCATCCTTAGATTGTTTTGCCATAGTAGGGTTAGATGGAGTAGTATGATAGAATACAGACAGAGATGCCCATGTAAGTGTACCTAAATAAGATAATGTAGGAACAGACACAGGTTTCCGGGGAGGCAGGGAGGGCATGTACCACTCTGCAGCCCTCTATGCCAAGAACAGATGCATACTGGTAAGTAGCATATTCCGTTCGAGGCATATGGGCTACAGATGGTACATTATGAATAGATTACACACCAGTTACCTCCCTAGCGGTGGTCACCAGTGTCTGTTGCAACAGTTTGAAATAAAGTTTTTAATACAGCCTGGCCCACATTTGCTTGTTGTCTTGGCTGCACGTCAACACAGTAGTGTTTTGTGAAGGTATGCGGTGTAGACCAAGTTGCTGCTTTGCATATGTCATCTAGGGGAATGTTCCCTAAGAATGCCATAGATGCCCCTAGTTTGCGTGTAGAATGAGCTCTAGGGGGAACAGTTAGTGTTCTTTTTGCCTTTATGTAACATACCTGTATACATTTAACAATCCACCTGGCAATACCCGCTTTAGATATAGGGTTGCCTTTATGTGTTGGGGAAAACGCTACAAATAGTGGTTTAGTTTTTCTGAAAGTTTGTGTTCTTTCTATGTAATATAATATTGCCCTTTTGACATCTAGTGTAAGTAGGGCCCTCTCTGCTACAGTCTGTGGCTTTGGAAAAAAAGACTGGTAGTTCCACTGGCTGATTTATGTGGAATGCTGAAATTACTTTTGGCAAGAACTTTGGGTTTGTTCTAAGAACCACTTTATTCTGGTGTAACTGTAGAAATGGTTCTTGTATTGTTAATGCCTGTAACTCACTCACTCTCCTGAGGGAGGTAATGGCTATAAGGAAAGCCACCTTCCATGTAAGAAATTGTATTTCACACCTATGCATACGTTCAAAAGGTGGTCCCATTAGTCTGGTGAGTACTATGTTGAGGCTCCAGACTGGAGAAGGCGGTAGTCTTGGTGGAATAACTCTTTTGAGGCCTCCCATGAAAGCTTTGATTGCGGGTACTCTAAACAGGGATAAATGTTGCCTGTTTTGTAGGTATGCTGCTATAGCTGCAAGATGTACTCTAATGGAGGTATAAGCAAGGTTACATTGCTATAAGTGTAGTAAGTAGCAAATAATATTTTGTGTAGATGCGTCCAGAGGGTTGATGTTGTTACTGTTACAGTATACAGCAAACCTCTTCCACTTTGCTGCATAGCAGGCTCTGGTGGTAGGACGTCTTTCTGGTTTAATAATTTCCATTCAGTTTGGAGGTAAATTTAAGTATCCAAATTCTAGGACCTCATGAGCCAGATCGCTAGGTTCAGTTGTTTGAGATCTGGGTGCATTATTTCTCCATGGTTCTGTGTAAGGTGCATGGGTGAGATTCATAGTTTTTGGTGTGGCACCTGTGAGAGTTGTAGGAGCGTAGTGAACTACGGCTGCCGTGCCCATGTGGGTGCTACCAATATCATGGTTATTGAATGTTGTTGCAGTTTTCGGACCACTAACGAAATTAGTGGTTGAGGGGGAAAAGCGTATGCAAATTTGTTGGACCAATTTATCCATAATGCATTGCCCTACGACAGGTTGTGTGGGTACCTGGATGCGAAGCTTATGCATTTTGCGTTCTGATGAGTGGCAAAGAGATTTATCTCCGGTTGTCCCCATATTTGGAAGAATGGTTGCAGTATTTACTTGTGCAGTTCCCATTTGTGTAATGGCTCTGACTCTCTGCTCAGGATGTCTGCTATCTGATTTTGAACTCCTGGAAGGTGTTCGGCTAACATAGATGTTGTGAGGAAGGGCCACCTCCAAATTTCATGCGCTATTCTGGATAGTTGAAGAGAGTGTCCCCCCCCCCGACCCCCCCTGTTTTTGAATATAATACATTGCAGTCATGTTGTCTGTTCTGACCAGGACTGCTTTGTTGAGAACATGCATTTGAAAAGCTTTTAATGCTAGAAACACTGCGAGTAGTTCTAGATGATTTATGTGCAGTAGTTTGTGCTGTACACTCCATCTCCCTTGTACTGTGTATCTCTCCATATGAGCTTACCATCCGGTGACCGATGCATCCGCTGTTAGTATCACTTGTGGAATTGGCTCTAGGAACGACCGCCCTTTATAAATGTTTGTTGTATTCCACCACTTCAGAGAGCGATGCGTGTGGTCGTCTACCAACACCAGATCTGTAATCTGACCTTGAGCCTGATTCCACTGTTTTGCTAGACATTCTTTAAGCGGACGAATTTGTAGTCTGGCATATGGGATTAACAGTATGCAAGAGGACATCATCCCTAATAACTGCATGAACACTCGAGCTGCTAATGAGTGTTGCGGTTGAAATCTTTGAATTAGGGTAATCATTGTCTGAATCCTGACTGGATTGGGGTATACTATGGCCTTTTCGGTATTTATAGTAGCCCCTAGATATTGTTGAACTTTGTTTGGTTGCAGGTGGGATTTTGTGTAGTTCACCGTAAACCCTAGCTGATGGAGCAGTTGAATTGTCTTTTGTGTGTTTTGAAGATATTCTTCTTGTGACGTGGCCTTTATTAGCCAGTCGTCCAAGTAAGGGAAGACATGTATTTGTTGTCTTCGTAGGTGTGCTGCAACCACTGCTAGGCATTTTGTGAACACCCGTGGTGCTGTTGTGACTCCAAACGGAAGGACTGAATTGATAATGTCGTCCTTCTACTACAAATCTGAGGTATTTTCTGTGAGCTTTGTGAATTGGGATATGAAAATAGGGGTCTTTTAGATCCAGTGTAGAAAGAAAGTCACCTTTCTTCAGTAAAGGAAGTACTTGTTGGAGTGTGACGATGTGGAAATGTTCTGAATTTATGTATGCATTGAGAGGTCTGAGGTCTAGTATAGGCCTTAGAGAGCCGTCTTTTTGGGGAATTAGGAAGTATAGAGAGTATACTCCTCCTGTCCCTTTTTGATGTTGTGGAACCTCCTTAATCGCGTGCTTTTGTAGCAGCGATAGTACCTCCTATTTTAATAATGTCAGATGATCTTGACTCATTGGACGCTGTCTGGGGGGGATGTTTGGTGGGGTAGCATTGAGTTCCAGGCAATAACCATGTTGGATAATTTGTCTCACCCACCTGTCTGATGTGATGTTTTCCCAGACAGGCAGGAACTGTGATATGCGTCCCCCGACCGGTGTTGCATGGTCTGGGGGGAGCTGTATGAAGTCCCTGTTTTGGGGTAGGAGAGTTGCGGTTGTTGTTGTTTCCGCGACCTCTACCCTTGTTGTTGTTACCTCTGTAACTGCCTCTTGAATTACCTTTAGGTGATGTTGGTGTAAAAGAGGTTGATTGCTGGGTTGTGCCTGTATTTTTTGATCCGCCTCTATAGGTGGATCTACAAAAGGAACCTCTCAGAGATTGCTGTTGCAATGCTCCCATTGACATAGCCATTTCCGTGTCCTTTTTCATTTTCTCGAACGCCTCATCTGTGCTTGAGCCGAAGAGTGCTTTCCCATCAAAAGGCTGGTTCAATAAAGAAGTTTGTACCTCTGGTTTGAACCCTGAGATCCTAAGCCATGCATACCTTCTTAACATGATACTGGTGTTTATAGATCTTGCTGCAGTGTCTGCTGCGTCTAAGGTGCACTTAATGGAGGTGTTGGTTATTATCTTCCCTTCTTGTATCAGCTGCTCTCCCCTTTTTTGATGTTCTTTAGGGAGATGTGTAATGAGTTTCTCGAACTCATCATAATGAGCTCTTATCATAGCGTGCAAGTAGCGCTTGAGTATTTGCTATGCGCCAGCTGTTTGCTGCTTGAGATGCTACTCTTTAGCCAGAGGCATCTATTAACTTAGACTCCTTGTCAGGAGGAGGAGCTTCTCCCGTTAGTGAGTTTGCCCTCTTATGAGCATTTGAGACTACTAACGAGTCTAGAGGTATTTGGCCCTTAATAAATACTGGGTCTTTTGGGGCTGCCTTATACTTTGTCAATTCTTGGGTTTAACACCCTAGCCCTCACAGGATCTTTAAATATATCTGATGTGTGAGTGAGGAGACCTTTAAGCATTGGTAGGGTCCCTGAAGTTTTTTGTGCAGCTGGTAGTGTTTCTAAAAAGAAATCTTCTACCTGAGGCTCAGTATGTAAATCTACCTTGTGGGTATTTTGCTGCTCTATTAATCAATTGTGCAAAACCCGAATTATCATCAGGGGGGGGGGTTTTGAGGGATACAGATCAGGGTCATTATCATTATCTGTCACTGCATCATAATCTTCCCATGGGTCTGTGTCTTCTGGGATAGTATTGTTATCATCCACAGGAAGGTCCCCATCCCCTGTGTCACTTTCTACATCTGTATGAGGTGTAGATGGGCGTGGTGTAAAAGGTCGAGGGATAGCTGGCAGAGTATGAGGAAGAGGAGAAGAGGGTGTGTCCATAGGTTGTGGAGAAAGGGGAGGAGTTGTATTTGTCCCCATTGTTCTCTTCTTAGGAGGAGGAGGAGGAGCTTTCCCCTCCAACGGTTGAGTCTTCCTCCTTTTAGGTGGTTTTGCCACCACCATGCCAGTCTGTGGATCAATGAACAAAGTCTTTTGTTTTGGATCTATCTCCTGCGTCGGTACCGAAGCCTTTGGGTCCGATAGATGCTTTTGCTCCTGTGTCTTGGTGTTATGTGTTTTCGGCACCAAGAGTTTGCTCGAGTCCGATTTTTTTCGGTGTCGAGGAAGTCTTCGACGTCGAAGCATGTTTCGGTTTCGTCATGGAATGTCTCGACTTAGAGCTCTCTTTGGTATGGAGCTTCGGTGTCGATGTCGACCGTTTTTCGGATCTGACATAGTGAGAGGCCGAGTGTTTCGGTTTCGCTGCCGAGCCAGAAGGCGGGGCGTCGGAAACTCTTTTCGGTTGTCTGACCGGGTTCGAAGGCGGGGTCGACACCAACCGGGGTCATTTTTTTGGCAAAGGGATGTCGTCACTCACGGTTTGATGAACGTCGACTTCTTCGACATCAGACTCGTCTGCTTCTGACCCCGACCCATCCTCATCTTCTTCCTACTCGGAGTGTTCGACCTCGAACAGTTCTGGAATTGCGTTTGACTCCATCCTCGATATCTCGTTTCTTCGGGCTCGAAGTTTTCTAATAGTAGACTTGGAGGAGAAAGCTGCACAGGCTTCACAATCCCTTGATTTGTGGGCAGGTGACAAACAGAGGTTGCACACCTCGTGTAGGTCCTTGTGTGGGAAGTTAGGACCACACGTTGGACATTTGTTGAATGGAGTCCTTTCCATGGACTACGTCGAAATAGGCCTCACGGTCCCTTCGACGTAGAGATAGAAATTCTCGGTGTTGGCGTCGAAGTGGTAATGAACTCGCGCTCGATAAACAATACCGTCGAATTGGAAAGGGAATACGCACCGAAATATAACTTTTTCTCGAAGTCGATCTGGAGCGCTTCGATCCTCATCCGAACCCGAACCCGAAGGCAGTGATAAAGCGTCTGCAACTAGTGCAGAACGCTGCGGCTAGACTGCTTTGTAAAATCCCCAGATCTGCTAGGATCACCCAACATCTCAAGGATCTGCATTGGCTTAAAGTTGAGAACCGTATTCGTTTCAAAGCCTTGAGCTACCTATTTAAAATCAAAGCTGGCACTGCCCCCAAATATCTTCAGGCCCTTGCTAAGCCCTACCTCCCAAACCGTAACCTGCGTTCAGGTACAGCGGCAAACTTTGCAGTACCAAGGTTTAAAAGAGCCAGAATAGGCGGGAGATCTTTCTCCTACCTGGGGCCAATGCTGTGGAACACACTGCCCTTTTACATTCGCAAGGAGGAAAGCTATGTGAATTTTAGAAAGAGTATAAAAACGTGGCTTTTTAATAAATAATTGCTTTGTCTGTTCTCTCCCCAGTGATATCTGAGTGTTTTGCGTTTCTGGCGCCGGGAAACCCTTTGTGGGTAGCTGCGCGCCTTACAAATGCTATAAAATAAATAAATTTAAAAAAAATAAATGGCGGAAAAAAACAATCTAAGGATGGAGCCGATGCCCATGCGCACTATCACCCAAGGGAGGAGTCACCAGCCTCGTGACTACAAAAGACTTCTCCAAGAGAAAAACAAGTGCAATCATCCGAGCCCAACACCAGATGGCGATCTATTCATAATGTACCATCTGCAGCTCATATGCCTCGAACATACAATTTTAGATAGCTTATATCAATGAATGTAAGGCTATTTCCGCTTCAGTCTGTATCTGAAAAGAATGTGGGAAGTGCTATTTTTGTCTTCAATAGAATAATGAAGGTACCTTTGGAATGAGTTTTGGATTGTTCAAAAGCTTATTGCATCTAAGCTATCAATACTTTATTAAATTGCCATTCGGGAGCCCATTTTGGTGATTGGGGGACAGGAGGAGGAGGAGAACGCCTAAAGAGCTCTTTCATAAATTTATTATTTGATGGAAAAATAATGACAACTTGTTTAGCTTTTTCAAGAATCTAGAAATTGCAGCAAAATATACTTTGAGACAACAGAAAAACCATCCTTAGCCAGATTTAATATGTATGGCAAATATTTGTAAGGCCACATCTGTAATGGTCTAACTTTTGTCTTCTAGCCCATGTAACAAAACATTTCCACTTTGCATTATATGTTTAGACTGTCAAATGTGCGCTTGCAGCATTCAGAACTTTTTACAATTTAATGGAAGCTGAAAATAACAGAATTCTATGCCCTGGTGCGTCATGCAGTCCATTTTAGAGATTGAGGGTAGTAGTGTAAGATTGTTCTGTCACCTTGACAGTAGGCATAGGTCTGGCTTGAACTGGATCCATCTTTATGCTGACATTCTCCACAGTTCTGCGTACAAACGCTGACGAGACCGTTCCGTATTTATCAAACTGGTTATGCAGTGTTCCATTTTTTACTTGCAAATGACTCTTGGTGTCAGCGGAAGCAAAAGACAACGTAATATGCTAGGGCCCGATTCACAGAATGAACTTAAGACTCAATCCTAAACTTACTACTGTTTTGGTATTCACAGATTGCACTTACTACTTTTGGTATTCACAGAATGAACTTACTACTTTTGGCATTCACAGAATGCACTTACTACTTTTGGTATTCACAGAATGAACTTACTCATTTCGGTATTCACAGAAGTTAGGACTCCTAACTTTAGGACTCCTAAATGCCTTCTGTGAATACCGAAAGTCTACAAATTAGGATTTTTCTCAATTTAGTAGTAGTAAAGTTCTAACTGTATTTGTATTTTCCTTTTTGGTTCAAGTCATAGAAATTGCTAGGGGTGGGTCCCTGGCTACCAATAGTGATTTAGTAGGGGTCCCAAAAAGTAAAAAGGTTAAGAACTGCTGTTCACGATGGTTGTGCTGTTAAATGCAAGATTTAGGTAAGGGTATCGGGAAGCATTCATGAGACAGCTATAAGGTAGACCACGAAATGCTGTGGTGCGGGCACTTGCTGACAAACAAAATAGAAAACCTAAACCAGCATGAAAGCTTCCTGCGCTGTTCTTAGAAAAGGAAGAAAGGTATGCAAGCCAGGGACAATGAGGAGCTATTTAGCTTTCAATTTCTTCAATTTCACAGTCTCCTTTAGGAGCGGAATTAGCATAAAGTTGGGACAATTATAACAAGCATTTGCAATGCAATAGGTCTCATATTAGGAAAGTTTGAGCTATTGGTATTGTAAATGGCGAATTTTTAATTTAGGTTTTGTTTTTGAAAATAGTGAAATAATAGCGTTGTCATTTACAATGCCAATAGTTATAATTTTCGTAAATGTGACACCTATAGCATTTGTAATGCACTATGTGTTGCATTTAAGTGACTTACATGTATTGATATTACAACTAACAATGGCTTTTAATTTTTTTCAATAATAATACTTAAATAAAAGTTATTGTAATCTATAATGGCAATAGCTTAAAGTTCTGTATATAACTTTTGTGAAGATTATGTTCAGTGTATTTTATTGTGACATCTTTTTGTTACATTTGTAATAAAGCTTGAAACATTGAGAGAACATATTTGAAACAGGTGTTGTTGAATGGTTGCACAGATTGATGCTGTGGTGGCGCTGAGTGATGTTGTGATGGCAAACGAGTGATGCTGTGGGGTCGAGTGATGCTGTGGTAGCGCATAGTGATTTTGTGTGCCGCTGAGTGATGCTGTATGCTATGTTTTGTTTTGCTATCCTATGTTTTGCTTTGCTATGCTATGTTTTGTTTTGCTATGCTATGTTTTGCTATCCTATGCTTTGATTTGTTATTCTATGCTGTGTTTTGTTATGCTATGCTATGCTATTCTATGCTGTGCTTTGTTATGCAATGCTATGCTTTAGTATGCAATGCTATGCTTTGTTATGCAATGCTATGTTTTGTTATGCAATGCTATGTTTTGTTATGCTATGTTTTGTCTTGTTTGGTATGCTATGTTTTGCTATGCTAGTATATGTTTTGTTACGCTATGTTTTGTTGTGTTTTGTTAAGCTATGCTATGTTTTGTTGTGTTTTGCTGTTTTGTTATGCTATGTGTTGTGTTTTGGTATGCTATGTTTTATTATGTCATGCTATGTTTTGTTATGCTAGGCTTTGTTTTGCTATCCTATGCTTTGTTTTGTTATGCTATGCTATGTTTAGTTTTGCTATCCTATGCTTTGTTTTGTTATGCTATGCTTAGTGTCGCTATCCTATGCTTTGTTATGCTATGTTTTGTTATGCTATGCTTTGTTGTGTTTTATTATGCTATGCTTTGTTTTGCCATGCAGGTTTTGTTATGCTATGTTTTGTTATGCTATGTTTTGTCTTGTTTGGTATGCTATGTTTTGCTATGCTATTATATGTTTTGTTTTGCTATGTTTTGTTGTGTTTTGTTAAGCTATGCTATGTTTTGTTGTGTTTTGCTGTTTTGTTATGCTATGTGTTGTGTTTTGGTATGCTATGTTTTATTATGTTATGCTATGTTTTGTTATGCTATGCTTTGTTCTGCTATCCTATGCTTTGTTTTGTTATGCTATGTTTAGTTTTGCTATCCTATGCTTAGTTTTGCTATCCTATGCTATGCTTAGTTTTGCTATCCTATGCTTTGTTATGCTATGTTTTGTTATGCTATGCTTTGTTGTGTTTTATGCTATGTTTTGCTATGCAGGTTTTGTTTTGCTATGCTATGCTTTGTTATGCTAAGCTTTGTTATGCTATGCTGCGTTTTGTTATGCTATGCTGTGTTTTGTTATGCTATGCTGCGTTTTGTTATGCTATGCTGCGTTTTTTTATGCTATGCTGCGTTTTGTTATGCTATGCTGCGTTTTATTATGCTATGCTGGTGAGGGTGAGTGAGGGTGTGTGAGATTGGGTGGGTGAGGGTGGATGAGGGGGGTGTGAGGGTGAGGGGGTGTGAGGGTGAGAGGGGATAAGCAATGGGTGGTAATCCATGGACCATTCTGAAATAATCCTTTCCTCTGCTTCAAGGTGGTAACACTGGGCATAATGTTGCAGTCAATAGGTTTGAGGTAGCGTGGCACTTGGGTAAATTTTGAATACACGTAATAGTAAGCATACTCCGAGAAGCCAGAAACATGCGAATGAACACAGGTAACATTCACACCATTGTACATGCTCAGCCAACTCTCTTTCAAAATGCCAGGACAGATATTGCTTTGTTAATGTGTGTTATAGAGAGGGAGACAGGTAAAACTAAACCTAAAACTAATGTGCGTGCAAGTGCTTGTTGCCGAGAGTTGTGCTGGCATGAGTTAAGATGGAGTCAAACGGCTAGAAATAGATCTATATTAAGTAAACCACCAACTAATCAGCCTTACATTACAGAGCAGACTTTCCAAAGAAGCATTGGCCGCGCTGTAGCGCTGCAAAGGAATAATTCAAATTAACAAGCATGGGATGAATAAAAACGTGGTAGTGAGGATTGGAGGGGAGTGTGACAAAACTCTGCAACTTGTTCCGCCTCGGTGAGGTATATGGGCACTGAAACGGCAACTGGCTCAGCCCTACTGGGGAATTGGTGCTGAGCGGCGGCATCACTCTGGAGAGACTTCGTGGTGACTGCGTTGGTCAGTTTCAGAATCAGGAGAGGGAGAGTCAGCACAGTCTGCAAGGGATCAACGTGTCTAGAGGCAAAGCATAGCGGATGTAGCATTGCAGCTATCAAGTTGAGTGTTTTCAAGCTGAGTGTCCCTATAGAGATGGCAACACAGCAACAGCATTTGAGGAGCAAGGCTACTGTAAACAAGCACGGTAGGCTTTCACTTTTGTCCAGAAAAAAACCCGAGAACGGTGCAGAGAACTCCGGACAAAACACAGCTTCAGATCAGATTAGATTACAATGTATATATGGGCATGCAAATATTTGCTATGCATCAGCACAAGTGGGCAAATATCAGTGTGCAAAGACTTTACCTTACTAAGGCATGAGACATGCGCCTACTCTCCAACGTGCACACTGGGTAAAATAGGCCTGTAATGTCAGTGTGGCATTTCCTAACACCAGCACACACATTGTGAAAGAGGAGATGTATCACATTTGCACTGGTGAAAGTGCATTGTATAAAGTGTTGGACGCGGTCTATTGTGTGCTGTTCAAACTGCCCTCCAATCTGTTACAGACATGGCTACTTAACTTCTGAAGACATGGAAATGAAGAAATCTCAACGTGGTGCAGAAACTGTGGATAACCTCGCAGTTTCCGCTGTCATACGCTGTCATACTGGCAGGCCCAGCTCAATTCTTGTGTTTAGCCACGTACAATTTCCGGTCCAATCGTCAGTGGGTCCTATGAGCCCCACCAGATGTTTTAATGCAGGCTAACCCTCCTCCTAGTGATTTCTCCAACTGACTCCTGGTAAGAGGCTCAGGACTCTCACGGCACACAAAAGAAACGAGTTTAAGCTATTGGCACTGTAAATGACAATGCCTTTAATTTAGGTTTTAAAAATGAAAACAAAAATAAAAAGGCATTGTCATTTATAATGTCAATAGGTCAAAGTTGTGTAAATGCGAGACCTATTGCATTGCAAATGCATGTTTTAAATTACAGTGGACATTCTCCAGTTTTTCAAAAATTGGAAAAATAAGCATTTATTGATTTTGATGCCCAAAAAATAGTACACAGGCCATGTTTTCAAGTGTTTACCGCAAAGCTGTAGTGTATTGCCTCAAATGAATACAAAACTATATTGGGTTTGGTTGGAAAGGTGTGGGTGGGGTGCACTCGGCATGCAGGGCTTTCAAAGTTACCTCGTTCATGTGAGACTACCTCAATCAGTCCGGGGTTCTGCTTTGCATTCTGAGACTTGCAGGCCTTTTGTAGACTTTTCTAAAATCAGGACTACAAGCTCCAAAATGCAAAGCAAAACCCTGGACGGGATGAGCTAATCACGCACAGATATGAAAAAATTGAGATGTATATTACTGAACTGGGTGATCAACTCACTCCAGGTTATTATGGACACTGTCTCTAGTACCGAACGTTTTACCTACAAATATTTTCTTGCATGCTTGCCAGTTAATTCAATGCAGCAAACACAGGGTTACCACCCAGAATGCATTAGGATATCATACAAACTCCAGGAGTGGAAAATGTCCGTAATGACTTGGAGTGAGGCGGTCAACCGGTAAAAGGGCCCCCTTTGGCCACAGTTTTGCACTAATATCACCGGCTGTCCTGCGAATTGACTCAATCGCCGTGGGAGGGGTAGGTGCTGACAAGCGGTCGCCTCGAGCGGATCAGGTAATTACCGTCCAGCTCAGGCCCCACAAGGACAGTCCGTGGGGACCTCCTTCCAGGGATTGTGGAGCGGGCATCCACGCAAGCCTCCATCCTGCCTTGGTACTCTCGACCACACAGGTTATATATGGTACATCTGACAGCCCGGATAAGTCTTTTAAGTTTATGAGCACATTAAGGTCCTGAAGAAGTGCCTACATGGCATGAAACATGTTGACCACACCATAGGTGAGGGTTGAACGAAGCCCAACTACTCTTCTTTGAGCTTCGGTACCCCTCCCTTCACTCTTTTAATAAGGAAGTTAGCCACACGAATAAAGTTGTCTGAGTGGACTATACTGACTTTTCTTAAAACCACCCCTTCACGCTCACTACTTCACCCCCCAGGCCTCTCACACGCACTCATCCACTGGCTAGGAACAAAAGAACTCCACCAAAGTGTAGCACTTCGTGCTACCAACCGCGTGGACACGCCGGTGTGCGTAACGCAGCGCTTTACAAATGTCCCAATAATAATAATAATAATAATAATAATAACCGTCAGGCATTGCACCGCCAGCCGGACGTTGGAGCAGGAGGCCAATGATGAGACGAAACAACCATCAGGTAGGATGACAACAGTCGTCCAGCTTTTTAGTTGTGTGAGGCATCCTAAGTTCCGTTAAGGGATTCATTGTATTCCCCGGTACATCTGAACATTTCCTTCAGTGAGAGAGTTATTCTTTCAATCCCTTTTTTCTCGGGGAACTTTGTACATTCTTTTGTTATCAGTTAATTCAATGCAGCAAACACAGGGTTACCACCCAGAATGCATTAGGGTATCATACAAACTCCAGGAGTGGAAAATGTCCGTAATGACTTGGAGTGAGGCGGTCAACCTGTAAAAGGGCCCCCTTTGGCCACAGTTTTGCACTAATATCCATAATGTTGATGACAACAGCACCTCACAACTGTAGGTCCCAGTGCCACTGCACCTGCTGCGCTATTGATAGATTATGGATCTGCGGAATCATCGTGCAAGCAGGCAAACACGCTCTCACCTTTTGGGGAGTGTATCACGGTGGGCCGAGCACATGTGTTTTTTTTTTTAAAGCAAGGTGTCTAAAGCTGTACCATAGTAGCTCGGAATTCTATGAGTTATTGCAAGGACTTTAAACAGAAGAAATCATATAACTGGGACAAGGATTGCCTCTCTCCTATCCCGACTTGTTCTGCCTCAAGTAAGTTCATATCCACGTTTTGACACCTCACACGTATAAACAAAACCGTCGCTCAGCTCACCTTTTTACGGCCCTTTGTGTATGCCCGCTGTACTGTTTCGACACCTGCATTTACCCATTAGAAGGAGTGACTTTTGATGTAAACATACATTTAATGAGAGCTTGACATTTTCGCACGGGACGAGCTGGTGGCGTACTACTAGGGAGGCTTTAAACAAAAGTGCTTAAAAATGTACACTCCGGCTCTATGATACCCATTCGCCTTTGGAAAAACCTGCCTTTATCACCTCCTCTTTTCTGTTTTGCATTTTCATTCAACCGACCAGCAGCTTTTGTGGCTAGCGTTCGATGTGTCTCCTCTGATATTTAACAGCCTCTCACCTCAGGAGCTGCTGCTAAGGAGCAAATGACAGGTCAACGGTCGGTGGTCCGAGGTCGAGCTCGTCCCAGGAGCACCAGGGAATGAGCAGATATTTGCATATGTACCGGGCTATGGGTGGTAGGGAGCAAACATCACAAGGTGATTCTTCTAGTTAGCAAGTCTGAAACAAGGGACGCCCAGCACGGGTTTAGCCGAAGCGAAAGTGCGCGACCTCACTGGAACACACACGCAGTCCTTACGCACTGCTCATGCATGTGGCCAACTTTGCCTTGCGCGGCAGTGTCCGGGGCTCCCGTGAGCCCCGCGTTTTTGGAGCCTGTAGCAGAAAGAGCCCGGGGGGGTCTGTGATTGTGTGTGTGCGCGTGTGTGTCTGCAAATGCCTGCGTGTGTGTGCGTCTGTGCGTGTGTCTGTCTGCTTGTGCGTGCACGTCCAGATCCAGAGTGTGTGTGTGTGTGTGTGTGTGTGTGTGTGTGTGTGTGTGTGTGTGTGTGTGTGTGTGCGCGTGTGCGGGTGTGTGTGTGTGTGTGTGTGTGAACAGCATGCCGGAATCGGAGCGCGTGTTCACACGGGACCTGATCCGATTCCGGCATGCTGCGCGTGCCAGTCTCTTGTCTCCACTTTGGCTCGTTGTAAGCTGAGCCGGCAGCTATAGGTCTCACGGCGAGAACGCGCTTTGCGCGCTTTCGCCAGGGCGAGACCTAAAAAGGCTGAAGTCTAGTGTACCCATATGAACCTCCTTCTCTGCCCTGGTGCTTTCAAGTCCAGGCAAAAGAATTACACTGATCTGGAAACTGAACAAAGAGCTAGGAACAAATTAACACTTCCTGTGAATGCTCTGTTACACCCTCCCAGTTTACACGGGTACTATAAAGAAAGGTATGGTCGATTTAGAACAAGGGACTGCTTGATATTACCAAGGGCAGGAAGACCGGAAGGAATCGAAAGCCAAATGGAAACTCCATCAGGTCCAGCACATGTATGTGGTGCAATCTGAAGTTCAAAAATATGAAGATACAAGACACAATGGTGGCCAAGCGAGAAGAAACAACTGCCACTTACAGAATTTCCTGATGTGGATGACATTTGTTGTGTACCCTGAAAGGTAGAGGTGTAAAGACCCCCATGCTTGATAACCTACTAATGTTAGTGCCGATTTGTTATAAATTTGGAAGCCCAAAACCGATAAATTTGAATGATTTCAGATTTGCACAACATTCTAGTGAAAGTTTGACTCAAGCAAAGAATTGTCTAAATATGATTAAAACATTTGAGACTTTACATCGGGTGCTAAAGAGGCCAGGCACTTGGAAAAGTGTGAAGGTCAACTTTAGGTCATTAGTCAGGGCTCTGCATTGATAGCATGTGTTACTACTTTGATTTCGAGTGAGGGAACTCACAGTTTTTTTACCTCAAATTGAAGTTTTGTTTTGCAAGTCCATGGGCACATCGAGTCAGGTGTTGTAAATGGGAGTAAATGTGAGGAGGTGCTGGCATCCTAATTTTATATTTTTAGATCTACCAGTTTTTAGGTATTTAAATCAGAGACCAGATAAAATCTCTGCTTTGCACCTTTCTTTCTGAACAATATCCAGTTCTCTGGTGCTTTCCAACTTTTGCAACCACTCTTTTCTGTAGTACGAACTCGGTTCGAAAACTTTCAGTCAAAGAGAAAGGGCCTGTTTGGGTTGTTGAGCAGTGAAATTTAAGCATTTTGTACATTAGAGCCAATTTGTTTTAGTTATGATATGCATTGCTAAAAAGTAGTTCGGTCTTCCTCCCACCAGGCGTAAATGGGGGAAGCAGTGCAATGGGTTGTTGTCTAGTGTTAGCTGGAGCGTTCCAAATTACTGCGGACAGATGCGGTTTTCCTTTGCCACTAGTAAATTGTTTCAGTCTTTGCTAGTAAAATGCCTGCTCATGAGTGTTTGCAGCAGATGCAGTCGCCAGTACAGTCACTGAAGCTGTTGGTAAGAAAAGCCTCTTCCACAAGACTTGGGCTTTTCTACTGGAAACTCTTCTCAAGCGCAGGCAGTTTTAAAGTCTTTGCTTCTGTCTTTTCTTAATATCATCTGCCTGCCTATTTTCCAGAGAATGGAACAACTTCTATATTTTGCTGTGGTAAGGAGCTACCACATCCAACAGATTTCTCAATGTTGTATTTCTCCACTGGTAATGCTTGATGGTGACATCCCTCTGAGGCCGGCCCATTGCAGCCTGTGACTTTCACAAAGTGAGGAGGTGGAGGAATCCTCCCTTGGCCCTTTAGATGGGGTAGGACCAAGTGGTAGGCTATTGTAAGGCACAGCTTACTCGGCATCACCATGGTTTGAGACTCTAGGAAGAACACCATGCAATCTGTGCATCTTTCCTTTCAAAATGTTGGTGTCCTACAGTAGGGGCACTTAAAAGCAGCAGGCACAGCAGCTGAAGGACTACTGAAAACAACCTCTCTCTGGTAAGAGGAAAATCAGTCTACTTCCTTGAAAGCTAAAGTTGAAAAAAATAGTTCTAAGACATCGAGAGAAGAATTTAATAAAAACGGCTATTTCAAAAAGTGTTATTCCGGGTAAATAGGTTTAAAACTCAGCAGTCATCTGGGATGCTTGACGCAGAGTTAACACATTAACTATCTGATGCTACTATGATCTCAGGTAAAGTGGACCATTTGAATTAATTGAAGTAGTAGTGTCAAAGAACGTCTATGTTAAGGCTGAAGCCAATGAACACCAATTCCAGTTTTTATTTCCGTTTAAGGCCAACTGCGTTTTCACACAAATGTATTTTATTTTGTCTATTTTAAACTCTAGCTCTATTAAGGAGACAGCCATGTTGTATCCTTTAGCATGTGTTCCTTAGGAAATAAATTCCAGAACGTATGTGCGGAAACATATTACAGGAGCATACACAGAAGCAGACATTTGAACATTTATGTATATCAAAGACGATTCCATAACAGATTACTGCAAGTTCTAAATCAGCCAGAGAGCAACAATGCAATAGCAAATGTCAGATGTGGAAAAATTGCCAACAGTGGAATACAGTGTTCCACAGTCACCGAAAACCTGAATGCCCGACTATAAGGAAACGATGATTAAGTATTGTGCTTGACGAGGCAAGACTACACAACCAACTCTGGGACGGGTTTAAAGTGAACAAAGCGTTGGGGAAAAAACAGGACGGCAGCTTAGACTACAGGAGTACTGCAACTGCATCTTCCTTCACAACTACTAGAAACAGAATGCCAAGCAGATAATTAAGAGCTTGTGGAGGAGTAGACTCAAGAAAGATCCTAAGCAAAAACGTGTTTCATTCGCCCCATTTTCTCCTGTATTAGCCAATGGCAACAATTGGATAATTGTCCATGGGTATACACAATAATCAATACTATAGGGCACAGTGTATCCAGCATAGACCACATTAATTAAGTTTATGTAATATTGCCAGGTTAATAAGTGCCTTTGTCAGCAAGCGTTGGGCTCCCCTTGTCCGCCCTCTTACGCTAAGTCTGGGTGACTCATGGCCGACGCGCAATCCCAAACACGACCAATTTGGGCTTGTTTTTGGACGTCTTTGGTCGCGTTTGGGCTGCGCGCCTCGGCGCGATATCCTCTGCATACTTGAACGCTGATTCCGTGCGTTCTTCACACCGGCAGGCTCCCTGTGCGATCGCCTCTTCACAAGTTGTAAAATAAGAGGTCCCAGAGTGTGCACACGCTCCTTGTACTGTTTGGGCCAGGTCTTTGACCATATTGAGTACAGCTTTGCTGAGGGGGTTTGGGTAACGTTCCATAAACTTATTAGTGTGCTCTGGGCTGACCCCCCCCCCCCCAAGACCCCTCCTGGTTATAGACAATAGGGAGCTATCCCTGTGGGACAATTACTTTAACTCCTTACCACCATGGAAGAATGGGCTCAGGACCCTGAGGAGTACTATGGAGAGGAGGAGGAAGTTGGTGATGGACAGCAGGAGGCTGTTTTAGAGGACAAACTTGTTGATGCTTTGGATGCTTCTGTCCAGGCTTCTGTAAATAGAGCCATGGAGACGAAAGTGCCTCAAACTGTGCAACAGGCACTGGCTGTGGCCCTATGCCCTATTAGGAAGCAACTAGAGGGCTTTGCCAAGCGTCATGGTTATGACAAACAGAAGAAACAAAAGGAGGAAGCCTCTTCTTTTGCTGCAAGCTCGAATACTCAGAAACAATGGCCGCATTCTCAGACACTGGCGTCCTTGCCAGCGACAGGGTTACAGAGCACGCCTACGCAGGCGGGAAGGCGAAGGCTAAACGCCTAGCTCCAGTAGATACTGATACCACTACCACAAACACGGACACAGACACTGATACCTCGGAGGAGAAGCCTCCTCCCCCAAAGAAGGCCAAGGTTGATCCCAAGGCCTCGACGGAACAGGTCAGCACTCCTTTCAATTTTGATCCTACAGACACTATGCATCCCCGATCCTCGGACTGGATGCCGCCCCCGGCGGTGTCAGACTATCTTCGTGAAAACCTGCGGAAAAGCTTCTCTAGAGAAGTCCGCAACCGTTTAAAGTCGGAATGTCTACGCCCGGACCGGCCAGACAACGTGGCAGAAACACCAGAGATCGATGCCAGCATGCTGACCTTCCTGAAAAAATTCTCTAAGGACCCCAAACGTGGGTTAGACCGTGCTTGACGCGGTTGTCAAGACAAGCTGCTCGACGTTGTGGGTCCCCTAGCGAAAATATTGGAGATGGCTCTAGCGGTCAAAGAAGGTGCCACACCAGTCGACCCGGACATTTTGGCAGGCTGGACCCAGCGTGCTATCTGCTCATTGGTAACGCCAACTGTGCGATCTCCTCGGAGAGACGCAAGTCCTTCCTCCTACGGATGGATAGTAATGTGGCGGAGTTGGCAGAGGCAGAGCCAGGCCCCCTGGCTGGAGGTCACTTATTCTGTGACCGCTTTGTCAATGATGTGTCAAAATATGTTGGGACATTCACAGCCCTAGATAAAGCTCAGAGTGGGATCAAAAGAGCCCTTACCCAGGGTGTTTTCAACAGGGCCGGGCGAGGTGGGGGCCACTCGTCAGGCTGGGGCTTCCAGCAAGGCTCCCAACGCGGCGACTTCGGTCGCGGAAGAGGAGAGTGGGACTCCGCCCGCGGAGGTACCTTTTACCTGTCCCGCAGACGCTTCAACAAGGGTCGTTACAACTCAGGAAACAACAGGGCGAATTTCAAGTCCCAGCAAAATGCAGGTGAGTGTAGCAGATACTTCTCTTCTTCCATTGGGGGGGGGTCGCACACAACATTGTCTTCCACAGTGGCAGGCCCTGACTCAGGACGCTTGGGTTTTGCAGACCATTCAGGGGTTTCAGTTGGACTTTTACTCTCACCCGACACAAGTTTTTCCTCCACCGACTCTCCATTTTTCCCAACAAGATCGCTGTTTCATAGAGGAAGAAATCACAGACTTGCTGCAGAAGCACGCAATTGCTCAATGCCAAGGCGGACCTCGCGGCTTCTACAGCAACGTCTTCGTAGTTCAGAAGAAAGGGGGTGGCAACAGGTTAGTGCTGAACCTCAAGGATTTCAACCAACACCTTACCTACAATCATTTCAAAATGGAAGATATTCACTTGTTAGCGGATTTGTTACAGGAAGGAGACTGGTCGGTCCGATTGTACCTCAAGAACGCGTATCTGTCCATACCGATTTTTCCTCCACACCGCAGGTTCTTACAATTCCTCTGGAACGGCCAGTGTTACGAATATTTGGCTCTTCCTTTCGGGCTCTCCTCAGCTCCCTGGTGCTTCACCAAGGTGATGAAGCCAGTGGTAGCTCACCTCAGAGAGAGGGGAGTCAGACTTATAATTTATCTAGACGACATCTTGATCTTGGCACAGAGCCGGTCCACACTCGAGCAGCATTTGGTCATGAGGACGACGCTGCTGCTTCGAAGTCTAGGTTTTGTCATCAATCAGAAGAAGTCGGTGATGGTACCGACGCAGGTGATAGACTTCCTAGGGTTCACGATAGATTCACAAGCGGCACAACTGTCTCCCGCAGGCGAAATTGAGGGATCTGAAAAGAGTAATTTTGAAGTTACTGGACAGTCGGATGGTGACACTCAGGGCGATTGCCAGAGTAGTTGGGATATTGGCCTCGTCGATTCAGGCAATATTCCGGGGTCCTCTTCACTACAGGGCTCTCCAGCGCCTGAAGATCAAACACCTTCAGAAGGGACTCTCGTACACGGACTCCATTCCCCTGTCGGAGGAGGTCCGGACCGAGTCACAGTGGTGGCTCGGGCACGTGGACGCCTGGAATGGCAAAGCAATCTTCGGATCACAGCCAGAGGTAGTAATCGAATCGGACGCCAGCAGTTGGGGCTGGGCTGGGGCGCACGCTGCAGAGATATCTCCACAGGCAGCAGATGGTCAACGCAAGAACTCTCGCTTCCCATAAATTGCTTAGAACTGCTTGCAGGATCGTTCGCGATTTGCACGTTATTTCCGAGGCAGACCTCTTGTTGTATCCTTCGATTGGACAACGTGTCCGCGGTGAGGTACATCAACAAGCTGGGCGGCATGAGGTTGTCGCTTCTTGTCCAAATAGCCAAGGATTTTTGGCACTATTGCCTCGAGAATCAGATCTCGGTGATAGCAGAATATATACCGGGGCAATCCAATAGGGTGGCGGACTGGAATTCCAGGCACCTCCGGGATTACAGCGACTGGAAGCTGCTCCCCCAGGTATTCCAGTGGTTGCAGACAATTTGGGGTCCATTTCAGACGGACCTTTTCGCGTCCAGGCTGACGTATCAGATTCCCAGGTTCTTCAGCTGGAGACCAGATCCGATGGCAACAGCAACAGATGCCTTTCTCCAGGATTGATCTCAGGGGATCCAGTATGCCTTTACCCAGTTTCTGTTGATCCCCAGGGTAATGACGCAGGTGATCAGACAACGGGCGGAAATAGTCATGGTGACCGTCCCAAGTATGGTTCCCCAAATTATTACAGTGGAGCTGCGATCGCCCCCGGTTACTGCCGGACTCGAAGTGGCTTTTGCAGGGCACTCGTCAGGAGCAGCACCCGTTGCTATTGGAGGACAGGCTGTCGCTGATGGCATGGAGGCTTTCAGGGAACAGTGGCAAATGCCAGGAGTTTCGAGCAAGACTTCCAAATTTATCAGGCAAGCATGGGCACCATCCACCAGGAAGCGTTACTCCGTGGCCTGGAAGAACTGGGTGGATTGGTGCGTGGGACGACAGGTGGATCCCGTGGGGGCAGAGTTACTCCACGTGTTAAACTTTTTGTCTGATAAGGCAGCTAGCGGTCTGGCTTATCGCTCGGTAAATAATTTCCGTTCAGCCATCTCGGCGGGGCATGCTCGGATAGACGGGAAACCGGTAGGCATGCACCCGGTGGTTTCAAATTGCTGAAGGGGATTAGGGCAGCTAATCCCCCTAAACCCAAATATACGGGTTTGTGGGATGTTTCTCTAGTCATCTTTGTTTAACAAATCGCCTGATAATGCACTCTTGTCTAGGAAACAATTGTCGGCCAAGTTGGCCATGTTACTTTGCCTATCATGCAGACTGTCTTCGGATGTGAGAGCACTCGACGTTACAGGTAGAGTGTTTACCCTGGAAGCGGTTTATTTTACTATTACAGGTCGTACAAAAACAATGTCACGACATATTGATTATAATGCATTTCCTGACAATGAAAAAGTATGTGTAGTCAAATGTTTAAAAGCATATGAAGAATGTACAAAGGCCTTGAGGCCTCAAGGTTGTTCGCAATTATTGATTGCTTTGCAAAAGCCGTTTAAATCAGTGGTGGCTGCCACAATTGCCAGATGGCTTTGCTTCATAATGAAGGAAGCAGGTATTGATACACAGATCTTTGGTGCTCATTCAGTGAGAGGCGCTATGGCGTCAAAGTCTTATGGTTTGGGATCTAGTATCCAAGACATTAGGCGTTGTGCAGATTGGTCTTCTGAATCAACGTTTAAGACGTTTTATCATAAGCCGGTGGGGGATATTACTTCTGCGGTTTTTAATGAGCGTTAAACTAGCATAATCTGAAGCCTCCGGTCCTGTAATATAATCAAAAATTTGCTAGCATTTGCGCCAAGAATGTTCAATTCTATTAAGGACACGGAGGCGAGGATTATCCCACCCGGCTTAGTTTACAGTAATAAGCTTGCCCACCCAGTTATGCAGTGATTACGGTGGTGTTATTTCCTTTCTTTCAGGATCAGATAAGAAGTCTGACTGATTGACGACGGACGACAGGATGTTTGGCCTGAAACCTCGTTTCTTCCATGTTGGAGGAGTTATGATCTTATTCAAGTTATTGTTGGACTTGGTTCACCTCAAAGAAAGAGGAAAGGGAGCACGCAAGGGGTTCTTATGGACTATGGGGTCGTGCCAATACTCATGTGTATTGTGGGAAATGTAGTTTGTTTGACTGTTTTTTATGAAAATATACATTTTCATTGGCTGCTGTGTTTATTGCAGTAAAGATTGAGAAGCATAATCCTCGCCTCCGTGTCCTTAATAGAATTGAAAATTATTGGCGCGAATGCTAGCAAATTTTTGATCCAGCATATGACAGCCTGTTTGCAGTTTCTCAACGAAATGTTGCAACAAGTACGGAAAAAAAACTAGTACCCTCTACGAAAGGTTAGGGATGGCAAAAGAGCATAAGAATACGTTCAAACACCACAAGGTCTGCAGACCAAATAGTTCTCCACACTTGGAGCTCAAAATAAAAGTCTCAGAATCGAGCAGAGAGACTGATAGTGGTACAACTACATCAAATATGTGCATCAGAATTATGGATTATATATATAAAAAGTGGTCCAAATGCGGTAGAGACAAAACAAAATATATTTTTAAAATAGTAAACTGAACTGGTGCCTAGAAGACAAACAGAAAAGCAATATAAAATAAGTGAGAAAGTAGCAAAAGCAGTGTTAAGCTAAATAAGGCATTTGTTAAGAAATGGAACAAAAATGTATTTTGTATACCACCATGGGGAGTTAATCAGAATAAACCAACATGAATTTGGGTGTCCTTTGCATACCGTTAGAAGCTCCAGCATACAGCCCTAAATAGGTCATACAGTAAGAAACTGCGCCACAGCAAGGCCTAGATGCACTACGCTATCACCATGAGTCGAACCAATTGTGGGGGAGCACTGTGTATTTATGGAATGCTAATAATTAAAAGTGCAAATGACAGGGCCCATCTGTGTTCATGGAGAGCTAAGCAGCGCAACATGTGCCCAAAACATGCCTCTCCTTCCCCACATGGCCCTAACCATTGAGAGTCTGGTCCGATTGAACAACTTTTCCAATGCGGTGCAGTGTTTTAAGTATGTGGCAGGGAGGTGGTAAACTGCTGCGGTGGGGAAAGGGAAAACAGGGATGCAGGTAGGATGCAGCAAGGGAGGGAGGATTAGAAGCAAACCAAGACTGAAAAGTGTAGATGACAGGTGATGGAAAATAAGTCGAGGAGAAAAACGGTGAAGAAATTAAGGAGCTGAGATGACTGGTTGGAAATGTTGCATGGGGAGCAGTCCGAAAGAAAAGGTAAGCAGCAGAAATAGAATTAACACGCGTGAAAGAATCGAAGGAGCAAGGGAATCCGTACTTGGTTGGTAGATAAAGGGGATGAAAAGCTGTAGGGGAAGAGAAGGACAATTTAAGTGAAGAGGTGGAGGCATGCTACACGTACAGGGTGAGAAAATGCAGGGAGAGATGAGTAAGGAAGCTACAGCCGAAGCAGTAAATAGAAGGAATTGCTGATGGAACAGAAGGATGTGTGAACAGATCTGTAAGCAGAGATTGAGAGATTAGGTTGCAACGGGAGAAGTGAAAGGAAAAGTCATTTAATAGTAGAGAAATAATAAAAAGCGGTCAAAATAGAGCTGATCGAGAATGCTAGCTTCACAAAAGTTGTCAAGGTGAAAAGATACATGTACTATGAAAGGGAATAATAAAAGAGGGAGTTACAAAAACAGGTTGGGGAGTGGAGTGCTGCAAGAAGGGTTGATCGGGAGAACAGTAGGAAGAGAGCAGTAGAACTTTGAGAAGTTGCAGAGAAGAGGTAAGTGAGAGACCGAAGGTGAAGTAAGATGAAGAACGTTAAGTATAAAGGAAAATGGAAAACTTAGGGTTCACAGATTATAAAGAAGAACAAAGGTTAAGTTGCTGGGTGAGAGAGGAGAAAGGGCTAGATAAGGGGTGACATTATGTTATTTAGCAACAGGAACAAAGAAGGAGAGGATAAAACGCATGAAAACAGGGTTTCAAGGACTGGGACAGCAGCACAAAGAAAGGCAAAAACAACAAAACTGGAGAGAGTCCAATCAAATCTGCCTGCTAAAACCAATATTCAAGGATGCTTATTTATTCAATCAATAATGAAGCACTTTTAAATATTCCTTTACCGCTGTCCTTAAGACCCAGAGAGGATAGTTATCAGAGTTGTGTGCAACGTGAAAGCAGAGCTGAGGCAAATAAAGGGTGCATTAAACTGAACTCCCTTCCCTAAGAATATTCTGTAGTAGGGCAAACACAATAAAAGAGGTCATCTTCTCTGTTCACCCGGGTGAGTCAATGGACCAGGGGTGTGCTGGATCCTTTAGGAGAAATCACAGCAAATCCAGAAAATTAAGATTTGGGGAGTGAAAGAGTAATCCCATAAATATTCCAACATCCAATTACAAAAGGAGATTGATCCATAAAGTTTGCTTTCCTGGACACCATTTTGTTGCTCTAGCATAAAATATTTTGAACAATAAGAACAAAAATATTTACTACTGCCAAAAGAGAAAAGCAATACAGTATTTACTTCATGCATGAAGGTAACTGATACCTTACCATTTATAAGGTATGGGTGGTTGCAACATTTACGGAGTTCCATCATAGTGTTCAACAGATTAGGTACATTAGCTTGGCCACCACCCTTTGAAAGAAAGGTGAAATTCTTTTCAAGGATAGCACGATAGTATTTCTTTTGGATGTTGGTCAGCTCTACTTCAATGATGGTTTCTTCTTTAGGGGCCAGGTTTTTTTCCACATCTTCCTTGAGTCGCCTCAACATCATTGGCTTGAGAATGGCTTGAAGTTTTTGCACCTAGGAGTTAGAATACAATTACTAGGCAGAAACAGAACAAAATGAGGAGAAAACACACTCTTGCTAAGCCAGGTTGCACAAAGGAAGCTTCCTACATCTGATCAATACCATACGATTTATCGAATACAAGTACATCTGAAGCTAACTACAGATTATCACGCTGTTCTACTTGTTAAGTACTTGAAATGTTACTAGTAAATATATAGCTCTTTCACGAAAGAATTTCTGATGCAAAAATTACATCAGCCTTAGAATTACAAATGCAATGTTGTCCGAATTTAATGATTTTTTCAGCAGGAACATTTTATAATATAGTTTAATTCACAAGGTACCTGTTCTTCAGTTTTAAGATCGCCAAATTCGAGCATGAAGTTGGATTCCGAAGGAAAACGCTCTGGTTCTAAGAAATTGAGCAAGCTGAAAAGTTCCTCCACGGTATTTTGCAAAGGTGTGCCCGTCAGCAGTACCTTGTGCTCCTGTGATACAAAAACATAATAGTTAAAGATTGTGACTGGTTTCATAAGCCTCTTTTACTTGATTTTCAGCTTCTGACTAATTTTTCTTGGCAATAAATCCATTGTTTTTATTAGCACCTAAAATACAATAAACTGCAATGCACACAAAGCAAAACCTCAATACCAAGCCTGTCTTACACATGTGGCATCAAGCAAAGCATCTCACAGGTAGAGCATTGAGAAAACCCGACTTATTTATGACACAACCACTATATATTTCATGAAACAAACTATATATCTATATATACATAAATATGTATAGTGTGTGTCTAATACATACATTGTTTAAATTTTCTTAGGCACACATGTTTCTTTAAATCTGCAATTAAAGCGTAGACTTTAGCCTTTTCCTGGACATTTTTCTTAGGCTGTCTAGGTGAGCTCTCAGTGGCTTTAGTGTATTGTTTTGAAAAATCGTTTTGCTCAATATACCCAATGGTTTTGGGGTACCGTTTTCAGCTGCTATTCCATTCAACATAGCCCCAGGTGAAGTAGAGTCTCTACTTCTACAATCCCAACTCGGGATATCAGTTCAAATACATGTATACCGTCCACAAGTTCAACACCTCAGCAGTGCACGCTTGCTTCCTGCTTTTATTATTGCAGCTGGCGCTGCCAGATTAAGGCCTTTAGTTCCCGTACCCTGCTGATTCAGCGGAGCCAGAAGCAGGACCTTGTGTCAATCACAGGTCGGAAGCTGACTCGGCAGAGCCGGGCATCAGCAGAGTAACTCCACCAATGGCAAATGACAGCCATACAATGGCCAATTACGTAAATGACGAGAATGGAGGTTAGGAAACAACACCCGGCATATTTATAGGAAGAGCAATCAACCCTCGTTGCGTTGAAAGCACAATTCCAGCTTCCACAAAGTAAACAGGAAAATAAGGCGCACCTGCAGCACAAAGAACAGGGTGCAGTGCTCTTTTTGACAGCACTACCTGCTTTTCTTCTAAATATAGGTTTTAAATATACATCTAAATACTAAATACGATTGACTGACAAAAAAATATAAAGATATAAAGACACTGACCAGGTCCATCATCTTCAGACCTTCCAGCAATTTGCAGTTTCGATTCTTCAATCTGTGAGCTTCATCAATAATTACACAGCGCCATGGAATGTTGCGTAGCTCGGGGCAATCCGTCAAAATCATTTCAAATGTGGTAATGATGGCATGAAATTTGTATGCCCCCTTAATAACACGGCCCTGAAAGTAGCAATACTGGACATTATTATCCCACGATCGTTAAGTCACTCATGAAATTAACAGATCAAAAGTTTGTGATAGGGCACGGATGACTTTTTTTTCTAGACACAATACATGAATGGAAATAAAGAAAGAATCACAACATACTTTTCATTGTAAACATACGATTTCTGAACCAGAATTCCCACGTAGTCAAGTCAAACAACTCGGTTTAAAGTGGTCAAAAAAATCATCCCGGCCCCATTAATAAGTTGATGGCTTGGCATACAACTTACGAATAGCAAACTTTCAAAGCATGCACAGTCATTCCATTATAAGTCATCTTCAGCGTACCCATGCTAAGAATTAGGAAAAAACAAACTCGGGAGGCGATTTGGAAACTCAAAACCATACTCGGATCTCAGGTGGATGTGCTCGCTGGCGCCATTTGTGCGTACACAGGACTAGCAGCTGCTACCGTTGGCTTGACCTTAGGTACCTAGTTGTTTCCTATCTCCGGTGTCAACAAAGCAGGTATATTAACAGAGTAAAGCGGGTACAATGAGCTCTCTTTGCTCTCTGCAGTTGTCACATCTTGGCCTTCCTCTCAGCAGAAAATAGGAGGGCGCTGGAAGTCACTGGGTGGGAACAAGAGGTGAAACCAGGGAGGCAAAGGTGGTTAAAGTGTGTGAGGTTATTTCAAACAATGATTTATAAACTGCTGCTCTTCACCCCTGAGGGTATCCGGGCGCTGGGGTTTCACTGATCTCGGAAGAAAAGCCAGGTCTCGAGTCCCCTTCTGAATCCCACCAGGGAGGGTGATGTTGGTAGGAAGAGGTGTAGGTTGTTCCAGGCCTTGGGTGCGAGGTAGGAGAAGTAACAACCTCCGCTGGTGCTTTGGTGAATGCGAGGAGTGTGTGCGAGGGCCAGGGAGGCAGAGCTCAGGTGTTTGGAGGGTCGGGAAAGTTCAGGCAGTGGTTAATAATGTATGCTGGCCCCTGGTCGTACAGGAACTTGTAGGCGTGGGTCAGTATCTTGAACTGGCATCTCTTCTGGATGGGGAGCCAATGGAGGTTCTTGAGGTGAGGGGTGATGAGGGTCAGTTTGGGAGGTTGAGACATGCTGCTGCGTTCTGTATGGTCTGGCGTCGCTCTTGAGGAGTTGGGTACTATTGTCAATGTAGAGCAGGTTTCCGTAGTCTAGCCAGCTGGTGATGAAGGCCTGGGTGACAGTCTATCTAGATTTTTTGGAGCAAGCGAAGGGTGTGGAAGCAGCAGGAGACGACTGCATTTATTTGGCGCTTCATGGTGAGTTGTCATTCAAGGATGATGCAGAGGTTGGGGTGTGGTCTGTCGGTGTGAATCCGAGCTGTGGGGGCCACCAGGTATTGTCCCACTTCAGTCTTGTCAGTGTTGAGCTTCAGGAAGTTTCTGCTACCCTTGATGTCGGTGCACTGACTATGCTGGAAGCAGCACAATAAGAAACAAAATGCTTCTAAATCAATCACGGTTTCTGTTTTTAGGGAGGATCACTGGGTTACGAGGCACGGAAATAGGCTGTGTGGTTCCCAACTACCCAAAAATTGTAAGTATACATATGGCATTCCACAGGTAGTAGATCTGAAAAAAACAGCTCTTTAACCCATTGGCAGCAACTCAGTTATAATAAATCAATACTCAGTTATACAAAGCATAATTCAGCTAGTAGAAGCCAATCATTTATAGCACCAAGGAGTGACCTTCCATTTTAAGATTTAATACCCAAACCCGAGAAGTTCACATTTATGCTTTGCAGATTAATGAGATTAGTTGGCAGAATGCATTATTCCGGAACCTAGTTTTGAAATTCAGGAAAATAAAGAAAGAATGCAGATCCTACCTTTCTTTTTGAAAGAGGAAGCACATCCCCAACTAAGGACGAGAATCCTAAAAGCAATAAGATCAGTGCCAGGAATCGGAAACACAAAACGTAGAATCTACTCCCTATGGACAATCAATACTCAAGATTCAAAAGACAGCTGGCTTTCAGATGCGCAGAGATGGGAAGAGAAGCACAGTAGAGCGACAGCTGTAAAAAACATGCACTCCTGTGGAGTGCTTGAACAAAAAGATAGAAACAAGTAGTGCCTGAAAAAGCAAGCAGTGTATGGACACAGTATTGCATCCATGCTCCAGGAACAAACACAATAAGAGGAAGAAAAGCTCTTACACACTAACAGGTAAGAAACAGACAAATGAGAACAACAAAGGCAAACAGACAGGCTCAAGTCCAGAGTAAACTGCCTAGTTGGCAAGACAAACAAAAAAAAAAAAAGAAAATCACTAAAGCTTGGCCCAACAGCCATACAATGCAGTAGACAACACAGTTGTAAACATGTACGGATACAACAAGACATCAACACTTTCTTGAATAACCAGTTATTAGTTGCATACTTCTTTGGGATTTTTAAATATCTCCTCTAGCACTTTGCATCTTGAAAGGTCATTTAGACACTCAAACATTCAGAGAATTCACAAGAGCTGCTTGGGCGCAGATTGAAAGGGTGATGATTCCAACTAAAACTAATTGAGAAAAACCGAGTACTGTGTGGCTTGTAGGTAGGTAAAAATCTAGAGTGAGCTTAAAGCAACATGAACCTAACTGTTGCGAAGTTAAGTAAAATATACAGCGATGGACTTGCAATTAATTAGCATTTCTATTTGAAGATTATAGAATTAATGATGCCGTTAGTGCGTTCAAGGAATACATCATCGGTTCTGTCAGATGTGACAGAGTAAGTTGAAAATCCACCAATTGTTTTAGCCCATCCAGTGGCGTTCTTAGCAAAAAAGCTCTATTAAATTCCAAAATAGTAGAAATTTGACCCACGTAGTCTGTGTTGTTGCAAGCAGGCTGCACTTATTGTGTTGGTCGTTCATACTGAGCAACTTTCGATTGCTTCAGATGTCAGTCGGTTGAGTCATGTTTTTATAGCTTTGTGGATTTCAAGATGGTGGTCGTTTGTTATTTTCTCGGGTACGGTGTTCCACAGTCAAGAATGAACAACCACCGATATAGATTGATCTGAAAGCGGGATGGTGTGTAATGGTGGCCATGGGCGTGCGCAGACTTTTTTCCAGGGGGGGGCAAAATGTTAATGTCATCACCATCCTTCGACATAATGTGTGCCAGGTGGGGCACAAGAAACACTGGGGCGCAGAACTGGGATAGACTCAATTAAATGACAGGAACCCAGGACATGTGACTGACCCTGCCACAGGCCAACAAACACTGCCTGTAGGGAAAATGCTAAACTTTCTGACAAGCTGCTTTATCTCTGTCTACTAGGTGTGCAGATTTCCGGGTCCTCGATCCAACACCAATCAAGGCTGTCTTCAGCACTGAATACTTTAAAACAGCCTATGATTAAAGCACCAGATTAAATATACTGTATGCACAGTGTATGTTAGGGATTATTTGTAGCGTAATATTTACCAATATTGGCTTCTTGGTGCTAGAATTCATGATAAATGTTATCCAAAGTTAAAGCACAACGTCAAAGTCGGTAATAAATAATACAGCACTCAAACACACTAGTGATTCGCCAAGGGGTGCTCCCTTTACTAGAATTCCCTTGGCATTGCAAAATTTTACACACATTCAATCAATTTATACAAAATAAAATGTATAGGTCCAAATGTTAACTATATTTTTGAAAAAAACCTAGAGTCCCTCTACGTGTAGTCAATGTCAAACTGACAATGTGCACATGTTTAGGGATACAATAATGGCCAGCTCCCTTATGCGGAAGCCCCGCACCGTAAATGTGTGGCACATGCGGCGCCCGCAGCGGCGGCACATACCAGGTCCAGGGATGCTGAGTCTTACACAGTGGTCGAAGTGGGGGAAAAAAGTAGGACAACAGTGGGCGGAGAATCAGAGGGCGGGATTAACCCAAGGATTGGATCTCTGGGAGGAGCCAGAGACGTGGCCAGAATGCGCAAACATCCCAATTTTTAGTATTTGTTTGGCATTTCACTGCCCAGTTTAATCAACCAATGGATACACATGAATATTTAAGGTTATAATGAGCTATTGACATTAAAATATATTCACAAAGTGGGATATGCTTCTAATCACAGAATGTACCAAATACGATAAACTGTGGAAACACAAGCCATTTGTCTCCGAGCCATGGAGTTTCTGTCATCAGCACTTCTCCCTTTTTCCACAACAGCAGTTCAAACATGAATGGCAAAATATCCTAGTTTACAAATGTTTTCTCTAAAATTATGGCTCTGACATAGTTGCCTCATAATGCAAGATCTGCTGCATGAACTGACCATTTAAACTAATAAATTGTTTGTAGCTCAAACATATCAAAAGTTAATAAAAAATTTGACTTGTGTTGCTGCGTAGTGGATGGCCTATTTCAAAGGTTGACTGTTCACCTTTCTCACTGCTGCGTTTGTATGTTACACTGGTTCTAATAAGGCAAAATCTTTCCAGAGACTGTTAGCATGTGTACATACATCAAAATAATAAAATATCTGAAAATATACTTCATTACGCTGCAGCCTCATTTTTAATGCATAAATTAGTCAACACTACGGCATCATTTTGTCATCCTTTGCTGCATAATTAATTCCAGCATGTTAAAAGTGATTGTAAATGAAGCAGGGAGACTGTGAAGTTTGTGAACTTAGTTTGGTGTGCGTGCAAATCCTGCATTGTCAATCCCTGGTGAATTGCAGCTACTGCTGCTCAAACAAGGCCAATGGAGATACCTATGGGTGAGGCAGACTGGCCTCAAGGGCAGGGTCAGCCATAGAACTGGTGATGTCCTGTGCATCAATGTTTGTTAGATCCCCCCCCTCCCCCCCCCAATGACCACCTCTGCCATGGATTACCTCACTGCCACCCTTTAACTGTGCCCCCCCCAAGTCTCCATAACCACTCTCTCTCAGATGCATTTAATTTGATTTACAGCGCTACTCATACCATTGTAGTGTGTCAGAGCACTTTACATCACACACATTACACAGAGACAATCAATATGTGTGTACATCACTGTATAGAAAATGTTACATAAGACTAAGGACTACAAGGTGTAGGAATCACATGACAACCATACTAGTAGCCCGTATAGTTTTATAGTGATTGGTCTGGAGAAACAATACCCGGAATTTAAAACATAATACCATGGTTGGGGGTTCTCCTTAATAATCAGAATTGATTTATGTCCAAAAGAACACTTTTTGGGACATTAGGATACTCAAAGACTGGGGGTGGGGGGGGACATAACGCTCTAATTTATACCTTGCAGTTTGTATGTAGCTCTTAGATGACAGTTAATAGCTCACTGTTCTAAATTAGGATTTTAACTCATAAACTGCAAGTAACAAAAGAATCTCTCTGACAAAAGCAGTACCCACTGACCTATTTACATTATGTGCACTTTGTGATCTGCATGGCACATGTTCTTTGCAGCCGGTACATTAACCCTCTGAGCTACCTTCCCAAGAGTCAAAACTTCCACTAGACAAAATTCGGATCTCTCTCTAGGAAGAACATTAATCACCAGAGTCATCATGACATTTTTATTGTTGCCGAAAATTGCTGGAGGCCAGGAAGGAGGCAGTAAGCGTTTTTAAAACCATAATATACTTGCAAACATGATGCTACCACCTAAAGTCAGCACCCGGTGCAGTCACAGTGGTTGCACCGCCCTAGGGCGGCCCTTCTCAAGGGTTCTGTGACATCAGTGACAGAGTCACTATTGTTCTAGTGCGTCTGCTTCAAAGTTCTGCTGGCAAGACTGGAGGTGAACTTCAGTATGGATAGTGGTGGACAAGCCTTGAAGGTTAACCTACACTTGTCATGCTAGGGTCTACCTGCTGTTGTGAAGACACCAGGGCTTCTAAGGTGTTGCAAAGCCTTCTAAGGTCTAGCATGTGATTGTGCTCTCGCAGGAGAGTGGTCTGGTGGACTGGTTATTAAGGCTGAACCTGGTTCCCAGTTCCAAATTCAGCAGCTCTGACCATAGTGCCACATCCTATCCCCCACTGAACACCGTACTGCCCCACTAAGAAAAACTCCCACTGTCTTCAACTACAACTCAATTGTTGCCCGCTATAAACTCCTGGAGGCGGCTCAATTTAAATTACGCACTAGACAAGAGCAATATGCGGCCTACAAAAAAAAAGTAACACCCTGGAAAAAGCAAACACTTATAGGGAATGCAACAATTAGCAAACCATGAGAAATGTAAGCAGGAACAACATGGTTACCTTAATGCTTTTACACTCACTATTCAGAAATCAGTGAGTGCTTTGGCCTGAAAAGTTAAGGACACTACTACAGGGCCCTGAATGGACCCATTTCAATGGCCATTGCTTATATCTTCACAAAACATAAGCAGTATGGTAAAAACACCACATCCCTGGACGCAGAGCCGAAGCACATTTTGTTTTCCAATCCACACATTGCAGTACCTCCAGGATTGGTGCACTAGTTCCAAGTTCACGGAAAACAAAGACAAGAAAACAAAAATAGCGCTTCACTGGCAAACTCTGTAAAATTGGCGCTAATGTGTTTCGGTGTGAATAAAATCAGTTTGGGCAGTTTGCTACCCCTCTGTCTTACTTTATTTAGTTATTTATCTAATTTTCATATTTTTAGCCTTTTATTCCCAATGCTGCACTTTGGAATTAAAATGTCAGAAAATATGAAATTTCCAGCAAAAGCGTCTTTCTATTTTGGATCCATTTCACAGGGAAGCAAATAAAAGAAAGGAGAGGAAAGAGAGTGAGAACCCCGTCTTGAAGTCACTGTTTTCATGGGCGTCGCAGGAGGGGCAAGGAGGGGTGCTCCAGGGGGGTGGGGGCAAGCGCCCCTCCTTGCCCCCCCCTGCGGAAGCCCATGGGTGGAGCTCTCGATCTGAGGTGTTGCGTTTGGCTGCAGTACGTGAATTTCCACTATGTCATTTTTCACTGGAGTGATGCGATAAGCATCACCTCCATTTTTTAACAGTATTCGGACCAGAGACAATTTAAAATGTACACTGCCTGCCATATTTTGCAGCGTTGTGCAACGTTATCCTGTTAATGCTGTGTTATATTTTGTTTTTGCCAAGGTTTATGCCATTTCATGCTATCATGGTATGGTATGGAATGTTATGTCCCATTATTTATGTTTGTAGGTTATGTTACATAATACAATGATATCCATTGCTCTGCCACGCTCAGCTAGATCAGGCCATGTTATATTATGCTAGGCTATCATTTTTCTTGTGGACAAACCTTGTCTCTAGTATCTTTGATTTATATTTTATGTATGGGACCAAGTCTCAAAGACCAATACAAAGCAAGGTACTCTAACACAATTGGTTTAATAAGCCCATATTTAAAAGACAGACTTGGCAATAGCACTACAAATAACACTACAGAGTGTACATTCACTGCCTCGTGTTGCAGAACAGGCGTGGCTCTCTTCGAGATTACTTCTCATGCGGTCCTCCAGACACAGCCTGTATGCTTCTCACTGCAGTTACCCCCGGGCTGGTTCGAAGCAGTACTCGCAATGTGGGCAAAATAAAGTGCAAGAGTTCTGCACACGGCTGTCATTTACCTTCCTGAAGCAGCAATCAGAGACAGATAAGAGGGTAGAACTGAACTAGAAGCTTCCTCACCTTGAAAAACAGAAACTACAGTCACACCCTCATCGCTACCATCCACCACACTGGACATTTTAGGCAGTGGTTAATTTGTACAAAAACAAGTGCCGGGGCTCTCATCAGGAGGCAGCTTGCACCAGCCCATTTCTCCTGTTGGCGCCGCTTAAAACAGAACCAACTAAAAACCATGAAAGTGGGTGGAAGATGTTGATAATGGCCAGAGCTGCTGACTTCGGAGCTGGGGAATAGGTTAGAGTCTGGCGTTGGCTCAACATACTGTGATTCTGGGCCAGTCACAAAAGCGCCCGGTAAATGAATCTGTCCTTAACTGGTGCTCATGAAAGCGCCGGTGTTGATGATTAAGTGCTGGTGCTAAGCACCAGAAACCACTGGTTCAAATTAAGCAGTGATTTTAGGAAGAACTAATCAGCAGTCCCCTGCTAACAGTTTTCATGGAGTTTCTAAGGGTAGCCCTCTTTCCATCACCCTCACTTTAATGTCCAGACCTCCTCCCTCCAGCCACATAAATTCAGGCAATACACTTCCACTGTCTGGGAAGCTCCCGCCCCACCGCTTTAACCCCTCCCCCCCCACCGCTTTAACACCCCTCCCTCCCCCATCTTGTGCCATGCCAATCCAGGGAGGAACCAAAATAGATCCAACAGACTAATACCCAGACCCTCTCAAACACACGTCTACTACAATACAAGTATTACATGCTCACTGTATACATAGTCAGGATGTCAGTTTCAGGCTCTGCTATTGCTATGATCATGAGACTACAACTGCCGTGGAGAGCAGTCTAAATTTCAATATTTCTATATTTTGTTATTTGTTATTTTTGATTTGTAGCGCGCTCAATCACCTACAGGCCTCTAAGCGCTCGGGAATCGATGGTAAACAACAACTTTGACAGTACAGAGGGCATCCACTAGCCTACGTGGCTCACAGGGCTCTCCTGAACAACAGCGTTTTCAGCCCCTTTCTGAAACGTAGGAGGTTTCCTTCCTTTCGTAGTGGCTCAGGTAGTGTGTTCCATAAATGCGGAACCAGCACCGAAAAGGCTCTACCGCCCTTGGTGGCAAGTTTGTACCGAGGGCAGACTAATAGCTGAGAGTCTGAGGACCTAAGAACTCTCTTTGGGCTATACATTGCCAGGCGATCTTTGATGTAAGCAGGTGCCATGCCATAGATGACTTTATGGGCGATGCACAGATTTTTAAATTCCACTCGCTCCTTAATAGGGAGCCAGTGGAGGCTTTGTAGCAGGGGGGATGCTTTAGTGTGTCTTGGCTGTCTGAAGATAAGACGAGCGGCATCATTCATCACCACCTGTAGCCTATTTATCAAGGTTTTTGGTAGGCCAAGGTAGAGGGCATTTCCATAATCTATGCGTGAAATCACAGTAGCTGCGACGATGGAACGTAGCATAGATTGGGAAATGATAGGCACTAATTTCCGTAGCTGTCGGATGATATTAGTACAGCTGCCCACCACTGAAGAGATTTGGCTGACCATAGAGAGGTCACAATCCAGTTTGATCCCCAGGCTCTTCACGTTCAAACTGGGTTTTGGGGCTGGACCTAACTCTGCGGGCCAGTAGAGGTCACACCATGGTGAGGTGGTAGATGAAATAACCAAGACCTCAGTCTTGTCTGGATTGATTTTTAGGAGGTTTCCTGTCATCCACTGGACCGTGTGTCTCAAGATATTCTGAGTGTGGAGTTGGGCGGTGTTTGTATTGTCAACACTCAGCAGCAGCTGCGTGTCGTCTGCGTAGTTATATACTGTGCAGCCCATACTCGCCAGGGAGGCAATCAGAGGCTGCAGATATAGGTTAAACAGCAGTGGGGATAGGGCCGAGCCCTGAGGTACCCCACATTCTATTTCTCCCACTGCGGAGATTTCTTCTCCGAGTTGTATTCTTTGTGTCCTTCCTGACAGAAAGGACTGCAACCACTCGAAAGCCCGGCCTTTGATGCCAAAGTCACTCAGCCTTTCCAGTAGCAGCGCATGACTGACGGTATCGAACGCCGCTGAAAGGTCTAATAAAATCAGGGCGCTCGGATTTTTACCGTCAGCCAAGCCTCTCAATTCATCCAGCACTGAGAGCATCACCAACTTGGTGCTGTGGTGTGCTCGGAACCCTGCTTGTCGTTCGTGAAGCAGGGAGTGGGACTCCAAGTACATGGACAAAGATTTTAATACATGCTGCTCCAGTACTTTAGAGAGGAATGGTAGCTGAGAGATCGGCCTATAGTTTTTTAGTATTGCGGGGTCTGCACCAGGTTTTTTCAACAGCGGTCTTACCCGCGCTTCCTTAAGTGCTGCTGGTAGTTGTCCTAATTCCAGGGATCTATTTAGGAGATGGATGACTTGCTCCTCCAATAGTAGACGGGCTGCCTGAAAAACTTTAGGTGGACAAGGGTCCGCTGGAGATCCAGATTTGATTCTGGCCATCAACTGCTGCAGGCTCAAGATGTCAATCTCTGGAAACAGTGTGATAGCACAGTCAGTTTGATTTTGGGGGATTATAGGTGTAGCCATTCCATTAAGCGGCCCATTTTTTATGTCCTGGATGATGGTTCTTACTTTCTCCAAGAAATAATCCTGAAAGCAATTGCAGTTTATGGGAGACTGAACGCTGTCTGGTTTTTTGGTCAACTCCGACAGGATCTTAAAAGTCTCTTTCTGCACGTTGACTGCCTTACTTAGACGGGCTTCGTAGTACTCGGCTTTGGCAAGGATGATGTGTTTTTTGTATGCGTTCAAGGAGGCACGGTAGAGGTTCCTGGCTGAGTCCAGTTTAGTTTTCCTCCAGAAAGTCCTGTAGAATCGGACAGGCATAGTACACGTTCCTCAGGGCTTGGCTGTCCAGGCAGTAGTGTCTGGTAAACGTGTGCAGGGATGCCCACCTTGCTGCCTGCAGATATTCAATACTGGGACTCCACCTGCAGTTGCAGCTGTTGCAGTGGGTGCAGCTGTTGCTCTAGTAGAGTGAGCATGCAACCCCACAGGAGGTTCCGTCTTTGCTAATGTGTAGCACAATTTAATGCAGAGGACAACCAGTCGAGAGTTGGTCCTTTTCTGTACTGTCCGAACTTTCTTGGCACCCACATAAAAAGTTGATCATCAACATGGAAGTCTTTGGTACGTTCAAGATAAAAAGACAGCACACATTGACTGCAGGCGGTGGAGTCTCTTCTTTCTTGGAGGGATGCGGGGGTGGGTAAAAGGTGGGCAGAGTAATGGATTGTCTCACATGAAAACGCAGGACCACCTTAGGAAGGAACAAAGCTGCTGTACGAAGTACCACTTTATCTGGATGAACAGACCGCTAGGGAGACTTGAAAGATAGAGCCTGTGAGCAGAGGTGATGTCAATAAGGAAAGCAGTCTTAAGGGTTAGAAGTCGGAGAAGGTAATTTTGAAGATGCTTGAATGGAGCATACAAGAAAAGTCAAGTCCAAATTTAAATCCAATGAGGGCAAAATTTAAATCCCATGGGGGCAAAATTTAAATCCCATGGGGCAAAATTTCAATCCCATGGGGGCATTATAAAAGGAGACGGAGGAAAAAAGTTAGTAAGGCCCTTAAAGAATCTGTTGACAAATGGAGATTCGAACAAAGAAGAATGATGTTGAAATCTCAGAAAGGCAGAGATAGCAGAAAGATGACCCCTTAAGGGTGCCCAAAGCAGAACCCTGCTGGGCCAAAGAAAGTATATACCAGAGAACCTCCGAAAGAGGGGTAGAAAGGGGGAATCAGTAGCCTTTGCTGTACACCATTCCACAAATGTGTTCCATCTACAGGCATATACCAATTTAGTGGAGGGACACCTGGCTTCCAAGATGATATCACAGACTTCGGGTGGAAGTTCGAAAGCTGTAAACTGCATCTGCTCTATCTCCACACAAGGAGGTAGAAGCTGGAAAGGCTCGAAGAACCGTCCCCTGCTACTGCGACAGAAGATCCTCCCGAAGGGGCAGCCTGATTGGAGGATCGATGGACATGCTCAGAAGGTCGCAATATCAGACTCTTTGTGCCCAATCCAAAGCCAAAAGAATGAATTGAGCCCGGTCATGCTTGTTTTTCTTGAGCACTCTGGGCAGAAGTGGTATCGGTGGAAAGGCGTAGAGGAGGCCAAAGCTCCACATTGCTGAGCAAGCGAGCGCCACCTTGGAAACTCCAACACGCAATACTGCTGACATTGTGTGTTCTCTTTGGAGGTGAACAGATCTAACCAAAGCTCTCCCCACCGATGAAAGATACCTTGCTCGACCTCCAGATGGAGATGCCATTTATGATCTACCAGGCACCGACTGCGGAGTTCGTACGCCCTGGCGTTCAGAGAACCCGCCAGGTAGTGAAACACTAGGGATATCCCTAATGTTCCAGCCATGTCCCACCTGTCCGATGTGATGGACTACCAGTGGAGGAGATGCTGGAAAATCCTGCTTCTTACAGGCTGATGATGGGCCTGAAACGTAGGACTAGGAAAGCTTGGAGCCAGAGGGAGGAAAGGGTGGACTTGCCTGCCTGCTGGCTACCTGACCCACAAGGACGTTGGGTCCCACCTACACAGCCATGCAGAGGCCGTACAGCTTGCATGACTCAGTGGCTGGTCACGACAGGACATTGCTGGGCGCACCTTCTGTAGCAACGAAAGGGAGATTGAGGTGGGGGGGAGGGCTGCATAAGGGAATGTGCCTTTTGAAGATGAGGCTTGGACAACCGAGCTCTCATTGGAAGGATGTTGTGCAAGGAACACTTGATCGCCCGGGGTGGCAGGCGTTTTTCTGTCACCAGGAGCCCCTGTGCTGGGCTTGCACTAAGTGCCCAGAAGGACATTAGTTAGGGCTTCATTAAAGCTTGAAAATGGTTTGGAAGTGGAAGCCGCAGGCCGAAGCATCACTGTCAGGAGGTTAGCCCTGACTGCCGCCGAAGGGCGCTTGAGGCCAAGGATCTTGGCTACCCTTCTCACCACAACTACGTAAGAGGCTCCCTCCTCCATAGCCATAGTGGGGTGAGAAAGCAAGACAGTGTCCGGGGAATTATTCATCCCACTGGCCTCACCCAGGTCTATCTGCCACTCCATATGGTGTTCAAGCTGGTCTATTAAAGGGTCCAGCTGCACCTCCCATTCTTCTTCACCACCTCCTAGAACAAAATCAACACCAGGGATGAACACAGGAACAAAAGACCCTTTCGGCATCGGAGCAGATGTGGATCATCGTTGGTCTGGCTCAGTGTCCACGTCGGGGATGGGGTCAATGTCGACCGACGGCCCGGTCGACGCTGGGAGCATTGTGACCGGGACCTACGTTGGGCCGAATCAGACAACGGATCCGCGAGGCCCTCCGGACCAAAGGCTGAAGCACCCGGCGTCGAAGGTCTGGGGCCCCAAACTGACTCTACAAGGTCCAAAGGTGCCCTAGCAGAAACAGCATGCCCAAAATCGAGGTGGAGGACCTCATAAAATTGCCTTAATTGATCAGGAGACGCTCAGGCTACCGGAAAAGCAGCGAGGCATGGAGTGTTCTTGGTAAGAGGCTCTGTGTCCCACTCCGGTCGATGGAAGGGGTGGATTCGAAGAACCTCTATGCTTCTTCTACTTCTTGCGGTTACCGGACGATTTAGAATGGGACGATGAGTGCGGGCTCCGCGACAGTTCTCAGAACCTTCCTCTCTAACGAGAATAGGAATGACGCAGATCTGGCTGCTGGGCCGCCAACAGTTTTCGGGTCTGCTCCCGCAAAGCCTTCAGATTTATGGCCTGGCAGTTGAAGCACAACTTTGAGTCGTGTTTGCACTCCGTACACCCAAGGTACATGTGGTGCAGATATGTCACGAACATCATCCGATGGCAGGATCCGAAGGGCTTGAATCGGGTCCTACGTTATGACATCTAGACAATACCAGGAGTCTCAACAAAAGTTAAAAAAAATAAAGGCTAGGCAAAAAATTGCTAAGGGGTAGCTCTCTCCGGATCTGCGCACAGGCTGGCGCAGAAAAAAGAAAACGGACTTCAGCGTACCCAGTAGTAGTCTATATAGGTCCCGCTACATAATTTCCGGTGCGCACAGCGCCGGTCACCTAGCCGACCGATGCCGCCTACCGATGCGCAGGGGTACTGCTGATGATAAATCTCAGGATCTAGACTGACTTCTGGGGAAAATTCACACGGTAAAGAATCTACTACTAGTCAATCAGATAAGGGAGAACTTCAGATAGCAGCGGTCTAAAATTTATCCTAAGTCCCTCCCCTGCTTGGGGGCTATTAAGTAATATGAGTAACAGCCCATTCCACACTGTCTCAGAGTACAATCTTGGCCCCCATGGTGAGCAACAGTTCCTAGGAAAGGTGTCCAGCAACATCTGGGTGCGAACTGATGGGATATGTGAGGAATGGGCATAACCAAGATGGACAACGCGAGGGACTTAGGTCTGAAGTGATCAAGTGCAAGTGAGTTAGCAAGGCTTTATCTCGTCCCCTCGCAATGGCTCAAGGGCAAACTAATTTGCGCAAAGTTATTATCTAGCTCCTCAGTCAATACAGAGATAAGCAAACGGGTCATGTCCCAGTAGTGATTGTAGAAGCCCAACATGCAGGTGGCATTAAAATGCAGCTTGACTGCTGAAGAAACAAAACGTTGCTGCATCAATGCTATTGGATTCCTTATGCGGAGTCAAAGAGTTAGGATTCATATTGCAAGTGGAGGAATGTACTACATGGTTCTCTGGCGTGGGCTGCAGTGTCATCCTGGGGTCACCTAGAGCGAATATATGGTGCATGGCAACATGGCAATTTACCAATGGTGCCAAAAATCATTTTGCCTAAGCTGATCATAAATCAGTCAGTCACAGCCTTATCAAGTAGAAGGGCCGAGATTACAAAATCCCAGTAACAATATTAGCCTTAGTCTCCACCATGGGGAGGGTTCGTTTTGGCACTTCTGCCGCCCCTCTTGAAACAGTAGTGAAAGAAACACTTTCTTTGGTCTGAGATCCCAAAGGTGAATCAATGACGGACTCTGGTCTGTAAGAACAATTGTTACTTACCTGTAAACAGGTGGTTCTCCAGTATTGGTGTCTTTCATAGATTCACATGCGTGAATATTCCCAGTCGTCGAAGTGGGAGTCCCACAGTAAATAAAATAGCAATAAAATACAAATAACATATGTTTGTAAAAACATAACACATAAAATACACACTAGAAATAGTTGCAAATACCAAGTCATAATTCCTACATAGGAATACATGGCAAGAGAGAAAAAACACTTGTAACATATCCTTGTCATTATGTTAATCCAAACTACAGCCAATCAGGCGCAAGCACCCCTCCAGAACCTTCTCCTCAGAGCTCAGTCCCTCAGATTTTCGTAGCACAGGAGTGACCAAAGAGTCTATGAGGAGAAGTGAGCCTCTAAGCGGAGGTGGGTGGGTCACATGTGAATCTATGAGAGACACCAATACTGGACAACCACCTGTTTACAGGTAAGTAACAATTGTTCTTCTCCAGTATTAGGGTGTGTTTCATAGATTCACATGCTTGAATGGAATAGTGAGCAGTAGTAGCCGGAGTAATGCTTGAACCAGTTATGCATAAGCATGTATAACACTCAAAGAAACATAATAAAGCTATGCAAGTAATCACAACAGCCACATAAAACCATAAAGGTGGAGGGGTGGAGGGAAGACAGAGGCTCACCTTAGTTAAAAAGATTGCGAAGCGCTGCCTGTCCCACTGCCGTATCAGCTTCGTTGATGGCCTCCAGGCAGGAGTGTTTCGTGAAAGTGTGCCTGCTGGACCACGTGGCTGCTCAGCAAATTTGACGGAGCGGTACAACAGCAAAGAGGGCAGTAGAGGGTGACATCGCCCTAGTGGAATGATCCCTTACTGTAGACTGAAGAGGCCTGCCGGCTTTCTGATGGCAGAAGGCAATTGCTGAAGAAATCCAACGTGCAATTGTTGGCTTGGTAACAGGACGTCCATAGGCAATGAACAGTTGATCAGACCTGCGAAAGGGCCCAGTCCTGTTGATATAAAATGTAAGGCATCTTTTAATGTCCAGTAAATGTAAGCGTTGTTCTGCCGGAGATTGAGGATTGGCAAAGAAAGTTTTTAGGAAAACAGGTTCATTAATGTGATCAGTGGGCACCTTAGGCAGAAACGCTGGGTTGGTGCGAAGCACTACACAGTCCGATTTGAATTGGAGGAAAGGAGGCTTAATGGTGAAAGCGTGAATATCAATCACTCGTCGAGAGGAGGTTAAAGCAAGAAGAAGGAGCACCTTCCAGGTCAGAAACTTTAAATCCGCTTTGTGGATAGGTTCGAATGGTGCTTTTATTAATTGTGCCAAAACAACATTGAGATGCCAGGTAGGAGGAGGACGCCGAATGGGAGGGAACTTCTTGAATAGTCCTTTGAAAAATTGTTGAATGACTCTGGAAGAGCAGAGCAAGGAGGAGCCATCCTGAGAAACGAGAAATTGCCGCCAAGAAAACTCTTAAAGTGGAATGGGAAAGTCCTGACTGAGCCAGTTGTAAAAAGAACAGTAGGAACTGAGCCGGCGTGTAATGACCCGGATGGATATTGTTAGCTGCGCACCAGTGACCGAATCTCTTCCACTTGAGCTTGTAAGTCTTAACTGCGGACGGAGCTCTCGCATGAGCAAGAATGTCCCTGCATTCTGGCTAAATACTCAAATGGGCAAATTCAAGGTGCTCAGGTTCCATGCCGATAATTTCAGAGAGGAGGGATCCGGATGACAAATCTGACCCTTGTCCATCATTAGAAAGTCCGTTCGAGGATGAAGGAGAATGGGCTCGCACTGTAAGAGAAGAAGCAGTTCCGAGAACCACGCTTGTCGAGGCCATCTGGGAGCGATCAGGAGAATGTGGCAAGGCTGTCTCCGCATTTTCCACAATACACGAGGTACTAGCGGAATCGGAGGAAAGGCGTAGGCGGCAAATAGATCGCACCAGTTCATCAAAAGGGCATTCCCGCACGATCCGTGGGGGGATGCCAACTTGCATAAGATGGGCATTTCCAGTTCTCCGGGGTTGCAAACAGATCCAAGAGCGGACGACCCCACAGTCGAAAAACTGAGTCTAGCGTCGGCTGATGTAACTCCCACTCATGGGTCGAAGACGGGGACCTGCTGAGGGAATCCGCTAGGGTGTTGGAGATGCCTGGTAGGTGAACTGCGGTCAGGGTAATTTGGTGACTGAGTGCCCAATCCCAGATCGTCTGAGCCAGTCGAGACAGGAGAGGAGATTTGGTTCCGCCCTGCTTGTTGACATAGTTCATGCTGGTTGTATTGTCCGTTTGGATAAGTCCTGATTCTCCCTGGATCAAACAATGGAATGATTTGAGTGCCAGAAAAATGGCCATCAATTCCAGCCTGCTGATATGCCAAGAGCGTTGAGACAGAGTCCACTTGCCCTTTATAGATAGCCCTAGAAGGTGCGCGCCACATCCATCCAAGGAAGCGTCCATGGTCAGAATGAATTCTGGAGCGGTGGAGAGGAACGAAGTCCCTGTTGCAATGTTGGATAGTTGCGCCCAACACTTGAGAGCCGCCTTCATGCGAGTGGTGACACAGATCAGGTCGTTGAAAGAGCCGGTGACCCGACGCCACTGTCTGTCCAATTCCTCTTGGACGGGGCGAGTCTTTAGCCTGCAATTTGGGATCAGAGAGATGCACGACGACGCCATCCCCAGAAAGGACTTCAAGATCCGGACCAAAGCGGACTGTTTTGAACAAATAAGAGCCACCAGGCGGAGAATCTTTAGTTGCCGCTCGTGAGACACGAATGCTTTGGCTAGTTACGTATCTAGAGTGGCACCTAAAAAGTGTCTGCAGGGAGCCTGGGTCGACCTGCCTGCATTGATCGAAAGACAGAGGGAGCGAAAAATGTCCTGACAGAGTTGAGTATCCCGAGACAGCTGGCTGCGAGATTGTGATTTTATGAGGCAATTGTCCAGGTATAGAAAAATGTGGACGCCCTGCAGACGCAGGTAAGCCACCACTGGAGCCAAAACGTTTGTGAAGACAAACGGGGCATTGTGTAGGCTAAAATGCAACACCCTGAACTGAAAGTCTCTCCGTCCCACCGGGAAGCCCGAGTACTTCCGATGCAGTGGAAGAATTGGCACATGAAAATAGGCGTCCTGGAGGTCGATGGTGGTCATGAAGTCCTTGGCAGGGAAGATGCAAGATCTCCACGAGCGTTAGCATGCGGAAGGATTGGCACTTGAGATACTTGCTCAGTGCTCGTAAATCCAGGATCAGACGCCAATCTCCTCTCTTCTTGAGGATTAGGAAAAAACAGGAATATAATCCCATCCCCTTTTGAGACTTGGGAACCACTTCAATGGCACCTTTTTGGATCATAATACGAAATTGTTTGAAAAGTTCTTTGAGGTGGGCTGGTGGTGGGCCAGATGGAGGAGTGTGGGGAGGAAATCTGACGAACTCCAGAGCATGGCCCTTTGCTACAATGTCCAGTACCCAACGGTCCGAGGTGATTAAGGACCATTGAGAAGAGAACAGGGAGATTCGACCTCCAATTTTGTGTGGTGAAAGCAAGTCATTGTCTTTTGGAGGTGGAACCTCTATATGAGGACTTCCCCAATAGGATTTAGAAGATTGCTGATGGGATGACTGTTGTGGCTGAGAGGAATATCGTTGATTTCCTTGATTGTAGGAGCGGTATTGAGGGGATCCGACACGAAAACTAGAGGAGGTGCCGCGTCCGCGTGCACCTCGAAAGGGCTGCTTACGGAACTGCAAAGTGCCTAAGGAACGAGCGGTGTCAGTGTCCTTTTTATCGGCTGCAGTGCCTCATCAGCGTTTGCGCCAAAGAGGGATTTGCCATCATACGGCATTTCCAGGATTTTCGCCTGAACCTCCTGGCGTTGGTCCTGCTTAAACGGTTGACTTTTGAAATCGTATATAAAACAGTCCTCATCTCTTTGGACCCTAGGCAACTTAAAGCGTTGAGCCGCTCTATCCATAATCTGGTGGAAGCTCGCAATGTCCACAGGAGGGGAATCCCCTGGCGTCACGGGAGGCGGGGATGGGGTCCGTATTTGGTAATCTTCCCACTCGGCCATATTATCATCGTCATCATCCCGAACTTCACCATCTTCCCGCTCTGGACGGACATCATCCTCATCAGGATACACTGTAGTGTGTATCTTAACAGTAGTTTGAACTTGTGGAGATGGCGCTGCTGGCTGTGGTAGTGGAGCAGCAGCAGGAGTCGTAGCAAGCGCAGGTGCATTTGACCCCGGTGAACCCTGGTGAGATGGTGGGAAACGCCTATTTTAATCATCCAACATGTGCTGGAGATTGGAGATCAGAGGCAGAGGCAGTGTCGCTGTAGGAACTTGAATGGAACGGTCTTCTTCCTGGAAATATTTATCCTCATGGTCATCACCATAGTCCTGGCATTTAATAACCAATTCAGACGGGCTTCATGCCGTTCGAAAATGATCATCTACTTCCTCCTCAGAATCAGAGTCCTGTTCAGAACCTGTGACAAACAAGGGTGATGGAGGTTGCGTATCACTTGGAATGGAAATATGGTCCACAGGGACCTGTGGACGCTGGTGCAAAGGGTCAACTTTTGTAGAAGCAGACTCTGATCAAGGTAGTGGCACCAGTGGCATTGAAGCAAAGGAGGATGAGATCGTCGAAGTAGACGCTGACGACGGCATAGGCATCGATGGAGCCGCCGACGTCATCATCGACGAAGATCTTGCTGTCGACGAATGAGTCTTTTTCGACGAGGCGATAGGTGTCGACAAGACCGTTTTAAAGCTGAGGTATACCTTCGTCGACATGGATGACGTTGACGCTGCCATCGTCGACGAGCCAGAAGCAGAATTCGTCGCCACTGTTGTCGTCGACGACCAAGCGGAGATGGCAGATTTCGTCGTTGGAACGATCATCGACGCTCCAGTCGACGATTTCACATATTTTTGGGTAGAAACATGATGAGACGAAGCCGAGGACGCCTGAGAGTGGGCGTAGGCGTAGCAGGAGGAGGTGAAGACACCACATGAGCCTCTTTGAGTGACAGTTTCTTTTTCTTCAGAAAAGGAGAAGGCAAGTCCTGTACCTGCTACGTTTTGAGGCGGCTTTTGAAGTTCCTGACACCAGGCTTTCTGCATCAGAAAGAGATGTCTTTGTCCTTTAACCTTTGTAACCAGAGGAGGAGACTACCTTCCCTGTCTTTAAGGGTCTTCGTGGAGAAGGTCCTACAGATCTTACATTTGCCTACCTCATGGTCTGGATGAAGACAGTAGATACACTTCTTGTGGGGATCTTCAGAATAGAGCCGCAACTTCCCACAAGAATAACAAGGTCTAAATAAAGACTTCTTACTTTAAGACATAGAATTCACTTGAAAGCTGAACTAGTAGAAAAAACTGAGCAGAGCTCAGGGAGACTCCCTTCACACGACGTGCGGTAATAAATCTGAGGGACTGAGCTCTGAGGAGAAGGTTCTGGAGGGGTGCTTGTGCCTGATTGGCTGTAGTTTGGACTAACATAATGGCAAGGATATGTTAAGTGTTTTTTCTCTCTTGCCATGTATTCCTGTGTAGGAATTATGACTTGGTATTTGCAACTATTTCTAGTGTGTATTTTATGTGTTATGTTTTTACAAACATATGTTATTAGTATTTTATTGCTATTTCATTTACCGTGGGACTCCCACTTCGACGACGGGGAATATTCAAGCATGTGAACCTATGAAAGACACCCTAATACTGGAGAAACAAATATGTAAGGCAGAATCAGTATGAGGAGACAGTCATTTATTGTCAGTCTCCTCATCATCATTAAAAATCCTGTTATGCTTCGAAGTCAGACTCAAAAATATCTTCTATTAGCTTGAATATTATTGCCAACGAATGCATTTTTATTTTTTTTTGTATTGAAAAGAATCAGGGAAAGAAATACATTCACAAGATAATCACAAGCGGTCGCAATGCACATATAAAAGATTCTCAGGGGGCTGTGATACAGTCATGGAGCATTCAGGAGTGTATACAAACAGATTAAGACATGAGCAGCAACACTATACAATCCCTGTTTAACAACAACTGTATGCATGTTTATAGTAGGACATGAGCCAAACTCCTAGCCGAAGAAGGATCGCAGTCCTTAGTCAAACCCGGATTCGGTGATGCAAATGGGGGATCAAGGGGTAAGGCCTGTAGCACAGGAATGGGCACCGCTCAGTCACGAACATAGGAAAGGCTGACTTCTGGGACTTGGGGTAATATCACTGCAAAAACAATCAAACTGTTGCCCTACCTCAGTTAACACACCATCCACTTTCTTGACCACAACAAGGGTAAATGACCACAGTGTCTGTTTCTATACCCTAGGTGTGTAATATCACTGCACACTGCTAAGAAAGAAATAAAGTTCAAAATCCCTTGGATAAAGAACCAAACTTGGTACGAGTGGTGCTTCATATCAGGATCAAAGGGCACAGATAAAAGGGGAGTCAATGTTACCATGCAGGGATGGCACCTATGTATGGTTTTGTGTCATGGTCTGAAGCAAGATGTAGTTTTGAGGAAGGCAGATGTCCCCACCCACTGACGCAAAAGAGCTACTGCAGAAGAGGCTGGCTCCTAGGGAGATTCACAAGGTGAGGAATATGTGGTTCATAGTATCTATCAGAAAAGTTCTGTTAACATCATGATAACATTATAAAATACAAAAAACTATCTATCCACAAATATTGTTTTGAAGTGGCTACACCCACACAAGTTTTTATTAGGAAGAATTTTAAAACCCTTTCTACATCTAAAGAATGTAAAACACACAGAGTTGTGCTAGAGAGGCTGTGAGGCATCAGGCACTTTAGTATACCTGTTATGGCATTGCCCGAAGTTGCACACTTACTGGGGACAGACCCTTATCAAGGCAGATCGGGCACTTAAAATCCTCAAGGGATCCGGTAGTGGTCAGCCATATGAGGGAAGAAAACAAGTTACTTACCTGTAACTTTGGTTTCCCAGTATTGGTAACTTTCATAGATTCCCATAGCTTGTACCATTCCCGTCACCGGAATTGGAGCCTCAGTAAACAAAAAATACCATAGCAGTAGGTACAAAAGAGAAAGAAAAGGCCTACGCCACACTTCATTTTGTAGCATATCAACCTCTTTTTCTAAAAGAGGCCAAAAACCTGCAACAACCAATCAGATTAGCCTCACCCCATAGAACTCTCCTGAGAGAACCTCAGATATTCGTAGCCATTGTGTAACAGTAACCACATCTGCTGAAGGCTGAGCTTTCCCAGGGGAGGAGGGTGGGCGCATGGGAATCTATGAAAGTTACCAATACTGGGGAACCAAAGTTATAGGTAAGTAACTTATTTTCTTGCCCCAGTATTGGAACTTTCATAGATTCCCATAGCTTGTATCAGAGTATCTATCAGTAAGCAATGAAAGCACATTGTGACAAATATTGAAATACCTCATTATCCATACATTCATAAGACGTAAATAGACATTGAAACAGTAGTCAGTAAACATTATCAGATACAAAATGTGCAATAATAGGAAGGAGGGAGAGAAAGAAAAGTTCACCGCTCATTGGAAGAGATTCCTCAGGACTGCCTGTCCCACTGCCACTTCACTCCTTGTGGAAGAGTCCAAGCCTTAATGCTTTGTGAACATGTGGGCAATGCTCCATGTAGCTGCCCTACAAATGTCCTCGATAGAAAATCCAGCAAAGAGAGCAGCAGAAGATTAAACTGATCTCGTGGCGTGAGCTCGCACATGTCTTTCTAGCGGCTTACCCGCCGCCTGGTGTCAATAGTGACTTGCACTTGAAATCCAATGTGAGATTCCTTGTTTTGAAAGGGGAAACCCTTTTCGAGGAGCACTATAAGCAACAAAGAGTTGTGAAGATTTCCTGAAATCCTTTGTGCGTTAAAGATAAAATTTCAGACCCCTCTGGACATCCAAGGAATGCAGAGACCTTTCTGCTGGAGACGTAGGTCGAGGGTAAAAAGATTTCAGAACTACTGCTTCATTCAAATTGATGCAACACTTGGCCCTGGGACATTGTCAATAGAGATGGAATGAGCCGTAGGTGAACCGGGTGATCTTGAGAGAGCAGGAGAAGCTCTGTGAATTAGAATTGGCAGGGCCATGCAGGTGCAATTAAAATCATTGTGCAGGGTTCTGTCTTGAGTTTCCCGAGTAGCCTTGGAACAGGGGAATTGGAGGAAAAACAAATGCGCCTGACCAGGCCATCGGAAGAGCATTCCCCAACGACCCACAAGGGTGATCCCTGCTTGCATAGAACAGGCATTTCCTGTTGTCTGGGGTTGCGAACAGGTCTATGGATGGAGTGTCCCAACGTGTGAAGACGCCGTCGAGTGTGTCCTGATCCAGTTCCCACTCGTGACAGACTGATTTCAGATGACTCAATGTATCCACTGTCGTGTTAAGGGTACCTGAAACCATGCAAAGCCAAACGAATTGCCCTGAGCTCCAGAAGATTGATGTGAAGAGTACGCTGCTCGGGCGTCCAATGATCGCCTACTTGTAGGTCCTGCAAAACAGCTCCCCAGCTCTCCAGCGAGGCATCTGTGGTCAGAACCAAGGGAGATGGAGCAATCCTGAACGTGAGACCTTTCGAGATATTGTCTTTGATAGTCCACCAATTGGCTGCTTCTCTCAAGAGGTGTGACCATTATCTTGTTGTCGAACGCACCTTCTGCCTGGCGCCATTGCATGCCCAGTTGTTCCTGCAAGGGCGCATATGCAGTCTGCAATGCGGAATTAAGGGTATGCAGGATGAAATCGATCCTAGGAGAGACTTGTATAGACGGACCGACCGGGATCGTCTTCTTTGCAATTGAAGAGCAGAAAGAATCAGCCTTTTTTGTCTTTCCTCCGATGGGAAAACCTTGCAGCATCTCGTATCCAGAATGGACCCTAGGAATCTGGCCGACCCGGATGGGCGAAGAACCGACTTGTCCTTGTTGAGTTGAAGACCCAGATGATTGAAAAGTTGAATGCAACTTTTGACTGCTTTTGAAGTTGCTTGAGAAGATGGAGCTTTTATTAACCAATCGTCTTGGTAGGGGAAAAACTTGTAGAGACTGCCTTCTGAGAAACGCTGCCACCGGGGCCAATACCTTTGTGAATATCCGTGGAGCGGATCTGAGCCCGAAAGGCAGGACTTTGAATTGAAAGTGGCTCTTGGCTACTGTGAAGCTTAAAAATCGTCTGCTAGCTGGGTGAATCGCAACATGGAAGTATGCATCCTCGAGATCCAGAGTCGCCATGTAGTCTCCTGGATGCAAGATATCATTATGGGATACCATCCGAAATGACAGTTTTAGGAGATAGGTGTTGAGCTCCCTCAGGTCTAAAATCTGGCACCATTTCTCCTCCGCCTTGCAAACCAGGAAAAACCTGGAATAGAATCCTTCTCCTCGTTGAGATAGAGGTACTGGCTCGATCGCTCCTTTGATGAGTAGTTAATGAGCTTCAAGACGTAGAAGATGTAGATGTTTTGATTCAGTGGCGCAAGGGGCTCTGGAAGGTGGGAGGTGTTGAAACTCCAATGTGTGGCCAAACCGGATGATGTTGAGGACCCACCGATCTGATGTTATGATCTTCCAGCTGCGGAGACCGTGTGATATCCTGCCCTCCACTGTTATTACCGGGGGTGAAGGATCAGTAGACAGAGCCGAGAGGCTGCTATCTCTCCCCTGACGCCCCTGTCGACCTCTTGAAGGTTGGCGAGAGAAAGACGCCGACTGGCCTTGGCGTTGAGAGTACTGAGGCTGGTGTAATTGCGAAGATTGTGAATAGGAGTAGCGTTGTTGGTATCCTCCTCTGCAGGTAAAAAAAACCTTTCCTCTTGCACTTTGCGATATTGTAATGTGCCCAAGGACCTTGCTGTTTCTGTGTCCTTCTTGATGTCTTGTAGTGCGTCATCTATATGCTTATCAAAAAGCATGTCTCCATCAATCAGTAAATCCAAAATTTTATTTTGTACCTCAGGGCAAAACCAGGTAGCCCGAAGCCAGCCTTGCCGCCTTAGGACAGACGAACCTGCCAAGGCGCGAAAAGCAGTTGTGGCAATGTCCATAGCACAATCGATAATTTCTGAAGGAAGATCGCTCCCCTCCTCAAGGATCTTCTTCGCATCCACCTTGGAACTGTCCGGCAGTTGATCCATAAAAGGAGACAAATCGCACCACATTTGGCGATCATATCGTCCCAAAATTACAAGTACATTGGAGGCTCGAACCAGGAGGCTGGACATAGAGGAAAATCTCTTGCTCACATTGTCAAGGCGTCTGCCCTCCTTATCTGGCGGTGTGGTAAGGGGTGCCAATGAGTTCTTTGACTTTCTCTGAGTCGCCTGTGAGATAACGGAGTCTGGCTTCAGTTGGCCAACCAGGCAAGCAGGACTATCATCAGGAGCCTTATATTTTTTCTCCAGTCGCGGTAGAACCGGGATAATGGTGGCTGGAGACTGCATCACCTTGATTTCTTCACTCCATACGTGCTCTATAATGGGGATAGAACGGATGGATTTCCTATAAGGTTCTTTGAAATCGTAGAGAAAACAGTCCGATTGTACTACCGAAATGGGAAGGCCAAACCTCTTTGAAGCTCTCTCCATAAGATTATGGAAACCTCTGGAGGAGAATCTACAGAATCTGGTAAAGGCGAAGCGGGATCTGTTATGATATATTCGTCCCATTCCCTATCCGGATTCGGGACATTTTCCACAGTCCGTTCATCATCTGAGGAATCATCATCTTCCTGCCCAGTGATGATATTCTGCTGTTCCTCCAAAGGTTCCAGCACTGGTGGTTGAGCTGTAGAAGTAGACGGAGGTGTTGGTGGTGGTGGTAGTGGAGGCGGTTGCATGGATTGAGAGGCTTGAGATGGAAATCTCCTTCTATAATCCAACAACATGATCTGCAAGTCACTTATCAGGGAAGACGGCATGGACAAAATACCTTGATGCAATTGTTCTTGAGGCCTATCCCGAGGAGGGAGTTGCCGTTGTTCCATGTAATAATCATCAGAGTCTGAGTCCTGGTATTTCACCTGGAGCTGGGATGGACTGTACGCATCACCATAAGGACTATCTTCGTCATCGGAGTACTCTTCGTCCAAAAGTAATGCAGGAGGTAATGGTGTCACCCTCCGCGGCGGAGATGTAATTTCCGTTGTAATTTGGTGTCTTTTAACAGTGATTTTTACTTTTTGCACCGCCGTCGGAGTCGTCATCGAAGGAATCGTCGTCGACGAAAGCACTGCGCTCGGAGAAAGGACAGTCGACGACGGACTGGAGCTCGACGCCAGTACCATCGTAGCAGTCGTAGTCACCACCGTCGTCGTCAAGGTTGTTACCATCGTCGAGGACACTGTGATAGGAACCTGCATCGTCGACGAAGTCGTCGTCAAAGCCGTCGACTGAGCGGAGATCGACGCCTGGTGAACTTCAGCAGCAGTCGTCGACGTAACTGATGTCGTCGTCGACAAACCGGTTTTCTTCGTCAATTTTCCCTCCTGAGGTACAGATGTTGGCTTTTTGAAAAGTTTTGCGTTCTCAGTTGGTGGTGAGGCAATAGAAGGTCTGAAACTACCTCAGGAACAAGTCCCTCCCTCTCCTTTACACCTCGGTGAGGAGATTTTTTGGGTCTGGGCCTGTTAGACCTATCGGAGGTCTTTTGGGAGCCCTTAGCAGGAGGTTCAGTTGAAGTTGAAGACCTACACCTCTTTTTAGTCGTCCTTGAAGATGTAGCGGAGGAGAAATCTTCGCTGTCACTTGAAATTACCTCTTTCCTTGACTTCATCTTCTGTAACCAGGTCAAAAGTCGTCCTTCCCAGTCTCTCAGGGTCTTGGTGGAGAAGGTTCTGCAGATTTTACAATCAGTGGCCTTGTGATCCAGGTACAAGCAATAAATACAATCCTTATGCTTGTCTTCAACATAAAGCCTATTTTTAGAACAGGTAGCACAGGCCTTAAATAAAGCTTTCTTTTCTTTATCAGACATCCTGAAGAGAATATAGTTGAAATCCAAAAGTTGTAGAGAAATCTGAGCAAAGCTCAGTGGAGGCTCCCTTAGCACAACGTGCGGTAGAAAATCGGAAGCTCTGAGGTTCTCTCAGGAGGGTTCTATGGGGTGAGGATAATATGATTGTTGTTGCAAGTTTTTGGTCTCTTTTACAAAAAGAGGTGGATATGCTACAAAATGAGGTGAGGCCTTTCTTTCTCTTTTGTACCTACTGCTATGGTATTTTTTGTTTACAGAGGCTCCCATTCAGACGACGGGGAATGATGCAAGCTATGGGAATCTATGAACGTTCCAATACTGGGGCAAGCTGGTATCTGATCACTGTGGGGCAAAAAAGTCATTTTGTCACTGATGGTGGCCACCCAAGTGATCTTGCTACATTGGGGTTCGCCAATAGTTCCTTCATCAGGGTAATGGCTGCTTTAAATGTGGGCTACATTAGCAAAGGAAAATATCTTCATAATGCTAGAAAACAAAACTAAGCATATGAACGAGATTAGGCCCCTTTAATAGGTATACTAACTTGATACTTTGGATCTCTGAAGTGCCCAAAAAATCGGAGTACTACAGCTCACCCAAGGAGAACGTACACATACATAAGAGAGGATACTGGGACTTAAGGAGCAGAGGGTCTGCTACCCTTTCTGAAAATATTGTCTATCCTAGAATCAGCAGCTGGTAACATCTGGAGTGGAGAATTTCGGGAGGGAGGGGAAGAATGGGAAGGGGTGCGAGGGCATTAGGTTATTGCTGTAATTCTGGTTTCTTTTTTTCTCTTGTAGTATTGATAGTCTTATTTAACTTTACCAAGCATTTGCATGGCAACCTTGCTGCTAGCTAGTGGGGTGTGCGTGACCTTTCATCAAAACCCAATAACCGAGGTAAACTGCAAAAAATAACAAGCATTTGCAATGCAATACGTCTCGCATTATTAAAGTTTGAGCTATTGGCATTTGTAAATAATGCAACACCAATAGCTCAAACTTTAATAGGCTCTTAACACCAACAGACTCTGTACCAACCAAGGCACTACATGTCTCTAGTTTCACAGCGCCAACCACTTGTTTATAGCATGATGGCGACCCCAAAAGTACTGCTACATTAAAAAATTTACTTATCTGATTGCACAACAAGAGTTATTATTCCCCAACGCAGTTGTACTCCTTGTATAGACCCACGTAGGATTACGGTAAAAGTCATCCAGTCTGGTGTGAAACCAGTCAATGCAAGAATAGCCCAGTAGCGATAGCCTAACTCACTGTTCTATGTTATAAGCTAAAGAGAGGTGTGTGGGGTTGGTGGGTAATATTCCTATGTGATAAGTGAATAATCACAGCCCTATCTTGACATTTTTACGGTTGCCTGGAAATCGCTGGCGGCAAAGAATCTGCAGCAGGTGCTTTAACATCCACAATATATTATGGAGACATGGTGCCGCCCCGAAGTCAGCGCCTGGTGCAATGGCACCGTTCGCACTGCCCTAGTGCCGGCCCTTGATTCAGAGGTCTACGTGGATACACACAGCTTAAGTGAAACACACAATTGGGGGAGGGGCACGACAGAAGCAGTTAACAGCGTACATACAGGCATGTACCCCCCTCCCACCTCTTCAAACAAACTGGGGATCCGCATGGCAGGCACCCGACTTTTAGCAGCCCGTCTAACAACCCAAAAACATTTTTTTAACATACACGGTCTGTGGTTGGTCTGTAAAAAGAACAGACAGCATAGGCTCTCAGCTCAACCAGCCAGTGCCCCCCTGAGTCAATGAGAGGCCCGCTTGTGCCAGTGACAGCAAGCAGGGCCCGACTGGCCATAGCGGTCACCGGGCAATTCCCCGGTGCACCGCACGGGTGGGGGCCGTTTTTGTTACAGGGCCGTTTTTGCAGCATAGCTGCAAAATCGACCCTGTACCAAAATCGGCCGAGAACCGGCCCCGGGAAAGAGCTCGGCGCAACCTCCAACCCCCCCCCCCCCCCCCCCCCCGCCCCCCTCCCCGAGTGGGGTGGGGGGCCGGCCGAGCACTTGGCCAGGGCCGGTTGTGGTTCCCAGTCCGGCCCTGACGGCAAGCGGCACCACTGCCCCACTGCACGACAGTGTCCAGCAATGGTGTCACCCAGGCCGCCGACAGCCCGGGTCCACCAGCGTCATCCTCTGCCAGGAACCGGAGGCCACTTGCACAGCTCCAAGTGCGAGAGGAACCAGCTAGCGCTGCCAGTGCTATTAACCAGCTAACTGGTACTTTAGTTACCAACCAACCTTGGAAGTATAAAAGCTGAACTGGCCCCGCCGAAATCCTCCCTTCTATATCAGTAAGAGACACCACCATATTAGTAAAAAAAAAATACATATCACTAGAATGAACAGAATACATAGAGATGCCCACAGATGATGCCACAACGAAAAAGCAGCCCAAGCGCATGGCCATAGGCATCTTTAGGACTGTGCCCAATAAGTAACTAAGAAACGCGAGTCAGAGAACACCATTTCACTGAAGATCTCCTGCTAGCGCCTTACTGCAGAGACTGCAAGCTCCAGGCACTGGATGTGGCTGCTATAGATGCATTCAGAGCTACTCAGGGTTGGACTCGATAGAAGAAAAACAGACTTCGAGAAACAGAGTGCTGAAGGAGGTCTAACAATCCCGGAATGGATAACCTGTTCCTGCCACTAGGAGCCACCAATAACCCTAATCCTACCGAGGTCGGTCCGAAGCACCGGTGTATGAGTTGTCCGTACCAGGATATGGTTCTGTGACACACAGAGCTCAGCAGCAGGCACCTTAACATGGATAGTTGGACTGGAACCCGTGGAAACCAGTCAGCCTTGCAGGTGCAGGGCCGCGGATCCATCGGAAAGGCACTGCAGCTGGGAATCTGCGCGCCATTGGAGCAGGCACTGGAGCCCCTGGGCTAGCTCAGTGAGCTGGAAGCAGGCAGGTGGCACTGGAGCCCCTGAGATAGCTCAGTGAGCTGGAAGCAGGCAGGTTACACAGCTCTCCAAGGACGGCGCATGGATTTGTTAAATGAGCTCAGAGAGTGGCGCCTTGAAGCTGTACACAGCGCTCTCCAGTAAGCACACGGACCCGCAGAGCTATCTTTCTAAGACTAAAAGCCATAGCGAGCAGGGAACACACATTTCTACAGCAGGTGCTTGGACCCAGTCAGCCGCCTCGGGACCAAAGGCCGCCTGTTGCACACAGACCTCTCTCTGCACGTTGTAGGGAAAGCTGCATAAAGCATAAAGAGTGAACAACAGAAACCTATATAATGGATGACAATGAACCAGACGTACCAGGGCCAATCTTTGCAGGTGCCGCAGGCATCCTCTTGGGTCACTACGGGAACATGTATAGAACTCCAAGTATACCATATATTTACTCCAAAGCCTCATCACTACATTTCATTGAATGTTGTGATAGTTTGATGCATTTTACTTTCATGTTGGAAAAAGGCATCAGCAATACCCAAAGATTTGTAAAAAAAAATATCTTCAAAACTTTAAACAGAATGTAAAACTGCCTGTGGACATGTCAACTTAAGGGCGACACATGAGTCCTGACCACATTAAATAATTCAATAGGTCTCGCATTTGCGAGAGTTTCCTACCGGCATTGTAAATGACAATGTCTTATTTATTTGCTTAAAAAAAAACATGTATAAAAGGAATTGTTATTTAATGCCAATAGCTTACACTCTCATAAATGCGAGACTTATTGTCTTGCAAATGCGTGTTTCCATTTGCTCTCCGAGCTGTGCTGTGCTTTAGCATTACTGCACACTCTGCCGCCACTGTGCCCACGTCTCTTTCTGTTGGAAACGCAGCTTTTAAACGCGATTACACACATTGACACTCCGCGATCACACGCTAACGCTTGTTATGGTAATGGCTGAAAGAATAGGGTCGGCAACTTGAAGAAGTCACCTATACTCGGAGAAAACAGAATAAAAGCAAACATTGGCAAAGCCAATAGGTTTCGCCTCTGCGAGATCTATTGGCTTTGTAAATAATTTGTAGACATGTTGCACAGCAGCGCGTGCTGCTCAGCAACATTTCTGAAAGTAAGGAAAATAAAACCAGTATGAGGCGGGCAGCGCAAGCCCAGCAGGGTTTCTTGGTGCTGTAGAATGAGGGTTAAAGCGAAAGGCTCAGAAATGCAGTTACTGATCGATGATTACCGTTGTTTTTACATATGAAAGTATGCATATGTGTGCTTGTCTGTTTGTGCTTGCTGCTTACGTGTGCCGCACATTGATAGAAATGGATGGACAGGAGGATAGCCAATGAATTGGTTTTACTTATTTATATTTTTAGAATAAAACAGTTTATAATTTGAGACATGAACGTTGTGTAGCGCCTTCTCAAAAAAGAAAATGAAACAACGCAATTGTATTTCACATCCTTGGCTTTATTAAAAGTAAAATGTGTCTTTGCAGGGCGAGTTATCCCACGCCATGGAGGTTCAGATTCAGTGGTAGGAATCTCACTCAAGCACTGGGGCCCTGACCTTTGGAGGCAAAGGGCGGAAGGGTTATTAAAAGGATTCTGCTGTTCTTAAACGTAACAATTGTATTTGAGGGGAATATAACACTGAACATGTCGTTCACATAAATCTGTTTAATACAAATCTGTTTAATACATGTAAATTGACGAGCAGATGTTCAGCATCCGAGCTATTTACAACAAGCCAAAATAACAAGTAACACCGATGTGGACAGGGTGTGGCGCAGCTCTTAAAGATGCTGACTGGAGCGCTCAGGCTCCCAGTTAGAGTCTCGGTGGCACCCCGTGCCCACTAGGCCAGGATGAGCAGTGCCCTCTTGGACACCATGACGGTGAAAGTGCCGGAGAACTTTTACCGCGGACAGAAGGAGCCGCTGCAGACCGCAACTTTTACCGCGGACAGAAGGAGCCGCTGCAGACCGCAACACTGACCAGGTGCTGCTATACGACTCACACTGGCCCTCTCTCTCCATCCTGATAGCTGGCCAGAGCATCTACAATGGTAATATCGAAAAAAATTACGTTTGGTGAGCCTTGCCAGAGAAAAGAAAGGCGCGGCTCGGCAAATTCTATTTTTTCAATATTGTAATTTTTTTGTAAGGAACTCGTGCCGCGCTGCTTATGAAAAGTGCACCACCAGTCAATAAAACTCCTTAAAAGCACAAATACGATCTTGTGTACACCACACATTTATAATACAAGTTAGCAAACTGCCACATATGCAACCACAACTTACCCGTTACCCCATAACCAACGTCAATCCCGCGAGTGATGTGTGCGGCCGCCACTGCAGCACGGGGTGCCGGCTACTTAAAAAAAAAAAAAAGAAGAAGCACAAGCAGGCGCCACTGCAAGCCATGTGTTTCTATGATCGCGCCCGTGTGTGCTCGCTAATAGAAACCACGTGACAGCCTATTGGTGTCTATTACGCGCACCAAGCGCATAATAGACACTAATAGGCCGTGGGCGGAGCAACGCGCCCGCCTTTGGCAAATTGTGTGCTGTCTTTTATAAAAAGACAGCACGCAAAGGCCAATGGGGTAGCACAATAGGAATCACACACGCCCAAGCGCGTGCGATTCCTAGGTCAGTGCTAAAACCCCGTTTTGGATTACAAAATGCCTCGCGCTGCGAAGCACTGCTTCGCAGTGCAGCGCAGGTCGCGAGACCTATAAACTATTTAAAAGAGAATTCAAAAAGGATGCAATATGGAGGAGTGAAGGAAACAATAGAGGGGAAGGTTGAGGCGGTTTAAATAAAAAAACATAAGCGAGAAGGGTCTCGGAGGTGCAGGGGAAGAAATGGATGAGATGGTGGAGGGGACAACACTTACAGCATGCAGCAGTGGTGTGAAGAGGAAGCACCACACAAGCAAGAGAGTTAAGAACACCCATTTTCTCCCATGGGGCTCTACTGGCGAAAGAAACAAGCACTGGCAAAGTCAATAAGTCTGGTGCTAGTGCCAGCCTTTTGGCTTCGTCAATGCTAGTTTTGTTTTGTCATGGTTTTTGAACAACTTTACTGATGCAGAAACTGCTGGGGTCTCATCAATTATGGGTATGTGGATGTATGGCACAGGCCATACTAATGAGATAATGTTCATGCACAATAGCTAAAATAATCAGGTGGGTTAGGTTAGATTTTTTTTTCTGGTCACCAAATGCTGCGAAATGCATTGGGCCAAATTGATTAAATCTGGTCACTATTCTATTAATAATGTAAGCTTTCTGCAACATACAGACGGGCCCTTGAATAACAATATTAGATATCTGATATTTCTTTATTGGTGGTTTAAAGAGCTTGTTCTACTGTTGACAGGCAATTTTGGAGTCCCTCAAATTGAATGATGGCTCTGAAATGGAGGGGGTTGTTTGACAGACCAAGGCACACCTAAGAGACAGTTTTGTTGCCTAGAGTGAAAGGAAAGTAAATATAAAATTTGCATCAACACCTGCACTCGGGACCTATGCGTACAACATAAGATCTTGGAAGTTCAAGTACAGCTCATTCATAAGGAAGTCTTGAATCTTTTGCCCATTAGTCAAGTAGTTTTTGAGATTAAATAAGATTGGGAAGACCATGGGATGGAACTTTCCAAAGTGAAAAGTGGCTAACAATACTGACCAAATCAAAATTTGAGACATTATCTCTGGAAACCTTATGGATCCATTGGCCATTGGTCATGTCTTTATAGAATATTATAAAAACATATATGATGACAAAGAAAAGACTCGTGGAATGCATTAGTTGTGAATCAGAGTTTGTAATTTATGTACATGAAGAAAGATTCATAGACAGCACTACCAACGAAGTGAAACAAAGAATACTGAAGCACTTATGAGTAATGAAAAAACAGACTTCAGTTATCTTCTATTCAACATTATTGGGAAAAACATACAGATTTAAAGTATCATGGAATTTAACATCTGTAAAATTCTCAAGAGGTGGCGGCCGAGAACAAAAATCCCAAGGGAGGAGTCCAGATTAATACTCCAAACTGAAGTAGTACAATAGGGCCATACTCTGGATGCAGAACTGCATTTTCACTTATATATGCACTCTATGTCCAACCCACCACAGTGGATTCAGCGAAAACCCTAGGCATAACTCTCAACTCCAATCTCAACATGCAGCATCATATCAGCAAGGCTACTAAGGGAGCGAACTTCTAAATCAATACCCTGAGGAAACTTAAACCCTTCCTACCAGCCAAAGACTTCCAAACTGCAGTACAAGCACTAGTAATCCCGCGAATTGAATACGGCAGCACCGCCCTCTGCGGTCTCCCGTTAACCACTACTGCACCCCTAAGAGCCTCTCTAAATGCTGCAGCGAGACTCATCACTGGATCAAAAAAACACTCGCATATCTCCCCTGACTTGAAATCACTGGACTGGCTGCCTTTTGAAGCCAGAATACATTTGAAAATCGCCTGCATGACACACAAGGCTCTACACCTGAGCTCTCCCGGATACCTCACTCAGAAGCTGTCAATCTCTGGCGGCTCTAGAAACACTAGAGGCACAAACAATCTTCTGCTAAAACCTCGAAGATTCCGGAAGGAAAAAGTGTATAAACGCTCTCTCTCAGGAATGGCACCCAGGATCTGGAACTCACTCCCTCCTGAAACCAGGCTCATCTCCTCCATCACACTTTTTAAGAAAGAAGTAAAAGCTATTTTTATGGCCAAATACACTTGACATATTAGCGTGGATCTGGAAAGACTCTACACCGATCTGTATTATTCTGTTCGAAGTCTATGACTATGTATTTCACCTGTATTATTGACGCTACTGACTATCTATGCACACATTTAACTGTAATATTTATATTATTGATGTGCTGTACTACTTTGCTCCCTCACGTACCTACCCTTCCCACTTATTATGTTTAATTTCACTCTCTTGTTGGTATTCCCGGCTTTGTAAAGCGCTCTGATATCTGCAAAGATCTTGTTCGCGCTATATAAAACTTTCAAAATAAAATAAATAAATAAAATAAATATGGGCAGGTGATAAAAGGACTGGAAAAGAAGGAGTTCAGAACATAGGGGGCAAACGTATGAAATGGAGATGCACTCCTTGTGCATCCCAAACTAACTCACGACAAACATGCATCACTAAATGAAAAGAACTTCTTTAACAGTTACCTCACGAGGATAAACAGATAACTGCATTCCCAGGTGACAAACAATTGCATTATTGAGAAGTAAAAAGACGATAAGAATTGAAATCACTGAGAACGACCAACCATAAATATTTTTCTCGCAACTGGCAATCGCACTTTACATCAAGAAATATATATGGAGAACCGAGGCAAAAATATTTATGCACACATGGAAGACAATCTATACAGCATGAACAGAACAATTGCAAACAATCAACTGCATGATCTGAAATGAGTAGTTACCATGAACTTTTCAGTACATAAATTAGGGAGTGTACTTATAGGAGTAGGACACAATTGCACAGAGTAATCACATATGGTGAGAAATGGTTGCTAGGGCTTGCCAGGGCACCCTACCTTAGGGTAGCAGTCTAGTTATTTTGCATTGAAAAGGTAGAGGGACTTTCAACAGACTATCACTGTAGGGTGGACTATATGGTCTAGTTGAAGGCTCTGTAGTCAAAACGCACTGGCCATTATTTTTTGCACGTTTTACAATAAAGGAATTATATTAACTAATAAATAAGAAACAAAGCATGTATTGCCTTGTTGCCTTTTCCTTCACGGTAGTGAATGCAGGACTGAATGGGAATTCTACAGTATTAAACGTCAATGCCATGTACGGCACCAGAAGCAGATGTATTTTTTTTTTAAAGCAAGATGAGCACCTATTAGCCGGTATTGGACTGACCCTAAACAATAGTGGATTCATAAACTGACCAGGCATAGTAAATTGAACACTATTCTGCCAGACAGCATAGCGGGTGCAACAGGTTTCACTTTGTTAAAACAAAAAGCAGTAAAATGTACCTCCAGGAGAAGCGTCACACGGACTACACCTTCTGCCTCGGACACCAGCTGAGAGTGCAGTGAAGGCCCTTCCCCTACGCCAAAAAAGCCTTAGAGCGCCAAAGCTTGTGCTTTTATGCAATGTGTAGAATGCAGGAGATAACAAAATTAACCCTTAAAATTTGCCCTTCAGCTCTACCCTAGCAATAGCGTCCCCGCAGCGGAGCTTTTACAGAGAGGCTGGGAGGGTTGGGGTTTAACAGGCGGAGTGTGGTGGATGGACAACTAATAGGGGAGAGGAGGCAGCACGAGAGGAAGAGAGCTAGAAACACATGCATTCTCAAAGTGATGAATGGAAAAGAAAAAAATAGTTTCTTAAAATGTGAGCAGCGGAAAGATACGAAACCAGTCAAATCAGAAGGGTCATTATGAAGCAATAATCCAGGGGAAGGACAAACACAAGAAGAGGAAGGCAAGCACTCCAGGATTTTGTGAGTTGCAAAAATAAAATAAAAATAACCCCAAAAAACATTGCGGTATTGAGACTTATGTAAAAGAAAACTGCGATTTTAACAAAAGCGACTGCAAAAATTGGTAACCCCCCACATATTTGGAAGCTTAATTTATTCTCTCTCTCTCTTTCCTCCTCTGCGACACCACAATGAGATTTCCAGCAGGGGTCCTATTGCCCTCCCTTCACCTACTTGTCCCTGACAGTCATTCTCTTTTCCTTTTGCCACCCTTCCCCCATCATCTTTCTACTCTCTCCTTCTCCCAGCATCACAATGCAGCGTGAAAAACAAGCTGCTGCAAGGAGCGCTTAGATGAGCATCGGCCACCCTCCTTCCATCTTACATTAAAGGTGGAGAGGGGCACCAGAACAGCTACCTCAAGCAGTATGTATGTCAGCTGGGAAGCAACATATCTGGAACGTGCAAGAGGGAGCATACATATTAAACTATATTCTGCACGCTCTTGGGCATCAGACATCTCGAACCCCAGCTCACACTTGCAGTGTGGTGCTGGTTTGCTGGCTGGGCAACAGTATCTTTGTGACATGCACTTTTTGTGCCCGTTTTAAGAATACCAAAAAGTTTGTCACTTTGACCGCAAATTAGTTTTGTGGCTCCACAATTAGGCAAATCAGGCCGCGATGTCCTGAGGATCAGGGCAGGTCATTGAATAAGAAGCAAGCAAATAAGTAACAATGATCCCACCAATGGAAGGGCTGAACGCCCACTCTAAGCTCACAGTAGGTTTTTCATAACGAGACCGCATCCACAGTCTGGTAGGCGAGACCGAAAAAAGTAAGGCAATGAAGCAAAAAAAATGTTCCAAGGCTAGGTGTAAGTATGCTTGACCACTATTGCAGTTCAACTTTCAAAGCATGTGTTCCTCCTGATAAATAGCTCAAAGCATTCAAAGAACCTAAGGTACCGAGTAACAGAGTTATGAAAGAAATAGTAAAATATCATCCTCTACTGATGAGATGAAAGCCAATCAACAGGCACTGGATAAACTACTTCGTCTATATATGTACAGCAGCACAAGACGATCTATCTAGATTTAAAGCACACAATTCCATCCACGCCGCGGCAAGAGCTTTTACATGATTTCGCAGAGTTGAAAGATTTGAAGTCTGCTACAAAAAGACAGTCTCATTAGATGGACCCAGTGTCCCTCTCCAAAATGCTATTTCACTTCTTCTGGCAATTCTGAAATCTACAGCTTACATTGCTCTTTTGAAGATCCGTGTCTCTTGCATAAAAAGTCCAACTCTTTGCAGGCTCATCACTTTTCTATATATGAGGCCCGTTCAGAATGCTGCACTAAAGTATGTTTGGCACATTCATTCATGCAGGTGAGCAACTGTATTTCAAACCAATGCAGAAGCATTTGTATTAATATGAAACGTCACACATTCTACGAGTGATGCATCTTTCTAACTAATCAAACGCCTCTGTCGTCTTCTGTAAGCCTCGGGTGTACTGAATTAAATTAATGTATTATGCATACCTGTGCATCTTTGAAGTACATTTCATACAGCTGAATGGTTCGTCGGCTGGCTTGACTTCCATGATAGACAACCACATTCAACTCCGTCCAGGTGCGAAACTCCCGTTCCCAGTTGGGAATTGTGGACAAGGGGGCAATGACTAAAAATGGGCCTTGAATTCCCTTCAAATATATCTCATAGAGAAATGTAATGGACTGGATAGTCTTCCCTAAACCCATTTCGTCTGCTAAAATGCAGTTTCGCCTAAAATTAAAATAACAGTAAAAACGAAAATTAAAATCATTAACGTACAACATGTACTTATACTTCAGGAAAACAAATCACAAAAACGTAGAGAAGAGAAACTTGTGCAAAGGGTAAACCACATACAATCCAAAAATAGTTAAGATTTTATACGTTTTATAGAGTGACGTTATAGTTTTAAAGTTCTGCAAGGCTCTACTCCGCTCAAACTATTAAGTTTCCGTAAAATACCAGTTGCTGAAATAAGACAAAAAAACAACTTACATGTTATACCAATTGAACAAAAGCCAGTTAACTCCCTCCAACTGGTATTCCCTGAGATTGTTATCGTTTTTATACTCTCTGGAACTCTCCGATTTCTTCCACTCATCAGCAGGAGGTCGCTCCTGTTTCAAATACAGTAAATCCCATTAGTGGTTTCCGAAAGGCCACATTACTGTGCTGTTTTCAAATAAAACTGCAATGCGGCTTGCCAGCTCTTACCACACGCTCTGTTGTAGGCTGCCTAGTCTTCAGTGCCTCAAATTCGTCAATTTTGACTTGGTCTATATCCTCCTTCACTTCCCATGTGCAATCTTCGTACGGAAGCGAGCACCACTTCACCAAATAGTGCATAACCGGCTGTGTTTTATATTTACAAAAGAAAAAAAACATAATATATTATATTAATTACAACAGTTACTAATTTTTACAACAAAAATAATTATTACGTTCAGAATCAATTCATAAAAAGGAACGGGGAACATATAGCATACAATAATCAAGCACTTGAAAACATTTGATCTAAATCTTTTTTTCCTGACCAAGTAATACGTAAAATACACTGCTTGACGAGTGGTAGCAATGCTTGGTATAATGACTCGCATGTCTTCTGTTACATTCTTCTGACCGCTCATCATTTAACAAAATTAAGACAAAGTTTGGGCATTTGCACATTTCATAGTAATTTCTCTCATTAAACCGACCCACACAAGTGAGGTGTCATTGGTACAGGAAGAATACGGGTAATTCTTGGTGGAAGGAAGTTTGTGGCTTCCCGCAGGGTTCAGAATTTTCCATCACAGAAATGTGAGGAAAATGTGGCTTGTAATTTTTTTTAGTCAAACTTTGAGGTTTTAAAGAGATTCTGGATAGAAGAACCTGGTAAGAGCTACACAAGTCACCCCGTACTGGATTCCCTCAGTTATCTGGTTTTACAAAATTTACAGGTTTGCTAAGTTTTCCTAAGTGCCAGTTGAGCTAAGGCCCAAAATCCACAGCTACCCACTTAGCAAACAACTGGGTCCGTTTTGAGTGGAAAAATAGGATCTATCCATGTTGCGTATTGTTCAGTTTCCTGTTGCAGGCACTAGTCCTACTCACACAGGTGAGGTAACCATTTTTATCAGGACAGGTGGGAGCATAGAATAGTCAGATATTTGTTTTTACCAATTAGATTTCCCTGCATTGTGCTTTCCAAATGTAAGTCAGTGTGTAAGGAAGAAGATATATTGAAAAATACCCTCTAAACATATGCTCGTACGGGTACACACAAATTCAGAGATGTACAAACAACCACTGCTCCTAAATTTCATATCTTGTTTCCATTTCAGAAATACATAGGTTAGCTTGATATCTATTTTCCACTCTACATATTTTACCATATGAATTAATTTATGCTCAGTACACAATGAAAAACCATTGAACGATGCAGCTCAGTTGTTGGCTCTGTGTACCTAGGGTTCTAGGAGAACTTACAAACCCTATATCCCCACAACCAAAACGGTCTGACAAACGTAATGGTATATTGCTTTTGTAAATCTGCTGTTGTGACAAAGTTACAGATGAAAACATGGTCACAAATTACAGTTTTTTTCTACTCATTTTCAACTTAAAAAAAATTCAGCAGTTGTCTCTTTGGGGAAAACCTTGTGGGACGTACAAATATGACCTCTTGCTGAATTCTGAATTCGGTCTACTTTTCAGAAATATATATATAGCTTTCTTGGATCACCCATGGGTTTCACACTGGTTTCCACTACAAGCTGAAAGAAGGTTAAAAGAACAAAAAAAAAAAAGGAAAACGGCCCACCTCTTTGAAAAATGCCACAACTGTGGTTAACTTTTTTTTTTAATTCAGCTCTACATGTCCCTGAAAGCTGGGAGGATGGGGACTTTAGCACAACAAACCATTTGTTGCCGCCATTTTTATGAAAAAAAGACACTTTATCCAAAGTCCTTTTTCCTATTTTTTCGAAAAACTCAAAATGTAGCTATATTTTAACTATTTTCTCGATCCCCTCCAGGAGAATCCACAACACCTTGGAACCTTTAGAATCCCCTGGATATTCTAAAACAAGGATGGAAATTTGGCATGGACAAATTGTTTTGGAGGCCCAAGCAAGAAGTACTCCAAATAGCCAAAAAGAGGGGAGAGTGCAAGGGAGGGGCACAGCAGTTAAAGGGCTCATAACTATGAAAAAGTTGTTTATTTGTTTTTCTAGCGGTTTCCTATCCTGGAATTGACTTTAGTAAATGTAATACTGTAACCCAGAGATTTCCAGCGGAGCAGCCAGCCTTGCTATGGTGAAAATAGCTTTTGGGGCTGTTTCACTGTAAGGATATGTTTTACACTCAATTCCTCCATGTTCTGCTTTTAAATACCATGCGCCATGCCTTATGGGTAATACGCCCTTCAAACGGGTGATTTAAACATGTTTACAAGCAAGGTTTTGAACTTGTCAAAAGGGGTTATTTTGACAGGTCAAATTCACAGTTTAAAACTGCAGTCATATTTGCATTGTCAGTGTAGTGGGTGGCACAATGGTTGCTACAGTCCATTAGTGACATTTATCTCTCAGGCCCGGCTACATGTTTTACCATATACTAGGGAATTGTAGGTAAGTTAAATATGCCAATTAGTGGTATGGCAGTATCACCATGGTGAAAGGGGGGGCACAGGCACTTTATCATTTGTTATGTGTAAAGTGCACAGAGTTCTACAGCCAGCAAAAAGGCTAAAAATCCTGCATGACTGCAGAAAGGACAATTTTGCTACAACTAAGGAAAGTTTTACATTGGGCGAAATAAACTTATTTGGAGTCTATATAAGATGGGATATCAAAGTAATACTCGCGTCAGGAAATGGCCCAAAACACAGCATGAATACATCATATTTTCCCCTCAGAGCAGACCCATTTTTTGTTTTTGCAAAGTGGGTAGCTGTAGATTTTGTGCCTTAACTCAGGCAGCAACTAGGTAACCCTAACAAACATGCACATTTTTCAAAACACATATATATATTACCTACTGGCGGTCGCCAGTAGGTATATATAGTTAGGATTTTTTCTCTATGGAACTTTTGAAAATTCTATGTCTAATAACTTTGGCGTTTGTGGACGGAATCGGCTGAAATTTTCAGGAAAATGGCACATTTTGTCTGAGCAGCCCCTGAAAATTTGGGGGGGTTCCGTAAAGGGGGGGCCGAGAAAAAAGGGGGGTCCCAAAACGCGTTTTTCCCATTCATTTTTCCATAGGGCCTTTGGCCTCACTTTTAGCTCGAACGGCTGAATGGATTTACACGAAACTTGGCAAAATTATAGGGACTGTTAGCCCGATGTGCCTTTGCTGGGTATGTGCTCCAGTGGATTTTGAGAAATTAACGTTTAAAAAAACAGATATATCTGTGACAGCGTCCCAGATAGCGCACCAGATCGCGTACTTTTCGCGTAACGGAGCTTTGCGTAGCGAAGCCGATTGGCTCTCCGGTGTCTGTCAACATTCTAAACAGTCCGGTGCGGCCGCCATCTTGTCTCTCGGGAGGATCGAGAGACAAGAGGAGGAGAAAAACGAAGGGGGAATTTAATGAAAGGGGGCAAGGTAGATCCTTCTTGACCCCCTAGGAATGATTTTGGGGTTATTAAAGGGTTCCGTGGGGCAAATAATAAAAATTTGATTTTTCGCGGTAGAAGCGCTTCTCGGTGCGCGAACCGGGTCGCAAACTGGTAGCGAAACGTGAATTCGCCATTTTGTGTTTCGATTTAATTAAATTACTAGGTATAAGGGGGTACGGGAGACGTATCCTGACCCCTTATGTTTTCTGAGGGTGGCTGAGGAGGCTCATATATGTTGATACATGTCTTCCAGCGGCTGTGCGTGAGCGTTTTTTTTTTTAGCTGCGTGACGTCTGTTAACGTTCGATTCGATGGAAATCAGGAACTGTTGACCGCCATTTTGTCACTGCAAGTAAATATTTTGTTTTAAATAATTGTTATAAATTATTCCTTATTGATAAACATTGTCTGCGCCATCTTGCCTTTTTTGCAATGCCACACTTTTGTTGAGCACGGCAGTGTTATGTTGTGAATTACTTGTCATATCACTTTAACTGTGTTCATTCCACATTCCATCTTATAGTGTTCTTACCCAATGTTCTTTCCAATGTATTCCAATGTTATTCAACAGGCAGCCATTTTAGATGCCTTGACCAGACCTACTCTCGGCACGCCGCCGATCCTCAGCATGGCTCCCCACCCTCGCAAGCATCTCCCCCGCGCACTGGTCACCCCCGCTCTCCCTCTCATGCATAGGCCAGAAACCTCCTCCCATCTGCGCTGTTCGTGAGCGTTTTTTTTGTTGCTGCGTGACGTCTGTTAACGTTTGATTCGATGGAAATCAGGAACTGTTGACCGCCATTTTGTCACTGAGATTAAATATTTTGTTAAAAATAATTGTTATAAATTAATCCTTATTGATAAACATTGTCTGCGCCATCTTGCCTTTTTTGCAATGCCACACTTTTGTTGAGCACGGCAGCCATTTTAGATGCCTTGACCAGACCCACTCTCTGCACGCCGCTGACCCTCAGCATGGCTTCCCACCCTCGCAAGCATCTCCCCCACGCACTGGTCACCCCCGCTCTCTCTCTCATGCATGGGCCAGAAACCTCCTCCCATCTGCGCTGTTCTCTGAGAATCACACCCTGTGCCCGCTCGACACCTCCCTTTCACCCTATTCACTACCGCACCCTCTGACACTCCTCTTCCTCTGTGTCCGATTGTCCAGGCCGGTCCCAGGCTATCACCTAGTCCTGCAGGTGTAGTTTATGGCCCCAGCTGTAGAGAATCACCCCTCTTCAAAGGAGTTACAGTAGATCAAGGCCCCCACCCGATGAGATCCATCACACCACACGCGTGGGGTGGCGCGGCGTGAACGGGCCTCCCCAGGTGGAGGCTCGTCTGCTGTACTGGGGCGCCCCTTTACCGTTTCAGTTGCCATTCCGCCCGCTTTTGCTACACTGTGCCTCATCCTCCATTCAGCTGGTTATCGCCCGCTCTTGCGGCTACAGCGTCTCGCTCACCATGTAGTTGAGTTGCGCCCACTCTTGCGGTGCAGCGATAGGCGGCTGCTACTGGACTCTTAAAATGGCGGACGGCTCTTCGGATTTGGGCCTGGTCCACTAAAATGGCCCTGGGACACCTTGGAACTCGGATGTCCCCTGAGCCTTGTAGATTCTACAAAAGTCTTGAGGGCCCCCGACTCCTGCAGTCTTCCGGTTGGGAGCGGCTGCCATGATTGCTCGCGGAATGACCACGACGGAGCCACGAGATGGTGGTGCTCTCATGCTGACCCCAGCTTCAGTCTGAAACATCCAGAAACAAGGTGGGGCTTTCATCGTTTGGGAAAAAAAAATGTTTTAATCAAATGAAAAGTGTTATTTTTAGGTCATATGATCAAGCCTTCTATCATTAGGAAACCAAAAGTAAAATGAACCAATTAAAAGTTTTATAAACAAGTCACATGACCTGTTATGCTTACGTTACGCGCTGGTATAAAAAGCGTAGAAAATCCGTTGGGCACGTGAGGCGGCGTCAGTAGCGGACCGATGTGCGAATAGGTCGAAGGCAGCACAACGCGCCAAGATCCGGATGGCACCGAGGTGGTGTTCAGCAAGTTGCCGCACTCGTGTGGCCATCCTACAATGCTGCGCCGAAAGTCGGCGTGGGGCGCCCCGTTGGCCTGTGAGGTCGCGTCAGTCAGTGGGGGCTGTTTGAGAAAGCAATGTGATGCTGTGCGTCGCCCCCAAGATGGAGGCTCCTCGGCTACAATGGGGCGCCCCTTGGTGTTTCACTCGCTATCCAGCTGAGTTGCGTCCGCACTTGCGGCTACAGTAGGCCGAAGGCAGCACAACGCGCCGAGATCTGGATGGCACCGAGGTGGTGTCCAGCAAGTTGCCGCACTGGTGTGGCCATCCTACAATGCTGCGCCGAAAGTCGGCGTGGGGTGCCCCGTTGGCTTATGAGGTGGTGTCAGTAGCGGACCGATGTGTGAATAGGTTGGAACCAGCACAAGGCGCTAAGATCCGGATGGCAAGTCCTGGATGTTGGGTGCCATAGTTGAGAGCCAAGATCCGGATGGCAAGTCCTGGATGTTGGGTGCCATAGTTGAGAGTTCTGAGCAGTGCTTGTAACACTGTCTGAAGCTTATTTGCACCTGCTGCAGCTTCACTATTGCCCTGGTGTGGCCAAAGATCGCCCATGACATAGGCGGCCGGCTCCCGAGGTCCGGCGGAACTTTTTTCCTTTTCCTTTCTGCATCTTGTCCAACAATCCGTTTGACCTGAAGACACGACCAGGTCCCTGAATGTGGGCAGGGGGACGCTATTGATTGAATCAAAATGGCGGCTTCACACAAAGCTGACTCAAGCGTTGCTGGTGATGCTATACAGACAAAAAATGGTTTTCAGTTTGTACATTCTTCAGGATTTTTCCATCCAAGGCTGGTTGAGAGTTTGTAGAACAATGGCTTTAGATCTTGCCCTCCCCTCTTTTGACTGTTGGTTCTTGTTGCCTATCTCTTCTGTTGTCATTTAACTGAACCTTTTTTGACTGCCGAAAGGGGTTCTGGTCCGACCGCTGGTTGGTGGAGACATTTTGACTATATCCTGGACCTGTCCGGCCTCGCCCAAAATGGCGCCGGTATAAATGGGACTCGTAACTCCTTGTTGTGTACTGGTTGAACAACCTTGATATCACGAGATACGTATGCAGTTTTGAAGCACATGGCGGGCGGGGACGAGAATTGATTGAATATTTCGACATCCTTATTGATATTAAGCTCTGATGTGTTATTGATTACTGTACTATTGTAAGTTCGAATTAACTTCACCCATGGTACTTGACCGCAAATGTATATCTAGAAAATTTTATTGTAAGTGGCCCTGTCGTATTTTAATTACAAAATGTACGTCCACCGATTCCGCAACTGTTAGACACCTTAGTTCTTGCAACCTAATGGCCCGCTCGTTACGTTCCTCTACAGTGTAAATGTTTCCTCATCATATACGATTCCAGTTTGCTCCGTGGCCGGCCCACGTGGTTATAGGCCCGTATTTGTATACTGACATTTTCACAATAAAGGTTTTTAAAACAAAACATGGTAGTAGTATTTACATTGGTAAAGTTTTTAATTTTAGTCACTGTTTTCGAATCAGTAAAAGGCAAGTGAAATAAAGCAGTCCAATTATATGACGGATAAAAGGTATAATACGCAGGAACGCAGTTAAGATAAATGGTCAAGGGCTGTTGTGTTTTTTACTCCTGCAACATAAAGTGATCGATAAGAATCTGATATTCAGGCCTATCGGCGACTAAGACAGCAGACCGAGCATCTTTTGCTCAACGGCTCCGTCATGGGACGAAGAAACGCCCTTTTGCTATAAAAAGGAATATATTTTACTTGCAGGACAGTTGTAAATTTTCCGGGAAAGTACATTAGCCTGGAACATTATAACATATATGTTTAAGAAAAAATAATGTTCGAAAGCAATAAAAAGCGTAATTTTTAGGTCATATGACCAAGCCTTTCATCATTAGAATAACAAAATTAATTTGAACCAATGAAAAGTTTTATAAACAAGTCACATGACCGGTTATGCTTACGTTACGCGCCGCGCCCCGGATCGCTTCCGGGAAGCTGCGCTTCCCGCAACGGAGCACTTCCGGGTGCGCTAACGCGGCGTGTCATAACGCATTACGCGACAACGTAGGTCCAGAATATAGTCAAAATGTCTCCACCAACCAGCGGTCGGAACACAACCCCTTTCAGTAGTCTAAAAAGTTCTGTTAAATGACAACAGAAGGGACAGGCAACAAGAACCATCAGTCGGGGAGGGCAAGTTCTTCCCTACTGGGTCACGTTGAGGCGCTACCGGAACTGATCGAATTGGTAGTCTACAGTGTTTCTGGATGTTTCAGACTGAAGCTGGCGTCAGCATGAGAGCACCACCATCTCATAGCTCAGTCGTGGCCATTCCACGAGCATTCATGGCAGACGCTCCCCACCAGAAGCCTGCGGGAGTAGGGGGCCCCCAAGACTTTAGAAGAATCTTCAAGGCTCAGGGGACGCTTTCGAGAATGGGGCCCAAGCCCTAGCAGACAAGCTTCCGAGTTCCAAGGTGTCCCAGGGCCATTTTAGTGGATCACGCCCAAATCTGAAGAGCCAGCCGCCATTTTGAGAGTCTTGCGGCAGCCGCCTATCGCTGCATCGCAAGAGCGGGAGCAACTCAACTACATGGTGAGCGAGACGCTGTAGTCGCAAGAGCGGGCGGTAAACAGCTGAATGGTGGAAGAGGCACAGTGTAGCAAAAGCGGGCGGAATGGCAACTGAAACGGTAAAGGGGCGCCCCACTACAGCGTGTTTTCAGGTCAAACGGATTGTGGGACAAGGTCCAGAATGGAAGAGTCATCAAAAGGCAAAAAGTTCCGCCGGACCCCGGGAGCCGGCCGCCTATGTCGGGGGCGATCTTAGGCCACACCAGGGCAACACGACTTGGGGAGGGGGCAGGAGCCAAGCGCCCCCTCCCAGTCCGCGCCACCACACCGTATGTTGAAAATCTGAAGCTATCGTTCTACCAACTCTCAACCAGCCTTGGATGGAAAAATCTTGATGAATGTACAAACTGAAAACCAGTTTTTGTCTGCATAGCATCAGAGTTTATGAGTTTCATGCTCGATCGATTGAGCTAGCCGGATCAGGCAACAAAAAGTATAAAATAGTTATGTAAATAGTTATTTAATAAAATGTTTTACCCTGTTACTTTGCTGGTGTGTCGTATATATTTATAATATTTGCATAGAGTTTATCTTTATTTTGGGCGGGGTGGGTGGTGGAGCCGAGCTGTCTTGCAGCCATCATGGTGTGGAGCTCAGTTCATCTCACTATTTTCGTATTTCTCATGAAGGGTTGTTCCTAATGTTTCTATTTTAGCGAGGTCAAAAAGAGATCCCATTAGTGGCCTACTGATTTTGCTCGATTACTTTTATTTTTTTACACGATTTTTCACTATCTGCAAAGACTAAACAGAGTATTGCGACTTTGTGCTTGTTTGTAAATAGAGAATGAACCAAAGAGAATCAATTGTAAAACAGTAAATGCTTGGATAACAATCAATCAAATGGAGAGACAAGCAGGCACAACGGATTACAACGGGGGTAAAGGCCTGCGTTAACTACCCTTCACTATCTGCAAAGAGAGAGTACTACTAAGAGAAACGAGGGGGGGGGGGGCAGCGTTCAAAGCACATCAGCGTGCATAAAGTTTTTACCTATCACGTACTTGACATTTGACAACTTTTGATATTTGCTATTAAAAAACCATTGAAATTCACTGAAAAAACCATAGGTTTTAGCCCATGTATAGTTAGGGATTAGCATTTACAAAACCTTAATTTACTCGCACAAAACCATAGAAATTCGCATATATAGTTAGATGCAATAACTATATATCGCGCACCCGCAACCCACTGCTGATGATGTCACATATTACATCATTCATGACATGGTCAGTGACATCACTGATGACATCACTGATGACATCTCAAATGACATCATTCATGACATGGTCAGTGACATCACTGATGACATCACTGATGATATTTCAAATGACATCACTTGTAAAATCACTGATAACATCTCATTTGTCATTACTGATCACATCACTGATGATATCATTCATGTGATAATACGATCAACCTCTTCAGACTCTAATATAACCTTAGATACAATCAGTGTAAACAGACTCTCACAGACTGTCACTCATCCATGGAGTTACTCACACACCTAGTCAGTCATGCAAATAATCAATCACACCTCCATTTCCTCAACTATACAGTTATACACACCTTACTTAATCAAACATATACTAACACATATTTACTCTCTTATACAATCCCTGATACAAGTTCACAATGATCCATACAGCCACTCACACATTCACTGGCTCTTATGCACAGTTATTTATATACGTCAACTCTTACATGTACTGTGTTTTACATATGTAGTTACTTTGACATGTAGCACTGAGATATCCATTCACTCACCAATACGCTCATGCACACAGTCAACCGCCCATACAGCTGTTTTCACATGCACTTTTGAACCCATGCATCTACTGAATCAACTGCTCACACATCTATGCACAGAGTCACACACCTCTCAGCCACCCCCCCACACACACTCAGTCTCCCATACAAATATTTGGGCAACCAATCAATAACCCATATAGTTACTCATATAGCTACTGATCAACACATGCAGCAGTTTACAGAACTACAGTAATAATGATGCACAAACTAAGACAGTTAAGTCACTAACCCATGCACTCAGTGAGACACATTTAATCATTCTCTCATACAGTCAGTCATGCACCTACTAAATCCTTCATCCAAACACTTATACATCCACTCATTCTTCAATATGTAAGACATATTTTAACTTTATAGAAACATACAGTCACTGGATGTTGTCATTTGAGATGTAATCAGTGATGTCATTTGAGATGTCATCAGTGATGTCATCAGTGATGTCACTGACCATGTCATGAATGATGTAATATGTGACATCATCAGCAGTGGGTTGCAGGTGCGCGATATATAGTTATTGCATCTAACTATATATGCGAATTTCTATGATTTTGTGCGAGTAAATTAAGGTTTTGTAAATGCTAATCCCTAACTATATATGGGCTAAAACCTATGGTTTTTTCAGTGAATATTATATATATATATATATATATATATATATATATATATATATATATATATATATATATACACACACATCTAAAAACACAAGGTTGCCCTTATTGAGAACGCCACACACTGTGGAGCTATCACCTTTATTACAAGCTGCCGTGAAAGCGTGCCAAACTTGTTTCGGGCAGCATTGCCCTTGCTCACTGGCCCAGTCACAAAAGTCCTGGCAGCCACTTGAGGAACCATTTGAATGTTAAAAGGACCAGCCCCAATGGGCATGTGATTGACGCATTGTGGGTAACAAAGGGACTATCAGGACCAGAAGGCAATGCGTTAATCACATGCCCATTGGGGCGGGTCCTTTTAACATTTAAATGTACTCATTACAATGGATGCGTTTTATAGAATTTTTTTTAATTTGGCAGGGGGCCATTGAGAGTGATGCGCAGTTTGTGAAAACTATCAACGAGAATGATTTTAATCTTGAGTTTACTGCGAATGTCAACACTGAAAAGGTGGCTTTCCTTGATGTAACAGTGTTTGTAGCAAATCATAAATCAGAAACTACACTACGTCGCAAAACAACAGCAGGAAATTCCAAATTGCATGCTAAGAGTTTTCATCCAAGACACCTCATACAAAGTATACCATATGGGGAGCTTTAGAGACAGATGTATTTGTAGTACAGAAGAAGAGTTGACTAAATGCCAAGAAGAAACTAAAACAAGATTCAAACAGCGGGGTTACAGTAAAAAAATCATAATCTGAGCGATAGATAAAATGACAGTGTATAGACCCGATGTATCAGAAATCCAGACACACAATACAAAAGAAGACACAGCTATTAGACTTACCACGTACAGTAGACAAGAGAACACAATCAGAATAATGATAAACAAAAATTGGCCAATTGGCTTAACAGATTCTACCATGGCAGAGAAACTTGCCAGTAAACCAAATTTGACATTCAGGAGGGCACCATCTATGAGAACGACCCTAGTTAAGAACAGCCCTGAAATAACCATAAGTACAGCTTGGCTGAAACCAAAGTACGGTTTCTTTAAATGCAGAACATGTAGAGCGTGTACATTTGGCATAAATACTACAGAATACAGCACTCCTTTTAGTGCGGAACCCTATGACCTCAAGGACAACTACAGTTGCCGCACAGATTTTGCGGTATATGTACTGACATGCACCTGTGGCCTACAGTATGTGGGCAGCACAAAATTACAGGTGCATGTCAGGATTTTACATCATCTGAGGGCAATAATAAATTCTGATCAAATGTACCCTGTGGCCAGACATTTTAAGAGTGTGCACCACAACAACTTAGAATGCCTCACTTACTTCGTAATAGGTTCTATACCACCATTACGTCGCAGAGGTAATAGAGAGAAGCTACTCAGAAGGTTAGAGTCACGTATGATAATCACATTAGATTCAAAGATGCCAAATGGTTTAAACAACAGTGATGAGTTTTACAACTTCCTAAAGTTTCAGCCTATTTATACATGGATTACAATAATGCACTTTCATAGCGATCTTTTAGAGGATTTGTTTGTATTTATTCTGTTGTAAAAAAATACTTTTCATAATTTTTTTGGTAGGATTTTTAAAATAGGAATTTTATTATGGATGAACTTTTTCACGTCTTAATTATCATGAGGGCATGTTTTGATTATTCACTGGTATCCTTTTATTATGCATAATTTTAAGGAAAGGCTATAGACAAATAAGTTCCTCTCTAACAACTTTATGTTCACTATCCTGCACACCTCTGAATACTATAGTCTTAATTTCAGCTCAACAGTCATTATGTGCAAGATTTATGATATCTACAAGTCTTCAAGCTGCAAAACTACACCGACAGGTAAGAAACTATTCGTTTTGTAGCACAAATCTTTCTAGATTCACTATGCTGTGCATAGACTTTGTAGCGGTTTGTTATGTTTCTGGAGGCTGGGTGGAAGAGAAGCGTTGGTTGGTTGTATATATGTTAAAGCACTTTTTGTCCTACTTGTGCTTCCTTGTTCATTTGTATATACACGCAGAAGTGCTTAGTGAACGTGTGCACTGAAGCCCATGTTGCCGCCAGGCAGATGTCTTGGATGGATCTGTTTGCCAGGAATGCTATTGCTCCTCCCTTTTTCCTGGTAGAGTGGGCTTGTGTCCGTCCTAGTATTTCTTGACCTGTCTGCCTGTGGCAGAATTGTATAGTTTGCGCGATTCATCATGCAATGGTGCCTTTTGTTACTGGTCTTCAAAGGAAACTGCTTGCGAAGGATACAAAGAGCTGCTTTGTTTTCCTGTGCTCTTTAGTTCTTTCCATGTAATGCATTACTGCCCTTCTAGCGTCCAGAGTGTGCAGTGCTCTCTCCGTGCTTGTGGATGGTTTCTGAAAGAAACTTGGTATCTGTATTGTTTGGTTCATGTGAAACCCTGACACCACCTTTGGCATAAAGTGTGGGTCGGTTCTTTATTACCACCCTGTCATTGTGTATTTGAATGTAGGGTTACTGTAGCGTCAGCGCTTGTAGCTCGCTTACCCTGCGTAGCGAGGCGATTGCAACCAGAACGGTCGTCTACATTGTGAGCATCTGTATAGTGAGGCCTTGTGGATGGGTTCGAAGGGCGCTTTCATAAGCTCTGTTAGAACTATATTAAGGTTCCATGCCGGCGGCAGCACATTTTTTTGGGGAGGGCGGCTATCCTTTTAGCCCTTTCTAGGAATCTCTTTACTACTTCGGATGTAAAAAGCTCTTTCCCGTCTCCCCTCTTGTGAAGGCTACTATCGCTGCTAGGTGTACTCTCAGCGAGGTAGAGCAGTGTGCTCTCTGGGAGTTTTAGGTGTGCAAACTCTACATCTTTAGAAGCCAGGCAGCCAGTCAGAGGCTCTCTGGCTGAATTACCTCCCCGTTTTGCATGGAGAGCAAGTCTTCTTTTTGCAAACTTGTGTGGTGGTCCCTGCGCCATTTCCACTATTGGTGAGAACCAGGACTGCCTGGCCCACTGTGGTGCCAACAGAATCAGTGTCATGTTGCTAGTTCTTCATTTGCTAAGTATCCTGTGTATTAGTGGTATTGGGGGGAAAGCATAGGCAAACGTTTTTGACCAGCTTATCCTTATGGCATTCCCCTGGGATTGTACCCCTGGTTGCCTGGATGCAGAGTATTGGCATTTTGCATTCTGTGTGTTGCAAATAGGTCTATTTTCGGTGTCCTCCACTTCTTGAATAGCTTTTGCGTTTCCTGTGCATTTAGCTCCCACTCGTGGGATGCTGATGTCTGCCTGCTGAGCCGGTCTGCCTCCACGTTGTCCTTTCCTGGTAGGTGTATTGCCAGGAGGTCTATTTCTAGTGGGATGGCCCATCTTCGTATCTCCTATGCTAGGTTAGATAGTGCAACTGATTGTATTCCTCAACAACACTCTGCTTGTACAGTTGTTTCTTGAAGGCTTTTAGGGCAAGGAACACGGTCTTTAGTTCCAGGTAGTTGATGTGCCTGATCGCATCTGTTGGAGTCCACAGACCCCTCACCTTGAGCTGGTTCATGTGGTGATGGTCACTGTTGGGTTTGGTGATGTTAAAGGCTTTCCCCTTGTTATGTTCTCCTTGTTCCACCACGCTATCTCCTCTTGCACTGCATGCGTTACAACCACTAGATCTTCCTAACTCCATGTAGCTTGTGACCATTGTTGTTAGAGCCATTCCTGGAATGGCCTCATGTGGAGTCGTATATTGGGGATTAGGTGTATGCATGACATAATCATCCCCATGATCTTGCTCGCTGTTCTCCCTGTCAGAGCTTGCCCCTTCTGGTATTGACGTGTCTCCTTCATCAAGGTGAGTGTTCTCTTGTCGCTGGGGAACACTTTGCTCTGGATGGTGTTGATCTGTGCGCCCAGGAAGATCTTCACCTGTTCTGGTTCCATCAAGGATTTCCCCCAGTGTATTGAGAATCCCAGTCCTGTCAGTCTGTGTGACCCGCTGTGCCTGTAGTTGGCATTGTTTGTATGAACTTGCCTTTATTAGCCAGTCGTCGAGGTAAGGGTATACATGGATCCCTTCCCTCCGTAGGTGCACTGCTACCGCTGCAAGGCATTTGGTAAAGACCCTTGGTGCGGACTTTAGACCGAAGGATAGGGCTGTGAACTGGTGGTGCGCTTTGTTGATGGCAAATCTTAGTAGATGTTTGTGCTGTCTGTTTATGGGAATGTTTAGGTAGGCATCTTTGAGGTGCATGGTGGACATAAAGTCTGCGCCCCTTATCTGAGGAATAACCTCCTGTAGGGATGTCATCTTGAATTTTTTAGTCTTTATGTATTGGTTTAGGAACCGTAGGTCCAGGATGGGTCTTAACGTTTCGTCCACCTTTGGTACAAGGAAGTAGTTTGAGTACACTCCCTTGTTTCTTTCTTTGAACTGTACTGTTTCTATCGCCTCCTTGTGGAGGAGTTCTTGTGTTTTCTGTAGAAGGAGCGCAAGTTCTTTTGCTGAGCGCGCCTTGCTTTTTGGTTTCCTGTTTGGAGGTTTCTTTTCCACTTCTATACAGTATCCGAACTGTATGATGTCCAATATCCATTTGTCTGTTGTTATTTTCTTCCACTCTTGGAAGAAGTGTTTAGCCTGCCTCCTACTGGTGTTACATGTTTGTTGATCCCCGATTTGAGTAAAACCTTTTTGGTTATTTGTTGTGCCCCTCCCTTAGAGTTGTTGGGTGGGTGGGCACGTTTGGTGGGGCAAAGTCACTTTGAGGTGATTTGCTGGCCCCCTCTTCTTGTTTGTCCTCGTCCATTCACCCTCCAGCAAAAAGACTGGCCCCTAGGTTGGTTTTTGCTAGGTTTGCTGTTGCTGTCCCTGCTGCGCTTGATTGTTGCCCTGGTAGTTCTGCTGGAAAGTCTGATGTGACGTTCCAGGCTGGTTTCCCCCTCTTCCGTTTGGTCTCCATATCAGGGTGCCCCTTCTCATACCTCTGAACAGCAACGCCCCCATGGTCCTTGCAGTTTCATTTTCCTTCTTCAGCTGTGTCAGTTTTTTCATCTACTGGCGCTCCGAACAGTGTTTCTCTATTGAATGGTGTTTTTAGATTATTCTTCTGGACTTCCGGCTTGAAACATGAGATCCTCAGCCAGGCATGCCTTCTTTCTGTTACCCCAATTATCATGAATCTGCTGGATGTGTCTGCCACATCCAGGGCTGATTTGAGGCATGAGTTTGCCATGTTCTTGCCTTCCTCCACCAGATGAGCTGCTCTCTGTTGGTATTCTTCAGAGAGGTGTTTGAGTAGCTGTCCAACCTCCTACCAATGCTGGTATGTATGCCTGTTGAGTAGGGCATTCGAGTTGGCAATGCGCCAGTGGATTGCTGCATTCTCACTATTTTTCTTCCATTGAGGTCTATCCCTCTTACTTTCCTTGTCTGGAGATGGGCTTGAGTTTGTTGGAAAGTTGGCCCTTTTTCTGGCTGTTGCCGCAATGATAGACCTCAACTTTGTCTATTGTATTAGCACATTGATATTGGTAGCCGGTGGTTAATACATAAACTTGATATTTGCACCCTCCTTTTGGCTATTAATTCAATTGTGCCTCTTCTGCTTGTGAGAGACAACCATGTACCACTGTTGGTATTGAAAAAGGCGGTATTAATTTTAGAGAACCCGCCGAAACGCATCGATGCAGAAGAGGCACAATTGAATTAATAGCCAAAAGGAGGGTACAAATATCAAGTTTATGTATTGACCACCGGCTTCCAATATCAATGTGCTAATACAATAGACAAAGTTGAGGTCTTTTATTACATGTTGTCTTTTTGTCTGGGATTATGCAGGTCATAATTGGGGTATAAATTGATGTTTACTATTTTTTGAATATATGTACATTTTATGATTTTTTTTCTTCAATGTATAATCATGTGTATTGATATGTTTTAACCAAATCACAAAGTATAATTTGTTATGTATGTATAAGATTGATGTAGATAAAACCTCAATCTTTTTTAAAGTAACTTGCCAAGTTGGCGACTCAATAAAAGTCAGTCGTGTTTTTAAGGTAGATTTTCATTTATTGTATCTTTCTAGTATGTATTAGGTCCACCTCACATGAGGAGTGGATCTCAGGTGTGTTATTGTCTATACAAATTTATCTTACATATCTCAAATCCAGGGAATTTCTTGTTTTTGACTGGTATAGTACCTCTTTTCCCTTGGTTCCATTGGGGGTCCCTCTTATCTTTTTATAAAAAGCCGCAATGATAGAGTCATCCGTGACTGATCCCTGGATGTATGGTGCGTCCTTGAAAGGAATGTTTATACTTCTTCTCTGTCCTTTGGGTGACAGATCTGCAGCTTGACGATCCCTTGAATGCTCCCCTTCCCTGGTCCAGGACACTTGGGAGCATGGGGAGGAATGGACTCCTAGTTTGAGTGGGGAGCAGGGTCTCTAAGAGGAAACAGGCTTTTGGTTTCTCTTCCTACAGTTTCACCCCATATGCTTCCGCCGCATTTTTGATTACCATATTGTAGATGCAGATCGCATTCAACACTACCAACGAATCTAGTGGCAACTGTCCCTTAATGTATGCAGGATCAGAGGGAGCCGCTTTATATTTCTTTTCCAGTCTGGGGTTAATTACCCTGGCCCTGACTGGATCTTTAACTATTTCTGGTGCGTGTCTTACCACTCCATTTAGTATTGGCAGTGTGGTAGTCGTTCTATGTGATGTTAACAGTGTATCCATTAGAAAATCCTCTTCTATTGGATCTGTATTCAGGTCGACTCCATGGAAAGTAGCTGCTCTATGGATGAGTTGTGTGAACCCAATGGTGTCATCTGGTGGAGATGGTCTAGACGGGTATGCCTCGTCTTGTGGTAGATCTGGTGCATTGTAATCTTCCCATGGGTCACTGATGACCTAGCCATATTATCTGGGTCATCACTGTCCTCTATTTGTTGATAACTGTGTTGAGAGTATGTATCCCCAGAATCCTCCTCCTGTGAAATTATACTATGTGTACTAGCTGGTGACTGTGCAGGAGAAATATCTAGTATTTCTACTTGTGGTGAGGAAGGTCTTGTGGGTACAGTCTGAATATGCTTCTTTGGAGGAACAGGAGATGGTTTAGGACAGTCTATTTTCCTCTTTTCAAGCATTTTATATATTTGTCCAGTTTGTGGATGAATTTTTTGAGTCTTTTGCCTTACACCAGGCTGGAAAAGCTCCTCCACTGTTAAATCTTCCTTCGGCGTCGATTTTTGAGGTTTGGAGCCGTCAGGTTTATTTTTTATAGTGTCTATTATCTTTGGAACGCGTCTTGCTTTCGTTTCCGAAGATTTATCTTGCTTTTTGCTTGGATTTACGCTTTTTGGATCCGAAGCTTTGGATGCCGAGTGTTTAGACTCGTCTGTTCTTGGTGCCGAAATGTGTTTCGTTATGGAAACAGTTTTCAGGTCCGATTTTTTAGGCACAGACGTAGTTCTTGTTTCGGTAACCTTTGGAACATCTTTCCACGCCGAACTTGGGTTTCAGAACTTCCTTTGGTGCTGAACTTGGTTTCGGTTTCAGTTCGGTAACCCTCGGTGTCGAAGGGTGTCTTGGTGCCGGTGCTGACTTCGGCTTAAGCACTTTTTGTTTGTCGGGACCGATGGTCTGACTTGAGCCCGAGTTGACCTGAGGTTTTCTAACACTCTTCGCTGCCGAGCCCGAAGGCGGGGCATCAGAAGTTTTTAGTATTAAATCTTTTATTGGGTAGAAAATAATCACACTGCACCTCGCAAAAAGTATCAGTGCCGACCCCGAGGGGAGGCAGTCTAGGCCGGAGGCATTGCTTACGCCTAACATGGTAATACTAGACATTCTTAGTGAACACAGCAAGCCGCCTACAACCCATCTGGGCCGGCCGCGTCAAAAGAGGTGCTCAAGAGGTGCAAGCGGAGCCAATAAAAATGCTGAAAGGAACATGAGTTTTCAACATGAAACAAAACAACCCGGGACCCCCCCCCCCCTTTCCCCCCCTCCTTGTCCAATAGTCAAGCATAGGGTGACACTCCAGCGCTGCCCCATCTATGGGCCAGTCGGAGCCTCCCTTGCCGGGCCCTTGCGTTTGTGTGAGCGTGTCTTAGGCTCCGGTAGTGGGGTATCCGCGAGGCGTAGCAGCCGCAGATATCGGGGGCAACTCACCTCCCGGAATTCCCCGGTCAACAGGGAGAGGAAGGGCTGCCATAAAGCTGCAAAGTCTGACCCCCTCCCCGCCGCGGTCAGGGAGAGCTTCTCCATGCCCAGGATCGCCCACAGCCTGTGTAGCCAGCCCAGCTGCAGCGGAGCCTGAGCCGCCCTCCAATGAGCTACGATGTTCTGTACCGCCGCCCCCAATGCCAGTGCGATCAGTCTGCCCCTCCAGGATTTCAGGGGGTACATAAGGGCGTTAGGGAGGCCTAGTAGGATATAGGCTGGGAAACGGGGTAGCTGTGTATCTAGGTGGGAGTCAAATAAATCTAGAATGGGGGTCCAGTACGGACGGAGCTTGTCGCAGCTCCACAGCAAATGCTCCAGAGTCCCCAGTTCCCCACAATCCCGCCAGCAGCGATCGCTCACCCGGGGGTCCCATTGGTGCAGCCTCTCGGGGGTATGATACCAATATGTGGCAATTTTGGTCATCGTCTCAGTGAGACCGGTGTGGTAGGCTGAGTGTCTGGCCCTGTAGTAGACCCCCTCCCATTCCTTCCGTGTGAGTTGGCGCCCTAAGTCCCTCTCCCACCTGACCCTACCCGCATTGTATGTGTACGTGTTAGTGAGGAGCAACTGTTGGTAGAGATCCGAGATTAATCTCTTGTCTGATGTGCGGGTTAACAGCCACTTCACATAAGGTGTGAGATGTCGTTGGGCGCCTGGCAAGATGGAAGGGTGAAGTACCCAGTGCCGCACCTGCAGGTATCGCAGGCGGTCCGCCTCAGCGACACCATAGTCCTGCTTCACCTGTTGGAACGGAAGTATGCCCTTGAGGTCAAACATGTGTCCCACATTCCTGCAGGGAGTAGCCCGCCAAGCCGCAAATGCCCGTGCGTCTAGTCCCGGTGTGAAGTCAGGGTTATCGAAAATCTGTGTCATCGGTGAGGGAAAGGAGGTCAACCCTTTCGTCACAGCTACCTTGTCCCAGACTCCAAGGACAGTACCCGTGATGTCCGAGGCGTACAGGTTGGGAGGTCTGTGGCGCCGTGGGAGGAATGGGACTCCCTGCAGTGGGCGACCGGCCACCGCCTGGTCCTGAAAGAGGCAGTGCTTGCCCGACTCTAGTTGATGCCACTCTACCAGCGTGCGTAGTTGCGCCGCCTGACAGTACAGTGCGAGGTCGGGTATCCCCACTACCCCGTGCTCCGGCGGCAGGGTCGCAATAGTATGTGTGAATCGCGGGCGACGACCATTCCAGATAAACCGTGATAGGTCCGACTGGGTGTTTTTTAGCCACTCGCGCGGCGGCCGCAGTGGGAGCGTCTGGAACAGATACAAAATCTGCGGGAGCAAGGTCATCTTCACCGCCGCGATCCGGCCGAGCCACGACAGCGTGAGCGGCTTCCAACGCCGCAGTTGATCACGGACCTTCTTCGTCAGGGTCGCGTAGTTGGCCTCCGCAGTGGCCCGCACCGTCGGTGCCAAGTGGACTCCTAAGTAAGGAACAGAGGTGGTTGACCACCGTACCTTAAACTCCGCCTTGACCTCTGCTAGGATGTCGGGGGATAGCGAGATATTCAGGGCCTCCGATTTCGCCTCATTGATCTTAAAGCCCGAGACCTGCGCAAAGGCGTGGAGTTCCACAAAGTGCGCCCGCATGGATTGCATCGGGTCGGTGAGGGACAGCAGCACGTCATCCGCATATAAACTAATTTTGTGAGTGTCACCGCCAAAGCGGATACCAGAGATGCGGTCGTGTTGTCGCACTCTCTGGGCCATCGGCTCCATATAGAGGGTGAACAGGAGGGGAGAGAGCGGGCAGCCCTGCCGAGTGCCTCTGCCAATTTCGAATCTCGGGGAGGTATGGCCGTTAACCCTCACCGCTGCATTGGGACGCCGATAGCAGTTAAATATGCGATGGCGGAGGGTCTCCCCAAACCCGAAGTGCTGCAACACCTGTTCAAGATAAGGCCAGTGCACCCTGTCGAACGCCTTTTCCGCGTCGATGGTGAGGAGCATGCAGCCCGGTCACGTACGCGAGCAGGCCTCGATGAGGTGGAGGACTCGCCGGGTGTTGTCGCTAGTCTGCCTCTGGGAGATGAAGCCCGACTGGTCAGGGTCGATCAATTGTTGCACGTACGGTGCTAGGCGACTCGCGAGGATGCCGGTGTAAAGCTTCAGATCCACGTTCAGCAAGGAAATGGGCGGGTAAGAGCCACAGTCCGCCGGGTCACGGCCGGCCTTGGGGATCACCGATATGGCCACCTCGAGTAGATCAGGGGGAATGGCACCGGGACAATCAAAGGTGTTAAACAGGTCGCGCAGTAGGGGGGCAATCTGTGGGCAGAACGTTTTATAGAAGGCCGCCGTATAGCCGTCTGGCCCCGGCGACTTCCCCACTTTGAGGCGAGATATTGCTGATATGACCTCCTCCAGGCCAATGGGCCGGTCTAGGAAGTCCGCCTGTGCTTGGGTGAGGGTGGGGAGCGTCGCGCTGTGCAGGTAGTCCAGACCCGCCTCCGGGTCGAGATAATCCGCGTCATAGAGACCGGCGTAGAATTCGCCGAAAGCCACTGCTATAGCTGCGTCCTCCGTGACCTGCGCCCCGAGCGGGGAGGTGAGGGCACGTACGTGGCGTCTCTGCTCCTGTGCTCGCATGCTGCTCGCCAAGAGTTTCCCGCATCGGTCCCCTCCGGTGTAATACACGTGCTTGAGACGGATAGCGGCGTACTCGGCCACGTCCTGGTCCAACGCTGCGAGCATTTTTCGCTCTGTGCATAACCGGCTCCACGCCCGCGCGGCCCCGGTGCGTTGGTGCATCTGCTCCAATTCAGCCACTCGCTGAGTGAGTTCGGCCCTTTTCAACGCCCTGTCATTGTTATCGGCCGCGGCGATGGAGATGATCTCGCCGCGCAGGACTGCTTTGAGCGCCGCCCACTGAGTGGCTTTGGTCGTGTCATCATTGGCATTGTGGGCCAAGAATTGCGCAAGAGCGGTCCTGAGCCTGTCTTGCGTGGCGGGGTTCAGCAAGAGTCCATCTCGAAGCCGCCAGTGACGCTGCGGTGCCGGCGTGGGCGCTACCCGGAGGGTCGCTACCACTGGCGAGTGATCGGACAGTGAGGCCGGGAGTATCTCTACGTCCTCAGCCTGCGCCGTCAGCTGCGAAGAACACAGGAAGTAGTCCAGTCGCGCATAGGTCTTGTGGGCCGCCGAGTAGTAGGTGTAAGCCGCCGTGTGTGGGTGAAAGTGTCGCCATAAATCAGTGATGGCCAGATGCGAGAGGTGTGCATGTCCCGCCGCTGAGAGTGCCCCCACCTGTCCAAACCTCTATCCCGTGCGGTCCGCTGTGTTGTGGAACACCAAGTTGAGGTCCCCCCCAAGCAGTAAGTGTGGGTGTGTTGTCGCCGTGGCAGCTTCCAGCGCAGTGAGAAGGAACCTCTCCTGACCCTCGTTCGGTGCATAAACCGAGCCCACTAACAATGTCTGACCTGCTACCTGAAAGCTGTGGAGGAGAAGCCGCCCTTTAATCTCTGCCTCCTTCTGTAGGACCCGCCCTGGAAAAGACCTGGCAACCAGTATAGCTACTCCGGCAGTCTTCTTCTGAGTGGAGGAGAAGAACTGCCACAGGAAGGAGCGTGACTTCAGTCTGTGGTGGTCTTTGGACACCAGGTGTGTCTCCTGTAGGAGGCAGATGTCAGCCTTCGAGCGGTCTAGGAAGGACAGGACCGCCCTGCGTTTGACTGGGTTATTGAGACCTCGCACATTAAGGGAAAGTATTCGCAGGGAGCGTGTCATGGCGGGCGTAGTGAGTGGGAAGCTGTGGTCGGTGCCTGCCCAGCGGCAGCCAGGTGTGTGGCAGCCCCTCGTTCAGTGCACATCCAATTCGTGACCCCCATGTAAGGGCCTAAGGTCCCTGGACAAGGAGAGCGCCCTCCCCCCTCCCACCCCCCAACCAACTCCCATTCACCCTCACCCTGCCCAACATCCCCTTCCCACCCCACCCCCCAACCTCCCTCCCCAACTGTGAAAGAAACTCGGTCCAACATAGTCCCAGGTCCAGTCAAGAGGCCACTGGACCCGTGGTAAAGTGAGTCTATAGAATGGAGGCAGTGGCGACAGTGCGAGCGGGTTGGCCCACCCCCGGTCCACCACTGTAGGCGAAGAGTCAATGTCTCCATCGGGGAAGGCCGGAAAGCACTCAGCCATCGCCCCCGCCGCCGGTCTAGACAAGCCCGGCCCTACCATGCTCTGCAGGGCTAGCGTGCCGTCCCTTCAGCGGTCAGCCATTGTTCGCTTGCACCAGGCCCTGAGCCATGGTCTCCACCGCAGCCCGCTGTCCCTCCTCTATCTCTGTAGCTACGGGGCGTCTCTGCTTGCGTCGGCGCCGCTGTTGTTGCCAGCGTCCTGAGGTCGCCCCGCTGGAGGCACCTTCCCCCGAGGGTCCGTCGTCGACCGCCGGCTCTTCAAGGCCCAGCAAGCGGCAGGCGTCTGAGGGAACGCGGCTGATGAAGTACATTGCCAAGCCGAAACACCAGACGGAAGGGGTGACCCCAGCTGTAAGAGATATTGCGCTTTCTCAGTTCCGCCGTAACTGGTCGAAAGATGCGCCGCTTCTCCAGGGTGATCGCGGCTAAGTCCTGGTACAAAGTCGGGGAGTGGTCACCATAGGTGATCGGCGCCATCTGACGCGCCTTGCTCAGGATCTCCTCCTTTGTCCTGAAGTCCTGCACACAAACCAGGATGTCCGCCGGGTAGGCTGCGTCAGCTCTAGGTGGACCTGTCCGGTGAGCTCTGTCCAATCGCAAGGGGGCGTCCGCCGGCCGGCCCAGGACGTGGTTGAAGAGACCTTGCGTGAACTGAAAAAGATCCTCTGTGTCTGGTGACAGTCTCACACCCCTGATCCTGATGTTATGCCGCCGGGAGCGGTTCTCCAGGTCCTCGGCATGTGTCTGGAGATCCACCTGCTGATCATGTATGCGGGCTAGTTCCTGCCGCAGGGCCTCCATTTCGGTGTCTCGTGCGTCGCCTTTTGTCTCCAGGTCCGCTACCCTCTCCCCTATGGCGTCGGTGTCGCGGCGGACCTCTTTAATCTCCTCCTGGAGCTCCTTCTTTAAAGCGTGGATGTCCTCCCTTAGACTGGTGAACAGGGACTCCAGGAATGACCGTGTGACTGGGCCCTCGGGATCCGGCCGTCCGGAGGGCGATGTGGCCACCGTTTTCTTCTCCGTGTCCCCCCGGTGGCTGGACGCTGTGGGGTCATTCCGTTTCCCCATGGCGGTAGGGGTGAAAAGGTCCTTTATGGTGCGGTCCTTCCTGGGCCTCCCGCCGGACATGTCCCTTCTAGGGCCCCCAGGCGCGCCGGTCGACCGCCACCAATGCCAGCTGCTTACAGGCCCCTATGTCCCGAGGGTGTGCCGTCTCACTGGGCCCGGGCCGTCCAGTGCTTCCTGCGTTGCGCGCGGGTGCCGCGCCCGGGCGGGTTCCAGGCCCAGGGCGGTAAGCTGCCCCCAGGGGACCCAGGCAATCACCAGCGAAAACGTCCGAGCGGGAGGTCCCACGGGTCCGGGACCACGGGGCTGCGTCTCTCTATGCCCCCAAACCGGCAGCCTCCACGTCAACCGTAGCGCCGCCGCTGCTCCCCGCCGGGCCCGCTGCCCCGAAGCCGTAGCAGTGCTCGGTGGAGGCCGTGTGGTGGGGGCAGGGCCGCAGGGGCCAGCAGCGAGGGAGGGGGCGCAAGGCTAGGCCCGGGCAGGGCGTGTTGCGGTCCAAAATGGCGCCCGCGGCTTTCAGGGCTGTGCTGTCTAAGGGGCGCAGCAGGCCTGCAGAAGCCCCGTCCGGTAGTCCCAAGGGGCCCCGCTCACCCCTGTGCGAGCCGAGACTGCTGGGGCTGTAGCCGTCGGCGCGGGGTGAACCAGAGGCGGCGCCGTTGATTCAGGCAGATCAGGAGGCCTCACCAGGCCTTGCGAGAGGGCCCCCACGAGTCCCCCAGCCGTCACTCAAGCCGATAGGCCGCCACGGCCCCTGCCGGACTCACCGTCTCGATGTCTTGGCAGCGGATAGAGTGTGATATAGCAGGGGCAGTGCTGCAAGCGGGGGTCGGCGACAAGGGAAGGACACGAGGCCAGGCCCAATCAAAGCGTGTTGCGACCCCAAGCAGCTCCCGCCAACAGTCTCACCACGCTGCCGGTGCCCCCACTCGTGAGGGGGTGCGTATGAATTCTTCCACCCCCCGAAGGTCTCTGCGCTCAGAAGTAGGTTTGCTGGGCGTCGGGAGGGGGGGGTGGGGGGGCGGCGTCCACACCCGCTCCTCACCTCCGCTCTCAGGGCTCCTCCGCACGCCCCTCCAGCCGGCGCTGTTGCCGTCCGCTGCCGGTAGAGGCGATCCGCTGGGTGGCGAGATGGTGCAGCAAGCCCGCAGAAGCCCCCGACCCGGGATCACGGGGGCCTCGCGCTCAGCAGCGCGGGTCGGGCTTGCCGTCGCTGCAGCCGCCGGGTCTAGGTGCACCCGAGGCGGCGTTTGGACTCCGCCCACTACGGCCTCGTTTCACTGCACCGCTCTCCTCAGGCCGCCGTGGCCGCCACAACTCCGGGCAGGGTCAGCGGGAATCACACGCCGGGAACCGGCAGCGCCACTTTTCTGCACTCCACCGCGGCAGTGCTGACCTCGGGCCCGCCAGGGAAGTGCTTGGGCCGGGACAATTGCTGAGATAATGCTGGTAAATAGCGGCCGGCGGCGGGAGCTCGACAAAGCACGTCCGCTCACTCCGCCATCTTGGCCACGCCCCCATCAGAAGTTTTTAATCGGTGTGCACCCGGACCAGAGGGTGAGGGTGGAACAGAAGCCTGTCCCGGAATGGGGGTAGCTGTGCACTCTACAAACTAAATATAAAATAAAAAAATAAAATCTAGTTGCATGAACACCAACTTGGTTATGCCCTACTGGAAGACACAAACTTCCCCAAAAAGTTATTAAGTATGAAAGTAAAATCTCGGTCGAGGTGGCAAGTACATCAGACCTGAGAAGTGAGACTTGTGGCTACAAAATCCGGCTCGTCCAGCTCAGAGCTTTTGGCCCCAAAACCAACGGGTTTCAATGGGAGCTCAATGACATATCAGGATTAGAGAGACCTTTGCAGGCCACAGTCTTGGATATTGACCCACTGGAATATTTTGACCTCCATTTTAGAGACTAAGTCTGAGGTAAAACTTTAACCAGGATTAACTACGTGCATTGAAATCGCAGTTCGCAGTGGGACCGAGAGTGTACTTAGGTGCTGGTCAGTATTTTTTTTCTGTTACTTTTTGACCTTTAACTTTAAAAGTGTATATCTCTGGTTCTCCTTAACATATCTTAATGATCTTGGTGTAGTTTGCTCATTAAAAAGTTCTTTTTAAAACTGGTTTTGGAAGAATTTTGCCGTATTGTGTTCTTTGCTTTAAAATTGTTGATACTGCTTGAACTTAACATGCACTTTTCTGGAGATTGCTTACTGAAAGTACCATAGACAAAGTTTGAGCAAAGATTTTCTATGGACTGTGACTTAGCCAGAGTGTGTTTATGGAGTTTCTGTGGGTGCCCAACATTAATAACCACATTCCTGACAGTTACTAATACACAATTCAATAGAACTGTATGTACAGAGCACCAGAAGGTTGCTATGTCTATATTTAAAGCTCAGTATCACCTGCGAAAGGATGGAAAGCAAAGTTCACATTGCCAGGATTGAAATTGCGTATCAGCATTGACATGAAAACTTGCTAAACCAACTTTCCAGCATAGAACTTTACATGCCTCCTAAATCGTTTAATAACGCAGATTTCTTATTGTACCTGATGAACCTTTATCTACATATTTCCAGTGTTCAATAGAAACTAATAAAGGGGACTGACATTATGGTTATGTGCAATGAGGCAGCTCTACGGATACAAGAGAATGAACAAACAGCCGTGATCAACCCTTCCACTTATAATAATCCTATTGCATATGCCCCTTAACATATGACACTAATCTCTCTCATGGTTTAAACCTTCAATTACCAGATATTTGGCCACACCTACAGTGTATTTTACCCATGCCTCAAACACACATATATACTATCACTACCTATCGAAAGTGGAATGACAGTACAGACTTGGAAGGACACCCCTATCTCTCAAAAAATGTACTTCAGAGTTCTTTGATATAAATAAAGATATTCTTAGAAGCTCACCACCAAGGTCCAGTTTCGTTTCCAGAAACAACCACTACCAATCCTACAAACACATTGTGTTTTTAGAAGGTTTGAAGACCCTTTTCCACCGGCACCTCTGGTATCTCCCAGCAGGATGATTATCCAGAACAAACATGCATCAACATGTGCCAAACAGTTGGCCTCATAACTGATAATGCACTATGAGATTATTTTGAAGCTAACTATTCTAAGTACAGAGGACAACCTCAACTGACATTAACATGCTAAGAAGAAACCATGCAACGTAAATGAAGAAGGCTAAACGTTTTTTCTACAAGATAATGACAATTGAGAGCAGCCTTTTCAACCTGCATCTCTGAAATCACTCCCAGCAGGATTATCCAGAACAAACATGCATCAACATGTGCCAAACAGGTGGCCTCATAACTGATAATGCACTATGAGAGACAATGACTATTGAGAGCACAGTTTCATAGAAAGCATAGACAAACATATAAATTATCAATACAACTTGGAACAAAGTAATTTAATATTCCTTACCTCATTGTTCTCATCAGTGCTAAGATTTGCGTCCAATATTCTATCAACTTCCACGTAGTCAGGATTGAAAAGATCATCTTCAATCTGAAAAGAAACATTTTGGTTATCTTTGCCTCTGAATATCCCACTCATAGAAGTAAATATATCTGTGATTACCATCAATAATTCACATTTTGGGTCACAGAGGCATTCCTTTCACCAAACAGCTATGTTAATCAAAATGCTGTAATTCAGCAGGATCAGTCCTCGTGGAAAAATTAGTACTCCAAGACTAGTTCAACTGTGCCTGTTAATTACTGTATGAAACCTTTTCCAGCAGAGTGTGGCTAAGAATATTTAATTCAAATGTGAAATTACAATTCATTAATGAGCAACTGAAAGGTCTTATGGTACGTCATGCATTTACAAAAATGATTGCTTGAACTGATGAAATGAGGTTATGTGGAACCTCTCTACCAGATATTCATTTGACCGCTTTCTAAGTAGAAACACAAGGCAACAGGATACGTTTTCCCAGCACACCGGCCTCAAGAAACGAAACAAACATTTTGGGTCTAGTGTGAATTTTCATATATAATTTGTATTTTTGCTTGAAGAAACCCAGAAGTCTCAAGCTACTTTGGTAGTGTGCAATCTAAACGACTGCAGGATTAGCTGCACAAAGCAAGCATTAACACTATTGTCAGTTTTATATACCTTAACATTAAATCTTCCTTTTCCCATGCCCCAAACAAGGACGTAGTATTAAGGAAGTGGATGCACCCTTAGCTACAAATCTTGCTCCAATGCAGAAGTAATGAAAGAGGTCTAGTAGCTACTGATCATTTTTTTCATCTAATATATCAAAGGAACAAAAGACGTGAGGTGGATTAGCCGATGCAGAGAACTGGTAATTTCCACAATGTTCTCTTATTATTATTTTAACTGAAGCCAACACTTATATTAAAACATTTTTTACGTGTAGGTTTTTAAACCTTTTGTCAGACGCAAAACTCAAATGGAGAAAAACTTGAGAAAGTTTGCATTTCACCCTGGGCTGCTGTAGTGGAAAAAGAAACTAAGGGAATATCCTATCTCCCCAGTTTAATTAACTTGTTCTTCCAAGCCAAGTCATTTTTCAATAGCACTGGAATTAAGAATAGGTTAAAAAAATGGAAATCAAAGGTAATCTGCAGTAGGAGAGAAATCTGGCTTTTTAATAACAAATCTATCTCTGAGATACCTTGATCCCGAAAGTCAATTAATCTAGCCCACGACTAATTCTTTCTCCAATGTTGTCAAACACTCTTCAACTATCAAACAACAAAAGATTAAATTAATATCAGGAACTGGCTGCTTATTATGGTATTGAGTTGCCTCTCTTTTTTCTTCCATCAGTCCGAGGGTCTGAATCTTTGCATTGAATGGCTGCAGACTCAGTTACAGCACAAATAAGCATTTGCAATGCAATTGGTCTCGCAATTATGAGAGTTTGAGCTATTGGCGTTGTAAATGACAATGCCTTTTTTGTTTTTTAAAAACAAAAAAAAGGCATTGTCATTTACAATGAAGAAAACGGTAACGGTTATGCAGGAGCGCACAGCGTGTAAAAGCAGTTTAGTTTTCAAAGAGTCCAGTGAGGCTAATTAATATTGGCATTACGTTTGTTGCATTTTTTGTAGTAATACTGAAGAGCTGCGCTCAAAGCTGTGAAGTTAGATGCTGCAGTTACTTTTAGCTGATTGAGCTAAGCAAAACGCTGATTCTAAAAGAAGTGAATTTACTGATATGCTGGGAGTCTTTTTTGGTGAGTTTTGGAGAGACTTTTATTAGTGACAGAAATTAGACCTAAAGGAAGGGATTTATTCGGGATGTACAGGACTTATGTCTATTTAATTTGAGAATTGTACAGCTTTGTAAAGTATACTTAATAAGGCAGTGATTTGCCATGAGTGTGATAACTTTCAATGACTATGGGATATATACTTTGGTTGCCTACTTGGCACATTGTTCTGTCACCCTTGGGAGATTTTGGTTCTATTCTTGGTGTTGGGTACCTATTTCTACCGTGTTACTACTGTGTATCTTCACTAGTGGTTCGGTGATTATTGAGTTGATGTTTACCGGGAAGTTACATTATTTTGTGAGTGATTAATTTGGGCCTAATAGTGGTTATTCTGTATATTTACAGCCCTGAAGAAGTCATTTGTCATATACTGACAAGACGAAACACGTGTTGGCTGTGTGTATGAAATCTGCTATGAAAATGCTATGAAAAACTTTATGAAGCAATAAAGAAGAAGATTGGAACACATGAACTTGTAGTTACTTTTGGACATTTGAATAATAATTTTGAGTGCTTGGTGGAATGGTGTAGCATTGTCATTTACAATGCCAATAGTTTAAACTTGCATAAATGCGAGAGCTATTGCATTGAAAATGTTTGTTCCTCTTCTTAGTGGGATGCTGTGAGGCAGTGGAGGAAACATGAGAGGTACAAGTATCTTGATGGACTTCAGCAATAGTCTGAACAGGGCTTTTAGCCAGTGCTAAATGCTCTTGTATATCAGCAGGTGGCTGCTCTGCTGGAAATACACCTGGGTGCGTTGAAAGAGTTGACCCCACCAAAACATTAGGGCGAGAACGCAAAAAATGAAGTACTAGCTTTCCATGATAGCTGGGTGTCATGTATCGTAGCAGTTAAAAGCCACTCAATTGCACATATTTTGTTTGCATTTATTTAGCGTTTACTGTCCCTAGCGAAGCGTCAATGCGCTTTAGATAGATTGATATCGCTGTGCATTTTTGTGAGTTTGGCAAGTGGTCTATTTCTAGGTATAGAAGCAAAATGCCTGCCCTTCCCGTGCCCCCGCAGCTGGTGTACAAGTATCACCCCAACACACCTCCAAGCCCGCATTTCCAAGAATCCCTGACTCATTTTCCCCTTTACCTGCTACAGTGAAAGGATTGAACCGCTGTTAAAATGTTACAACAAACTGGCACTGCTCCGCTCTGCCGAGTTTAAAATATAGCACAAGGGTGAAGGCGTGGAGAAGCAAAGGGGCACAAATCCGCATGAAAGCGATATTATGTATGAATATTAACCTACCCTGACGGCGAGTGGCATCTACTTGAGAGTGCACCTGCACTCAAAATGCAGCAGAGCACCTCCATTACAGCAGCTCCCACCGGAGCACAACAGATGGTCATTTCCGATTACGTCCAATGGAAATTAAAAGAGCGTGCTTTAAAGGCATAAAGATTTTCAAAGGGGCAGTTTAAAACAAACTACATACCGCGTTTACGTAACTCTAGCAAGCTGCATGTGTCAACAAATGTGTAACAAAAAAAAAAATGCTGCGTGTCAACAAATGTGAAAAAAAAGTAGCACAGCTTGGTTGCCATGACATTACAAAGCTATTGCCACAAGCAAAAACAAGATGGCGTGGGCTTGTCCACATGGGCAGTCCTAAAAGTGGACAAGGCGGTAACCTGAAAGCCCGGTTTTCAATCACTCATCAGTGTTTAACAATGACGTGTGCCAATTGAAAACTGTATTGATAACAAAAGGCACTCGCATGGCAACACGTGTGCTGCTAACACCAGGCGAGACCTAAAAAACACTTATCTGGCCGGCCAGCAGTCTAACTTTGGTCAATAAACCATGCACAGTTTGTTTTTCAGTGCGACAAAGGTCACTATTATTAGCATCATGTGTGCATCTACGGCATGAAATAGTGTTCTAGGAGCATGCAAGGAACAATCTAGTCATGTGACAGTTCATGTGATTATATTTGATAGAACAACAGAAATTATTTATCCGAAATAAAAATGTGCATTGAAGTGGACAAACTAATGTTTGGGGGCAATGTTACTGTTTACGCAAATGTATATTTAAAGCAGATATCTGTTTGAAATGCCAATCAGTAAAATAAGTTAAACAAATGCTGAGCAACAGTGCAAGGTCACTGTGACCGGAGCAACAGAGCTGTTGAATAAGCTTGCTAAATAGGCCTAGCTCTGCTGTACAGCCTGAGATTTAATTTAATTAATTGGTTCTTCCTCCGTCACACCGCCATTGAAAGGCTACTTTGTGCTGGAAAAAATAAACAATTTTGCCATCATTTTGCAAAAACCAATAATATTTACTAAGAGTGTGAAACTCTGCATCTCTCATGGGGAGAGTCAGAACTGATTGGCACATCCTGAAAGTACTGGAATATTTCAGGAGTGTACTTTAAAAAGCTACAAGGAGTCGGTGATTGCACATATTCAGGGATCCTATTATACCCCACCGCTATCCAAGATCAGCAGCAGCAACGAAACAAGATCACAGGATTCTCAGAAACACAAGACCTATGTCGACATCTCAATGAAGAATGAGAAGTCCGACAAGAGGAAACCAGCATTTTGTAGTAGTAGACAAAGATAATATCTAGTTATAACGTGAGTCACGTTACTTCCAAACACATGGTGAATGATCGCTGAATTTATTTGGTATGACAATGTTAGGTCTCCTCTAAGACAGTACACATGCTCTGTCAACTAGGAGAGATTTAATGTACAGCAAGGGGCTTTGAGCTCGCCCATTGCTTACTATTCTTTGACTATGTCACTCTTATTTGCTGCCTCCCAACAGGCCAGTGCCTGCCATTTTCGCTTCCTCAACTTTTGTGTAGAGAATGGACCAAGATTATGATTGCTTCAATTTGAAGAAATGCGTTACTTACCTGTAACAGCAGTTATCCAGTATTGGTGTCTTTCATAGATTCACATGCCTGAATCATTCCCCGTCGCTGAGACGGGAGCCTCCGGTACATAAAAAAGTAATGTCCTAAGGACATACATAGAGAATATAGGCCTAAGGGCCTCCCCTTTTGGGCCTTTCCACGTCCTTATGTAAAAGGACCGAACTCTCATCGTTAGCCAATCAGCTCCGACCTCCCTCTAGAACCTTCCCGGGAGGAGCCTCCGTCCCTCAGATTTTCGTACGCACCCAGCTAGGGTGTCGCAATGTAGACATAGAGGTACGTGAGTCCTTACCGGGGAGGCGGGAGGGTTGCATGTGAATCTATGAAAGACACCAATACTGGATAACTGCTGTTACAGGTAAGTAACGCATTTCTTATCCAGTATTTGGGTGTCTTTCATAGATTCACATGCCTGAATCAGAGTAGCCAGCAGTTATACATGCATAGTGGTAAAGCACATTCTCACATCTAGCAGGCCTGCATAGATTACAGACAACATGAGAGAAACATGGTAATATACAGTCATGCATATAGCAGAGAAAACCATGAAGAATGTGCATACCTGGATGGCGGGACGAGGTAAGGCTCACCTTATTGGAAGAGATGGCGCAGCACCGCTTGTCCCACTGCAGCGTCCTTCTGCAGTTCGATGTCCAGGCAGTAGTGCTTGGAAAAGGTATGCGGGGACTTCCATGTCGCCGCTCGGCAGATGTCCAGGATCGTCACTCCAGCGAAGAGCGCTGTTGACGTTGACATCGCTCTGGTCGAGTGGGCAGCCACTCGGCCTGTCAAAGGCCGTCCGGCCTGATCATGGCAGAAAGCAATTGCTGAAGAAATCCAGCGTGAGATGCTCTGTTTTGTCAAGGGCAGCCCCATTCTCGGGTTGCTGTAGGCTACAAAGAGTTGAGAAGACTTCCTGACGTCTTTGGTCCTGTCCAAGTAGAATTTGAGACACCTTTTAATGTCCAGGGAATGCAGCGCCCTTTCCGCTGCCGTGGAAGGGTCCGGAAAGAATGACTTGAGGACAATTGGTTCGTTCAGATGAAAGTCTGACGGCACTTTAGGAATGAATTTAGGGTTGGGCCTGAGTACCACTCGGTCGTGCCTGAATTGGAGATACGGTTCCTGAATGGACAGCGCCTGAAGTTCGCTGACCCTTCTGGCCGACGTCAGGGCTAGCAGGAGAGCCGTTTTCCAGGAAAGATGCTTGAGCGATGCCCGGTGTATGGGCTCGAATGGGTGTTTCATCAATTGGTTTAGCACCAAGTTCAACTGCCAGGTTGGAGGAACTTTCCGAGGCCTCGGAAAGGATCTGTAAAGTCCTTTTAGAAATTGTTTCACCAGTCGACTGGACCAGAGGGAGGGTCCCGATGGGGTCCTGGTGAACCTAGAAATCGCAGCCAGATGAACCTTAATGGAGGCGTGAGCCAGCCCCGATTGAGCCAGGTGCAGTAGGTATGGTAGCAGCTGTACTGGGGTGACCCGGAGCGGGTGTAAGTCGTGTTCCGAACACCACACGCAGAACCTCTTCCACTTCAGCGAGTAGGTCTTGGTCGTGCTGCTCGCTCTCGCCTTGGCCAGTACTGCCCTGCAGTCCTGCGGTATGTCTAGCTCCCCGAACTCAAGGTGCTCAGGAGCCAAGCCGACAAGTTGAGCGAACGGAGGTTCGGGTGGTGTACCTGGCCTCCGGACATTGTCAAGAGGTTCGGGAGTTGTCGCAGGTGAATCGGGGGCCTGGTGGATAGGCGAAGAAGATCCGAGAACCAATGTTGTCTCGGCCAGTACGGAGCAATCAGTATCAGCGTGCACGGTTCCGTCCTCATCTTCCGGAGGAGCCTCGGTATCATCGGGAACGGCGGAAAAGCGTACGCAAACACGCTGGACCAGCCGATGGAAAAAGCATTTCCCAGCGACCCCCGTTGGGGATGCCAGCTTGCGTAGCTTCGGCATTTGGTGTTCTCTTCCGTCGCGAAGAGATCGATCCTCGGGGTGCCCCATTGTGAGAAGACGTGGGCCACCGTGTCGCCGTTGAGCTCCCATTCGTGGGAGAGAGAGGTCTGCCTGCTGAGGGCGTCCGCGATAGTGTTCTCCTTCCCTGGAACGTACTCCGCCTTGAGGGAGAGGCCGTGCGCCACCAACCAGTTCCAGATTTTTTGCGATTCTCGTGAGAGAGAGAGAGATCGCGTTCCCCCTTGTTTGTTCAGGTAGTGCATCGTCGTGGTGTTGTCTGTTTTGACGAGCACAGGGGAAGAGCCGATGCGTGGCAGGAAGGCCTGTAGAGCCAGGTACACTGCCCTCAGTTCCAGGAGGTTGATGTGTAGTTGTGTTTCCTGGGCGTCCCACTTGCCGCTGACTCGAAGGTCTAACAGTACTGCGCCCCAGCCTTCCAGTGAGGCATCGGTCGTGATGACCAGTGGTGCCGGCGGCAGGAGGAACGGCAATCCGGCCGTCAGGTGAGTCCTGTTTCTCCACCACAGCAGGGCCTTTATGATGGCCGGCGTGATTGTGAGAATGTCGTCGAATGAGCCTGAACACTGTTTCCATTGTCTCGCCAACGCTTCCTGTAGGGGGCGCATGCGGAGCCTGCAGTGCGGTACGAGGAGAATGCATGAAGACATCATCCCTAGCAAGGAGGTGAACGTCCGGACCTTGATGCGAGGCTTCTCGGCCACCGCCGTGGCCAGAGACAGTACTTTGCAGATCCTGTCCTCTGAGGGGAAAGCCTTCGCATGCTCCGTGTCCAGGGTTGCCCCTAGGAAGGTGATCCTCGTTGACGGAGTAGTGCATGATTTTTTGAGGTTGATCGTCAGACCCAGCTGTTGGAAAAGAGCGCTGCAGGCGTTGAAGGAAGCCAGCGCGTCCTCCGGGGAAGGAGCCTTCACCAGCCAGTCGTCCAGGTAGGGGAACACCTGGTGACCCCTTTGTCGCAGGAAGGCAGCCACGGGCGCCAAGCACTTTGTGAAGATACGTGGGGCAGATTTGAGGCCAAACGGCAAGACCTTGAACTGGTAATGTCTGCCCGCTATTTCGAACCTTAGGTATTTCCTGTGCCTGACGAGGATGGGGACATGGTAGTAGGCGTCCTGTAAGTCTAGGGAGACCATCGAGTCGCCTCTTTCCAGTGCACCCAGGATCTCCTGGATTGTGACCATCCGGAAGGATTGACTCCGTAGGAAGGCGTTGAGCGCCCGGAGGTCTAAGATCGGCCTCCACTTGTCCCCTTTCTGTTGGACCAGGAAGAAGTGGGAATAAAAACCCTTCCCTTTCTGGGAGTCCGGGACCTTTTCGATGGCTCCTTTGACCAACATGGCAGCGACTTCCTGGAGAAGGAGGTGCAGATGTCTGTGAGTACGCTTCAGTGGAGGGGTGTTGGGAGGGGTGTTGACCAGTTCGAGGGAATGCCCAAATTGAATTATTTGTAGTACCCACCGATCCGTAGTGATTTTTCGCCAATTGTGGAGGAAGTGGGTCAGTTTTCCCCCAATTCGAAAGGATTGAGACGGTGGTGGGACTGGCCGGAGTAAGTGGTCACTGGCGGCCGCCAGCGCCCTTCTTGGCGGGTTTGCCTCTGAAGGACGATTTCCCGTAGGATGACTGTCGGGACTGTTGTTTCTGTTGGGGTTGGTTCCTGTTGCCATAGGAATAGGACGACCGATTTTGGTAGGAACCTCTGTAGGAGTACTGACCTCTGGAGCGGCCTCCCCGAAAGGATTGGTTCCGGGACTGGAGGGAGCCCAGAGCCCTCGCCGTGTCGGTGTCTTTTTTGATGGCCTGGAGTGCCTCGTCTATCTTCTCCCCAAAGAGGAATTGCCCATCGAACGGCATATCCAGTACCTTAGATTGGACCTCCTGCCGAAAAGACGTCGCCTTGAGCCAGCCCTGGCGGCGGAGCACGGCAGCCCCTGCCAACTGGCGGAATCCCGTCATGGCTGCGTCGATGGCGCAGTCGATAATTTCAGCCGCGGAGTTTTGTCCTTCCGCCAGAAGAGCTTTCACCTCGTCCTGGACCGTGGCCGGCAGGCCTTGCAGGTAGGGAGCTATGTCTTCCCATAGCTGGCGGTTGTATCGGCCCAGGAGGGCGATGGAGTTTGCCACCTTGATGGACATGGCGGATGTGGTGGAGAACCTCTTGCCTATGGTGTCCAGCTTCCTTCCTTCCTTGTCCGGGGGCGCGGACAGCGGCGAGGAGGGGTTTCGGGATTGTTTTTGGGCCGCCTGAGTGACAACCGAGTCCGGTTTGGGGTGGCCGGTCAGGCAGGCAGGTGCGGAGTTCGGGGCCTTATATTTTTTGTCTAGGCGCGGAACCACCGCCGGCACCGAGGCAGGCGTGAGCATCAGCTTCTTGCCCTGTTCCCATAGAAAGTCTATCAGAGGAATAGACTTGGTCGATTTCTGTGTGTGCTCCTTGAAATCATGGAGGAAGCATTCCGTTTCCGCGGATTCCACCGCCATGTGGAACCTCCTTGCAGCTCTGTCCACCAGTTTGTGGAAACCTCCCACGTCCGCTGCTTCAGAGTGGCGTGGTCTCGGGGATGCCGGGGTAGACGAATGGTGTGATGACGCAGCATCGGCATCGTCGTCTCTGTGGTCCGAGGCGACGTCTTGCACCTCGCCTTCCTCTAAGTCCGTGTCATCCTCCTCGCTTTCCGATGAATCCTCCGCCTGTGTTTGCGGTCGGAGTTGGCTCCGAGGACGGGCCGGGGGAGCGGAAGGGTGCGAGGCCGACGGTTGCGCTTGGGTGACCGGAACCTGGGCACCGCTGTCTGCGTCCGGGAACCTTCGTTTATAGTCCTGCACCAGGGATTTCAAATCGTTGACCAGAGACAGTGGCAAACAGATCATCGGGGTTTTCACCGTGTCTACGGTCAGGGAGCTGCCTTGATACGTCACTCCGTCCCGGATCTCTTGGACGTCCTGGTGTTCTTCGTGAACCTCCTGTTCTTCGTCCGACTCCTCACTCTGTAGTGTGTCCTGTTCTTCCTCGGGTGCCAACTCCACCGTTGGGAGAACCGAGGGCGTTGGACTCGAGTGAATAGAGACTTCGACCAATCTCGATTCTTTCCAAGATGGCGCCGGGGTCTCTTCCGACGACGTGCGTGAAGATGGCGCTCCCGCCAAGCGTGCCGGTGATTTGGGCACCTCCGTCAGGGTTAATGGTACCAAGTTTTGCGGGGATAAGGGTTTCGCCGCCTTACTGATGTTAGGGTCGTGGACCTGGGCTATCTTTGTCGAAGGTGTGGTTCTTGAACTTGACTTCGACTGTTTAGGAGACGAACTTGACTTCGATGGCTTGGGTGACGAGCCTTCGGTATGAGGTGTTTTCGGTGAAGGCGTACCTGAAGATTTAGACCTCTTAGGTGACGAAGAGGCGGCCTTCGTATTGGATGAAGGTTTCAGAGGAATGGTCGAGGAGACCGGTGCGCCTGAGGACGCAGTGGTGGTCGTCGTGGTCGCCGTGGAGGGCGATGAGGCCGTAGTAGTCGACACAGTGGTCGTAATTGAGGTGGTCCGCTTAGTAGATGGAGCGGGCTTCTTGAACCTCTGGCCATCCTTAACAGACACGGAGGAGGTGGTGGAGCGTGCCTCCGAAGGCTTCCTGTGCGCCTTCTTAGGAGGAGTGTCTGTCTCTCCAGGGGACTGCACCCTGGGTCTCTTCTTGGAGACTTTGGAGGTCGCGGAGACACTACCCTCGGAAGATTCCAGAGTGTCTCGGACCTTAAGCCTGTCGAGCCATTCGCGAAGGCGAGTTTCCCTTTCCTTAACCGTCTTCTTTGGGAAGGCTCTACACACCCTACACTTGTCAGTGACGTGGTCAGGGTACAGGCAATATAAGCACAGGTCGTGCTTGTCCTCCGCTTGAATCCGCTGCTTGCCGCAGGAGGAGCAGGCCCTCAGGGCTTTCTTCTGTGAGTCCGCCATGGACGAAGTTTTCTTATTAGATTCCGACATGTAGTCGATGCTAGGATGAAATCCTTTTCGTACAAAGTGAACTTCGGTGAAGTTTGAGACTTCGAATTTTGGAAACCTGAAGAGCTCAGGTTGGAGACTCCCTAGCACAACGTGCGGTAGAAAATCTGAGGGACGGAGGCTCCTCCCGGGAAGGTTCTAGAGGGAGGTCGGAGCTGATTGGCTAACGATGAGAGTTCGGTCCTTTTACATAAGGACGTGGAAAGGCCCAAAAGGGGAGGCCCTTAGGCCTATATTCTCTATGTATGTCCTTAGGACATTACTTTTTTATGTACCGGAGGCTCCCGTCTCAGCGACGGGGAATGATTCAGGCATGTGAATCTATGAAAGACACCCAAATACTGGATAATAATGTCCTTCCACTGCTCGCGCTGTGATTGTTATTGTTAACTTGGTCTTTTATAGCGCCAACTCACCACCAGGTCTCTAGGCGCTTAAAACAAACAGCAGCAACAATACATGAAACTAAGATGATCAGGGGAAATTATAATAAGATTTATTTAACTAGATCAAGTGCCTTCTTAAATAACAACGTTTTTAACTGCTTCCTGAACCTCAGAAGATTTGTTTCTTTCCAAACTGACTCTGGCAAATTGTTCCAAATCTGTGGAACCAGAACCGAGAAAGATCTTCCGCCTTTGGTTTTTAACTTATAGCGGGGACATACCAAGAGCTGAGCTTCCGCGGAACGTAGAGCTCGCTTAGGGATGTATAACTCCAAGCGTTCTTTGATGTACGCAGGAGCTTGCCCATAGATGGCTTTATGGGCAGTACACATGCTCTTAAACTCCGCTCTCTGTTCAACGGGAAGCCAATGTAACTTGAGTAGTAGGTCAGTGGCATGAGTTCTTCTGGGTACCTTGAAGATTAGACAGGCTGCATCATTCAGGACTACCTGTAGTCGATTAATCAGAAATTTGGGTAAACCAAGGTACAGGGCATTCCCGTAGTCTAGTCTCGACACAATAGTGGCAGAGACAACCATACGGAGTGCAGAAGAGGAAAGGAGAGGGGCCAGCTTCCGTAGCTGTCGAATCAAGCCAGTACACATCCCTACCACTGAGGAAATCTGACTGGTCATGGACAATTCGTTATCGATCTTAATTCCGAGGCTTTTTACATTATCACTCGGTATCAGTGAGGGGCCTAATTCCTGGGGCCAGTAACGGTCACTCCACGGCGAGGCTTGGGTAGAGACCACTAGTACCTCAGTCTTTTCTGGGTTTATTTTTAATAGATTGGCCGTCATCCAGCCAACCGTATGTCTGAGTATATTCTGGGCACTAGTTTGTGCCGAGATCGTATTGTCAATACTCAGCAATAACTGGGTGTCGTCCGCATAATTAAATACACGACAACCCATTTTAACTAGTGAGTCAATCAATGGCTGAAGGTACAGATTAAAGAGGAGTGGGGATAATGCAGAGCCCTGCGGGACTCCGCATTCCAGAAAACCCACTTTAGAGGTGACCTCTCCCAGTTGGATTCTCTGGGTCCTACCCGTTAAAAAAGATTGGAGCCATTGATAGACCTGACCCCTTATCCCAAATGCATCCAGTCTGTCCAATAGCAGGGAATGGCTGACAGTATCGAACGCCGCCGATAGATCTAAAAGTATCAGGGCGCTCTGTTTCTTCCTGTCAGCCATTCCTCTCAGCTCATCCAGCACCGAGAGCATCACCAACTCGGTGCTGTGATGTGCCCGAAATCCCGCCTGTCTCTCCTGGAGCAGATGTTGTGACTCCAGGAAGGAGGAAAGGGACTTCAGCACATGTTGCTCTAAAATTTTGGACAGAAAGGGCAGCTGGGAGATCGGCCTATAGTTCTTTAAAATGGCCGGATCGGCTCCAGGTTTCAAAGGCCTTACCCGTGCCTCCTTGAGGCTAGATGGTAATTGACCAGTCTCCATTGATTTGCTTCTTCCCTACCACCATCCACCCACCGTCCCTCCAGTCAACTGTCATTGTTGCATCTTACCTCCAACCTTCAATTGGTTGTGTTGCCTCCCACCCATTAAAAGAAACAACCGCTATAATGCTGCCAGCACCGGCAGTGTCATAGCCCTTTTTTTACTCTCCTATTGTCTGTTTGGATGTTCCATCCCTTCCGTTGTCCCCGATGCTCGCTACCTCTCACCGTCTCTTCCATCGTCCATTAGGTCAAACCCTACCTGCCATAAAAAAAGGACTATAACGCAGCCAGCTCTGGCGCATTATAGTAACTTTTAGCCATGCTGCACAGCAGCCACGCCGCCACTCTTCAACATGGCTAAATGACATTGGCAAAGCCAACAGATCTTGCATAAGTGAAACCTATTGACTTTGCTAATCCTTGTTAGATCGAGGCTCAATTCTAAAGCCAGACTTCTCTGGAGTTCTTTTCATTGTGACACTTAACACTGCCTCAGCATGACTTATCTAAAACATCCAAGTGCATTGGCTCCTGAAAAAAAAAAAGACGTCTGAAATACTTCATTCAAGACATACTGAGAATATCATCAATTCGACTCACTCACAAAAGCCACTTGATCCACCCCGAACTGATTAAAATCTAACTTTCAATTTTAACTGTTAAGTGTTCTTAAACGAACACATGGTTAGCCCTTACGCTGGCTGATATACATCTGAAAGTTTACTTTGTAGAAATTTGGAAGACTGATTAGGCGTCTACCACCAGTAAAGGACTGACTGCAATTTTGCGCATACGAAAAAAAATGTTTTGCAGGTACGAAAGAAGTTTACTATTAAGAAAAATTTCTTGCAAAACATTTTCATTGCCCACCCTTTTGCTTAAATCCGTGGGCTCTCCTGGCCTCCCCAAGTTCATGTATAGGATATGTGTAATTTCAGTAGTAATGTGGAAAATAATTTTTGTGACAACGGTTAGGAAGCCTGCATATTGTTCCCTAACTTGCCACCTCCCAAAGTGGACACTGACTCTCACCCACCAGTCATATTTCAGCAACTTAGTAAAGTTACGTTGTACTACTGATGTTTCTGTTGACGCACAGTATCTAAATGTGACTTCAGTCCTCCAAGTCTTCTCAATGAACTCGCTGCATAAAGTATTCCAAAACTTCAGCAAATTTGTTAAAAGCTCCTTACAAAAGGAAAAGTCCTTCTGCATCGAATATTTGCAATTTGTACTTCCTCATGTTGACAAAAGACTTGCTCAATTCAACAGCTGTCCTTTTTATCTTTAGACCTATGTCAGACCTACCTTTTCAAACCATGCACTGAAATTGTGCAGTCACAGTACAGCTTCATGCTGACCAACATCCTTAACCAATTCTAGACTGGTATCCAACTTGGATTTAACACCGTGGAAACCCAAGGATGGAGGCTAAATGAGATTATATTGTTTATGTCCATTAACTGGCTGTCTGAAGCATTTGTGTCTTTAATTACACTGAAGTCTGAGTAATATACATGTTTTCTGTGTATACAACTACAATGGATATGGGACCATGAAGAATGTTTGAGGGAAGATGTATGCAAAGTAAATGCAAATGATCATTTATATAATGATGTATATGCTCACCCGAATTAAAAAATTAAGGCGGAAAATACTGAAAAATCTAAAATACAATTTTTAAAAAAAATCTTAATTTTCAGTTTCACACATATCAAGCAATATGTAAAGTTCACAGAGGTACATGGCTTACAGGTCTTCATACCAAGTTTTGAACACAACATACATTACAAATCATAACATGGCAACAGTAAGCAATTGATCAAGAATGCAAGACAATGTCTATCAACTCCCAGTCCGAACATCTCCCCAGTAATCACCATGATACTGCCTGACCAAACTAGAACCAGCCCCTCATCGTAGTGGCACAACCACATGGGGCCGAGGAACCAACAAGACTAACATAATTTGTACATCAGTCCTAACCAACCCCCTCTGGGACAATTCCATCAACAGCCTGTTTGCTAGTCTCATTACGTTTCTTGGAAATGTATGTTCTGTATGGGCCCCATATATCCACCAGCCGCGAGGAACCGAGTACTAGAGTAGCATACTCTTTGCAATTCACATTACAGAACGCTAAGCTGCGAAGCCACGCCTGTAGTGTAGGGACCCTTCTATTACCCCAAAGTAGCGCCACCTCCCGCTTAGCCAACAGGAACCCAAGAGCTGCGAATTTCCTGATGATCTTAGGGAAATTAACCAAGTACCCCAACAGTGCAATTCCAGGTGTAGGATCTAGTGTCATAGAAAGCATGTCGCCCAGCATGGAATTAATCTGCACCCAGTAATGTTGTACCTTTGGACAGGTCCATGAGAGATGGGCAAAGTCGGCATGTGGGGCCGAACATTTCTGGCAATTGTGAAGCTGAGAAGGATCAATCTTATGGGACCAGGCCGGAGTATGATACATCATGCAAAGAAATTTAAAATGTAACAGCTTGTGTCTACTATTCAGGTATACCTTCCTCGTGACCCTGCAACAGTATTCCCACTGATCATTGGTAATAGGTTGTCCCAAATCCCGTTCCCATGCAGAGCGGACCTTGGCGTCCGAGAAGGGGTGCCCCAGCACACATTGCCTATACAATCTGGAAATCAGATGCGCGCCAGATGGACTTTCTAGGACTAGAGTCAAAGGGGCGGCCGCTTCAGGAGCGGTTGGAAAAGAAGGGAAGGCCGCCCGTAACATCGAAAGCATTCGCCGCAGCACAAAAACATCCAAAAAGGAGCTATCTTGGAAGCGCGTCTCCTCAGAGACAGAAAAAACACGATTATCGGTTAAAAGGTCACCCATCGAGTGAATTAGAAGTCTCTTCAACGTGCGCCGCACTAAGGCCTCACCTGTGATGGGAAGCAACGTGGGGTTCGGAAGTGGAAATGCCGGGGTGTATAATAGGTCCAAACCCAACAGTCTACGCAATTTCACCCATGCCCAGCATGAGGTGTATACTGTTTGAATAACCAGTGGGTCCCTCTGAATCCCTTTAGGTAGCACTGAGGACAATCTCATCAGGAGCACCAGTTCCACCTCTGGCTTCAATTAGGGGATGTGTGCGTCTGGGTGATACCAGGCGAGGGAGTAGTAACACTGTGCCGTCAAATAGTATAAATACATGTCTGGAACCCCAAACCCGCCCCTCTCATGCGGAAGTGTCAAAGTCTACCAGCTACACAAGGTCTGCCGTCTCCCCATATCAGTTGTAGCAAAAGTTGCCGCAGCTGCAAAAAAAAAAAAAAAGGCCTGGGTGAGCGGGATGGGAATGTTGTTAAAAAATAATTAAAACCGCGGGAGCACCACCATTTTAATAATGGCCACTCTACCCGCCATTGACAAAGGCAGCCTCGGCCATCTCTCTACCTGTGATTAAAGCGAGCTGACAGCGCGTCCGTAGTATAATCTAATGATGGTAGCTGCATCTAAGTGTATATAGACCCCAAGATATTTAACAGCGTCGTCGCACCACTCCAGTGGAAACTCACAGTCCTACGCGGCTGTGCAGGTTGTTAACAGAAAAATCACAGATTTGTGCCAGTTAATACTCAAGCTAGAGAATCTGCCAAAGCAAATAATTTCCCTGGTAAGGGGTTCCAGATTAATATGGGGCTGTCGAACATACAGGATGGTATCATCGGCATATAGGGATACCAAAAGAGGGCCGGTGCGAAACTGCAATCCACGAGGCAAATGCTTCTCCTGAAAATGGCGAACCAATGGGTCCATTGCTAAAATAAAAAGTAATGAGGATAGGGGACAACCTTGACGAGTGCCTCGGGACAGGCAAAACGGAGGGGAAATAGTACCATTTAGGCGCAGTCTAGCCGTGGGTTCCGTATATAGCAGCGCAGTTGTGGCTACAAAGCATTCAGGTATTCCAATGCAGCGCATCCCAGAGAGAAAAAAGGGCCACTCAAGGGAGTCAAACGCCTTCTCGGCGTCAAGAAGTACAGCGGCAGCAGGTGTCTCGAGGTCAATCCAATGTAATACTGTAAATAAGGTCCGCAGATTAAGCGAGGTGGACCTGTGGGGGACGAAGCCAGACTGCACGGGTGAAATAATGCATTCCATTAGCAGTGACAACAGGATAGCTATCACGTTAGCTAATATTTTGTAATCAAGATTCAGCAGGGACAATGGCCAGTATGAGCCACAGAATGTAGAGTCTTTACTGGGCTTATGGAGAAGTATAATGTCAGCCTTCCTGAAGGTCGGAGGAAGAATACCAATTTCAAGAGCCTCAGCATATACCGCTATCAACCTTGGAACCAGTAGATCCTTACTAGCCTTATAGAAATCAGCAGAGAACCCATCAAGACCGGGCGCTGAGGAACCTTTAAGAGCGTCAATCGCCTCAAATACGCTATCAGGCGATATGGGAATGGCGAGGAATTACTGCATATGTTTTGCAAGGTAAACCAAGGCTATTTCGGAGAGATACTCTCCCTGCTCCCAGAGAGCCTTGAAGTGTACAAGGTCTTAAAGTGTGAGAGGAAGGTGTCACATACATCGGGAGTGGAATGGAATACCTGGTCATTCAGGCTTTTGATTTCACTGATATAGGATTTGTCTCATGGGGGTCGGAGCGTGTGTCCCAGAATCTTACCGGGTCTATCGCCCTCTCCATACCTCCTGGCGATGTGTTGCTTACCCAGGAACAATAGTTCGCGCTCAACCGCATCCTGAAACTCCAACAATAATTCTAATCTTCAAGCCTCGCAAGCCTCAGACCCAGTCTCTAGCATTTCCAAATCGAGGTCAGTGATGTCTTGCTCAATGCGGCTCAAAGTGGATCGCAGCGCTCTCAGTACCCCTGCATTCTTGGCTATGCAAATCCCCTGATGTAGGCCTTAAACCCCTCCCACAACACCGCCCAAGTATCCACTGATCCGGTATTAATCTTAAAGTACTCCTCAATGACCTCCCTCACTTCCTCCAGAAACACCTGATCCTGGAGTGCCCTCCCAGAGAAACGCCATTGCCACTCGTATCCCCGGGTCCCGGAATGTTGAGTCGCAACAGGACCGGAGAAGGATCAGAGAATGTTCTAGGAAGCGTCTCAAGCTTATTAAACCAACCTGCAATCCCGGGAGAGACCAACCAGTAGTCTATTCTGGTCCAGGTGTTGTGGAATCCCGAGTAATGTGTATACGTTGCGTGGTATGGGTGATATATACGTTCAACGTCCACTAATAAAAAGTGTCTGCATAGGTCTTGTAATGCAAGGCGCGAGCGTTGCTTGGAGTCCGGTGAGGAGGAAGTGCTATCCCTAGCGGGCTCTAATAGCAAACTAAAATCTCCTCCTATTAGCAATAAACAAGGATCCAGAGCCAGAAGTCTTACCTGAAGTGAATGATCGAATTCATTGGAGTCCACATTGGGACCATAAATGCCCACCAGAGCAACAGTATGTCCCATCGAAGAGACAACTACTATCAGCAGGCGTCCCTCTCCATCAGACACCACCTTGTGCAGTGAAAAAGGGACCCTCTTATGGATGAATATTGGCACCCCTCTTCCGTAACTGCTATAGTTAGAAAAATATCTGTGGGATCCCCAGTCTGACGCCATAGATGGAGCGTCGGACTTGGACAAGTGAGTTTCCTGCAAGCAGACTATATCAATGTTGTGTCGAGCAACGTAATTTAGGACCGGTCATCTTTTGCGCGTGTTATTCAACCCCCTGACATTCCAAGACGTCAGAGAGAGCCCGGACGGGCCGGGCTGCCACCCTAACGGTGCCCTTTATCAAACATTAGAACAAGAATGAGTTGAGCAAATCTAACTCAAAACCAAGCACCTGTGCAATGACTTCTGAAACACTGTGAAAAAACGCAAATATCCCCCCCTCCCCACCCCCCCTCCACCCCCCCACCACCACCCAGCCGCACCCTGACGCAGGCGAGACAAAACCCATCCACAAAAACCAACTGACGGTGACATGCAAACAAGCTTTGCAGTACAATTATAGCATAGACACACCGTAACCTTGGCATTGTTAGCAAACAAACCTTGGTGTTCACCATGAGGTGTAGCAACGCCACGCCGGCCGGGCAATACTGAATACCATGACAAATGAAGAAAAATTACAATTATGTTCGATACTGAACAGAGCCATCAAACCTAAAAAATAAAGAAGCATCAGGATCAACCAGTTCCAGGATTAGAGAAGAGTTCCATACTGGCCTCTGAACCACTATGTGGGGGAGATGTCGCACGTGCAGCCGCCGCTCCATTGTTCTTTTTATATTCTTGGCAAAACTCCTGGCATCGGTCGGAGACTCAAAAATACGGGATCTACCATTGACATCCACCTTTAGCCTGGCAGGATAGAGCATACCGTACCTAAGGCCCAAGTTCTTTAAGTTGACCTTCACGCCGTTGAACTTGCGTCGCGCATCTTGAAATCTTGAACCATGACAGTAAAGTCTGGGAAAAAAAGCTCGCTCCCCTGCCATTGGACATCCCCCCGCTCACGGGCCGAACGAAGAGCCGCATCTCGGCCTCTAAAGTTCATGAGCCTGGCAATGATGGGTCTCGGAGGCTGCCCGGACTTAGGGCGAGGCCCCAGTGATTTGTGGTGGAGCGAGGAACGCTCCACCACAAATCCCCGCGTGAAGGACTCTCTGCCAAATAGCTCCGATAGTAGTTGCTCCACAAATCTATCCATGCGGCCAGCTATGGCAGTTTCAGGCACTCCAGTAATACGTACGTTATTACGCCGACTACGGGATTCTAAATCCTCATTCTTTAACGCAACGTCTTTGAGAATTTTTTCCACCCGCTCTATTCGTTTCCGGTTTGCGTTGATCCATCTTCCACGACTGAAACCCTGGCTTCCACAACATCCAGTCGACTGTCATGAATCTGTAACTTAGCATCCATATCTGCCAACGTTTTATCCAAGGCGTCGAATCTGTCACCAAGGGCCTTGAACCCTGCCCTCATCTCCCTAAGCATTGCTGTTGTGAGAGAGGCAGCGTCTTCGGCCTCTTCGTTGCCATGCCTCCCCTCGGCCGAGTCTGCATGTTCGCTAGTAGTGGCGTAGACCTGGTTGAATTGCAATGCCCGTTGTTTAGGATCCTTGCGCCCCATCTCTCCCCAGATCCAGTAGCGCCCACTTACACAGGCTGAATCAGGGAAAGTCTCTCCCTATATAGTAAGCGGGCAAGCAGAATCTCAAAATGGCGGAGAAACGTGACCCCACGATATTCAGGGCCCTCACATGCAGCTCAGCCCAAAGCGTAGGGGGGTTGGATCTCAAGTCAGGCAAATGCCCACAGTAGCCAAGGCCTACGAGGGCAGTCACAGAAAAATCACCAGGATAGAACCACACAGGCCAACCAGCCAGAGAAGACTCCAGGCACTGGGAGCAGACTGTGCTACACAAAAGACCGATGAACCATGTAGATGACTTCTCACATTGTGGCCTTGATCAAATACCAGAATGCCAGTACCGAAGAGCCAGGACTCTCCTTGCCCTTGACATCCAACTTCAGACAACAGGAGCGGTAGCTCAAAGGTCAGGAGCGCCACCTCTCCCCGGCAGTAGAATGAGGCCAGAACCAGCCAGTACCAGAGTAGGTTAATTCCCAATGCAGGCTTCAAGGGACAGGTAACGTAGACATCGGGCGCCTTCTCGCGCTGCTTCTAGGGTCATGCATGGGATAGGTAGGTATCCAGCATGCCTGATCAGGCCCAGCGCGCCCGCGAGGCCGGAAATGCCCTATAGTCGCTGCATCCGCAAAGGGACCTACGCACCTCAACAGTGGGGGGGGGGGGGCTGAGGGAGGGTCACCATAGCAAAGAAATAACGGGGGCGAGGGCTAGAACAGCACCAGGCGCCGACCGGGGGCCTCGGCTCTCCTCAGCTGTACGCCGTACAGCATCTCGCCACAGCGCCGACCACAGACAGGACGCCAACCGCGACCTCCGAGCTCAGCGATGCAGGGCAGGAAAAAAGACCGATCTGCTGCTCGGATCCGCTCGTCACCTGCGTCGATCTGCTCCACACCATCCCCCGGGCACAAATGGAAGGCATTCACAACGTTAGTTGATTGCTACAGCGATGGAATCAGGCTCATACAGCGCCAGGCCGGCTTAGCTTCAAGCGCAGGCGGCCATCTTAGTCGCCTGCGTGGCCACTCCCTCTCTAAAATACAATTTTTAATAAAAATTACATTATATTGTTACATCAGTCCGACACATTTAACCCCCTTGCCCAATAACTGCTGTGTGAGCATATCGGAGATCATCACGTGAAAGCACAGCTCTGAAGCAGATAAAATAATTGTACCTATCAACATCAATTGGTTCTAAGTGTCACAGAATGAATTCAAACTAAACTTGTTGTCCGTCTACTGGCTGCACAGGGGTGAGGAAGACATTGATGACTAGAAAACATTCATTGGTGCCTGTGTAAAGGATAATGGCAAGGAACCTTCAGTGGAGTATGAAGGCTGTAAACAAGGTCCATTTAAGTATTTAATGGGTTCCGTCCACGTCATAGTACGGAATCAGCATTGTTGGCAGTGACGAAGGATATCCGTAGCTGCCTAGATGTCGAGAACTCGACGGCCTTGATTCTGTTGGATTTAAGTGCTGCCTTCGACACTGTCTCCCATGACATTCTTCTAGATCGGCTACACGATATCGGAGTCAGAGGGCTGGCTTTGGCGTGGTTCCAGTCCTTCTTGGAAGGCAGAAATTTTCAAGTGGTGGTACCACCTTTCCACTCTCAGGAGCATGTCATCAAGCATGAGGTTCCCCAGGGCTCAATATTGACATCTACGTGCAACCCTTAGCTTTGTTAGCAAAAAGTAGAGGGTTGTCATTGGTCTCTTATGCCGATGACACCCAGCTTGTTATTGTCTTTTCTAAAGAGTGTCAAGCCAATCTCTTGAAATTCGGACAGGACCTTCTAGCTATTTCTGACTGGATGACAGCAATCTGCTTACAGCTGAATGCCGCCAAGTCGGAAATTTTGGAGATGGTAGAGACAGGGCCCCCTGGTCGGAAAAGTGGTGGTCTGATAAATTAAAACCTGCAGCCTTGTTAAAGAAGGCAGTAAAGAACTTGGGATTCTGGATCGATAGCAAGCTCTCATTTGACGTACAATCAAAAGCCTTAGTGCATTCATGCTTCGGTCTCTTGAGAGGGCTGAAATCACTTCTTGGTTACTTTTCCCCTAAGGTGCGTCAAACTATTCTTCAAGCTACAATTCTATCGAGACTGGATTATGGGAACTTGCTTTATTTAGGTGCCAACAAATCCTGTATTTCTTGTCTCCAAAGAATCCAGAATAATGCAGCGCGTACTCTGTTTGCTTTGCCCAAATCTTGTTCAGTTACGAACCTCCTGCCTCAACTCCACTGGCTGCCGATAGCTAAAAGAATCCACTTTAAGACGCTGTGTGTAGCCCATAAAATCTTGACACAAAGGCCAACCGATCCTAGCGGATCTTCTGGTCCGATATGTGCCAAATCGCGCTTTACGTTCGGCCAACTCAGGCTCAGTTTGTACTCCTCGCTTCCAAAGAGTCAGAGCGGTTGGCCGCTCGTTTAAGGTCCAGGCGGCGCATTTGTGGAATTCTCTTCCTATGTCTATCAGAAGCCTTCAGAACCATCTAGCATTTCCAAAGGCCATAAAGACCTGTTTTTTTCTGCGTAGGCCGCTCTCTTGGGTTGGAGTGGTCCAGTGTCATTTCTTGGGGTAGCGCAGGGACGTCTCGCCACTGAGGCAGCTATGCGCTTTATAAAATTTTAAAATAAAATAAATATTCTACAATTAAAACATAGCTACGCTAACATATACTTATAATACACATTGTATTTATTTTGGTTGTGCAGTACACTGCATTACTGGAATTTACTTTGAGATTGCTTTAAAAAATGTGCACATACTCCCTACACATGATTGTGTAGGGAGTATTGTGTGTGTGTATACTGTGGACTGGAATTGGTCTAAAAATAAAATTAAGCCGATTGAATTTTCAAGCCACTGACTGATGAACACCTACCTATTTCAGGTGCTGCTGCTGCTGTTCCAAGTTTGGATGCTGAAAATAATAATTGGGGTTTCTGTACATTTAAGGCATTAATATGGGTTTAAAGAGGAGGGTAAGCAATTATGCATTCAATAATCTTATAAATAAAAGGATGAGGCAATTATGAAGCAAAAACAGAATCTTAAACAATGCACTAACTGGATTTAACTGACGTGAGACCTAAACATTAATAAAAAACAAGAATCATCAAAATATAAAGCACAAGAGTGTTGGTACCCAATCACATGTCTCCTCCTGCTTTATAAGTGCATCTGGAGTTTTTTGAGCATGCTGTTAATGCATTTATGTCCACTAGGGAGTAAAGGGGATTCCATACAAAAAACAAATATTTGCTTGGCTCCTGACCAATTGATTGAGTAGGAATGAGAATAAAGAATATCTTCACTGACAGAAAATTTATCAGAGAAAACGTAAAGCAAGAGAGCAGGCTCTTAGAGAAAAACAAAGATGGGACATTCTACTTCTTTTAAGAGTAATTCATAAGTTATGTACGCTATCGCCCAATTCCACCTTTATAAGATATGTATGTGTAAGGTCATGGTAGCTATGTGTAGAGTTTTACATACAAATGGCAGACTGTATTGGTACAGCAAATTTAGATACTCTGCATGAAAAAAATAATTGCTGTTCATTGAGATACAAAATAGCAAAAACACCTAGGTGCCAATAGAGTACTTGTAATGGAGAAAACCAGCTCAGGACTTAGAGTTCTACTATTCTTCCCTCGCTGACCACTTGTCATATTTCACCACATTGCGGGAGTAGGAACACAGATGAACCATCAAAGAAAAGGGGATGCTCTCTGGCTAACAGACTAGCTGAGGTAGGGTGGCCATGAAGTGATGGATCAACCTCACCAATGATAACCCTCAGGGTAGGGTGTAAAGGGCCTACCTAGACAGAGCTTGGGGAAGGCACATACCTGTGCTTTCTTTTTGCTATAGAAAATGGTGGATACAAATCACTAACAACCAAAAGTGAGGGAGGAGTAGATGTAAGACTTGTGGGGCCTAGTGAGAAGATGGGTGTCCCCTAGTGTAAACTGGAGAAAGTTCCAACAAACGAGCCCTAAAATGTAAAGAACGCATTGAGACCATACATAAATGTGCAGGTACTATATAAGACTGTCAGATTGACCCTACAGCTGCCCTCGTAAAAGGAGATTTCAGTGATATGACAGCTGGTGGCCCTATATATCCCTGCCTCCCGTTCGTTCAATATGCCACGTAGAAGAACCAAGGGAAAATACCAGTAATTACTATAAGAGAAAGATCCAAGAAATCAGAGGAGCTTTAAGGTCATGCTAAACAAACAATACACGACTATCCCTTCCAGTAAATTGATAAGGCCAGTCACAGGTGTACAGAATATCCACAGAAATACTTCTAGTCAGGTGGAAAGAAAGCGGCAGGTGTGAGCATTTTAATACACCGCAAATATTACTTCTGGGTGGAGGGACAGCTAAGGGATAGAAAGGGAAACGTAGCTAGGAGTCAAAGGCACGCAAGATGGATCACCATTGACTCCTATAAGCAACTGACATATTCGGCACAAGTGGTGCCTCATATGGGAATCACCACGTCACTGGATTCCTGTACAAGCAGAAAATACTGCAAACTATGTAGTGCTGGACTTTGAGTTGCCAGCGAAGGTGAGTGCTCTCGAAAACAAATCCATCTCGCGCATGAGATAGTATGAGTGCTCTCGAAAACAAATCCATCTCGCGCATGAGATAGTATTCAAGTTGACAGTGGACTACATTCACAAGCAGAGTGCATAAAAAATAGTTTCCTTTATTAAATATCACTCTACACAAGTAACGACAACACAATTAACATCCCACTTGCACCACGCTCTAAAGATCAATGTAATAAATACATCAACATCCCATTTCCTCTGCGAGTGCAATATCCCCTACTTTGAACTCATTTCCTGTTTAAACCTAGTCTTGCTTAGTATGTCCACACAAGAATGAAGGTAGAGGGGGGCGTGGCCAGCAACACGGCCGGTTAGCTGCGTTCGCCAGAGCTCTGGCGGCCCGACATTAATCCTGTGCATAAGCCTACCTTCTTCACCACCTCCCACGCCCAGTTTGATGCTCTTCAACCCCTACACAGCAGGAGTGGGTCTAAAGCGGCTCTGTCGGTGCAGACAGCCATAAGAGCAAAAAGCAACAAAAAAAACAATGCCAATAGTTATAAATTTCGCAAATGTGACACCTATAGCATTCGTAATGCAATATGTGTTGTATTTACGTGACTTAGATGTATTGCTATTACAAATGACAATGGCTTTTATTTTTTTAAATAATTAATTCCTCAATAAAAGCTATTGTACTTTAGCCTAAACTTTTTAAATAACGTTTGTGAAGATTATGTTCAGTGTATTTTATTGTGACGAAAATCCAAGAACAGAAGTTTTAACATATTTTTGTGACATTTGTAATAAAGCTTGAAACATTGAGAGAACATATTTGAACCAGTTGTTGTTGAATGGTGGCGTTCAGTGATGCAGTGGCAGCGCATAGTGATGTTCTGGTGCCCCTGTGTGATGCTGTGGTGGTGCTGAGTGATGCGATAGAGTGAGTGCCATAAATAGAGTGAGTGAGTGCGATAGATAGAATGAGTGAGTGCGATAGATAGATAGAATGAGTGAGTGCGGTAGATAGAATGAGTGAGTGAGTGCGATAGATAGAATGAGTGAGTGCGATAGATAGAATGAGTGAGTGCGATAGAGAAAGAGTGCGATAGAGAAAGAGTGCGATAGAGAAAGAGTGCGATAGAGAAAGAGAGTGCGATAGAGAAAGAGAGTGCGATAGAGAAAGAGAGTGCGATAGAGAAAGAGAGTGCGATAGAGAAAGAGAGTGCGATAGAGAAAGAGAGTGCGATAGAGAAAGAGAGTGCGATAGAGAAAGAGAGTGCGATAGAGAAAGAGAGTGCGATAGAGAAAGAGAGTGCGATAGAGAAAGAGAGTGCGATAGAGAAAGAGAGTGCGATAGAGAAAGAGAGGGCGATAGAGAGAGAGAGGACGATAGAGAGAGAGAGGACGATAGAGAGAGAGAGGGCGAGAAAGAGAGAGAGGGCGAGAAAGAGAGAGAGGGCGAGAAAGAGAGAGAGGGCGAGAAAGAGAAAGAGAGAGAGGGCGAGAAAGAGAGAGAGGGCGAGAAAGAGAGAGAGGGCGAGAAAGAGAGAGAGGGCGAGAAAGAGAGAGAGGGCGAGAAAGAGGGCGAGAAAGAGGGCGAGAAAGAGGGCGAGAGAGAGAAAGAGGGCGAGAGAGAGAAAGAGGGCGAGAGAGAGAAAGAGGGCGAGAGAGAGAAAGAGGGCGAGAGAGAGAAAGAGGGCGAGAGAGAGAAAGAGGGCGAGAGAGAGAAAGAGGGCGAGAGAGAGAAAGAGGGCGAGAAAGAGAGAGAGGGCGAGAAAGAGAGAGAGGGCGAGAAAGAGAGAGAGGGCGAGAAAGAGAGAGAGGGCGAGAAAGAGAGAGAGGGCGAGAAAGAGAGAGAGGGCGAGAAAGAGAGAGAGGGCGAGAAAGAGAGAGGGCGAGAAAGAGAGAGAGGGCGAGAAAGAGAGAGAGAGCGATAGAGAGAGAGAGAGCGATAGAGAGAGAGAGGGCGATAGAGAGAGAGAGCGATAGAGAGAGAGAGCGATAGAGAGAGAGGGCGATAGATAGAGAGAGGGCGATAGATAGAGAGAGGGCGATAGATAGAGAGAGGGCGATAGATAGAGAGAGGGCGATAGATAGAGAGAGGGCGATAGATAGAGAGAGGGCGATAGATAGAGAGAGGGCGATAGATAGAGAGAGGGCGATAGATAGAGAGAGGGCGATAGATAGAGAGAGGGCGATAGATAGAGAGAGGGCGATAGATAGAGAGAGGGCGATAGATAAAGAGAGAGCGATAGATAAAGAGAGAGCGATAGATAAAGAGAGAGCGATAGAGAAAGAGAGAGCGATAGAGAAAGAGAGAGCGATAGAGAAAGAGAGAGCGATAGAGAAAGAGAGAGCGATAGAGAAAGAGAGAGCGATAGAGAAAGAGAGAGCGATAGAGAAAGAGAGAGCGATAGAGAAAGAGAGTGCGATAGATGGAGAGGGCGATAGATGGAGAGGGCGATAGATGGAAAGGGCGATAGATGGAGAGGGCGATAGATGGAGAGGGCGATAGATGGAGAGGGCGATAGATGGAGAGGGCGATAGATGGAGAGGGCGATAGATGGAGAGGGCGATAGATGGAGAGGGCGATAGATGGAGAGGGCGATAGATGGAGAGGGCGATAGATGGAGAGGGCGATAGATGGAGAGGGCGATAGATGGAGAGGGCGATAGATGGAGAGGGCGATAGATGGAGAGGGCGATAGATGGAGAGGGCGATAGATGGAGAGGGCGATAGATGGAGAGGGCGATAGATGCAGAGGGCGATAGATGCAGAGGGCGATAGATGCAGAGGGCGATAGATGCAGAGGGCGATAGATGCAGAGGGCGATAGATGCAGAGGGCGATAGATGCAGAGGGCGATAGATGCAGAGGGCGATAGATGCAGAGGGCGATAGATGCAGAGGGCGATAGATGCAGAGGGCGATAGATGCAGAGGGCGATAGATGCAGAGGGCGATAGATGCAGAGGGCGATAGATGCAGAGGGCGATAGATGCAGAGGGCGATAGATGCAGAGGGCGATAGATGCAGAGGGCGATAGATGCAGAGGGCGATAGATGCAGAGGGCGATAGATGCAGAGGGCGATAGATGCAGAGGGCGATAGATGCAGAGGGCGATAGATGCAGAGGGCGATAGATGCAGAGGGCGATAGATGCAGAGGGCGATAGATGCAGAGGGCGATAGATGGAGAGGGCGATAGAGAGAGAGAGAGCGATAGAGAGAGAGAGGGCGATAGATAGAGAGAGGGCGATAGATAGAGAGAGGGCGATAGATAGAGAGAGGGCGATAGATAGAGAGAGGGCGATAGAGAGAGAGCGATAGAGAAAGAGAGAGCGATAGAGAAAGAGAGAGCGATAGAGAAAGAGAGAGCGATAGAGAAAGAGAGGGCGATAGAGAAAGAGAGGGCGATAGAGAAAGAGAGGGCGATAGAGAAAGAGAGGGCGATAGATGGAGAGGGCGATAGATGGAGAGGGCGATAGATGGAGAGGGCGATAGATGGAGAGGGCGATAGATGGAGAGGGCGATAGATGGAGAGGGCGA